>NC_137164.1:33754655-34997334 GCF_951394435.1 Stenella coeruleoalba | reverse complement strand
AACAATCATTATTGAGTTCATGCTGTTGGTTGTGCATGTATCAAGTACCTCATAATGTGAATAAAACTGGTAGCTTAGAGTGATTGTAATGAAAGAATATTCTCAAATACAAGAGTGAATATGAAAGATTAAATGGAGAAAGAGAACCACGTGGCATAGGATCCTTGTTTACATTTAAAAAGACTACTGTAGCATTTTGACTATTTATAAAAATATAATGTTTTTAAAAGGTAAAATAAAAAACAAAATTACTTCTCATTTACAAACATTATATGACTGAAATCCGATCTGGAAAAACAGAGACAAAGTAAGAAGGCACAGAGATACAGGGACTGCTTCAGCGAAAAAAAAAAAAAAAAAAAAAAAGCCTAAGGAGAATGATGGAGCATAAATCCCTCTTAGAATCAGTTCAAAGTAAATGTTGCTCTTTTCTTTTCCTCCATGGCTCCCAACAAAGCCCACATTTCTTCAGGATAGAACTTTGCAGTTACAAAACCAAGGCAAGATATGAATACAAATATAAGTTCTCTACTGTAGCAGTCTGAAGTGATTGCATTTCATAGAGCAGAAAGGGGGGAAACTATACTAAAAAGCAATATTGCAATTCTACCATGACAGTTACTACTCTCTCAAAGGCCCCTTAATGTTACCTAAGAGGGAACATTTTCAAAGTGCACAACATAAAAAGTTTTTTATGTTGTTAAATAGCTTTATCACTGCAACAGCTGATTAAAGATAAAGTATTTGGGATTGGTTTTGGAGTCAGGTGGCAGACAGTGAGGAATCTTTTTATAGAGATTGGAATAGTGACCTGTTATAATAGTGGTGAAACAATTGGTAAACCTACTGACCAAGAATATATTTGAGAGGCAGAACATATACTTAATGAATTTATGTCTCTGGCCAAAGAAATTCCTAGAAGAAAGTTACTAGAAGGACTTGTGTTTTATTAACTGCATTGGATAAGGTACTAAAAAGAGTAGGTGAGGTCAGAAAAACAAATTATCCCAGTGAAATTTGTGAAAAGGGAAGGAAAGAATACAGGATTTGGACTGATATGAAAGGAAACCATTGCCCATCTTACCAGTCAAAGGTAAAATTCAGATATACTTTGAGTCATAAACCATCATAAGATATTTGTTAAGAATCCTGATTGGATTAATGGGTCCAGCAAATCCTTTCAGTTGGACCAAATAATTCAATAACAAGGGACAAGGATGAGGTCCATGGAAGATTGATAACCTCAAAGTACTTGTGATTGAGCTTATAAATAGAAATACAGTTCTTGAAAAAAAATGGTATGATTATGAGCACAGGGAACTGACTGGATTGGATTATTTACTTTTCTTTTTTTCCCTTTTGGGAGGAAATCTGAATTAAAGGAGACAATGACAATTCAAAATGTAAAATGTTTCTTAACATTTTATGAGAAGGAAGCAGTCTGAGTACTCTATTCAGGTGAAAAGAAATGCATATTTCTCAGTTCTATAATTAAAGATGGCCAAAGATGATGCTGAAAATTTGGCCTCTGTGCACTGGTGCTGAATCAAATCTGAGACAGAGTTTTAGGTAAAGTAGAAAAGAATAGCTTTATAGTTTTGCCAGGCAAAGGGGGACACAGCAGGCTAGTGCCTCAAGAACTGTGTGTCCCAACTCTGGGGATTTGGTGAGGAGTTTTACAATGGTTCAAGGGCAGGATTGCTGATAAGGATCAGGGTGTGCACTCCTTTACTGTGGCCTCAGGTGGTCTCCTGATGAGTTTCTGTGGTTCCATTAATGTGGCCTCAGGTAGTCTCTGCATCCCCTCCCTTCCCTGATTAGAAACTATTCAAATCTGCCCTTTGGAACCCAGGGAAGGTCATGGAGGGTGTTGTCTATTCCCTACAAACAAGAAACTGCGGACACAGAAAGGCTTCTGTGCCCAGCAGCCCCACAGGGTCCCACCTGGTTTCAAGAATCATAGTTGAAGGAACAACTTCCTGGGAGCAATAATGGGCCTAATCATGGAACTCTGCCATCTTGGGTGGGGGTCCTTGCAATATTTGATGAACAGTATTTTAGGATTGCCATGATAAACAATGGTGTGAATCACCCATTCCTGCCCTTTTTTGAATGGGAGTGTTTACTGCCATTATTTTGTCTTTCTGTCACTATTATATGTTTTATGTTTGAATGTGTGTAAGAGAAGAGGGCTGCTGATGACTCAAATCTGGACTGATCTGGATACTATCATGAGATCTTATGTTTTGATCCTGACACCATGTTGGGATGAGAATTTCAGGGTGTCTTCCTTGGGGAGGGCTGAATATATGTTGTGTGCAGAAGAAAGGGATATAAATAGTGACTTTCTGTAACCAAAAAATCAGACCATAGTGAAATATATTATTAATCAGCAAATGTTGACTCTCTACTTTATACTCCAATTTGATGGAATAAAGCCCAGTACTTGAAATTTTAGATGTTGGGTTTATCCAGTAAATTTATTTTGCTTATAGAATGAAAGCACAAGTGACAGTGTTGAAATTCTATGCAAAGAGCTTTAAGAAGCATTATAAATATGATCCAGTTCCCCTAAGCTGTTGCCCTCCAACCAGGAGTACATTGCAAGTCAGGTAGAATGTGCTCTTTAAGCTTGGAATCCAGAACCTGAAGACACATGGAGTTGACCTGAACCTAACCTACATCCCAGACAGAACCAGTTTTACCAGGTGCCTGCGTCTCTGGATGAGAAAAAAAAAAAGTATGAAAAGAACTGGTATTTGGGGGTTGTCTGTTACTCAAAATTAGTTGCAGAAGTTAATTCATATATAACCAAAGTGCCTAGAAAAAAATACTTTTTTCTCTTTCCCTTAGGCATGGTCTAAGACACTGTTAAACAATAAATGACACCGAACATACTGGTTCCTGAATATCAGCTACAGAAAGGTTGTAGTCCTCTGTACTTTTTGCAAATTGATGGTGGATGATCAATCAGGATCCTGAGCTAGATATGAACTGGCTGCTCTGAATAGCAGATACCTAACCACCACCCACATCCTCCCAGAGAGGAAAGAATACAAGACTATTTACTTAGAAGCTATATATTCTTCAGTTTTTCTAGAGTCTTAGTACACTATAATACAGGAAAGGTATGACCCTAGGCAATGAAAAAAATAAAAATAAATAAATATGAATGTTCTCCTGTACCATCTAGAATGTGTTAGTGAAACACAAATAAATATGAATGACAACAATAAGATGGAAAATGTTAAGTGAATCTAGAAGAGTCAAAAGTATCACAGAATTTCAAAGGACAGAAAGATATGGGATAGAGAGGAAGAGGACAAGATTTAGAATATGAAAGACCAGGCTAGAATCCTTATTATACCACTAACATATAATATACACTTTGGGAAAATCAATTTAACCCATGTGAAATTCAATATCACAGTCTATAAAGTGTAGCTATGTATGCTTACCTAAAGGTTTATTGTAAACATTTGTCAATGAATCACATGTCTAGTGCTAAGCATAGGATGTAGCATACTAATAGATGCTATGATTATGGAGTGGCAGAGTGGGGCAAGAAGGTAAGAAAGGGATGGATGGGAGAAAGTAGTAATTACCATAATGACTTGCAAAATATACAAGATTTCTAAAGTGTGAAACCATGAGTAGGATAAGTGATTACTTCACTACCAAAGGAAAAAAGATTGAATCCAATGTGCTTAAGTATTAACTAATAGAATCTGATAACATTTTATTATATCTTATTTCAGTAAAAAATGGTAGAAAATACAACGACAGAGGAAGTTAAAGAAATAAGGATAGTGGGCTCCAATTTCATAGAAATGAAACAAGTATAATGCCATGCAAAATTGTATGTTTCTGGGTCAAATAACTTATATAACATTGCCCTGTGAAATTTCAATACCTTGTTCTTATATATAGCTTTAATTTTAAAAAATCTTAAAGCTCCATGACCATTAAATAGTTGAGTGTGTTTTTCATTTTAAAAACATAATTTTCAAAAATTCTTCAAAAGATTAAATGAATTTAAAAATAGTTCTTAAATATTGTTTATATGCATTTGAATATGCATCAAATATGCACATAAAAATAATCTATGTTGAGGTGAATTCCACTAAAAAAACACTGAGTAAAATGTATCATTTTTCAAATATAATTTAAATTTTAGATTTTTTTTCAGATAACTAGTATTTCTTTTTTATGATCATTAAATGCCATGAGAACCTTTAATTTCCTTAATTATCTTTTGTAGCTTTTAGTTTTTGAGCATAGATACTACCTCTGGAGTTCAGTGAAGTTGCTTTCTATTAGTACTTCTCAATCTGAATCTACAAATGTAATTTTGTATCCTGATACGTATTAAAATGCATACTTCACTATATTTTAATTATCTTCATTTTCCTCAAATATTTTCCTTTTGAACTAATTGTTTACATATTTTTTTGTGTTCCTTGAGTCACTCT
Source organism: Stenella coeruleoalba (assembly GCF_951394435.1). Classification (NCBI taxonomy): domain Eukaryota; kingdom Metazoa; phylum Chordata; class Mammalia; order Artiodactyla; family Delphinidae; genus Stenella; species Stenella coeruleoalba. Next base: position 34,992,862 of record NC_137164.1, on the reverse strand, counting down.
GTTTTCCACTGACCTGTGTTGGAAGAAAAAGTTTTACTCACTTTAGGTAAGTGATGAGGGAAAAGTCACTCTTAAACCCCATATAGGGGCTGCCCTTAAACCACTAATGAATGTTGCTTAATTAAAACCCAACCATTAAGTCCTAATACAGACTAAATATCAAATGCTCAGGTATACTTTTATAGGGGAGGAAAATAATTTTTTCTCTACCCTTCTAGGTTTTGTGGCTGAAAGCCCCCTAAAATAAAAGACTGATTAACGGGAGAAAAACAGAAGTTTAATATCATATATATTTCCTGTACTCATGAGAGAGACCCAGGAAAGCTGAGTAACTCCCTGAAATGGCCCAAGCTCTCACCTTAAATACCATCTCCAGTTAAAGACAAAAGATAATGGGGGAGGAGGGGAAGTTATGGGAGGTTATCAGGCAAAGCACAAAAAAGGGGATGGTTGTTATGCAGATATAAGCCTGCTGCCTTTTCCTTTGATAAGAGTTTCTAGAGATTTAATCATCCTCATCTTCCTGATACAGCAAGGGAGACGTGCTTAGAAATGAAGATTTCCATTATAAATGTAAATTTCTTTTACAAAAGAATAACTTCTACTTGATTTTCAGAGCTTTTCTTATGTTTACTGTCTTTTAAAAATAATCATCCTAAAATAATCTATATGACACAGAGAAATGTTTTGGGGATGAAATTCTGCTCTCATTCATTTTCTCCTTACTCAGATACATCCTAGGGCATTTTTGAGAACCATAGCACTTCCTTAAAAGACAGGCAAAAAATAACAGTGCTTTAGTTATTTAAGAATTAAGAATCACCTCAAGTGCTCCAATAATATATGCAACTTGTTTTAGAAAACTTTCTAGAACTTATGTATTGTTAATTTTTAAATCATGCATAATTTTACTGTTCTGTCAGTAATGAATATACATGTTCTGTCATGAATATACATGGATTCTAAATGAGTTATTGTTGCTATCTTATTGAACATTTAAACAAATGCTTTATTACAAAATCTTTCACACATAAGAAGCTAAAGAATGTTGAATAGAGAAAGCAAGCTACTACTGACTTTGAGTTTAAAAAGAAAAAAATCTCTGTTCTCTGTGCTAAAACGGATTCTTCAGACCAGGAGAGTCAGAAAAAAATGAATGGTATGAACCTAGGATCTCCATCTGTCTGTTAAACAGGGACTTGGCAGATACTATGATATGGGTTTGCCTTAAGTTTGTGGAAGAGTTGTCATGGAAACTGCATTTCTATGCATCTCTGCTTGTATGGGATCAGGAGCAGGACAGAAAAAAGTTCCCTTGTCAGAAACAGGAACATATGAGAGTAAAATTTTGCAGTCATCTTTACCAGAAAAATAATGTATAGGTATATTTCCTTAAAATAGCATAGTAACTAAGTAAAATAACATTTGTTGGTGATAGTAATTTGAGTTAAGATTATACATTATACAAAGAAAAAAATCACTTTATCAATAAGTCATTAAAGAGAATCAGTCTTGGTAAATATTAAGAGAATAGTCCTTTGTTTACAAGCAGGTCTGTTTATGAAGATTTGGAGACTGAGGCCTAGCCACTGTTTCCCTCTAAATCAAATGAGAGGTTTATAAAATTAGGAAAAGGAGGTTGGTACAGTTTTGGGAATCTAGAAAGCAGGAGCTCATGAGCAACCTGAGTTTAGTGAAGGAAGGGCAAAAACTCTGATGTTAAATCATCATTTTAGGGGAATCAAGTGAGGTGATAAGAACTTTATCAAGTCTGGTATGGAATTAAATGATGGATAATGCTAAAGGAATAAATGTGTCTAATACATTAACTAGGACCATTTATAGTCTGTAGATTAGAGCACAGAGAAAAAATATGTCAAAAAGAAAGGTTCATGAAATAGTTAATTTTATAATGTTACTGCTTTAGCAATTATGCAATAAAATATCATTTAATAATGCTTCAAAGCATAAATGTTTCAACAATGAATATCAATGTATTGAATAATTCCAGTGATTACAAAGTTCTTACATTCGGAAATACTAGTCATGTTTCTAAAATAGTTATAGTTGCCATTTATTTTGTTTTATAATTTTTACTTTATCTGGGAATAATGTACTGAACTGACTGTGAATATACAAGCTGCATCTAGGTGGATATAGGAAATTTGTAAAAAGGGCTTTATTTTTATCATCTTTATTGAAAGATAGTATCACTGGATATACCCCTAGATGTATTTATTTTTCTATCCAACAAGCACTTTGAAGATGTAACTCCACAGTGTTTTGGATTTTACTGTTGTTTTTGAGAATTCAGTATCACTGTTGCAATTCTGTTGTATAAATTTGGATTTTCTCTGTCTTTGGTGTTCTGCCGTATAACTATGCTTTGTTTGGGTTTCTTTTTATGTATATTATTTGTAATTTAGTGTCTAAAAGCTAAGAATGTGTCTTTTATTATTTCTAAATAATTCTTTACATGTAAATCTTTGTATCATCCCCTTATTCTCTCTGATATGTCAATTCAATATAAAGTTAGAACTTATCCCTCCTTTCTCATTATCTTAACTTTTCTTTAGTGTTTCTTTAATATCATCTGTCTTCCCGTGCTATGATCCATGTAATAGATTTATAACTATTTCCAGTTCATGAGTTTTCTCTTCATTACTAAATGCTATTTAATGCAGTAATTGGGTTTTCTAAATTCATTTACTATTTTCTTCACTTCTTATAATTCTATTTTGTTTTTTGTCAACATGTTTGATCTTTTTTGATGGACTCATTCATTGTATTAACAATCCCATTTTATTTCTTTAGATATTTTGAACATACATTTTATATATTTAATGTGATCATTCTAAGAACTGTCATGTGAGTTTAATTTCACTGTACCTCCATTTTATTACAGAAAATTTCCTTGTGCTACCTATTTATAGTCACACCTGCCTTTCTCCCCCTCCCCTCCATAACTAACCCATGACAAACACTAATGTGTTTTCCATCTTTATAATTATGCTATTTTTGAGGATGTTAGATAAATTTAATCATGCAGTGACTTTTTTTTTCATTTTTATGCCCTTGAGATCCATCCAAATTGTGCATATGTCAATAGTTTCTTCTTTTTTACTGAATAGTAGTCCATGGTGTGGATGTTCCACACTTTGCATAACCATTAATCTGTTGAAAGGTATTTGGATTCTTCTCAGTTTTGAGCTATTACAAACAACCCAGCTATGAAAAATCTTGTATAGATTTTTGTGTGGCAATGCATATTCATTTGTCTTCAATAAATGCCCAAGAGTAAAATTTTTGTGTTATACTGGATTTTGTTGTTTCTGTTTGTTTTGTTTTTTAGTGAAACTTCCAAATTAATTTCTGTAGTCGTTGTATGATTTTACATTCCCAACTGCAGTGTAGGAGAGATCAAGTTTCTCTACATCCTTGCTAGTTTATTTAATACTATCTTTTTTTGTTAATGTGGGTTGTTTTAATAATGTGTAGTGATATCTCATTATGGTCTTAATTTCTATTTCTCTAATGGATAGTGAGGTTGAACATATTTTCATGTGATTGCCATTAGTATATTATGTTAAATATTACTTCATTTCTTTGCATGTTTTCTAATTGGATTGTTTGAGTATTTTTATGATTGAGTTTTGAAGTTATTTAAATATTCTAGATATGAATCTTTTGGCAGATATGTTGTTAATAAAGATTTTATCCCATATTTAGTTTGTTTTATTTTTCATCTTTTTAATAACAGCTATCTATAAGTGAAAGTTTTTAGTTGTCATTTTATTTATTTTTTATGTTTTTCTCTCTGATTTTTTGTTTTGTTTTGTTTTTTACTGCTTTTGTTTGGGTTTCTTAAACAATTTAAAAATTTTTATTTTTATTTTTAATTAGTGTTTTTATAGTATCTCTTTGTATACTTTTTTTTAGCGGTTGCCCAAATGTTCCATTATATATACATAACTTAAATTCTATATGTGGCAACATTTTATCAGTTGGATTAAAGTGTCAAAACATCACTTCATATTCCTTTACCCTCCTGCATTTACTACACACATTGGACAGTGTTATAATTTTTGCCTTAACCATCAAACATAATTAGAAAACTCAAGAGTCAAAAGAATGCCTGTTGTATTTACCAATAATTTTACTCTTTTTGCTCTCTTTTTTTCTTCCTCATATTCAAAGTTTCTTCTTTTATCATTTCTCACATGTTTAAAGAACCCCTTTTAGTTTTATTTTAGAGTGTCTAATTCATTTGACTTCTCTGGGTCTACTGGTGACTAATTCCCTTTCCTTTATCTGAGAATGCCTTGGTTTTCTCTTTATTTTGGAAGAATATTTTCACTCAATATAGAATCCTTGGTTGACAGTTCTTTTCTTTCAGCACTTAAAAAATACTGCACCACTTCCTTCTGACCTCCATGATTTTTGATGAGCAATTCACAGTCATTCAAATTATTTTTCCCTTATAGGAAATGCTTTGTTTTTCTCAGTTTCCAAAATTTTTTATTTGTCTTTAGTTTTCAAAATTTCATTATGATGTGATATGGATTTGGGGGGGGGTTTATTCTGTTTTAGGTTCATTCATCTCCAGTCTGTGAGTTTACATTTGGTATTGTCATTTTTTGTTTTGTTTTGTCTGTCAGATTTAGGGAGTTTTCAGCCGTTATTTCTGTGAATACATTTAAGTCTCACCCTCTTTTCCTTTCTTTATGGAACTCTAATGACACAAATAATTGATATTTTGTTGTAGTTCACATGTCTCTGAAGCTATGTTCTTTTCTTTTCTTTTTTTTTCAGTCTTTTTTCTCATTGTTTAGTTTGAAGAATTTCTATGAATCTATCATCAAGTTAAAAAATTCTTTCTTCTGACTTCCTCTTCATTCTGTTATGGAAGTCATCAACTGAGTTTTATTTTAATCATTATATTTCTTTAGTTCTGTAATTTCAACCTGGTTCTTCATTATATCTTCTGTGAATTTGCTGAAGCTTTCTATTTTTTACTTGTATCCAGCATGATTATAATGCTCCTTGAAATATTTTTTATGTTGGCTGCTTTAAAATCCTTGGGAAATAACTTAACCCCTGAGTCATCTCAGTGTTGGCCTTTGTTGTTGCCTTTTTACATTCTATTTGGATCCTCCTGATTGGAGTATAATTATAGATTGTCAATTGTAACTGGACATTTTGGATTTTCTATTATAGTACTACGGGTCTTATTTAAATCTTGTGCTTTAGCATGTCTTTTCTGGCACTGCTCTGATAGTGAAGTGGGGCACAGCCTCATTATTTATGTGTTGATATTTAAGTCTAAGTTCTCTACTTAGCTTCTGTGGGTTGGGGCTACAAAATGCTCTCAGTTACTACTGTGTAGGGGTCAAGTGGGAGGTCAGGCTCCCCATTAGGTCTCTACTGACATCACCCTGACTGGGAGGGGTAGAAACACATTATTACTGCTTCCCACTTGGCTTCCACTGACACTGTGGAGAAGTGGCCTTGGTGATAATGAGTGGTGGTGAAAACCCTGAGTCTACTAGTACTCCTCTCCTCACTAGTACTCCTCCCCTCCTCTAACACCATCTTAGTAGGGAGGAGAATTGTCTTGTTACCAGTTAGTAGGGCTAGAAATCCAGGGCCCCCACATGGTCTCTACTGATGCAGTTGGAGAGAGGGGTTGGGAAGAGGGCCTTTTTATTGCCACGTGAGGATAAAACACCAGACTCTGGATGTTATTTAAATCTTGTGCTTCAGCACGTCTTCTCTGACACTGCTCTGATGAGTGCAGGGAGCACTGCCTCATTATTTCCATGTTGAACCTTCTCTGAGGTCACTACAGTGGGCCCTCCTTATGCCCTGGCCAGGGTGGATGTCTGGGTTCCCTAGTCAGCATATGCTGGTGGGAGTGAGGATGAGGTTGTAGTTTGTTTGTTTTTTTTCCTCTTGTATCTTGCTGAAGTAGATAATATGTTATCTAAAAGATTACTGTCTAAAACCTTCTATCATTTTAGACTTCCCATTCCTAGTATTTGCCTAAACAGCAGATTTTCTTAGGACTTTTTTCTCTTTCTATTGGTATTTCCAGGTTGCTGACTTCTCCATAATTCAAACTGGGTTATATAAGATGAAAATAAAACCAGAAGAACTCACCACTCTGTCATTCCTTGGGTACCTAAACAGTATGACTTCTTCTCTATACGTTCTATCTTCTTATGTATGTCATGTGTGTATGTGTGTGTGTGTGTGTGTATATATATATATATGTATATATCTTCCCCATTTCTCTGGCTAAGTAAATGAAAATCCCAAGATATCCATAACTATATCTCTTTTACTTATATTTATTTTTTACTTATATATATCATTTACTTAGCCAGAGGAATTGGGAAGAGTCTGTCTACTCCATCTTCCTAAAAGCAAAAGTTTTAAAATACAATGAGTTTCTCAGTGCCTCTACCAATTCCGCCCTGATCCATCATCTCTCACCTGCACTTCTGCAACTGCTTGCTAGTTGGTATCTTTCTGCAATTCTTACTCACCCTCATATACGCACTTGTCTTATAGCAGCAGCAATCTATAAAAAGTAAGTCCCTGACATCATCTGTGCAACACTCTACAGCAGCTTCCCATTATACTCAGAACTAAATTCTAATTCCTTACTATGACCCATAAATCTCTATGTAGCATACTCTCTTCTTCCCCACTTATTTCTCCTCTTACAACTTTTCCCCAAGGCTCAGTTACTCATTGGTATTTTGGAGTCTGTTTATATTCCTAGGACATTCCACATTTGCTCCCTCCTAAAAGCATTTCACTTGCTTTTCTCTGCCCTACAGTACAACTACCTCAGTTGTTGAGATGGTTCATTCATTCCCTCATTGCATTTAGATCTCTGCTCAGATGAAATGTTCTGGAGAGGCTTCTTATCAGTTTGTCTAGAATACTACCATCATGTTGGTCACTTCCTGCCTCTTTACCTTCTTTAATTTTTTAAAATAAAAATGTTATAATAGGACTTCCCTGGTGGTGCAGTGGTTGAGAGTCCACCTGCCGAGGCAGAGGACACGGGTTCATGCCCCGGTCTGGGAAGATCCTACATGCCGCGGAGCAGCTGGGCCCGTGAGCCATGGCCTCTGAGCCTGTGTGTCCGGAGCCTGTGCTCCACAACGGGAGAGGCCACAGCAGTGAGAGGCCCGTGTACTGAAAAAAAAAAAAATATATATATATATATATGATATAATAGTAGGTCTGAAATAAATATTAGTTGAATTAAATTAAATTATTTATATTGAATAAATAGACAAATTCACAATAAAAAAACATAAATCTAGATCTTTGTAAATATATAAATATATATGTAAAATCTAGATTTATGTTTTTTATTGTGAATTTGTCTATCAATTTAAATAATTATATATATATAAATTTATTTTTAAATACCTGGTAGCAAGATATATGACTAGGTGTAAGCTACAATATTTTCCTTTTTAACAAATAGCATTCACATTTCCAAATGTATAAATACATCATCTTTGGATTGGTCTGCATGGAAAAAAATCTAAGTCCCTTCAATACACTAATTTAAATGAGATTGTTGGTATTATTTTAAAAATTATAAAACTTCACTTAATTCTCAATCTGGAATCTTATTTGAGGATTAAAGGAAGAGTAGACACTTTATCTCTAATGTAGACATTTTACCTTTCTAATAATTTAGAAAGAAATGTTACTAAATCTCTGAGCCTCTTGACAGCATAGTCAATTTGTCAATTTTCAAATAGTCAGGATACAGGAGTCACAGAACTGAACTGGCCTCCTGGGCTCTGTTTCCAGTCTTGATTATGACTCATTGAGGAACCTTGGGGAAGTCATATAACCTTCTGAGACCAGAAGGTTTTGTTGGTATAAAAAAGAAACAGCAACACTTAACTCTCATGAGTGTTATGTACAGCAATTCATATTTGAAATCATTTTGATGATTTTTACACACACAGAGCACAAATTGCTATTTTAACTACAATCTCAAAGTCAATACACAACTCAAAGAATGAAACCTTGATTCCTCAATCTATCATCTAAAAGTCTGGGAGTTCTTTCTCTAAGGTGATCTTTCCACAAGAAAACTTGGATTACTTTCTAAAATCATTAAATCAAATATATTGCAATCAGGAGCAAAATAAATCTAATAAAACAAACACACAAATGCCCTTTTATGCTTTATCTATTTTCAAATCCTTAGTTTTGTCAGTTACAATTCCTCAATTGCAAGCATTCTCTTAACCTTTAGCAAATATACTCTAAAAACAGTGTTTTTTTCTTATTGTGTTCTAAAAGTAAAACCACATTTAATTGATGACACATTTGTGGAATATTTACCATCTGTTAGATAAATTGCAAGAAGTGGGGGTGTACATACATGACTGTCTTATACTTGGCAAGCAATAGAGTGGGGAAAAGAGCTAATTAAGAAATATAATGACTTGAACTCCATTAAAAAGTTAAAAACCAAAAAACAGAACACAAGAAATCCCCTTTAGACTTCTAAAGGTAACTGAGCACAATATATGTTTAAATGTTTGAAATATCTTTGGATTTGCTCTTATAAATACAGATCTGGGTTAAAGAAAATATTTTCTCTAAATGACAATTGGACAGCCCATAACATATCTCCTTATTTGGCAAAATAAAATGCTTCATGTTAGTTCTATCAAGTCAGGTGGTGCTGCTCTACCTGCACTCATTCATAAGGACAAGAGCTGATGTTTAGTTTCCAGATTAGCAGAGAGATTTTCCTATACTAGTTTTGTCAAAACTTTTAATCAAATTTAAACCCTTTCTCTGAAAACTGCCTCATCCCAGTAAAGCTTTCTTTCGTTCAATCAAACCTTCAACTGACCTCTTTAAGGAAATATTTTCTAGTTAAGCTGTCCTTTTGTACTTTTTCTGCTCTCTTTGTTTAAGATGAAGAGGGGACCTATGTTGAATCTCTTTTTGGTAGCAGAGCAAGCTTGCTATAGAAAGATTTGATTTGGCCAACAAGCCAGCAGACTGGAAGATTCTAGACAGAGGAGACAGCCAATGAAAAGACATACAAAGGACTGAAAATATTTCTTGTTTTTGTCACTGGGAGCTTGAGTGTGAGAGAAAAGGTCACAAAGAATAAGGTGGGAAACATAGTCAGGAGGACACAGTGGCAGACTTTGAGAGATGTTTTACATTAATTATTACATTTAATCCTCATGCAACTTTTGGAAAGTAAGGAAAATTGTCCCCATTTTACAAACAAAGAACATGCCTCTCAGAGAAAATAAATCACACACTAAGATCCCACAGGTATAGAGTGACAGTTTCTAGACTTGGATCCAGGTTCATCTGTCTTCACAGCCCATGTTTTTCTAGCTTACCACAGCAAGCATTGAAGCAACAATTCTTGATTATCTTTATCTTCTCTCATCCAATGTATTAAGGCATTTGTTTTTCTACAGATTATTAACATTAGGTTTTCCCTTCATAGTTACAAACTTAGGTTACATTGACTGCTTTTAATAAACTCATTCAACGAATAGTTATCCTGTGTTAGAGATTATGAATAGTTCAGTCAGTAAATGCTTATCTTCTTATGGAGCTTGCAACCAAACCATCTAAACATGTACACAAGAGTATCTATGTGGACTGACCAGTGCAGAAAACAGGAATAGCTCAGGATCTGAGATGTTTGTGCAACAGTAAATCTTTTCAAAAAACGCAGTATCATAGATATAAAACATAAGAAAAAATAATAAAAAACTTAGATTGACCAGTTTGATTTTAAAAGAAGAAAACAATGATGACAAAGGTTTGATTAACTTAGAAAATGAAGATTATATTCCAATCTAGAGATTAGTTCATTGTGCACAAATATCCATATTACATAAATTAGCTTAAAAAGGAAATTAATATATATAATATATAGTATATATATAGTATAGTATATATATTATATATATCTAATGTATATAAAATCATACAGGAATTAATTTGGCTCCATGTAGTAGAGTTTATGAAGGCCATGTTCTTTAGAGACAGATTATTTCACCATTCATTGTTTCTGAATAATAATACAGAGAATTCATTCATTAAACATAAAAATCTGATCTATTGAAAAGGAAAATTCTTCTTACCTCTAGGCAGTAGTCTGCATGTCATGTTTTAGTGATTTCAATTTAGCAAAATAAATTCTGGACACACTGCTTTAAAAACAAAGCTAAAGGGCTTCCCTGGTGACGCAGTGGTTGAGAGTCCACCTGCTGACGTGGGGGACGCGGGTTCATGCCCCGGTCCGGGAAGATCTCACATGCCGCGGAATGGCTGGGCCCGTGGGCCATGGCCGCTGAGCCTGCACGTCCGGAGCCTGTGCTCCACAACGGGAGAGGTCACAGCAGTGAGAGGCCCGCGTACAGCAAAAGAAAAAGAAAATAAAAAAACAAAGCTAAATATATGAATTGAAATATATTAGAAACAAAATTAAATTCTTATCTTCAAAATGTAAGGTTTCATCTCCCATGGGTTTTATAAATATATCCTACTTCTTCTACGGCTGCTTCTAGATTTCCAGGCAGAAGCAGAACAATATTCAAAAGGAGCATGGAAAAACACCTCATGTGAAGCTGGGAGCCAGTCTTGGTGGTTCCAGTAACCAGTTTTAAAACCTTAGACATGGCCCTTTGTATCTCTGGACTAGAGCTCCCCCCACAAGGTCATAATGGAAGTGCTCAGATAAATTTTTGATGAGATCTCTTCAGAGTCTTAGACAAGTTTTCATTCCTTTTTGCGGGGAGACTTCAGCTCTTTTATCACTGGCATACATCGCTCTGCAATTTGGCACACTGTCTCGAGGAAGACCTTAGGAAAAGAAAAATGAGACTACTGCACAATTACATTTTCCAGGAATTTAGAAAAATATATACTCCCTAGAGTTTCAGTAAGGCTGACTGGCCTGACAAGAAATAGGCACTTCAAAAACTCAGAACTTCATGATGTATGATTATCCTCCTATCGCAAATGTTGTTACTTAGAATGAATAATTACCTAAATTCTGTGTATATTTCAGAATACAATTTAAGGTTCAGTTTTAATTTTGTGATTATCTCTAGATTTATCTTTAAGTATATTTGAATGATAAAAGATTGCTTCAATTCACATTCTTTGGTAAGCAAGGAAGTTATTAAATAACTATAGGTGGATATTATTACATCAATTTTATATGGCAAGGCAACCAACTAGAAAGATTTTGAAACCTAAGGATGGTATTTAAAAGGGGGAAAACACTGACAAAATAAATCTATGTGTAAAGGTAAGGCTATAAAAATCATTTTATCTACTTTCATTTTAAAATTGGTCTATATTATTGGGGTAAATACTTTCTCTTAAATAGAAATTCATTTGTTACCACTTGGACATGTTTTATTGAATGCAATATCTTTGGTAATACTAATAAACGTTTGATTAGCAATTTATAGTTTAGGAAGTACTCATTATTTAATTTTATATTTTCTGTAATATTTTCTTCCAGTGGGGGAATACTAAAACCCAGTTTATAGATATGGAAAATAGAGGCCAAAATATTCAATAGTTTAGATGAGGATCTGTTGTAGAGCTAAGTGACAAAACCAACTCTCCTATCTATAACTGAACTCCATTCTTTTATGTCTTTTTGTCTCTAAATCTAAGTTGAAGGGACTTCCTTGGTGGTCCAGTGGTTAAGACTCCACACTCCCAATGCAGGGGGCCTGGGTTCAATCCCTGGTCAGGGAACTAAGATCCCACAAGCCGTGCAGCATGGCAAAAAAATAAAACAAACAAACAAACAAATAAAAACAAAAATGTTGTTTCCTTCAAAAAAAAAAAAACTAAGTTGAAGAAATATTATTAGTTCTTGAAAAAGCTACATTTTTCCTTTTTAAAATTCCTCTATCTACATTTTGAAATACTTAGGCAACAGTTTATCAGATTTCAAAGTTCTTCTAGCAATCACTACTTGACCTTGGTCTGAATTACTAATGAAAACCTTAATGAGTTCCTAAATCAGCACACAAATGAACTGCAGCTTCTCCACTTGTGCTCTCACCATCTGCTGGAGTGTCATCATCATTGCCATCAACATAAGCATTTGTAATTTATTACACACCAATGGCACTAATTTAAGGTCTGTAAACTTTTAATAGTTTATTTACATGGGATATTATGATTTACAATGTGCTTTTATATACAGTATATTATCTCATGTTAACTTCATAACAAACTTCAAAGTGAGAAAAGAAGGTATTTTTATATATAAGGAAAATGAGGCCAAGATAAATTATGTTTTCCCAAAATACAGAGTTAGAAATACAAATTTAGTATTGTTCAAATCTGTTCTGGCTAACCCCAGAACAAAACAAAATTATTTTACCTGTTGTCTTCTGATACAACATTAATACAACAAATCAAAGTGTCTAAAACTGCAAAATATCAAAATGGGAGAAAAAAATTAAGAATAAAGCAGACTAATAGATAATTTTTTTGAGAGTGACAGTTTAACAAATACTTTTTCAGACTGTGAAATATAAAATAAAACTGTAGATGATCATTTCCTGCCTTAACTCTTTACTGTGAGTATACTGCTTCCTTTAATTGATCATTTAAATGGATGGATCAGGTGAAATTATTAAAAATTGTAATTTTATCACTTTAGTATTAGTAACAGAATCCATCTAAAGTTTGAAAATCAATTTTTGATGCTCTGTATGTCATCAAAAGGAAACCTTTTGATGCAAACTGACTTGCATTACATGAAATATTCACACATGATTCTGGAGCCTTCTTCTTTCTTAAGAAACCTTTCCAGGGCTTCCCTGGTGGCACAGTGGTTAAGAATCTGCCTACCAGGGCAGGGGACATGGGTTTGAGCCCTGGTCCGGGAAGATCCCACATGCCACAGAGCAACAAAACCTGTGGGCCACAACTACTGAATCTGCGCTCTAGAGCCTGCAAGCCACAACTACCGAGCCCACGTGCCACAACTAATGAAGCCCATGTGCCTAGAGCCCGTGCTCTGCAACAAGAGAAGCCACCACAATGAGAAGCCCGCACACTGCAATGAAGAGTAGTCCCCGCTCGCCACAGCTAGAGAAAGGCCGCACACAGCAACAAAGACCCAATGCAGCCAAAAATAAATAAATAAATAAGTAAATTTATATATATAAAAAAATGAAACCTTTCTATAAAATTCTTCTTCAGAAGCCAGCCTCTACCTCTGTATTAAACTTTTATCTAGAGAGTTAAAATTTCATAAGGTTTAAGATTATAAAATATTAAAATGAAAGTTGAGGTTCTGATATGTTCAGCTAAAGCAAGTGAGCTTTGGCTTTTTTTTTTTTTTAAACTCTTAATCTTTTCTTTATAAAGAGCATAGAAACTGAAATGCAGTGCACTTCAGAAATTCCCTAAAGGACAATGGTGATTGATTGATTCCCCTTTTATGTGTCATGACTTGTATTCTAAGGCTTAGTTAAAATAAATATTAACCAGGCCAGTTACTACACTGATTTGAATTACTAATTTATTTTTTCTTCTGAGTTTATTTAGTTGGTGATACAAACTTCTATTTCTCCAGCCTATGGAACATTATAAAAATATTTAATCATGACAAAAGACAAACATTAACCTGGTAGTTGATAAATATCAAGCCCTAAACATAGCTTTTTTTATGAGAGCAATTTCATAATAATCTTCAACATATTATCATCAACATCTTTGTGGCATTTTACCATTTTGAAAGTGTTTTTATATGCATTAACTAGTTTTGTGGTAATAATTATTATCCCTAGGAAAAGGAATCTTGTATTTTCCATAACTAGTGATAGCAGATAAATAAATCTTTGTCTAACATTATACTTAGAATAGAATTTTAAATGGAAATCAATGCTGGTTAATATAAGGAGGTTCGTTATATTCTCAAGTTTAGTAGGAATATAACATGTTATTGGGAAAGATATTAGACATGTCTAGGTCACAGATTTCTTTAAAAATAGATGTGTGGCATGGTGTGTTAGGGTGTTCTATAAAATAATCATTAAGATATTTTCTCATGTAAGAATCTTGGACTTAAGAAGTTTTTATTAATATTGTATAACTATGTCATGTAGAAATTTTATAGCATTTATTTAATTAGTAATACCATGCTCCTAAAATCAGAATCTCACAAGATGAGCATCTGAAGACTTCTGTCCTTATTTAGCAAATGAAAATGAATAACAGATGGTTACATCCTTTATTGATAGTTGCCTTCAGCTCATCAGGTTTTACTTTTGGTTATAAAATATTAGCATTAGCCTAGAGTTCTTTCTATGTAGAATTAGCCATTACTGTTTACTTTGGGAAAAACCAGTGCAGCAGATACTTGACAGTCACTGGAAAGAACACATAGACATTTCCTTTAAAAGGCAAGTATTTTATGCAGACACTCCATGAATCAAATTTAACTCAATAAATGGAAGAAATTCCAACACTGACAACATTTAAATGTACAGCAATGAGGCACCTGATAAAGATATTGTTAAAGAGTTTCTTGGACTAGATTAGGGGATATATCACTGATTTTTAAGGGTCCTTTCCACCTGTGATTTATGATTCTATCTGCCCTTGGCAACATTATTAATTATCTGCCAGTTCTACTAACATTTCAGAGATGGAGGTAAATTGCTAAGAAAATCTACATCTGTGTTTTTGTGGATTCCAAAATAAAAATCCTAACTTAAAGAATGTAAATAAAGGTATTTTTTTTTAGTTTTGGTTTTATCGAGAGTTATTTTGATTTGTCAAATTCTGTTAAGCTACATTTTTATTCTTAAATATGACAAATATTTCCAACATTTCAGACACAGATTTTATATTATTTATCATTGATCTCTACTTTCTTTGCAGCTGCATAGGGCATTGAATTCAATTCAGTTCATACTGCAATCCAAATTCCCAGTAAGTAGCAAAAATTTTGATGCACAGAAAATATGTTTGCTCAGTCAGCAGTGGAATTCAAAGTTAATGAAGCCATAATGAAATATGATTTATGTTTCTTTTTAATGTAGTATATTTAGTATCACTCTTTTAAGGCTACATATTATCCCATTAACCAGGAGACATAAAAACAAAATCAATACACTTGCTCTATGGGAACTTGTGAGAAAGGTAAGGAACAGTGCTGAAGAATGTTTACATTATTTCTCACACTTCTCTAGTAATTGTGAGAAATATCCTGATGTAGCTATATTCTAAATAAAGAGATCTTTTCTGTGATGGTAGCTAAACTGTAAAAACAAAACAAACAAAAAAAACCCTTAATATCTTTTATCTCCCAAATTTAGAAGGCATTATCTAACAGAGGCTTTTCCATATTTGAAGCCAGTACTTAAAATTTGAATTTAATAAAAATATTTTTGCTAAAAATAAGCATCCTAGACATAACATATTTTGATATGTTATTCTTCAATATATTTTAATAACTAATTTTGTACCAATATTGAGTAACACAAACTATTAAAAGAGTTATTAAAAACAACTTATTTTTGTATTTCCCTTTAAAAAAGAAAAAAAAAATCTAACTTGCATTTTTCTGTTTCCTCTGAAACAGGCTCTCCTCTCTCTCCCATGCACATACCTTAAATTCAGTTCAATCATTAGGGTGGGGGGAGGAACAAGTTGGGCGTTAGGTCCTGTTCTTGAATATGGAGAAATAAAACAATGAATTACACATGCTGCTTGATCTTCATGGACATATGCTTGAGTGATAAAAACAAAAGTACACAGTTTACAGAAACAAATACAGGGCAGAATGGCAGAAAGTGATTATTGCAATAAATATACTAAACAAACTGTTACAAGCACACAAAAAAAATAGACTGTTAACTTAGATTGAGAAGACAGAAAATCTATATGTAAACGATAAAATTTGACTGTAGTCTTGAAGAAAAATATAGAATTTCAAAAACTACGATATGAAATCAAAAGGATAAAAAGTATTACAGGTTCTATGAATAAAATATAGACAGATAATTAACTACAAGAATTTTTCCAGAGGTGTCACAGTTAGAATGGTGGTGACTGAAATATCTAAGTGTACTAGAAGATGTAAAAGTTAGATGAGGGCCAGAGTTGGGAGCGCATTATACTCAGCACTAATTTTATTCTTTATGGTATAAGCAATGGGAGACAGAAAGCTCTGTGAGAAAGTGACAATACGTTTTTTAGAAGTTTAATTCAGAGAATTTTGTGAAGGGTGCACATTAGCAGGAAAGAGGTTAAAGACAGGGAAATGAATTATGATACTATTGTGAAAGTGTACTTAAAATAGATGCAATGGAGAAAAGAAGAAAAAAGGGGAGACATATTTGAGGGATAAAAGGGATTAATGACTAATTTAGTATGAAAGACAGAAAAAGGGAACTGAATAAAGATACCTCTAAAGTTTCTATTCTAAAATACAAGATACCTGGGAAATGGGCTGGTTCTGAGCAGGTTCAAGTGAAAGAGTTGGGAAAAAGCTTTTATTGACATTTATTTACTATATGTCACAAACTGTACTAGGTACTCTACACACATCATGTCACTTTCTGTGAGAAAGTAATGAGATAGACATTATTATCTCTCCATTTTTTGTAGAAGAAAAAGCATGTCAGGGAAAGTAATTTACCTATCATTGTACAACTTTAACTGATAAAAATAGAATTTTTGCAAATTAAATAAACCCATGTTTTCTTTGAATTTTAATGATGTCGTTGTACAATATCTGCTATTTTGTGTTTGGATTTTTCTCAAAGTTATGTCTGTGAGATTCACACTATGGTATGTTGCAGTAGGTCAATTTTTATTGCTTTAAAATAGTCCAATGTAAAATTTAATGTGCATCTTACTCCAATTAAAATAAGTAGTATTCACTAAAAAAATAAAATAGTCCAATGTATGAATATGCCACATTTTATACACTGTATTGTTGATGGATATTTGGTTGTTTCCAGTTTGAGTTATTACAAATAATGTAATATTCACATTTGTAAATATGTTTACATATGTTTGGGTTTATACATGGAAGGTGTGCATATTTAGGAGTGAAATTAGTGGTTCATAAAATATGTGTGTTCATTTTTAGCATTATATTGCCAAACACTTTTCAATTCCAGTTGACAAATTTACACTCACACCAGTAATTGTACTGATTCTTTGAAAAGAGTAGATATTGAATATTCTTTTCTTTTTAAAAAGCTTAGCCCTTCTGATTGGTACTTACTTCCATTTCACTGTGTTTTTAATTTGCATTGTAATGGTACCCATTTTGGTGCCTGCTTTTGTAAAGTGGCCAGTTCAAGTTTTCTTTTTTGAAAAAGTTGGCTATTTTTTTTTAAAGTTGGTTCATTTTTGGAAATATATATTACATGGCTTTTTGCATAGCGTCCATAACCTGCCCTGTGAATTGGCAAAGGTTTTGAAGGTAAAAGTAGCTGCAAATACGGGGTTTATCCCAATTCCCTTCTCTGTATATCAAGATTTTGCATCCCCAAATCCTTGCTGCCTGCTGTTTTTGTTTGTGTGTTTATTTATTTTTAATCCACTTTTTAAAATTCTCAGCAGGAGTATCTAATTGTTGTCTGTGACACAGCCAGAAGTATAAATCTTGTGTTCTTTTAAATATAATAAATATGAGAAGCAGAAAATCCATATCCATATAAAACTATCTTGAACTGATGAGAAATTTTGAGGTACAAATGAACAATTTAAATTTGAGATTTATTCACCAAAATTTATCAATATAAACCATTTGAATCATTTAGATGTAAAAGTAAATGGCGTGCTTTCTAAATATATTTGTATTCCATGAACCATAAATTAATTATTTAGGGTGCATGAAGATATTGAAATAGAAATCTAGATCAAAACTTCTCAGTGTAAGATAACTTTTTCCCTATTCTGTTTAAGTAAAACTGAATTAGTTCACTTAAATCAGCGCAACATAAAAATACTCATTAAATTGAGTATAAGTAAATTAATTGATGAGTAAGTGAATATAGCATCTATCCATGCCTGTCTTATAGTTACTTTTATTTGTTTAGTTTATTTTTTTAATGTTTTGAACATGCATTTGTGAAAACCATACTATTCTTATTAGTTCAGTAATTTCATCCCCATTCACATTTGCATAACAGAATTATAATCTAGTTATACAAGCACAAAGTTTACTAGAAAGAAAAAATAACTTAAAAAATAAAATGAATTTGAAAAAAATTAAATGAATGTACATTCTCAGTTATCAATTTTTTCTTCTGTTCAAAGGTATGTGATGTTGTCCTTGATCTTTTTACCTTAATAAAGAATTTTATTTTCTCTTCTAAAACTCCTTTTTCATTTTAGCTTTCCCAATCACATCATGGTTGCTTCCTGGAGATACTTAGTACTGTTAAATTAGGCCACAGATTCTAATCTTTCTTAATGGCAATTCAGTTGCCTCCGAAGACAACTCAGTTGTAATTCATCATTCATTCCAAGCCTTCACCTAAAACTCTAAGCATCCAGGTCCATCTCTGGTTACTTTTCTTTATGTAGACTTTTGTCAGTGGGATACCTAAAGCTCTTGAGAGATACAAGTGTCTTCTTTATTCCAATATTATATTTTTCTAAGAATCAAGGTTTTATTTTTTGAAGCAGCCACTCCACAGACAGCATTAATAATAAGTGCACAGTTTTTAAATCTAAGAAGGATACAGTCTTTTTTAAAGCCACAGTCATAGCTTTTATGGATTTAAACATGTAATGTATTTAGTAACACTTCACTGGCATCATGAAATGATTTCTGATTTGATCTTTATAACTAATGAACTGTTATGTACAGTAATGTTTATATTGTCACTTTCACTCATACTCTCATTTCCCCTTGCCATTTTGTCATTAAAAATGTATCCATTGATAAAAATTTAATTAAAAAAGAAAATATAAGTGTGAAAGGAAAAGAAAACAAAATCACAACCTAACAAGCATGATGATATTCCATCCACTTAATAGCATACTTAATCAGAAACTTCAATGTAAGTAAAATAGGATTGGGGCTTTGTAAAATTCCTTATTTTAAAAAATGTAACCTCATCTTTTCACTCCAAAAAAAATCCAAAATAAGAAAGAGGACAACTATTGAGATATTTTTTAATATACTTAATTTTGGAAAAAAAAGAATATGAAAATATTCACTTCTCTGTTGCTAGTAACACAGCCTGGAAAGCTACCTCACAATTGCCTGTTTTGTATGAATGCCTTGCTTTCTTGTATGTGAGATGTTCTGCCTTGGAGAATAAATTTTGAAAATATTGTGTTTTGGCTTAGATTTTATTTATAGGTGGGCTTATGTAACTCTATGGTTTCTTTTTCTACCTAGAGTCTGAGTAATTCTTAAACTCAGCAGGGTTAACTCAAAACTACCAGAACATTGGGCTTCCCTGGTGGCGCAATGGTTGAGAATCTGCCTGCCAATGCAGGGGACACGGGTTCGAGCCCTGGTCTGGGAAGATCCCACGTGCCGCGGAGCAACTAGGCCCGTGAGCCACAATTACTGAGCCTGCACGTCTGGAACCTGTGCTCCGCAACAAGAGAGGCCACGATAGTGAGAGACCCGAGCACTGAGATGAAGAGTGGCTCCCACTTGCCACAACTAGAGAAAGCCCTCACACAGAAACGAAGACCCAACACAGCCATAAATAAATAAATTTAAAAAAAGAAAAAGAAATAATTCTTAATAAAAAAAAAATCTACCAGAACATCAATACTATGAAATGTTGTTTTCTTCAGGAAAATATCCATCGAAATATTAATTTGATAATCTCAGGTTATAAAAATACCTATCCTGAGAACTGATTGACTATCAAGCTCTAGGTAGAAGACTAAGGGACATGAGTACATACTGAACAAAGCAACAGTTATTTATGAGAACTAGTTAATCAGCATGCAAAGAGAATGAACAAAGCAGCAATATTTATTTTGGTCAGTTGGCACCCAAAATTTGCTAGATGAACATTAAATACATAGGAATGCTATAGTGTGTTTCATGTCAATATGTACGGGGGTGTTATAACTTGTCATTCAGAAGCTGATGCTCAGACTTTGTCCACACATCTGTTGTGAGAGTCCTTGCCATGACTGTCTTGTTTCATATTTTCAGTTGTTCGGTTAATATTCTCTTAACTGTAAGCTTACAAGGTTAGTGACCATTGCCCACCATTGTATATGTAGTGCCTAATACTGTGTTGATGAGATATCTGGAAGAAATGAAGAAATATAATAAATAACCTGGTCACCTGCCAATGCTAGTGCACAACAGACTTGTGCCACTATCCTAGACTTAAGTCTAAAGCAGGGTGAGAGAAACTGACTCCCATGCATGGTCTCCTTGACATTGTTACCTGGAGCTTTCAGCTCTTCAAGTCCCCTGATTATCTATTTTCTTTTAATTAATTTTTAGATGTAATTTCAGTACTACAAAATGCACACATATGAAGTATACAGTTTGTCTAGTTTTCACCAACATATACATGTATGAAAGCACGATCCCATCTTAATTACATTTTATTTCTCTCATTCAGGAAAGTTTCATTATAACTCTGAGCAGTCAAATCCCCATCAAACATTTTGATCAGGCCAAGACATCTAATTTTTATCACCATGGATAACTTTGGCCTGTCATAGGATTTCACATAGGATTTCACATAAAGTACATACTCTTTGTAACCAGCTTCCTGTGCTCAGAAATTTATTGAGATTCACCTTTTTTTAATAGCTCAGTAGTATTCCATTGCATAAATATATCCTAAATTTTTTAAAAAATATTTATTCCCTTGTTGGATTACTTCCAGATTTTAACTATTTTGAATAAATTTGCTGGTTTCCTGATTCTGGTTTATATCCCTTTGAATTTTAACCACAAATTATCAAATCTATGTTGTCATTGATGTCTGAATCTCTGAAAAATTTCCTGTGTGTGCCTATATGCAAAGGGGATAGGGCAAAATAGTTCATAATTTTTATTCTCAAAGACAGTTGGCCCAAAATAAATGAAAGCTGTTGACCCTGTTTGCTTCTTTTGTTCTAAAACACATCACAAATTGTCTTGGGGCACTGTCTGCTCACCGGCTCAATTGTCAATTCCTGGCCTAGCATCAATTCTCACTATATCAGCTCTTCATTCTAAAGTAGAAATACTCCCTTAACACAAATATGTTATGAGGGAACAAGGAAGCAAATTAGGAAAAGTAAGGAGAAAATAAGCATTGATTACAATCTTCTTTATTGCTGCACTTTTGATATTTCTTTAAAATTGTCATTAGCTTATTTAATATTGTTTCAAAAGTACTAAAAATCTGAGACAGGCTTTCCTATGACTTCATGTTTCTTACCTGTAAGAGATTTATGTTCTACAATATAGATATTATGTAAAAACTAAAGCACAGCTGTTATTTAATTACAGTTAGGAAAATTACATTTTAGAAAAATGAATCAAGGTTTAAAAGGATGGAGAGGGTGATTTTGGCAAACACCTAAGTCATGATCAAATGATGTTGACTTGATACTCTAATGCTGTTTATTGACTATAAGTCCAGGACAAATTAAATACCACTCAAGTTATTAAAATTTGTTGGTACTTTTATGCAGGATTTCACGTCCTTGGGTTTTTCAGACCAAGCACTTTGCTTGTAAGAGATGACCATTGCCAGCACCAGCTTTGTAGTCAAATCTCACTAGACTATGGCATGCTAGCCAACCTTCCCTACACCTTGAACCATATTAAGGAGAGAATAATAGATTGGGAAGAGGTAGGAAGTATCTGATTAAGAATGAAAGGCTGAATGCTGAGGTGCTTGCCTATTTCTACCACAGTCAGTAACAAGAAAGCAGACATCTTTTATTTAAGTTATTGTTCATTAACACTGGGAAACAAATACACTTTCCAGCAGCAACTACTGTTTAAAATAAAACTTTAAGAACAGTGGAAGGTTTTAGAGACCATAACATTTTCCCTTGGATTTTATTCTTTAAATCTATGTGTTTGGGGGGAAATAAACTGTGCAAAGGCAAGTAATGTAAACCCATTATAACCAGAACATTTTTTAGATTTACATTAATGCCAGAAGCAATGCCTTTGTTTTATTCAATGGCATCTAAGCATCAGTTGACGTAAGGGTTTAGCAGGTGGATCAAACAGATGGTAGTCTGAATTCCCAGGTTTACCACTAACATTCATCACTTCATCAAAACCAAGATAAAGCAAAAAATATTTAAAAGAGAAGGCTAAGCATATATCAGCTCCTATTATGAAGACCAGTGTGATAAATTTTGCATTCCACAGTGATTATCCGGGGGAAATTAAAGCATTAACTAGAGACATTGATAAATATTTCTATCAATTTACTCAGACAAAAATGTTTTTTAAACTACAGACTATAGCATAATTATTCAAAATAAACAGTAATTAACTGAACTAAATCAAGCAACACAAGGGTTTGCAAATTTGCATTGTGGTTTACCAGCTGTGCTTTTTACTGTCTGTTCTGTGAATTTATACTCAAGCTTTGTGTTCTCAAGAGGTGGTAGAAAATTTAAGCATGTTTTAGAAGCATATTAAGTAAGGGTAAAATTACCAATTTAGTCAGTCTAAATCATCTGGAAATGAGAGATTTATTTTTTAAAAAGATCTTTATGAAGCAAGATTAGCAAGCCTTTATTGGACACCCTCTCCATGACAGTTGTGTGAAGCATGAGGATATAGACTTAAATAAGACATTTAGGGTGTAAATAGTATAAAACAATATAGAAGCATTATCAAAAACATTTTGATGAATAATTTAACTCCAGGTTAATGACTTAGTAAATTAGGGAAATGAGCAAAATTCCTCTTTAGAGCTACATTAAAAATAGGTTTGGGAAAAAAAAATAGGTTTGGGAAAAAGAAACTTAATGTACTACCTCGATTTTGGCCTCAGATTCCTAATCCTTCCTGGGTAGTGAGAAAAATTTATTCTAGAGCCTGATAATGCTGGGCAGGTTTTATTTGCTTCTCTTTGTCATTAGAGATAGGCCTCACAACTCAGCTGCAAAGGAGTCCTTGTCCCTGTCAGGGCTGGAATTATAATGAATAATTTGCATGGCATATGATGGCGGAGTGGCTGGGCCCGTGAGCCTGCGCGTCCGGAGCCTGTGCTCTGCAACGGGAGAGGCCACAACAGTGAGAGGCCTGCGTACCGCAAAAAAAAAAAAATACACTAATCAAACCTGGTAATACCTAAGCATTTTCATATTATACTTTAGAAAGAAATAAGTAATATGTAAAAAGTGTCCTCTTTTCAATGTTATTCTATTATAACATTGTAATAATACAATGTAATATTGTAATACACTGAATACACTGTAATACACTGAAGTAATAGAATTATCTCATTAGATTTTCAAAACACCCTGTGAGGTAGGTATCATTTTTTCCCATTCCTACATTATGTTTATTTTAACTTACTCTCTATTTTTTTGGTAGAATATTATGACTTTAAGGTGACAGACTTGCTCAATGTCACACAGCCACCAAGTGGTTACCCAGGGACTTAAACACTGTTTGGGATAAACTGCCATTCAGACCACCTGCTGCTCAGGCTGTGGTCCAACATGGGCAAGTCATTCAAATGGAACTCCTTTTTACAGGATTGAAAAGGAGGGACAGTGCTAGTGCAAGCAATAGGAATGACAGAGTCCTGCACAAATGTTTTGGGGGAGGCTCTGGTTGCTGAAATATGCAAACAGTGGTACTTTTCAAGGAGCATGGAATCTATGGCCATAGGAGTCACTGAGACCCACCATCCTTCATCATTACCTCTGCCATAACCATTGCTGTCCTCAGGTAATGGTTCTACCAACAAGTGGAGCAAAATTTTTTCCAAAACTAAAACGTGGTATAGAAGAAATAGAAAGCTACAATTGCCACACCAAGACATCTGGTAAGAAAGAAAACTCCAGAAATACTGACTGACAAGCTTGATAGTGACTATTCCAAATATACAAATCCTCTTGAATATTCAGACCATCTCAGACACATTGATCAACACTCTCCATTGACCTTTTTGGGGAAGTGGGAGACACTTTAATTACTCTGTTAACTCCAAAGACTATTTTTAGTGTAAATAAAAATGCTTGGGTTTGTTTCCCTAAGGTTAATTGGGTATATGTGAAGATACCCAATTGTCATATGAAAACCAAGGTAATTTAAAATTAATTTTAATTTAATTTTTTATATAGATACAAATTTATTTTATTTCACATGGCTTTAACATGTTATTTCTTTTTTCTCTTTTTAATATTTTTCAGCTTTATTAAGATATAATTAGCAAATAAAATTGTAACATATTTAAGTTGTACATTGTGGTGATTTGATATAGGTATACACTGTGAAAGGATTCCCCAAATCTAGTTAGTAAAAATTCCACATATTTATCTCTTTTTTTGGTAAGAACATTTAAGTTCTACTTTATTATCAAATTTCAATTATTGTAATATAGTGCTATCAACTATAGTCATCATATTTTAAATTAGATCCTCAGACCTTATTCATCTTACAGCTGAAAGTTTGTATCTTTACCCCTCCCTATTTCTCCCACCCTCTAACCCCTGGCAACCACTTTTCTACTCTCTGTTTCTGTGAGTTTGACTTTTTTTCTTAGATTCTGCATTTAAATGGTACCATGCAGTGTTTGCCTTTCTCTCTCTGGCTTGTTTTACTTATTTTAAATATTGTCATTGATACTTTGTTAGTTATTATTTATGAGAATAATATGTGTTTCTAAGTATTTATTTAGTTAACATTATTATTATTATTATTAATTTATTTATTTTTAAAAACTATGTGTCCCAACCCTGGAGGATTTTTTTTTTTTTTTTTTTTTTTTTTTGCGGTACGCGGGCCTCTCACTGCTGTGGCCTCTCCCGTTGTGGAGCACAGGCTCTGGACGCACAGGCCCAGCGGCCATGGCTCACGGGCGCAGCCGCTCTGCGGCGTGTGGGATCTTCCCGAACTGGGGCACGAACCCGCATCCCCTGCATCGGCAGGCAGACTCTCAACCACTGCGCCACCAGGGAAGCTCTAGTTAACATTATTTTGATTAACATTAGAATTTGTTTTAAGAGTAACATAAATGAGTATCAATTTTTCTAAAGTTAATACAACACATAAAGTATAAATAACTTTTGTATGTGCTTTGTATTGACAAACTATATCTGTCACAGAGTTATACCTTCAGCAGAATATGCTGTTAATTTTCAAAGTTTTCTTTGGTCATGGTAAACCATATGTTCTTCACTAAAGTTTTGACCATTAGATTCATCAAAAGTATAAATGAAAGTAACATTATTTTTCATTTTCTTTACATTGACATAAAATCATTAAATTATGATGATTTTATTAAGAACTTTAAGGTCTTCTAGAGCAAGGTACATTGTATTGGATGTTGCTAATTGTTTTTAAATATTTTATCTTTTATACAGGGATATATATCTGAGTTTTGGACCCCAGTTTAAGTTTCACAAATGTCACCTCACTTACAAGCAACTTCCAATATTGCTTTTAAAGTTATTACATACAGTGGGTGTGCATATGCTGTAGTGTATAAAAATGTGCCTATTTTGTGAGTAGAAATAAAGAAGATGCACTTGCTCACCTATGAAATAACTAAATAGTTATAGCTTAATGTAAATTTTGATGTAAATGTTTGATAATAAATTTATGTAAATAGTTGAATAGATTAATTTTTAATAATATCAGTTTTTTTCTTCCCATAAAAATAACTAAAATTCAGTTTAAACTATGAGGAAGTTAGTCCAAGAGTTAAATGTTCCAGAGGCCCAGTTTTAGGGGAGGGAGGTTCATGTTTTTGTGAGTTTTAATTCCAGGGGCCTTCTACCAGAGTCTTAATGTGAAGATCTGAGAAAAATCCTTTCTTATTTCCAGTAGGAAAAGGGAAAAAGATGAAATTCTTTTGAAATACCCTCAGGGTTCTCTGTTCTTTTTAATAACACCTAACCTCAAGGGATCTATTACACTGTCATACCAGAATGTAACCTATTGGAATTTTATCAAAACTTAATCCATCTGAGAGAAAGGAAACAGCCAACCCAGGCTCACTAAAAGATTGACCATTGGGGTGCATGTATCCTTTTGGGCTATGTTTTTCTCTGGAAATATTCCCACTGTTTACAATAGCCAAGACATGGAAGCAACCTAAATGTTCTGTGACAGAGGAATGGATAAAGAAGATATGGTACATATATACAATGGAATATTGCTCAGCCATTAAAAAGAATGAAATAATGCCATTTGTAGCAACATGGATGGACCTAGAGATTGTCATACTTAGTGAAGTAAGTCAGACAGAGAAAGAGAAATATTGTATGATATCCCTTATATGTGGAACCTAAAAAGAAATGATACAAATGAACTTATTTACAAAACAGAAACAGACTCACAGACTTAGAGAACGAACTTATGGTTACCAGGGGGAAAGTGTGGGGGAAACGGATAGTTAGGGAGTTTGGGAGTGACATGTACACACTGCTATATTTAAAATGGGTAACAAACAAGGATCTGCTGTATAGCACAGGGATCTCTGCTTAATGTTATGTGGCAGCCTGGATAGGAGGGGAGTTTGGGGGAGAAAGTATACATGTATATGTATAACTGAGTTGCTCTGCTGTGCACCTGAAATTATCACAACATTGTTAATTGGCTATACTCCAATATAAAATAAAAAGTTTTAAAAAAAGGACTGTGACCTAATCATAGGACACTATACAGTGCTTCCACAAACCCACCTCTACCACCACATCAATAATTCTCCTGTATAATACAAGGGAATTATACTAAAAGAACTGAAAGACTCCAGTGCTTTTTAAAGAGTGTTTAGGGATAACCAGATAAAACACAGGGGGCACAAATAAGAAGACCAGAGCAAAGTTTAGCCTCTGACATCACAGCTTTAGCAAAACATAAACAAAGTCTAACTTCTAGCCAGACAACCATAAAGCCTCAGGTTCTTTTTGCCTGATACATCATGTATGGCTTTCAACAAAAAAATTGCAAGGCTTGCTAAAGGAGTAAAATATATAGTCTGAAGAAACAGATCAAGCATCGGAACCAGACTCAGATATGGCATATATTTTGAAATTTTCAAATTGGGAATTTGAAATAACTTTGCTAAGGACTGTAATGGGAAAATTAATATGTTAAATATAGCATGTTAAAGGCTCTAATAGGAAAAGTAGACAACATGCAAAAACAGATAGAAATATTAGCAAAGATGTAGAAACTCTAAGAAACAAAAGGAAATGCTAGAATTCAAAAACACTCTAACAGAAATGAATGACTTTGATGAGCTCATCAGTAGACCACACACAGTTGAGAAAATAATCAGTGAGTTTGAAGATATGTCAATAAAAACTTCCAAAATTAAAATGCAAAGAGAAAAAAACAACAACTATGAAACAGAATATCCAAGAACTGTAGGCCAATTGCAAAAAGTGTAGTCTTATGTGTAATGGACATACCAGAAGGAGAAGAATGGAAAAAAGAAACAGAGAAAATAATTGAGGTAATAATAGTGGCTGAGAATTTTCCAAAACTAATGAGAGACACCAAACTGCAGATCCAGAATTCTCAGATAACACTAAACAGGATAAATACCAAAAATTATTTAGATGTATTATATTTACACTGAAGAAAATCAAAGGCAAAGAGAAAATCTTGAAATAATCCAGGGGGAAGAGGGAAACACCATGCCTATAGAGGAGCAAGATGAGAATTACATCAAACTTATCTTCTGAAATATTTCCTCTATGCAAGCAAGAAGAGTGGAGTAAATATTTAAAGTGTTGAAAGAAAAAAAGCAAGAAAACACCAAACTAATATTCTGTTTAGAGTGAAATTACTCCTCAAACCTGAAGGAAAAATAAAGACCCTCTCAGACAAGAAAAATAGACTTTACCACAAATAGGCTTACCTTGTAAGAAAGGTTAAAGAAGTTATTCAAAGAGAAGGAAAACTATATAGGTCAGAAACTTGGATCTACATAAAGAAAGGAAGAATATTGGGGACAGAATAAACAAAGGTAATATATAAAATTTTCTTTTCTTAATTTAACAATTTGTTCAAAACAATAGCAATGATGTATTTGGTGGTTATAGCTTGTGGATAATTGAAATAAACGATAGTCATATGAAAAGCAAATGGAGAGAGGAATTCAAGATACTCTGTTATAAGGTACTTTTATAAGGTACTCTTATAAGGTACCTATAAATCTGTAGTGTTATTTAGAAGGGGATTCGTATTACTCATATATTTAAAACTCAAAGGCAATCACTAAGCACTTAAAAAAAGCGTAACTGATATGCTAAGAGAGGAAAGAATATTGAATCATATAAATTTCTCAAAACCAAAGAAAGTAGAAAGAGTGGGAGATAAAAAAGAAACAAAGAACAAAGACAACACATAGAAAACAGTTAAAGTATAGGAGATATAATAGCAACTATTAATAATCGCTTTAAATGTGAATAGTCTAAATAAAACAATTAAAAGACAGAGAATCTCAGAGCAGTAAAAAGAAAAAGACTCATCTATATGTTGTCTAGAAGAAACCCACTTTAAATATAAAGACAGAGAAATATATGCTAGACTACCATTCTTCAAAAGAAAATGGGAATAGCTATATTACTTTCAGGCAGAGCTGACTTCAGAGCAATAAGAATTATAAAAAGATGCATGACATAAAGGTAAAAGGATCAATTTTTCAAGAAGACATAACATTCCTTAATATCTATGTGCCTAATAACAGAGTGTCAAAATATGTGAGGCAAAACTGATAGGATTGCAGAGAGAACTAGATAAATCTACTATTACATTTGGAGAGTTCAACACTCCTCTATCAGTAGTGGACACATACAGGAGGCAGAAAATCAGTAAGAATGTGGCTGAACTAAACGGGACAATCAGTCAACTGGGTCTAATTGACATTTATAGAATACTTCATCAAACAACAGCAGAATACACCTTCTTCTCAAGCTCACATGGTACATTCACCAAGGTACATGACATTCTGGGCCATAAAACTCACCTTAATACATTTGAAAGTACAGACATCATATAAAGTATGCTCTCAGACCGCAGTGGAATTAAACTAGAAATCAATAACAGAAGGACACCTGGAAAATTCCAAAATATTTGCAGACTTTGAGACTTCTCAATAATATGTAGATCAATAAAAGGTTTCAAGAGAAATTTTAAAATAGTTTAAAATAAATGAAAATGAAACCACAACCTATCAATGTATGTGGGATGCATCAAAAACAGTACAGTGAAATTAATAGCATTCAAAGCATATATTAGAAGAGATCTAAAATTAATAATCTATGCTTCTGCCCTCAGAAACTAGGAAATAAGAGCAAATTCATTCCAAAGTAAGCAAAAGAAGAAAGATAATAAAAATCAGAACAGAAATCAATATAACTGAAATGAAGAAAAAAATAGAGAATATCTAAGAAATCAAAATCTGATTCTTTGAAAAGATTGATAAACCCCTACTCGGACTAACCAAGAAAAAAAGAGAGAAGACAAAAATTACTAATATCGAAAATAAAAGAGGGACTATTGCTACTGAATCCATGAACATTTAATTAAGGAATATTATGAACAACTATATGCTCACAAATTTGGTAACAGATGAAATGAATCAATTTGTTGAAAGACACAATCTATCAAAACTCATGCAAGGAGAAGCAGATAATCTGAATAAACTTTAAAGATATTGAATCAAATAAATAACATTCCAAAACAGAAAGCACAATGTCCAGATGTTCTCACTGGTCAATGGATTTCTTGTATACCAGCAATGAACAATTGGAATCTGAAGTTTAAAGCACAACACCATTTACATTAGCATCAAAAAATGCTTAGGTAAAAATCTAACAAAATGTATATGAGGTCTATATGAGGAAAACTATAAAACCTGATGAAAGAAATCAAAGCTCTAAATAAAGGCAGAGATAGTCTATATTCATAGATAGGAAGATGCAATATTGTTAAAATGTCAGTTCTTCCCAAATTGATCTATAGAATCAATGCAATCCCAACCAAAAATCTCAGCAAGTTACTTTGTGGAAATTGGCGAACAAACTCTAAAGTTTATAAAGAAAGTCAAAAGACCCAGAATAGCCAATGTAATATTAAAGAAGAGCAAAATCAGAGGACTGACACTACCTACTTCAAGACAGGTTATAAAGCTACAGTAGTCACGATAGTGTGATATTAGTGAAAGAATAGGCACATAGATCAATGAAACATAATAGAGTCAGAAATAGACCCACATGAATATAGTCAATCAGTCTTTCACGAGGGGCAAAGGCAATCCACTAGAGACAGAATAAATAGCCTTTTCAAAAAGTGATGCTGGAACAACTTGCCACATACAAAAAAAAAAAAGTGTATTTAGATATTGACCTTATACTTCTACAAAAAATAACCAAAATGGACCATACACCTAAAGTGAAATATGAAACTATAAAACTTTAAGAAGATAACAGAGAAGAAAATCTATGTGACCTCAGGATTGACAAGGATTTTTTAGACTAACACAAAAAGCCTGATCCATGAAAGAAAAAATTCATAAGTTGAACTTCATTAAAATTAAACACTTCTGCTCTGCAAAATTTTCTCTTAAGGGAATGAAAAGACAAGTCACAGACTGGGAGAAAATTTTGCAAAATACATAGCTAATAGAAGAACAGTATTCAAAATATACAAGAACACTCAAAATACAAAAATCAGAAAAAAAAAAAGGAGGCTAAAGCTTTGAACCGACACCTCCCTAAAAATATATATATATATATATGTATATACATATGTCAAACAAACATAGAAAGAGATGTCAATAACATGTCATTAAGAAATTGCATATTAAAATAATAATGATATATCACTGCACACCTATTAGAAATGCCAAAATCCAAAATACTGACAACACAAAATACTGGTGGAGATGTGGAGAAACAGGTACCATCATTCATTGTTGGTTGGAGTACAAAATTGTGCAGCAGTTTTTTAAAAAGCTAACCATATTCTTACCATGTAATACAACAATTGTGCTCCTAGGTCTTTAACCAAATGTACTGAAAACTTATGCGCACACAATATCCTGCACATAAATATTTATAGAAACTTTATTCATAATTTCCAAAAAATAGAAGCAACCAAGATGCCCTTCAATAGTTGAATGGATAAACAAACAGTGGCATGTACATCCATAAAATAAAATATTGTTCAGCAATTAGAAAAAACAACTATCAAGTTACAGGAAAGTATGGAAGAACTTTAAATGCACATTACTAGGTGAATGAAACCAATCTGAAAAGGCTACACATTGTAAGATTCCAGCTTATGACATTCTGAAAAAGTGAAAACTACAGAGACTAAAAAAATTAATTTTTAATGGTTTACTCGTGGAAATAACTATGTGGAAGACAGGGAATTTTCAGGGTAGTGAAAATATTTTGTATAGTATTAGAATGGGGTATGTGTATAACTTTATCCATTTGGCAAAATCCATAGAACCAAAGAAGAAAAAGAGTGTATCCTAATGTAAACAATGGAATTCTGTTAAAAATAATGTATCAACGTTTGTTCATCTGTTGTATCAAATGTTTCTCACTGATGCAAACTGTTAATAATAGGGAAAATGGGGGGTGGGTAGGCAGAGGGAAGTTTATGGGAAGTCTCTGTACTTCATGCTCAATTTTCCTATAAAACTTAAACTGCTCTAAAATAAATTCAATAATTAAAAATTATATTAAGCTAAAAATATTAGGAACTACATTATAAGCATCAAATGTTAAGGGAAAATAGTATTGTATCCAATGAAATAGAAGCCATGCAAAACCTCTGCACATGTTCAGTGCCCTTTCTGTGATATTTACCTTGATAGGTTTTGTGTGTTTTTTTCAAAGACTTTCCTCTCATTAAATAAAAGGTCAAGCAGAATTTAGCCCATATTTATTATTCTTTTAAAAATCCTGTACTGGAAAAGATTCTATTAATCCGTTCTTTACAGGTGCCCTTCTAGGGGGCCATTCTTTACCTAGCAGAGTCTGCATCTGCTCTGCCTGGTCTAAACTGAGATGGGAAAGATTTACAGAGCTGGCACAGCTCAGCTCTGTATGTTTGCCGAGCATGCTCTAGTGAAGTGAATTAACTCAATCTGGGTAAAGGAGAAAAAAGTATCACAGAAGATTTTTAGACCACTTAAGCACCAGCCAACAATCTTATTGCTACCACATTCACAGTGAGGAAAGGATTCAATTTCATCTGCTTATATTTAAAAGGTTATATTAAATAGGCTCCTCATTCATAGACAAAAAAGTGTTTGGGATTAGCAAATTAATGACGTTTGAAGAGTTATTTAAATACCCCATTAAATTTTTAATAACAAATTTAATCATAGAAAAGTTTCATCTGTATAACTTCCAAATCTTCTCCCCAAATATTAATAAAAATGTGACAACAAAAACAAAAATACAAACTCAGATTTGAAAGCCAGAAAGCTTAGTGAAGGATATTGGCTTTGCAGTCAGACAAATAGTCTTCTAGAACTTGGAAAGCCACTAATGAGATCTGAGACCATGTAAAGGTCAATTAATATTTGAGAGCCTTAGCCTCCTTGCCTTCTCATTTATAAAATGAGAATGTGAGTCCAGCTTATCAAGATCACTGCCAGTTCTACGGTTCTTTTAAGTTCACCACTCTATTCAGTGTATTGGTACAAATGTGCTTTTTGAAATTATAAATGCATTTCAACAGGAATGATTTCACCAAAAATAAAAATAAATACATATGTATACAAAATAACATACTTCATTAAATATCAAACTCAGGAAACACATTTATGTGGAAATGAATCAATTTAAACAATCAATTCTCTAAAATGACCTATCTCAAAATATGCACATTGGTTTTCTCATTAGCATCAAGTTGTCAGCTCTTCCACTTGACAAGATGCACAGTTTGATGGCCAGCAGGGAAATGGAACAGTTTTATGATATTCAACCCAAATAATTAAAGACAGAATGCTCATGAGCATATGATAGAAATACAAACTTGGCAGTTATTAACCATGCCATACATATTACAGTTGATATAGGCTCTCCAAGGCTTCGTAGAATGTAGACCTAGGGCAAGGCAGGGTCAATCACTTCGCTAAATCTGTTCTGTATCTGTGGTATCCATGCCAGTTGACTTTAATAACCACTTATAAGCTTCTTAACTATTCCTATAACCAGAACCCATACCACATTCACTGAATCAAAATCTCCCAGAATGGGTGGAGCTTAACAATGTCTATTGTTCAAAGACTCCCAGGTGCACTGATGTTTACGGTCCATTTCATATATGCTATGTTAGATACTCAGTAAAGTCCCAAGACCATAGCTTTCTAACTCTTCTGTTGTCTGTGTAACCTGTGCTATTTCACTCTTACTTCATCATGTCTAAAAAATTACTTCACTTTGTTAATGTCCCACCTAATCAAGGATCAGCACAAAATCTCTTATTTTAGTTTCATCAGCACAGTAAGAACAGAGAAATACATTTTATGATGACTTACATACCTTATAGTGTCAATATTTTCAACAACGGAATAATAGTAATAGCAACCATTTATATAATTATTATATAAGTGCTGTTCTAACTGCTTTAAGAATATTATTAACTCTTTATAACAACACAACGGGGTAGGTAATATTATTTCTCATTTTACAAATGGTTTAGAGAAGAAAAAAGGCTTAGAGAAGCTAAGTAATATGTCCATGGTTGCACCTCTAGGTAAGTGTTAGAACTGGGATTTGAACTCAGGATATTGAACTCTTAATTTATACCCTATATGGTTACTTTATTTCACTCTTTTAGAATGTTTTTAGAATGGTTCCATAGCAGATCTCCAGTGCACGTACACAGCAGGACGTGATGGTGTATTCCATAATTCTTGATAGCTCATCATTCTATCTCTGGTTCAGTAGGTGAAAAAAGGGATTTGTGGACAGGTACCAAGATACTGCCACTAATATGGTAGGCTGTTCATTACTCAACATGCAGCCTTGTCAAAGTCTGGCATAGTCTGAAAGGACACATGTTGGCATGGGTCTCAGACTGCCTTTGTGTGTCTGCTAGTCTGAGAGCTGTCCGATTGGACCAGGGAATGAATCTGAGGAGTGTGCCAACACAGCTTGACTCTTATTTCAAACACCCATCAATACTTGGCAAGTGCTCCAAGACTGCAACAATTAAGTGACCACAGAATCATTTTTACTTCTCAAAAGGAAATCATAAATGCAGAAAGAGGTATGATAATTGGATGAAAGGGTTTTAAAATTAAATCGTTTATAATACATTGTTAAAACAAAGTCATTCTGTATCTTCCACATAAACCTAGAGACTAATATTACTTCTTTACTTTGTTGTATCTCCTCTTCTCACTAGAACATCTGCTCATATTTTTATAAATATGCTGACAGACTGATATATTGGCCAGTCACAACCATGTTAAAATTTAGTTTTTTAATGTTCAACCATTTTATTTATTTATTTTATTATGTGCATAGTGACACAAGTTTAATTCAAACGTACAAATAGAATCCTTTGAAAATCATAAATACTCTTTATATTTTGGAACAACCTTTTTTTCTAGGTTGTTTCCCTTTCTTTCTTCCTACTCAATAGTACCTTATGGAAGTCCCTCTAATCAACCAGTATATTGCTAACTCATTATATCTGTGGCCTTGTAATATTCCACAGTGTCACCAGGCTATTTATGCTTTTGATGGTCTTTCATATTCTTTATCAAAATTGCTACTATAACAACGCAACAAAAATCTTTTGAGAGGTTAACTTAAAACTGTGGTTCTAATCAGAGGCATTTTTGTCCTTCAGAGGACCTTGAACAACATCCAGAGACAATTTAAGTTGTCACACTGAGGAGGGTGGGTGCAGGCCAGGGATGCTGTAAATATCCTACAGTGCACAGGACACATTCTCCTACAAAGGTCTGGCCAGAACATCAACTGTGCCAAGACTGAGAAGCGCTCATTTAAAAAATATCTGTATTTTTAATATTTATAGCTGTCTTCAGAATATTCCCCCAATGATATAACACTTCATGATTCTGCCAAAAATATTAAAGAGTAATCCTTTTGTTACTTTTTTCAAAGTTCCAATCCTAATCTGTGTGACAGCTCTTTTAAGTTTTTTGCCAGGGTGTGAATGAGATTTCTTTTTGTTTTCCTAAATTGCTACTAGGTTTGAGCAAAATTCTTACTTGAACACCATTTTAATTTGCCTATTATTATTATATGCCTGTATACTACATGCCTGTTTTTCTACAATTATCATTTCAAATGATTTTTACAGATCAATGTTTTCAATTGCCTTTTGATGGGATATTTTTGGCCACTAAAATGTTGTATATTTCATTTAGTTAAATATGTTGATGAGATATTTTTGACTACTAAAATGTATATTTCATTTAGTCAAATATGTCTATCTTCTTACTTCTGAGTTGCATGTCTTAATTAATATATTTCCCACTTGTAGATTATTTTTCTTTTGACAGTTATATATAGTATAACTCATATCCCAATATGAAATAGAGAACATTTCTATTAACCAAAATAGTCCTTTAACAAATAATTTTTCCATTCTGTGGCTTATATTTTCATTTCTTAATAGTGTCTTTTGATTAGCAGATATTTTAAGTTTTGGTTAACTCTAATTTATCACTTTTCTTCTTTCAAATTCAGTGCTTTTTGCTTCCTGCCTAAAAACATATTTGCTTGCATTAATGGTATCAGGGAAGCCCTTGAGAGTTTTGTGTATGCTGTGGATATAGTCAGATCTAGATCAAGAACTATCATCTTATTTCCTTTGAAGTATAAAGTAACTTAATCATGGGAGTAAAATACCATCATCTTTGAGGTATTCTGTTAGAAGAAAGTCACATGCCTCATTCACACTCAAGCAAAGGATATTATACAGGGTGTGGACATCAATGGCCATGTTCTAAGGTCTATCTGTAACAGCCCTCTTTTGACCCCCATGACTCATGTCCCTTCCAATTCAAAATACATTTACTCCTCTCCCCAAATTCCCCAGAGTCTCATCCTGTTATACTGTCACTTCAAAGTCCCAAAATACCGTCATTTAAATTAAGTTCATGTGTAGATGAGACTCCAGTGTGTAGTCCATTAAGTACAACTACTACTGCAGTATTCCTTTTCATCTGTGGATCTGTGCAAGTAGAGACAAAATATCTGCCACAAATGTTCCCTGCATTTAATAGTGGGACAAGCATAGGAGAGCAGTTATATACATTCCTGCTCAAAAAGGGAGAAAATGGAAAGTACAAAAGAATCACTGGTTCATGGCAATACTTTAGTCTATCTCCTTAATTCTGCCTGCCTGCTGCTATTACACCCTGGTTTGTCCTGAACTTTTTGGCCAGAATTGCTTCTTGAATTTTAGCTATGCTCACATTCTAATACTAATTCTGGATGCTCTACTTAAGTGACAGTGGTTTTGCTGTTGTTATTGTCAGTAGTTTTCTTTTTGTTATTGCTTTGTTATTTTTAATGTATCACCAGAAGTTCTCCACAGAACACACAGCATTTTAAGACAAGAAAACATATCTGAGAAAAAGTTTATAAGAGAAATATAAAACTTAAATAATGTTGGCTAACTGCTCTACCAACCCGTCCAATTTGACTTTGATCTTATTGGCAAAGACATAAAATACATACCTCCTGGTTATTAAAATAGCTTGACCTCCTTGGATAAAGCAGTTCTAAGTTAAATTTGCATTTTATTTATTCTTCATAAAATATAGTGAATAAAAATATATAAAATCATATATAATGTACATTATAATATATATTTTATACATATATAAAATCTAAGTGTATAGCTCTATCAATTATGCTAAATTGTTCACATAAATTTAACATTTACAGATTCAGCTCATGATTTCTGAAACATAAATTTCTGGGATTTTTAAATTGAAGTAGAGTTGACTTACAATATTATATGAGTTTTAGGTGTATACCATGGCAACTTGATATTTTTATAGATTACGTACCATACAAAATTATTATAATATTATTGACAATATTTTATGTGCTGTACTTTACATCTCTGAGGCATACTTATTTTATAACTGATAGTTTGCACCTCTTAATTCCCTTCATCTATTTTGTCCATCCTCTCACCACCTCCCCTCTGCCAAACACTAGTTTGTTCTCTGTATCTGTGAGTCTATTTCTGTTTTGTTATATTTGTTCATTTATTTTGTTTTTTAGATTTTACATAGATGTGAAAATATACAACATTTGTCTTTTTCTGCCTGTCTTATTTAACTTAGCATAATCTTCTCTAGGTCTATTCATGTTTTCACAAATGACAAAATTTAATTCCTTTTTATGGCTGAGTAATTTTTATATATATATATATATATATATACACACACACACACACACACACACACACACACACACACACACACACACACACACACACATACATACCTGTGTGTATATATATACCACATCTTCCTTATCCATTCACTTGTTGATAGACACTTAGGTAGCTTCCATATCTTAGTTATTGCTAATGATTCTGCAATGAATATTGAGGTTCACATACCTTTTCAAATTTGTGTTTTCATTTTCTTTAGATAAATATCCAAGAGTGGAATTGCTGAACCATCTGATACTTTTATTTTTAATTTTTTGAAGAACCTCAATACTATTTTCCATACTGGCTGTACCAATTTACATTCTTTCAAAAGTTTACAAGGGTTCCCTTTTCTTCACATCCTTGCCAACACTTGTTATTCCTTGTCTTTTTGGTGATAGTCATTCT
Organism: Stenella coeruleoalba; assembly: GCF_951394435.1. Lineage (NCBI taxonomy): Eukaryota > Metazoa > Chordata > Mammalia > Artiodactyla > Delphinidae > Stenella > Stenella coeruleoalba. The sequence goes on along the minus strand of NC_137164.1, from coordinate 34,954,830 downwards.
GACAGGTATGAGGTGATAGCTCATTGTTGTTTCGATTTGCATTTCCCTGATGATTAGTGATGTTGAACTTTGTTTCATGTGCCTGTTGGCCATCTATTTATCTTATTTGGGAAAATGTCTTTCATCTCCTCCTGCCCATTTTTAACTGAATTTTTTGTTTATTTATTTATTTGGTATTGATATTGAGTTGTAGGAGTTCTTCATATATTTTGGATATTAACCCCTTATTGGAGATATAATTTGCAAATATCCTCTCATATTCAATAGTCTGCTGTTTTGTTTTGTTGATAGTTTCCTTGGCTATGAAAAAGGTTTCTAGTTTGATTTGGTCCCATTTATTTATTTTTGCTTTTGTTGCCTTTGCCTGAAGAAACATTCAAAAAATATTGCTAATATCAAAGAGTATACTGCCTATTTTTTTTTTTACAACTTTTATGGCTTCAGGTCTTACGTTTAAGTTTTTAATCCACTTTGAGTTTATTTTTGTATATAGTGTGAGAAAATGGTCTAGTTTTATTTTTTACATGTAGCTTATCCAGTTTCCCAATAGCACTTGTTGAAGAGGCGGTTTTTCCCCCATTTTATAGTCTTTTCTCCTTTGTTGTAGATTAATTGACTGTATGTGCATGGGTTTATCTCTGAGATCACCATTCTGCTCCACTGATCTGTGTATCTGTTTTTGTGTAGGTACCATACCATTCTGATTACCATAGCTTTGTAATATAATTTGAAGTCAGAGAGCATGATACCTTCAGCTTTGTTCTTTTTTTCTCAAGATTGCTTTGGCTATTCAGGGTCTTTTGTGGTTCCATACATATTTGAGGATTATTTGTTCTGGTGCTATGAAAAATGCCATGTGTATTTTAATAGGAATTTCACTGAATCTGTAGATTGCTTTGGGTAGTATATAGACATTTTAAAAATATTATTCATCCTCCCCATGAGCACAGTATATCTTTCCATTTTATGTGTCATCTTCAGTTTCTTTCATGAATGTGTTATAGATTTAAGAGCATACTCTTTCTCTTCCTTGGTCAAACTTATGCTGGATATTTTATTCTTTTTGTTATAATTGTAAATGGGACTTTTTTCTTGATTTCTCTGATAATTCATTATTAGTATTTAGAAACACAACAAATTTCTGTATATTAATTTTGTATCCCACAACTTTACTCATTAGTTGTAAAAGTTTTTTGATGTAGTCTTTAGGGTTTTCTATATATAGTATCATGTCATCTATAAATAGTGACTGTTTTACTTCTTGCTTTTTAATTTGGATTCATTTTATTTCTTTTTCTTGTCTTATTACTTTTTTCTAGGATTTCCAATACTATGTTGAATAGAAGTGGTGAGAGCAGTCATCCTTTTCTTATTCCTGATCTTAGAAGAAAAGCTTTCAGTTATTCACCATCAAGTATGATGTTAGCTGTGGGTTTGTCCTTATTTTTAAAAATAAATGACCTTATTATTTTTTAGGTATGTTCCCTCCATACCCACTTTGTTGGGAATTGTTATCACAAATAAATGATGAATTTTGTCAAATGTTTTTCTGCATCTATTGATATGATCATGTGATTTTTTTATACTTTGTTTTGTTAATCTGGTGTATCATATTGATTGATTTGTGGATATTGAACCATTCTTGCATCCTTGGAATATATCCCACTTCATCATGATATATGATCCCTTTAATTTATTATTGAATTCAGTTTGTTAGTATTTTGTTGAGGATTTTTGCATTTATGCTCATTAGTGATATTGGCCTGTAATCATATTTGTGTGTGTTGTCTTTGCCTGGTTTTGGCATCACAGTAATGCTGGCCTTGTAGAATGAGTTTGGAAGCAGTCCCTTTTCTTTAAATTCTTGGAATCGTTTGAGAAGAATAGATAATAACTATTTAAAAAAATATATTTGATAGACTTCCCCTGTGAAGCCTTATGGTCTTGGGCTTTTATTTGTTGGGACTTTTTTTTGTTATTGATTCAATTTCATTACCAGTAATTATTATGTTCAGATTTTCCATTTATTCTTGATTCAGTCTTGGAAGATTATATGTTTCTAGGAATTTACCCATTTCTTCCAGGTTGTCCAATTTGTTGATGTTCATAGTATTATCTTATGATAACTATCTTCATATTTTAATATTCTTTTTGTTTTGCTGTTCTGATAGGGTGATTTCCACTATTCTGTCTTTCAGGTCACTTATGCACTCTTCTGTATCACCTAATCTGCTATTGAATCCTTGTAGTGAGTATATTCTTCATTTCAGTCATTGTATTCTTCAGCTCTATTTCTTTTGTATACTTTCTAGTTCTTTGTTGAGGTTCACATTTTATTCCTCTTCTTTTCCCAAGTTCAGTGAGAATTTTATGACTGTTACTTTGAATTCTTTATAGGATAAATTATTTATCTCCATTTGATTAGTTTTTTCCCTGAGGTTTCATCTTGTTCTTTAATTTGGACCATATTTCTCTGTCATATTATGTTGTTTTACTTTCTGTGTTGGTCTCTATGAGTTAGGCAAAACAGTTACTTCTCCCGGTCTTGAAAGTGTGTCCTTTTGTATAAGCAAATCAGGCCGTCTGTGCCTAGTGGCTGTGACAGGAGGACTGGAGTCAAAGTTGGCCTGGGTTGGGGCTTTTGCCAGGGTGGACCAGGGGCCACTGCCTTGGCAAGGCTGGCTGGTGCCACAGCCTGGTGCAGCTCACAGCTTCTCCCAGGATAGACTGAGGTCCACTGCCTTGGTGGATGGATCTGTAGTCAAATCCCACCCTGGCTTCTCCTGGGGCTTGCCAAGTGTTGCCACCTTGGTCAAGTGGGAGTCTGAGGCCAGAGCCTGGCACTGGCTTGAGGTGGTGTGTTGGGGCAGTCTTGGCAGCCTGGCTAAAGGGCCTGGAGTATTTTAATTTGCTACCTCTGCTCTGGAACTCAAAGGGAGTAAGTTTGTGTATGTGCCCTTTAACAGTGGAATCTTGGTTTCCTACAATCCTTCAGCTCTTCTGGTCTTGTGCCCTGTTGGTTTTTAAATCCATTAATGGGGTTCAACCACTTTGTGCCAACATCCAGGGCTGGGGTGCCTAATGTAGGACTCAAACTCCTTGCCCCTTTTGCAAGGACCTTGGAGTTTGTGATATACCTTTCCATTTTTGGTTTGCCCTCCAGAGGTGTAGGTCCTGACTAGGTCATGTCTCTCTCCCTCCATTCCACCTTGATGGAATATTTTTTTCTTTATATACTTAGTTGCAGAGGAGCTATTGTGGTAGTCTTTAGGTCTTTCTCAAAGAGAGTGTTTCTATATGTAGTTGTAATTTTGGTTTTACTGTTGGAGACAATGAGCTCTGGGTCTTTCTACTCTGCCATCCTGATCCTGATTAATTTAAATTATATAGAATGATAAAGACAGAATTGGAACCCAGATCTTTTGATTCTGTTTTCAGTTAGGTCCTGTAAGATTCAATACTTGCTATAATTCATAAAGAATTCAGAATCTCTAAGAGCTACTCATGTGGCTACATACTACCTGGTCAACGAGTATAAGCAAGTATAGAAAGACCTACTTAGAGAGGGAAATTTAGAAATACAGTAAGTTCAATAGCTTTCCCAGATGGTCCCTTTTCCTTTTTTTCATAGAAATATGTATTGCTCAGACTGCTGATGCATTTAAAGGAGATAGATTATTCATTCTTCACTCACCAAATTGTGACTGGGGCTATTTTCTCAATAAGCCAAAATTCAAAAGGTTATTATTGATTGGATATATAAATTCTCTTGTGTTATAATAAAGTAGAAAGCAAAAGTTTGTTAAGTTAAATAGTTATACAAATATATATATATACTAATGTGAATATATGATTTATAATCTTATCTGTGCCAATATTAGGCTTTGTGATATAGCTGTCCCTCTATTTTCTCATCTGAAAAATGAAAATAACAATATTATCCATTCCCATAGAGGTTAGTTGAGGATCAAATAAAACGAAACATATAAAATTCTTGGTATAGTGTCTGGCATATGGTGAGCATTTGACATATTATACCTATTTTTATTACAGACCATATGTGATTGAGTTATAATTTTTGGTAATGTCTAATTATAACAGGGCATATGAGCAAGAACACTGACTAGTACAAATATATCTTACTTCCAATTCAAAATTTTAAAAATATAAAAATTGGAAAATATAGGCCATGTGGTTTCTTCCACCACTAGTGAAACCAATTGAATTCAATATAAAGTTACTTTTTTTCTTGATAACAGAAAGCCAAAGGTTAAGAATAGAAGAGTTGTAAAAATGGAATCCCACTTAATCTTACTCACATGAATACTAATGTTTAATTCTCCTTTCAAAGTTCAAGAAAGAAAACTTGCAATTAAAGACAGAGCAAGCCACATATTTAGGTAATATTTCTTTAAAAACCTAAAAAAAATATTTGACACAAGACCAATGATATCAGTGGCATATATGCTATTAACACATTTTCTGAAATCTGGTAGGTGTCATCAGTCCTGAATTAATTGCTAACTAAAAAGAATTAACTGAGCTTTATACTTTTTCTATTCCACTATAGCTTTCTTTCATCTCATTTTAATGTCATTCTTCACTTTATGCCACTTTCAGTAGTATTCTAAAAATCTTCAAACAATAATCCTCTGTTTGGTCTGAGTTCTTACCATATTAGTTTTCACTGGATTGAGCGTCACCTTCAGATTTAATGTCGTCACTAGTCCCATTGACCTCATTCTTAGTATCACTTTCCTTCAACTCATTGAATCCCAAATGCACATTTTTAATTTAGTTTTCTTTTCTTTTCTTTTTTTTAAAAATCATCAGATCTCTTCTTTTCTTTATCCTTGGGCTTTATATCTTGCTCTCTGTTCCAACTTTTACTTCTGTGCTTACATGACTTTCTATATTGGCTTGTTGATCTTCTTTAATCATGACTACAAGATCTATATTCATTTTTTCCCAACTATCCTGGTGGCTGCTTCTTCCACTATCTGCTTCATCTTCACTCTCCTCCACTTCATGATTTTTTGTGATTCTGAGATCGGCTGCATCTTCATTCATAAGTTCAGCTTATGTGCATATTTTGTAAGCAACTTATCTTTCTTATTTCTCCACCACAAGCCCTTTCTTTTTCTCTTTCTTCCTCTTATCTTCCTTTCTATACTCTTTCTTTATTTTTTCTCACCCATTCATTTTCTTTCTCCTTGTTCTTGCTTCCCTCTTTTCAATCACTCATTATGATCAGATTCTTAAGTTCCTTTTCTTTCATTCATTAAAAAAAATCCACAAGAGCTTTAATATTTTCAGAGTCCGTATGTTGTTTTCTTACAAAATGGTCATCTGTCCAGACTGAGCATCTTCTACTATCAAAAGAGCTCCACCCACTTCACAAACTTCCAATTGTTTAAACTGGGCAGCAAAGATTTAAATCATCAATGTTGTAGATATAAGCAACTCTTCTCTTCTTTTAACTGTATAATTTCACATTTCCTTAGGATTCCTTTATCTTGTTTTCAGATCCTAATTATTCAATCTGCTCCATGAGTACATCAATTATTTTTGTTAGAACCTGAATTTTTAATTTTTAAAAAAATTTTGCCCATAGGACCAGTTGCTTCAGAGGACCACTGATTTTGAGAGAAGGCCAAACAAATATGGCCTTACCTAATTCTACATGACACTTCTACAAGTGAACTCTGTAAGTATTGCAAAAAAATCTCTTACAACCAACTTTCATAAAATGAGGACTCATACTATTTTTGTGGCTTCTCATCATAAATTTTTCTCACATGGACTTATAGATTACTTCCCTGAAAATCATTTTCTCTAGAGAAAAGTCTTCTGTCTGGGAAGAAAAAGAAATCTAGCTGTATCTTTCTGGCACCTCCAAATCCTGAGCCTGTCCTGAGTTCTACTCATCAAACACTCAATTCTCTTTAGTATTCCCATCTGCAGGCTCTTAGAGCAGGTGTTTCACTTGTTCATTGAGTTTACTGCTACTCCTCCATCCACTTATTATCTTTCAAAAATTTATTGATATCTGAAATTATATCTCCTCTTCCACCTACAGCAAGATCAGAAAGAGTATTTGTGCACAATTCCACAGGTCAAAAACTACAGAGAAAATATTTACAAATTCTCTTGTGGTCCTACTGCACATAGTTGTGCTTATTTTCTGGGACCAGGTTTTGGTACCAGCCCATTAACTCAAACAACAATTGCATGGTTGAAATTATGATGCTTTCTTTGGGCGGTTGCTACTCTCTGTCCTGCTACCTGCCAAAGAAAATGTTGGCAATACAACTGCCAAGTTCTACATCCACCACTCAGGTAGAAAAACCTCCTCTACAGAGGAGTCCATAAGGCAAAATGGCTGCTAAGGGGGCACCTTCCCAGAATGTGTGCATGTGGGACATACCCAGGCCTGGCCTACAGTACTTTTTATTATTGATTTTAATATGGCTTTACAGTCTTTCCTTGGTTTTGTCCTATGTAGTTTTAAACAGATGTTCTTGTCAATTGGACATACAGGATCAATACAATTTTATCTCCTATTCCATCTACTACTATAAATTGACTATTATACTGAAAAACTTGTAATTATATATTCTAGGCTTCAATATATTCTTTCATTGTGTCCAAACATCCTTATACCTAAAATTTCAGGAATATTCAAAATATCTATACATGAGAAGATTTTACAAATAACAATTATCTTTCATTAAAAATAGTTTCTTAATTTTTACATAATAGTTTAAGATATAAATCACATATCATACAATTTACCTACTTAAAGAGTACAAATAAATGTTTTTCTTTGTATTCAAAGTTGTTCAAATATCACCATATTCAGGTTTTGAAAATTTTTATCACCCTCAAAAGAAACCCTGTACCCATTAGCAATCATTCCCCATTCTCCTCAAACCCCCAGATCTAGGTAATCACTATTCTGTTTCTTACTTTTAGACACTTGGAACTACTGATAAAATTCCCTCTTTAAAAAAAAATTTTAATCTTGAAGGATATTGTATCATAGGTATTTTCACCTATTACCTCAGGGAATACATTCCTTCTCATTTTCTTTTTTTTTTTTTTTTTTTTTTTTGCGGTATGCAGGCCTCTCACTGTTGTAGCCTCTCCCGTTGCGGAGCACAGTCTCCGGACACGCAGGCTCAGCAGCCATGGCTCACGGGCCCAGCCATGCCGCGGCATGTGGGATCTTCCCTGACTGGGGCACGAACCCGTGTCCCATGCATTGGCAGGCAGACTCTCAACCACTGCGCCACCAGGGAAGCCCTCATTTTCTTTGTTACTCCTGTTTTCTTTGTTAAATTTACTTTTCTCTCTCCAGTTACAGATGCATGGTTGACATGCCTGACACCTGTGCTCCTGATCACACTTCTAGGGAAGATGGAATCAGCACACTTAATTCTCCTTAGTTTCCTTAATTACTGCATTGGCTTTTTTATACTACAGAAGTTGTCACTCAAATATAGGGCTTTACTACCTGATAACTGTCTAGAGTAATGCAAGGTGTTTTAAAAGATTGATCCTTTGACTTTAGTTCTATCAAAACAAAACAAAGCAAAACAAACAAACAAACAAAACCTCTGATTTTATTTCCTCAATTAAATGAAGACTTTATCTAAATGACTTGAGTCCCTCTCCATTGTACACTGCAACTTCAGCCTTCAAAGCACTTCTTTTAAATGTATATCTACTCAAAAACGTATGATGTTCAAATGGTAAATCTATACACTCCACAACTAAATCCCAAATAGCTTTTTATACTTGACTCAACCTAAGGTGGTCCTTAATGAGATCTCATATCCTAATATAACCTCTTTCCCTTCAGTGCAGGTGGAATCTGTGATTTACTTTTAACCAGTATGTGGCTTAGGTGATAGGATGCAACTATCTTAATTTACATTATATGAGACTCCATTGCATGAGTCTGCAGAGATAAACTTTTCTTCTGGCCTTGAAGAAGCTAATAGCCAATGTGTGAACTGCCTATGGAGAAGGCAGTGTGGTAGGGAACAGTGGGTGTCCTTGAGAACCTGAGGGCAGCTTCCAGCTGACAGCCAATAAGAAGCCAGGACCCTCAGTCATACAGCCACAACAAAAAGAATTGTGACAATAACCCGAGTGAGCCTGGGAACAGTCTTCCCCAGTCAAACCTTTGGATGAGAATGAATCCCAGCTGGCACTTTGATTTCAGGCTTATGAGGCTCAACAGAGGATACAACTAAGTCATACCCCCACTCCTCATTCATGGAAATAGAGATAATTATTTGTTGTTTCAAGCCACTAATTTTGTGGTAACTGGTTACAAAGAAATAAAAACAAATCAAAAATGAATGCAACTTTCTAATTTATTCTTCAGTCCAAATCTATTATTTTTCTGATCAACTATCATTTATTACTTCTATACTTAATTCTACCTATATGACTTAGTTCAGATTGTTTCCTGTATTTAGAATCTTTGCTTACCCACCATATATTTGCCTAAAACCTTACTTCCTATTTAAGATGAAATAGTAACCATTCTTATCTTTATTTTATTTATTTATTTTTTTGTGGTACGCGGGCCTCTCACTGCTGTGGCCTCTCCCGCTGCAGAGCACAGGCCCCAGATGGCGCAGGCTCAGCGACCATGGCTCACGGGCCCAGCCGCCCCACGTCATGTGGGATCCTCCCAGACCGGTGCTTGAACCCTCATCCCCTGCATCAGCAGGCAGACTCTCAACCACTGTGCAACCAGGGAAGCCCTATTCTTATCTTTATTTATGCATAATAGTCAAAACTGTAAGCATGTATTTCATAAAATAATGAGTAATTTTGTTTATATTTTGTACCATACAGCTTATATAATTTTAGTTTTAATTAATGAAAAGTAGTATTAGTAATTAAAATAATGACTTGTGGAATGTAAAGCATCCAATGGATTATAAATACAAAACTTTACAATCACAACTTTATTTTTATGTGCTGAATTATCCCTTTCTTAATTCCACCATGGTATTGTAGCACACTAAAAATATAGAGAAGTTGCTCATATTGTTCATTATAAGACGGCACTAGTCCAATATGGTAGCAACTAGCTATATGTGATTGTTTACATTTATATTTAGAATAATTCAAATTAAATAACTTTAATCAGTTTTTTAAATCAGTTTTTCAGTTAGACTAACCACATTTTAAGTGCTCAGTTATCACATGTAGATAGCGTCTATAGTATTGGACTGTACATCCGTAGTATTGGACTGTGCATCCGTTTAATCATTACAGAAGTTCTATACTGTAGAACAATAGTTATGAGATTTATACCCAAAATACATTAATACATTTTAAATATAATTTTGAAATCATGAAATATGATTTTATTTTTCAGTGCCATTGGATAAAATTAGGAAAATCCCCTTATAGGACAACACTATAAATATTTTTCCTCATAGGAACTTCTTAAGAAAGTTGTATCAAGTTGCATATGACTCCAAGAAAGCCGCATAATAGAATAAAATGAAAATAAACTATATGATACTTCTTTTAAAGAATTTTATCATTATCTAGAATTGAATATCTTAGATGAGTTGAAAATAAGATTGGGGAAATAGAGAGGAAGAAATACAGACAGAGAGTCAACAGAGAGTAGGCAGCGAGGGAGAGATGAAAGAAGGGAAAGAGGTAGGGACTAATAGAGGACACTTCTGATCCCATAATTGTGATGGAGTAAATAAATTATGTCTGTCAGCCTCAGAGAGGCTCATCCACAAGACTGAACACATCCTCTGCCATCATATCTCCAAAGACCAAGTGAAGTAGACTGGCTCTGAAGTCCTAAGTCGATTTGATAACCAAAGGCTCTTACCTTCAGATAGATAATGAAACGGGGGGAGTAGAATCTAGGTATCCCTAAGCACTATAGTTGTATCCCCCCAAATAGAGCAGCAATATCCTATTTTTCTAATTTTTTCTCCCAAAATATCTGCCTCATTGTAAGAAAAATATTTTGACACAGAAAGTGTGTGTAGGAAGGTATTATTTAGTTTAGTAGATTTTAAAATAATTTTTTAATTTCCAAATTGAAGTTTGTACTTGACATTAGTCTGATTTTGACAAAGTATTTGTTTTCTCATGGAATTTTGAACCAATTATATCATACACAAAGAGCTTTGCCACAAATGGAAGGATCACACTTGGGCGATCAAAGAGTGGAGCATGAAGGCTAAGTTATAAAAGCTAAGTGACAATCAGAACTGCAGTTCATACTGCAAACTGACATATACATTTTATCAAGATCATATTTATATGTATAAAGTTATTTAATATGCTTGATTAATTAACTAAATAAACAGAATTTCTCTTGTGACATTATTTGTGTCTAACATTCATATCTGATTATGGAATTATATATTTTACTAAAACATGGTAAAAGGCTATATTCAATTGTACCAGTCATGAGAACTAATTTTATTTTAAATTACCCATGGTTCTTTTTAATGTGAGAAAATTGGATTCTTTAAGCAAGATATTTTGTGGAAATGAGCCCTCTTACAGGAGGCTGAAAGGTTGCCAAAGAGCATCTAGAAACTTCTCTAAGATTTATGTAAAAGAAATATAATGCATTCCTCTAAAATTTTTTAATGTAAGAATATATTAATTATTGCTGACTGGATTGAATTTGGGAAAATGGAGCTGTTTGGAAAAAAGGCAAAAGTTCACCTGGTACAATTATTAGACTCATGTAAACTAAAATAGAAAATTCCCATTCTTTCATGTCAGAAAACTTTTGAGTAGATTGTGCTTAGAAAGGTTTAGAATTAAGTTGTAAGACACTACATTACAGTTATCTGTCTAAAGCAGAAGGGGCCATTTTACTCCAAGTGTACTTTGACTTATCTGGGAAATCACTAGAGAATTGCCATTTTTACATAGAAACTTGAGTGGCTTCCTTAGTTGGGCAGGTAAGTTGAGGACATCCTTTTGAGCCCTATTACTCCTTCCTCTGCTTTCTCCATTGCAAACCCACAACTGCCAACTTTTTTCTACCTGCCTACTTGGTTTCCTCTCATACTGCTCCAAATAAACCAAGTAAGGAATTATATCTGTGTTTATCTCCCTTGAATTCTGACCCAGCCAAGAGAATTAATGATAAGAGATGTGGGAAAAGAGTCGAATAAATCTCAAGGACCATGCCCTCTACCTAATCCCCACTGCTACTAAAAATAGTCTCCTCTTTATGTCTAGGCCTAGATATCTTGCTTTTCAAGCTTCTGTTTCACTGACCCTGATATAGCATTGATATGGGCAGTTCAAAGAGTGATTAAAAACCTAATTTTTCTTCCAAATAATAAGTATTGCTTCAGTCATTGATCTACTCAACATAATCAGTGGTATCAGTGATAGGATCTAAGTGAAATTTGGTAAGGTCCTGGGACTTTGGGACTCTTTTTGAAAAAGCTTATTGCAATAATCTTAAAATAAAAAGTTTTACAGTGATTGGCAGATTTGTCCAGTGGAAAGTTAAAGGTATGTAGGACCCAAGAAAGAGAAGGACTTGTTCTACTTGCATTCTCAGGATTATCAAGAACTAATGACATAATTGTGCGACTCGATGCAAAATGAAAGTGTAGGGTCCCTCACGCAAAATTATTAAGAGTTTCAAGAGAGAGACAGCAGAGCATTAAACCAACCATGGGATCCTTCTAGGCACAGCCTTGTGAGACTGGGCAGAATGCATGCCATGAAGTTGGCTCTATCAGGAATATTTTAAATGGTTATTTTTCTTAATGCTGTATACAAAATGTCCCTGATTCCAATGCCATGCTTTTTATTGAGGAGGGGGGAAGGGATACTCTTCTGTAATCCCAAGGTGGGAACTTTAAAGACACTCCCAATACGGTGATTCAGTTCTAGTGTAATTATCATACATTATGGGAATTTTGAGAACTTTCTACCAGTGTCCTTAGGAGAAAATTCAAAAAGACCTCAGAACAACTCCATTTGGGGAATTGGTAAGGGTTTCTATTTAACAAATAGAAACAAGGGTTTATATTTCCAAATATGGGCCCTGAAAAGCAATTGCTATGAGAATAGACTTGAAAGCAAAAACAAAACAACAGAAGCAAAACTTCAAATCAGAAGAAAATTTCCTTGCTTTGTGTAATATAACTTGACCTCACATTCCAGGTAGGAGAGAGATGTGATTAGCAGAGTAGACTTACCAGGGTAGAGTCTCTTCTCAAGGAAGTGGGATAAAGAGAATCAGTTGCAATTCAAATTATTAAAGCAACAATTAGCTAAATGAGAATACACTAGTTGTTATTACTAGCTTCAGGACAAGATGACATTTTGAAAGACAGCCAGAGTTAGACTTGCAAACATGTTGCTTCTCTGAAAGAGAAAGACTGAAGCATTGTCCTGATAATATATTTCAAAAACTTGGAGAAACATTCAGAGAATTAAAGAGGGACTATTATTTGTGTGCTGTTTGGGTTGTTTTTCTTTTCCTCCCTTCCTCCCTTCCTTCCTTCTCTCTTTTTCTTCTTTCTTTTTAAAAAAATAATAGCCAATGAATCATTGTGGACAACATTGTCAGGTTATTATATAATATTTAGTGCAAGGTTACATGCTTTACTAATGAAGTTCTATATAAACATTCTCTAGCAAATTACATATGACAATATTAAAGCCTAGACAAAGCTCTGTCTCATGGGAAAAAGTGACACACTGTAAGTATTTTCAATCTAGTTTCATTAACTCTGGTATTATGGACACCACTACCGACATTGCTAGCTCAATCGCCATGATGTAAGTAATGTGTTAGTCTCCAAGTGCTTTTAGATGCTCGGCTGTGATTTCCTCAATAAATACGCATGTGAGGTGGATAAGGCAGACGTGGAAACCTCATGCAACTCAGGAAGACACAGACTTAGGGTAGCCAGCTATTTTTTAATTCTAATAATCTAGACTCCATAAATTTGGCTTGTATGATTTGAAAGTGTTGTCATTTTAAAATAGAAAATTTCACCTGAAATTTAGATAATACTCTTTTAATGTTATACTTATATATAATATTAAATAGTTGAAATTGTTATAGTTTATGAGTAGGCACACTTAATTCTCTTTCCATTATTTTAGAAAAGAAATCTAAGCAAATTTTGATAATATTTGAAAAGTTGGAGAGTGAGCTCATCAAGATGGTGACATATGTTGTTCCCAACTTTAGTCCCCATAACAAGAAGACCAACTATCAACTTTCCATAGAAAAACACCATTGTGAAAATCCCAGAAACTGGGGGTAAGGCTGATGCGTCTTCCTGAATCACAAGGACTGAGACGGACCTCATTAGATGGGTAATGAGTAGTTTCACTTTGATACCATCTCTCTCCCTCAGGCTGGCATAGCAGCTCACCAGGAAGGCCCTCCTGGGATTATGGATTCTCCAGTGGGAAAAGGAAGGCCAAGGTAGATATCCACATCTGCCTTCCCAAGGGTCACAAGGGGAAATCTGCGGGTTCAACCACTGGGGATCAGATAGAGAAGGGGGCAGGTCTACCAGCAACCAGTGATCAGATCTTGGCTGACTGAGTTCCTGCTTACAGCAGTTCCCAAACAAGGATCCAGCCAATGGATCTGCCCATCTTCAGAGATGAGTCAGTGGCCCCACTGGTCAGGGAGCTCAGTTGGCAGATTTGAGGCCCCAGCCAACAGGCTATACTGGCCTTAAAGCCATTTTCTGGCAGATTTGAGTCCCCAGCCAACAGGCTATACTGGCCTTAAAGCCATTTTATGACCCCACTGGACAGGTAAACAAGCTCAAAGCTCTACCTAATTGCTAAAGCATCCCATAGCCCACCAGGGTAGAAGAACAAATTTGCAGTCCCACCAACTACTGAACATAGGCTCTAGTCCCACCCCATCAAGAAGCCTGGCCAGAGAATCCAGGCACCCTACAGACCTGCTTGGGCAGGGAAACAAGCCAGAAGTCCAACTCTTGAGCATAGACAGGGAGCTTGAACAGTGACTCTGGGCAGCCTCAGAGCCCAGCCAACAGTGCCACCTAGCCTACAACCCACCCAGCAACACTGCCCAGCCTATGGCCCCGTTCAATTGTTGAACACAGACAGTGGCCTTGCCCAAGAAGGGAGCCAGCTAGTGGCCCCACTAAATCATAAAACACAGACTGCGGCCACACACAACCAGGAGCCCAGAACACAGACAGTGACCCTGCCGCATCATGGGACACAGTCTGCAATCCCACAAAATTGCATCAAGTAGCTGGAGGCCCTAGCCAAAGAGAGAGCCCAGACGGTGACCTCACACAACAGAGGAGCATAGCCAGTGGCCTACCCAATCTTCAAGCCCGGCCTGTGGACCTGCCCAATTTTAGGGCATAGCCAGTGGCACCGCCACCTCATCAGGAGCAATTATGGATCCCAGCCTGCAGACTTATGTAATTGCAGAGTCTAATTAGTAGCCTCATCTGTCAGTGAACATAACTTGCAACCTCACCCACCCAGAGGTGACTACAGACTCCAGCTAGTGATCCCACTTGACCACAGAGTACAGTCAGCAGCCCCAACAAACCAGGAGGCCTCCCAGCAGCTCCACTTGAATGCAGAGCCCAACCACTAGGCTAACCCAATTTTGGAGCTCTGCTGGGGACCCCTCACTCTCAACCTCAGAGCATTGGCAGTGGTCTTGCCCAACTAAGATCCTTGATAGTAAGCCCTGCCTGTCTGCAAGTAATACCAGCTGATTGGTCCAGTGCCCAAGCTGGTTGGACTAGTGATGGTCTTTCTCTGCCAAAGGGAATGTGTAAAGTCTGAAAGAGGAGATCATTTACTCAAATGAAGATGCCAACACAAAGATACAAGGAGCACAAAGAATCAGATAAACGTGACACCACCAAAGGAAACTAATAAAGTTTCAATAACTGGCCTTAAAGAAATGGAGATCTTTGAACTGTCTGACAAAGAAATCAGAATAATTATTTTAAAAGGAGTTCAGTAAACTATAACAGCATATAAATAGACAACTAAACTAAATTAGTAAAGCAGTGTATGAAGAAAATGAGAAATTCAACAAAGATAAAGAAACCATCAAAAAATAAAGGGGAGAGAACACACCCAAATTCATTTTATGAGGCCAGCACCACCCTGATAGTATAATGAAAACTAAATACAATGAATAAGAAAAAAATAATCCCTTGGTGAGTGTTTTGGTATCTTAGAATATTTTAATGTCCTTATTTATTAGCTACATATATATCTATAGTTTTAACTGCTTGGGTAATAATAATATGTATATTATAATATGCATTATAATATGCAATAATAATATGCATTATTCTTAAAGTAAATATTTAATAAATTAAATTTTTTGCAACCTTTCTTAGCTTATTAATTTAAAAATATAACTGTAATCAAGTTCAATGTATCACATCAAGAACATAGAAAAGAATCTTATAATCTTCAGGAAACAAATGTAAAAATGTGGTATTTAACTTACCATGCTATTCTGTCTTACAAAGGCATTTACACATATAAACATGCATGTGGGGATGTTTTGTTTTTAGGTTTAATATAATTTGATCATATCTCACACGTTATTTTTACACACATCTCACACAAATTTTTACAAATTGCTCTATGCACCAAATACTAGTGTTTTCCAAGACATTCTAAATTTATTCATTCTTTTTCAAATTCTATATATTTTACATGACATATTTTGACATATATTTACATGATATATTTTATATGGTATATTTTACATGAAGGATACAAAATGATTTCTTGTCATTTTTCTATCAATGAGCAAGTATGGGATATGAGTCTTCCTTAACTTCTAGTTCTTTTATTTCTGAAGGATATATTCTCAAAATTTGTATTACTGAAAAAAAGGCTTTTATGTTTTTGTCACTAAAAATTTTGTCCCATTGCTCTCTACCCCACCAAAAAATACAGCAAATTATATTCCCACCAGCACTAAAATATTTCTGATTATTTCTAACCTGTATATCACAAGTATATAAACTTAAGCCATTTACTTGTTTAATAGTGACTTGAGAATTACGATATAATTTCTACTTCAGATATATTTGTTATTTGAAAAAGATTAACCTATTTCATCATAAAGTTTCCATAATTATAATTTCAAGGAATTGTATTTTCAGGTGCAGCATCCTTCCTTCCTTCTAAATTTTTAACTGTCAAAGTTTCTCTATCTAAAAAAAGAAAAGTCCAGACTTAAACACCCCACTTTCACCCATGGACAGATCATCCAAAGTGAAAATAAATAAGGAAACACAAGCTTTAAATGATACATTAAACACGATGGACTTAATTGATATTTATAGGACACTCCATCCCAAAACAACAGAATACACATTTTTCTCAAGTGCTCATGGAACATTCTCCAGGATAGATCATATCTTGGGTCACAAATCAAGCCTTGGTAAATTTAAGAAAATTGAAATTGTATCAAGTATCTTTTCTGACCACAAAGCCATGAGAGTAGATATCAATTACAGGAAAAGATCTGTAAAAAATACAAACACATGGAGGCTAAACAATACACTACTTAATAATGAAGTGATCACTGAAGAAATCAAAGATGAAGTAAAAAAATACCTAGAAACAAATGACAATGGAGACACAACGACCCAAAACCTATGGGATGCAGCAAAAGCAGTTCTAAGGGGGAAGTTTATAGCAATACAAGCCCACCTTAGGAAGCAGGAAACATCTCGAATAAACAACCTAACCTTGCACCTCAAGCAATTAGAGAAAGAAGAAAAAAAAAAAAACCCAAAGCTAGCAGAAGGAAAGAAATCATAAAAATCAGATCAGAAATAAATGAAAAATAAATGAATGAAACAATAGCAAAGATCAATAAAACTAAAATCTGGTTCTTTGAGAAGATAAACAAAATAGATAAACCACTAGCCAGACTCATCAAGAAAAAAAGGGAGAAGACCCAAATCAATAGAATTAGAAATGAAAAAGGAGAGGTAACAACTGACACTGCAGAAATAAAAAAAATCATGAGAGATTACTACAAGCAACTCTATGTCAATAAAATGGACAATCTGGAAGAAATGGACAAATTCTTAGAAATTCACAACCTGCCAAGACTGAATCAGGAATAAATAGAAAATATGAACAGACCAATCACAAGCACTGAAATTGAAACTGTGATTAAAAATCTTCCAACAAACAAAAGCCCAGGACCAGATGGCTTCACAGGCGAATTCTATCAAACATTTAGAGAAGAGCTAACACCTATCCTTCTCAAACTCTTCCAAAATATAGCAGAGGAAGGAACACTCCCAAATTCCTTCTACGAGGCCACCATCACCTTGATACCAAAACCAGACAAGGATGTCACAAAGAAAGAAAACTACAAGCCAATATCACTGATGAACATAGATGCAAAAATCCTCAACAAAATACTAGCAAACAGAATCCAACAGCACATTAAAAGGATCATACATCATGATCAAGTGGGATTATTCCAGAAATGCAAGGATTCTTCAATATATGCAAATCTATCAATGTGATAAACCATATTAACAAATTGAAGGAGAAAAACCATATGATCATCTCAATAGATGCTGAGAAAGCTTTTGACAAAATTCAACATCCATTTGTGATAAAAACCCTGCAGAAAGTAGGCATAGAGGGAACTTTCCTCAACATAATAAAGGTCATATATGACAAGCCCACAGCCAACATTATCCTCAATGGTGAAAAACTGAAAGCATTTCCACTAAAATCAGGAAAAACACAAGGTTTCCCACTGTCACCACTCTTATTCAACATAGTTTTGGAAGTTTTAGCCACAGCAATCAGAGAAGAAAAGGAAACAAAAGGAATCCAAATCGGAAAAGAAGAAGTAAAGCTGTCACTGTTTGCAGATGACATGGTCCTACACATAGAGAATCCTAAAGATGCTACCAGAAAACTACTAGAGCTAATCAATGAATTTGGTAAAGTGGCAGGATACAAAATTAATGCACAGAAATCTCTGGCATTCCTATATACTAATGATGAAAAATCTGAAAGTGAAATCAAGAAAACACTCCCATTTACCATTGCAACAAAAAGAATAAAATATCTAGGAATAAACCTACCTAAGGAGACAAAAGACCTGTATGCAGAAAATTATAAGATGCTGATGAAAGAAATTAAAGATGATACAGATAGATGGAGAGATATACCATGTTCTTGGATTGGAAGAATCAACATTGTGAAAATGACTCTACTACCCAAAGCAATCTATAGATTCAATGCAATCCCTATCAAACTACCACTGGCATTTTTCACAGAACTAGAATAAAAAATTTCGCAATTTGTACGGAAACACAAAAGACCCCGAATAGCCAAAGCAATCTTGAGAACGAAAAAAGGAGCTGGAGGAAACAGGCTCCCTGACTTCAGACTATACTACAAAGCTACAGTAATCAAGACAGTATGGTACTGGCACAAAAACAGAAAGATAGATCAATGGAACACGATAGAAAGCCCAGAGATAAACCCACGCACATATGGACACCTTATCTTTGATAAAGGTGGCAGGAATGTACAGTGGAAAAAGGACAGCCTCTTCAATAAGTGGTGCTGGGAAAACTGGACAGGTACATGTAAAAGTATGAGATTAGATCACTCTCTAACATCATACACAAAAGTAAGCTCAAAATGGATTAAAGACCTAAATGTAAGGCCAGAAATGATCAAACTCTTAGAGGAAAACATAGGCAGAACACTCTATGGCATAAATCACAGCAAGATCCTTTCTGACCCACCTCCTAGAGTAATGGAAATAAAAACAAAAATAAACAAATGGGATGTAGTGAAAGTTAAAAGCTTTTGCACAGCAAAGGAAACCATAAACAAGACCAAAAGACAACCCTCAGAATGGGAGAAAATATTTGCAAATGAAGCAACTGACAAAGGATTAATCTCCAAAATTTACAAGCAGCTCATGCAGCTCAATAACAAAAAAACAAACAACCCAATCCAAAAATGGGCAGAAGACCTAAATAGACATTTCCCCAAAGAAGATATACAGACTGCCAACAAACACATGAAAGAATGCTCAACATCACTAATCATTAGAGAAATGCAAATCAAAACTACAATGAGATATCATCTCACACCAGTCAGAATGGCCATCATCAAAAAATCTAGAAACAATAAATGCTGGAGAGGGTGTGGAGAAAAGGGAACACTCTTGCACTGCTGGTGGGAATGTGAATTGGTTCAGCCACTATGGAGAACAGTTTGGAGGTTCCTTAAAAAACTACAAATAGAACTACCATATGATCCAGCAATCCCACTACTGGGCATATACCCTGAGAAAACCAAAATTCAAAAATAGTCATGTACCAAAATGTTCATTGCAGCTCTATTTACAATAGCCCGGAGATGGAAACAACCTAAGTGCCCATCATCGGATGAATGGATAAAGAAGAAGTGGCACATATATACAATGGAATATTACTCAGCCATAAAAAGAAACGAAATTGAGCTATTTGTAATGAGGTGGATAGACCTAGAGTCTGTCATACAGAGTGAAGTAAGTCAGAAAGAAAAAGACAAATACTGTATGCTAACACATATATATGGAATTTAAGAAAAAAAATGTCATGAAGAACCTAGGGGTAAGGCAGGAATAAAGATGCAGACCTACTAGAGAACGGACTTGAGGTTATGGGGAGGGGAAAGGGTGAGCTGTGACAGGGCGAGAGAGAGTCATGGACATATACACACTAACAAATGTAGTAAGGTAGATAGCTAGTGGGAAGCAGCCGCATGGCACAGGGATATTGGCTCGGTGCTTTGTGACAGCCTGGAGGGGTGGGATAAGGAGGGTGGGAGGGAGGGAGACGCAAGAGGGAAGACATATGGGAACATATGTTTATGTATAACTGATTCACTTTGTTATAAAGCAGAAACTAACACACCATTGTAAAGCAATTATACCCCAATAAAGATGTTAAAAAAAAAAAAGAAAGCAAAGTCCAAAATAATTGCCAATTTACTTTCATACACTAAATTAAATGTATCTGCACTTTTAAATAAAATATAATATTAAAAAAGAGGAGTTATATTTAACATCATACTGTGAGATAATTTTAGTCAATAAGAAATATTAATAAGGATGCTTCTTGAGATTGTGGCAATTATTGATTTTTCAGAAGTGATTGTATTACTTTGACATCGTTATGTGTATAGGTTGTTGATATTGCATCAGCTCACTCTGGTACTCGTCTCTTTGTGCTGATTCCTAGACCAATGCAATTCTCCCACCTCGTAGAATATTGGATAAAGCTTTGTGAAATATAAAGCTGCTCATAACTTCGTTTTTCTAAAGAATGTAGGAATTATTTTTATTCATTAAAAACTCAACATAGAATTTTTATTCATTGAATTTAGCCTAGAAAATTATAGGCATCTGTGTGAATACTGAAAAACTTTTGAAGTAGTTTTAAAGTCCTGGAAGCCCAAGCATTTGGTATTATCTCTTTGGTTCCAATAGCTTTTCTCTCAAATGAAATAATGTGTTGGGTATTTCAGAAGCATTGTTGGACAAGTTATTTTAGTTTTTTTACAATTTACTCTTTGGAGAAGTTATTTACCACCTTAAATTAATAAATTAAAAAAGAAACATTTTAGTATTTGTCCATTTATATATGACCATTTATAAATTTTATTGTATATTATATATGGCCATATATATTTTTATATAAATGTACTAATTTATATATAAATGTATAAATGTATATATATGTATATATGTATATAAATGTATAAATTAGTTAATTTATATACATATTATATATTATATTATGTTAATATATTATATCATATAATTATATTATATAATATATTATATAATATATTATATATATTAAGTTATATACATATTACATATACATTTATATGTAAATATATAAATTAGTTAATTTATCTATAAATTAAAGTTTATATCTAAATTTTACATGTAATGTATATACCCATAAATTTATCAATAAATTAAACAATTACAATATTAATGTTTCACCAAAAATGATTTATTGATATATATAGACTCAAGTGAGTTGTTTCCATTAGTATACCTCATACTGATTTTCTTATGCCCTCTATTCATTGATAACATTGAGATCCCTCAAATCTAACTTTATTCCTGGACATATTCAGTCTTCCATAGATGATTCATCAAGCAATGTAGCTCCTGCCTTGAATTCCGCATCTTCATCCAAATTACTAAATTATTCTCATGGCCACATATTTCATGTTGTCACTATCCAGGTCTATGCTTCATGTGACATCTGAAGTCCCAACATATTCTTCAACTAGAATTTTCTAAATTTTAATTCCTATAGTTCCTTTACCTCACTACAACTCTTCCAAAAGGACTAAAAAATAATTAAAATATTTATGTCAGCTACTTATTGGACTCAGATTGTTCAAAACAAAAATTATTTTCTTCCCTCTAGTTTCCTGCATTGTCCACTTTGTAGAACAACAACAAAAAAATCCATTCATTTGCCCACCCAGAATTGTAGGAATCTTCTTGCCTCTCTCTCTTTTACAATTAAAACTTCAATTAATGGACAATTGTGACATTTTATTTTCCATGTACTTTCTTTTCCTTCTGCCCCTTTTCTTAGTAATAGTTCTTCAGTAGAACTACTGTTTTAGCCTTTTAAGATGGCTATCTATTTTTAGTTTCATCCACCTTTTCTCTAATCCATCTTACATACTGTAACAGAAAAATTTTCTAAAGTTTGAATCTTGTCAGCTAGATTCATTGCTTCAAAGTCACCATAAGTTAAATCCAAAGTTTTTAATATAATCTAGAAGAATTCTGGCTGTCTGGTCATGGTCTATAGCTCTGGTCAGATCACCTGACCAGTCTACTCAGGCATAGTCATGCTAATTTACTTGATATTTTTTCTTCTAATTAACAATTGTACACACTGATGCTGGTCTGAACTTATATTAAAACCCTTTTGAAGCTTTCTTTTTCTGTACCTTTAAAAATCCTTTTCAATATATATATTTAGTATAGCACTAGTTAAATTTCTATAATTACTTATCTGTTAATTTTTTATTACTAGTTTTTACTCTGTGGAAAAAAGGAGTTTTCTATACATCTTTGTATATCAAGAAGCTGGCATATCATCTGGAAAAGAATAACTAATTCAAAATAGTCTTCATTGAGTGAGAGACTATTTAGTTTCTTCTTAAGGTACATTTGGCTCAGAGTATATACCTTAAGTGTTCAAAATAGAGATTAATTTATATCTTAAGGGCAACCTAATTGACACTGCTGCTAGGGGTCAAGCTGAGTCTGTTGTCTTATGGAAGAGAGGCTAGATGACTTTAGATATAATGTATTTCTTGCCCTCTCTAATCATATTCCAATGAAAAACTGAGATAAGCAGCAATTTAAGTGACAATGGTGACATTTTCCTATAGTTTACTCTAGAACTTAAGTTTTCAAATGCCATATTCAGTTTTCTTCCCACTGTAACATGAAACTGTGGGTGTCAACATATTAGAATAAGGCAAACAATATTAATTTAGAGAAATACGTGCTGTACAAAATTATCAGTATTTATAGATCATACATATTTTCAGTGTGTAGCATTATAAAGGCCAAAATTTTTTCTGGAGTTCATTCATGAATAAGAATCCAAATGTTTACCATACTTGGAGAAAATTTGGTATAAGGCAAATAAAATAATGTGAAAATATAGGAGTAAGAACAGATACAAGTGAGTCTTCAACTTTAGAGAAGATTTCAAACAGATGTGTCAATTTTAAGAAAGAAAAAATTACATTCAGAAATAATTTTAAACTACCCATGACATTTTTCACAGAACTAGAACAAATAATCCTAAAATTTACATGGAACAATAAAAGACCCAGAATTGCCAAAGCAAGCCTGAGGAAAAAGAACAAAGCAGAAGGCATAACCTCCTAGACTTCCGACATTACTACAAAGCTACAGTAATCTATATGGTAAGGTATTGGCACAAAAACAGACATATGAATCAATGGTACAGAATAGAAAGCCCAGAAATAAGCCCACACATCTGTGGTCAATTAATCTTTGAAAAAGAAGGCAAGAATATACAATGGTAAAAAGATAGTCTCTTCATCAAGTGGTGTCAGAAAAGTTACACAGCCACATGTAAATCAATGAAGTTCGAACACACCCTCACACTATACACAAAAATAAACTTGAAATAGCTTAAAGACTTAAACATAAGACACGACACCATAAAAGAAAACATGGAAGAGAACACAGAAGAGATCATGGGCAAAATATTCTCTGAAATTGTACTAATGTTTTATTAGGTCAGTGTCCTAAGGCAATAGAAATAAAAACAAAAATAAACAAATGGGACTTAATCAAAATTACAAGTGTTTGCACAGCAAAGGAAACCATAAAAGAAACAAAAAGACAACCTACAGACTGGGAGAAAATATTTGCAAACCATGTAACTGACAAGGGCTTAATTTCCAAAATATACAAACACACAACTCAACAACAAAAAAAAATAGTGCAATTGAATAATGGGTAGAAGATCTAAATAGACATTTCTCCAAAAAAAGAAATACAGATGGCCAAAAGACATGTGAAAATATGCTTAACATCAGTAATTATTAGAGAAATGCAAATCAAAATTACAATGATGTATCACCTCACGCCAGTCAGAATGGTTATGATTAAAAATATACAAATAACAAATGCTGGAGAGGGAGTGGAGAAAAGGGAACACTTGTACACTGTTGGTGGGAATATAACTTGGTGTAGCCACTATGGAAAACAGTATGGAGGTTCCCCACAAAACTAAAAATAGAGCCACCATATGATCCAGCAATCACACTATTGGGCTTATATCCAGACAAACTTATAATTCAAAAAGATACATGCACCCCTATGTTCATAGCACCATCATTCACAATAGCCAAGATATGGAAACAACCTAGATGTCCATTGAGAGAGGAATTGATAAAGGTGTGGTAGATATATACAATGGAATATTACTCAGCCATAAAAAAGAATGAAATAATGCCACTTGCAGCAGCATGGGATGTAAGTAGAGATTATCATACTAAGTGAAGTAAGTCAGAAAGAGAAAGACAAATATCATATGATACCACTTATATGTGGAATCTAAAATATGACACAAATGAAACTATCTATGAAACAGAAACAGACTCACAGACATAGAGAACAACTTGTGGTTGCCAAGGGGGAGATGGGTAGGGGAGGGATTGAGTGGGAGTTTGGGGTTAGCACATGCAAACTATTATATATAGAATGGATAAACAACAAGGTCCTACTCTATAACACAGGGAACTATATTCAATATCCTGTGATAAATCATAGTGAAAAGAATATAAAAAAGAATATATATATATGTGTGTGTGTGTGTGCATGTGTGTGTGTATAAGTGAATCACTTTGCTGTAGAGCAGAAGTTGACACAACATTGTAAATCAACTACACTTCAATTTAAAAAAAAGAAATAATTTTAAGTTGTGCTCTTTGATAGGCTCTTTAATAATACATATTTAATTTTACAATTGAAAAAGTATTCTTCTAATAAGAAATATATTTAAAAGTCACAGGCCATTATTAAGGAGAATAATTACAGGTAAATATTTTATATATGTTAGGACAAGAAATAAAGTGAAGAATGAGCTCTCTTTTCTCTGTGGGAGAATATGTTTAGTGGTGCTTCCAAACCATCTGGTAAAATACAAAGAAGAATCAGAGATGAGAACAGCATAGCATTTCCTTTCTGTGTCCTTAAGGTAAAGCTGTGAATTGTACTGCTGTTCCTCTAGTATTAACAATGGAGATGGTTCCCACTGTCTCAAGATAAAAGTCCTTGTGGCCACACAGCAAGAACTTCTGAGCTTTCTTTGCAGAAACGCTTGTATAAAACTATTCATGTTTCTCTGGGCTTCCCTGGTGGCGCAGTAGTTGAGAGTCTGCCTGCCGATGCAGGGGACGCGAATTCGTGCCCCGGTCAGGGAGGATCCCACATGCCGTGGAGCGGCTAGGCCCGTGAGCCATGGCCGCTGAGCCTACGCGTCCGGAGCCTGTGCTCCGCAACAGGAGAGGCCACAACAGTGAGAGGCCCGCGTACCGCAAACAAACAAACAAACAAAAATTATTCAGGCTTCTCATCTGCTGCTAAGAAGAA
The DNA here is from genome assembly GCF_951394435.1 of Stenella coeruleoalba. Lineage (NCBI taxonomy): Eukaryota > Metazoa > Chordata > Mammalia > Artiodactyla > Delphinidae > Stenella > Stenella coeruleoalba. Next base: position 34,929,578 of record NC_137164.1, on the reverse strand, counting down.
GACAGCAAAAAACTTAATGTGAATATTTCATTATCATGTTCTGCAAGGCAAATATCAATAGATGATTCCTTGAACCATGTATCAAATTCAAGAGATGTGTTACTTCAATACATGATTCAAGGCAAATTAGAAGCAAATTTCTATTCAAAATATGAATAATCAACAAAATGGATGTTTATCTGACTTATAGTACTTAAATGTTAAAAAGAAATATACCATACAGTTGAGTTTCTTTGACTCATCATAACATATTTTTTCATTCAGTCATAAGTATTCAATGACCAGTTGTTTATTCCTTTTTTATGGCATAAAGTATTACTCAATATGGCTATTGTAAAAATGTTTTATCTATTTCCCATTAATCTATATATTGTGACCTTGATAGCACACTATTTTGATTAAAGTAGCTTCATAATACATCTGGAATCAGTAAATGTTAGTACTCAAATTTCTTAGCTTTTCTCAAAGTTGTTTTGTCTCTTTCTAGTTCCTTTGAATTTTTTAATGGATTTTAGAATAAGCCTGTCAATTTGTACAAAAAAAAAGCATACATATATTTTCTTGGGGGATGTGTACTATCAATAGATCAATTTGGGAAGAACTGACATCTCAATAATAGTAAGTTTTCTGACCCATGAACATAATATATCTTTCCATTATTTAGGTCTTTAATTACTATCAGCCTGATTTTATTGTTTTGAGCTTATGAGTTTTTCACATCTTTTGTCATAGGTATTCATAAGTATTTCATACTTTATTGATGTTACTATGAATACATTATTTTTGTAATTTCAATTACTAATTGTTCCTTGATGGTATATAAAAATACAATTGAATATTGTATATTGATTCTATATCCTGCATTGTGAAAAACTCTTTTTTATAGATTCCATAATTTTTTTCTAATAAACAATTCTGTCTGCAAACAAAAACCATATTGTTTATTTCTATATAGATGATCAATTCCTGTACAAATGAAAAATTTTCTTTTTCCTTTCCAATATAGATGCCTTTTATTTCTTTTTTTTTCTTCTATTGAACTGACTGGCATCTCCAATACCACGTTGAACAAAAGTGGTGAGAGAAGACATCCTTATTTTGTTCCAGATCTTAGAGGAAACACATTTAATCTTTCAACATTATGATGTTGGCTCTAGGTTTTTTATAGGCTCTCTTTATCAGATTTATATTCTTTTCTCTGAGATATACTTTATCTAATATTGATACATCCATTCAGCTTTCTTTTGTTTAGTCTTAGCATGCTATGTATCTTTTCCATCTTTTTCTTTTTAATCATTTTTTAAATATTTAAAGTATTTATTGTAAGCAAAATACACTTGGGTCTGGCTTTTTATACAAGTTGATAATCTTTGTCTTTAAATTATGGATGTATAGAGCTGCTACTTTAATATAATTCTTGATATAGTAAGGTTTCAGATTATAATTGTGCTGTGCGTTTTCTATTTGTCCCATCTTTGCTCCTGTTTTCTTTTTTTTTAGATTAATTGAATATTTTTTATGACAGCATTTAATTTTTGTTGTATTACTAGCTACTTATCATTGTTTTGTTAATTTAGTGGTTGCTTTAGGATTTCTAACATACTTCTGAGACTACCTTCAAATGATATACCACTTCACATTTAGTATAAGAACCTTGAAAAACAATGCTTTCATTTCTTCCCTTGAGTCTTAATGCTGTAGGAGTCATGCGTATATCTTATGCATGTGATAAAAACCTCAAATTATAGTGTTTTTTGTTTGTTTGTTTAACCACCATTTGCCTTCCAAATGTTCCAGATTTATATAATCAAGAATAACCTTAAATGTTTACACATGTAGTTACCATTTCAGGTGGTTTTCATTCCTTTCTGACAACTGGTGTCATTTTCCTTGTGCCTGAAGGACTTTAAAATTTCTTATAGAGCATGTCTCCTGCTGACGAATTGTTGCAACTATTCTATGCCAGAAAAAGTTTGTAATATCACTCTCACTTTGAAAAACATTTTGGGTATATAAAGGACTTCATATGGGCAGGGTTTTTTTATAGTGCTAAAAAGATGTTGTTCCACCTATCACTTGCATCTTTTTCAATGAAAAATGATCCATTATTCTTATTTTTATCCCTCTCTGCATAACATGTGTTTTCTCTGGAAACTCTGATATTTTTTCTATTTATCGTTCTATTTATCGTTGAGAATTTGATTAAAATGTGACTTATGGTAGTTTTCATGTTTCTTGTGTTTAGAATTCATTAAGATTATTGAATCTATGGGTTTATACTTTTCATAAAATTTGAAATCTTTCTGCCATTATTTCATTTTTAATTTATTTTTATTTCTTATACAGCAGGTTCTTATCAGTTATCTATTTTATACATATGAGTGTATATATGTCCATCCCAATCTCCCAATTCATCCCATCACCACCACCCCTCCCCCCACTTCCCCCCTCGGTGTCCATATATTTTTCCTCTACCTCTGTGTCTATATTTCTGCTGCAAACTTGTTCATCTGTACCATTTTTCTAGATTCCACATATATGAGTTAGTATACGATATTTGTTTTTCTCTTTCTGACTTACTCCACTATGCATGACAGTCTCTAGGTCCATACATATCTCTACAAATGACCTAATTTCGTTTCTTTTTATGGCTGAAAAATATTCCATTGAATATATATACTACACCTTCTTTATCCATTCGTCTGTTGATGGGAATTTAGATGCCTCCATGACCTGGCTATTGTAAATAGTGCTGCAGTGAACATTGGGGGGCATGTGTCTTTTTGAATTATGGTTTTCTCTGGGTATATGTCCAGTAGCGAGATTGCTGGGTCATATAGTAATTCTATTTCTAGTTTCTTAAGGAACGCCCATACTGTTCTCCATAGTGGCTGTATCAATTTACATTCCCACCAACAGTGCAAGAGGGTTCCCTTTTCTCCACACCATCTCCAGCATTTGTTGTTTGTACATTTTCTGATGATGCCCATTCTAACTGGTATGAGATGATACCTCATTGTAGTTTTGATTTGCATTTCTCTAATATTAGTGATGTTGAGCATCTTTTCATGTGCCTCTTGGCCATCTGTATATCTTCTCTGGAGAAATGTCTATTTAGGTCTTCAGCCCATTTTTTGATCGGGTTGCTTGTTGTTTTAATATTGAGCTGCATGAGTGGTTTATATATTTTGGAGATTAACCCTTTGTCTGTTGATTCATTTGCAAATATTTTCTCCCACTCTGAGTGTTGTCTTTTTATCTTGTTTATAGTTCCCTTTGTTGTGCAAAAGCTTTTAAGTTTCTATAGGTCCCATTTGTTTATTTTTATTTCCATTACTCTAGGAGGTGGATCAAAAAAAGACCTTGCTGTGATTTATGTCAAAGGCTGTTCTTCCTGTGTTTTCCTCGAAGAGTTTTATAGTGCGCGGTCATACCTTTAGGTCTTTAATCTATTTGAGTTTATTTTTGTGTATGGTGTTAGGGAGTGTTCTAATTTCATTCTTTTACAGGTAGCTGTCCAGTTTTCCCAGCACCACTTATTGAAAAGACTGTCTTTTCTCCAATGTATATCCTTGCCTCTTTTGTCATATATTAGTTGACCATACGTGCATGGATTTATCTCTGGGCTTTCTATCCAGTTCCATTGATCTATATTTCTGTTTTTGTGCCAGTACCATATTGTCTTGATTACTGTAGCTTTGTACTGTAGTCTAAAGTCAGGGGGTCTGATTCCTCCAGCTCCGTTTTTTTTTCCATCAAGATTGTTTGGCTTTCTGGGGTCTTTTGTGTCTCCATACAAATTTTAAGATTTTTTTGTTCTAGTTCTGCAAAAAATGCCATTGGTAATTTGATAGGGATTGCGTTAAATCTGTAAACTGCTTTGGCTAGTATAGTCATTTTCACAATATTGACTTTTCCAATGCAAGACCATGCTATATCTCTCCATTTGTTTGCGTCATCTTTGATTTCTTTCATCAGTGTTTTATAGTTTTCTGAGTACAGGCCTTTTACCTCCTTAGGTAGGTTTATTCCTAGGTATTTTATTCTTTGTGTTGCAATGGTGAATGGGATTGTTTAACTAATTTTTCCTTCTGATCTTTCATTGTTAGTGTATAGGAATGCAAGAGATTTCTGTGCATTAGTTTTGTATCCTGCAACTTTACCAAATTCATTGATTAGCTCTAGTAATTTTCTGGTGGCATCGTTAGGACTCTCTCTGTATAGTATCATGTCATCTGCAAACAGTGACAGTTTTACTTCTTCTTTTCCAATTTGTATTCATTTTCTTTCTTTTTCTTCTCTGATTGCAGTGGCTAGGACTTCCAGAACCATGTTGAATAAGAGTGGCAAGAGTGGACATCCTTGTCTTGTTCCTGATCTTAGAGGAAATAGTTTCAGTTTTTCACCATTGAGAATGATGTTTGCTGTGGGTTTGTTGTATATGGCCTTTATTATGTTGAGGTAGGTTCCCTCTATGCCCACTTTCTGGAGAGTTTTCATCAAAAATGATGTAGAATTTTGTCTAAAGCTTTTTCTGCATCTATTGAAACTATCATATGGTTTTTATCCTTCAGTTTGTTAATATGGTGTATCACATTGATTGTATATATTGAAGAATCCTTGTCCTCTTTGTCTCCTGTAATAATCTTTATTTTAAGGTCTATTTTATCTGATATGAGAATTGTTACTCCAGCTTTCTTTTGATTTGAATTTGCATGGAATAACTTTTTCCATCCCCTCACTTTCAGTCTGTATGTGTCCCTAGGTCTGAAGTGGGTTTCTTGTAGACAGCATATATATGGGTCTTATTTTTGTATCCATTCAATGAGCCTGGGTCTTTTGGTTGGAGCATTTAATCCATTCACATTTAAGGTGATTATCAATATGTATGTTCCGATTACCATTTTCTTATATTATTTTGTGTTTGTTTTTGTAGGTCCTTTTCTTCTCTTGTGTTTTCCACTTAGAGAAGTTCCTTTCGTCTTTGTTGTAGAGCTGGTTTGGTGGTGCTGAATTCTCTTAGCTTTTGCTGGTCTGTAAAGCTTTTGATTTCTCCACCTAATCTGAATGAGATACTTGCTGGGTAGAGTAATCTTGGTTACAGTTTCTTCCCTTTCATCACTTTAAATATATCATGTCACTCCCTTCTGGCTTGTAGAGTTTCTGCTGAGAAATCAGCTGTTAACCTTATGGGAGTTACCTTGTATGTTATTTGTCATTTTTCCCTTCTTGCTTTTAATAATTTTTCTTTTTCTTTAATTTTTGTCAGTTTGATTACTATGTGTCTCAGCATTTTTATCCTTGGGTTTATCCTGCCTGGGACTCTCTGCACTTCCTGGACTTAGGTAGCAATTTCCTTTCCCATGTTAGGGAAGTTTTTGACTATAATCTCTTCAAATATTTTCTCAGGTCCTTTCTCTCTCTCTTCTCCTTCTGGGACCCCTATAAGGTGAATGGTGTTGTGTTTAATGTTGTCCCAGTGGTCTCTTAAGCTGTCTTCCTTTGTTTTCATTCTTTTTTCTTTATTCTGTTCTGCAGCAGTGAATTCCACCTTTTTGTTTTCCAGGTCAGTTATCCATCCTTCTGCCTCAGTTTTTCTGCTATTGATTGCTTCTAGTGTATTTTTCTTTGCAGTTACTGTATTGTTCATCTCAGTTTTTTTGTTCTGTAATTCTTCTAGATCTTTGTTAAACATTTCTTGCATCTTCTTGATCTTTGTCTCCATTCTTTCTCTGAGGTCCTGGATCATCTTCACTAGCATTATTCTGAATTCTTTTTCTGGATGGTTGCCTATCTCCAATTCATTTAATTGCTTTTTTGGGGTTTATCTTGTTCCTTCATCTGGTACATAGTTCTTTGCCTTTTCATTTTACCTATCGTTCTGTGAATGTGGTTTTCATTCCACAGGCTGCAGGATTGTAGTTTTTCTTGCTTCTTCTGTCTGGCCTCTGGTGGATGAAGCTATCTAAGAGGCTTGTGCAAGCTTCCTAATTGGAGGGATTGGTGGTGAGTAGAGCTGGGTGTTGCTCTGGTGGGCCAAGCTCAGTATAATCAGAATCTACTAAAGAAATAAACCAAACCAAATCACATACTTTATTGTAGATACAAATAGATTTTGGCATTCACCTCTTGAAGAACTATAAAATAGTTGTATTGTATTCTCCCTTCCTTTGTAGTATAAACTCTCGCAATTTTCTGATCCCATTTTTAAAGTTTTTCTGTCATATTTCAGTCAAGATGAAAATGCTGATTTACATGGGTAAACATCTAGCAATATCAGTAAGAAAAAAGGAGTCCAAATGATCTACCAAGATACAGTGTCACAAACAAGTATGATAGGAAAATAAACTGAATGATTTTCTATGAGAAATTATCAGAGTTGGACTAAGGCTGCCTAGGCGATGGGAAAAGCTGAATTTAGAATTAACATCAACTGATTCCACTCTTTACTATTATTGATGACCCTCAGATTACTTTTAAGTACCATTTCTGTGACATGATCTTCAGCCAAAATGATCTGTCTCATTTGCTTACCATTCAAAATGACATTTTCCTGGGATACTAAAATCATAGTACACATTTTCTCTGGTCAAGTTAAACTTTGTTATGCTTTTATAAGTACTTAGATCAATCTGTTTTCAAGTCCTGGCCAGAAAAGTCAGCAAAGGTAGTTAGCATCAAACCTATATTGTTCAATAGATTTTCTTTTCTTTTCTTTTCTTTTTTTTTGCTGTATGCGGGCCTCTCACTGTTGTGACCTCTCCCGTTGTGGAGCACAGGCTCCGCACGTGCAGGCTCAGCAGCCATGGCTCACGGGCCTAGCCGCTCTGTGGCATGTGTGATCTTCCCGGACCGGGCAACAAACCCATGTCCCCTGCAACAACAGGCGGACTCTCACCCACTGTGCCACCAGGGAAGCCCTTCTTTTTTTAATCTATACTTGACTTATAAGATTTTGAAATATTTAATTCTGCTCAGATTATCTGTGTCTATATAGGATGTTTTCTTCAAAGTTTTGAATAACCTTATCTTAAATGCAGAAAGGTAAATTAATTATTATCTGGTCTAATCTAATATGTAAATTCCAGAGCATTTGATTTTACAGCTACTACAAAAATACCTACAGTTATTTTGGATGTTAAAATAAATCAAAAGAGACTCATTACTATAAGACTCTGTTTAAAATGTTGTCATTTTCATGTTCAGAAACTTGACATAACTCTAAAATACCCTGCAGGTCTAAGTTTTCTGTAAATTCTATAAGAGCTCTTGGTCAAAAACAATGAAATTTGAATTAACATGTACTTGTTAGAAGCATATCATCCTCCAGATACACAAATTATCTTTTGAGACTTAGGAAAAATAAACTAATGAAATAAATATCTGATCAATAGTATATTCTGTATTAACCAAATTTTGGATAGGGAGGATTTCTTTATTATTTTTAAATTATTTAAAGTAGTACCTTAAAGTGGTTAATGATATAGTTTACAAAGTATTCATTAGCAATTTATCAAAGAAAGCCAGAATATGGTTCTTCAATTAGTGTAGAGGTTTTATTGTTTGTTATAATTAAGAGTTCTATTTATTTCATCTTGCATTTATTGGGTTGGCCAAAGGGTCTGTTTAGGTTTTTCCACAAGATGTTACAGAAAAACTAGAATGAACTTCTTGGCTAACCCAATATACTCACATCTTTCTCTCAGATAGCTGTGGAGTTTTGTGTACCTGAAAATCCAACCTAGTGATCTTATTACCTTTTCTTTTATGATCTTCTTAGTTTGCCTGAAGCAAATTTGCTCAGACGGGAGGGCACCTGGAAATTGTGGACCTCTTTGCAAACAATATATAATATTGGTAAACCCATCCTAAATTAAGTAAAAAAAAAAAAAACTTTCACCAAACAAGCTATTGTCTTTTGCTAGTTCTGACTTAAATGCTAATAGGCTATATAATACCCAAGCCTAGAATAAATTAGTAAGGAAGATGTAAAATTGAGTAAAATCACTCTATACACTTTTTCACTAAGAAATTGAGGTCATAGGGAAAATATGAATATTATTTTAATTTAGTGTCCATAGAAGAATAGTTTGAGAACTACTTTCCTGAAGAAATAGCCCTTTGCCATTTTTTAAATTTTTCTTTTTTCTTTTGACTGAAGCAAGGCTGCTTTCTTTTTATTCTAAACAAATACGACCATGTGATTCTAATGGTATATGCTCTCTGTCTGTGACACTTCTCTTTATCAATTGTTCTGAACTTCAGAAGGAGAGTTTCTATCATGATGCTCTCTTTTGGATTCCAAATTTAAATAATTTTTCCCTATCTAGGTTATTTCCTCATACTTTTGTTTAATTAAAAAGTAAAATACACTGAATGAACCATAATTCAGGAAATAACTGAATGTTTTTTAACTTGGGCCAAGTCCTCCTTGACTGATCCTTCTCAGGCATTGTCCATCACTATCATTTTAAAGAATGTATTTAAACATTCAGACACAAGCATAATTTCCACCAGAGGAACAAGAGAACTGCCTCAGCATAATCTTGGTTGGAGCCTCTTTTCTTCTGTTTTGTTTGTTTAAACAGAGGTAAAGAAGAGTTGGCAAAATCACCTGGAATATGGTGTCAGGAGTCAGAGTGCAAGGATTAAAAATCTAGCTGTACTACTTACAATCCTGTGGTTTGGGGCAACTTAATTACCTGTCTATATCTCAGTTTTCTCATAATCATAAAATGATTATGTAATCATTTTAACAAAGGGATCCATAATTGTACCAGAATCATAGGGCTGTTCTGAATATTAAATTCCACAATATAAATATTCAGCTTGATATCTGGAAGACAGCAAGCTCTTAATCAATGTCACCCATTATGATTATGACAAATATGTATTCACTCAGTGATATTTATTGAGTAACTACATGCTCTATGATAGGGATAAAATAATGAGCAAAACAGAAACATCTTGTCCACTGGGCAATTGTAGTTAAAGACAAACAGAAAAGGAAACATGGATATTAATATATGGCTACAATAAGAAATTGAAGACAGAGAACACTTACTCTAAGAACATAAAATAAGGGGATAAAATAAATTTAAAAAATTTTAAATGATTTTTCCTGGGGGATCAATGAACACTTCTTTAAGAAAGGTACAGAACTTTTATTCACAACATCTCAGTAATGAATAAGAATGAATACAGAAAAGGGTGGATTGAGGGAAGGAGAACCACTATGTAATAAGGAAAGGAATTAATTTTGTGAGGCCTAAAGGCAGAGAAAAATGGTAAAGAAGAATGTTGCCTGTGGAAGACAGGGGAGAATGGTGGGGTTGTGATGAGTGAAGGGCCTGGATGGCAGACAAGAGTCAGCTCTTTCAGGGCCTAACTGACCAGGAGATAGAGTGTGGTCAGAGTGGTGGAAATGCTTTGAAAAATAAAAGGAGAGCCAGGATATGGGGAAAAACTTTAGATTTTTATCTTATAAATTTTCATTGACTCTGGTGTGGAGAAAGGATTACAGGTGGCAAAATCAATGAGGAAAGAGGATGCAGATGGCAGTTGCAGAAGTTGAGTTGAAAGATGACAGTATTTTAAAATTAGGTGTGGACAATGGATATGGAGAGATGTGAGGCAGACACAGGGGAGGACATTTTTGAAGGAAAAGTGACAGGGCTTGGTGGAATATTGAAAATCAGGGGAAAGAGAATTCTGGTAAATATGATCCTGGATTTCTGGCTCGTACAACCTAATGTATGGCGAGCTATTCTCTGAGATAGAGAAGAAGAAAATTGAGCAAGAGAGAAGGGAGATTATGAGCTCAATTTTATGTGTGCTGTATTTATATTGTATCTGTGATATCTACCAGAAAGGTCAAGTGGATGTGTGAGACCTGAGTTCATGGGGGAAGTGGGGGGAGAGGGGGTTGTGGGTGTGGGGAGGCAGAGTCTAGGTTTTGAGATGCAGCTCTGAAATACAGTTTATGGGTGGTAACTGAAACCATGGAAATAGATGCCTGCACTCTGTGAGAACTGAGAAAACTAAAAAAGCAAGTAGTTAAACACGACATCTTTTCTCCTACTCACATCACTATAAACTGCAAGAATAGAAATATTTCTCTTTGGTTTCTTAGTTTACTACATATAGAATTTTGGACAAAAAATATGCATATCAAAAATATATAGTGATCTGAATGGCTAGGAAATGATATACTCTAAAAATTACATTCAGACAGTAAAGTAGAAAAAATAGATGATTAATAGCATAGGGCAAGAGCCTATTACTGTAAGAGTTAGGATTCTTAATGATGTCATGGTTAAGGTAGTAGAATACTGAGATTTGTTTATGTGTGTCTGGTGGAGTGGGATAAGATAAAGGCTGGGTTTCAGCAGTAATTCAGTTTACTACTGTCTTATTGCTACCTTTATGTTTCAACTCCATGATAATTTGACCTTTCCAGAATTCTGAGATTAAGAGCAGCTTTCTGCTGAGCAACTTCCATCTGCTGTTTGAACAACAAATAAAACCAACTGAGCTACTTATGCTTATCTAAAACAATGTTCTTAACTAGTATGAGACCAAATGAATAAAGAGAAGATCAGAAAATGAAGGAAGAGAAAAAGAGCCAATTCTTTTTTATATGTGAAGATTAATTTAGCATAATGGTCAGAATTGATGGAACAAAATGTTAAATATCAAATGTGATATCACAGAACGGTGATACAGTAATGACCCAAGTAATCAAAATGATCATGCAGGTTTATATACTTCATGTGTTCATTGGTCATTATGAACGATATGTAGATTTCCTGCATGGATTATGATAGAAACCAAAGTAAATCCACATTACTGAATTATTTTACATATTGTTTTCCATTCCATACTTAACCTTGGAAATGCTGTTCTTTCTGGGAAATGAACATTATTCTTACTGCGTATTATAATAATATATATTGATAATAGCTTATTGCTTAGTTTAGTAGCATGTTGTCAATCAATCATGAGCACAGAACCAGTAGTCTATGAATGTTTAGGAACATATAAAGTCCGTGAGAATACTATCAGTGTTGACTGATTTGTCCAGTGAGAAATTAAAATTTAACTAAAGGATTTAAGCATGAATAAGAATTTTAAAATAAAATTAGACCTGATTTTCAATATTTTACACATGCAAGCCCTCATTGGAAACCCTCATTCCAAAAGTAAATATGACTTGGGGTGGCACTTGGCTTATTTTCAGAATTCTTTCCATTTACAACCCTTTGTGTGTATAAACACTGATGTATATTCAAAAGTAAGGGATTGGAAGTTAAATCTGATGGATATTTCATCCCTAACTGAGGTTATTAGTTATTAGTTTTATTTTTAAATTTATTATATTTTCTATTTCCAAATTGTCCAATTTACATGAAAGTCTTCTGAAATTACTCATGCCAAGTATGCCTTATTTACTTAAAACTGTAGTTTTATAAAGAAAAATTTTTTAATTATTAAACATTATTAAACATTAATATTCCCAGAAATCAGATATTTGAGCTGATTTGAAGACTCAAAACTGAAAGAAAAAGACTCAAAACTGAAACTAAAACTGAAACTGAAAAAAAAAGACTCAAGACTGAAAAACAAATCTATTTATTCCCTGAACTGTCTGAGACACAAAAATATCAATTTCAATAAAATAGTAATTAGTAAATCTTTAACCTAACTGGTTTTCTTTTAAATATATAAGGTGAATTGCTAAATGTTTATGAATGATTTCCTAAAACTAAAAAATTACATTTCCTCAACTAAAGGAGGTAAAGCCCAACATATTTTATTTTTAAAAACGATCTAAAACTATAGGTCACTAGTGAATACATAAATCAAATAACTTCGTAGTATTAATAGTACCCCAAATTATAATCATTTTGGTAAATTATCTTAATTGATTGAATAATCGATAAATTTATATTTAATCGCCTATATATTGAAAAAACTTTCTCATACTCGAAAATTGCAAATTAAATTTCTTTGTCTTTAAAATCATAATGTTACATATTGTCATCACATATTAGATTATGTTCAAGGCTCTTAAAATTCAAATCCACATAATCCATATAATTGAAATTTTTTAAGTATAATTTTTGTATCTTTAACTTCACATTTGTCAACATAATTGGAGACCACCTATGGTATTATTTTGTTTTATGTGTTCTTTTTGTGACTTAACTTTATAAAAAGTTGATTCAATCAAGCAAAAGTTTAAAACATTGCTTCTGTTTCTAATTTTTATTTTTACTGAAAGGTAAATTTTATTAAAATTTCATTATTATTTTCCTATATCTCTCCTGTATTTCTTCTTCAATAATATATTCTGATATATGAATTTAAATGCAAATCTTTTCGTATCATCACTATACGCCAAAAGTAGTAATGATCTAGTGTAGAATGAATCAATTCTTTGAAAATGTCAAACTCAGAAGGAGGTTATGTGTGCGAATGTTTTCTATAAGTCTTGAAAGTAGAAGAACTGTGCTCAAAGAAGTGTAATATTAGATATAAACAAGAAATAAATGTTGACCTGCTCACTAAGAATACACAGTTCCATACCGAGACAATGAATCAGGACAGAAAAGTGAAAAGGGCATTAGCAAGAGTTTAATTCTAAGACTTTAAACAAAGCAAAGGTGTTCATGAAGTAGGATAAAAAGGGAAGTTAGGATAGAGAATAGTAACACTGTCCTTCATGGGGAAAAAAAGAGAGAAGATAATCTTGCTGTCTGGTGGCCTACTGTCCACCTCATTACTCCTGGAATATAGATTCAAGCCACAGGGATCCTAGGTAACCTGACAAGTCAGTTTCTAGGCCAGTATATGAGATGCATTTGAATGGTGTTTAAAGGAAGTTCCTCCTCATATCAAATAACTGGGAGACTGATGTATGTAATTTAATGACAGAAGATGACAGAAGAATACTACAACCTCAGAAATATGAGAACCACTCTACATGGAGAGTTATCAAAATGCATATATATTCAATATGTGATTAAGCTCCGAAAACTTGGGGAAAGAAAAGCAATATGCATGAGCCAATAGAAACTAAGGAGGAAACTTTTAATGAGGTTGCAATTTGAGTAATAAAAACCGGGTTGGCATCTCTTAACCAAAATTTTCAACTTGAAACGTTTTAGACTTAGTAACTACCCAGAGTGCACAGGGTCGGGGGAAACGAGTGGAAATTGAGGAATGCTTGGATGTCCCATGGGGACTTACTGTACCTGTGTCCACATCCTTCACCTGTTGCCTGGCTCGAGTTGGCCGGTTCCACTTTGAGCTCTTGCAAGACAAGCCCTTTTTCGTGTGGTCCAGGAAAGTCCATGCCTGGCACCTCCTCCTCTTCTAGGGACTCCACGTAGAAGAGAGTCCTGGCCGGCTGGTGGGTGCCCTGCCCGGGCGCCCCTTGCTGCAGCCTCGTGGCCACTGGCAGCAGGGTGCCATTCAGTGGGTCGAAGGAAGAGGAGGAAGAGGACGGGGAGGCAGAAGAAGAAGAGGAGGAAGAAGAGGAAGGCTTCTTCCAGAAAGTGCTCACGCTGCCCTTCTCTTGGCTTTTGAGCAGGCGGCTCTGGCTGGGTCCCCAGTGCTCGAAGCTGCTGCTGCTGTCTTCTTGCAGGCAGCTGCCCCCGGCCGGAGCGCCGGGGGACTGCGACGGGTGGCTGAAGAGTTTCCAGCGGAGTCGCAGGATGTGCTTCACATCAAAATCTTTTCGCCCAGAGCCTGACATGCTTGACGCAAGGAAGGCAAAGGGGATTCAGCGGATGCAGGAGTAGACGGGTCAGCGGGTGAGGGAGGCCAACGGAGCCTGGGGTTGGAGGAGGGGGAGGGAGGCGCCCTCTGCACCCTGGCAACAGACGGGACCAGGCGGCTGCGCGCCCTGCCAGGCGACGAGCGGAGCGCGGACAGCAGAGCCGCGCGGCTCAGCGGCGGTCAGGTCCGCAGGACCCGCGCGTGGTGAGCTCAACGGCCGGGAGCAGAGGAAGGAGCTGGATGCAGAGGGCTGAGAATTCCCGATCTCCTTGCGGGGTCCCCGTGGTTACCGCGCGGGGAGGGACGACCCTGATGCTGGAGATGGGCGAGGGAGAGAGGTCTGCGCGCTCCGAAGCTTCGGAGGCAGCGACAGCTGAATACACCTCCCTGGCAAGCACCGGTGGCAGAGCCTCAGTGGAGAAGCTGTCGGCTCCCCTATCCTTGCAGCTTAGAGTTCAGTGCCTGGGGAGCGCAGAAAGAAAGATCCCCAAGTCGCGAAGAAGCGCACCCCCCTCCCCTCCGCCTTCTCGTTGCACCTGCGCTCCTGTCACTGGTCTCTCGGAGGATGCTCTGAGAGCTTGCGGGTACCTCTGAGAAAGTCAAATGCCTTCTGCAAGGCGAGAAGGGGTGGTTTTATCTAGTCAGTTTGTAAAAGAGAAAAAAAAAAATCTATTCCAGAAAATATAGGAAGGCAAAAAGAAAAGCCCGCGCCGGTAAAGCTGTCAAGGTCCTCACAGTACAATTTTCTCTCTGCCTCAGCGCCTCCTCCTCCAGCGTCAGTGACGCAGATGTGCACTGGGGCCTATACGGAGAGATGGAGGGAGGGAGGGAAGGCTTCAATCTTCTTTATGCAAGTGTGTCTGCTGCTCTTATTGTCCCCTTGCGTGGGTCCTGTCACCTTTGTTCATTCTCTTTCCTCACTACATTACTACGTAGCAATAAAAGTAAAGCAAACAGGCAATATGCTTTAGCATCAGTAGACACCAAACATGAATCATGGCAGCGTAAACTTAACAGGCTGCCATCGGTTTTCAGGTTGCAGGTTAATGGCTTGAATTATTTAATAAGCCACATCCTTTAACCTTTAGCCTTAGTTTCTCCGTAGTGAGAAGAAAGAAAGGAGGATGTTGGCGTCAAAGTGTGATGATGCCACCATTCTGACAATTACATTGTGATTCTGCCATTAATGCACTCAGGCAGTGCTTCACCCTGGGGGCCAGAGGCACGCAGTAGAAATCTGAAGATGGGCATCTTAGCGCAGGGGACGAGTTTTGCAAAATCAGTGTATTTGGTGCGTCGCCTTAGAATGAAAGCTGTTCTGTAAACCAAGAAGTGTAATAAAATAAAATGAAATTTCAAGGCATAACCTTCTGGTACATAAATCATGATATAAAATGTATGGAAGAATTTAGGCAATAAATGAGTATATCCAAAGGCTACTATTCTGCAAAAATCTCTTGTTTGAAGAAGGAAAGATGTGTTTTTCCTTATATTTAGAATGATGAGGATTATGATCCCTTTCTAGCTATGACTACTTAGAAATTTTTCAGCTTTTCCTTTAATGAGCAATTAAAATAGAACCCAGGCACCTTTGCTAAAGCTAAACTGGGGTCAAAGAAATAGTAGTTTCCTTAACTCAACAAGGAATATGGTTGTTTAATGAAATGAAATTCACAGAAATTTATGAAATCCAAAGCTTCAGCAACCCCCAACAGGGCACGGAAAGACAGAAATCAAATATTAAAGTGCAGTTATATTCCTGTTCTGTTACCCCATTGTTGAGCAGTAAATTTAAACAGAAACTGAAGCTAAATTTTCAGTCCTTCCTAGACAAAGTTGGACATTTTAATAAAACAAGAAATTAAGCACACAAAATCCCTACTTTAGAGGAAGAAAAATCACTATTGTGCATTTTAAATATTGATTTATGCCACAACAGCTGGACTGCAATCCCCTGTGCCTTGATTTTTTCTTTCAGTATTCAGTGTTTAAATAAAAAAAAGTAAAAAGCCCTTTAAAGCAAACAATGGTGACAGATCATTTTTATCCAAGAACTGAATCAAGTAAGTATTTCCCTTAGGGAAGAAAACAGTGTATGAAATTACACATCACAAGCAGGGCAGAGAAAACTTTCCATCAGAGGTAATATAGAAATATGAAGTGTATATAATTAACTGACTTTTGTAGAAATTGAGGCTTCATGGATTTTCTAAATTGATGTAATTTAACTTAAGTAATATAAAATGTATAATACAAATATATTTATATTTTATAAATATAATATAATATAGCATAAGTGATATGTCTGTTATATCTATAGTTTCTTCCTTAATTAGTACCTATAACTTTAAAAACTGTAATATAAAATTCATTTTTGTTGTTATTCTAAAATTCCATTTTGTATTCCCTTTTACTTTGCAATTCTGATATTATTATCATACAGTTTAAAAGTTATCTGTTCAAAGGTCAGTAACTTCTATGACCCAAAAGAAATGTAATATTGAGTTTTAGTATAAAGGAACATGAATTAAAATATTGTCATTTTTAACAGATGGTGATTATATATTGATTATATATATATTTTTTTAATTTTAGTGTTATATTCTATTATTGAGATGGAAGGAAGGAAGAAAGGAAAGATGAAGTAATAAAGGAAGGAAGGAGGGAAGGAAGGAAAATGAAGGAGAAAGAGAGAGAGAGAGAAGGAAGAAGGAAGGAAAAGAAAAAATAATTTACTAAGATAGCATGACTAACATTTACATATTGTTAGAAAGCTCCTTGAAAAAAATATGCCTTGTCAGATATGCACTCATTCATTTATTTATCCACTACTCAAACTAAAAAAATTTAACTTAGCACTTACAGCACATTAGGTCTAATGCCAAGTAGTAGCAAATATGGAAGAATTAGGTTCCTTGCAGCTGGCTGTAACAGCTAACAAAGGATGATATTTTAGCCAGTTATAATTTGTAATCTACTTCTGAGTCGATTAAATTATGATTTAAGATAACCAAGATTATAAGGAACAGGGCATAGACATAATAAATTTCACTTTTTAAGTATTCTAACAATCACATTACACTTTCCTTTAAAGACAAAATCAATTCAATTTTTCTAATCCTGTTTAATTAAATTGAACTGTCATTTCAGTCAATTAGGGTCTTTCAAATGACCCTAATTGCCATAGTTTCCTGACAAAATCTTATCAAAAAAGATTAATCAGGATCCTGAAAATCCAGAGGATGCTCAAACATTTACTACTATACACATAGATAAAACTCTTCACATAATTAAATTCAACATGAATGTTAAATATGAAACTGTAGGAACTGAAAGTTCCTACAACTCAAGCATTTAACCAATAAACAAAATTGGATGTGGATCCAAGCATTTTCTTGGTGGAAAATTTTCTCTTTTACCAATCATTTTCTAAACACACTCAATTAGATGTGTGTTTACCCCAGGTAAAGTAAATTGTGATCCTCCTAAATCTTGACAGTACTTCTACAATGTCTAGTAAGTTGCCTCTACATAATAATACTCAACAAAAGCATTTGAATGGCTAAGTATTATCCAATTAGAATGTTCAGGCCTCAAAGTCTCCTATATTTTTGATTTTTTTTGTTCATCTTTGTTCTATTTTAGTGAAACATTTCTATGTACATTACTAGAAAATATTATTTAAAATGAATGGTTGTGGATGTGGAAATTAAGGTAGTTCTTTAATGACACTTTCTTTCTGAAAATGAATGAAACAATACCATATAGCACTAATATTAAGTGAGCTCATGTATAATATCAATGTATAATATCAAGAACTTCTACTTCTTAAAGCAAATAAACATAACCTGTTCAAAGTCTATTAATCTTCATTACCGTGTGTATAGTTTAGTTCAGTAGCAATTGACTGCTTACTAAACATTCGTAGGTGTTAATTGATCCTCAGGGACCATTTTAATCCACTCTACCTCTTTGGCTTATTTGACCTTTTGATTTGAATCAGGTAATAAATGTATATACTTGAGAACTTCTCATACATAAATTTCTGAGTTAATTGCTTGAATGTAGGAATTCAAAATGGCACTAAAAGGATGCATTCATATTAATGATGACCCAGGTTTCATTTAAGTATCTTTTTATTCCCAAAATTGTGTGCAGAATATCAAAAGTGAAAATTCACTATTTTGACATTTGAACTAGGTCCTCTGGTTAATTGCACTGCTCAGGGCAATATGATATGATTAAAGAAAGCCTACTTCTTTTATGGAAATATTTCTATAACTATATAAATATAAATATATAGGTAAAGATAGGTATATTTAATATAGAAATAGAAATATTTAATACATGTAATTATTTTTCAAGAATGTTTTCTACTGTAAAAAACATTTGGGGATATCATAATACTCATTTGTATAAAACTGAAATCTTTTAAAGAGAAAACTGCTTAACTAATACTTTATATTTCCAAAAATGTTATTTACATAGTATAAAGTAATTTCATTATTTTGCATGTTTTATTTAAATTTTCCATTATCATTGTGAGGTAATCTGAGTGACCTCTGAAGTTTTAACCATTAAGAACAAAATAAAATAGTAAGATTATAGTGTATACAATACAGACTTGAAAGTTATAGACTTTATCATGTCCATGTAAAAATGAATAAAATAACAAAAAAATTAAATATTAGTTTCAACACAGTTGCAATTATTTTTTTTCCTGGTTAGGAGACCTGAAAATTCCCTCTTCTTTTAAGCCAACCCTGAATGAACTTTGTGGATGATATTTTATTGTCTCATGTCTCATTTGGACGTGGGTTTTTGAAAACTGTAAAAGATTTTCTTATGTCAGGTGTCTATACTTCAGTCTCTCTTTCTATCTGGAGACACATCTGCCAAACTTTTATATTTGCTTTCATCTGCATTATTACCAGATCTTTTAAAAATCTAGGGTCAAAAAAGCATGGCTTAAGAAACTGAGATTCCATATGCCTTATCACAGTTTTGAGTAGGTATACAACATAAATTACACATAGTTTACAAATGCTCCTTTTCCCAGGAGTAACATGTGAACGTGTAACAGCTGAGAACAACATTTTATACAAACTCTGTTTTAGAAATAATACTGTGACTTTATTTCAAGTAAATTACGTATTCAAAGAGATTCAAGAAGTTTATTCTGAGAAATCAGATTCCTTCTGAACATTAACTACGAGTAAATAAGTTTCTAATTTGAATATCATAACACTAAGTATTTGGTATATTTTCATGACTCTTACTACCAATCAAGATGTCTTTTGGTCCCCAGTCCAAAAGAACATTACTTGTCAACCTTGTAGGGAGCTAGCCAAGGGATCCCTGCCCTAGAACCTATCTCCTGTGTCTACAGGGACCTCTCTCTTCCTATGCTACACTGGTTGTTAGCCATCATGAAAGATGGAAAATCTCACTTTCTTATAGAATGGGGGAAATTTGACATGTGTTGAATATAGGCATACTGTAAAGTCTGAAAAATATTAGGTTAGATAAATCTGGAAATCATACTACTACATAGAGTCTAATTAAGTTTTTGTGTATACTTTTAGGACAAAATTATAAAGATGACAGTGAGAAAACAAAAGATACAATTGTAGATTATACTAGATTCTTTAAATCTATTCATTCTAGATAGACTCAGATTAAATATTGAATATTTTCTCAAATTGATAAAAATATAGAATTTTTAATGTTATCATTATTTTCTTCTTAAATAATGATCTGGGAAACTAAGATAAGAACTGTAATTTTGTAACATTTTATTAAATGCCAGACAACTTTTTCATTTAATCCTTATAAAAATCTTATTAGGTAGGCATTATAAAAGACTTAATATAAGAAAAATAAATTTAAAACTTTACTTGTCACAGGTATTTTCTTTTATTATCTATCTCAGACACTTTTCCAGAGCTATATATACTTTCTCCTGTTATGTACAAGAATACATTTTAAAAAAGGATACACTCATTATGGGTTGGTATTCTCAATATCCTTTCATGAATTGTGTGATTCAGAGTTTGGAGGTTCATAATTATCTATACATTTGCTCTGCTCTAATAAAAGAGAAATTTCTAGCATTCTCAAAGGTGAACTTTTTAATACTAGTGTGTATTTGTCTGTGTGTGTGTGTGTGTGTGTGTGTGTGTGTGTGTCTAGACTTGAAAACAAAAATAATGTCTCCTTTGAGACAATAATTTATGGAAAAATAGAGATTATTTTACTAGGCTAGAATGGTTCTAGAGGGCAGAGAACATATCTTATTTAATATTGAATTCACAGTACCTAACACAGTGCCAATCATGGCATGGGAAATTAATATACACTTTTTGAATTAATAATAATGACAAATTTGGGGAATGGGGAAAAAATAGCACTAGTGAAGGAGAGAGAAAAAAACATATTTAAACAAAGGTACTATAAAATTGTGTCTGGAGTTATTTTATGTAAGAGCAAATAGAATTATAAGAGTGGTTTCTGGGGCTCCCCTGGTGGTGCAGTGGTTGAGAGTCCACCTCTCAATAGGGGAGAGATGCAGGGGACACGGGTTAGTGCCCCGGTCTGGGAGGATCCCACATGTCACGGAGCGGCTGTGCCCATGAGCCATAGCCGCTGAGCCTGCGCGTCCAGAGCCTGTGCTCCACAACGGGAGAGGCCACAACAGTGAGAGGCCCATGTACCGCAATAAAAAAAAAAAAAAAGAGTGGTTTCTGGAATATCAGCCATATTACTAAATGATTCTAAAATACTAAACTATTTCAGCATATATTCTGCATATTCATTTTAAGAAAGAGGCAGGGCAATGTGCAATATATTTAGACAAATTTTCATTGTAATTATTAAAATTTATTTTAAAAGTCTTTACATTTAAATTTATAAACTATAGTTACATTAGAAACAAAAAAATCATCCACCCATGCATTGCTTCATTTACAAACATATATATATATATATATATATATATTTTAATTGAGCATCTACTATGTGCCAGGCCCTATTCAAAGTGATAGGGATGTGACAATTAAAATAAAAATGTAAACTAAAATCCGTGCCGCCACTTAACTTAAATTTTTGAAGTGAGGGATATAAATTAAAATTCAACAAGTAAATAAGTATATCAGATGATGAAGACATCTATGAAGATAGTATCACACACGGGAGGTAGAAAGTTTTAAAGTGAGGGGGGTTGAAATTTAAGTAGTCTGAAAGGCCAAACCCCACTGGAAGGTGAACACTTCAGCAGTGTCCAGAAGGAAGTGAAAGCATATGTTGTTCATGTACATTGGACAGTACCCTAGGCAAAGGGAATAGAAAAGCCAGAGCCCTGAGATACAGTACATTTGGAATATTTGAGGGACCATACAACCTGGAGCTGAGTCAGCAAAGGGGAACCAAGTTGGAGATGAGCTCATGGAGGCAGCAAGCACCAGGTTGCTTGTAGGATCCTACAGGCCAGTCCAGGAAGGTTCGTTTTTATTCTGAAAGAGATGGGAAGCCATTGGAAGATGTGGAGCATTGGTGTGATGGCATCTGGCTTTTATTTCCTAAGAACACCCTGGCAGCCATGTTTAGAATAAACAGAAGAAAGCAAAGTAGGGAAAAGAGACATTAGGATGCTATGGCAATAAAGGAGATAAGAGAGGATAGAAGTGTGCACCAGGAGTTCTGGGAACGTCTTGCATTTCTAGGACATAGAGTTTTCTAAAAGCTCACAGTCCTTTTTTTTTCTTCTAGATTCTGTTTTATAATGTCTAATCCTATTTTTGCTGCCCAAAGATAATCTCTTCCTCCATTTTTTCTGGTCTTGTTCATTGATGTTGGATGCTCACATAACTAAGGTCATCCTCAGGTATTAATGGGCAGTTTCAACCGGATAAAATAATTTGTATTTCATCAAGATTTAGTAAATAACCATGCTTTTCCCCAGGTTTTAAAAATTTGACCCAAGAGATACTCAAAATTCTTTATCATTCTTTAGGGATTGCTAGAAATATTAGGGGCAGCACAAGCAGTCACAGCCTAGGGTGGGCTCTCCAGTTTGAATAAAGATAATCTTGCTTTTATCTGTTTTATAAATAGGGTTCTGCATGAGTTTAGATATCTGAAGAGTTTCTACTGTTAAAATTTTTTTTAAAACTACTATCATACTCTCAGGTTGAACGTAATTTAGAAAATTACAGGCATGTTGGCAGAACAAAATATGGATTATTGCTGAGTGAATGGATCCTTTTCTATATTTTTTAATCCCTTTCACCACGTTACCCAATGTTACTACACATAGGTTATTGTGTATATGATTAAGTTTATCCTAAGGGCATAGGACTAACACATATTAATATTGCACCATACCCTTTTGAGGGATGGTTTCTGATGAGTTTATGATTTAGATTCTAAAGGAAAAGGAAGTTTAATTTAAAAAAAGTTGAAAGTTTTTTTTTTAACATCTTTATTGGGGTATAATTGCTTTACAATGGTGTGTTAGTTTCTGCTTTATAACAAAGTGAATCAGTTATACATATACATATGCTCCCATATGTCTTCCCTCTTGCGTCTTCCTCCCTCCCACCCTGCCTATCCCACCCCTCCAGGCTGTCACAAAGCACCGAGCCAATATCCCTGTGCCATGCGGCTGCTTCCCACTAGCTATCTACCTTACTACGTTTGTTAGTGTGTATATGTCCATGACTCTCTCTCGCCCTGTCACAGCTCACCCTTCCCCCTCCCCATATCCTCAATTCTGTTCTCCAGTAGGTCTGCGTCTTTATTCCTGTCTTACCCCTAGGTACTTCATGACATTTTTTTTTCTTATTCCATATATATGTGTTAGCATACGGTATTTGTCTTTTTCTTTCTGACTTACTTCACTCTGTATGACAGACTCTAGGTCCATCCACCTCATTACAAATAGCTGAATTTCGTTTCTTTTTATGGCTGAGTAATATTCCATTGTATATATGTGCCACTTCTTCTTTATCCATTCATCCGATGATGGGCACTTAGGTTGTTTCCATCTCCGGGCTATTGTAAATAGAGCTGCAATGAACATTTTGGTACATGACTCTTTTTGAATTTTGGTTTTCTCAGGGTATATGCCCAGTAGTGGGATTGCTGGATCATATGGTAGTTCTATTTGTAGGTTTTTAAGGAACCTCCATACTGTTCTCCATAGTGGCTGAACCAATTCACATTCCCACCAGCAGTGCAAGAGTGTTCCCTTTTCTCCACACCCTCTCCAGCATTTATTGTTTCTAGATTTTTTGATGATGGCCATTCTGACTGGTGTGAGATGATATCTCATTGTAGTTTTGATTTGCATTTCTCTAATGATTAGTGATGTTGAGCATTCTTTCATGTGTTTGTTGGCAGTCTGTATATCTTCTTTGGGGAAATGTCTATTTAGGTCTTCTGCCCATTTTTGGATTGAGTTGTTTGTTTTTTTGTTATTGAGCTGCATGAGCTGCTTGTAAATTTTGGAGATTAATCCTTTGTCAGTTGCTTCATTTGCAAATATTTTCTCCCATTCTGAGGGTTGTCTTTTGGTCTTGTTTATGGTTTCCTTTGCTGTGCAAAAGCTTTGAAGTTTCATTAGGTCCCATTTGTTTATTTTTGTTTTTATTTCCATTACTCTAGGAGGTGGGTCAGAAAGGATCTTGCTGTGATTTATGTCATAGAGTGTTCTGCCTATGTTGTCTTCTAAGAGTTTGATAGTTTCTGGCCTCACATTTAGGTCTTTAATCCATTTTGAGCTTATTTTTGTGTATGGTGTTAGGGAGTGATCTAATCTCATACTTTTACATGTATGTTTCCAGTTCTCCCAGCACCACTTATTGAAGAGGCTGTCCTTTCTCCACTGTACATTCCTGCCACCTTTATCAAAGATAAGGTGTCCATATGTGCATGGGTTTAACTCTGGGCTTTCTATCCTGTTCCATTGATCTATCTTTCTGTTATTTCATCCATTGATAAATGCTTATTGAGCACTGTTAAAATGGCAGTACAGTGGCAGGTAATGAAAATACAAATACAAATACATATAGCCTAATAAAGAGATAGAATTGTAAGAGAATGATTCTAAACCATTAAGTATTACAATAATTAATAACAAAATAATAATAATATAATAAATAATAATATTAATAGCATAATACAGACATATGCAGTATGCCATGGGAGCATAAGTATATTATTGATTGAGAAAATAGAATATCTAGCAAGAAATTTATTACAGTTTTATTAAATACTTGCAAAGGTTTATGTGCACTATTCCTCCTGTTTGCATTTTGATTAAGAAGCAATATTGCAGATTGGAAACTTCACAGGCTTTGAAATCAAATTATGATCCAAAGGCTTCTCTGCTACTTATTAGCTGTATGGCTTTGAGCAACACTCTTAACTTCTTTGAGTCTCAGCTTCCTCATCTGCAAAATGGATGTTAAGGGAGGGCTACTTCGTTAGATTTTTGTGTGGATCAAAGAAAATAAAACCTGCCAACCAACTAGAACTTTGCTGGTGCTTAGGTAATTGTACCTATCTATATTTATTTTGAAATTATGTGTGAATTTAATAAACCATCTTGGTGTAGACAGAATTTTGGAAATAAAACTTTCAATAATTTGGTCTTGTAACATTCACAAATATTTTGTAAAAAATAGAACTTACTGTACACTTGAGTATTCACAATATATGGATTCCTGATTAATCACAACATTGCTTTTCTCGGTGACCTAGGGGTTTTGCAAGTGAATGACAGCAATTGAAAATCTTTTTTCTTTTTTACATAATTTTATTGTAATAGCCAGTATCATAAATGTCTGTATAAATGTTATAATCTAAAATCAAGTAGGAAAAATGTACTAAAAAATACTTGTTTCAGTTGACAAATCACTTAAGTTAATTTTACTCTCACATGAGTGGGAAAGATGGTGAGAAGTTAATGAATAAAGTGATTTAGAGATTACAAAAATATTATAGGCATTGGACTGTGATGAATTAAGGGGAATTCTGGTGCAATACATGAATTCCTAATAGTGTGAGTGAAACAATTTTACTGAGGAAACATAGAATTTATGTATATTAACCACCAGATATGATGTATTAAAAGGCATCATCGTGTTTTTATTTGTAGTAAAAATTTAGTCAAGTGTGTTTGCTAGTCAAACTGCTGGTCTTGCATAGGAATGTTAGCTATATTTCCTAAAAAAATTAAAAATTTAATTTGCTTTGAAGAAACAAACTTTCAACAATTGAATATTTCTTCATTTACTAATGCTGTTTTTGTGAATATAATAGACTACTACAACAATTTATATCACAGGATAGACTTCAAATTTTCTGACTTTCTAGATTACTGACTGGAGAATCTAAGATTGACACTTACATCCAATAGAACAAGCTTACTAGAAGATTCATTCATCATTTTGGACCTACTGCTACAAATCTATACTTCCATATAAGCATTGAAAACCCAGACTATGGATTTCTGACTCACAAAAATGTCTAGCCATGCAGAGCTAATTGAAACCACAGGAGATTTTAATAAATCAATCAATTAGTATTGAGAATTGGCTGTGTCCTTAGTCCTGTGATATGAAGGAAATAGGGACCCATTTTGGTAGAAAACACACACACACACAAAGATTTTAAATTATGACTAACTCACAACATATGATATTTCGTATAGTTTTCTAATTCTTATAATGTACATACAGATTTTGCAGCTTATTTTTCATAATTATTTCACATGCCTGTTTCCCAAACATGCAAATATAAAGCATGGAGAAACCAAATTAATAATCACAAAGTACTACAGACTCTAATCAGCCACTGCTGAGTCTATTTCTTTGATTAACAAGAGAATTTTATAGGTAATCGAGAATTGTAAAATTTTAATTTTCATATGGAACGTAACTTCTAATATTGTCTACTTCCTTTACAAAAGATTGTGTTTCATAATACATTTGAAAGCCTCTTTTCCTTTGCTGGGAGTATTGTTCTTCAATAAAGCCATAGAGTAAAGCAGTTATCACAGTATGAATTTATTATTTTCTATTCAGACACATTTGTATACATATGTGTGTATATGTAAATTTATAGGTGCATGAACACACAAAGTTTGAAAGGGAATCAAATCATAAAGAACAATATAGCCAACAACATGAAAGTAGAAACAAATAATTTGACATTTATTTCTTTTTGACAGAGATTAGGTCAGCTTATGGGGTAGATATCACTTGCTAGATATTAAAAAAAGTTTCAAAACTTTAAATGGAGTCAATTCACAGAAGATACTGAATTCTGCACAGCTGTAATACTTTAATTGTCATTGTTTTATTATTGCTACTGAGATTGTGACATTTTTGGGGGTGTCATTGACACATACAACCTCTACTACGTCCCCTTTCAATAGGGTATTCCAAGAGAAGACAGTGGAGAAGGAAATTTTAAGATGATGTTGGCAGCTGGTTTCAATGATGTCAGAAGGTCCAGGAGAATTAGAGTTAAGAAAATGAATTTATCAATAAGGAAAGATCTACTCATGATCTTCAATAAAATAAGTGATTTGACTAATCTGCCATTCAGGTAGACAAAGACTGTCCAATACTGAAATATCTAACTTCCTAATAATAATTTAGGCTGTTAGATAGAAATGATTAACTATTGGATTTAGTGTCATCAAACTGTTGGAATCTATTCAGTCAGGGAACAAATATTTATTGAGCACTAGTTATGTGCCTATAACATGCATAGTGAAGGGGGCTTCTCGCTGTCCACACAGAACTTACACTTTATTTGGAGACAAAAGCTATAAACAACTAAACAAACAAAAAACAAACCCAAACATTTTGGTAAGTGTTATGAAGTGATCAAGAGGGTAAAATAGCAAAAGACATTGCACAGACAGTTCTCTATTTTATGTAGAATCCTTAGGGAAGTGTTCCTATAAAGTTGACCTTAGAACCCATCTGAATGATAGAAATATACATATGTGTGTGTATGTATGTGTGTGTATATATATATATATATATTATATATATATAAAATGGATGAAGAGATCAGAAGAAAGATAAAATGAAAAAGTGGAAAACCCAATCAACACAAGAGCAGGAGAAAGAGAAAACCAGGAAGAGAATAGCAGCTGAAAGCCACTTAGCAAAGAGCATGGGACATTGGAGGAATATAAAAGTCACTCTTATTGAACATGTAAGGTAGAGAAGGCTGAGATGACGTTATCCTATAATTCACAGTATGGAGTTTTTTGTTTGTTTGTTTTTGTTTTTTTAATTTATTTATTTATTTTTGGCTGTGTTTGTTCTTCATTGCTGCGCGCAAGCTTTCTCCAGTTACGTCGAGTGGGGGCTACGCCTTGTTACGGCACACGGGCTTCTCATTGCGTGGCTTCTCTTGTTGCAGAGTCCGGGCTGTAGGTGCACAGACTTCAGTAGTTGTGGTGTGCGGGCTTCAGAATTTGTGGCACACGGGCTTAGTTGTTCCGTGGCATGTGGGATCTTCCTGGACCAGGGCCCGAACCTGTATCCCCTGCATTGGCAGGCAGATTCTTAGCCTCTGCGTCACCAGGGAAGCCACAGAGTTCTTTTTTAAAATTGTACCTAAATTGGAAAATTAGTGAAGGGTTTAAGTAGTGAAATAATGAAACACTGAAGATTTTTTTAAAAGTTAGCTTGATTAGATTGGAAAATTGCAAGGACCAAAGAAAGAAATACATCATCAGGGATATTTTTTTCTCCATCAGAAAACTCGATAATATAGCCAAGGATCATTCCATAATAAGTTTCAGAAATAAGCTGGGTAGTATTAATACTTGCTTTCATATAGAGGTGTTATCTTAATTTAATTTAGGAATTTAACATCAGAATTGGCATTTAGTAAATGGGTATAAATTACAGTGCTAGGTTTGTATTTTTTTAAAGCACTTTGCTATATGTTATCTCGCTTTATAAATTGTTTTGATTCTCAAGAGGAAATCAGGACTCTGCAGACTGATAGCAAAGCAGAATCCTGATGGATGAGGAGAAGCAAGCCATGAGAAAAGCAAGAAGAAAAAAGAAATGTTATGTGCAAAGACCCTGGGTCAGGAAAGAGCTTGGTGTAATGAATATTGTGGGGAGAAATAATTTTGAAAAACAGGAGAGGTCGTTATTGTTCTTTTCTAGATTATTAACCTAAAGATCAAAACAATGATGTAAACCATACAAATTTTTTATTACTTTTCAGCATTTTCAGAATTATTGATCTAGATCTTCTGTAAGTACCATACCACACTGATCCCTTCCTGCAAACATTGATGTAAAATGTTTATAACCAACAATACCATATCCCAAGTAAATTTGCATATTTTAACCTGCATTATCAATGTATGTTGTCAATTGACATACAGCCCAGAAATTTCATCTGGATAATCTCTAAATTTTAGTCTTCCTCCAGTCTATCTCCAATTACTCTAAAGATTAACTCAATTTTCTTATCTTCTGCTCATTTAGTATTCTGCATTTAGCCTGCAATTTGAACTTCCTGAATGCAGTTTCAATTTTTCTAGCACTGAAGTCTTAGTAGTCCATTTTATTCTATGATTTAACTTCAGAGAGTTAGTTCTGAGTAAAACATGATTGTAAATACCCACGGATTCTTGAAAATTAACTGAATAAAACATTTATTGTCATCTGCTCTCTACTCCTTTTCTTAGACAGGGATCTACCTCAATATTATCTAAAAGAAAAAGAATTCATAAAGAAATAGAAATGGTATGTAAGTCAAAAATGACATTTTTAATGTGCATAATGAAAAAAAATACTTGTACATTTTTATAAAACTGTGGTATCTATGATTTGAGATTCTTTAGAAATAATATATAGAAAAAAATAATAGAATTGAAAGAAATAATTGTGTAGAAAGTACAGAAAGAAGAAACTGAAACAATAAAAATGAAAGGAGAGGCATCAAGAGGAGAATTATATTGATGAGTCTTCAAACTTAACTAAATGAGAGGAGCATTATCAAAATCTACCAAAATTTTAAAATGATACAGGTAAGGCTTACTCTTGGCCCTACAACTTGGCTTTGAATTCTAGCTCTGGTAATTAACTGTGTTAACTTGAAATATTTTCAAAACTTCTCAGAGACTTTGTTTGCTAATCCATAAAACAGAGGAAATAATGTTTCAAAAGGTTTTGTTTTTTTTTTTTTTTTTGCGGTACGCAGGCCTCTCACCGTTGTGGCCTCTCCCGTTGCGGAGCACAGGCTCCGGACGCGCAGGCCCAGCGGCCATGGCTCACGGGCCCAGCCGCTCCGCGGCATGTGGGATCCTCCCGGACCGGGGCACGAACCCGTGTGCCCTGCATCGGCAGGCAGACTGTCAACCACTGCGCCACCAGGGAAGCCCTCAAAAGGTTTTGAGGAAAATAAATTAATTATATCTTTCATCATAGGGGCCAGCATATAGAAGTTTATATATATATATATATATAAAATATTTATTTATTTACTTATTTATAGCTGCTTTGGGTCTTTGTTGCTGTGCGTGGGCTTTCTCTAGTTGCGGTGAGTGGGGCTACTTTTTGTTGCGGTGCACGGGCTTCTTATTGCAGTGGCTTCTCTTGTTGTGGAGCGTGGGCTCTAGGCGCATGGGCTTCAGTAGCTGTGGCAGGCGGGCTCAGTAGTTGTGGATCGTGGGCTCTAGAACGCAGGATCAGTAGGTGTGGCACACAGTCTTAGTTGCTCTGTGGCATGTGGGATCCTCTCGGACCAGGGCTCGAACCTGTGTTCCCTACATTGGCAGGCAGATTCTTAACCACTGAGCCACCAGGGCGGCCCCAACTCAATATACATTGATCTCTGTCTTTCTATATCCTGTCTCTAAATTGAAATGGTTTATGATAAATGCACTATTAGTATGCAAATTATGGAACTCTTAGTTAATAAATGTTATGAAAATAAGATATTATAGGTAGAAAACATTACTGATGTTTAAATATTAAAATAATGCATTGATGTCCATAAATTGGAAAGGAAAAAAATAGGACTTTTTGAAGTTGACTTTGAAATATAACCATGTACTTCAACAGTAAGTTCTTTGATAGCAATTTCAGATTATTACATTGATTAATGGTGAAGTGTGACGAGATTTACATTATCAAATTTTTCATTCACTGATCATAGCTAACAGAGTGAGTCTTGAGAGTGATTGTGAGGAATATTCAAAGTTCCATTTACCATTAAAAATATTATCAATTTTTAATGAAGCAGCCCTATATTCTGTTTACATGACCAGACCATATAGAATCACCCAGGGAAGGCAGTGGCCTGATTGTGAAGCCTCATACGAATGTCACTTTCTCATACTAGGGGAAGTCTAAAGATGTCACTGATTGGTACCATCCCCAAGGTCTATCATCAGGAAGCAAGTGGCAACCACTGGGTAATGGAAAAGATTTCAAATATAGTATGTTAAACCAATAAGAGTTTATCATTAAGTAATGGGAAATATATATCAAAAAAGGAACCTACAGAGAAAGTAGTTATTTGCACTTAGAAAATCCTTCTCACAATAAATATTTTACTCAGTGCCTCAAGATGTCACCAAAGATGTCACTTTATTGAATTCTTGTATTTATTTAAGATCATAATATATAAAGGATATTTAATTTGTGTTATTCATAATTTGTGGTTAAATTGCTGAAATATCATCTGAGTATGTTAAAGACAAGATGTAGGCTTTTTGAAAATGAGATTTCCTTTGATAAAAATACAAACAGAATTGAATTTATTTTGTTTATTTACTTTATAAGAATTATATTTAGAGACACAATGTTAAATCCAGTGGAAAGCATTTGTTATTGAATTTCATATGTCATTTTTGTTCATATTCTTCCTTTAGCATTTAGAGAAGATATAAGTAATATATTTTTCTTGTATGATTTTCTGCTTTTGCACATTAGCAAGTGACCATCATTTCCCAAAGAAGCATTGGTGGGGTGTCTCAGCTCTTGCTTTTCCAAGACATTAAATAATTAATAATGTTTCTTGTTTCATACTAGTGTCAAACCCTGTTCTAGATGCTTCAGTGGCGCTTACATCCTAGTGGAGAAGACAAACAAGAAAATAAATAAGTAAATAATGGCATGGGGTTTTAATTATCATGTAAAAAAATGGAGAACTAGAGAATTCTGAGGGAGCTACAACAATTATTTTTGATAATATGGTTAGAGAAATTCTCTCTGATAAAATGACATTTGAGAGGAGGCATGAATAAAGCAATGGGAGGGTGAAAGGGAGTCTTGCAGTTACCAGGACAATAGTCATTGGCACAGAGAAAAAGTGAAATGGCTCTGGAGCATATGTTTGGCATGTTAGAGCAACAATAAATGGGGCAGAATAATTAAATTGATGACTCAATTAACTGTTGCCCCAAGTGAGAAAATCTCAGCAACACTCAGTCTCCTTGGTTTGTTTGTTTTTGTTGTTGTTGTTGTTTTCCCCCTAAATTTGCCTTTCCCCAAGGCTCACTATCTCATTCAGGCTTTACTACCATTGTTGGGTTGAAACTATATAGTTGCCATTTACCATCCTATGCTAATGATGGTCTAACTTTAAAACAATGTTGACTTAAGTTCTTGTTACTCTGTTTTTACCATGCAGTGCGGTTGATGATAAAACAAGTTCATATATTTATACACACACACACACACACACACACACACACACATTTTTATTTTCACAGCTGATAATCTATTTTATTTCCTTTAAAATATTTTTTACTTTCTTATTTATGCTCTGCGATGTAATATTCTTCCACAATGGAATAATTGGACTTTTTCAGGCTTTTTTTTTTTTGCATTCATTTTACATTTACATTCAACTGTTCTGAAATTTTGAGTTTTTCTTCAGCACTGTGCTGTATTTGTTTTCACATATATTTTATTCCCTTCTGCTTGAACATCAATTAGAGAAAGGCGTAAATTATGGATGCTTCATTCACAACTAAACTGTTAGGGATAAAGTGCCAAATTACCCTAATTTTCTCAAACTGTCTTTCTAACTCATTAAATTGTTCCTTAACTTATTTTCCTCTGCTTTTCTTCTGATTAAAGTAGATACAAAACTAAGGTTTCATGTACCTATCACCCAAATTTCATGACCAATTAATGAATTGGCTACACACATACATTCCTTCCTATTCTTGGTAGGACCAATTAATGAATTGGCTACACACATACATTCCTTCCTATTCTTGGTAGGACCAAAGGTAGACAGAGTGCTTAATCTGATCTGTTAATTCAATATATTGCTCTTATATTTCCAACCTTAAACTGTATTGTTACACTAAATATATAAATACACATCTATATAATCTAAATATCTATAACCTATATCTATAGAGAAAGCAAGTTTAAGATTCAAAACTGAAATTAGAAAGAAAAATTAATTTAAATTGAATAATAATTTAATCATTTAGTTCCTTTTATATCATTTAATTCTTTCTATCAATTAGATATGTATCAACCCTTAAAATAGTGATGATCTAATGAGACAAAAATTGTTCAAGGTAGGAGATATAGATCCTATTAACTTTGTCATTTAAGAGAGAGGATTGTTAGCTGCTCTTTAATAAGTGAGGTCAAAACTAAACTCAATGTGAAGGTTTCAGGTCATGGTAAAATATTGATATTATCCTTCAATCCAGTCTTAATTATTAAATATAATGGACAAAAGTACATAGAATTATGAGTGTAAATAGTCAAAATAAATTAGCTTTGCATTCTGGAAATAAACTTACAAACAGAAGTATATGGACATTAAGATTTATGAGCATGATTTCTATAATCATTTCATAAAAGGAATACTTTAAATACACTGAAAATATTGAATTAGCAAACAGATGAAAAAGAGAAAGCTCTGATGTCATCTCCCCCAAACACATGCTTGCACTAAATATCTAAATCCTGCCATATAAAAATCAATGTGAATTTTGCCCTGCCTCAAAGAGTAAGTTAAATTTTTGTGGAAGTGTTTAAAGAGTGCACACCTCAAGTCATTAATAACAAGAACTTATTAAAAAACAATACGGAGTGAAGTAAGTCAGAAAGAGAAAAACAAATATCGTATAATATCACTTATATGTGGAATCTAGAAAAATGGTAAAAATGAACTTATTTGCAAAGGAGAAAGAAAGACACAGATGTAGAGAACAAACTTATGGATATCAAGGAGGGCAGGGGCGGTGGGATGATCTGGGAGATTGGGATTGACATATATACACTACTATGTATAAAATAGATAACTAATGAGAATCTACTGTAAAGCACGGGGTACGCTACTCAGTGCTCTGTAGTGACCTAAATGGGAAAGAAATCCATAAAGAGGGGATATATGTATACGTATAAATGATTCACTTTGCTGTATAGCAGAAACTAACACAACATTGTAAAGCAACTTTACTCCAATAAAATTTTTTTTAATTTAAAAAATAAATAAAACTCAGTACTGTTTAATAAGGAATTTTTTTTATTAAGTGTGAATTTTGGGTTTTAGAATTATCCAAGTGGAGGCTAAATAGTTACCTGTTTTGTGTAATTGTAGATAGAATTCTAGATTTAGGAAGATATATGGTAGTTGTCATTAATAGCCCTTCCTGCTTTAAGATCTTGCTTTCATAGGGTTATAATTTATGAAATTTCATATAAAT
Organism: Stenella coeruleoalba; assembly: GCF_951394435.1. Lineage (NCBI taxonomy): Eukaryota > Metazoa > Chordata > Mammalia > Artiodactyla > Delphinidae > Stenella > Stenella coeruleoalba. Next base: position 34,896,064 of record NC_137164.1, on the reverse strand, counting down.
TATGCTAGAGGAAAGTTTGTATTAAAAATGTTTACATAAGATTTATATTAATTGAGAAATTGCCTTTTATCCTATTTTTATTTATATCACCTAGCAAACACAATATTTAAAATTTGATTTATCTGACAGTTTTTCTTTCAATAGATAGATCCATTAATTGCTTTGTTGCCTGTTCTAATGGTCATTAAGTGAACACCGACATCTGGAATAACACAGCTGGGGTCCACTTTATCAAGATTCTTTTTAGCAGTTGGAAAGCTACATGACGTTCACACCCACTGTTCTCTCTGAACATTAGTGCTCCATAACTGTCTTTTACGATGTAATTCACTTGCTTCTTTCACTTGACTCTGTTGAAGGAATAAAAAGGCTTAAGCTTTATACTGAGTGTTTATACTAAGGAGGATAGTGTAGCTGGTAGTTGTAGGGAGGAGAAACAACTCACTTTAGAAGTAACATTAAGATTTATTGGGCCCATTGAGTCTGTATTAACTTGAATATTAAAAAAAAATGTTAGTAATAAATTTCAGTTTCAGAACTATTTATTCAATAGTAATTTATAACTCAAAGGGTTAACATTTATACAATATAACAAATGTTACCAAGTGGTATATAATTTTCCATGATGCAAAAGTTCACTCTTGTGAGTATTGTTTCTTCACTGTACTATTAAGATTTTCTTTCCCAATGCCCTTTATGTCCTTATGTTTATATATATATATACACACACATATATATTCACATATCTAAGGTATTTATGTATGAAATATTGCTCTAAAATGGTAGATTTTCCTCCCTAAAACACTTCTTAGACATATTTAGATTATTCTTTTCCCTGAATCAGGGCATTATGTTTTAGAAAGCCTAATGTAATGGATATGCCAATATAATTGTCATGTATTATAGTTATTTATTTTAAATGTATTAGAGCTGAGCCATGGCCGCTGAGCCTGTACGTCTGGAGCCTGTGCTCCACAACGGGAGAGGCCACAACAGTGAGAGGCCTGAGTACCGCAAAAAAAAAAAAAAAAAAAAGCAAAAAAAACTAAATAAATAAAATTAATGCTTGTGATTTACTTTGTGCGTATGAACGGCTGTGTGTGTGTGTGTGTGTGTGTGTGTGTGTGTGTGTGTGCAGTTTACTTTCACTAAACCAGGAAACTTGTCAATGTTTTTCTCTTGGGTACAATAGGATTTTTCTTTCTGATACTATTTCCTCTACACATATATACCCAAGATGATTATTTCTTTTACTAAGTGTATCTAATATAAGTTAATGGAATATATTTTTTTAATTGATAGGATTTAACTTTTTCAAATTCCTTTACCTGAGGAAAATCTATAATTATATGTAATATTTTATAAGTTAATAGCATCTAAAGGTGTTTGATACTACATTTAGAATGTTCTAATTATTAGAATTACTTTAACCATATATTTAGATTGAGAAAATATTTTCTATGTGTCCCTTTATGTCTTTCCTGGAATTTTATTTTCACTTTAATCATGGTACTTTTGCAACCACCCATCAATGCCAAAATTCCCAGACTAGTGTGTATATTGTATACACACTAGTGTGTATATTGTATATTGAAGTGCTGAGAATAGAGTGGGTCAGAATCAAGCTTGGAACGAAGTAAGAACATCAAGATATCATGCTCATGTATAATGGCAAGGTGCAAGATCATTGGTGCCTGCTTGATGAAAAAAAAAATAAAAGGAAGATACAATGGATTAACCACATATTCATTGACTCATGAGCAGTGATTAGATCTAGAAGGTTAAAAGGGTACATTTAAATAAGTAAGCACTTAAGTTCTCTGTATGGACCATGGATTTCCTCCCAGTTTACCTGAAGATATCTAAACTTCACTAAGTACCCAGATACCATTTTGTGAAGAAAGATAAAGATATTCTTAAAGGGAAAAAGATACAACCAGATGTGAATGCCAAGATACTAAATAGGTTTCCTTTTTTTATTACACATAATTCTAACTCTATAATAGACTCCCACTTTTCCTAGCTTTGAGTGATTACATACCATATGGGGCAGATAAAATCAGGAACAAATAGGTCTTTGCTCAACTTTGACTTTCAAATTAGAATTTAGTTTGTGTGTATGTCAAAATGTTAATGTTGAAATCCAGATTTTACAGAAATAAGCAAAGACCTTTGAGTACCAAAAGTTTTTATTTACATACCAAGAATAAGGCTTGGGGAGAATAAAGTATTCTTGGAGGAAAAAAGTATAAACTTTATTCCGATAAAGCCTTTTGCAGCATTGATGTATAATATAGAAATGCATGGTATGATGCAGGGAAAGTCCCTTCTCACAAAAAATAGGAAAGATTATTGAGATACTGAGGATAGGTGTGAGTTGGGGGAGAGATGGGCAACTGATATGTAGAAGCAAAAATGCTTAAGAATAAGCATTCTGGCTTCCTATTTGCAATCCAAACCTCAGAGGGTGTAGGGAGGGAAAAGGCCTCGATAGATCTGGGATAACCTAAGACTACTGACAGCAAGTGTTCTACTTCCCCAATAGTAGAACAGACTTCACCTCAGCATACAGTCTTGGGATTTCAGTGACCGGGCAGAGTGAAGGACAACTTAATTGAAGGCATAGAGAAGACAGCAATGCGCACAAATGGTCCTTCCTCCACCAGAGAAGGTTGATCTAGACTTTGCATTTCAAATATGGAGAGAGGAAGGGAAGAGAATGCATACTGACAGAGGAGATATAGCATTTATTGGGAGTTTAACATTGAATTGACTGAATATCCACCAAATAATATGGTTGTGACACAGAGGTTTAGTCATTGGCAAAAAACTTTTGTCATTGGCAAGTTTTTTCTTATCTCTCATCTGTATCATTCCTTGCTCTCCCAATACATGTGTAAAAGTTTGCACAGGCATAGATATGCAACAAGCAGGAGTAGCGTTCTAAGGAAAGGCAATATATAGTATAGGAAATAGTGAAATGTTTTTGTATGTCTATATCATACGGTATGCATACTGCACATCCTAAATGTTTCTCAAGTTATTTACTTCTGTCATTTTCCAAACCCCTTAGTCTAAGATACAAACATTTCTAACCTGAAATACTACAGTGTAGTAGTAGTATTACAGTGTAATTTCCCAAATTATTTTCCTGGATCAATATTTCCCTCTTCAAATTGCAGGTGGAATTATATTTTCAAATTGCAAATATGACTACATTATTTATCCTTTTTAGTATAGAGAAAATCCCTAACATGGTCTGCAGCTTCCTGCCACTTCTGGTCCTACTTTTCTTCAGTCTCATTTCACACATTTTTCACCAAATCTCTATGCTCCTAGAATTAATCCTGCTATTTTTTTGGACTACCTATTTCCTCTGCATAAACCACTTTCCACCTGTCACCTCTTGGTTCAGTTAATTCTTTTTCAGCATTAGATGCTCAGTGAAAAATATCACTTTCTTATGGACACATTCTCAGCTCAATGCAGGCTAGATCACATTCCTTACTCTATGTTTTTATATCTGCCTCTGCATTTCATCCATAATACTTTGGCAGTGTGTAATTATACAACTGTATCATCATTTATTATTTCCTGTCACTCTCATCTTCTGTAAACTCAGTGCAAGCTGAAACCTGTCTATTTGCTTCACTATGCTACACCTAACTCCAGGCAGAGAATATTAAACATAGGCACCAAATCATTGTGTGAATGCATAAATGAATGAACAAGTGAATACAGGTACACTGGTCTAAACATGTTTCTACAACACATATATACATAAGAGTTCCTAACTAATAAGATGTAGAGTGATAATTGACCATTGTCAGAAACAATGTCTTGTAATGCTTTTGCTTTTTGGATATTTAAATATCATTCATCTTAAGAAATCTGTAAATTTGGTCACTTTAATACTGCATTGAAAATAATTGGGGTATAATCATTAATCATGAGTCTTTTCATCTTAAAAATATTGTCCAATGAGATCGATAGTGTATACTAAATCTTGAGAGAAATTGAACTGTATGAATATAACACAAACATTACATTGTGGATTAAGAGGTTTTTACACACATTATATATTTTTGTCCTTTATTTTTAGACATAATATTAAAGGATTCAATAATAACATTTGAAAATAGAACGTTTTCTTAATATATATGTACATATTAGTTAAGGTAGTCTCTCTGCATATCATCTGCTTAACAATAAAAGTTTGTTTCTTATGTGTGCAAATTCCAGTGTTGAGATTTATGGAAGCTCTCCCCTAAATGTGACTCAGTAACCCAAGTGGAATCCCTTGTGTGGAAGCCACATATTCAGACCTCTAAAATCTCCACAGCCAGGGCTGGGATTGGTATTTAGCTCTTTGACTATCATTCCACTGAACTAGCTGAGGCTCACTCAGTTGCCTAGCTGTGCCTCACTCCAAAAGCGATGGGATATGTAGTTTAAGGACGTTTTAGAAATAGAAGGAAGGAGTATAAGTTGCAAAATTGTAAGTCTTGGATATTTTGTTATAGATGTTATAGTTTAAATTGTGTCTCCCAAAAAGATATGTTGAAGTCCTAACCCTCAGTTCCTGGGAATGTGACATTACTTGGAAATAGGGTCTTTGCAGATAATCAAGTAAAGATGATGTCATATGTAATTAGGGTAAGTCCCAGTCCAATATGACTGGTGGCCTTGTGAGAAGAGAAAACAGAGACACAAGAAAGAGAAAGCCATGGAAAGATAGAGAGCCATGGAAAGATAGACACATACGGGGAGGGAAGATGGCCATCTGAAAATGGAGGCAGAGATTTAAGTGATGCTGCCATAAACCAAGGGACATCTAAACTATCAGAAGCTGGAAGAGGCAAGGAAGTTTCCTCACCTAGAGTTTTAGGAAGAAGCATGGCCATGCTAACACTTTGATTCTGGGCAGCTAGCCTCCATAACTAAAAGATAATAAAATTATCATTTTTAAGCCACCCAGTTTGTGGTGCTTTGTATGTCAGGCCTAATAGAGATTTTTGTTAAAGAGAAGCAAAGAACAAATTTGAAAGTTAATATCTTTTTTAAAATAAAACAAATTAGGGTTTGAGGTGAGATCACATTTTATTCATTGGACTCAGGGTAAATCTGGCTGATTTTTTCGCTGTTCTAGATATTTGCAGAATAGCAACAACAACATTTTTCTTTTGTCTGACATTTAAAAAGAGAAGAGAATGAACTAAGTACCAGAATTATTTCCATTTGGGTGTACAATTTAATAACAAAACTTATACATTAGAAAGGAGCAACATATGAGTAATTCGTGGCTGTCAGCTATCCAGATTACCTGACTATGTGCATTCTGTAAAACGTAGAAGATATAGTTAGGGATCAAAGGAGAAATTAAGGATTGAAAAACCTCTTCATGGTAACTATTTCTTTATAGCCACATAGTCTGTCTTCCTTACTATATTAGAGCAACTCCACATCTTACTTCACAGAAAATACTCTAGTAGTGTTCCCTTCTCTTTTTTCAATCTCTCCCAGTATAGCCTTTTCTTTCCCTCTATTTATCATCTCAATAATAAATAATACTCCTCAGTTTTACTTGTTGTTTAAGTCAATGTACTATTTTTTCCTTCCTTTGGTACCTAATGTCTTCCGAAACTCCACATTTGTTAGGTAACTTACAGTAATAAAATTTACTCCCCAAAGCATTGCAATCTGGTTTCTTTACAAACCATGTGTTAAATCTTCATTCATTTAGGAAACCAGTGAACTTCTAATCCCTTTAATTACTTTTTAAACCTTTGTTCTATTTGAAATTACTGAACAAAGTATAGTTAAGAAATGTCATTTTTTCTCACCTTTCATAAAAGAAAAGCAACCTCAATATTTTTCTTATGTGGAGGAAAACTGGGTAACACATTAAAAAAAAAGATATGTGTGTTCAGGAGTGATAGCCAGCTGATCAAAGAAGGGAATACTGATGTCTCAGCCCCATGGGGAAGATGATCTTTGAAGGTCCGGACTCTCACAGGCAGGTACAGAATTGGGCACACGTCTCTTTGTGGCCAACAGCTGGTCTTTATAGAAAGGAGCATAGACTAGGGAACAAACAGAGGCTGCAGGTCCACACAATCCACTCTTGCTCATTCTCCTTTCCTTTGTCTGATCTCTCCTTTATTCTCTTTTGAGTACTCGGAAATTCAACATAAATCAGTACTTCAGTAGAGGTTGCAAGGGTCCAGAGGGAAGAACTTGGCACTCCCTTTCCATGATCCTATGTAACACATCAGGTCTTTGTTTCAGGTTTGCCAATACTATTTCCCTACTTCTTTTATAAACCCTTAATTTTGTTTTTATGACATCAGAGTCTTCTTCCTATCTTACTGGCTACATGGTTAATGTTCTTCTCATTAATTACTGTGTCTTTTACTTAAATGGTTCTCTCCTTGTGATTTCAGCTTCTTACTCTACACCCTCTTTTTGCATAAAACTGTTCATTCCCATGGCTTAATCTGCCAGGTAAATTGTGATAATGTCAACAACTCTATTCCCAGTGTCAACCAATATTTTAATTACCAATATTGAGCATTTTTTCCCTTCCATACCCCACTCTTAATAACATGATTTTTATATGCACTACTATGTAAAAATTACATGATACATAATCCAGGACAAAATCATCTTGGTTATTCTCATGGGTGTCCTACTGTTAAGACTTTTCTGCCACTTATATTTTTATAATAAATTTACAGTGACTACCTAGATATATAATGCAAGACAAAATTGAATCAATTATCTGAAAAGCAAAACAAAGCAAACAAAACTACAAAGGATAAACAGATGACTCTCAAATATTACATTTCTTTTAAAAACAGTCTTCCAACACCCAGATACAAATTTTAAATTCTTTACATCTATAGCTTCACCACATCATATCCAAATTTCAACCCATTATTTCTTTACTCTTTCACTTAAAAACATTCATGCTACTCATTTTCCTAAGACAAATGTTATCATTCTAGTTCTTTCTTTTCTCTAATCTCTTCATATTAAGGAATCATTAAGACCACAGACAAGAGCCCTTGCAGCCCTAGACCTTCTACCTGTAGACTTCTATTGTCAGGAAGAGATAGTTTTATTTTTCTCAAACCACAGTTATTTTGAGTGTTTCTTTTACTTGCAACCAACCTTAATGTTAAGCAGTGTTTCAAACTATGCTTAACTAAAACAAACCATATTATTCAATTCAAGGTAACAAAATAGAATCATTTAAATTTACATCAATGTACAAATATGTGTCTGTGAGAACAATAGAACTATTTTAAAAACCAGAACCACAAGATTATTTGACTAGATTTTGCTCTGATTAAGACAAGGGTGTTGTTCCATATCACTAAGAGGATCTTAGTGTCTAGTAATGATGTCAGCTAGAAGCAGGATCCCATTTGAGATGTGGTCATTGTCAAAAAAGGTATAATATATTAGAGAGATCTGCTAATCTGCAAATCCACTGTCAATCATGCATAGTTCCTCGTAGCTTGAAGAATTCATCAAGAAAAACTTGCAGTTCTTATAAATTTAGAATACCCAGAACATTTCTCACATAATAACTAGCAATGTCAGTCAGTATAAAACATTAATATTTAGTATTCACTGGCCAATTTCTTTAAAAATCTGATCAAAAATATTTGGAATTCAGTGGATCTCTCCTAATGCAATTAAAATGTTCAGCAGATGCATTTTTAATATCTAGCTTAATGCTTATGTATTTCCAGGGTCAAGTGCCACAATCATGACTAGATATTGCATGAGAAGGCACAGTGTGTCTGTATGAAACATCTCTTATTGGTTCAGCTTATTCCAGTACATTAATTGTACTCAATGCTATTATTTGTTATGAAGTCCCTGGTATATTTTTAAAGATTTTTTTTTCATTCATATGGGTCCTTTTAGTTTGTCAAAGCTAAATGGACTTTTTTTTTTTTTTTTTTTTTTTGGCAGTATGCAGGCATCTCACTGTTGTGGTCTCTCCTGTTGCGGAGCACAGGCTCCGGACGTGCAGGCTCAGTGGCCATGGCTCATGGGCCCAGCCACTCCGCGGCATGTGGGATCTTCCCTGACCAGGGCACGAACCCGTGTCCCCTGCAACGGCAGGCGGACTCTCAACCACTGTGTCACCAGGGAAGCCCTGGATTTTTTAATTTATCTTGTATTTGACAAACTAGAAAAGATTAGGTGAATAGACATAATCAAAATTTGTCTATTTGTAGAAAATTGTTTTGAATTTGTGCTACTCTGGATGATTTACATTTTCCAAACATATTTCTAATTCTAAAATGAAGAAGTGCCTCTTCAGTGATATTGCTTTTTCTGTCCCAGGACTGGAATATTCATTATTTGTTTTGAAGCAGGTTTAATGAGGGCCCTGAGAATTAGCTCAATAGCTGTGACATTTGCAACTAAATATTACAAAATAACTACCTTAACTTTTGCAGAGTCTACCTGTTACACTACATGGTTTTTAGGACTATTAAAATTTTCCACTTTGCTCTGACAATTCAGTAAGTTTAACCAGGTTGTTTGTTGTGCTTTAAATTGATGTTTCAGATTGGATGGTTCTGATCCAGAATATGTGATCAGATCCAAGTTCACACTCATCATCAAGCCATTATGTCTAAATTTAATTTGTTTAACTTGTTTTCATCATGTTTGTGTGATTATTTTCATTTGAAGCTGGAAATTTTGCAACTTTAAAAGGTAATTTGTTTTTAACATGGGTCCTGTAAACCTACATAATGATATTCATTCATTCAGAAAATATTTATTGAGTGTCCAGGCATAGTTCTAAGTGTTAGTGATTCATCAATAAACACAACAGGCACAAATATTTGGCAACTTTTTTCAGTCAATGAGAATACTCACTATTTAAATATTTAAAAAGTTAATTAATCACTCACTATTTAAATATTTAAAAAATTATTATGAGTTCAAGAGTGGGAGAGGAGAGTGGAAGGTAAATAGAAATAACCCAGATCTTATTCCAATACCAATTTACATGTTGTGTACTTATATACCTTAGTACACTAAACAATTGTTACTTATTGAAGTACATTTTAACTTTTTATTGAAAGTAACCTAAAATTTTGAATTTTTATTAATAATTTATATAATTGATACCAAACACTTACAGTGGAAGATTCAATTATTGAAGGTTTGAAAGACTTATGGGAATACTTGACTGTAATTCAGGGGCTCTGCCACTTTACCTACATTACTCTCTTCCTAAGCAATGATATTGGTAAAATCACAGCTTAATTTTGCTAGTTACATTTTAAAAAATACACTGTGAGTTGCAAACCTAGTATTTTTTAAATGTATATTTTAGATCATATCATACCTAATTATTGCTTGGAACTGAAAGTAGTAGAAATTGACAAAATTAATATATGTCAAGTAGATACTGATTCAATACTACATGTTAAATACAAACATAAATTGAATTGACGTAACAAACTCTATACCAAGTGCTTTGAACTTATCATCTCCATTTAGAAATTATATTGTTAATAAAGTTACATGACTAAAATGTCCCTCTGTCAAACCCTAAGCTCTTTATTTTTGCATTTACAGATCATCTTACCTAGTTCCTGGAAAAATGGTATGAACGGTACCTTTTTATATGTTGTGTAATGTACAACTTGCCCAACTATATGTGGCAGCCTTACAGACTTTTACCATATATTTTTTACTTGAATGATATTTGGTGTAAGAAAAGTATTTTTAACTGAAAAATATTTTAATCTTTCAAATTTATTTTTGAAACACTATTATTTTAACTGTATAGAACTTATTCTTTTCAAAATACAAGAGGATGTGATGTTCCTTAAAAAAAAAAAGAAAACTATAGTGTCTTAACCAATTCTGGAAAAAATTATATATATATATATATATATATATATATATATATATATATATATATAGTATACCTTTACATATAATATGTTCCAATATATACATTATAATATATATACATCATTATACATATGTATATATTGCTCTTTTAACTTTTAATATTGTTTTGCTATTCCCTGCCCCACTCTACCCCAAATACAAAAGTGGTTACCATGTTTTCATTCATTCACCAAAATAGATCCTATTTTGTTCCAAGGATTCCTGTAGATGTTGGAAATACAGTAATAAAAATATTAGGCAAACACTCCTCTCTCATGAAGGTTATAATCTAGTGGAAGAAAAAAATTTTGAAAAAGTTTAAATAATTTCATAGTGTGGTAAGTGTAAAAACAATTACACTTACTTATTATGATAAGAAGTACTCCCAATTTTTTTAATTTGGATTGGGCAGTTCCAGGAGTTCGCTGTCAGGAGATACTCTCTAAACTGAGACTAGAGAAGCTCAGAAGTCTTGGAGTTAAGAAGTCTCATGGAAAGGATTTCTTTTTATGGGAAATATTGGTTATTAAGTATTACATTGTATACAAATAGAATATTTCAGAGTGTACGTATAGTGAAAACCTTGGCAGTATTGTTGCTTTTTTTTTAATGTATTTTACCATCTACAGAGTATAGGTGATTGTGTGTTTATAGTATGTATGTGTGTGTGCAGGAGAAATCTGACAAAATCTTATGGTAAATTAATTTGTTTATAACTTGGGGCTGAGTGTCCACTGGGCTTTGGGCTAAAACCTTCTCTTACACAGTTCTTATCATTAAATTTCCATTTAACAGTGTTATTTATCTTTAAAGGGGAGGTTAAGGTCATAATATTCTATACTGTTGAATTCAAAATCTGTCCTTTAGGGAGAAGGATCTGGAAGATTTTCTTTGTGATGTCCTCATTAGAGTCATGCTTTAGCCATTGCATAGAAAGGTGTTTTTATTACTTTACATGAGTTAATCGGCAAAGTGTGCCTCAAACCTTGTTTGTACTTTCATGACTTTATGTCTGCATGGTAATGGTAATCATCATTAGGCAGTTCTGTTGACTAATTAGATAGCAAGCCCTTAGGAGAAAAGGTCCATTCACACTTTGGACCAGATTTTCTCTCCAATTTATGCTTTTTAAAAGAGAGTGATATCATTTTTAAAGGGAATAAATACTAAATGAATAGATACTAGACTGCAATACACATAAATTTGTATGGTAATTTTGGGTATGTAGAGTGATTTTCATGTTACTATATCTAATTAACTCTTAAAAGATAATTTACCAATTTGAGAAATAATAATTAAAATAATTTATATTTGAAAGATTAAATGCTGGTTTCCTATTTACATGCTTGCTTTTAATGTTCCTTGTCTTAATCTAAAGTTTCTAACATGATCCCTCTCTCTCTCACTCTCTCTCCCTCCCTCTTTCTCCCTCTCTCTAGAATAGTTGCAGCTCTCAGGTATCACCCAGAGGATTTTGCCTATTGCTCTTGATGTTCTTTTCGAATTTGAATCACCAGCAATAAATATGAAACAGCTTAGGTCGTGAATTTAATTCAATTAATAATGGTAAACTTTTTTCTCTTATCTCAGTGTTCTGTGTTTAAGCCAAGTGAAAATTAAGAATTATTTTTATTTTTCAATGTTCATGCTGTATGCTTCCTGAAAATTTAAACTGAGTTTGTGGATAAGTGTGGCCAATTTCCTCCTCTCAGGTCCTATGTATACATACATCTAGACATAGAGAATTTGGGTAGAGCTTTGCAGTACATCATATCTGTCTTTTTTCTTCTAGGCACACACGCTTTGGGCTGTGTATTGCAGTAAATTTATGTCATACATATATGTCTGGGATTCTATGAAGATTCTTCATGGCAGAAATTATTTTTAACTGTTTGATATGTCTAAAAATATGTTTAGGTATAAGAAGTCTTCTAATTAAATTTGATAGTACTTAAAATTAGTTACTTTACATAGTATGTTGACATGAATACATAATAGCTGCCTTTTAAACTTAATGATATATTGAAAGATTAAAATAATTCTTGTTCACAAATTCTGTCTTTATGTATAGCAAATTTTGATGTAAATTAAAAGATTAGGTCATTTGATTCTATGCCTCCACAGGTTCTCGTAAGGAAATAAAATAGGCCCAGAGTGGTATTGTGGAGATAAAATGGGACTTTTCAGGTGAAGTACATAATACAGTCCCTGGCAAAAATAAGAACTTGGTAAATGTTAATATTTAGTATTCATATTTTTATTACCCAGAAATATTCCTTTGGTTTATTATCCTGTTCACTTTTCCCCTTTCCATTGTTAAAGTGGCTTACATTTATACTGCTCTTTAGGAAGTACAATTTTCTCCATCTGGTTACATTTCCAGTGGCTACATTCTATTTTATGTCCATTGGTCACCTAGGAATCCACTCTCTTTGTGTGGTCCTTAACGTGACTCTGAATATCATCATTTTTTTGTGTGTGTGAACTTCTATAACATTGTATGTAAGGCTTGTGTTTTGTGTCATAACAATCTAGTTGAGCATTTTTCTTATCTTTCTCTCCTGAGTAGAGGATTCAATATATATACTTATTTTCATCCCCAATAACCTGATGTAGAGCCTGAAATGTAATGTTCTCATAATGGGCAATTATTGAAGAAAACCAATGGTTGCAGCATGTGTACAATTAGAATCTTTCCACGTATTAAAGTCAAAGTGATTGTTGATATAGAGGTTGATATAGAGGTAATATTTGATTTAAATGGGAAAGCTACTGGAGTTCTACATTATTTTTTTCCAAATTCTATTTTATAATTTTATCAAACAAAAAGGATAACCAACTATCCTGATTTGTCTGAATTAGAGGTTACTGGGTAATAGGTCTTTCAGTGCTAAAATTAGGAGGGTCTCGGGTAAACTGGGAGGCTGTTGGTCCTAGTTAGAAACCCTAAATAAATGCATAGATAACTGAAGCTACATTTACAGATAATGAAAGTATAATTTATATGACCTCAACGTCTTTAACAAAGGTTAGACAGACAGTATAATTTGATATGTTTCAAGATATTCAAACTATGAAAATATCCATATATATATTCATACCACATTTAAGATTCTTTCTTAACCCCTTGTTTGCAGTCACATTCTCGTGTCTGCATATTTCACTTAAAATACAATATATTGTATAAGTAACACATGAAAAATTTTATATAGATTTGAAAAAAAAAGATTTATAAGTAAAGCAATTGAAAGGAAACTGTTCTCAGAAATGATAAATGACCTTAAAACAATTTTTGGTCTCCCTCTGACATGATTTATAACATATTCAAGTATTAAATGTCAAAGTCTTATTTTTAGTATTTGATTAGAATGTGTTTCCTTAAAAAAAATGCTTCAGTTAAAACTTGATTATTGTCAAACTGCTCAATGTTTTTCAGTGAAACTTCACAGTCAATGTAATGTAATGGTCAAGGCCATAGACAATAGATTCAGACAGTCTGGATTCATGTCTCAGTCCTGGGAGGTACTTAGTGACCCACAACAAATTACCCAGCAAACTGTTCATCTGTTTTCTCATTCATAAATTACAGATGATGATGATGATGATGATGATGATAATAAATAATAGCTTCATGTATAAAGCTGATGTGAGAATGAAATGAGTTGGTTGACTGGCTGAGGGAAAGTATTTTCTGTTTGGTACTTTATAGTTACGTACAAACAGATGAATTTTCTTGCCCCATCCATCCCACTTCCAATTATATAATAGGCAACGTCTTCTTTACCATTTCATGTACTTAAATATAAATACTGAATTACAAAATATATACTGGTGCCAAAGAATGCCTGGCCTTGAGAAATAAATGGTTAAGAGTAAGTTTTCTGAATTATATAGTATCTGAAACCTCTTATTATTGTGTCTTTAGAACCAAGTATTCATTAACTATTGACTTCTGGACATTTGACATTACTTCTTGGTTTTTTTACATTTATTTTCAAAAGGTCCAAATGTAACAATGAGTTTCAAAAATATCATTTGTTTTATATATATACAAATAAATATATCCTTAATATTCAGTGAAATTCCTTTAGTAGATACAAAAACAATTTTGGAAGAAATATGTCTACTAGAGGGAAATTGCATTATTACTCTCTGGTCTACAAAGAAAATAATGCATTATGAAAAGTAACCCAAGTACAACACAATCATTTGGAAGGTGGTTAGACAGTCTTTGCAAAGTGATCTCAAACATATTTCTATTTCTCCTGAATTAAAATTAGTGTCATTTCCTTGAAGTAAGCATACTTATTTTTTAATCATGTAGTCTTAGAATAACTATATTATCATGTAGTCTTCAAATAACTGTATTTTATAAAGGATTACATTGCAAATCTTAGTATAACCTACAAATTTCCTTTTGTTTTTCTGAAAAACTGTGGAGAATAAAAAAACCACAAAACCAATGTGCCAGTCTATTATAGAGTATATATATTGTGTTTTGTTTTGTTTCTTATTAGGTACATTTGTAAAATAAAACAAATTAAAACCACGAGCACACATTTTTGTCTAATCTAATTCTTTCTATGTCAAATTGCCACACCTTGTGAAAAAAAGTAATAGACATGATTTATCTTAATATTAGTAAGACATATTTATTAATTCTGAAACAGTCTTTCCAGTGATTTACCAAATAAAATTGAATTACTTTGTACCTACAAAAGGAGTCCAAGAGAGTGAAAATGAACGGATCAAAATAATGTGGAGGTTATACTGACACCTGTTTTCCAAAAAACTTTTATGTCTAGAAAAAAATATTATTCAATGTTTTAAAACTAATATGAGTTTACTAATTAAACTCCAAATGACAAGAAATTAAGAAGAAATGCCAAAATGTTAGAGAAAAGAAATATAATTTGAAATGACTATGACTAATTGGATTTTTAAATTTTTTTCTAGTTCTACATCTGGATAAAGTGTGAAGGATTTTGAATCCGTTGGAAAATATAATTTTCCCCCATTTACTGGCTTAGCTGGTGTTCCTGATATAGACATAACGTATGCCACTTTCCCCAATGTTTTCTTCTTGCCATTCCTGTCTCACAGCTCAGGAGTGATCAAAATTGGGCTAAATGACTTTCGAGTCAGGAGAAAAGAAGTAGCTGTATATACAGTGTCCACATATCTGAACAAAACTGAATCACTTATTTATTATTCCTTATGTTTCAAACACAGAGATGTCACTGATCCTGATTTTAAATATAGGAATGTATTACATTTCAGTGAAATTAATGACTGATTATTTTCCTTCTTTCTTTTTTGCTTTAACTTTTTTTCTTTTGTTTTATAATTTAAATTTTTTTAATCAAGATTTTTGAAAGTTAAATTTGACATTTTAGGAGAATTAGACAAGTAGTTTCAATCTCCAGAAAGAATTTGTACCTATTTTTATTATTAAAAAAAGTGACAGAGGGCTTCCCTGGTGGCGCAGCGGTTGAGAGT
The DNA here is from genome assembly GCF_951394435.1 of Stenella coeruleoalba. Classification (NCBI taxonomy): domain Eukaryota; kingdom Metazoa; phylum Chordata; class Mammalia; order Artiodactyla; family Delphinidae; genus Stenella; species Stenella coeruleoalba. The sequence continues at coordinate 34,880,629 of NC_137164.1, read as the reverse complement.
CTGCCTGCCGATGCGGGAGACACGGATTCGTGCCCTGGTCCAGGAGGATCCCGCATGCCGCGGAGCGGCTGGGCCATGGCCTCTGGGCCTGCGCGTCCGGAGCCTGTGCTCCGCAAAGGGAGAGGCCACAGCGGTGAGAGGCCCGCGTACGGCAAAAAAAAAAAAAAAAAAAGTGACAGAAAATACATGATTTTCTCAAGTGCCTATATAAATATATTAACATGGGGATATCTTTAAGTAAATAATACCAGGTACATATGTATTATCTACATGTGTAGAAAATTTATAAAAAGATAAAAGAGAAAAGATAAATTTAAAATGATTAACTTTTATTACACCAAAGAAGTTGGACTGTTTATGAGACTTTAGAAACATTTATCATGTTTTAATTTTGCACAGTTTAAATTCTCAAGATGTATTAGAATTGATTTTTTTAATTTAACTTAAGAAAAGTTAAATTTAGTGTTAAGCAGAACTGATTTTGTTGAAGATGTGGTAGGGTACAGTTCTAGAATTTCTGTCTCAGAATCACACAGGTTGGAATCTTGTTTGTGACAGGAGCACAACATAAAATGTAAAATGTTCATCTCAACTAATAAAAAGGAATACATTTTCATCAGATACTTTTCTTCAAAAATGCAACAATTCCTCACACTATTTCTACATCTGAAATAGAGACATTTCACTAATGTCAATGGCACTGTGTGAATAATTCAGAGGAATTTAACATTAATTGTTTTGTAACAACTTTAAAAATTTAAAAATTATTACATTTTACATGAAAATATAGGTATTGTGGTAACATTAAATTATGTACATATTCTTTACATTAAATACAAATTTAGTGAAATTGTTCATCATTAAATTGTGTTTAGCTAGGCATTGATACTTAGTTAATTTTAAACATAAACACTAAAATTAATAGAGCAAGATCACAAAAGAAATTGTTTCCTGGCATCTTCTGTTTACACACACAATAAGACAATATCTATAAGAATATTGATTTTATAAAATTATCATAAATATAGCCTACAGCCAGGAGACATTCACTTAAATATTTATTGAATAGCACTATTGTCATGACCCACAATGCATTATCCATAGGCATTCTGGGATCACAACAGCATGCCACTGGGGAAAAGGCTGGAACTTTCTGCTGCTGGGGCTAGGGGATATTATCTGACTAAAATTTGGCACACGGAAATGGTTATTTATTTCAATGAAAACAATCACTGTATGTATTAGTGAGGGTTTAGGAATCGTTAAAAAACTTTTTTTGCCTTTGGAGCATATTGCTTACATCAGTGAAAAAAAGAAAGAAAAAAGGAAGGAAGGAAGGAAGGGAGGAAGGAAGGAAGGAAGGAAGAAAGGAAATGAGAAAGAAATAAATATCCTTCTTAATATAGAATTACAGAATCAGATAGACTTTCTCATCCACTCACAGGCAGCTTTCTAGGACTGCTGTAGCATCAATCACTTGTCTTCCCCTGATATGTAGGAACAGAGAAGAATTAACCTTTCCAGTGCTTAGCTAAGCTCCCAAGAAAAAGAAGAGATGAAAGGGCAAAGTTATACTTGCCTCACTTCTTTTCCCAAACTGAGCTTTAGTAAATTACTCCTCCTATGAAGTAAGTAAAGGAGGTGACAGACAGGGGTCAGAACTTCAATGTTAATGAGTGGCCCTGCTCATGAGAAAAATATCAGGAGTAGAGGAAGTGTTTCCCCCAATATCTTGTCTGTTTGGGGAAGGCGTGTGTTTGGGGTGGTTGTATGAGGACAGTGATGAACCTTGTTTTGAACCATTATGGCGAGAATTGCCTAAGGATATATAATAGGTCATGGCAGGGAAGGCTCTGTGAGCTTTCCAGTCTTCATTGCCTATAGTTGAAGGAGTTGGACAGGAAAGATATTACTGTTTACTCTGCGCAAGGCAGAACCCTGGGAAACTGAATATATAAAGAGATAGACCCAGCTTCCACTGTCTGGGTGTATATATCCCACAAGTGCTAAGGCATAAACAGACATTCCTCCTCTCTGGAATGCCCTGGACCCTATTTGTTCTAAAATCTCTTGTCTTCTTCAAAGCCTAGGCATACCTTCTTTGTAAAGCCATTTCTGACCCCTCTAGGAAGTACTTAGTGTTTGCTTTGTGAACTCATGTTGATAGTATAAAATTCTAGTGCAGAGGTTATCAAATTGCATTGCATGATACACATTTCAGTTGGGTGAAAAGTTCTGTTTCTCAGTGCCAGAAAACTTGTCATATTTATTCTACTTAAAAAAAAAAGGGATGCCTAGCAGAAGGCTTTACATATGACAGCTCTGTATGTATATTTGTCTGATTAATTGATTAAGTTGTAACACAAGGAGAGGGAAGGACACAGCATCTGGCTTGAGTGGGTCAAAGAAAATTTTATGTACACTAGAAGAGGTATTAGGGTTACACTTTTGTGCATAGAGAGAATTTGACCCAATAACGAAGAAGAATAGAGTAAGGGCACAGGAAACTGCTTGAGGAAAAGAACGGGAAGCAAAAGTTGCAAGAATGTACAGCAAATGTGCAGGAGTTCAAGTTGATTGCTAACTAAGTTGTGATGCAAAATAAGAGAGGAGACAAAAACAGAGAGCTTTGAATGCTAAGCTAAGGAATAGGGTAAAATATCCTTTAGCTAATAAAGGGTCACTGAATAGGAAATAGAGATGATCAAAGTTGTAATTTAACAGGAATCTAAATTTGAGAGGTCTTTTAAAAGTCTCCCATAATAGTTCAGGTGAGAAGTAATAAGTTCTGGGATTAGTGGATTTATTAGAACTATGGAAGTAGTGGCCACGGGAAGTGAGAATATAGAACAACTCTGAGAGATACTATTGAATTAAAATCAGTAAATGTGACATTGATTGATCATTTCACTCAGCACCCTTCAATGGTTGTCATCCACTGCGCTCAGCATAAATTTCAGAATCTTTATCTTGACCTACAAAATCCTTAATGATGTGACCCTTTCTTACATTTTTATCTCCCATCATCTTGTGTTACTTTCTCCACCCCTTCTACACTTGCTTCGTCCATAATAATTTCCTCATAATTTTTCTAAAGCTTCTGGTTCTTTTCTCTAAGTGATTTCACACAGACAATAAATTCTCCTGGAAAGTTCCTATTTCTATTGACCTGTCTAACTCTTTTATATACTTCAGGTTTCAAGAGAAACTATCCTTCCTCAAAGGAGACTCTCCTGGGTCTTCTGGGTATCCTGTCCATAGCACCATGATGTTTCATTTATAGCCGTTATCACTATGGTGCAGTGTGTGTGTGTTTAGTTGTTTTATGGAGATTATTTGGGTCTCCTTTTCGTCCTATAACACCATTAATAAATGGGTTTTATACATTTAATGCATCATACATGTAGCCCCTATGCCTAGTGCAGTATTTGGCACAGAGAAAGTAATCAATAATACATTTTAATAAATTAATGAGATGGAGAAACTCTCCAACATCTTTTAATTTAGCAGTAGAAATTATCTCTCTGTTTCAAGTATGCTCAGGTTAGTCTCCATAAAAGAAATATTATTTATAATGAAGTTGTCAAAAAGATTCAGAGGTTCATTAGCCTATCTATTGCATCTATCTATCTATCTATCTATCATCTATCTATCTATCTGTAATCTTTCCCAGAATGATAGCCCATTGTATATGGAGTTGAAGTGATTACTATATTACTAAGATCATTTAAAGAGTGAAAAGAAGAAACTAACTCATACCCACATTTATAAAGTAAGATGGGGGGTCATAAGAAAAGGTCATGAAGAAGAAAGGAAGGAGAGTTAGTAAATGAATCAGAAAAAAATATATACTTTGGGAGAATATTAGAAGGCATATGGATAGCAGTGGGGGATGAGAGAGTAGGACACTCTTTGGTAATATTCAAGTGGCTTCATACACCAGTGAGAGAAGAAGACTACAGGAAATGAATAACTAGATAGTCAAAGGAGTCAGCAAGTATTAGCATGTTTAGCTTGTTTCTTGTCATGAGTGAGATAAAACTTGAACTCATATTAAAGACTATTTCTATTCAAAATATGGGAATTCACATAACGTGTTGTCAATTTACATGGATTGCTCTTCTAATTGTCCCCTTTCTTCAGTGTCATACCCAGAATGTCCCTAGGGTCTCACTGTGACACCCTGGGTACTACATTTTTAATCATATTGAATAAGTGGGGCATAGTTAAGCATGAGTAATTTTATTTTTACTTTTTAAAGATCTGTTAAAACCATGTTCTAGACGTTTTTCTCTTGGGCTCTTAAATAAAATTTTGATCAGGTATCATTGCTTTTCTAGCTCATGTCAATCACAAGTAAAATTTCATTTTAGTAACTTATTAAATAATCCTTTTTTTCTAATATTAGAACTTTATTTTAAAATTCAGTTTAAAGTTTCTTCCTAATTCCAATTCAGTGCTGCTTCGGGTCAGAAAGCTTACATGTGGGAAAAGTTGTTTCTTTTTCCTTCTTTCCATATTTTCCTATCCTATTCTACATTTGCTATTTTGGGCCCCTCTGGGTTGAAACATGGGGATAGGGAGACGGAGGAACAATAAGAGGCTAAACAGTTCTTATCTGAATGACAGGAGATGTCTTTTGGTGGTTGTACCCTCTTCACAGCAAATGTTGTAGCTGTGCTTTTCAACTTCTGATAGAATTGCATTTTCCCTGACATTACAATGCTCCCTGTGGCTGGCAACGTTCTGCTCTCTCCTCAGCCCTCAGACTTCCAGAAATCTCTCCTTCTTTAAACCTCTAGGCAGTCGTTTAGATCTCCCTTAGACTGATCCTAGAGAAATTCTCTTGCTCAATTCTCTATGGTTCATAAGAAATATACTTGTTATAGAATGCAGACATAACTTCCCCATGCTATTTTTCTTCCCTACATTGCCAGAAAATAACAACCCCCATATACAACTTTCATACTAAGACTTCTCCAGGCAGGAGTCAAATAGTATCTCAGTGTCTCTTGAACTTCAGGAAACACATAGCAAGCTGTCAAGTGATGTCTTAAAACTTTCCTACATTTTTTTAAGAAAAGGGAGAAACAACTTTCTCCATTCCAAAAAGAGTACTGAAGCCAGGAATCCGAAATCCTCTCTCCCAGATGGATTTTTCAACTTTCAGTTCATATGCAGACCAGAGGCAGCAGAACCCATTTCACCACTAAATATGCCTTTAGTAGGTGGAACACCACTTTAGTTTAGAATCCGAGGGTACTTTGAATTTATTAAATTGTCCTTGACTTTTGGGGCATTAGCCAAAACTGAGATTGAAAAGAAAAATCTGATTTTAACTGTCGTATATTGTGTTACCAGGAAAAAAAAATCAGCTGTCAGTTTTCACTGTGCCTTATTTCCCTGTTTCTCTTACATATATATATATATATATATATATATATATATATATGCTATTTCAAATTCTGTTTTGAGCCTTGCTCTATATCTGCTTGTCATATGATTTTGATTATCCCTGTCATGCAATATGTAGGTTACATGTTTTCAGATCATATTGTCATATTTTAACTAAAAATATTGAATTGATTTTCCTAACTTTATACATAGAAAGCAAATCTTTGGTTTTCTATATTTTCCTGATATATAGCCTGATCCATGTAATATAAAAAAAAATATTTCTTACTGACTATAATTAACACACAACTCTTCACTTACTCTTTTATTGCTCTTTCAAAAGCAGGCTATGTGAGCACATGTGTGTTCATATTTGTTGAAATTACTTCCTAGGCCCAAGATGGAGCTGCTCCTGCCGGGGGTGCCACATCAGCAAACTGAAACTTAGATAAATTTCTGTCCTTGTAAATGTTTCGCTTGACCAGAAACACAGTCTATCCAGTCAGCCAGTCCCTAAACCTGGAGCCAGCTCTGGGCTCTACACTTATTTTCTTCTTCCTTCTCACCCCAAACAAGGTTGACTACATGGCCTTAGCCAATCAGATATTTTCTCTTTATCTTCCTTTTTTTTCACTCTCTACCCAGTAAAAGCTTTCTGCTTTCTGCCCCTTTTTGCATTTCTCTGGACCCTTGAAAACTGAAATTATCTGCTTCTTGAAGTGCTAAATAAAGTTTGTTTGTACCACCTAAACTGTCCTCTTTAATCATTTTTAACAGTTTTTGGTGATGAGGAATCACCAAAGCTGGCTGCTATGACCTGGAGGACAAAAAGATGGGCAGGCAATGCACCTGCTAATCCTTTGGGTTCCCTCTTCTCATTACCGAGGGCTGTGAATAAGTCACTCTCAGATCTGAGCTCCACTCCTTTGCATGCAGCTTTCCAATCCAAGAAACCTTTACTTAAATATATATATATATTCACGGAAATGTTCTCGGGTCCCCAAAGGTCCTGGGCTAGTTATATTGAAGTTCACAATCAGTGATGGCCATTAGAGGGACTCACAAAGCCTGGATATAAATCTATAGCATAAACTCCTGGGTGATTTAGGAAACTAAATTAAGACAAGAAATTCATACTGTTTTGATCAATGGCACATCAAAATCTAAGCAGGCATAAATGGGACTACTAAAAACCATTAGGTGTCTGCCACTATAAAGAAATCTTCTCCTAAAAGGATTAATAGATCTATTGCTAATGGGAATCTCAGAAGCCAAAGCCAAAAAATTTGTGGGTATGAGTTGAGCACTTAAGGCTGTTAGATTGCTTGCTACCTAACTCTAAGACTCCTAGGTTAGAATAAGTTGGTTATAGCATGTGTTAGGTTGACACTAGGTCACCTGCCAATCTCAAGAAAGTTTTCATGCAATGAGGTACACTAAAATACCACAAAACCATTAACCTGGAGGCATATTCCTCTTTGGTATTAATTTTGTTCTGCAACACACAAGGCTTAGCTTAAAAAAATGGAATCCTCAGGTTTCAGAGAATTAAGTCCACCACCTTTTGACACACCTGTTTATTTTATGTCTAACAACTTGGTCCTGGAAGCTGTAGATATCTACACAAATAGCAAAATCTTAGTGAGAGAAACTAGAATTACAATGGCCATTATGGGGAATGTTCTAATAAGACAAGATCATCCATTTAAGACATACACTTGAAAGCAAGGGTTCCCAAATCAAACAAACAGAATAGGATATTTATTTTAATTGGTATGCAGAATACTCCAAAAGTCTTCGAGGTTCCAATATAGTTTTATTGAAAGATTCATTGCAAAAGGCTAATGAAAAATTAAAGACACAAGAGGTACCTAAAGCAAAAGACTCTAAGACTGACTCTTACTACTCCCCTTTGTCCTCCTTTACTTTACTCTCATCTGCTTATCCTGTATCTGAATTGCCTTTCTACTCTGAAGAGACCACAGACTAGTAAAAAGTCCACCAAGTTATTGGCTTTACAACTGCAATGCCTCCAAAGCCAGAAACTTAAGACAACACATGAGCCTCCCTGGTTCCACCCTCCCAGGGAGTCCATCATCAAAATACTCGTCCACATATCAGTTGTCTCATTTGCCATCAACCAGGACACTGGAAAAGATTGTTTTCAAAGGTTTTGTCAAATCCTTTCACACCAGCTGGAATGTCCCCATATCCACCCTCAAAGGAGGGTCCCGTCCCTAAGGTTGACGGGGCTCTGAGGGATTCTCTGGTAAACTGCTGCCAGGTCCCTTAAACAGCCGAGGGAAAACTAAAATTAAAATTAATGGAGGCCCGCACCACCCGCTACCATGAACGAGGAGGCCATCTGCAGCGTCCTGCCCACCATCCCGTACCACAAGCTCGCCGACTTGCGCTACCTGAGCCGCGGCGCGTCCGGCACCGTGTCTTCTGCCCGCCACGCAGACTGGCGCGTTCGGGTGGCCGTGAAACACCTGCACATTCACACCCCGCTGCTCGACAGTGATTGGTGAATTATTCTCTGTAACCTGACTTCTGCCCATGAGAGGACCTTCCCCAGCAATCTCCCAACGCCTTATGAATAGTGAAAGAAATGATGTCTTAAGAGAAGCCGAAATTTTACACAAAGCTAGATTTAGTTACAGTCTTCCAATTTTGGGAGTTTGCAATGAGCCTGAATTTTGGGGAATAGTTACTGAATACATGCCAAATGGGTCATTAAATGAGCTCCTACATAGGATATGAGGAAAAATGAATATCCTGATGTTCCTTGGCCATTAAGATTTCGTATTCTGCATGAAATTGCACTAGGTGTAAATTACCTGCACAATATGAATCCTCCTCTACTTCATCATGACCTGAAGACTCAGAATATCTTATTGGATAATGAATTTCACGTTAAGATTGCAGATCTTGGCTTATCAAAATGGCGCATGATGTCCCTCTCACAATCACGAAGTAGTAAATCTGCACCAGAAGGAGGGACAATTATTTATATGCCACCTGAAAACTATGAACCTGGACAAAAATCAAGGGCTACTATATCAAGCATGATATATACAGAGCTATGCAGTTATCACATGGGAAGTCTTATCTAGAAAACAGCCTTTTGAAGAAGTCACCAATCCTTTGCAGATTATGTATAGTGTGTCACAAGGACATCGACCTGACACTAATGAAGAAAGTTTGCCATTTGATATACCTCATCGAGCACTTATGATCTCTCTAATAGAAAGTGGATGGGCACAAAATCCAGATGAAAGACCGTCTTTCTTAAGTTAGTGTACAGTTTTAATCTGGGCCTTTTGAATTACAAAAATAACAAATACGCTGTAAATAAAATATTCCTTGAACAACTACGAAAAAAAAAAATTAATGGAAAATGTTGGTAGATGCCAGAGCTACACTCTCTAAACACCACTTGCTCTGAAGCCTGCAGATGGAATCCTAGGAAAACTGGCAGACTCCAGCCAAAGATGAGAATTCTTCTCAGAGTCAGCTCTCCTGGATCTTTGCAATGCTCAGTCAACAGAGGAAGTAAAAGTTTATGTTGCTGCTTACTGGTTGCTGATCTTTTTGTCTCCCAGGGACAGCTATTGTCTTCTTGTTTGTCTTGTCCTTTTGTGTCTTGAGAACTCAGCGTTGCTTTCTTCCTGCCTGAAGCATGCGGATTGTCAGTTCTTGTGTATGCAGACAGCACTACTGTCCAATTGGAGGCCCAAAAGTATGGCTGAGAGAAATGTGGGTTGCATCCCATTTGTGGCTAGATAAGGTTAGACAAAAATGTGTGTTGTGCTCCATTTGCAGCTAGGGTCCTATCAATGAGTGCCAGCTCTCAGGGAAATTGTCTAAGTCTTTCTTTCTTTTGACAATCTTTGGGAGTGGTTATGAATTTTGGGAGGGGAGTATATTTGCACCCTATTTGGGGGTATCTTTTGCGTCATGGGGTTCTTCAATACTGACAGGAAGATTTACTGTTTGTCCTGGCTGAAAGCTAAGATATTTTAAATGATTTTTTTTTTTAAGTAGCTCTATGATCATTTGCCCAAATTGAAAGCTGATATTCAGAGCCCAAAAGGAACTTTTTTGTTTTGTTTTGTTTTGTTTTGTTTTTAAGGTTTCTCCCCTTGGCTAAATAAAACTATGTACATAGAGGGAAAGAAAAACATTCCAAAGACAAAGGACTCTAAATCTAGAATCTAAAAATCTTTTGACTTCTATCTTAAATAAAGTCCTTTTCTCTGATCTAAAGAAGTAAATTGAAGATAATGTAGTTGGATGGGTGGGTCATTCCCTTCATATCATTTTGGATGCAACAATTTTAGGGAGAATTAAAAAAAAAAACTGTCCTACAAATTGAGGACAGTATAGACAACTTGTCTTACAAATTGAGTTTATTCAAGAACAGAGAAAGCCTGTCTGTTCTTCTTGCCAATCTCAAAATCTCTCCTATTTATCTCAAAAGACTTGTACATATTATAAAAATTCTGGACTTAGGACACAAGAGTCTTTCTGGGGGGAACTTGCATTCTTTCTCTGTGCCTAGGAGATGTCAATGTTCTACTAAGTCTACTCTAGGAATTGGAGATGATCTCTTTGAAATGCAAACTTCAGGGAGATAATTCTTATCAAAAGGAAAAAAGAGTGGAGAGGGGACACCATGAGGAAATTAGTCAAATGAGAAATCTTAAACTTCCCTCCACAAATAGTAGGAAGTTTAAGCCATCTGAGAAGGTAACCTTAATTTATTCCATCTGCCAGAAACACAATTTGGATCCAATTGTTCTTTTGTAAGTGAGTTTCATATTATTGCACCCACCACATGGCTAAAATTTTAAAAGGAAAGCTATAAGATCTCTGCATCTGTCTGTATGTTTGTGTACGTCTGTGTATTTATGCTATTAAGTATGTGTTTTTTTCTACCTTTGAATGGTATTACCAAAATTAATCTGTAAAAAGTCCTATTTAATTGGCTTAAAGAAATTTAAGCATTTATATAAATCAAGTATACTCTCAGAAATGTAGAAAGTAACCCAAACTTTTTTTCAGGTTCACATAATATAGGGTAATTTTGGGGGGAAAATAAATTAGTTTAAGTTTGCTGCCTTCATTAAAACAGACATGTTTTTACAGTTATCAATATCAAATATAATTCAGACATATGGCATTTATCCTACGTAAGTTTACTAAAAGTCAAATAGGCTCATGTTATCACTATGACAGAATTTGTCAACAAAAAAAATAAGATGATGGTTAGCCATTTAACGACTCATGAAACTTTCATGAGTAATCTAAGCATAATTTCTAAAATAAGTAAATTCAACAGATGAAAGTTAAAAGTTTATAAGTTAAATTTTCAACAATAATTATGCTTTGTGGTATGTCTCCTTGAAAATAGTTTACAAAATCTTTTTGTTAGCTTGAAACATTAAAGTTATACTGAGATAAGTTAAATGATAGATATTCATTGAATATCTTGATGATTTCCAAATAAGATAAAATACTGAAACATTAATTACTGAACATAGTTTTTTCTACATTTGGCTTCCTTGTACAGAAGAACTAAAGATATTTGGGTCTATAGGTAAATATGTTTTCTTCACTATAGGGAAGAATATACCTCTAGAAATTATAAAATGTATTTATAAATTTGTCACTCCACAGAATGCTACTGTAATGGACATTCCACAATTTCTTACTTCTTAGTTTTCATTAGGAAATAAGGACTCTAAGGGTCAATAATTATAATCCACTGAAACTATTTAGAAATAATAAGGGTGAAAGAAACAGTTGTGTATGAAAGGTAAGAAAATAGAATGTGTTTTTTGGATAAGAAAATGTATGGGGGACGTGTTATTATAGAGGGGGCGGTAAGAGAAAAAAGAAAGTAATTTTGTCCTAAAGTATAATTATTAGTTGTTCCAGAATGAGAAAGAGGAAAAATCTTGAACAAAATCTGAATAAATGTAAAAAGGTTTAGAAGTTTTGTGTGAAAGAAATCTTGGGAAAGGAATTTTATGTGTGGTCAAGCTGGCAAATATCAAAATGGACTCATATTTAAGAGTATTTTTAACATAAATTTTAATATGAAAAGTACACTGGTGCAAAATTAGAATTGGTTTTCTCTCTGTTAAAAGAAAAAACTTTTGGGCTTCCCTGGTGGTGCAGTGGTTGAGAGTCCGCCTGCCGATGGAGGGGACACGGGTTCGTGCCCCGGTCCAGGAAGATCCCATATGCAGCGGAGCGGCTGGACCCGTGAGCCGTGGCCGCTGAGCCTGCGCGTTTGGAACCTGTGCTCCGCAACGGGAGAGGCCACAGCAGTGAGAGGCCCGCGTACCACAAAAAAAAAGAAAAAACTTTCTAATATTATTGGCCTGCTCTTAATAAGAAATTATAAACAAAGTATGCTTGTTTATCTTTTAAGTAATCTGCCTGGTAAGCAAAGATTTTGTGTTTTAACAAAATAATTTACTGTGCTTCATGTTGTCTTTATCAGGTCTTTGATTACTTAAGAAAGCCCAGTCTTATTATTATTAAAGAGCTAAGTATTTTTCTTGCAACTATATACTTTTCTGGATTTACCTTTGAAGTCTTTAATTGTCACTTTGGTTAAATGAATATTTTTGAGAAAACTCCCCAAATTTAAATTCTAAATAAAATCTTTGGACCTTGAAATAACTTTGGGATTTTTCAGAGGGTTCCTGGAACATTTGAGAAGTTTTGTTTTCTCTCCATACGAAAAGAGAAATATTAAACTAATTAGGCTTACTTGATACATTAAATTACATAGGAAGATGTCCTATAAGAATAGATGCTTAGCCTTCTCAGGTTATATGGTGTATTTTATTAACATAAATGTGCTGAAAATTTTATAAAATTCCTAAAATTCTGATATGTCCTGGGATAAGATTATCAGTCATAATTTCAGTTATTATCTTAAGATGTTGTATATTAAAGAAATAACCAAATCTCTTTGTCAATTCCATTATAATAAACTCTCATCAGATCTTTAGCAATGGGCATTTTTAAAGTCTTCTGTAATTTAAGGACTGTTATTGTTTTCCTCTGATGCAAAAGTGAGATTTGTAGAAAAGACTCTACTAAACACTTGACCACTGACATTACTGTCAAATTACAAAGTATCAAACCTTGGGTGCATATTTCAAAACTGAAGAAAACTCCACTTGACATCAGGTCTTGTATAAACTCCAGAAACCTCAAAGTCAAATTGACTAGGAGGAAAAGTAGCTGATGTCAAGGTGGCCGCTTCTTCCCAAGATGTTTGATCTAGAACACTTCTTTCCATTCTTATGTCCCTTTCTGACCATCTTTTTCCTAATTCTTATACCATGAAAGTCTTTATGATTCTTTTTTCCATATTTTCCTTGCCCAGGTCTGAGAAAACAATATCAAGTTTCACATATCTCGAGCCATTGCAAAGGAAGGGCATCCAACCTCCAATTGACTGTTGGATTTGCTATGACACTGGTGGTGCTGTAGTTCTTTCTGCTCATCACTCACTTCTCCCTGATTTCCAATGCCCCAGGATAGCTCGATAAACACTTCTTGGAAAGTAGAGATACAGTTACAGGAAATCTTAGCTGGTTTGAGTCATGGGGATGTTGGCTCAGGAGTGCTCACCAAACCATGGGCATTATTATGTTTCTAATAATTATTGTCTCCTTAATATAGTTTGTTCTAAAAAAGTTTTAAATCCACATGGGCAACCATTGACCAACCAGCCAACAGATGGTATGTTTCTGACTGGATCAACAAAAAAGAACAGAAGAAGTTAACCAACTCCCAAGAATATGAGCTTGACATGGTCTTTTGTAAACACTACACTGAGACCTGAAGAGACAATGGTAACAGAGAGTCACTCTAAGACCAACATATCAAGCCTCTTGAATGGTCAAGAGGATGATCCAGAGTGGGGACTGTTGAAATAACTTAGGCTCAAAGTGGAGCTGCTCCTGCTGGGGGTGTCACATCAGCAAACTGAAGCTTAGATAAATTTCTGTCCCTATAAATGCTTTGGTTGACCAGAAAAAAGTCTATTCAGTCAACTAATCCCCAAAAGCCAAGTCAATTCTGGACTCTATATTTATTTCCTTGTACCTTCTCACCCCGAACAAGGTTGGCTACATAGCCCCAGTCAGTCATATATTTTCTATTTTTCTCTTCCTTGTTCTTTATTCTTTATCCTGTACAAACTTCCTGTCTTCTACACTATTTTGCAGTTCCCTGGAGCCTTGGGAACAGAGACTGTGTAGTTCATGAAGTGTTAAATAAGTTCGCTTGTATCACCTAAATTGTCATCTTTAATCATTGTGTGTGTGTGTGTGTGTGTGTGTGTGTGTGTGTATTTTAGTTAAATCAACTTTCCAAGCAATTTATTCTGTGTTTTAATACCAGTTGGTCTGAGAAGTGATTTGAAAATTGATCACAGAATTTTACAGGGATTTAGCCACTAAACTATTTCATATATTCAAATTATTATACTTTTATTCCATACTGTATATAATTAAAGCTTTCTGAAGATTTAAACTATAAGAAATATTGTGTTATTGTATTTTATAAAAAAATGTCTATATGCAAAGGAAATGCGTTTCCAATTTTGCCTATAATTATTTATCTTCCTAGAAGACAAATTCTCAAGTATATATAATAAAATTGACCTTGATTAATCATCTGTAGCAGTGGTTATTTCTTTTTTACAAACAAGTGTCAGTGAAATAGAGATTATTAGTATGCTAAATAAAGTGACAAATTCAAGCCTTCTTATTATGTTTTCTATAAGAAGCATGAGTTCTCATAAACTATCAAAATGAGTAGGTCATTACTGAATATGAATATACCAAATTGTCAAATTAGCTCAAACTTTTATTCTCAAGGTCTTCAATATTCTTAATTTGATTCACCAGTAAACTAGCCATGTTTACTTTCTAAAGTCCAAATAAATTTCCTTCACAAGTGATAGAACTTACAAAACCAGGTTGCTGACATGGCATTATGATGCCTTTTGTATGTTACATATTCTCTAAATGCTAATCAATGAAACATGGTCTTTAAGCCCTCTTTCAGATTAGAAAACAATACACAATAGAAATAAGTAACAAAATAAAGGTAAAAGAATTGCCACTTCTCTAAACCAATGCTACACCTTGGATTGGTCTAATTTTTTTTAACATCTTTATTGGAGTATAATTGCTTTACAAAGTTGTGTTAGTTTCTGCTGTATAGCAAAGTGAATCAGCTATATGAATACATATATCCCCATATCACTTCCCTCTTGCATCTCCCTCCCACACTCCCTATCCAAGCCCTCTAGGTGGTCACAAAGCACCCAATCTCCCTGTGCTATGCAGCTGCTTCAAATAGCTATCTATTTTAAATTTGGTACTGTATATATGTCAATACTGCTCTCTCACTTCATCCCAGCTTACCCTTCCCCCTCCCCATGTCCTCAAGTCCATTTTCTATGACTGTATCTTTATTCCTATCCTGCCTCTAGGTTCCTCAGAATCTTTTTTTTTTTTTTGATTCCATATATATGTGTTAGCATACGGTATTTGCTTTTCTCTTTCTGACTGACTTCACTCTGTATGACAGACTCTAGGTCTATCTAACTCACCTACAAATAATTCAGTTTACTTTCCATTTATGGCTGAATAATATTACATTGTATATATGTGCCACATCTTCTATATCCACTCAACTGTCGATGGACATATAGGTTGCTTCCAGGTCGTGGCTATTGTAAATAGTGCTGCAATGAACACTGTGGTACATGAAACTTTTTAAATTATGGTTTTCTAGGGTATGTGCCCAGTAGTGGGATTGCTGGGTTGAATGGTAGGGTTTTTTTGTTTCTTGAGGAACCTCCATACTGTTCTCCATAGTGGCTGTATTAATTTACATACCCACCAACAGTGCAAGAGGGCTCCCTTTTCTCCACACTCTCTCCAGCATTTATTGTTTCTAGATTTTTTGATGATGGCCATTCTGAACGCTGTGAGGTGATACCTTATTTCTCTAATGATACTGCATTTCTCTAATGATTAGTGATGTTGAGCATCCTTTCAAGTGCTTGTTGGCAATCTGTATATCTTCTTGGAGAAATGTCTATTTACGTCTTCTGTCCATTTTTGGATTGGGTTGTTTGTTTTTTTGATATTGAGCTGCATGAGCTGCTTGTATATTTGGAGATTAATCGTTTGTCAGTTGCTTCATTTGTAAATATATTCTCCCAATCTGAGGGTTGCCTTTTCATCTTGTTTATGGTTTCCTTCGCTGTGCAAAAGCTTTGAAGTTTCATTAGGTCCCATTTGTTTATTTTTTATTTTATTTCCATTTCTCTAGGAGGTGGGTCAAGAGGATCTTACTGTGATTTATATCATAGAGTGCTCTGTCTATGTTTTCCTCTAAGAATTTTATAGAGTCTGCCCTTAATTTTGGGTGTTTAATCCATTTTGAGGGTTTTTTGTCTGTATGGTGTTAGGAAGTGTACTAATTTCATTGTTTTAAATGTAGCTGTCCAGTTTTCCCAGCATCACTTATTGAAGAAAAGACATTTTCTCCATTGTATATGCTTGCCTCCTTTATCAAAGATAAGGTGACCATATATGCGTGGGTTAATCTCTGGGCTTTCTATCCTGTTCCATTGATCTATATTTCTGTTTTTGTGTCAGTACCATACTGTCTTACTTACTGTAGCTTTGTAGTGTAGTCTGAAGTCAGGGAGCCTGATTCCTCCAGCTCTGTTTTTCTTTCTCAAGATTTCTTTGGCTATTCAGGGTCTTTTGTGTTTCCATACAAATTGTGAAAATTTTTGTTCCAGTTCTGTGAAAACTGCAATTGGTAGCTTGGTAGGGATTGCACTGAATCTGTAGATTGCTTTGTGTAGCTTAGTTATTTTCACAATGTTGATTCTTCCAATCCAAGAACATGGTATACCTCTCCATCTGTTTGTATCATCTTTAATTTCTTTCATCAGTGTCTTAAAGTTTTCTGCATACAGGTCTTTTGTCTCCTTAGGTAGGTTTATTCCTAGGTATTTTATTATTTTTGTTGCAATGGTAAACAGGAGTGTTTCCTTAATTTCTCTTTCAGATTTTTCATCATTAGTGTATAGGAATGAAAGAGATGTCTGCATTAATTTTGTAACCTGCTACTTTACCAAATTCATTGATTAGCTCTAGTAGTTTTCTGGTAACATTTTAGGATTCTCTATGTATAGTGACATGTCATCTGCAAACAGTGACCGTTTTACTTCTTCTTTTCCAATTTGGATTCCTTTCATTTCTTTTTATCTTTTTTCTTTCTTTTTTTTTTTTTTTTTTTTTTTTTTTTTTGATTGCTGGGGCTAAAACTTCCAAAACTATGTTGAATAATAGAGGTGAGAGTGGGCAACCTTGTCTTACTCCTGGTTTTAGAGGAAATGGTTTCAGTTTTTCACCATTGAAAATGACGTTGTCTGTGAGTTTGTCATATATGGCCTTTATTATGTTGAGGTAAGTTCCCTTTATGCCTACTTTCTGGAGAGTTTTTAATCATAAATGGGTGTTGAATTTTGTGGAAAGCTTTTTTTACATCTATTGAGATGATCATAGGGTTTTTATCCTTCAATTTGTTAATATGGTGTATCACATTGATTGATTTGCGTATATTGAAGAATCCTTGCATTCCTGGAATAAACCCCACTTGATCATGGTGTATGATACTTTTAATATGCTTATGGATTCTGTTTGCTAGTATTTTGTTGAAGATATTTGCATCTATGTTCATCAGTGATATTGGTCTGTACTTTTCTATTTTTGTGACATCTTTGTCTGGTTTTGGTATCAGGGTGATGGTGGCCTTGTAGAATGAGTTTGGAAGTGTTCTTCACTCTGCTATATTTTGGAAGAGTTTTGGGAGGATAGGTGTTAGCTCTTCTCTAAATGTTTGATAGAATTCGCCTGTGAAGCCATCTAGTCCTTTGCTTTCTTCTGGTGGAAGATTTTTAATCACAGTTTTTATTTCAGTGCTTGTGATTTGTCTGTTTATATTTTCTATTTCTTTCTGTTCAGTCTTGGGAGGTTGTACTATTCTAAGAATTTGTCCATTTCTTCCTGGTTGTCCATTTTCTTGGCCTATAGTTGCTTGTAGTAATCTCTCATGTGTCTTTCTAATTTTCAGTGTCAGTTCTTACTTCTCCTTTTTCATTTCTAATTCTGTTGATTTTAGTCTTCTCTCTTTTTTTCTTGATTAGTCAGGCTAATGGTTTATCAATTTTATCTTCTCAAAGAACCAGCTTTTAGTTTAATTGATCTTTGCTATTGTTTCCTTCTTTTCTTTTTCATTTATCTCTGACCTGATCTTTATGATTTCTTTCCTTCTGCTAACTTTGCGTTGTTTTGTTCTTCTTTCCCTAATTGCTTTAGGTATAAGGTTAGGTTGTTTATTTGAGATGTTTCTTGTTTCTCCAGGTAGAATTGCATTGCTATAAACTTCCCTCTTAGAACTGCTTTTGCTGCATCCCATAGGTATTGGGTCCTCCTGTTTTCATTTTCATTTCTTTCTAGGTATTTTTTGATTTCCTCTTTGATTTCTTCAGTGATATCTGGGTTATTTAGCAGCGTATGGTTTAGCCTCCATGTTTTGTATTTTTTACAATTGTTTTCCTGTAATTGATATCTATTCTCATAGCATTGTGGTCAGAAAAGATACTTAATATCATTTCAGTTTTCTTAACTTGACTAGGGCTTGATTTGTGACCCAAGATATGACTATCCTGGAGAATGTTCCATGAGCACTAGAGAAAAATGTGTATTCTGTTGGTTTTGGATGGAATGTCCTATAAATATCAGTTAACTCCATGTTGTTTAATGTGTCATTTAATGCTTTGGTTTCCTTAATTATTTTCATTTTGGATGATCTGTCCATTGGTAAAAGTGTGCTGTTAAAATCCCCTACTATTATTGTGTTACTGTTGATTTCCCCTTTTATGGCTGTTAACATTTGCCTTATGTATTGAGGTGCACCTATGTTGGGTGCATAAATATTTACAATTGTTCTATCTTCTTCTTGGATTGATCCCTTGATCATTATGCAATATCCTCTATGTCTCCTGTAGTAATCTTTATTTTAAAGTCTATTTTATCTGATATGAGAATTGCTACTCCAGCTTCCTTTTGATTTGAATTTGCATGGAATAATTTTTCCAACCCTTCACTTTCAGTCTGTATGTGTCCCTAGTTTTGAAGTGGGTCTCTTGTAGATAGCATATATATGGGTCTTATTTTTGTATCCATTCAGTCAGTTTATGTCTTTTCGTTGGAGCATTTAATCCATTTACATTTCGGGTAATTATCTATATGTACGTACCTATTACCATTTTCTTAATTATTTCAGGGACTTTTTTGTGGATATTTTCCTTCTCTTGTGTCTCCTGCCTAGAGATATTCCTTTGGCATTTGTTGTAAAGCTGGTTTGGTGGTGGTGAATTCTCTTAACTTTTGCTTGTTGTAAAGGTTTTAATTTCTCCGTTGAATCTGAACGAGATCCTTGGTGGGTAATCTTGGTTGTAGGTTTTTCCCTTTCATCCCTTTAAATGGGCCCTGCCACACTCTTCTGGCTTGCAGATTTTCTGCTGGAAGATCAGCTGTTAACCTTATGGGTATTCCGTTATATGTTATTTGTTGCTTTTCCCTTGCTACTTTTAATATATTTTCTTTGTATTTAATTTTTGATAGTTTGATTAATATGTGTCTTGGCGTGTTTCTCCTTGGATTTATCCTGTATGGGACTCTCTGTGCTTCCTGAACTTGATTGACTATTTCCTTTCCCATGTTAGGGAAGTTTTCAACTATAATCTCTTCAAATATTTTCTCAGTGCCTCTCTTCTTCTTCTGGGACCCCTATAATTCGAATGTTCGTGTGTTTAATGTTGTCCCAGAGGTCTCTGAGACTGTCCTCAATTCTTTACATTGTTTTTTCTTTATTCTGCTCTGTGGTAGTTATTTCTACTATTTTACCTTCCAGGTCACTTATCCATTCTTCTGCCTCCATTATTCTGCTATTGATTACTTCTAGAGAATTTTTAATTTCATTTATTGCATTGTTCATGATTGTTTGTTTGCTCTTTAGTTCTTCTAGGTCCTTGTTAAACGTTTCTTGTATTTTCTCCATTCTATTTCCAAGATTTTGGATCACGTTTACACTCATTACTCTGAATTCTTTTTCCAGTCAGCTGCCTCTTTCCTCTTCATTTATTTGGTCTGGTGGGTTTTTATCTTGCTCCTTCATCTGCTGCATATTTCTCTGTTTTCTCATTTTGTTTAACTTACTCTGTTTGGGGTCTCCTTTTCTCAGACTGCGGGTTCATAGTTCCTTTTTTGTGTGTGTGTCTGCCCCCAGTGGGTAAAGTTGTTTTATTGGCTTGTGTCAGCTTCCTGGTGGAGGGAACTGGTGCCTGTGTACTGGTGGGTGGGGCTGCATCTTGTCTTTCTGGTGGGCAGGCTGCATTTGGTGGTGTGTTTTGCGGTGTCTGTGAACTTATTTTGATTTTAGGCAGCCTCTCTGCTAATGGATAAGGTTGTGTTCCTGTCTTGCTAGTTGTTTGGCATGTGGTGTCCAGCACTGGAGCTTGCTGCCTGCTGGGTGGAGCTGGCTCTTAGTGCTGAGACAGAGATCTCTGGGAGAGCTCTCGCCAACTGATTTTTACATAGGGCCAGGACGTCTCTGGTGGTCCAATGTCCTGAAGTTGCCTCTCCCACCTCAGAGGTTCAGGCCTGACACCAGGCTGGAGCGTGAATACCCTGTCAGCCACACAGCTCAGAAGAAAAGTGAGAAAAAAAGAAAGAATAATAAAAAAATAAATTAAATCCATTAGTAAAATAAAATAATAATAATAAAAAAAAGAAGAGAGCAACCAAACCAATAAACAAATCCACCAATGATAAGTGCTAAAAATTATACTAAGATAATAATAAAAATCAGAAACAAGTCAGTCACAGACAGCAAACCCCAAGTCTACAGTTCCTCTCAAAGTCCACTGACTCAGTTTTGGTTTGATTCATTTTCTGTTTAGGTATTCCACAGATGCAAGGTACATCAAGTTGGTTGTGGTGATTAAATCTGTTGCTCCTGAGGCTACATGGCGAAATTTCCCTTTCTCTTCTTTGTTCGCACAGCTCCTGGGGTTCAGCTTTGGTTTTGGCCCCACCTCTGCATGTAGGTCACCCTCAGGCATCTGTTCCAACCCGGACAGGGTGACTGATTAGGGGTTCTGGCTCACTCAGGCTTGGGAGGGAGCAGGGTACGGTAGTTATATTTGGAATGCAGGGCGAGCCTGCAGCGGCAGAGGCCAGCATGACATTGCAACAGCCTGAGACGTGCCATGTGTTGTCCCGGGGAATTTGTTCCTGGATCACAGGACCCTGGCAGTGGCAGGCTGCACAGGCTCCCGGGAGGGTGTGGATAGTGACCTGTGCTTGCACACAGGATTCTTGGTGCCTGCAGCAGCAGTGTTAATGTTTCATGCCTGTCTCTGGGGTCCGAGCTGATAGCTGCAGCTCACACCTATCACTGGAGCTCATTAGGTGGTGCTCTGCCTTCTGTGGACAGATGGGGAAGGAATCTCCTCTCCTCGTGCACTCCAAAACAATAGTCTCTTGCTTCTTAGGCAGGTCCAGTTATTTTCCCTGACTCTTTCCCAGCTAACTGTGACACACTAGTCCCCTCAAGCTGTGTTCACACAGCCAACCCCAGTCCTCTCCCTGGGCTCAGACCTCTGAAGCCTGAGCCTCAGCTCCCATCCCCCATCCACCCCATCAGGTGAGCAGACAAGCCTCTCTGGCTGGTGAGTGTTGGTCAGCACCAATCCTCTGTGCGGGAATCTCTTCACTTTTCCCTCTGCACCCCAGTTGCTGTGCTGTCCTCTGTGACTCTGAAGCTTCCCCCGCCCCTGCCCCCCACTCATTTCTACCAGTGAAGGGGCTTCCTAGTGTGTGGAAACTTTTCCTCCTTCACAGCTCCCTCCCAGAGGTACAGGCCCTGTCCTTATTCTTTTGTCTTTGTTTTTTTTTTCTTTTTTCTTTTGCCCTACCCAGTTAGGTGGGGGATTTTCTTGCCTTTTGGGACTTCTGCCAGTGTTCAGTAGGTGTTCTATAGGAGTTTTCCACATGTAGATGTGTTTTTGATGTATTTGTGGGGAGGAAGGGATCTCCCCGTCTTACTCCTCCTCCATCTTGAAGGTCTCCCTAGATTTGTCTCCTCATCCTAGAAATCCCAAATTGGGGGCTTCAATTGCATTCTGCCCTGTTTCTTTCTTCTTCTTTTTAGTCAGGTGGATTGCTTTCAGTTGGGGCAGTCTTCATTCCACATGAGCTTTGAAATCATACCCTTGGATCTGAAATCCCATATCCCAGAAGGTTGGCGATTGTCCTTCTTTCATCTGTTATAGGCACATACTCATATTTGTATGGTTTTACTGAGCATGCCTTGCAACTCTTGGGCTTTTATCCTATGTCTCACATCCCCCGTGGCCAAGAATTGCTCCTCAGGGCAAACCACTGAGACATTCTGGTCTATTTTTCTAAATGTGTTCACATTGGTTTTTTGACTAGAGGCCCACAACAATATTTAATTTTTTTTGAAACTAGTTGAAATATATTTTCATTATATTAGAAATGACAGAAATAAAGGAAGAACTTTATATGTGAACTATATTCATTATTAAAATAAATTTTGAGTCTAGGGAAACAGGTGTTTTTTTTTTTTTCTATTCTATTTACAGTTACAATTTATTACGTTGAAAGGGTACAGATTAAAATCAGCTAGGAGAAGAAGCACATGTTGAAAATATTAGGAGAAATATCAAATGCAGAGCTTCAGTCCTCTTCTGTGGAATTAAGACAGCATTACTTTTCTACAATTCATGTCTAATAATACACATGGAGTATTGCCAATCAAGGAAGCTCACCTGAGCATTTGGTTTCCAGAATTTGACGGGGAGCTCATTCACATACTACCTGCTTGACTGACCTTTAGTCACCAGCCCTTTCCTGTGGTTGGGAATGATACTTTTTTTTTCCATTCCCTTCTGGAGGTAAAACTGATACTGCATGACCCAAATAAATTATCAATACATCCATCATAAATTACACTGTTAGTCTGTCTGGTGGCCAAAGGCCCCAGTCAAAGATAATTCTATTTGACATGATATTCCAAGAGCCTAGAGATCACCTCCCAGTAGCTGCAGCAAAGACCAGACCTCTCTTCAGGTAAGTTTAATTCTTCACTATACAGGCTACTTCCTGGTATTTAGCCAAGGCTCTCTTAGAGCCAAATGATCATATTTGTTTGTGCATTTACATTTAGTGTAGCATTTATATGATGGACACAGTAATAGTATCAGTGTGAATATGTCTGTCATTTGGGGAAACCATGTGTGAGGTAGGGATAGATTTAAAGAAACCACTAATTCATCTTATAAGGCAATTACATACATTTTCATATTTTTGTACTAATTTAATTACATGTTTTCCCCCTTTGATGTACTGCTATTAGTGCCATATGATAAACTTGTATAAAACTGTTTAGCATAGAAACTAGCTGATGGTTAACTAAATCTAGTTCTTCCTCTGGCTGTTCATTTTATTAGAGGCTGAGGAGGCTTTAACTAAATTTTAAGGAAACAGTTTTGAGAAATAGATGGGAGGAGTTTTTTTGTTTAAAAATACTTTAAAGAGTATATTTTTTTCAATCCAGAAAATTGTGAGAGGGGAAAAGTCCTAAGGAAGTTAATTCAAATTTAGTCTTTTTTTTAGCAAGAATATATTGTTTATAAAAATCAAAAATCTGAATTGCAACAAGGTTAGATTAAGAAAAAAATAATTAATTGGGTTCATATCACTTAGACATCCAGATATTTGCCTATTCCAAGCACTTCTCAAAAACTAAAAGGCATTTAAACAACTCTTTTAGTTTTTCACCCTTTATTTTCCTGCTCCGAGCACTTCTCTCTGAGTATGGGGCTCATTCTCTCCTACTGACACAGCTTAGCATGTATTTATGGGGAGTATTGGTACATGGACAACCTTTTAGTCTTCTCAGAACTTAAGGTCTTAGAGAAAAAAAAAAAAATTTTCTGGTGTATGTTTCCAACACACTGACTCCATTTGGCCTAACAATCAATGATCATTTGCATGGAATAGGGGAATCATGGATCTCTAAATAAAGGCTGCTGGGAAGACAAGAGATATGCTTGCATAAAACAAAATGTGTTGTGGCTGCAAACTATGATTTAAATTTGTCAATTAGCACAGCCCTGAAATAAGTTTGCAAAAATTATTAGAGCCATGAGAATTCCATTCTGCCTGCAAAATGTGCATTGACCCCAAACACATTTAAAATGCAGTAAAAGAATTATCCTCCTGATATTGTCAGTTTTTCTGCATAGGAGATTGTGTTTAAAACCACTAGGAAGAACCTCAGGATAGGCTTGTCACACTTTTATTTAAGGTAGAAGAGCAGAAATATGTAATAGGGCACTCATAATATTTGAGTCTCTCTGCTGCATCAGTCCTTGTCAGAAGAATATGCCTAGACAAGAAATGGCATTTCCTCTGCCACATACTGTTGTAAAACCCAGGTCAGGAAACTTTTTCTGTAAAGGGTCAGATAGTAAATACTTTCAGAACTGCAGGCCATTTAGTCTCTGTCTCAACTACTCCACTCTGCTGAGCAGCATGAAAGAAGCCATAACAACATAGAAAGAAATGTGTATTGTTTGGTTCCAAAAAAACTTTATTTATAGGCAATGGAATTTGAATTTTGTATATTTTTCACAAGTCATGGAATATATTCATTTTTTAAATTTTTTTCCCCGACCATTTAAAAATGTAAAAACTATTCTTAGTTTGTGGGCTGTGCAATCAGTAGCAGGTCAGATTTGGTCCATGGGTCATAGTTTTCTACCCCCTGTGTTAAAGGACTCAAGATCTCAAACCTTTGATTTATGAAAGAAAGAAATGGGATAAAGTGTAATTTAGAATACGTTTTCTTTGACTATATACAAATGTATTTATTTAGATATCATTTTATTATAAAAATATTGTATGTTTGTGTGATTCCACATGTTAATCCATTAAGTGATTTTTATGCTATCAAATGTTTTCAGGCTCATATTAGATGGTCAAAAAGTATTGTGAATAAAAGTAAGATTTTTTCAATAAGAACATCAAGAATAAGCTGATATTCCATCTATTAACACATGTCTTTCATAGTGTTATGATTTAACTGCAAAGAAGGTGAAACATATAGCTAAATTTGAAGAATTAAAAAATCATAATGTAAATATATTTTACTAAGCTCTGTCAAATAATCCTAGCTAAATCTATTCATACTATTCTTTATTTACCTTAATGATTTTTGTCTTATTTCTTACATTCTGTCTTTTAAGCTCCGAGTTTTAGAGAGAAGCCTTTTTATAAAAGCAGTCTCTGACTTGAACAAACTTTCAGTTCTGTCCAATATCAACAAGAATATTGTTCTTAGCTCTAACTATCACATGGTAGCCCACTATTTCTAGAGACTATTGTTAAGTGAAAATTTTTCTCTAGTCCACTCAAAGTTTTGTTCATTTCACATAGGATTTTAGCTTTGTGTGTGTGTGTGTGTGGTACGCGGGCCTCTCACTGTTGTGGCCTCTCCCGTTGCGGAGCACAGGCTCCGGACGCGCAGGCTCAGCGGCCACGGGCCCAGCCGCTCCGCGGCATGTGGGATCCTCCTGGACCAGGGCACTAACCCGCGTCCCCTGCATCGGCAGGCGGACTCTCAACCACTGCACCACCAGGGAAGCCTAGGATTTTAACTTTAATAAAATAGATTTGGAAATAAGCTATGATGTGATAAATAAGATTACAATCTTTCATCACTGCATTTTCCCTCAAGGAGAAACTTCCTGTTCCTTCTAACTTCATGCTTCATCCTGGGTGGATATCCAGATATGAATTTCATTTACTCAAGATTGGAATTTCCTTGTTACATAATATTATAGTTTAGCCTATTTCAGATCTCTCTGCAAGGTACTGCTTTAAATTTGTTTCTTTTATCTCTCTCCCTCTCTTTCTTTCAACATTTTATTAAACATACAAGGTATATTAATATTTAAGAGGTACAATTTTTTTCAGTATTTCCTTGGATTTTCTATATATACAGTCATGTCATCTGCAAAAATAAGAGTTTTATTTCATTTCCAATATTTATACTTGTTAGACTTGTTAGGACAATGTTTTACGGAAGTAGTACCAGAAGATCCTCTTCTCTTATTGGCAGGGTAGGTTTTCATTAATTCTTAATTAAATATCATGTTTTTATTTTTTTTTAAAGAAGATGTTGGGGGTAGGAGTTTATTAATTAATTTATTTATTTTTGCTGTGTTGGGTCTTCGTTTCTGTGTGAGGGCTTTCTCTAGTTGTGGCAAGTGGGGGCCACTCTTCATCGCGGTGTGCGGGCCTCTCACTATCGCAGTCTCTCTTGTGGAGCACAGGCTCCAGACGCACAGGTTCAGTAGTTGTGGCTCACAGGCGTAGTTGCTCCGTGGCATGTGGTATCTTCCCAGACCAGGGCTCGAACCCGTGTCCCCTGCATTAGCAGGTAGATTCTCAACCACTGCACCACAAGGGAAGCCCCCTGTTTTTCTTTTTTGTCCTTTACTAGATTACAGAAGATTCTTTAATTTTCTATATGCAGTTTATTATTTATGATTGGTATTAATTTTTATATACATACCATACAATTTACATATTTTAGTGTATGTTTCCACGGATTTTAGCATTTGTGTACCTTTGTATAACAACCACCACAGTCAGAATACAGAATCAGAAAATTCTTTATTATGCTGTCTTGTTTGTAGTCAGCACTTTCTCCCATCCCCAAACCTGGCAACAACTAATCTGTTCTTGTTTCCTATAGTTTTGCATTTTCTAGAATGTCATGTAAATGGAATCATACAGCATTTAACTTTTTAAGAATGGTTTCTTTCTTTCAGTGTAATGCATTTGAAATTCAGCTATATTGTGAATATCAGTAGTTTATTCTTACTTAGTAGTATTAAATTTTATGGCTATGCATAACTTGTTTATCTGTTCATGGACAATGGGCTGTCTCCAATTCTGGTCAATTATGAATAGAGCCACTATGAACATTCATGTGAATAAAAGATGTCATTTTTCCAGGGCAAAAACCAAGCAGTGAAATTGTTCGGTTATATGGTAAGTGTATATATAATTTAATATGAAAGTGACAAAGAGAGTGACTGTACCATTTTGTGTTCCCACCAGCAATGAAGGAAAGTTCCAATTGCTTTGCCTCCTCGTTAGCACTTGGAACTGTATTTTTAATGTATTATATATATATATATATATATATTTTTTTTTTGTTGTTGTTGTTAGACTCATTTTTATTACAAGTCTTCATTTTGTAATTTTATATATTTAATATATATTTTTCATTTGAATAGATGTGTAGTGTTGTCTCATTATGGTTCTAATTTGCCTCCTTTTAATGATTCATGAATTGAGCATCAAAAAGAGTTTTTAATTTTTGTTTTATAATGTGTTGAATATAATCAAATGATTGTTTTGTATCTATGAAGAAAATCTCATTTTTCCACTTCTTTCACTTAATATTGTTAATTGTATCGAAAGTTTTTCAATGCTAAACTGTCATTTTATCCCCACTTACTTGATTGTGTTTTGGATTTTTGCATTTATGATTATAAAAGAGATATGTCCATAACTTTCCCTTTTTTGTAATATTTCTGTCAAGTTTTGGTATCAAGGTTATGCTGGTCTTAGAAAATAGGTTTGAGAGTAGACATGCTTTTTTATTCTCTGGAAGAATTTGTGTAAGATTGGCATTATTTCTTTCTTAAAAATTTAGAGAAATTCTCCAATCTTAATCTAGGGTTTTCTTTAAGGAAAAAGAAGAGGAAAATATATCAGATTCAATGTCCTTCCTTTGTATAGAGAGGTTTCCTATTTTCCATTATCTTTTGAGTCCATGTAAACTAAATTCATTGAGGAGTCCTCCTTTTTATCTAATTTGGAAAGTGGAAATAAAAGTAGTGAATTCTCCAACTGTGTATGGGGTGGGAAGATCCTTGACAAACTAGTTTGATATTAGGAGTCCTGAGCATAAAAAACTTTTAGTTAGAATGACTAGCTATTACTGAAATCTACATTAAGCAACTTAAGAACAGAAATAGTCTCTTCTAATCTGTGCATCTCCCATTCTCAGCACAGTGAATGGCACAATGTAATTGTTCAGTAAATATTCTGGTTGTGATTAACAAAGGACAAATTCCTATAAAGAAAAAATAAACTAAATTCATGAATCTATTGCTGTAAAATTGATCATGACGATTTTTTAAAATTTTTAATGTTTGCAAAATCTGAAGTGATGTCCCTTTCTCATACCTTATATTAGTCAATTTTTGCTCCCCTCACACTTTTCTTTGTCAGGATTGTTAGGGTTTATGAGTCTTATTAATCTTTGCAAAATACCAGCTATTGAGTATGGTTACTTATTCTCCTCTTTTTGTTCTTTTTCATTGGTTTCCAATCCCATCATCATTTTACTTTTCCTTTATTTTGGTTAGAGTTTGTTTGTTGTTTTCTCCAACATTTTAATATAGATGCATAGATCATTGATTTTTCCAACACTTTAAAAGCATTACATGCATTTAGGGTTATAAATTTCCTTACAGGCATTCTTTAAGCTTCACCCAACTGTTTTTATTTTTAACAGCTTTATTGGTTATAATTAACTTACAACTTGTTCACATTTAAAGTGTACATCTGATAAGTTTTGAGGTTTATGTATACAAGATTCCACCACCATAGTAGATGTAGTGAGAATATTTATCTTCACCAAAAATTTTATCAGGCCCTTTTTTTAATACAACTTTCTCACCCTTCCAGACCCCTGTCTCCAGGCAACAACTGATCTGTTATTGCAGATTGATTTCTATTTTCTAGAATTTTATATAATTGGTATTAGTGTATGCTCATTTTTCTATGGCTTCCTTCATTCAACATAACTATTTAGAGTCTCATCTATGTTGTTTTATCAATAGCTCATTTCATTTTATTTCCTAGAATTCCCATTGTATATATACACAAGAATATATGTAATCATTTATCTGTTGATGGACATTTGGGACGTTTACATCTATTACAAAGAAAGCTGCTATGAACACCTGTGTACAGGGCTTAGGAATTATGCTTTTTTCTTTTATGAAAATGCCTAGGAGTCAAGTTGTCAGGTCATATGGGAGGTACATGTGCTGTGTTTTAAGAAACTGTCAAGCCATTTTTATCATTGCCAATGAAATATTATCACAAAAATATATGGAAGCAAAATATAAAGTTGTTAGGTCCAAATTAAGATTTATTAGAAAATACAGATAGGAGAGCAATTAAAATAATATCATGAGAAAGTTAAACACAGTTAGAATACAGGTATTCTATAGTTCAATTAAATGAAATAAATACTTGGCCTTTGTCTGGATAAAGATTTGAATAAGCCAACTCTAAAATAGTCATCTTAAAGACAGCTAGGGAAATTTGAATTTGAATGGACTGACTGTTAAAGACACCAAGAAATTATTTTTAATTTTGATAAATATAAAAATAGTATTGTGATTAAGTAAAAAAAAAATCACATTTTTAAGAGATGTATACTTAATTATGGTGATAAAATTAGGAGATATCAGTGGTGATTTGTTTAAATGCCTCAGCAAAAACAAACAAACAAAAACTTATAGGGAGATTAGATGAAGCAACTGTGGTAACAATGTCAGGTTCTCCAGAGCTAGTATATATGTATATACATGTATATGTATGCATATACATATATGTGTGTGTGCAGATGCATATATGTGTGTGTGTGCAGATGCATATATATATATATATATATATATACACATTTTATTTTATATATATAGAGAGAGGAAGACAGAGAGAGAGAGAGATTTATTTCTAGGAATTAGCTATGTGATCATGGAGGCTATGAAATGTATATGCAGGCTGAAAACTCTTGGGC
The DNA here is from genome assembly GCF_951394435.1 of Stenella coeruleoalba. NCBI lineage: Eukaryota > Metazoa > Chordata > Mammalia > Artiodactyla > Delphinidae > Stenella > Stenella coeruleoalba. The sequence continues at coordinate 34,851,124 of NC_137164.1, read as the reverse complement.
AATATCTGGTTTTACAATCTTGAGGTAGAATATCTACCTCCTCCTGTAAATTTTAGTTTCTGCTCTTAAGAACTTTCAATTGATTAAAACTAGCATCACAAATTTTCTATCCAACTCTGGTATATACTTGGAAATTTTAAGCTAAAATAAAAATAAAATGATTAATTACTCAAGTTGGCAAATGATTACTATCTTCTCATCTATATTATTCTCCACCTCTTGTCTTCCACACAGTCTAGTTCCAAAGCCTTTCTCCTTGTTGAAGAGAAGAAATGTCAGGTATCAGTAGAAAATTCTATGTAGGAAAAGAGTAATCAAAACCACACTATCTTACCTGTCATAACATTGTTTAAACCACTTTAAAGGTATTCCACCATGCTTATTATGCCTTGCCCCATGCACCCCACAACCCCAGAAAACTCACATCAACTCAGTGCTTACTTTAGAAACTCCCTTCTTCAACTTTGTTCAACCATGACATTGGACCCTGTTATGTAGCAGCAGCAATCAATGCTAGAAGACTGGAGCAATTCTTTTAACCTTCTAAAAAATTTTGTTTTTTTTCTTGAATTTTATATCTTAGCCAAACAATATCCAACAAGTATGAGAGTTTTAAAAAAATGTCACTTACTGAACTGCTTAGATGAAGAAATTCTACATCCCACAAACCCGTTTAAAGGAAATAACTAGAAGTTGGAAACCAAAAATGAAGATAGTGTAGTATATGAGAAATTATATAGGTCATCCATTAGTTCAGTGAAAAAAGCTAAGGAAAACAGCAGGCCTGAAAGATTACTTGGCCAAAATTAGAGCAAAATTTATGAGCAAGGATATGTTCATTTTGGAGATTAGAATGAATTCAAAAACCTTAATGAGTGTTTGGCTTTGAAAAAGGAGAAATATTTTCCAAATCCCAGCAAGAAATTGGAAAGGCAACCAGAAGTTCTAGGAAAAGGAACAAAACAAAACTTCTGTGCAACAATGTCATCATTCAAATATAAATAGAACTAACATGTAACATAAATTTGAATAATTAGTGAAGTTTAGAAAGAAAATCTACTTGACCTTGTTTCTAGAAATTTTCTCCTTTGAGTGGCACAGGGCATTCACACTAAGAACCAGAGAAGAAGGTGCAATCCCTTTGATCTCACTAACGGGATCAGCAGTAAATAATATTTACATAAACACACCATATTAAAGGTTACTTATTGATATTCAAATTTTAGATTAAAAATTACTAAGCACAGAAATGTAATTATCATTAAAAAATAAATTTTATCAACAAATGTAAATAAATGTAACATTGGAAGGAATGTATGGAGTGGAGGGACAGGAGGATGGTTAATAATTCTGATAAACTTTTCTTACTTTGAAGAAGAGAATCAGTAAACACTGCTGTATATTAATAAAGTAAAATGTCCCAATTTAAGCTTATTATTTAAAGTTTAAAAAATAATAAGTACAGGTAATAAAAACATGATGCAATTATTAGAAAGGAGAGATTGATGAGAAGCATAGGAGATGTAAATCAATTAACTCTTCATCTATCATTCATATTAGGTCAATGGTTAATGAGTAAACATAATTAATCAAGAAATAATCCAAGATGATCACTTAGAAATATGAAGATAGCTTCCAGAAACTGTTAAAACAGAAGAAATTAAAAGCAGTTGTCTCTGGGGAACAGTAATAAAAGTGACAAAGTTTAAAAAGTCCAAACTCATCAAAATGTATACATTTAATATGTACAATTTTTACATATTAAGTATACCTCAATAAAGATAGAAAGTTTTTTTAATTATTTGAAGTAATTGGATTATTTTCCATTATATCACATAAATGTATGAAATCTTATGTGATAAATACAAAATTATGAGTATACACACATAATAACAATGACAACTACTACCACCAAAACAACAACAACAAAAAATTACTTTTACAATTCCAAAGTAGTTGACATTTCCTTAGTGAAAGAAGTCAAGACACCAAGGTCAATATTAAGAAAACATCATTTAGGCTAAAAGGGTCATAATACCCCAATAATCCATATCCCTTAAAGTAAGTACCTAATAAAAAAATTAGAAAATAAAATGTTTGTAAATTAAAATGGGATATTTTCATAACTAGTCTGAAAGAGTATAAACTTATTTTTTTAATTTTGCATTAATTTATACATTATAAACTTAGAAATCTATTCACTTTATCAGTGAGCGTTATTTTTGAATTATTATGCAGTGCTAGGTAAACATGGATGGGGTTGTGGTCTGTGAGGTGTGTGCAGTCTGAGACTGACAGATGCAGTGAATGGTCCATTTTGGAGGATACACGGCCCCATATTCACTTATTTTATACTTTGTGCAGAAAAAAGAAAAGATACAAAAATAATAGATGCTACTATTTTCCTATGAGTTTCTTGTTAGTTAAGATTCTACAGTTCAAATTTACTCTTTATTAGAATTGAGTAGTACTATTCTAGGTGCCTTATCAAAAATACCATAGAGACCATATCCAATGTAGGATTTCTTTATTACTTATTTTGTAAAATTTGATATAAACTAAAAAATTAATTCTTTATTTTTAATAAATAGCATTTCTAAAACACTCTACAATTAGAAATAGAATGATCAAGAATCCCTTTGATATTCTTTTTACACTTACTTTGTGAATCATTTATTTCTCTTAAACTAATAAAATAACATTTTAATTTAATAGAATTACAACTAAAGCAGAATAATATTATTTACAGTGATTATTCTAAATAAAAACTTGCTTTCGTTAAAAATATTGAAGACATTTTATAGGACTTGGAAATGAATGATTTTCAGCAAAGGTACTTAAAGTTGTAGAATATAATTGGCTACTTTAAAGGGAATATCTTCTAAGTACAGCATGTGCAAACTATATGGCGGCTGTCAACTGCACTATTAAAGATGTTCTTAGAGGAATTCACAGTAGGATTTTTTTTTAATATATAAAACTATTTTATTGAAGTATAGTTGATTTACAATATTACATTAATTTCAGGTGTGCAACATAGTGATTCAATATTTTTATAGATTATATTCCATTTTAAGTTATTATAAAATATTGGCTATATTCCCTGTGCTGTATAATATATCCTTATAGCTTATCTATTTTATATATAGTAGTTTGTACCTCTTAATCATCTACTCTTATCTTGCTCCTACCCCCACTGGTAACCATTGGTTTGTTCTCTGTATCTGTGTCTGTTTCTGTTTTGTTATACTCATTCGTTTTATATTTAAGATTACACATATAAGTGATAGCATACAGTATTTATCTTTCTCTGACTTATTTCACTAAGCATAGTACCCTTCAGGTCCATCCATGCTGTTGCAAATACCAGAATTCACAGTGGGATTTTGTTTATCAAGTTGACTTTAGGCAGATTTGAAGTTAATTTGGCATTAATTTAGCACATCTCTTGTGAGGGTAATGAATTTGAATAAAAGTTCTTACTATTGAAAATTGTTATTCTAATGTTAATAAATTGTCATAATCACATTTCAATATAAAAATAAAATTTTACATGTTTATATTCTTAGTTGACAGGTATCATAATAAAACTAAAGTCAGAAATTTTATCAAAGAATGTATAGAAAATATTTTTGGTACGTGTGCTCCACACAACTGACTTACCTGAATTTTAGAATGCTGAATCAGACTCTTGTACGTTCACATATTTTTTGTATAAAATATATCAATCTAAATGAATTAAACATGGAATAATTACAACACATTTGAATACTCAAGTTTTCAGCAGACTGATATAATTTAAAGAAATAAGGGATTGCTTTAAAATATTATTGCTAATTATAAAGACAACTACATAGCTGAAATTTCTAAGTATAAATTATTAAATAGAAAATTCTTTTTAAACCTATTTGTCTTGACTTTTAATGATGTTAAAATTGATTTTTTTAAAAGCAAGCCAGCAGAGAAACTAAATATTTCAAAGTTGAAATTTTTAAATAAGGTTAAACAGAAAAAAATAAAGACTAAATAAGGTTAAAGTAGAATATCAATCCTCATATAAGGCTTGTCCGTGTAGTTTTATGTGGATCAATATTGTTAGAGAACAAAATTTACTGAATAGTTTTATCTTATTATTTTATTTACTGGGAAAATTCTGATATCTGCATTGCATCAGATTAGCATAAAGTCCATTTATTTTTAGCTGTAAAGACAACAGAGAGAAACACATTGTTCTGACCTAGGGTCAGATATCTTGCCTTTTGCTTTGTCTGGCGTATTCTTCTCCCAGGCAACTGCATGACTTCTAAGCTCCTCACTTATCTCTGTGCCATTCATTCTGTACTTAAATGTGACTTTTTCACATTTTAGAGTATATTTTTCTGACTATTTCTGAAATAGCACAACCCACTAGACATCTTCAGTGTAGACTTTTTCCCTGCTTTATTTTTGTCCAAAATCGATACAGTTGCCTAATGTACTAAGTAATTGTTTATTTTCTGTCTTCTTCCACTAGAACATGAGATCCAAAAGAGTAGAGGTTTTCCTTTTAGTTAGTTTTCTCTTGCTATCCCTTTGAACAATACCCAGTAGCTGCTCTATAGATGTTTTTGAGTGAAAAAAAAAAAAAAAGGTAAAAGGGAGGAGAAAGGAGGAAGGAAGGCAGGAGAAGGAGGAGAAAGAAGAGAAATGGTGTAGAAAGAAAGCAAAAAAAAAAAAGAAGAAGAGAAGGAGAAGAGAGGGAAGGCAGAGGGGAAAAGCGGAGAAAGGAAAGAAAGTTAATGAGCTTGATTTTTTATTTACTTAGGACTATGATGTCTGATAAGTACATATAAGGTTGACAGTTGAAGCGGTCTTTGAATCTCTCAGGGTCTTGTCAGGAAGCAGAAGGAACACTGAGATTGAAACTGAGGAAAGTTACATTAAGAGACCAATTACAAAAGAATGAGGAGTGCTTTGGAAAACTGGGAGGCATAGTGCAGCACCCCAAGGCCAGTAGCAGTGCGATTCTCTTACCAAACCTAGGACCAAAGGACCTCTAGAAGAAGCTAACCAAATCATCTGAAGGGAAGCAGGTAGCTCAAGCTATTGTCGCAGGAAGGGATCCATAGGAATAAAAAACTTAACCACATTTGATCCTTTCCTCCAGTATTCTTTTGATGGTTCATGTTTGTGGAATTCAACCAGAAGCAAGAGCACCAAGGAAGTGTCCTGCAGGCTAGGCTCCTGGTGAATACTAGAGAAAGGGAGATGGCTGGGTCAGACAGAGTAGTTCATACTTAAGGAACTTCCTTTGCAAATTCTGTCCCTTATATCCAACTTGATGTAAGACATTTTAGAAGCCTTAAGCAAAATGTTGGACCTCATAACCTCAAGTAAGATTTTCTGTGAGTTTCTTCTGATGTTTTGCCCCAATAATTAGTTTTTTGTAATTGTCCTCTGACTTCATTATTTTTTGATTAACTGAATTTCAAATAATTGTTTCTTAATACTAATTCCTCGAATTTGTAGCCTTCATAACACTCCATTTTTCTGATCTCTGATCTCGCATCCCTACCTTGCAGTTCTGAGCCCATTGTTTCCAGTCATGACAAGTTGATGTGGACCACATGTCTAATTGGGTTTTTATATACTCTGACACAACATTCTTCCAAATTTCCTGTCATTCTGTCCCTTCTTTCCCCTTCATTTGTTGTTTTTTGTTATTTTTCTTCTTAAAGTATATAATTTTACTACTATAAATAGTTGTAATAATGATAATATTAATATGGTTAAACACATGTGTAATACATGAACTTATTAGGTAACAGTTAAAACATGAATTTTAAAATATTTTCCTTTGTAAATAAAGCCTCTTTGAAAACTTTAACATATGTCTTTTCTCTCCTGCCCACTATTCTTGTTATCAAACACTTCACAAATCAAAAGATATTATGACCCTTCTTTCACATAGTTTGCCTGCTAGAATAAATATGCAGATTTTTCTCCCCGTTAAGTCTTATTTTGAATACATCCAGTAAGAATATTTTCAATATGGATGTGGCTGTACTTAACTCAGTTTATTTACTAAAACTGTAAGCTGGAAGATTTTTGGTTTCAAATCTGGGAGCAGGATAATATTTTTTTAAAAAATAACCAAAACACTGTTCCACTACCTAGTTCTCAATTGTTATTATGCTTTTTTTCCCTTCTAACTCCAGTTGAATTTTTAGTCTTCTCAAGATTAATTTCTCCTCTGGATATTCATTCTGATATTGATATTCTATCTATACAATTTTAAATAAGGCTTTCTTTCTTTATTTTTATCCTTCTCTTTCTGCTTTGGCAGACAAAACACAGAGTTCTCTCAACCAGATGAGACTCCATGAAAGGAGTCTGTATGTAAAATTAAATCTGTATGTAAAATTAAAATCTGTATGTAAAATTAAATCTGTATGTAAAATTAAATCTGCCTCCTGGTCTTAGTTTGATATCCCAGAGAAGAAGGAGTGAATAAATTGAATATAAAAAAGAAAAAAATCTCAGATATGTCATCTTTGCACAAACCAGTGTACTATGTGGTAGGACAGAAGAAAAATATAAGTGAAAAGATATCTGCAGGTGCCTATCTTTGTCATCGAAGGATGAATGAAAGATAATAATGCTAAAGATACTCAAATTTTCCAATAAATATTCTGTGCACTGTTTCTGGTGAGCCAGGATTAATACCTGCTGGCCTGTACAAAGTAATACTTAAAAGTAAGATTACCATGAGAAGTGTGTAATAGACAGTAGAATGGAACACCAATTTTCTCTGCTCTAGGTACCTGGAAGCCTTTTGTTATCTTCTGGCTTTCCTCCATCACTGTTTTTCTGGGAAATGATTGGTCCAGGATGAGCTCTCCCCATTCAATAATGTGTACTGACTTAAAAAAAAAGAAGAAGAAAAAGAACTATTGTGAAAACTACATAAAAGTGCCATACAGCTAAAGGGAAGAGGAGCATGATAATGATGTTTTCAGAGAAATAACACCAACCCAGTAAGACAACACTGAGAAACATGAAAACTTTGATGAAAAACAATTGCACATAAAAATCTAAGAGCCTAAATGCAATATGATATTTAAAGGCCTCAGAGCAGATCTTCAATGGCTCAAGGAAGAAATGTTACAAAACGAATAAGAGATAAATTTTGAGCTTGCAGAGCTTAGTAACTAAATGCAAGAAAAAGAAATATCTAGGAAATGGTCATATTGTTAATGAAAAAAAAAAAGAAAAAGAAAAGAAGAAGAAGAAGGAAAAAAAAAGAACTCTATGGCTAATCCAGTCAAGAATGTGTTTCAGTGGCAGAGAAAGAGTGAACAAAAAATGAGGTAAAAAAGAAAAAGAAGTGAAAATTAAAAAGCAGGCAATAAATGTGAAAGGGAAAAATGATCATGCATTGATGTAATTGTTACTTTGAAGAAGAGAAAAAAATAAATGAAACAAAAATATATACAGAAGAAAAACTATCATTGAAAAAAACATAACTTGAATGAAGGAAGACTTGGATATATTGAATGAAAGAAGACAACGTGAAAACGAGGGCCTCTGGAGTATGGAGTTCCAGAGTTTGGAGCTGATCCTGACATTTTTAGGGGAACCAATAATACCGAATTCTATGAAGCCAGTGGGTGATGCTCACTCATTGCAGACTCAGCTTTTCCATCATCTTCAACACAGCTACATCAGAGGCAGCCCTGAGTCCAAGGAAAACCAGCCAATGCCATGTGGATGAAAGGTTCTTGGTGCTCCAGCCAGGTGTCAGGGCTGTGCCTCTGATGTGGGAGAGCCAAGTTCAGGACACTGGTCCACAAGAGACCTCACAGCTCCACTTAATATCAAACAGCAAAAATCTCCCAGAGATCTCCATCTCAACACCAAAAAGCAGCTTCACTCACTGACCAGGGAGGTACAGTGCTGGACATGCCATGCCAAACAACTAGCAAGACAGGAACACAACCCCACCCACTAGGACAGAGGATGCCTAAAATCATAATAAGGCCACAGACACCCCAAAACACACCACCAGATGTGGATCTGCCCACCAGAAAGACAAGATCCAGCCTCATCCACCAGAACACAGACAGCAGTCCCCTCAATCAGGAAGCCTACAAAACTCACTGAAGCAACATTAGCCACTGGGGACAGACACCAAAAACTATGGGAACTACAAACCTGCAGCCTGTGAATAGGAGACCCCTCATGAAGCAACATGAGAAGACAGAAAAACACAGAGCAGATGAAGGAGCAAGGCAAAAACCCACCAGACCTAACAAATGAAGAGGAAATAGGCAGTCTACCTGAAATTCAGAATAATGATAGTAGGGATGATACAAAATCTTGGAAATAGAATGGAGAAAATACAAGAAACTTTCAAAAGGACCAAGAAGAACTAAAGAGCAAACAAACAGTGATGAATAACACAATAAATGAAATTAAAAATTCTCCAGAAGGGATCAATAGCAAAATAACAGAGGCAGAAAAATGGATAAGTGACCAGGAAGATAAAATAGTGGAAATAACTACTGCAGAGCAGAATAAAGAAAAAAGAATGAAAAGAACTGAGGACAGTCTCAGAGACCGCTGGGACAACATTAAATGCAACAACATTCAAATTATAGGGGTCCCAGAAGAAGAAGAGAAAAAGAAAGGGACTGAGCAAATATTTGAAGAGATTATAGTGGAAAATTTCCCTAATATGGGAGAGGAAACAGTTAATCAAGCCCAGGAAGCACAGAGAATCCCATACAAGATAAATCCAAGGAGAAACATGCCAAGACACATATTAATCAAACTATCAAAAATTAAATACAAAGAAAAAATATTAAAAGCAGCAAGGGAAAAACAACAAATAACACACCAGGGAATCCCATAAGGTTAACAGCTGACCTTTCAGCAGAAAATCTATAAGCCAGAAGGGAGTGACAGGACATATTTAAGGTGATGAAGGAGAAAAAGCTGCAACCAAGATTACTCTACCCAACAAGGACCTCATTCAGATTTGATGGAGAAATTAAAATCTTTACAGACAAGCAAAAGCTAAGAGAATTCAGCACCACCAAACCAGCTTTACAACAAATGCTAAAGGAACTTCTCTAAGGAGGAAACACAAGAGAAGGGAAAGACCTACAATAACAAACCCAAAACAATTAAGAAAATGGTAATAGGAATGTACATATCAGTAATTACCTTAAATGTAAGTGGATTAAATGCTCCACCAAAAGATACAGTCTGGTTGAATGGACACAAAAATATGACCTGTATATAGGCTGCCTACAAGAGACCCACTTCAGACCTAGGGACACATACAGACTTAAAGTGAGGGGATTGAAAAAGATATTTCATGCAAATGGAAATTGAAAGAAAGCTGGAGTAGCAATTCTCATATCACAAAATATAGACTTTAAAATAAAAACTATTACAAGAGACAAAGAAGGACACTACATGATGATCAAGGGATTGATCCAAAAAGAGGACATAACAATTGTGAATATTTATGCACCCACCATAGGAGCACCTTAATACATAAGACAAATACTAACACCAATAAAGAGGGAAATAGATAGTAACACAATCATAGTAGGGGGCTTTAACAGCCCACCTCCACCAATGGACAGATCATCCAAAATGACAATAAATAAGGAAACAAAAGCTTTAAATGATACATTAAACAAGATGAACTTCATTGAAATTTATAGGACATTCCATCCAAAAACAACAGAATACACATTTTTCTCAAGTGCTCATGGAACATTCTCAGGATAGCTCATAACTTGGGTCACAAATCAAGCCTTGGTAAATTTAAGAAAATTGAAATCATATCAAGTATCTTTTCTGACCACAACACTATAAGACTAGATATCAATAACAGGAAAATATCTGTAAAAAATACAAACACATGAAGGCTAAGCAATACATTACTTAATAACCAACAGATCACTGAAGAAATCAAAGAGGAAATAAAAAAATACCTAGAAACAAATGACAATGAAAACACAACAACCCAAAACCTTTGGGATGCAGCAAAAGCAGTTCTAAGAGGTAAGATTACAACAATACAATCCTACCTTAAGAAACAAGAAACATCTCAAATAAACAATGTAACCTTACACCTAAAGCAATTAGAGAAAGAAGAACAAAAACACCCCAAAGTTAGCAGCAGGAAAGAAATCGTAAAGATCAGATCAGAAATAACTGAAAAAGAAGTAAAGGAAACGATAGCAAAGATCAAAAAAACTAAAAGCTGGTTCTTTGAGAAGATAAGCAAAATTGATAAACCATTAGCCAGACTCATCAAGAAAAAACGAGAGAAGACTCAAAGCAATAGAATTAGAAATGAAAAAGGAGAAGTATCAACTGACACTACAGAATTACAAAGGATCATGAGAGATTACTACAAAAAACTCTATACCAACAAAATGGACAACCTTGAAGAAATGGACAACGAAATGCACAACCTTCCAAGACTGAACCAGGAAGAAATATAAAATATGAACAGTCAAATCACAAGCACTGAAATTGAAACTGTGATTAAAAATCTTCCAACAAACAAATCCCAGGACCAGATGGGTTCACAGGTGAATTCTATCAAACATTTAGAGAAGAGCTAACACCTATCTTTCTCAAACTCTTCCAAAATTTAGCAGAGGGAGCAAAATTCCCAAACTCATTCTACGAGGCCACCATCACCCAGATACCAAAACCAGACAAAGATGTCACTAAGAAAGAATACTACAGGCCAATATCACTGATGAATATAAATGCAAAAATCCTCAGCAACATACTAGCAAGCAGCATCCAACAGCACATTACAAGGATCATACACCATGATCAAGTGGGGTTTGTTCCAGGAATGCAAGGATTCTTCAATATATGCAAATCAATCAATGAGATATGCCATATTAACAAACAAGGAGAAAAACCACATGATCATCTCAAAATGTGCAGAAAAAGCTTTCGACAAAATTCAACACCGATTTATGATAAAAACCCTGCAGAAAGTAGGCATAGAGGGAACCAACCTCAACATAATAAAGGCCATATTTGACAAACCCACAGCCAACATCATCCTCAATGGTGAAAAACTGAGAGCATTTCCACTAAGATCAGGAAAACCACAAGGTTTCCCACTGTCACCACTCTTATTCAACATAGTTTTGGAAGTTTTAGCCACAGCAATCAGAGAAGAAAAAGCAATAAAAGGAATCAAAATTGGAAAAGAAGAAGTAAAGCTGTCACTGTGTGTAGGTGACATGATACTATACATAGAGAATACTAAAGATGGTACCAGAAAGCTACTAGAGATAATAACTGAATTTGGTAAAGTAGCAGGATACAAAATTAATGCACAGAAATCTCTGGCATTCCTATACACTAATGATGAAAAATCTAAAAGTGAAAATAAGGAAACACTCCCATTTACTATTGCAAAAAAAGAAAAAGAATAAAATACCTAGGAATAACCATACCTAAGGAGACAAAAGACCTGTATGCAGAAAATTATAAGACACTGATAAAAAAAAATTCAAGATGATAGAAATAGATGGAGAGATATACCATGTTCTTCAACTGGAGGAATTAACATTGTGAAAATGACTCTACTAGCCAAAGCAATCTACAGATTCAATGCAATACCTATCAAACTACCACTGGCATTTTTCACAGAAGTAGAACAAAAAATTTTACAATTTGTATGAAAACACAAAAGACCCCGAATAGCCAAATCTATCTTGAGAAAGAAAAACGGAGCTGGAGGAATCAAGCTCCCTGACTTCAGACTATACTACAAAGCTGCAGTAATCAAGACAGTATTGTACTGGCACAAAAGCAGAAATATAGATCAATGGAACAGGATACAAAGCCCAGAGATAAACCCATGCACATAGTCACCTTACCTTTGATAAAGGAGGCAAGAACATATAGTGGAAAAAAGACAACCTCTTCAGTAAGTGATGCTGGGAAAACTGGACAGGTACATGTAAAAGTATGAAATGAGAACACTCCCTAACACCATATACAAAAATAAACTCAAAATGGATTAAAGACCTAAATGTAAGGCCGAACACTATCCAATTCTTAGAGGAAATCATAGTCAGAACACACCATGACATAAACCACAGCAAGATCCCTTTTGACCCACCTCCTAGAGAAATGGAAATAAAAAGCAAAATAAACAAATGGCACCTAATGAAACTTCAAAGCTTTTGCACAAAAAAGGAAACCATAAACAAGACCAAAATACAACCCTCAGAATGGGAGAAAATATTTGCAGATGAAGCAACTGACAAAGGATTAATCTCCAAAGTTTACAAGCAGCTCCTGCAGCTCAGTACCAAAAAAACAAAGAGCCCAATCCAAAAATGGGCAGAACACCTAAATACACATTTCTCCAAAGAAGATAGACAGATTGCCAACAAACACATAAAAGGATGCTCAACATCATTAATCATTAGAGAAATGCAAATCAAAGCTACAATGAGATATCATCTCATATCAGTCAGAATGGCCATCATCAAAAAATCTACAAACAATAAATGCTAGAGAGGCTGTGGAGAAAAGGGAACCCTCTTGCACTGTTGGTGGGAATGTAAATTGATACAGTCACTATGGAGAACTGTATGGAGGTTCCTTTAAAAACTTAAAATAGAACTACCATACAACCCAGCAATCCCATTACTGGGCATATACCCTGAGAAAACCATAATTCAAAAAGAGTCATGTACCAAAATGTTCATTGCAGCTCTATTTGCAATAGCCAGGATATGGAAGCAACTTAAGTGTCCATCCACAGCTGAATGGATAAAGAAGATGTGACACATATATACAATGGAATATTATTCAGCCATAAAAAGAAACGAAATTGAGTTATTTGTAGTGAGGTGAATGGACCTAGAGTCCGTCATACAGAGTGAAGTAAGTCAGAAAGAGAAAAATACTGTATGCTAACACATATATATGGAATCTAAGGGAAAAAAAAAAAGGTCATGAAGAACCTAGGGGCAAGACGGGAATAAAGACACAGACCTACTAGAGAATGGACTTGAGGGTATGGGGAGGGGAAGGGTAAGCTGTGACAAAGTGAGAGAGTGTATATATGGACATATATACACTACCAAATGTAAAATAAATAGCTAGTGGGAAGCAGCCACATAGCACAGGGAGATCAGCTCACTGCTTTGAGACCACCTAGAGGAGTAGGATAGGGAGGGTGGGAGGGAGGGAGACACAAGAGGGAAGAGATATGGGAACATATGTATATGTATAACTGATTCAGTTTGTTATAAAGCAGAAAGTAACACACCATTGTAAAGCAGTTATATTCCAATAGAGATGTTTAAAAAATAAAAATAAGCAAAAAAAAGAAAGAAGACAACTTGACTCCTGGGGAACAGTATTCAAATAGATTCATACAAGCATAAATTTTTTAAAAATTCACTAGAAATCACCAATAAGAAATTCTCTGAGCATCCAGACAAGAAAATACACACTCACAGGGAAAAACCTTAAAAGAGAAAGATCAGGGTAGATTTAGATTTCTCCCAGGTGGCAATCAATGATAGAACATAGTAGAACAAATGTTTTAAATCTCAGAGAAAAAAAAGAGTCTCAGATTTTATTTCTAGTTATAATCCCAAAGTAAAAAGTAACAGAAGAGATGTTTAAATATGCAAACCTGAATGAATTAGACCTGCTTCATGGGTTTTTGAGAAAAATTACCAGGAAAAAACAATTAGACAACAAAAAAGAAATGATACAATAAGTAATGATGTCTTTAGCAACCAGCAGAGAATGAAATAAATTCTAAGTACATCAATTAGTTTGGAACATAATGAGAAATTAGATACTCTCTTAACATAATTTTTGTATAACTGTGTATATATGTATATATAGTTCTCCATTTCATCTTTATATTCATGTATAAGAAGAGAAACAATAAAGTGAGAAAGAAAAATTTCTGTTATCATAATTAATGATGAAACACATGAGCCTCTCATTAACATGAGGAACAGGAAAAGGTGATGACTATTATGATTATTTAACATTTTTAAAGTGTCAACCAGTTCTCTGATTGTCTAATTTTATAAAAACTGAGAAGGATGAAAAATATTATGGCAACAGTTAAAACCTGAAAGATGCTCATTTAACTTACAAGAATTTGACATTTTAGGAGTTATTTTCCACATCCTTTTCCCTGGTGAGAGGCATTTTTTGGCATGTTTGAGCTGATTTGGATTTCCCATGGCTTGAGAACAGCTGAACACAGAAAAGAAAGCAGCCAGGCAATTATCTTTTTAGGTGAGTATTTGGCACCTAGGGTTAAGGTCTTCTTTCAGACTACTCTAGCATTGTCAGTGCAGAGTAGTTGCAATTTCATCCATCGTTTGCTTTGTTAATATTGATTTCGTCTGTACTGTTCTTTTGTATCTTTTTTTAACATCTTTATTGGAGTATAATTGCTTTACAGTGTTGTGTTAGTCTCTGCTGTATAACAAAGTGAATCAGCTATATGCATACATATATCCCCATATCCCCTCCCTCTTGCATATACCTCCCACCGTCCTTATCCCACCCCTCTAGGTGGTTGCAAAGCACCGAGTTGATTTTCCTGTGCCGTGCAGCTGCTTCCCTACTTTGACTATCACATGTTTGTTTCGTTTGTTGACTACTGAAGAAATGGTTGACCAATAACGTCATTTATACTTAATGCTCTAATGATGATAATTGATCTGTTTTTGTTTTTCCAGGAACAAATTGCTATTTTAACTAAGAGTAGACTACATATGCCTGTGGGAATAATCATATATCTGTGGAACCTAAGGTAATAAAATTAAAAAGTAATTCAGTAAAATGGTTAGTTATATAATTATTAGACAAAAATCAAGTTTTTCTTCAGTAAAAAATATTTTAGGAAATATAATGGAAGAAATATTTGCATTAATATTAGTGACAAAAGAAACATGCATGTAAATAAATTTAATATTAATGGAAAAAATTTAATTTTATTTTCATGGAAAGACATTTTATTTTAAATATAGCAGTGTGTGCATATCAATCCCAAACTCCCAATCTTCCCCCTCCCACCCTTATGGTAACCATAAGTTCCTTCTCTAAGTCTGTGAGTCTGTTTCTGTTTTGTAAATAAGTTCATTTGTATCATTTTTTTTAGATTCTGCATATGCGATATCTTATGATATTTGTCTTTCTCTGTCTCACTTACTTCACTTAGTATGATAATCTTCAGGTCCATCCATGTTGCTACAAATGGCATTATTTCATTCTTTTTAATGGCAGAGTAATATTCCATTGTATATATGTACTACAGCTTCTTTATCCATTCATCTGTCAATGGACATTTAGGTTGTTTCCATGTCTTGGCTATTGTAAATAGTCCAGAAATGAACATTGGGGTGCATGTGTCCTTTCAAACCATGTTTTTCTCCAGATATATGCTCAAGAGTATGATTGCTGGATCATATGTTAGCTCTATTTTTAATTTTTTTAAATTTATTTATTTATTTATTCTGGGCTGTGTTGGGTCTTCATTTCTGCACAAGGGCTTTCTCTAGTTGTGGCAAGTGGGGGCCACTCCTCATCACAGTGCGTGGGCCTCTCACTAATGGCCTCTCTTGCTGCAGAGCACAGGCTCCAGACACGCAGGCCCAGCAGTTGTGTCTCACGGGTCCAGCCACTCCATGGCATGTAGTATTCTCCCAGACCAGGGCTCAAACCCATGTCCCCCGCATTAGCAGGCAGACTCTCAACCACTGCGCCACCAGGGAAGCCCCTATTTTTAGTTTTTTAATGTACCTCCATACTGTTCTCTATAGTGGTGGTACCAGTTTATATTACCACCAACAGTGTAGGAGGGTTCCCTTTTCTCCACTCCCTCTCCAGCATTGTTTGCTGATATTTTGATGACGGTCATTCTGACTAGTGTGAGGCTGTATCTTACTGTAGTTGTGATTTGTATTTCTCTAATAATTAGCAATGTTGAGCATCTTTTCATGGGTCTCTAAAGAGACATTTCTCCAAAGAAGACATACAGATGGGAAACATTTAATCTTTGAGAGATTATTGTCATGAATAATGTGATGATCTGCCTGGATGCCCACTTCAGGGCCAACACATCAATTTCACGTGTTGCTAAAAAGTATCAACAGTTGAATGTTCACAGGTGCCTCTCACTGGGACTTGCCCCAGGAAAATGTCTCCCCAAGGTTATTCCTCCTTCCAGCGGTCTGCCTACAGTCAATGACTGTAGAGGAGAGAAAAATTTTTCCTTGATACTCTTCAGGCCCTGGCTAGTTCTAAAAATTAAACTTACAAAGACAGATAAATAGGAGAAAATCATACCTATTTTATTGAATTTTTACATGTACATGGGAGTATTCCCAAGAGAATGAAAACCTGAAGAAGTGATCAGAGCAGGAAGTTTTTATACCTTTTAGACAAAGAAACAATACATTTGAGATAAATTGACAAGACAGAGGGATTTGGTCAAAGGATAGTAAATGGTGAAGAAGTAACTAGAAGGATAAAGGTAGTTTAACAAGGTTTGTTTTTACAGATACCTTGGCCCCAAATTTCCTATCTCTGGTGATAAGAATGTCTTCCTTCTGGTACAGAGAGGCTATCTCTTGCATGGAAGACTGTCTCCTGGTTTCAGGGAAGATGGACAAGATTTGGGGGAAATCCAAGTGAAGTTCCTGCTTCTCACTATGCTCAAACTCCTTCAGCTTAAGATATTCAACATGCCAAGGTGCTTTGTTTTAGGAGACAATGTCCTGAAGTCCATCAACTGGCTGATATGGGGCTATGAAGGCCTTGTCCTCATGCCACAATTTGAAGTTTTGCCAACTCAAATTGGGTCATGCCAACTCCATAGAACCTTGTAGGATTAGCCATGCCCTTACTTACAAACACATTGTGAGTTAGCTTTCCCTGCCTTTCTTATATGAGTTTTTCTCTGCTCTCTTAGATGTACTTGAGATTGGCATTTCCTTGTACTTAAATTGAAGGCATGGTTGTAAATAGAGGAAGCAGTGGCTTTATTTACAGGTGTTCTTTACAGGTGTTTCTGACTTAGCATCATCCAAGTCTACCAGAAGTTTCCTTCATTCAGAGGTTGTCACCTGCTCATTTAGATCAGTAAAGGCTTTTCCTCTTTTGGCATCTGGGAGACCCATATAGGAAGTTTCAGGATCCCAAATGCCATCCTGAATTTTGAACATATATGAGTGAGTTTGTAGAGACAAGTGTAACCAAGGTGTCTTCACGTTCTTAAATATTTCAGAGTCTCTATTCCTTTCAGGCCCAAATAAAATAACTTATGTCTGAGAAGATCTGGAAAGTGTTTATATAGGATACATTTTCTAAGGTAGAATTAAGAATTTTGCCACTGGAGCATAGAAAAGAAAACAATACTTTCTGCTTTGGGAAGAGCGAATCGCAAAAGAAAACACATAAATTAGATCCTGAAGGAATGTAGAAGAAGAAACAATGTTTCACATTGGCATTTATGCTTAGAAACTTCAGACTGTTTATCATCTCATGGGCAAATGGAAAAACACATTTTTATTTCAAATTCTAGAAAACTATAGTTTTTTATAATATGGGGGATAATCATATAATTTAATTGTGGAATAATATCTTTAAACTTAAATTTCAAGTTCAATTATACATAAAAATTAAAGTATACAAATCTTATTATTTATGAACTACCACTGACTTCATTTTTGTTATATGTAAAAGGAAGATAGTATGAGAATTTTCTACATCTTAGCATTAATTCATAGATCAAAATAAGAAATCAGGAAATGTATCCAGAATCATTTTGAGAAATGTACAGTTTTATGAAAATTCTAAATATTATTATTGTTATTTCTTTAAATATTTATTATTATTATTGACACCACCACTATTCCAAAATACCTGTGACCTACTAATAAGATTGAGAAGTCAATTACTTAAAAAAGATAAAACTGCAACTTCCTTGAGGATAAAGGTGGTCTTATTTCTCTTTATGTTCTCTATGTATTATACCATGGATAGAATATATTGGTCCTTGACTGGTTGTTATGTTATGGCTCTTCAGAGAAACAAATCAATAAAATATATACTTTATATATAAGGAGCTTTATTAGGAGGAATTGGCTCATGAGACTATGGAGGCTGAGAAGACCCATAATCTGCCGTCTGTAAACTGAAGACCCAGGAAAGCCAGTGATGTCATTCAGCCTGATTCAAGAGACCTGAGAACCAGGGTAACTGGTAGAGAGCAAGAGAAGAAAAGATGAGATGTTCCAGTCCCATCAGTGAGGCAGGAAAATAAGAATGAATTCCTCTTCCCACAGCCCGTTGTTCTATTCAGGGTCTCAATGGATTGAGGATCCCCAACTACACCTGGGAGGGCAATTTACTTTACGGAGTCCACCAATTTAAATGTTAATCTCATCCAGAAACATTTTCACAGACATACCCAGAAACACTGTTTAATCTGGGCATCCATGGCTCAATCAAGTTGACATATAAAATTAACTATCACAGTTATAATACTAACAAATCAGATAGATAGATAGAGATATATTATGTATTTGACATAATATAAAACAAAAACATGAAGTATTAATATACAATATAATAATATATCTAGTGTAAAACATGAATTTCATTTTGAAGATTTTATAAATATAAGCAATTATAAAATGTTTTATTTTAATACATTGTTTTTAAAGCTAATTTGAATATATGTACTGTGTACATATATGTAATATATATATATGTTTTTGTTTGCACTGCTACATTTAACATAGATGCTTTCAAAAACATTTTTTTAAATCAATTTATTTATTTTGGGCTGCGTTGGGTCTTCATTGCTGTATGCGGGCTTTCTCTAGCTGTGGGGAGCAGGGGCTACTCTTTGTTGTGGTGCACAGGCTTCTCATTGGTGTGGCTTCTTTTGTTGCAGAGCAACAGGCTTCAGTAGTTGTGGCACGAGGGCTCAGTAGTTGTGGCTCGCAGGCTAAGTAGTTGTGGTGCACAGGCTTAGTTTCTCTGCAGCATGTGGGATCTTCCCGGACCAGGACTCAAACCTGTGTCCCCTGCATTGGCAGGCAGATTCTTAACCACTGCGCCACCAGGGAAGTCCCTCAAGAGCATTTTAGATCTTTAATGCATTGTACTCCATCTTACCTCAGTGAGCATTGTGATTTATCACACATTTTTAAATGTATTTTAATTAAAGAAACAGTGAATGATTGAAAGAGCCAGATCAGTCTGCAGCATATTCTTTCATTTCTCTTAATGAAATACAGGAACCTAAAAATACTAGGGCTTTATAATCAACATTAAGTCATACATATAGAATTTACATTGTATAATTAGGTATTAAATAAAATTTACCTTTTTCTTGTGAAGGCAGATTTTTACAATGAATGTATCTTTGGATGAGAACTAGAAACTTTGGAAATAAGTGTAATATTAATACTTTCATGTCACTGGCTTTTTGTATATTATCCTGGTATTCTAGTTAGTGAAAATGTAAAATGTCTCAAGGCATGATTTGGAAGAGTAAATGACTTTTGTTTTTTATACCAATAATATATTGAGGGTCCCCTTCATGTCTGACACCATGCTGGATATTGGGGACACACCAGCTGCAAAAAGTGCAACAGTAGCATTGCACTCATGACAGTTCATTTTACTGCAACAATATAATCATCTGGATAATGCAATTCAAATTGATTAGACATTGTTCTACATATAGAGGAATATGCTGATGACTATTAGCATAGAAATAACTTAATTCATAATTGGTTCAGACTGTTAAAGCATTCTTTGAAAACTTAGGTTGACTTTATCTCTTTGGTCACAGGAGAAAATTCAGGTGATATTATTGATTGCTTACTAATGAAAACATTGCAAAGAATTTGGCTTTGCATCTGTAAATAACAAATAATTAACCAGGACCATGATTTAGTCTTACTCATTACCTGTAGGTTGACAGCAGTTCGGATATCGCTCACAACATAGCATGAAGCTTGTGTTCAAAGGACACAACTCATGGATCTCTTTATTCTGTGAATTGATATGTACATCAGATGTTCAAATTAATGGCAATAGTTCCTGTAAGGATTGTGTGTTGGTTATTCAGCTGTTGTGGCTCTGCTATGTCTCCACTTCCATCTTCCTTTTGGAACTCGGACTGGGATTTTACAAACCACAATTCTCCTTTGGCCGATCACTAGAGGGAGATGGGAAAGAAAGAGGAGAGAGAAAGGGCTTACTCCTTCTGTTCAATTGGTCCTGTCAGTGTCATCTTAACAGCAATTTGTCATTTTCTCCCAAGCAGTTTGTCTAGTTTGCAATGTTTTTTCACCTGCCCCCAAAGCATCCCATGGTAGCCTTCAGAGACATGCTGGGCAGCATTCCTACTCAAATGTCTGAGTCTCAGTTGTGAAGAAGCCCTGCTCTGAGTTCCTGAGATGCCAGCTCCAGGTGGATTCTGTCTCATCTTCAAAGGTTGGAACTCCTTCGTAGGACTTCTCCTGCAAGGTTCTCCTGCTCTAATAGACTGCAACCTCTGCCCTTTCCTAACAAAACCTTAAAAACAGTAGCTGCTTCTGTTATATGATTCCTGTTATGCTTCTGTTTTCCCTGTCTGCCTTTCTGTCCTCTAATTACTGTTTAATTTCTTATATTAATTTTTCCAGTTAAAATAATTAGTATGGTTTCTGTTTTCCTGTCTGGATCCCAACTGATATGGATTACCTATATATTATTTAGTGGAGCTAGCAGGCTTTAGAAAAGATGGAGGTTAGGATATAGTAAGGCAGTTAATTATGCAGCCAAAGAAATGGTTGAGGATTTATTTATCTTTTGTACTAGAGAAAATATTTTAAAGTGTTTTCTGCCCAGAAATCAGTCTTCTCAGTGCATCTTAGCAGGGAAAGCCATTGCACAGGTGATTTTCTGAAGCACGCATCTTTATGTAAGAAGCATACCTGAATTATTAAATTCATACTCTATATGTGCAGTAGTGAATTAGAAACAAAATAGCCAGAACTAGAGAAATGTGGTTGATGATGTTTCTGCATCTTAATATGAGCCCTGAACACCTGCAGATATTGGCAAGTCTAATATCCCACACAAGGAGGGTATTCATCAAATTACATTAGAAAAAACTGGCCTGAGGTTTTTTTGTTTGTTTGTTTTTTAACATCTTTATTGGAGTATAATTGCTTTACAATGGTGTGTTAGTTTCTGCTTTATAACAAAGTGAATCAGTTATACATATACATATGTTCCCATATCTCTTCCCTCTTGCGTCTCCCTCCCTCCCATCCTCCCTATCTCACCCCTCTAGGTGTCACAAACCACCTAGCTGATCTCCCTGTGTTATGTGGCTACTTCCCACTAGCAATCTATTTTACGTTTTGTAGTGTATATATGTGCATGCCACTCTCTCACTTTGTCACAGCTTACCCTTACCCTTCCCATATCCTCAAGTCCATTCTCTAGTAGATCTGTGTCTTTATTCCCATCTTGCCCCTAGGTTCTTCATGACCTTTTTTTTTTTTCTTAGATTACATATATATATGTTAGCATGGTATTTGTTTTTCTCTTTCTAACTTACTTCACTCTATGACAGACTCTAGGTCCATCCACCTCACTACAAATAATTCAATTTCATTTCTTTTTATGGCTGAATAATATTCCATTGTATATATGTGCCACATCTTCTTTACTCATTCATCTGTTGATGGACACTTAGGTTGTTTCCATCTCCGGGCTATTGTAAATAGAGCTGCAGTGAACATTTTGGTACATGACTCTTTTTGAATTTTGGTTTTCTCAGGGTATATGCCCAGTAGTGGGATTTCTGGGTCATATGGTAGTTCTATTTGTAGTTTTTTAAGGAACCTCCATACTGTTCTCCATAGTGGCTGTATCAATTTACATTCCCACCAACAGTACAAGAGGGTTCCCTTTTCTCCACACCCTCTCCAGCATTTATTGTTTCTAGATTTTTTGATGATGGCCATTCTGAAAAGTGTGAGATCATACTTCATTGTAGTTTTGATTTGCATTTCTCTAATGATTAATGATGTTGAGCATTCTTTCATGTGTTTGTTGGCAATCTGTATACCTTCTTTGGAGAAATGTCTATTTAAGACTTCTGCCCATTTTTGGATTGGGTTTTTGTTTTTTTGTTATTGAGCTGCATGAGCTGATTGCAAATTTTGGAGATTAATCCTTTGTCAGTTTCTTAATTTGCAAATATTTTCTCCCATTCTGA
Organism: Stenella coeruleoalba; assembly: GCF_951394435.1. Taxonomy (NCBI): domain Eukaryota; kingdom Metazoa; phylum Chordata; class Mammalia; order Artiodactyla; family Delphinidae; genus Stenella; species Stenella coeruleoalba. The sequence goes on along the minus strand of NC_137164.1, from coordinate 34,828,809 downwards.
GGGTTGTATTTTGGTCTTGTTTATGGTTTCCTTTGCTGTGCGAAAGCTTTTAAGTTTCATTAGGTCCCATTTGTTTATTTGTTTTTTTATTTCCATTTCTCTAGGAGGTGGGTCAAAAAGGACCTTGCTGTGGTTTATGTCATAGAGTGTTCTGCCTATGTTTTCCTCTAAGAATTAGATAGTGTTTGGCCTTACATTTAGGTCTTTAATCCATTTTGGTTTATTTTTGTGTATGGTGTTAGGGAGTGTTCTGATTTCATACTTTTACATGTACCTGTCCAGTTTTCCCAGAACCACTTATTGAAGAGGCTGTCTTTTCTCCACTGTATATTCTTGCCTTCTTTATCAAAGATAAGGTGACCATATGTGTGTGGGTTTATCTCTGGGCTTTCTATCCTGTTCCATTGATCTATATTTCTGGTTTTGTGCCAGTACCATACTGTCTTGATTACTGTAGGTTTGTAGTATAGTCTGAAGTCAGAGAGCCTGATTCCTCCAGCTCCATTTTTCATTCTCAAGATTGCTTTGGGGGCTTCCCTGGTGGCACAGTGGTTGATGGACTGCCTGATGATGCAGGGGACACGGGCTCATGCCCCGGTTTGGGAAGATCCCACATGCCGTGGAGCAGCTAAGGCCGTCAGCCATGGCCACTGAGCCTGCACGTCCAGAGCCTGTGCTCCACAACGGGAGATGCCACAACAGTGAGAGGCCCAAGTACCGCCAAAAAATAAAATAAAAAAAGATTGCTTTGGCTATTTGGGGTCTTTTATTTTATTTTATTTTTTTGCGGTACGTGAGCCTCTCACTGTTGTGGCCACTCCCATTGCGGAGCACAGGCTCCAGACACGCAGGTTCAGTGGCCATGGCTGACAGGCCCAGCCTCTCTGCGGCATGTGGGGTCTTCCCGGACCAGGGCACGAACCCATGTCCCTTGCAATGGCAGGCAGACTCTCAACCACTGCGCCACCAGGGAAGCCCTATTCAGGGTCTTTTGTATTTCCATACAAATTGTGAAATTTTTTGTTCTAGTTCTGTGAAAAATATTGACACAAGACCAAATTACAAAAATAGATGTTCTAGACCAAGGTCAAACAAGAGTCTGTGTAAGGGATTATGCAATACTTTAAGGACTTAGCATTAAATAGTCTATATTATTTAGTAGTTATCTTTCCTCTATTGTTGTAGTTGAATTACAAAGAATACTGAAAGAGAACTGAATGTGTGCAAGTCACCATATTTTCAAAAGCAATATATGATTCTTTACCTCAAAAAGCTTCTAAAAAGAGATATGATCAATTACAGAGAAGTTGGTGATTGATTTTGTCTGGTTGGGGAAAAGGGGTTTGTCACATAAGAGGTGAAGTCTCAAACAGATTAAATGGATATAGATAAATTCAGTCTCTTTATTTTGATCCTGGGAGTTTCAATGAATTTAAAAAGAAGTTTGTCAAGTAGATGAAGGGAAAAGAGCATACTGTGAGGAGAAAGTTTTAAATAATGTACCATGTAGGCAAACTGCAAATTAATTTGGCATTACTGTAGGATGTAATGCCTCAGGAAGGGAAGAGTTGGGTCTAGGTGGAAGGTAGATAATCTGAGAAGTTTAAAAGTATTTTAAAGATGAATAGAAACCACTGAAGTATAAAAGTGTAGGAGTAAAATAATCACAATATTGTCTTTGTGGAAAGGTAAAAGACAGAGATAGAAAATGTTACAATTAGATCAAGAGTCCAGGTGAAAGATGAAACAAAGGTTAAGGAAGAATCAACATGGAAGTGAGGTGAGGGCAATTTTGAGATGTATCTACCAGTGACCCAAGGAAATGACTGTCAAAGTGGAGTGAAGGAGAAGTGCCTGGAAGGCACTACAGTTCTCTGGTTTGAATAAAAGTTTGCCATCAATCAAAGTAGGAAATTTAGTGGAAGGTTCTATTTTGGAGGAATAATAGGATAAAGATAATTTTGGTGTTCAATATTTTGTGTTTCTGTATGTCAAATGCAAAAACACTCCAGGAAATCATAACAGTTATTCATGTCTACAGAGAGTAGATGATGTAATAAAGGTTCGCCTCTAAAAATACATGTGCAAAGTAACCATTTTCACGACCTCCACTTCTATCAGCCTAGTCTAAACCACCAGCGTATCTGGCTGGTTGTTTGCCCTCACTGCCAAACTAGTCTGCCTCTTTCCATTACTCTTCACCTTGAGAACTTATTCTGCATACAGCAGCCAGGGTGTTATTTTGAAATTGTAATTCAGGTTATGTTACCTCTTAGCACAAAATCTAACGGCTTGTCTTGCATTATTATTCCATTCATAATTTGACCCTTAACCCCATCTGACCCTCCCCCTTGTTGAGTCTCTTCAAGGGATATCTATCACTTTGCTGGTCTGTAACTATTCCAAGCCCACCCCCATCCATGTCCTTTTGCTGTTGTTTTTTCTTCCTGAAATCTTCTTCTCTACATCTTTTAGGAATTGCTCTCTCAAGTTACTTAGATCTCAGAATAGTATATTACTTCCTTAGAGATGACCTACCTGACCATCTGATATTAAATGTTAGTTTCTTCCACTCTGTGTCATTTGCCTGTGTAGACTTCAGCAACTGAGATATTATATCTGAATAAATTTATGTGTATTTGTATATGTTATTTTTCCCCTATTATCATGGGAACTCTATGAGAGGGTGACCTTGTTTGGCTCGTTTACTGCTGAATTATCAATCCTAAAAGAGCAGGCTTTCCAGTAAATATTTGCTGAACCAATGCATGTGTCTTTATAGAATTCCCTGGATAAGAACTAGTCCCTTTTTAATATATACTGTAAATTCTTGCTAAAAATGCTAAGAGAATTACAATAGAAATTTCTGTAAATGTCAAAAAAAATTATCTACAAGCAAGGAGCTTAAAAGAAATTCACTCATGCATTCATCCACCTTATCCCTGAAGACTTTGATCCATGAAATCTAAGTTGGGTAGGTGTTTGTTGGTTTTTGTTGTTGTTGTTGTTTATTTTGTTTTTTGCTGCACCAAGCAGCTGACAGAACCTCCCCGACCTGCACCCTTGACAGTAAAGCCACAGAGTCCTAGCCACTGGACCGCCAGGGAATTCCCTGGGTAGGTATTTTTGTGTGTGTGATTTTGCTTTTTAAGGTTTCACAGGTGAAACTAGTGGTGGTTCACCTCAGAAATTCTTTATCAGTTAATATTTTTTGAAATAAAACTACACATGTTCAATTTTTTTACTTAGTAATTAAGTTTAGCATTTTGGTCAATTAATGTGCAAAGATATGCAATTAATTTTGAATTAGAACTATCGGTAAAAATATGAAACTTATAAAGTATTTATAGTTATGAACTCTAGTAACATATTGGAGAAATGTTTCTGCAGAGTTAACATCATGTGTTTTGATTTTCATTTTATATTCATGGAAATTAATGCTGTAGCATATTCATAATATCTAACAATGAATTTTAATGAATAATTAGAAATACGGATTCAGAAATATTCATTAAAAATGCACGACTATGTCGTAGTGTTACAAAAAGCAGCAAATATCTAGGCTCAACAGCTCTTTTTTTTCAGATTTTAGTTTGCTGAACTCTTCTAAAAATATCTCGTTAGTATAACAGAAAAAAAAAAAACTAAGGTTATGGTCAAGATGCTTACAAATAAATTTAAACATTACCCTATTAAATCTAAAGTCTCTTTTACATGACAAAATAATAGCATACACAAAATCTACTTCATAAGTAAATGTTTTGCATAGGATAGGAAACTATAAATACGAACTTTCTTAATCATTTCACTTGATGGAAAGATCTGTAACATTGATCAAAAACCTTGTTCAAATATGGAACAACTCAAAATAGCCTCTGAAATGTTTGTCTTACTTTTCCTTCTCTTATGAGCAAATAGCGACACCAAGCATGCTATAATGAAAGGAGGTCTCCACTCCCTAAGTGATGAGATAATATGGGTAAATCCCCATGAAGACACAAACAAGGTGGAATTTTATCACATTGAAGAATTTAACTGAATGACAGCCAATGCCAAAATTTAATTGGTTTATAACTAGAAAGCAGACAGAACTGGATTGGGGCTGAGGGTTCAGTGCTTGCCTACATAGCCTTTACCTCATGACAGTCTGAGAATATAGACAAACCCATGACCCTCCATCCCTTGCTATCATATTTTCCACATCCAGGGAAAAACTGAAAATTCTAGACAAAAATAGATGGGTAAAAATGGTTATAAAACAGGGGAAAGTGTATTTGCTATAGTCTCCAAATATCTAATCAGGTCAAAAAGAAACAGTCTGGTAGGAATTTAGTCTGGGTGGTAAGTGTGGTTTTTAAGAGCTAATACATATTTCTTTCGTTAAGAAAAATATCCAAATTTGGATACAAGGCAAAGGATGGACTAAATGTCTATTCAATATCATATTGGAGCATTGTTTAACAATACTGCTCAGGGACTATTTAATTATCTAAGGAAAACACTTTTTTTTTGGTTTTTGACTTGCTATTTACAATCCGTAAGAGCCTAGACTCTGCATTGTTACATGTTTACTTGTATAGTTTTTCCCAATGAGAATGAAAATTATTTCTTTTTGGTAGATAAGATAAATTCAAAGATTTCTGTTTTGCACATAATAGGATAGTAAACAGTGTTATTGCTAATTTAGCAAACTTCTGTAGCATGCCTTCCGTAACTGATTAAGTAAACCTCCCTTCTTCAAATCCTCTTTCTATCAGGCTTACTCGCCTGTTGATTTCCTCATTAAATAAATCTTTACCATCAACACATTCTATATTTGTAAATTATACTTTGACACCACCATGGTGGAGACAGGAGGATACTATCTCGGTGGAGGGTGGACTCCCTAAGTTTCTGATATAAATAAGAGTATAGACAGAGAGCTGCATGCTTAAATTTCTTTGATGGAAATTTACCTCCCATTTAGATTTCCCTGCCTGCCTATATAATCTGGTTTCCAAGGGTCTTGTCTCAAAAATTATCTTACATATCCCTTAAAATCTCTTGTTCTTTTATCCATTCTAGCAAAACTGGAATCCTAGATGAACCCAACCATCTGCCCTTTTCATGTCTGTTACAGATGTAGCGCCATGTTGCTGTGTATCATAAGAAAAATGAATAGACAGCCACCAATATACATTCACATTTACCTAGAGAAGTGGAATAGAAATCTTATTATGCTTCCTCATTCTGCTTTCTATATCCAAATAAACTCTCAGCAGATGACCTTTCCTCCTACACAAGGAAAGTAGAAACAATGGGAGAGAAATGTTCTCTAATTTTCAATACAAAAACTACAAATACACAAATTTACTTGAATTTACCTGAAACTGTATCCATCCTTTGACATTCAGTGATAGGTAAATGATTAATATTTTTCACTTTCTATTAAACATGTAGATTTAGGATTATATAGAAATAGGTATATATGATAATAAAAGCAGGATACAAAAATGTATGGTAGGAGTTAATTTTATTTAAATCTGTATATAGAAATATTGCATAGGAAGTAAGAGTGTAAAATATAAAATTATTCTGAATGATTTTCTGTCTTTTGTGAGGTTTTTGATTATTTCAGTTTTCTTTGTTATATTTTATGTGCTTCAACTTCTAACTCTCTAGATCCAAAGGTATTTTGGATCTACCTAGTCAGTGATATGCTTTAGTAGAAAGATGTTATGTTTCCTTAGGCTCTATGTGAAATATTTCCCTCTTAACTAAGGTGGTTAAGTTCAAGGTGTTTTTTTTGTTTGTTTCCTTGTTTTGTTTTGTTGTTGTTTTACTGAAGAATGAAAACCTTTTGCTGACCTTCCCACCAGTAGTCTCAAACCTAAAAAAGAAGCTGATTCCTAATAAAAGACAAATTTCTTTTCCAGGAATATTAAACTCACTATATGTAAATTTTTTCCATTTTATGAAGTATCTTAACTCAGTGATCTATGACATACAGATTCTATCCAAAGTCACATGATAGGTAAGTTAAACATTCAACTGAGAGATGTTTATGTTTACAACCAAGCTAACTTTTCCCAAAGAATCATTCTTAGGTAGTGACTTCTTAATTTTACATGCAATTTGATATTGGGGACAGATAATATACAAATGTCCTAATTTGTGAATCCTCTGTATTCTGTACTAAGCAGTCAGAGAGGATGTTAAAGGCAAGATAAGCTTAGTAGGCAGGGTTTTAAATTATCTACATTCATTAGTTAATAGATTTTCATAGTAACTAGTCTTCCAATGTATCTATTTCAACATTAGTTATACAAAGAACACTTGACAGGTTTTTTTAATTATTTTTAATTTTACGGTGTGATGTCTAAATGCTAGCAATAAATATTTTAGTAGTTAATGAATGCTTCAAGAATTAAAACATATATTTCAGCCTGAAATATAACTACTCTTTCTAACTTCTTTGTCTAAATAACGTTGTGTGAAAAGAAATAAGACTAAATAGGTTCACAATATTTTAAATCCACCAGAAATAATGGAGTGGGAAAAAAATAAAAGAAGAAAATGATTTGGAGAGTTAGCTAAAGAAAAAAGCCCAGGCCTATAGAGATTAAAGTGAATTGGGAAGCTATTTTGGTACCTTTCTTTCATTGAATTTAAATGGTATATTTTTTCACATATATGGAATTTAAAGATGTTAACAAAATGGAATTTTAAAATAGTACTAAATTTTATAAAATGAGATTCAAGAAATCCTAAAATGCTTGACTTCTATGTGGGAATTTCATGTACTCTGAAATTCTTTACTTCTTGTGATTAAATAAAGAGAGACAAAGACTGAACTTCTTTTATTAATTGATTAGGTCAACATTTATTAAACACACATTATATCTAAGTTGTTACATATTCCAAAGTCTACCAGTATGATGATGTATGAAATGTGTAATAATATATTGAAAATTCAAAAAGTGCTTTTAAACGAAAATGAAAAATAAATTGTAAATCTACTAAAAATCGTTGCCTAATACGCTTAAAACAAGTTCATTTTATGGTATGTAAACTACACCTCAATAAAAGTGCTGCAAAACTGTGAAAAAAAAGAAAAATAATTTGATAAATGGAAATGAGGACTTCACTAGCACATTTTAAAAATTATGCAGTTAGTATAGATATTATTGCCTGATAGGTAAAATTGTGTGGTGTTAATTTAGCAAGTTAGTAGTCATAAATTCAAAGTCATAGTTTGCTGTATGTTGATTAAATTACTGTAGTACAGACATAGTCTTGGCACTGCCCTGCAATAAATAAGCGTATCATATGGAGATTCAATATCTCATGTGTAAACATTATTCGATCTGTCTTTAATATATCCAAAAACTTATTATATATTTTCATATTCACTGCTATTACTTTTTTTGTTGTTTTTGTTTTTGCGGTACACAGGCCTCTCACTGCTGTGGCCTCTCCCGTTGTGGAGCACAGGCTCCAGACGCACAGGCTCTGCGGCCATGGCTTACGGGCCCAGCCGTTCCGCGGCATGTAGGATCTTCCCAGACCAGGGCATGCTATTACTTTTTTAATAGACTTTTTTTTTTTAGTTTGTAATAAAGTTCGATTTACATAAAAGTTGCAAAGATAGTACAAGGAGTTTCCATATGCACTTTATCTAGTAATATTACCATAACTATGATATATTTGGCAAGCCAAGAAATTATCATTGACACATTACTATTAAGTAAACTACAGACTGTATTTAGATTTCATTTATTTTTCTATCAATGTCTGTTTCCAGGTTCCATCCAGATACCGTGTTAGCTATTGATTGTATCGGTCTCCTTATTCTCCTCTTCTGTGAGTTTCTCAGTATTTCATTTTCATGATCTTGACAGTTTTGAAGAGTGCTGGTATAGTATTTTCTAAAATGTCTCATATTTTGGGTTTTCCCGGTGTTTTTCTCATAATTGTACTGGATTTATGGTTTTTGGGGAAGAATGTCACAGAGGTCAAATACCCATCTTACCATATCATGGCAGAGGTAAGTAATAGCCACACAACATTATTGATAATTTTAACTTTGATCACTTAGTTAAGGTAGTGTGTTCCAGTTTTCTCCCTTTTAAAGTTACTATTTATTGTTCCTTTTCATACTTTATTTTTTTTTAACATCTTTATTGGAGTGTAATTGCTTTACAATGTTGTGTTAGTTTCTGTTGTAAAACAAAGTGAATCAGCTATACGTATACATATATCCCCATATCCACTCCCTTTTGCGTCTCCCTCCCACCCTCCCTTTCCCACTGCTCTAGATGGTCACAAAGCACCGAGCTGATCTCCCTGTGCTATGCAGTTGCTTCCTACTATCTATCTATTTTATATTTGGTAGTGAATATATGTACATGCCACTCTCTTACTTCATCTCAGCTTACCCTTTCCTCTCCCCATGTCCTCAAGTACATTCTCTAAATCTGCATCTTTTTTCCTGTCCTGGCCCTAGGATCTTCAGAACCTTTTTGAGATTCCATATATATATATATGTATTAGCATACAGTATTTGTTTTTCTCTTTCTAGCTTACTTCACTCTGTATGACAGATTCTACGTCCATCCACCTCACTACAAATAACTCAATTTCATTTCTTTTTATGGCTGAATAATATTCCACTGTATATATTTGCTACATCTTCTTTATCCATTCATCTATCAATGGACACTTAGGTTTCTTCTATGTTTTGGCTATTGTAAACAGTGCTGCAATGAACATTGTGGTACATGACACTGTTTGAATTTTTTCTCATGGTATATGCCCAGTAGTGGGATTGCTGGATCGTATGGTAGTTCATTTTTAGTTTTTAAGGAACCTCCATACTGTTCTCCATAGTGGCTGTATCCAATTACATTCCCACCAGCAGTGCAAGAGGTTTCCCTTTTCTCCACACCCTTTCCAGCGTTTATTGTTTGTAGATTTTTTGATGATGGCCATTCTGAACGGTGTGAGGTGAAACCTCATTGTAGTTTTGATTTACATTTCTCTAATGATTAATGATGTTGAGCATCCTTTCATGGGTTTATTGGTAATCTGTATGTCCTCTTTGGAGAAATGTCTATTTAGGTCTTCAACCCATTTTTGGATTGGGTTGTTTGTTTTTTTTTGATATTGAGCTGCATGAACTACTTGTATATTTTGGAGATTAATGCACTGTCAGTTGCTTCATTTGCAAATATTTTCTCCCATTCTGACGGTTTTCTTTTCATCTTGTTTAGGTTTTCCTTTGCTGTGCGAAAGCTTTTAAGTTTCATTAGGTCCCATTTGTTTATTTGTTTTTTTATTTCCTTTTCTCTAGGATGTGGGTCAAAAAGGATCTTGCTGTGATTTATGTCATAGAGTCCTCTGCCTATGTTGTCCTCTAAGAGTTTGATAGTGTCTGGCCTTACATTTAGGTCTTTAATCCATTTTGAGTTTATTTTTATATACAGTGTTAGGTAGTGTTCTAGTTTCACTGTTTTACATGTAGCTGTCCAGTTTTCCCAGCATCACTTATTGAAGAGGCTGTCTTTTCTCCATTGTATATGCTTGCCTCCTTTAAAGGCATAAAAGGCAAAAATAAGGTTACCATATGTTCATGGGTTTATCTCTGGGTTTTCTATCCTGTTCCATTGATATATATTTCTGTTTTTGTGCCAGTACCATACAGTCTTGATTACTGTAGCTTTGTAGTATAGTCTAAAGTCCAGGAGCCTGATTCCTCCAGCTCTGTTTTTCTTTCTCAAGATTGCTTTGTCTATTCAGGGTCTTATGTGTTTCCATACAAATTGTGATTTTTTTTGTTCTAGTTCTGTGAAAAATGCCATTGGTAGTTTTATAGGGATTACATTGAATCTGTAGATTGCTTTGGGTAGTATATTCATTTTCACAATGTTGTTTCTTCTAATCCAAGAACATGGCATATGTCTCCATCTGTTTGTATCCTCTTTAATTTCTTGCATCAGTGTCTTATAGTTTTCTGCATACAGGTCTTTTGTCTCCTTAGGTAGGTATATTCCTAGGTATTTTATTCTTTTTGTTGCAGTGGTAAATGGGCATGTTTTCTTAATTCCTCTTTCAGATATTTCCTCATTAGTGTATGGGAATGCCAGATTTCTGTGCATTAATTTTGTATCCTGCTGTATTATCAAATTCATGGATTACCTCTAGTAGTCTCTGGTATCATCTTTAGGATTCTCTATGTATAGTAGCATGTCATTTGCAAACAGTGACAGCTTTACTTCTTCTTTTCCGATTTGGATTCCTTTTATTTCTTTATCTACTCTGATTGCTGGGGCTAAAAATTCCAAAAATATGTTGAATAATAGTGGTGAGAGTGGACAACATTTTCTTGTTCCTGATTTTAGAGGAAATGATTTCAGTTTTTCATCATTGAGAATGATGTTGGCTGTGGGTTTGTCATATATGGCATTCATTATGTTGAGGTAAGTTCCTTCTATGCCTACTTTCTGGAGGGTTGTTACCATAAATCGGTGTTGAATTTTGTCAACAGCTTTTTCTGCATCTATTGAGAAGATCATACAGCTTTTCTCCTTCAATTTGTTAATATGGTGTATCACATTCATTGATTTGCATATATTGAAGAATCCTTGCATTACTGGGATAAACTCCACTTGATCACAGTGTAGATCGTTTTAATGTGCTGTTGGATACTGTTTGCTAGTATTTTGTTGAGGGTTTTTGCATCTATGTTCATCAGTGATGTAGGCCTATAGTTTTCTTTCTTTGTGACATCTCTGTCTGATTTTGCTATCAGGGTGATGGTGGCCTCGTAGAATGAGTTTGGGAGTGTTCCTCCCTTTGCTATATTTTGGAAGAATTTGAGAAGGACAGGTGTTAGCTCTTCTTTAAATTTTTAATAGATTTTGCCTGTAAAGCCATATGGTCCTGGGCTTTTGTTTTTTGGAAGATTTTTAATCACAGTTTCAATTTCAGTGCTTGTGATTGGTCTGTTTATATTTTCTATTTCTTCCTGGTTTAGTCTCAGAATGTTGTGCTTTTCTAAGAATTTGTCCATTTCTTCCAGGTTGTCCACTTTATTGACATAGAGTTTCTTATAGTAATCTCTCATGACCCTTTGTATCTCTACATTGTCAGTTGTTACTTCTCCTTTTTCTTTTCTAATACTGTTGATTTGAGTCTTCACCTTTTTTCTTTCTTGAGTAGTCTGTCTAAATGGTTTATCAATTTTTTTTATCTTCTCTAAAACCAGCTGTTAGTTTTATTGATCTTTGCTATTGTTTCCTTCATTTCTTTTTCATTTATTTTAATCTGATCTTTATTATTTCTTTCCTTCTGGTAACTTTGGGGTATTGTTCTTCTTTCTCTAATTGTTTTAGGTGTAAGTTAAGGTTGTTTATTTGAGATGTTTCTTGTTTCTTGAGGTAGGATTGTATTGTTATAAATTTCCCTCTTAGAATGGGTGTGCTGCATCCCATAGGTTTTGGGTTGTTATGTTTTCATTGTCATTTTTATAGGTATTTTTTATTTCCTCTTTCATTTCTTCAGTGATCTCTTGGTTACTTAGTAGTGTATTGTTTATCCTCCATGTGTTTCTGTTTTTTTACAGATTTTTTCCCTTAATTGACATTCAGTTCCGTAGTGTTGTGATCAGAAAAGATATTTGATAGGATTTCAATTTTCTTAAATTTATCAAGGCTTGATTTGTGACACAACATATGATCTACCTTGGAGAATGTTCCATGAGCACTTGAGAAGAAATTGTATTCTGTTGTTCTTGGATGGAATGCCCATAAATATCAATTAATTCCATGTTGTTTACTGTATCATTTAAAGCTTGTGTTTCCTATTTATTTTTATTTTGGATGATCTGTCCATTGGTGAAAATGAGGTGACAAAGTCCCCTACTATGATTGTGTTACTGTCAATTTCCTCTTTTATGGCTGTTAGCACTTGCCCTATGTATTGGGGTGCTCCTATATTGGGGGCATAAATATTTACAATTGTTCCATCTTCTTCTTTGATTAATCCCTTGATCATTATGTAGTGTCCTTCTTTGTCTCTTGTAATAGTCTTTGTTTTAAAATCTATATTGTCTGATATGAGAATTGTCTGCCCACCTTTCTTTTTTTTTTTTTTTTTTTTTGTGGTACGTGGGCCTCTCACTGTTGTGGCCTCTCCCATTGTGGAGCACAGGCTCCGGACATGCAGGGTCAGTGGCCATGGCTCATGGGCCCAGCCGCTCCACGGCATGTGGGATCTTCCTGGACTGGGGCACGAACCCATGTCCCCTGCATCGGCAGGCGGACTCTCAACCACTGTGCCACCAGGGAAGCCCCCCACCTTTCTTTTGATTTCCACTTGCATGGAATATCTTCTTCCATCCCCTCACTTTCAGTCTGTATGTGTCCCTAGGTCTGAAGTGGGTCTCCTGCAGACAGCATATATATGGGTGTTGTGTTTGTATCCATTCAACTAGTCTATGTCTTTTGGTTGGAGCATTTAATCCATTTACATTTAAGTTAATTATTGATATGTATATTCCTATTACCATTTCCTTAATTGTTTTGGGTTCGTTATTGTAGGCCTTTTCCTTCTCTTGTGTTTCCTGCCTAGAGAAGTTCCTTTAGCATTTGTTGTAACGCTGGTTTGGTGGTGCTGAATTCTTTTAGCTTTTGCTTGTCTGTAAAGGTGTAATTTCTCCAACGAATCTGAATGAGATCCTTGCTGAATAGTGTAATCTTGGTTGTAGGTTTATCCTTTCATCAATTTAAATATGTCCTGTCACTCCCTTTTGGCTTGCAGAGTTTCTACTGAAAGATCAGCTGTTAACCTTATGGGGATGCCCTTGTATGTTATTTGTTGTTTTCCCTTTGCTTCTTTTAATATCTTTTGTTTGTATTTAATTTTTGATAGTGATTAATATGTGTCTTGGCATATTTCTCCTTGAATGTATCCTATGTGGGACTCTCTGCACTTCCTGAACTTGATTGACTATTTCCTTTCCCATGTTAGGGAAGTTTTCAACTATAATCTCTTCAAATATTTTCTCAGTCCCTTTCTTTTTCTCTTCTTCTTCTGGTACCCCTATAATTTGAATGTTGGTGCATTTAACGTTGTCCCAGAGGTCTTTGAGACTGTCCTCAGTTCTTTTCATTCTTTTTTCTTTATTCTGGTATGTGGTAGTTATTTTTACTATTTTATCTTCCAGATCACTTATCCCTTCTTCTGCCTCTGTTATTCTGCTATTGATTCCTTCTGGAACATTTTTAATTTCATTTATTGTGTTGTTTATCATTGTTTGTTTGCTCTTTAGTTCTTCTAGGTCCTTGTTAAACGTTTCTTGTATTTTCTCCATTCTATTTCCAAGATTTTGGATCATCTTTACTATCATTACTCTGAATTATTTTTCAGGTACACTGCCTATTTCCTTTTCAATTTTTTAGTCTGCTGGGTTTTTACCTTGCTCCTTCATCTGCTGTGTGTTTCTCTGTCTTCTCATTTTGCTTAACTTACTGTGTTTGTGGAATCCTTTTCACAGGATGCAGGTTCGTACTTCCCATTGGTTTTTGGTTTCTGTCCCCAGTGGCTAAGGTTGGTTCAGTGGGTTGTGTAGGCTTCCTGGTTGAGGGGACTGGTGACAATATTCTGGTGAATGAGGCTGGATCTTGTGTTTCTGGTGGGCACGACTCCATTCGGTGGTGTGTTTTGGGGTGCCTGTGACCTTATTATGATTTTACGTAGCCTCTCTGCTAATGGGTAGGTTGTGTTCCTGTCTTGCCATTTGTTTGGCATAGGGTGTCCAGCACTCTAGCTTACTCGTCATTGAGTGGAGCTGGGTCTTAGCATTGAGATGGAGATCTGTGGGATATCTTTTGCCATTTGATATTATGTGGAGTCAGGAGGTCTCTGGTGGACCAATTACCTGAACTCAGCTCTCCCACCTCAGAGGCACAGGCCTGACTCCCAGCTTGAGCACCAAGACCCTGTCAAACTCACAGTTCCAAAGAATATAGAGAAAGAAAGAAAGAAAGAAAGAATGAAAAGAAAATATAAGAAAAAATATTAAAAATTTAAAAAATTTTAAAGTAATAAAAGAAGAAAAAGGATAGACAGAACCCTGAGACAACTGGTAAAAGCAAAGCTATAGAGACAAAATCACACCAAGAAGCATACACATACACACTCACAAAAAGGGAAAAAGAAAAAAAAAAAATATATATATATATATAAAGGAAGAGAGCAACCAAATCAATAAAGAAATCTACTAAAGATAATAAACTCTAAATACTAAACTAAGATAAACATAAAACCAGAAAAAAAATTAGATGCAGAAAGAAAACCCCAAGTGTACCGTTGCTCCCAAAGTCCACCACCTCATTTTTGGGATGATTTGTTGTCCCTTCACGTATCCAGAGATGCAGCGTACATCAAGTTGACTGTGGATATTTAATCCGCTGCACCTGAGGCTGCTGGGAGAAATTTCCCTTTCTCTTCTTTGTTCTCACATCTCCTGGGGTTCAGCTTTGGATTTGGCCCTGCCTCTGTGTGTAGCTCTCCTGAGGGCATCTATTCTTCGCTTAGGCAGGACAGGGTTAAAGGAGCAGCTTATTCAGGGTCTCTGGCTCACTCAGGCCAGGGGGAGGGAGGCATATGGAATGCAGGGTGAGGCTTCAGTGACAGAGGCTGGCATGATGTTGTAACATCCTGAGGTGTGATGTGTGTTCTCCTGTGGAACTTGTCCCTGGATCATGGGACCCTGACAGTGTGGGACTGCACAGCCTCCCAGGAGGGGAGGTGTGGATGGTGATGTGTGCTTGCACACAGGCTTCTTGGTGGCTGCAGCAGCAGTCTTAGCATCTCAGGCCCCTCTCTGGTGTCCATTCTGATAGTCGTGGCTTGCGCCCATCTCTGGAGCTTGTTTTAGGTGGTGCTCTGAATCCCCTCTCCTTGCGTACCCCGAAACAATGGTCTCTTGCCTCTTAGGCAGTTCCAGAGTTTTTCTCAGACTCCCTCCCAGCTAGCTGTGGTGCACTAGCCCCCTTCAGGCTGTGTTCACATAGCCAACTCCAGTCCTCTCCCTGAGGTCTGACCTCTGAAACCATAGCCTCAGCTCCCAGCTCCACCTGCCCCGCTGGGTAAGCAGACAAGCCTCTTAGGCTGGTTAGTGCTGGTCGACACCAATCCTTTGTACGGGAATCTCTCAGTTTTGCCATCTGCATCCCTGTTCCTGTGCTCTCCTTTGTGGCTCTGAAGTTTCCCCCTCACCACCCCCCCCATCTCCACCAGTGAAGGGGCTTTCTTAGTGTGTGTAAACTTTTCCTCCTTCACAGCTCCCTCCCAGAGGGGCATGTCCTGTGCCTATTCTTTTGTCTCTTTTTTTTTCTTTTGCTCTACCAAGGTACGTGGGGAGTTTCTTGCCTTTTGGGAGATCTGAGGTCTTCTGCCAGCATTCAGTAGGTGTTCTGTAGGAGTTGTTCCACATGTAGATGTATTTCTGTTGTATTTGTGGGAAGGAAGGTGATTTCCATGTCTTACTCCTATGCCATCTTGAAGGTCTTTCCCATACTTTATTTTTGAAAGTGAGTCCATTAATCCATCCCCACTTAAGAGGAAGAGAAAATTAAGTTTCACTTCTGGAAGGTGCAGTATCTATTGATATTATCTGGAAACTTTCTGACAGTAAGAATCCAGGCTCTCACTATCGATCATTTATTACTTATTTTTAATCTCTTAAATACATGTAAAGAGTTTTAGAATTGTTAAACTATATTTCTCTGAGGAAAAAGAACAAAACAAAACAAATAGACTACCATGTTTTTGGACAGTCCTTTTTGTTGTTAATGTTAATGTTTCCAGTAAAAAGACTGTTTGCCAATGTTACTGAAGTCAGCTCGAGTCAGCTCCTTATTCACTCCACACCCTTCAGTAAGGTTTTTTGATACATTTGTAATATGGTTAGATTCATTCTTCACAGTTTTTATTCCATCATGACATCCTGGTTGATTTTTTTTTTTTTAGGTTTTCATACATTAAAGTTTACACTTTGTGAAATATACTTCTCTAGGTTTGGACATAGAACGAGGTATCCAGTGCCCCAGTATCATGTAGAACATCACCCTAAAACATTCTCTGTATATCTTTTTTGTCATCAAGTCACATTTCATTCCTCCAGACTCTGGTAACAACTGATCATTTTCTGTTCCTATAGACTTGCCTTTCCAATATGTTATATGAATGTAATATTACAATAAATATCCTTTTGGGTTCTGGTTTCTTTCACTTGGCAAAAGGTATTTAGATTCAGCCATGATTTTGTATGAATTAATATATTCTCCTTTTCATTGTTGAATAGATATTCCATTGCACAGAGGTATCAGTCTGTCCATCCATTCCCCTGTTGATGGACATCTTGGTTGCTTCCAGTTTCTGAATAAAGATGCTACAAATATTCATGTGCAGGTGTTTGTGTAAATATGAGTTTTCAATTTATTTGAATCAATACCTATTCACAGGGAGTGCTGAGTCTATGATGAACTGTGCAAAATTTTCCAAACTGTCTTCCAAAGCAGCTCTTCTATTAGGAATTCCCATCAGCAATGGATAAGGGTTCTTTTTGCTCTGCATTTATTTCTGCTTTTTAAAAATTATTTTCAACATCAAGATTCTATTTACCATATTCACCTCTCTAATTTAAAAACTCAGTATAGTATTTGTCATTTGCTAATAATACTATAACTTTTACTAATATCAGTGATATTTATTGACTAGTTACTATGTAATAATCACTTTGTTCAATACTGAGACTACACAAATTTTAAAAGTAACTGTGTAAATTACTTTACATAGATTGTGCAATTTAGCCACAAAACAACTCTACAACTGGGTGTTATCATAAGTATTATTATTGTTATTATCCACATTTTACAGTTAGAACATATGACACGTAGAATTCAAGGTAAACTCATAAAGAACTATAAATTCAGTTTACTGACATTTACATGAAAGTGAAAAATAATTCTAGATTCCAGAGTCTATGACATGAAGGCAGGTGAGGCTTCAAATAACATAGTCCAAATTCCACTAAATCTAGAAAACATACCTTAAAATAATATGAATGTTATATTTGATTTTATAATATAATAGACATTTTGGTAATCATCACATAGCAGAATATCTGTAATAAAATAAATATAAATATGCAAGTGGTATTATGAAATCCATACTATGCCCTGGAAAATATAATGTTACTCAAACTAATAGAGAATTTTAAGTATGTTTTGAAAAATATCCTAAAGATTAACTTGAAATAAAAACTGTTGTCATACTCCAGCTACCTTCATGTACAGGTCCTCAGACATTTAGAAATGTGAAGGTGTGATGATTTTTCAGAATCTATAATATATTCATCCCTAGGCACGGTGGAGCATCTGCTCTTTATATGGGGTTTGATTCTTCCACTTTAAGTTAGTTAAGCTGCTGAACATGCACTTCTTTGGTACCTCATTAATTTTAACTAGATTTTGTTGAGTTGTGGAAGATTGTCATAGTTCAGAAGTTCCAAAAAACAACAATGATCAATTTATACTGTAGACATTCAAACCTCCTTTACCTAGAGCTTTTCCAGTTATTTTCTCCACCAGTCAGAGGCAATTACCCATCAGTATAAAGAACTATTTAGAAAGACTCCTGTGTTCCATTTGAATAAATATCCTTATGATAAGTGTAGCAAAAGAAAAAAAAATCATAATCCCATCATATATATCTCACAGCTCTCCACTCTATTTCCTTCTCTGACACCTTTCCTAGAATACCCAGAGTTTACTGAAAATAGTTATGTTAAGATACATGATATTGTGTAAGTCTAGCTAATCCTCTAATTTATTTTAAAATTATAATTCTGGGAGTAAAATGAGTTAGAAGTTGACATAGTCATAGTCCTTTGTGCCCTTTTTAGTCTATGTTATCTCCCAGAGAGTCAATAAGCAATTTCTTTCTAATTTATTTATCTGCCTCCAGTTGCACCCTGATATATTTTCCAATATTTCACATTAATTCAAATATGTTTTTTCCAAGATAATTAATTTGAAAAATAAATCTAGGTAGTACCATGTCACGCCACAATAAAAATAATAACTTCCAATCAACCACGAATGAGCTTACCATGAAGTCATAGAATTTCTGACACTGTCCATTATCCTATGGGTGCATTTAAATTTTTTCTTGGATAATCATTCTGAATTTAAGAAGCTGATTTTAAAATGAAACAGCTTCTAAAATTTCTAATTCCTGAATATTTTTCTGTCAATAGTATAGACTGATGGCAAAAAAACTTAGCTTCTCTAAATTACAATAAGGGCTAAACTCTATTTTCTATAAACGTTTCCATGCTGGTTTACTTTTTGCAAGTTCAGCTACCGTTTAACTTTGAGTTAGTGTTTTGTATGTTTTCACATTTTGTTTTTGTTTGTGCAAAGAGCAATGCAATGGACATGGAGTATGTTGTATATTTAATAAATTTTGAGAGAGAGTAAATAATCAAGAATGAATGTGAAGAAATTATACAACTTTAGTTCAAATGCAGAAAAGTTTAAATAAAATATGCACAATTCTCAATTTGAGGTAATGAATGCATATTATCCTTACACAAATCTAAAATTATTCATGAATTTCCAATTGACAAACAGACTGAATTCCTAAAGATTTCTTTTAATGTTTCTTTCTGGGAAGAGAAAATTAGTGTTTCCATAGAAATGCAGTAATAATTATACTGGTTGGTTTCCCAGGCTACAGTTTAAACTGTATCACATAAGTTAGTAGGCTTTTGTAGCTAGAGGTAACACTCTATTATGTGATCACTGTAGTTCAATTTGGGTATTGAGATTTTGAAAATATTCAACTCCCTGTATTTTCTTTTCTCCTCTGCCTAGTATTCTGTGCCCCATTGCTCCAACTCTTAGCCATCTGTCTAAAAACACAAATACACAGATACAGAAAGAGAGACAAAGAGTAAGATAAATATATTTATTTTAGGTAATTAGCTTACACAAATGCAGAAGCTTGACATGTCCAAATCAATCAATCAACCAATTACCTGGGGTAGACCAGCAGGCTGGGAGCTTAGGGAATAGCTGCAGTTCAAGTCCAAACCCTGTCTGCTGGCAGAATTCTTTCTTGTTTGGAGGAGGTCAGTAATTTTCTATTAAGGATTTCAACTGATTGGATGAATCCACCCACATTACCATAAAGGGTAACTTATGCCTTCCAAAAATCACCTTCACAGAAATATCCAGAATGTTTACCAAGGTCCATACGAGTTGATTCATGATATTAAATATTAACACTGACCACTATTTAAAACCGGAATTTGGTGACCCTTATGATATGGGACTACCTATAGACAGTAACCAAAGAATCTTCTACTTGATCTTTTTTTAAATTTTTTTAATTGAAGTACAGTTGATTTACAATGTTGTGTTAATTTCTGCTGTACAGCAAAGTGATTCAGTTATACATGTGCATATATTCTCTTGTTTTTATACAACTGGCTTTTGTAAAATTGGAGTACAGCTGCTTTACACTGCTGTGTCAGTTTCTGCTGTACAGCAAAGTGAACCATGTGTATACATATATCTCCTCTTTTCCGGATTTCCTTCCCTTTTAAGTCACCACAGAGCACCGAGTAGAGTTTCCTGTGCTATACAATAGGTTCTCATTAGTTATCTATTTTATGCATAGTAGTGTATATATGCATACATTCTTTTTTATATTCTTCTCAATTATGGTGTATCACAGGATATTGAATGCAGTTCCCTGTGCTATACAATAGGACTTTGTTGTTTACCCATTCTATATGTACTAGTTGAATCTGATAACCCCAAACTCCCAATCCATCCCTCCCTGACACCTCCTCTTGGCAACCACTAGTCTGTTCTCTATGTCTGTGAGTCTTTCTGTTTTGTAGATAAGTTCATTTGTGTCTCACTTTAGATTCCACCTATAAGTGATATCATATGGTATTTGTCTTTCTCTGTCTGACTTCACTTTACTACTTGATCTTGATTGGTCATTGTGGATC
Source organism: Stenella coeruleoalba (assembly GCF_951394435.1). Classification (NCBI taxonomy): domain Eukaryota; kingdom Metazoa; phylum Chordata; class Mammalia; order Artiodactyla; family Delphinidae; genus Stenella; species Stenella coeruleoalba. The sequence goes on along the minus strand of NC_137164.1, from coordinate 34,808,738 downwards.
TCAGATTTGAATGACTTTACACTTCCTTTTAATGTTCAGATTGGGAGAATCCTAATCTCTCCTTTTAAATAAATTTACCCTGTGGTTAATGATAGCCTGCATAGTGAAGTAAGGATTGAAAATGCATCCAAAGAGAAAGTCCATAATTATGCTGTGAAATACTGCTGTGATAATTTTTAACAATATCTACCCCAATAAAAATATCATCACTCATTTGAATAAATAGATACTTATTGGTGTATACATGTATGTTAATCTACAGTGATAGCACATTATTAACATCATTTCTATAGTAAAATGTTTTCAACTAGCTGGAAAGAGTTAATACTAACAAATCATAGGAAGTTTATCAAATGTTAAATTTTACTGATAGTTTATTTTGAAAAACAAAATAAAGGAGTTCATAGAAGATAACACTAAATATAAAGTGGTGGCAGAAGATGCTAAAATTCTGTGACCTCTTCGGTGCTATTCCTCAATTATAATTTTTGGTTTGATTTTTTAATGTAATAATCTGACTATATATATATATATATATATATATAGAGAGAGAGAGAGAGAGAGAGAGAGAGATAAACAATAGATAGAGTTTCCTCTGTAACTCTCACATTCTCAGGACATTTTCAACAATTACTTTAAAAATGTATGTCTTGGGCTTCCCTGGTGACGCAGTGGTTGAGAGTCCGCCTGCCGATGCAGGGTACGCGGGTTCGTGCCCCGGTCCGAGAGGATCCCACATGCCGCGGAGCGGCTGGGCCCGTGGGCCATGGCCGCTGAGCCTGCGCGTCCGGAGCCTGTGCTCCGCAACGGGAGAGGCCACAACAGTGAGAGATCCACGTACTGCAAAAAAAAAAAAAAAGTATGTCTTTTACAATTTGACCTCAAGAAATGAGATCTGGACATTAACATCTAGATATTATATCAGTGAACATATTTAAATTATGTTGTTAAATATTAATTAAAATATACTATACAATTTAAAAATGTTTACATTGAATGCAGATCAGTCTGGGAAAAATTGAGAATCAAACACTTTAATAATTATGTTTAATCCTTCTTTTCTGTTCCCTTTTCTTCATCACATCTAGTTTCAGCACTCACCAATGTGTTCCCAGCCTCTATCTTCTACTGAAAATTATTTTCTAAGAAAAGCTTCTTGGAGTATAGAATGTCTAAGCAAAATCATGAACCGCGAATTGGAAGTTAGCCAGGTACAGATGGCAAGAAGGCATTTAAGCTTAGGGAGCAGCATGTGCAAAGGCACAGAGGTGTAAGAAAGCATGACCTAATCAGGAAAATGCCATTAGTCAGCCTGTCACAACCTAAAATTAAAAAGAAGAAATAGACATTATCTTTATGACAGAGTTAATGACTGTACATTATAACTTACAGCAAACAATACAACTGTAGTAAAATGCACTGAGAGTTGAAATTGTAATAGTACCAGTGCTGCAGCTGTTATTGTCGTTTTGTTTGGGGATATATAATTTAAAAGCAGGGAGGATTTTAACACATGCATCATTTTGTTGTTATTGTTCTGGGAAGGACACATACAGTTCTCTGGTGGATTGGTTTCTAACCCTGATTCCAAGGCAGCCATGGAATAATGAATATCTTGTTTGTTTGTGTGTGTGTGTGTGTGTGTGTGTGTGTGTGTTTTAATGAATCAGATTCCTAATTGGATAGTCATCCTGCCATTCTCCAGATGCTCTCCCTTACCTCCAGTCAATCTGTACAAAAGTTCTGGAGATATGATCAATCATTCATTAATTTATTAACTTAAACATTTATCTAATATTTACTAGAAGAAGTTCTGGGAACTGTTTTCCTTTTGAGCATGTAATGCTCACTTAACAAGAAAGTGAAGGGCCTACCCTAATGGGGCTTACACTTTAATAGCTTAAATTCTAGTGCTTATGACAGATGCCCTTTGTCTCAGTCCTTTTAGGTGTAAAACTTCTGCTTCTTCTTCCATGTGTGTGTGGTACCCAAGAATCTTTGTTAAAGATGGTACATACCACCTCTTTGGCACACTTTCCTAAAATATTGTTATGTGTTCCCATTGCTCAAAGAATTAACAGATATTTCTCTGTCTCTCACTTCATGAGACCATTCTTCTGCATTATGAAGTGCATCAGGGGTACTCTTCATCTTCTTTTCCTCCACCCCAGCACCTGCATAATCAATTCAGTCAGTTTAGGTTTCAACCTTAGAGGGGAAGAGTTTTTGACCAAATGTTGCAGCTGCTTCTCACTTTACTAATGGCACCAAAGTAGGAAATTACAAAGCTTCTCAACCTAGCAAAAGAAAACCAAGAAAAAAATACATAAGCTGTTGCAAAATGAATATCCTCCAAAATTATCTTGCCATAATGTAAGATAAATATCTACTTCTTACTTTTAGAGCAGTCCTGAACTGTTGTAACTCTATAATGTAAATTTTTTATATAGTGTATTAACATTCCAATCAGTAAAAGGAAAATGTTAGCGACTATGGAGGAATGATGGGACCCATATGTGATTGATGGGAGTTAATGGTACTTGTCCTCAGTTGTAGATGCCTGCCAGCCATTGTGGGTCAAGATAATGACCACTGTTAAGGAGATGGCAGAGTTCAGGGAAGTGGTGAATCTGTGAGGAAAGAGAGCCACCTGAAGGAGCCAGGACACAGATAGATCTAAACTATTATTTGAGGGCTTTGAAGCATCTGGGACAGGGTGCACAAACAGCTGGTAGAGATAATAGTGATACACAAAGGATTTAACTATGATATGAACATTACTTTGGGAGTTCCAGTACTTGCCTGTGGAGAGGAAAACTGATGAAATAATACTAGCTATCATTTTCATAGCATGACTGTATGTGAAGCACTATTCTAACCACCATTTCACATGTATTAATCAATTTAACCCTCACTATGAGGGAGAGATTATTATGTCCAGTTTTCAGTGGAAGGAGATAAAGTACAGATAATTAAGTATTCTACAATATGATTCATAAATGACAGATTCAATAGTCCACCAAACCCAGCAGTCTGGTTCAAGAGTACAGGAGTTTAACCACTAGACTGACAGGAGGGAGGGACTGCTTGAGATTCACAACTTGGCAAAGATAAAGAGAAAAACATCCCTTGAAAGCTAGGAGCTGGTCTGGTACTCTCAGCTGGACTATGGTGTTCTTCAGTCAAAAATAAGCAATTTCACAGAATATCGACATCAGATGATATCAATCTGTGACCATGACAGAGTCAAAGAAAATAAGACCACTCTGTAATCTTGAGTAAACAGACAAAATATGAATAATGTCTAAACCACAAAATGACAAGACATACACCTATCCTGGCTAATGAAGTGACTGATGCTTCTTTACTAATTACTGTTTTGCTTCTGTCCAGTCTTCCTTCCATCTAGATGAGGCTAGTAAGAATCAATTACTTCTGATCTCTGAAAGCATACAATCAAAGCACAATCCCACTTCTTTAAACTCACCTTAAATTGACCTAACATAAGCCCAAGTTCTCTGATAGGTTTTTTCTAACACCCTCATATTGAGACTCCTCATGGTGTGTCTACTTACTCTTGTAACAATCATCAAACCCAACATGTCCAACTACAAGTGCATGCCTGTTGGTCTTTGTCTGGAGGAGTTGATAGTAACTTTAAATTGCTATTTGGGTATTCAAAATTAGGACATTTGATACTAACTAGTGAAGAGGAATAGAGTGGTTACAGAGAACCATAAAAAATAAAAATAAAGGAAAAGGGAAAGAAGACATATAGAAGAAGAGGGGTTAGAGACAGAACTGAGAGGGAGTGAGAGAGCAAACAATATAATACTGTTGATTATAGACTTTACAAACCTTTGCTTCCCCAACTTTAATATTGATAACTATGTATTAGAAAACCTGACTTTCAGGCAGGGTGCCATCTCTTCCAGTAACACATTTTAACATTTCTCCCTAATTGCAGAGTGAAAGATATTCAATAAGCAGATAAAATGGGGTGTATTTTGGTGTAGGACATATTTTCTGGAGCCATCCAAATGTCACACAAGCACAGTCAATTCTGCCAACTTATGACACAAGCTTAATAAAATGTAAATTCTAAATAAACATAAATTTAAAAATATATTTTTATCTGTGTTATAAATTGGGTAAGAAAACATCATTTCAGAGGTGGCATAAATAATATGAGTTTAGAACCTCACTTTAAAATTGTAATTTATATGCCTATTTCCCAGCAAAATTATGTTTGAAATATCTTAGTTATAGCTCAAAGTTAAAGCATGAAAAAGGCTAATCATTATTAACACATGCATAAATTATATCTATATGACTACTTTCACATTATGTCTTACTGTGGTGCAAGGAAGTATACACCAAAAAAGTTCACAGTTGCTCATTCTTCTTCATCAGGAAACAGTGTTATCACATATCTTACTTGAAAGGAATGACCTTGAGGTTTTCTCCAGCCTAGTTTCTCCAGCGATGAGATCATAAGATCAGCTCATTGTCACCTTAGATAAAAATCAAACTAAAACTCTAATGGAATTTGATCCACTGCAATTTTCATTAGAAATAGTCTTTAATAAATCTTTATACATCCTTGTGCGTTTTTAAAGAGGAGTGTATTGCCCTTTGTTCTTCCAGTTAAATACATAGGAGGAAGTAAACTGAACTTTTCTAAAAATGCATTGATTACTGATATTACCTATTTCAACAAAAAACACTCCAATTATATCTTAGCTTTTGAAATTGTAGTCTGCTAAAAATAGCCCACATGGGCTGGAAAACAAAACTAAACTAAACCAAATAAACATTAACGGCCAACTCCTCCTTCCTCCCTAGCATTTGAAAGAAACAAATTCCAGGGAATGCAAATCAGATGCTTCTCCATCTACTATGTCATGCAGAGGTTTAGAGGCAGAGTGAGAAATAGAACTTTGTTCTTCTGACTCTTGATTCAGTGCTTCTTCTGCCTTTCATGTGTGTCTGTGTGCACGTGCTCATACACACATATGCATGTGTTTTGTTGGAATTTTAAACAAAATAATTCAATATGACTGAAAGTATATGGTTCCTATGGAGTATGATACACACTAAAAATACAAATTTCCCAAGGATAGTTATAAATTATATTCACTTAAATGATTAGGTAAACTCAGGTAGACCTAGAAACCTATATTCAGTTATAAAGCCATGATTTCTGTGAAGACAGAAAACACGGAGTATTAACCTGAAGAGTTTATCTTTTGAGCAATGGTAGATTCTTAATAAGTCAAAAGATGAGTTGAACAGATGTAGGTGGTTAATCAGGAGAGGCAAACAGCAAAGATTTATAATAGATTTTTATTTTACCTAAAGTAAATCTTCTTTTGTTTTATAATCAGTTAATTAGCCAAAAAAAAAAAAAAAGCATTGTCAACAACATTCACATGCTCTTTGCATTTCAATATAGCTGGTACAAAATTCAAATATAATACGAAAAATGGATTTTACAGGGCATTATGGAAAAGTGAGCTGGCAATCTCTTTTGTAGCTCTTTTAAAGTAATAGGTTACTTTTCTCTGACTACTTTAAGAGTTTTTCCCATTATCTTTGATTTTAGGAGGCTCTTCATGTTATTATCTTTCTCCAGTGACGATCCAATTATCTCCCTGCTATCAGATAATGTAATGCCTACTCACCTTAATAAAACAGGAATTGAGCTGGCTCAAGGGTGGAATGCAGCCCTGGTAAGATTCAGTTTAACTCTAATAGTTGTGTGATCCTCCATGGTTTTCAAAAGAGAACTATGTTTTAGTGAAAGTAAAAGTATGGATTTGTGTGTATATGTACATATGTGTTGCAAAGGGAAGTGAGGGCTAGAATATGAAAGTAGGAAATGAAAGAGTGAAAGAATAATAACTGCATATAAGAAAATAATATTTTAAAATTTAAGTTCCTTCTACAAGGAGGTAATTAATGTCCTTTTTAGTCTTGCCTGACAAGACGTTTCTTAGTTTTACTTAGTTGTAGGCCCAGTAAACATACAATCAAATTCTAACTATTCTGGATAAAATCTGATCAAGTATAATTTTTAAAAGTATGAGAAAGAATGATACTAATAATTTTATATGGGTAATTGGTATTCCTTCCCAGACTTATAAGAAAATGTTGGCAATTTATTATTTAAGAACTTTTAGATTTGCAGGATTATAATTTATATTGGTGGTTTTTAAAATAGACTCCCTTGGAATACAAATGTTCTGAAATCGCAATCAAAGCCCCCTTTTATTATTAATGGATAGTAATAAAACTTTCAAAAGTAACAAAAAACGTATATAGATAGATTTTTTTTATTTTAAAATTTGAAAAAAATATGGGAATTTCCTGGTGGTACAGTGGTTAGGACTCGGTGCTTTTGCTGCCAGGGCCCAGGTTTGATCCCTGGTTGGGGAACTAAGATCCTGCAAGCCACACGGTACAGCCAAATAAAGAAAGAAAAGAAAAGAAAAATACATTTTATCTTAAAATTCCATTACCTATGTATGCTAGAATCTTAAAAACTTTATATATAACATATTATTAATTTACATACCTAGTTATTTTAACTTTGGTGTAACCATATTTCATAGTGTTAAGATAGGATGACGTACAACTGCTTTCTTAACTGAGGTACTTTATTAACCAATTTGGAACCTACTGACTATTTTTCCTAATTCTTTCACTTTCTTTAGGTAAATCATTATGAACAAGCTCAATTTTGCTTATTCTAACATTATCAAATAAATTTGTACCCTTTATACATGTATTATACATTAATCTTGCAACAATTTCTTTCCTTCAAGGTTTTGCCTTATCCTTAAATGTACTTTCTTCCTCCTGCTTGCATTTGTTCTCTTTCTCTTTCTTTTTCTTTTCCTCATTCTGTAGTTTTCTGGGTCTTTTTAAAATGTCAGTCTGTTCTAGAAAGTTCAAATCTTTTTTTAAATGAAAAGGTTTCATGAAGCTTCTATAGTAAAAATAAATAAATAAATAAGAGAGAAATTCTCAGGAGCTACTTTAAGATATAATTGGTTTAGTTTTTTAAGATATAATTAGTTTAATGTTTTGGAGTGCAACAACAGTTTTACAATATACATTTTATTCCATTTGGCTCAAAAAGTGTATCAGTGTTACATTTTATTCTTTTCGCCTTGTATTCTTATTTAATTACCAATTAGTGTTCATTTGTGAAACCAGCAGTAAATATATGTTAAACATTTATGACTCTGTTGAAGAGAACTTAGTCCTTATTTATGCTCCTAAGGTCTGTGTTTCAATTTATGGTTCTATCACAAAATGAATCATCAACAAGGAGAGCTCATTTGCCAAAATTAGTGCTTACCAGATAAGAAAATACACAATAGGGCTTCCCTGGTGACGCAGTGGTTGAGAGTCCGCCTGCCAATGCAGGGGACGCGGGTTCGTGCCCCAGTCCGGGAAGATCCCACATGCCGCGGAACGGCTGGGCCCGTGAGCCATGGCCGCTGAGCCTGTGCGTCCGGAGCCTGTGCTCCGCAACAGGAGAGGCCACAACAGTGAGAGGCCCACGTACTGCAAAAAAAAGAAAAGAAAAGAAAAGAAAATACACAATAACAAGACAGTGCATTACTTGGACATGCTATTTATCTTTATTTTTAAACTTCTCTTTGTGGTAATGATTTTCTTCATTATTTCATACATTTCTAGCTACCAAGCATCATCCTCTCTCATCTTGCGTCATTTATTTAAATATTTCAGTTACGCTTTTGAAAGTTTTTTAAAGTACTTGTATCATTTCTCCATGTGTCATTCTGTATGTCTTCAATGTCCCCACCACTGTTAGATAGCATGAAGTATGATAAAAATAAAGCATGGGTTTTCCATTAGGGGAATCTTATTCAAGTGAGAATCAGAGCATTTTCAATGCCTATAAAATATATTAAATGTTGATTTCAAAAACTTAATTAAATGAAAATTTTATTTGTAACTATGACAAATAATCATTTCTGAATGGATATTTGTCAAAATAGTTAGAATGAGTTGTTAATACCAGAATCATAATCATTTTTATTTAAATAAATGTTTAAAGTTTACCTGAATTTTAAGAAGAGGTGAAGAAAAGTAGACACCTACATTTGGAAGTTAGAGTTAATGCTCCCTTTGTTAGCACAATTTTCTGTATGCAGTTATTTACTTACTCTTTTATTTCAGTTTGGATTCTCTAGATACATTTTCAAAAGTTCATATTATTTCCTATTAAAACTTAAGCAAAAATGTTTTAACTTTTTGAAGCCCAGGTGGTTTAGTAAATGATCCATAAATTATTAAGTTCTATTCAGGAGTATATCGTATTGCATAAAATAAACCTAATAAGGTGGATAATACAGGAAAAAGTGGGTTTTCAATCGTTTTTATGAACACATGAAATAAAAGTTTTATATTAATTTAACAGGAAAAATTCTTTCTTTCTGTAACACAGTCATAAAAACTAATTAGTGCATGCAGTGAATGGAGTTGAAGCCAATATTTGTGAGAGTTTAGTATTCACAGTAAACAATTTTATTTCTCTTATTAGTTTTTTACTACAACAGGGACTTCCCTAGGATCTTTCTTTTTCATGTACAATGTACCGAGGATGATATGAAATAGAAGTACTATTTGATTATTTTAACTGTTACACTTTCCTTAAAATGTCTTCATTTGTGATAATCTGCCAATATTTGTTAGTAAGAGTTAAATCTATTTATCATCATTTTTTCATATGTTTGTTATGTTTAATTTCATGGGAATAATTGTATATATGGGATATATATTGTTTACATCTTATTCCCTTGTATATAGAACCACAAATGAGAGGAAGAATAAGATCAATTTATTTTAAGCTGATAAAAGTGTACTGCATTAAATCACAGTTTGATATATTTTTTTCAAATCAAAAGTGTATAAAAATAATTTTTACATTTGAAAAATAATTTTTAAGGTTAAATGTTTATTGATGATTCAGGGTTGAGTTAGCTATCATTTATTGAATTCTTAGCAGAGGCCAGACACTATACTCTATGTGGTGTTAGATAAACAGTGCCTTTGACAGGGCAAGTACATACTATTATGCTCACTTTACATACAGTATACTAGAGTTGGGAATGTTATTTTCTTGGGTTCTCAATGTCACAAGCCAAGATTTACACTCAAGGGGTTCAAAAGTCATGCTGCATTGTAGTCTGTGCTTGTGCAAACTTGGGTAAAGTTGAATTTTCCCAACCATGTTGTAAATTACTTGAACTTAAGCTATGTAGTTAAATTCTTTCATTTTAATCAAATCCCAATTCTGACTCTTTAGGTATTTGTTTGAGTCCTGATCACTTAATTCTCACTCACATCAAAGGATCAAGAATTATTTTTACCATGTTATTTTATTCTGTACAGTTACTTAGGGAATTTTAAATTTCTATTGTCATGCGTATCATACATAGTACCTTTTACATATGTTTTATAATAGTTGAGAAAACAACAATTCAATTAATATCTCATGTTACAATCATATAATTTGTAAAACAATTCTCACATGTCTAATATGTCGCATTAAAATGAAGGCTTATAGAGATTTCTATGATGACAGCAGTTTAATCCATCCGGTGCCTGTAAGTCAAGTAGGCATGATTTCCAGGGAATAAATAAGGGATGGAAAGAGATAACTAGAATGTTGTTGTCTGCCTTTCTTCCACATAAAACAAGAATCTGGTATCCTGCTTGCGGAATTCCTGGGGCAGGTATTTTAACAACATATCTTAGAAAGAGTTTGGCTTATTCTGATCCCCGATCCAAGAAAGATAAATGGAAACATATATGCATGGACCAAGTCCCCTTGAAACTCAAAGACCAAAACAAATACCCCAAACAGTTGAGGAGAAATTTAAGAGATTGGTGAGTAAGTACACCTTCTCCTGTATCTTCATAAAGAACTGACAACTTTTCTGCTGAAATAAATGACCAGTGGGCTTAGACTATATCTGAAGTGTTTTCTGGGTCCCCTACCAGGTGATCCTCAACTCCTATGAATTCACATCAAATAATACACTCCTGATCCTGGTAATATAGAGAATTTTAAAAAGGAAAAAAAAATCCTCACTAAAAATGTGTAAAATTGAAGAAAAGTTATCATAAATATTATTTTAAATAAGTAAGTAAAGTTTAAAAAAAAGTAACTATCACGGGCTGGTTGTAAACATGGGACTGAAAAACATAGTCATAAGCAACTTATCTGAAACCAGATTGGCTCTGACTTTATTTAGAGGACCTGAAGTTGTAAGGTCCTGAATAAATAAGAAATACCATAAAATTATTCACAAGCATCATGTTAAAATATTGATTGTCCTATTGTATAAACAAGTGTTTACAAGGTACACATCTAAAATATAAGACAAAAACATTGTAGAAAGATTAAAAAATCTGTCAAAAGTGAATAAAGGTATGGTAACATAGATATATATTTTCACAAATTGAAATATAGCTATTTCAACACACACATATATGTAAATTGAATTGCATGAGGGATTTACAAAGGATAAAACTACCCAAATAGTCATAAGTCATAGGAAGACATGCTCAAGCTCACTAGTAATCAGAAAAATCCCAAATGAAATTCACATACAATAACATTTTACAAATTTCAGACTTGCAAAAATTAGTCTGGAAACAAGAATTGCTGTCAGTGAGATGGAACAGTAGGCATTCTCAAACACTGCTGGTCAGAGTATATTTTGGTATAACTACTTTATAGTGCAATTTGACCAGCAATATCTAATAAAGTTGAAATTGTCCATATTCTATAATCCAGAAATTGCCCTTTTAGGTATAATCTCCTGGTGAATCTCTCATAGATGCAGATGCAAATCTAAATTTGTACAGTATTATGGTGAAAAGGTTGAAATTACTGAAAGTGGAATGACATGCATTAACATATATAAGTCTCAGCTTCCATAAAATGTTTGGCATGATGTGTACAGTGTGATAATACACTCACATTTGCAAATACACACACACGATAAAAAAAATAAGCCAAACAAGACTGTATACTGTTTATGATCAGTAGTTGTTTAATAAAATTACTCCACAACACACATAAATGATAAACATCAAATTTAGAAATGATTTTACCTGTGCTTTAGGACAAAAGATGAAGCTTAGACTGAGAACAATTACACATGGTAGAATATTTATTCTATTTTTAAAAGGAAAACCAAGATCTGAAATAAACATGACAAATACTTGAAACTGTGTAATTTTGGTGCAGTTAGTCACTGTATTCGACTTTATAATTTTCAATATACTTTAACATTTTCATAAAGTAAATCATAACATTACAATAGGATCCTGTAGCTAAAGAGTTCAAGAAGAATAAATATTAGAAGAGATCTCTAAGAAAATGGAGTCCCTGGTGCCTTCTCCGGGGGAGAACTTGAAAAAATGAAGAAAAAAGCACTCATAATATGTAAGTCCAGTGCACTAAAATGGTTCACTAGCAAGACTTAAATTAGTGGGCTGGGGCTTCCCTGGTGGCGCAGTGGTTGAGACTCCACCTGCCGATGCAGAGGACACGGGTTCGTGCCCCGGTCCGGGAAGATCCCACATGCCGCGGAGCGGCTGGGCCCGTGAGCCATGGTCGCTGAGCCTGCGCGTCCGGAGCCTGTGCTCTGCAACGGGAGAGGCCACAACAGTGAGAGGCCAACATATAGCAAAAAAAAAAAAAAAAAAAAAATTAGTGGGCTGGAGAAAAAAGTGGTAAAAATATTTAGAGTCAAAGAAAAAATGAAAACCATGACATTTGAAAAGGTAAGTGATAAACCCAAAGGCTTAACACACACACGCACGCACACACACACACACACACATATATATATATATGTAAGCAATTCCATCAGTAGACAAGGAAATAGATTACGAAGAGACAAATACTCTGCAAATAATATGACCGGGAGCTGAAGAAAGACTTGAGTCTGCAGGTTGAAAGTCTTCATCTCATGCTATAAGGAATTGATGAGAAAAAGATACAAATCTTGGCAGATCTTAGTAAAATTCTGACCTGGAAAAAATTTAAAGTATAAAATGTCTTACTGCTGTTGGAGAGTCAAGATAAAGTGCCTTACATATTGCCGATGGCTAGGTAACTTGTGGCATTTCTGCAAGGCAATCTGTCATGGTCACTTAAAAATAAGGCACACATACCTGTCTTCTTTCCCAGCAGTCTTGCAGTTGAGAATTTATCACAAAGAATTAAAAAAATACAAATATCTAAGGATGTAAATGAAATGCATTTATTGCAACACTATTTCTTTGGGATCCCAGTAAATCCATCTATAGAGGAAAGATTGAAAAAGTACAGTACATCTACCCAATGGGATATTATGCAACCATTAAAAAGAATTAGTAGGAATATACCAGTTAACTTCAAAGGATTTTTTATGATATATTATTAAGCTGGAAAAAATAAGATAATAATTTTGTGCCATGTATATTTCATATCTAGAAAGCAATTAATGACCAATAACATTCTGCTTTAATATATATGTATGTGACTATGTTTATGTCAAAATATGTTTAAAGGTATTACAAAAATGTATACATACAAAATACCCATATAAGAAAAATGACTAAAAAGTGGAAGGAGGGTACACTTAATGCTAATGTGGGTTGTAATGCATTTTGAGAACAAGAAAGGTTGAATAAATGACGATTACAGGGCTTCCCTGGTGGCGCAGTGGTTGAGGGTCCGCCTGCCGATGCATGGGACACGGGTTCGTGCCCCGGTCTGGGAGGATCCCACATGCCGCGGAGTGGCTGGGCCCGTGAGCCTTGGCCGCTGAGCCTGTGCGTGCGGAGCCTGTGCTCCACAACGGGAGAGGCCACAACAGTGAGAGGCCCGCGTACCGCAAAAAAAAAAAAAAAAGGCAATTACAGAGGGAAAAAGTGACGTTAGAAAGAAAATATGCATGATATGATACTTTCAATGTATAATTGTATATGTGTGTATAAATCCAGAAATATTATGTAAATAATATAAATAATAGTTAATATTTATACAACTATGTGTCTAAATGAAGGAATCTGAGGAAAATAAATTTAGATATAAATCTATTGCCTCTAAAGGGTATTGAACAAAGTAGATTGTACAAATAGTGGTTTTATCTCAATAAAATGAGAAATAAAAAATAACAAATACCCAACTGATGAACATCATGATTGTATATATTTGCATTAGCAAGGATGCACTCAGGCTAAAAACATGAGTTACTGCCAGGTAAGATAAGTTGGACCAGAGATGAGTGGTTAGCGCTGTCATTATTCAACTTGTTATTAGGTTGTCAAGTATTGAAATAACAATGTATCCCTTCTGTAATTTGAAAAACCTTATATAAAATAATTAAAATTATTCAACAAATCATTTGAAGAGCTTTAATCTAAACGTTATCAAATTCCATTGCAAAAAATGAGTTTATACTTAATTCTATTTAATTCAATAAAAATATGGATATTACAGGTGCAGAATCCTATGAGGCCTTAGGGCACAATGATTCCATATTCAAGTTTTAGAGTTAAAGAGGCTGCGGTCAAATCCTGCTTTGGCACCCATCTAATCTGGGAAAATTCCCTAAAGGTCATGTACCAGTTCCCTTGTCTACAAAGTGCAAATAATAGTAGGAAAAATGAGGATAATAGTAGATAACTAAATTTCTGAAAATAACACACATGAAGCTCTCAAACAGCCTGACATACATTAAATTCCAAATATAGGTTAATTATTATAATTAAGAAGGAAAAAACCTGCAGTGGGAGTTAAAAAAATGGATAACTAAAACAAACTCAGTGAATAGTACATGTGTGCTACAAAGATTTACAAATGTCCTCTCTAGGATTTTCACGACAGGTTTGCCACCTCAAATGTATGTGTCATTAATATCCTTCCATAAGAAAAAAATACAGAAAGGCTGAGTGATTTAGCCATTGTCAAGCAGATTATCTACCTGAAAATTTAGATTTTCTAATTCTTGGCCCAGTGACCATGCACTTGGGACATTTTAAAAACCCTTTTAAAAAGTTACATTAACAGATATATTTTGAATATATATTATAAAGTGTCTTCTACACGTTTAAATAAGGCAGTTTAAAAAATGAATTTGGACATTAATTTCAAAAATTCATGGTATGAATAGTTCAAAATGAATTATATATTTATAGTTTATCCTTTGCTCGTGGTAGTTAGCAGTTTTATACCTATAATTTTTATTGAATGATTTTATTGATTTTTTTATATTTATAATCTTCATAAATATACATTATCTTCAAATATTGGCTGTAATAGTAACTTGGCAAAGCAGTTCGGTAACAATTGGGAAAGTAAATATATATTTGGCTTTGTTCATGGTTTTATCTTATCTAGATAAGACAAATACAATCTGATTTAATACTTATTCTTGTATAAATCTACTCTGGTTATACAGAAGAGGTCGGGGTCTTTTCCCATGCCCCTAGCTGCCCTTCTGTGGCTGCTCTGGCTTTCTTGTGTCTTAATCCCCATGGCACTTAAACCTCTGATATAGATTCTACCTCTGTTAGAATCTAATTATAAACTGACTTGTGGGGTTTTATACTTGTATGTAAAGCATTTTATCTTCTTAATTAGATAGTAAAATCATTAAAATCAGGAATTATTTCTTTTACTTCCTTTAGATCTCCCTAGTTTGGAACACATAATATGACAAAATAGTTTTTATTTTATGACTTACCCAGGAAAGAATCATCCTTTAGAAGCATACATTCTAATTAAATACAAAACTGGTGCTGGTGTTATAACTACATCTAGAAAATGTCCTTTTTTTTTTCTTGCATTTAGACAAAAAAACTACTAAATATTCAGGAAATAGTTTTAGGGTTTTTAAATCAAATGTGGTTAACATAAAGATATTGGAAAAATTAGAAGTTCACAGCATGCCCCAGTTTCAAAATACTAGGAAGAAAAAAAGAGATTCTTAAACTTAAAATTAAATACATATGGACTTTGGGGGTGTGTATCAATTTTCTATTTGGTTTGCAGTCATTAAAAATAAGGATTTTATCTAAATCTAAGGAAAAATATTACACTTCGAGCTCTCTCCACTCTTTTCTTATACCAGCTAGCCTGGCATAATTAGAGGCACAATTTCAGCATGAACAGATAAGCTGAAATTGCCTTTATCATGAGCGGTTTTGGTGACACTATGATTAGTATAGTTTACCGATCTCATGAGCACAACAGCTCTGAAATTACTTATAAATGGATATTTTAGAAAATCCCTTTCTCTGGACATACATGGGAGTCAGGGGACTGCATCATAGAGTCCTACTGATGTTAGGTAGCACTGTATGGTCTGTTATTTTCTTTGTCACTCTCTTTCTCAAAATGGGGAGCTTTGCCCCATCCAATCTTAATCTTGAAAAATAAATAAATATAAGAATAGTAGCTGACATGTTTTTAGTATTTGCCATTTTCAAAATGCCTTGTATGTGTTAAACGAACTAGCCATGTTTCTATCCCTCTACTTGCATACTAGGTCTCATCATTTAGAATATCTCTCAAGTAAGACTCTCTTCTGTTTCTACATCAATCTTTCTTTCTCTAATACATCATCACATGAGAATAGGAATATGTTAGCTTTCTCTTCAAAAGTATAGTTTTCTTGAGGCCATTAACCTCTATATCTATGGGCATGTTTCTCTCCTACCCTTGACAACAAAATGCCTTAACAAGATATAGATAGATGATAGATGATAGATAGATAGATAGATAGATAGACCACACGTCTCCCTTTTTCTCTTTTTGCTCAAATGCTCTTCATTTTATCTTTAAAAATAATGGACAAGTTTCTTTTCTTAACTAAACTCTCATCAGCATTTTACATGTTTGTTCACATCCTTATCCTTGATGCACATTTTTCACTTGACTTCTGGGACACTACCGTCTACTGGTTTGCCTCCTGCCCATCTGTTTGCTTCTTCTCAGTGTCTTTTGTTAGTTCCTCCTCCTCATCTTTCAGATCAATAAATGTTAGTGAACCCCAAGGCTCTTCTCATTTTACACTCATTATTTTGTAATCTCTTCCAGACTTGTGGCTTTAATAACACATATAAGCTCTCAATATTATTCCCAGATCAGGTCTTTCTTAAAAATCTGGGCTGATTCTCTATGGATTTGATGACCAGCAACAAAAAGATGGAAAGGAAGATGTGATAGTGGAAGAGTGAACTACATTTGCAGCGTCAGGCCTCTGTTTATCTCTACCAGCCCTGTCTCATCACTCTTACACTTGTCCACCCCATTCTGGATGTCTTTAAGAGTACAGTTCAGAACCTTTGCAAAGGCTATTCCTTTCCATATCATGTTCTCTGTCCTCTACCACCACTAACCCATACCTGGGTCTTTCAGGTCACTTCCACTAGACCTTTAAAAAAAGCTTTCTCTGATCACACTAAATAGTTCTATGTTATTCTGTCATTATAGCAATATCATTTCATCATTGTATCACAATGTGTTTTCATACATTTATTTATTTCCTTATTTGATTTGTTTTTCTACCTCAGTAGGGCACAAGTTCAGGGAGATCAGAACACATGACAGCTTTATTTACCAAGTACACCCAGTTCTTGGAATACAGTAAATGGTTAAAAAGTATTTGTTTACTGTCTGACTAAACATGAACATAGAGATATGGATAAAATAGTGTTTTTAGGTTTAAAAATAAAACAGAAGAGAGTCTAAATGAAGTAATAGGAAACCAAGAGAATGTGGTGTTATGGAATCTAAAAGAAAAGTTTTATGAGGGACCAAGCTGTCAAAAGTGACACATGTTGCATAGGTAAGGAAATGCAAAAATTGAAATGTCCAAAGACTATGATGGCAATGAAAGTGCCACTTTCAAGGCAGTACTTTCAGTTTTCATATTCCAGGGTGTTGAGAAGTTAATGAAAGATAATGAAATGTAGAAAGAAATTGACTATACACAACTCTTCAAGGTTTTTTGTTTTTGCTTTTGTTGTTGTTTTTTGGCACATGAAGATGAGGAGCAAACTAGAGCAGACAGAGCAATAGCTGGAAAGGGATGTGGTGATCACACAGGTTTTGTTCTGTTTAATTGTTTTAAGGTAATATGTACTAACACCATTATTATTCTGAGCTTGATTTATTCCCATCTGGGTAGAATTGTAACCAACCAGGGAGAGGAAGAAAGCAATTCCATAATAACTGATATTTAATTTTATATTTCAAATAATAACATGATTATAAAATATTGTAGGTAGAATATCATATTTCAAATACTTACATTTTGCCAGAAAATTGTATATAGAAGTTTATTTAAGCCTCTAGCTTATAACAGGTCTTTAGAAAAGATTGTTCATTTATGTTAGTTATTATCAATACTTGGTTTTAATACTAATATGGAAAATTAAAAGTTTTATCCCTACTTATCTTTAAGCAATGTCCAAAAGGGCTCTTTTAATTTCTTATCCTAAAATATGTGACATGAGAAATGAGGTTTGCCAACTCTCAAATCCAGAATCACAAAACAAAATATAGATAGAGGTTGAGAGAAAATAGTTTAATAACTGGCACAATTGCACATTTGATTTTTTTCTTATCTTATTGCATGAACTAAAGTCTCCAGAACAATATAAAATAGAAAAGATCATAGCTAACCTCAGTAGTTCTTGTGCAGAAGGGCATATTTTTCAATATTTCACAATTATATGTGATGTTTACTCTAGGTTTTAAGTAGATATCCTTTATCTGCTTCTTTCTGCTCTACTTTGTAAAATTATTTTTTATTAAACCATATTTTATGCAGACTTTATTAATTTACTTTTGTATTTCATAAAAAATGTATGTTTTACTTTTCTCCAAATTTTGTTGAAGTAGTGAACTACATGGAATTTCATATATTAATCAAAATGTACATTGCAGAAATAAATACAAGTTGATTGTGAGGCATTATACTTATGTATTGCTGGATTTAATTTGCTAACATTTTGTTTAAATATTTACATTTATATTCATGAGAATGACTATCTGGAAATTTCCTTTTTTAAAAAATAATGTCTTGTCAGGTTTTGAGATCAATTTATGCTAACATCATAAAGCAATTTAAGAAAATATCTTTCTTTATTCTCTTAAAAACTGTGTGCACAAAGGTGCTATTTCTTCCTTAAATTATTAGACTAATTCAAAAGTCAAGACATCTGGAAAGGGAATTTTATTTGTGGGAAGTTTTTAATCATGGTTCAATTTTTTTCATCTAGTTTTATTGAGATATACTACAGCACTTTATAAACTTAAGGTGTAAACCATAATGATTTAACTTACATATATCATGGGTTCAATTTTTAATAAGTACATGGTCAATTCTAAAAACTTTTATATGTATGTTGGGTTTGTATATTTTAAAGGTGTATATTAAAACTAAATTTCATAAAGTTATTAGGTTTATTCGTACAAAGGTTTTATACTATCCTGTTATTTTTTTCTTAATGGTTAAATTTTTTAGTAATGTTCCTTTTTCATTCCTGATATTGATTATTTTTACTTTCTCTTTTTTTTTTCCTTGATAGTCTTTTTTGAGGATTTTATCAATTTTATTAGTTTCTTTCTAAGAACAAACTTTTGTTTTCTGGATTCTGTTTTTTTGTTCCCAATTGATTATTTAATTTATGCTGCTATTATCATTCTTATTGTTCTTATTTTTCTTTCTTTGGATTTAACTCTTCATTTTTGTGATAAATTGAGATGTATAATTAGATTACTACCTTTTCAACACTTTCTTATTTCTAATGTTTTAAGGACTATACATTTTCCTACAAGCACTGCTTTATCAGCATCCATGAATTTTGATATACCATATTAGACTATCACAGAGTCTAAAATATTTTCTAATTTCCATTGTGGTTATTTATTTGTATGATGCATTTTTAGAGGATTGATTAATTTTCAACATTTTTATCTTAGTTCCACTCTGATCAGAGAAAATCCTGGGGCTGATTTGAAGGGGTGTTTTATTCCTTGTAAGAGTCATTCTTTTGCCCTTCTTATTACTATTTGGCAGCATTCCAAAGTGCCATCTGAACACCTGCGATATGTTCCCAAATTTCCCTTCACCTTGGTAGGCCCTGGGCTACAACTTTTAGATCTCCGAACCCATGAGACCATGAAATGTTCTACTCAGCTTCTTCACAGCTTTCAAATTGTCAAATGAATCAATTGAAAAGCAGGTTAATGTCAAGCTCATTTTTCTTAGTTTCTTTTCTCTCTGAGATCTTGGCATGCAAGTCCTCACTGCCTTCTAACAATTGTTGTTGTTATTAATGTCATCCAGAAATAGGGTTGATCTAAAGCATTGCCAAAATGTGATAAGTGACAAATCTGCATTTTTAAACACTGCTCTCGATTTCAAGATTATCTTTTTCATTTAATTTGAACACAAAATTGGAACCATTTATATCTAATAAACATGGGATTTGAAAACAAGTGTTCAAAATTTTAATAGTAATACTGTATTATCTGCTATGTTTTCATTTATTTTAATGAGATTACAAGGGCAAAATATTTCATTAATTGGATACAAAAATTCTTAATAGACAAAGATGTCTATATTCCTGGAGTGAGTGGACCACTATGTAATAACTCAAATCTTATTTTATCAGCTTACATAGGACAAAACATTGTTTCCCAGGGAAAAAGCCATATCAGAGTATTAGTAAATAACATATAAAACATCAGCATAGGGGCTTCCCTGGTGGTGCAGTGGTTGAGAGTCTGCCTGCCAATGCAGGGGACACGGGTTTGTGCCCCGGTCCGGGGGGATCCAACATGCCACGGAGAAGCTGGGCCTGTGAGCCATGGCTGCTAAGCCTGTGCATCCGGAGCCTGTGCTCCACAGGCTGTGCCCCACAATGGGAGAGGCCACAACAGGGAGAGGCCCGTGTACCGCAAAAAAAAAAAAAAAGTCCATGTAAAAGTTTTTAAATTGGGAGTAAAACTATACCAAATCAAACTAGTGGTAGCAGGAATATTAATTTTAAAATCCCCAGATAAATTTAATCTTAGCCAGAAAAAAAGAGTATGTGCTTTCAAGTATAATTTCACTAAGACTTGCACTTGAAATCTCACAGGCATATTTTTATAAAATGAAACCAAAACTTGTTTACTTTAAAACTTAGGGATAATTTTTACATGTTGTTTCAAATGTTAGATTTAATTGGCTATTTCTAAAATAAACTGTATTGATTCCTAGTATTATTAGAAGCTAGCATATTAATTTAAAATTCTTAAAAATTAGAAATAAATTATACACCCATCATTTAATAAAGTTAAGTATACTTACTTATTTTAGGTAATAAGTGAGGAAACAAATAAATATAATGCATATTAAACACCCAGTATATGCTGCATAATGTTCTAAGTACTTTTAATTTTACTAGAATTTGATTTATGTTGCCTTGACTGCATTCTCCTACACCTCAGAATAGTTATTGCACAAATTGAGAATTTCCTGGCCACACCAGGTATAATTCCTGGCTTATTCCTGTAAAGAAAAGTGTTAACAATAAGAGGGAGATATAAAGGTTCATTACATATTTTTCCTACCTGTGTTTACTGCACCTCTTTCCTTATATCCATGAAAAATTATTACAAATCAGCTAATAGCAAAAAAAAAACCTTTTCATAATATCTTGGGAATTATTTGTAAATTCAAACATGTACAATACATACCTGCTGTGTGAAAATAAGTGCAGACACTGCCTATCGCAAAGACAGCAAAACTATCTGTACCTCATCAGGAAGAAATTATATGATCTGCCAGATAAGACAGGATTTGAATAAATACATACATTGGTAGGATTGAAATCATATTAAGCATCTTTTCCAACCACAATAGAATAAAACTAGAAATTAACTACAGAAGAAAACTGGAAAATTCACAACTATATTGAGATAAAATAACATGCTACTGAATAACCAATATATCAAAGAAGAAATCAAAAGACAAATTTTAAAAATGCCTTGAGAAAGATAAAAATGTAACATACCAAAATTTATGGGATGCAGCAAAAGAAGTTCTAAAAGGAAAGTTTATTGTGATAAATGCTTATCTCAAGAAATAAGAAAAGTTTCAAATAAACAACCTAATTTTATATCTCAAGTAACTAGAAAAAGAAGAACAAATGAAGCCCAAAATTAGTGGGTGAAAAGAAATAACAAAGATTAGAGCAGAAATAAATGAGACTAAAAATACAATAGAAAAGGTCAATGAAATTAAGAGCTGGTTCTTTGAAAAAATAAACAAAATTGACAAGATTTTGACTAGACTCATCAAGAAAAAAAGAGAAGGGATTCAAATAAGTAAAATCAGAAGAGGAGATATTACAACTGATAACACAAGAATACAAGGATCATAAGAGACTTCTATGAACAATTGTACACCAACAAATTGGACATCCTAGAATAAGTGGAAAATTTATAGAAACACGCAACCTACCAAAACTGTGTCATGAGTAAATAGAAAATATGAACAGATGGAATACCAGCAAAGAGATTGAATCTGTAATCAAAAACCTCCAAAAAACAAAATCTGGAGCAAAAGTCTAGGACTAGAGGGCTTCTCAGTGAATTCTACTAAACATTCAAAGAATTAATATCAATCCTTCTCAAACTTTTCCAAAAAGTAAAAGAAGGGGAAACATTTCCAAACACATTTTATGAAGCCATCATTACTCTGGTACTGAAACCAGACAAGGGTGCCAAAAAAAGATAATTATAGGCCAATATTCTCGATGAACATAGACGCAAAAGTCTTCAACAAAATATCAGCAAGCTGAATTCAACAATACATTAAATGGATCATACACCTTAATCAAGTGGGATTTATCCCAAGGATTCAAGGATGGTCCAGTATCTTCAAATCAATCAATGTGATACAACACACTAACAAATTTAAGAATAAAAATTATATGATCATCTCAGTAGATGCAGAAAAACAAAATTCCACATTAATTTATTATAAAAACTCTCAACAAATTGAGTTTAGAGATATAATAAAAGATATATATATATATATATATATATATATATATATATATATATATATATATATATATATATATATATGGCAAGCCTACAGCTAATATCATACACAATGGTGAAAAGCTGAAAATTTTCTTTTAAGGTCAGGAATAAGACAAGGATGTCTACCCTAACCACTTTGATTAAATATAGTACTGGAAGTCCTAGACAGAGCAATTAGGCAATAAAAAGAAATTTAAAAATTCACATTGGAGATAAGGAAGTAAAGCTGTCACTACTTGCAGGTGACATAAGACTATAAATAGAAAACCCTAAAGACTATCAAAAACTGTTAGAACTAATAAACAAATTCAGCAAATTTGCAGGATGCAAAACCAATACAAAAAATTCTGTTACATTTTTTATACCAATAATGAACTATAAGAAAAGAATTTAAGAAAACAATCCCATTAACAATTGCATCAAAATGAAAATGCATAGGAATAAATTTAACCAAGGAGGTGAACGTACTGTATATTGAAAACTACAAGGCATTAAAGAAAGAAATTGAAGAAGATTCAGATAAATGGAAAGATACTCCATGCTCATGGATTGGAAGAATTAGTACTGTTAAAATGTCCATACTACCCAAAGCAACTCAGAGATTCAATGCCACCCTTATCAAAATTCCAAATATACTTTTCACAGAAATAGAATAAAGAATATGAAAATTTGTATGGACCCACAAAAGACTCTGAATTGCCAAAGAAATCTTGAGACGATAAATCTGAAGGCAAGAAACACCCTAATTTGAAACTGTATTGCAAAGCTATAGAAATTTAAACAGTATGGTATTGGCATAAAGACAAGCACATAGATTAATGGATAGAATAGAAAGCTCAGAAATAAATCTTCTCATACATGGTCAATTAATTTATGACAAAGGAGCCAAGAATATACAATGGGAAAAGACAGTCTCTTCCAAAAAAGGTGTTGAAAAAATTGAATAGCCACATGCAAAAGAATGAAACTGGATCACTATCTTACATAATATGTAAAAAATTAACTCATATGGATTATAGACTTGAGATAAGACTTGAACTTATAAAACTTCTAGAAGAAAACATAGGCAGTAATTATTCAGCATATGTCTTGGTGATGATTTTTTTTAATTGAAGTGTAACTGATTTACAGTATTATATTAGATTCAGGTGTACAGCATAAAAATTCAGTAGTTTTACAGATTGTATTTCATTAAATGTTATTTTAAGATAATGGCTATAATTCCCTGTTATTCAATATATCTCTGTTGCTTATATATTTTACATATAGTAGTTTATATCTCTTAAAACCATACCCCTAACTTGCCCTGTCCCCCCATTCCTTTCCCAACTGGTAACCATTAATTTGTTTTCTATATCTGTGAGTCTGTTTCTGTTTTGCTATATACATTTGTTTGTACTATGTTTTTGATTCCACATATAAGTGATATCATACAGTATTTGTCTTTCTCTGTCTGACACTTCACTAAGCATAATATTCTCTAGGTCTACCCATATTGCTGCAAAAGGCAGAATTTTATTCTTTTTTTATGGCTGAGTAATAGTCCATTGTGTGTGTGTGTGTGTGTGTGTGTATATACACCACAACTTCTTATCAATTTATCTGTTTAAGGGTACTTGTGGACATTTGGGTTGCTTCCATGTCTTGGTTATTATGAATAGTGCTGCTATAAACATTGGGGTGCATGTATCTTCAAATTAATGTTTCCATTTTTTCTGGATATATGCCCAGGAGTGGTATTGGTGGATCAAAAGGTAGTTCTATTTTGCCTTTTTTGAGGAACATCCATACTGTTTTCCACAGTGACTGCACCAATTTACATACACATAAACAGTGTACAAGGGTTCCCTTTTCTTCACATCCTGTCCAACACTTGTTATTTGTAGACTTTTTGATGATAGCCATTCCGACAGGCATAAGGTGATAGCTCATTATTGTTTTGATTTGCATTTCTCTAATAATGTAAATAATTAGCTATGCTGAGCATCTTTTTCATGTGCCTGTTAGCCATCTCTATGTCTTCTTTGGAAATATATCTGTTCAGGTCTTCTGCCCATTTTTTGACTGGGTTGTTTGTTTTTTTGATATTGAGTTGTATGAGCTGTTTATATATTTTGGATATTAACCCGTTGTCAGTCCTATCATTTGCAAATATTTTCTTCCATTGCATAGGTTGTCTTGTTGTTTTGTTGATGATTTCCTTTACTGTGCAAAATTTTAGGTTTAATTGGATCCCATTTGTTTATTTTTGCTTTTAGTTATTTTGCTTTTGGGGACAGATCCAAAAAAATATTGCTGCAATTAATGTGTAAGAGTGTTCTGCTTGTGTTTTCTTCTAGGAGTTTTACGGTTTCAGGTCTTACATTTAGATTTTTAATCCATTTTGAGTATATTTTTTATATGGTGTGAGAAAATATTCAAACCTCATTGTTTTACATGTAGCTGTCCAGTTTTCCTAGCTCAACTTATTAAAGAGACTGTCTTTTCTCCATTGTATATTCTTGCCTCCACTGTCATAGATTAATTGACCATAGGTGAGAGGGTTTATTTCTGGGCTCTCTGTTCTGTTCCATTGATCCATGTGTCTGTTTTTGTACCAATACCATGATGATTTGATTACTATATCTTTGTAGTGTAGCTTGAAGTCCAGGAGGGTAATACTTCCAGCTTTGTTCTTTTTCCTCAAGATTGTTTTGGCAATAATTTTTTGAATCTGACCCCAAAAGTAAAAGTAACAAAAGCAAAAATATACAACTGGAACTATAATAAACTAAAAAGCTTCTGCACAGCAAAAGAAACAATCAAGAAAATAAACAGGTAACCTACTGAATGGGAAATTAATTGTAAATCTTATATCTGTTAAGGGGTTAATATCCAAAATATACAAAGAAGCCATGCAACTCAGTAACAAAAAACCCAAACAATTCAATTAAAAAATGATCAGAAAATCTGAATAGACATTTTTCCAAAGACATATAGATAGCCAACTAGTATATGAAAAGATGCTCAACCTCATTAATCATCAGGGAAAGGCAAATCATAATGAGATATCACCTCAAACCTGTTAGAAAGGTGATTATCAAAAAGTCAAGAAATTAAATTGATGAAACCATTATGAAAAACAGTTTTGATGTTCCTCAAAAAGTTAAAAATAGAGCTATCATATAATCCAGCAATTCCATTTCTGGGTATTTATCCAAAGAAAATGAAAACACTAATCCAAAAAGAGATATATACTCCCATGTTCACTGCAATACTATTTACAATAGCCAAGATATGGAAACAACCTAAGTGTCCACTGATAGTTGGATGGATAAGGAAGATGCGGTAGATAGATAGATAGATGTATATATATATATATATATATATATATATACACACACACACAATGGAAGATTATTTATACATAAAAAAGAATAAAATTTGCCATTCTTGACAACATGGGTGACCCTCAAGGGCATTATGCTAAGTGAAGTAAGCCAGAAAGAGAAAGATAAACACCAGATTATCTCTCTTATATGTGGAATCTAAAAAAAAAAAAAAAATCAAACTCATGGATACAGAGAGTAAATTGATAGTTGTGAGAAGCAGGGGGTAACAGGGTGGGAGAAATGACTGAACTGCTTTTTTATAGTTTAATAAATTGAATAAAAAAATTTTTGAGAAAGACTATACAGAGATTGTAGTTAATGTAAACATTGGGAAAAATATCTTTGTATGAGTTTGCTTTGACATAGCTAAGAATGTAGCCACTTTCAAAACAGGCAAAAGCTGTTTTACTCTTTTATGAAGTGATACTCAATATTATACTGGAAATGTACTAAACCAAACAAGAGTATTCTTTAGTCAGCTAGAAAATTACTTACAATTTCTTTCTAGCCTTATTTGTAAGCTTTATCTCTCACTACTAACATCGTTTTTATGCCTCCTTAAAACAAGAAATTGTGTATGTGTGTGTGTGTGTGTACATGTGTGAACTAACAGGAAGAGAGTAAAGGAAACACATTTTTTTTTCCAATTCCCTAAATTATTTATTCCTGTGAATGTTTAGGAGAAAACATTTTGAAAATTTTTATAACTAAAGTGTTGCAATCAATTGTGGCACAAAGATCCTAGGTATAATTTTGATAGCATTTTATTTCTTATCATTCAGTCCTCTACCAAGACACAGGGAGATACTTTTCTTTTAAAAATAGCCTCTAATTTCATCAGGTTGTTATCACTCTGGGTATCACACACCAAAATGAATCTGATTTGTTCAGAAAATATTTACTACACACCAACTCTATACTAGGCAGTACTCTAGGCCAACACAGTCTAATAGAACATTCTTCATGTTCTGTCCAGTTTTTAGGTAATCCATGGATGGCTATTGGGCACTTGAAATGAGATTAATAGGACCAAGAAACTGAATTTTAATTGTATTGATTTTTAATAATTTAAATGTTAATTTTAATAGCTATGTGTGGCTACTGGCTATCATGTTGGAGAGTGCAGTTTTTGGCAGTGAGATTTCAATAGTGAACAAAGAGACAAGATTCTAGCGTACAGGTAGCCCCAATTCTAGTAGAATCAATCAGGCAACAAGTACATAAACAAATGAATATGTTAGATGATACACTCAGGAATTGGAGTGTGTGCTATTTTAAAGAGAATAGATAGAGTGAAATTTGAGCAAACACTTGGAGCATATAAGAGAGTTATGCTGATATATTAGGTTTGTCAAAAAGTTCATTTGGGTTTTTCTGTAAGATGTTACGGAAAAACCCAAACAAACTTTTTGGCCAGTCAAATATTTGGGAAGAGCATTTAAGGTAGAGGGAACCGAAAGTTCAAAAGCCTTAAAGTGGGAGTGTTTTTCACATATTTGAAAAATAGCCAGGAGGCCACTCTGGTTGGAGAAGAGACGAGTGGTTAGTTACAGAAGTTTAGGTAGACCACACCTTTCAGGACCTTATGAGCTCTGTTAAGAACTTTGATTTTTACAGTATGTGAAAAGGAAGCCACTGGAGTGTTTTCAGCAGAGAAATGGCATAATATGAGTTCTGTACTGAAAATATATAGCAATCATAATATATAATTAAATCACAGCATAAATCACAGCATAAAAAATCATGTGCTAAATGTGTTGTAATTTCTAGATACAGGACAAAGTTCCTTCATATGGGATGTAGTAAGTTCCCATTTGTCCTTAATTGTAGAAGAAAGGTTTTCCTCTTTTCCTGCCCAATATCTCACACACATAGCATTGGGCTGTACCGTGCAGGCCTGCAAGCCCTGTACTTGCCCAGCCTCAAGACCAAAGAAAAAGCCTAGAGTCAGTGACAGAGACATCAAAAATTTAATAGATGGAAGATCTTACACAGCTGAAATGAAAGGGTCCTGGAGCGACATCTCACTGCCTGACGGATGGCAGGCAGAACATGGCAGCAGCAGACTTTGCTGGGTGGGTGGGTGTGGGGGTCAGGTAGACTACCAGCTATAGGGAGAATTGACATCAGATTGACTCATCAGTTACCAGGGAAACCATCAGAAGGGCATGGCCCTTTTAGCCCCTTGGGCTAAGTACCTTCATGGGGCAGAAGTCTTCCTTTTGTTAAACTATCAAATGATAGCCATTCTGATTTAAAAATTAATATAATCATTAGCTGGAGAAGGGGTGGGGGGCAAGTGTATAGCTGATTACTGATTAGGCTCCATAAAGCCTAATTAAAGGGGAAGGTCAGAAGGTCAGTCATGTGAGTAGAGTGTAGGTGAAGCAGGGACTGGTTGAGCAGAAGATGTACAGAGAGCAAGCAAGTAGCCATCTCAGGTGGCCTGATCATACACATTGCAAAATATTTTTAAACTTATATAATACACAAATATTTTACTCTAATTTTTTGTAGGAAATTTTGAAAATAGAAATTATAATAATTTGGAAGTCCTAAATTTCTTGAGAAAATAATCTACACTTTCTTTTTCTATTTCCTATTTCCAATTATCTCTTTAACCATGGCAGAGTGACTTCTCAGAAACTGTTGTCATCCATGTTACCATGACTTTCTAGCTAAATCTAGCACATTTGTTTCTTTATCTTACTTGATCTTTTGGCATCATCTGGCACTGCTAGCCCTGATGTTCCGCCTGTGATGCACTTTGATTTTGGCTTCTGAGATAAAACACCATTCTGGATTTCCTCCAAAAGCCTCTGACTGTTCACTAACAATCTCCTTTGTAAAGTCCTGTTCTTGTGCTCATCCCTTTAAAACTGAAATTCTTTGGCTTTCTGTATTGTGACCCTTACTCTTCTCAGTCACACAATTTCCCCGGAATATTTCTGGAATATTTCATTCCATAGGTTTGATCTCCGGTAGCTGTGGGGTGGCTGCAGCATGTGGCAGCTTGAAGTAGGACCTCAGTTCCCCAACCAGGGATTGAACCAGGGACATGGTGGTGAAAACACCAAATATTAACCATTACAACACCAGGAGCTAGTGGCTAGGAGCAGAACACTGGCTCTTGTTTGTTTTGAAGAAAGAATTCAGCAAAGAGATGAAAAGTAATGAGGAAAGTAAGGTGTTTATTAGGAGAGGAGATACATGTGGAGAAAGCACAGCTGGACTGAGAAAGAGAATTACTTATATGGGGGCAGTTCTTCCAGGTTTCCTCTGGTCAATTATCTTGCTATGTCTGTCTTTGAGTTCATATTTGGTCTGGCCCAGGGGCCTCCCCTGTGTGTGCATGCATCTTTTAGCCAAGATGGATTCCAGAGCAAGGGTCTCTGGGAAGTTAGCAAAACATATTATGGTCTAGCACCCCCTCCCCTGAGAATCCTTTCTGCCTAGGCATAGCTTGGGGGGGGGGTTTCCTTGATCCCAAGAATGAAAAATATGTGGTCTCCTTATATCTTTTACCTAAGAAGGGCTTAGCCCTCCTTGTTCCTGATGTTCCCATTATCTTGTAGGTCCACAGGAGACAGTCTAGCTGCTACCCTGTTCCTGTTATTATCTTTATTTTCAAAGTTTAAACAAGAGGCTAGGTGTAAATGTCTAACCTGGGGTCTACCTCCTGCCTCAGGTTTAGTTGATACTTCTGAACCAGAGACTTAGAAATCTAAATTTCACTTCCACTCATGCTTCAGTGTTGCCTAAAATGCATATCCTTCAAAAAATACACTTTTAATCCACTCACATGTTTTTTTATCAAAGTGAATAGCACTAATATATATACAATCGTTGAGTCTAAAACTTAAGATTCCTAAGCTCTAACAAGCTTCCTAATTACTAATTGTGTCTTCATTATATGTTGTATGCATCATACTTTGGAGTAATTATAGTTTTAGAGAATATGAGTCACAGACTTCAAAAAGAGGTGTGAAAGTCCCATATTTGTCTCTAAAATATTATACAATTTGATTTAATTTATAATCAGTTCCCTTCAAACAGGATGGTGGAAAATATTCTTGTGTTTGCCTCCCTGCTTCCACTGAAATTAAGATTATTTTGTGGGGGAAAGCAGACCTCTCTACTGCCATGGATTTTGCAGGATACATCAGGTCTTCATAGAAATAACTGAGTTGTCCAACATCTCATTGAATGCTGGTCATGGCTTCTGGAAATCTTTGCTTCTTCTATGCTTCACTTGAGAGCAGAAACTCTCTGTAAGGACTGTCCATGCATTGATCTGCCCAGATGCATCTACATATTCATTTTCTTTCCAGATGCTTGACATTTCTTAGGTAGTCCTGGCAAGTAGTCTAAAAAAGCCCCATTTCTTTCACTTTTCTCTTCTACCCTCCTACTCAGGATAGGTACTTTCTGGTAATGAAGTGAGTGATGTCACATCCACACACTGCTTCTGCCAAAGACGTTTGTCATATACCCTGAATCATCTTTCTTTAACCTATTCCACAAGAACCTTAAACTTCTCTAAGGGTTTAGATGTTTAAAATGAAAGGCCAGAAAGATATTACGGCTATTTCTGTTTTATATACTTTCAATCTTTCCTTTTAAAGGGAAATAAAGCTGATGATGATTGAATAGGAACAATTGAAAAATTAAGTGAGTAATATTAAAATACTTCGACAAACATGTCAAATATTATCTCACCATGCCATATATTTTAATTTCCTGCATGTTGTCTGCATTTCTTACTAATTCAAAATTCAGTGAAAGCAGGAACCATACATGATTCTTTTGCCTGTATATCCCTGTTGATGTAAAGTCAGAGATATTCAGGATGAAAATATGTATTTATGGATAATATTAATGAATACTTATTATAAGAAATGCTTATCTGCCTTCTTCTTCATATGCAGACAAAATTCCCATGACTGGTGTGGCAAAATTGCTTACCCTATGTCCAAATAAAGAATGGAATTCTGATCAAAGATAATAGAATTCAGATCAGGGCATTGCTCTTATTCAAAACTCTTCATAAAGATTATCAAATCCGTTGGAGTTACATTTAAAAAAAACATTATTCAGAGTTCAGATCTAGATACAAATGAGAATTTTTAGTAAACTAGCAATCAAAAGCAGAGTAGGCAGCTATCTTAATATCCTTCGGAGGGCTTTGGCTAGTTTTATTGCAGATTTAATCTTTTGGATGTTTTTGGGCAGGAACCAAAGCCAAACATGTTTAACTAGCACAACTTTGTATTTATTTCAGAATTGTTCAATGGAATGTGTTATTACAGTTATAAAATGATGTTTTAAATCTGCTAAAGTGAGTGCATTTTTTCTTAGAAACCATATATGTGTTTAGAATTATAAAGGGCAATATTTATTTGAATAAGAAAGTCAGTTTGCTAGATCTAGCTATTCAGAATGTTAGTTCACAGGTTTTTATATTTTAATGTTTCATGGATCAGTTCATGGTTAGAATACACTTGACAGCTATACTCTTTGATTTATATTTTCGGTGGATAATATTCTGCATTATTTATGTTAAAATTATACTGATTCAGGGACTTCCTTGGTGGCACAGTGGTTAAGAATCTGCCTTTCAATGCAGGGGACATGGATTCGAGCTCTGATCCGGGAAGATCACACATGCTGCAGATCAACTAAGCCTGTGAGCCACAAATACTGAGCCTGCGCTCTAGAGCCCACGATACACAACTACTGAAGCCCACATGCCTAAAACCTGTGCTCCGCAATGAGAAGCCACCCCAATGAGAAGCCCATGCACCACAATGAAGAGTAGCCACCCCTCGCTGCTACTAGAGAAAACCTGCATGCAGCAATGAAGACCCAACGCAGCCAAAAATAAATAAATAAATAAATAAATAAATAAATAAATAAATAAATAAAAATAAAATTCTATAAAAAAATTTTAGGAACAACACTTTACTTATTCATTTCCAATTTTAAATACTAAATATATATTCTGAAGGCTGATATAATGTCTTCAGTGGTGTGTGACAAATTGTTACTTCATTTATTCAATAAATAGTTATTATATGCCTAGTCTATGGAACTCAGGACAAAAATAATTACTGCACTTGCTTGAAACATCTATACTGTTATTATCTAGCCTTTCTATCATTTGTTTTCTTAAGCGTTAAAGGCTAAACTAATTAAGTGATACTGGGTGAGAATTTTTTTTCTTGGTTTGCTACCTCTTTGCAGTAAATTGCATAGGAATAACATAGGGGTATGCATAGTGCAGCTTATAGGTCAAGTATAGTTGGCACTTGCTTTTTTTAATACATTTTTTTTATCATTTTAAAAATTGAGATATAATTGACATATACCATTGTGTAATTTGAGATGTGCAATGTTTTGGTTTGATACATTTATATATTGCAATACAATTACTCCAGAGGTTTTAGCTAAACCCTTTATTGTGTCACATAATTATTATTTCTTTTTTTATGTTTAGAACAGTTAAGATCTAGTCTCTTAGAAACTTTGAATTATATAATACAGCATTGTTGACTATAATTCCTATGTTCTGCATTATATCTCCAGAAGTTATTTATCTGTTAGTTACAGGTTTGTACCCTTAAACAACATCTCCCCAATTCCCCTACACCCAGATACTGGTAATCACTATTCTACTCTCTGTTTTAACAAGTTCAATTTATTTTGGGATTCCACATATAAGTGATTTCATACAATATTGTCTTTCTTTGTCTTCATTTATCTCTCTTAGCATAATGGCCTCAAATACTTGTTGAAAATGGCAGATGTCCTTTCTCATGGGGGAATAATATTCTATTGTGTGTGTTTGTATAATCTATCTATCTATCTATCTATAAATCACAAATCACATCTTCTTTATCCATTCATCTATTGATGGACACTCAGGTTATTTCCATATATCGGCTTTTGCTGCAATGAACATGGAGGTGCAGATATCTCTTTAAGACTGATTCCAAATCCTTCAGATATATACCCAAAGTATGACTGCTGGATCATATGATAGTTCAATTTTTACTTTATCTTGAAATAAAGCAATACCTCCTTCTTTATGTGTTGTCTATGGCAGCTTTTGTGTTACAACTGTAGAGTTGAATAGATGTGACAGAAACAATCTGGTCCATGAGCCTATAATAGTCACTAATTGGTTCCTCAAAAAGTTTTCCAACCCGTGCTCTAACAATATTTAATTTAAAAATGCAAATTTCCATGTTCTTGTGTAACTTTTTTCTTGCTATAAGTAGAACAATAAATGTATATTGTAACGTGTATTCTAAAACAGGGCATGGAAAGACCACAGGTATGAAAGGAACATGGAGGAGGAGAGGGGCTACTGGCAAGAGACAATTGCAACAGGAGTAATCTTAAAGAGAAATGACCATCTAATGCAAATATAGGCAAGGATTGTACGAGAAAAGCAAGCAGGAGAACTATTTTATTTGTAGAGATGTGGAAGGAAGATTTTAAATTTATGTCTATGGTCTATTTTGTGACCATATTGAAAGGTGAAGTATGTCCCTTCCCCTAATACCCAAAATATGGTCAAACATAAAGACTGATGATGTCCAAGAAGGTAACTGACATAATGAGGCTTATGGGAGAAAGCAAAACAGTCTCTAAAGCTGGTTCACAAATAGCTTGAGGGAGAGAAGGCTAGAAGAATGGCTTGGGTTTTATTGTGATAAGGGGGTGGGGCTTGGAGAAGCCATGACTTGAGCAACACTTCACCACACTAAAGGAAAGAGCACCAAGGATTTATTAATCCTTTGCCTAGATGTGGGGCAGATGGGGAGGCAGAGGGCTTGAAAGCGATCCCCAGTCAAACAACAAAAATGGATTTATCTTCAAGTGTTTTCCAGGAAATCATACTAGAATACAAATATGTAGGTTTAATTTTCAGTTTTGTTTAAGTAATTAACCCTTGATCAAACCTTTTAACCTCAAGTTTAACCTGAGAAAAATAGAAATAATAATACTAGTCACCCTACCTCATAAAACTATTGTGATATTCTGGAGAAATATTTGTAGAAGAAAACTGATAACTAAAAAGTACAAGGTTATGTTAGAATTTTGTACTATGTGCCTGGGGTTGCTTGTTTAAATATGCTATTTGAATGCAAAAAATGGAGTATGGTTATTTGAGTGAAATTTTGTAGATGGCTCTAAATGTTTTTGAAAGTAATTGCAAGCTAGCTTTTGTTTCATTTTAGTAGCAATTTTTCTGTTAGGAAAAAAATGCTATTCTGAAATTACCTGGGTCATCAATTCAGCAGGGAGAAAGGATGGTGTCATAACCTTCTGGTTTAATGTTGACACAGTTACATCATAAAACTCAGGATAAAAATCTGAAACAACAACAAATTATTTAAGAACTGTATCTGCGACACAACTCAAATAGACACCGTAAAAATATTCTTCACAGGAATGCCCTGCTGTTTCCAGGTGGAAACACAATAAATATCTTCTAACTGAAACACTTTATAGCTATTCTTACACTTTAATTTATGACTGAAAATATACATTCCAAAAGCAACCCACTTGACATTTACAAGCTGAGAAAGGATCTGCCTTCCGTGCTGCTCCCGGTTATAAAAATGATAATAATAAGAACTCTCTGCACCCAAATGTTGACCTCCAGGCTCACAAAATGAAGCCAAAGAGATTCTCAGTAAATCACCACAATGAATTTTTTGCACATATTAAAAAGAAAAGAGAAAACCCTGCATACTTTGTTTTAAGAGCAAGATCCATTAAAATCTGAAGTTCTACAAACTTCTTATTAAATTCCAAATATGCATTATAACTGATCTTTTCGTTTTAAGTTCCAATATAATCAACTAATAACAATGTCATTTCAGGGAACACGTTTTATGTTTAGTATCTCTTTTTAATTGCTTCCATAGAGCAAGGCATGAACAGATCAATTATGCATTTTTAATTCCCAGTGAAATTTATACTACTAGACTGCATCAGCCCAATAAGAAAAATAAATTGTAAATATTTTGTCTCTGAAATTCTCTGATTGAACTCACACCTTGATCTTTTTTTTTTTTTTTTTGGTTATTAGAAATTATGTTTGTCTTAACATTCTTGATAAATATGCTTCATTATGCAAGTATACTTACTACCTCTCTGGACATTGAAGTAATACAGTACCATAAAAATTGCAAATTACAAAAAATCTTAAAGCATTTAAAAAAGAAAAAATACTTCAAAGATAAGTATTATATTTTTTCTAAAACTCATCTTATTTTTAGCTTATCCATAATTCCCATCATTCTATATGTCTTAATAGAATATAAGTTATAAAACTACTGATAGAAAATATATTCTAATGTATAAAATTATTTTGTTCATTATAAATAAGGGTGAATAACTTTGTCCTTTAGCATTTTATCAGAAAAAGTAAACATATTCATAACAATTTCTCCTGGTCATATTGCAGAGAGAACAAAAAGTGTTATGTTATCTCAGGTTTCTGGATAAAGAAATAAATTCATCCATTCAAATCTTAATACTTTTTGTTAACATATAGAAATAATCAAAATGTCACTGACTGTAGTTTTCTGTGTAGATTTCAGGACAGAAATGCAATCTATTTTCTCTGCCACTTTTTACTCTGTATAATAGATTGCTGTTTTTGAGTGCGATGGAAGTGGTTTCTGTTATCTCTCCTAAAGAGGATGTATACTCCTAAAACAAGGTAAGATTCCTCAATAGACACCGAAGATTCTGTTCTAATAATTCATAAACATACTTCATATCTGTTAAGGTTATAGCATTCATCTCCATGCTTGAGTGCATTTAAGAATAAACTAATATAAGGTGAAATACTTACGCCACAGAGAGCACTATGTGATCAAAATGTATTAGAAAGGAGGTGGAGCTCTTGAAGCATTTCCATTACTATCTGTGCAACATGAATATTCATTACATCAAATACTTTACAAGCTATTGACTTTATAACTGTTGCAGCAATAATGAAGTTATATAGGACTATTGCTATAGCTGATGTTAAAAAATTTGATATTGGAAAATTTCTTCTGTCATTTGCATCTCAATATAAATAACTGTTAGGATACTAGCAATTCCCAGATGACCTTTGAGAACATTTTATTAGGTATCAATTATTTAAACTTGTTTATACATATTTTTCACCTAATAAGGTTCTGTTTGTTCAAACATGGTTTCAAAGTGAGCTATACATTTTAACCTTTGTTTTTACAATTTATAATTCATGTATGTGCTATGCACTATATTAGACACCAGATGCAAAAATTAACAAGATGGATATAAATATATTTTGTAATAACATTTACAGTTTTGTAGAGAACATAGATGAGTTTAAAAAATTAATTGAATTTACTAAATTCTATGTTGTGGGAATTTCATGATTAATTGAAAGCAGGGAATACTGAAAATAGGCTGCTATAATAGAGTTACTAAATATAGCATACTGCCACTTGCCTCTCAGGTATCTTTGGCAGGCATTGTTAGTTGATCATAGCATTCTGCTAAAATCCCAGGCATAACCTTGTGATGTTCAGCACAGTAATTCATATAGTATTTGTGAATAAAAAGGAGCTTACCAGCAAGACATGCTCTTCACACTCGGGCAAAATATTTTCACCCAAAGTCTAGAAATAATATTATATTTTTCTGAAAGAAAGAAAGAGAAACAAAAAAAGAAAGAAAGAAAAAGAAAGAAAGAAAAAGAAGGAAAGAAAGAAAAAGAAACAAAAAAGAAAGAAAAAGAAAGAAAGAAAGCAAAAGAAAGAAGAAAGAAAGAAAGAAAAAGAAAGGAAGAAAGAAAGGGTGTTCAGTTTTTCCCTTTGCCTTTCAGGCATATATTTGTGCCCCTCTGCAATTTGGCTCCAACATGTAGGCATATTACGTTTAACTGGCATATATCACTATTGCATTAATGTAATTTAATCTTTTTAACCTTAGTTTTCTTTACATACAAGATGAGGATAAGAATGACAGCCATCTGACAGGGTTGTTTTGAGGCATAAATGAAAAACATATGCATTTAAAAACACAAAGTCTGGCTCATAGTAAGTGCATTCTATCAGATGCATTCTTTTAAAATATAAAAATAATTCAAGTAGAGATTAATATACATACAGTTTGATAGATACAGAAATAACTGTAGCTATATGTATATAAATATAAATGTTTTTGGATATGTACAGCATTACCTACCTCTGTTCTCTGGGAAGTCTAGAAGCAATGACACCCAAAGAGCACTGAGCACACTCAGTGGCTAGACTTGGTTTCTAAATGTAACTTTTTGATAAAAGGAACAAAGTCTATTAGTGAAATGGCTGATTGTAGGCCTTGAGCAAGAAAAATACAAGATAAGCCTAGGACACCTTGTAGTGCCAGAAAGTAATTTCCAGGCATTCAGAGAAGAGGAGATCACTTTAGGGTTGGGATTTTAGAGTGAGAGGGATTGAGATGGGCCACTCCATGCAGGAGAGGAGAGAAAATTATTGAGTGGGAAGGATAGTCTGTGCAAAGTAACAGAATATAGAAAGTGACTAGATATAACAAATATATTTCTCTGAATATGGAACATTATTTATATAAGGTAAAAGTGGAAAATGATGCTGATAAAAGCTATTTCTCCTTCTCTGCCTATTACTACTATTGTTTTCAATTCGATTTGTGTGTTAATGCTTTGAAATATACAGCAAGCTTTTGTGAATATAATTGTATTCAAGACTTCTAAAAATATGTAAGAAAGTGATTTAAAATATTTACTTTAGGAAAAAATTACACAAGATGACTTGGAATAAATTGGGCAAAGGTATACAATTTACAAAAATTTTAGGTGAGACTCAGGCTCAAGTCACCATTCCATTGATTTCCATTGATAGAAAACCCAATAAAGTTCAGGTTAGAAATAGATTTGATCACCAGATTTTGTCATTCTGATTTTATTCTGTGGGAATTTAAAATCCATTGTTTGTGTGCATGTATTCGGAGAGAGATCTGGAATATGGATTATAAAAGTCAAAAGCAAGCCTTAGGTAGGAGTGGCTGGGAGGAAGGAAATAAAAACGAGAGTTGTTAGAATATTGGGTATAATTCATTATTGGGAAAGAATTTTTATTGAAAGAAAGGATCAAAGGTGATATAAAACGTGGATGCCATGGAGAATTATGACATTAACAGAAGTAGGTCTGTCAAGAAGAGGAAATATTTTATAGATATCTATTCATATTTTTGGATGTTTACATGAGAGCAGCAGGTGGCCACAATTATTTTCTATAAGGCATATTAGCATATATTTGGGATGAATCCAGACATAGAAGACCACTTTTTAAAATATTCTAACAGACTATTATAAACCTAAATTTAGAAAGTTAAAAGCAGCAGCTGTATGATGAGATACTATGAGGAAATGGAAGGAAAGCAGAATGAAAGGAATAAAGCTCATTGAGGATGTGCCATAGCAGAGTTTCAGATGTGAGGTGTCTTTGAGGACACCTAGGCACTTGGTCTGCAAGAGATGGACCATCTGCTGTAGCACAGAGGACAATGCCATTGCCAGCATCTTCACTCACCCTCAAATTGTAATTCCACCCATCTCTGTGGTTTAGTTTTCACAAGATAAGGCTGAAGTCTCAGAGAGCCAGAGAATCTAGCTAGGTACTTCTGCATTACTTTTAGTATCTTACGATTAGCTATTATATATGAGTCAAGAATACTGAGATGTGAGTGCATACATATGGATGGATTATTCAAATAATTTAAATTATCTGAAAATAATTTTTCAAATATTTTTTAAAAATATCAAACCTGTATAAGATAGAATGATTCCCACAGCATATAATGGATTTTTCTGCTTCCTTATGCAGAAAATAGTGAACATATATAAAATTTTAATTGGTGATTCAATGTGATCAAAATATTATTGTACTAATAAATATAGAGAGATGTAACTTCTACTTCCTTTATCTATGTCACCCTGTCAACTATAAACTGTTACTTTCTCTGCTGTCAGTGTGTCTGGCTTTGAAATCTCCACCACATTGCAATTTATTATTCATTTATTCAATAGGAAAATAGGCAGACAGTAGTGATAAAACATATATTAAATTTTTTTTAATATTTAGCAGTATGAGGGAGTTAGTTAGGAGTAAGTTGCAAAAATATATTCTAGTATATATTTTGTTGTTTCTTTTATGTTCAAAGTAAAACCGTATACATGTAATGAAAAGTTTTCTGCTAACAAGAGAGATTCAGTTAAAATTGATGTATTTTTCAACACTGGAGGAAAAAAAAATTAGATTAAGTAGCATTAAATATTTAACATGAAGTAAAGAAATCCATGTTTTTTCTTTATATGTTCTTAATCTTGCATCTAGTGTTCATTACATATTTGTAAATACAGAGATAGATGTAGAAAAAAGAGCTTACTTCGAATTACACTTAGAACCTGTGAATTTATCTGAATTAATCTTTAACTTAATATACACATAGTTATTTTTAAAAAGGAGTGTGTTTGTTGTAAAGAATTATTAATCAAGTCAAAAGACATGTTAATCTTTGTTTTAATCAGCTATGCTATAACAAAGTGAGCCATCTTTAACACCAAAGCATGACACCACTATTCATCTGGTGGTTGTTTATTAAAGATAGAAGCATGAGAGAACATCAAACAGCCTCTAGAGCTCTGACATTGCAAACCTACATCTACTAATAGATAACCTAATTGTAACAACAACAAATTGTATCATTATTATCAATGATTCTGAATTTATCTTTAACCATAGTGAATAGGTATTGGGATTCAATTACATATAATAAACAATGTACCTGCAACATGAATAATATTGCTTATACAACACTGTGTAACAAATATACATTAAGTGTAGATCCTCACACAAAATAGGAGAGACTCTAAATGCTCAGCTAACTAAACTATGAGATGAATGTGATATATGCCAAAATAGAAGCACAAATAAAGTACCGTAGGAATGTAAAGAGTGAGAGATATATTCACATGCCAGGGCAATGTTTCTCAGCCAGGGCAGTTTTGCACACCAACACTCTCCCCTACATAGTAAACATTTGTCAATATCTGGATATATTTTTGGTTTTCAGAACTGGGGGGTGTGGTTTATGGCATATATAGAGTAGAAGGCAGGGATGCTGTAAACATCCTACAGTGCAAAAGGAAGCCCACACAACAAATAATTACCTGAGTCAAAATATAAATACACCCGGGCTTCCCTGGTGGCACAGTGGTTGAGAGTCTTCCTGCTGATGCAGGGGACACGGGTTCATGTCCTGGTCCGGGAAGATCCCACATGCCGCGGAGCAGCTGGGCCCCCCCCCACCGTGAGCCATGGCCACTGAGCCTGCGCGTCCGGAGCCTGTGCTCCACAACGGGAGAGGCCACAGCAGTGAGAGGCCCGCGTACCGAAAAATATATATATATATATAAATATATAAATACACCCAAGCTTGAGAAACCCTGTTGCAATGTGAAAAAGTTCCTCAAAGAGACCTCATATGGGTTTACCATTGAACAAAATAAGTAGAATTTTAAAAGGCAGAATTAAGGTGGAAATATAATGAAACTGAGTGGTCAATATGGGCAAAATCCATTATTTGTAAATTAAAGTTCATATCCAAGGAATGAATAATGAATATTTAGTTAATGGCTGGAATGTAATGTACATACAGGTATAGGAGAGAGGAAGTTGGAAAATTGAGTTGAGAGACATTGGATGATATGCCAAGACTGTATATATGTGTGACCTACGTATATATAACAAAACAGTGTGTTTCATTTTATAACAAAATGAAATGATTCTCTGATTCTATTTTTCAGTGAGCTCTTGTGATTGTTATTGTGTTTTGCTTTGTTTTATTTAGCTGTTATTTCTGTAAGTCTTCCAGTTTTTCTCCTAATGAATTAATTTATTTCACTTTATAGACCTATAAGAATGTACACAGCTCCTCCACCACCACCAATGAGAACTTAAATGTTTTACAATATTTATATTGCAAATAAT
The DNA here is from genome assembly GCF_951394435.1 of Stenella coeruleoalba. NCBI lineage: Eukaryota > Metazoa > Chordata > Mammalia > Artiodactyla > Delphinidae > Stenella > Stenella coeruleoalba. Next base: position 34,768,149 of record NC_137164.1, on the reverse strand, counting down.
GCCACAATTAACATGTCTGCCCATGTTTCAAATGTTTTCCTATAATATTTTCTCAAAAGTGCTGTAGTAACAATGGTGCCTTGTATGAAGAAATCCTTTACACACAGGCATTTTACAAAATTTGAAGCAGATTACAGGCTCTATCATTATAAATATGGAAGAGGAAGTGGAGTACAAATAAGTAGATCTTTTCACAAATTGTTGTAGAGGTAGATTTGATACATTGGGTGATGATTAGAGAGTGTGTGAAATTTGAAGGAGAATCCAGATTTTCTAGGATGAGTGTTTGATGGTAACGTAGCAATGTGATGGTTAACTTAATACATGAGCTTGACTGAGCCATTGGGTGTCCAGACATTTGGCCAAACATTATTCTGGATGTGTCTAGGAAGGTGGTTTTGAATGAGACTAACATTTAAAATCAGTAGTTTGAGAAAAACAGATTGCCCTCCTTAATGTGGGTGAGCCCCATCCAATCAGTTGAAAACATGAATAAAACAAAAAGGCTGATCTACCTATGAATAAGAGGAAATTCTTCCTATCAGTTGTCTTCTAACCAGGACATTGGTTTCTTCCTGCTTTTGAACTTGAATTAAAACATCAGATCTTCCTGGGTTTCAGGCCTATTGGCCTTTGGTCTAGAACTTAACCATCAGCTCTCCCAGATCTGCTGCTTCACAGCAGATCTTGGAACCATAATCATGTGATGCAATTCCTTATAATAAATCTTTTATAATGCATGCATACATATATGTATATACTAATTAATAATGTTAACATTTAAATAATATTAATAACAACATAATATTATATATATTTGTACATATATATATATATATATATATATATATATATATATTCTATTGAGTCTGTTTCTCTAGAAAGCCCTCACTAATGCCAGTAGTAACTGCAATAATTTCCTCTTAACATATTGCTTTTGCCTTGCTTTGTTTTGATATTTCTTGCATTAAAAACAAGTTTGGGTGCTGACTCAAGTCAAACTGCTTAAAAGCTAGCTCATCTGTTTTTTGGGGGGGTTGAACTTAGAGCTACCATTTTATTATTATTATTGTTTTTATCATTTAAATTTTATTTTATTTATTTTTTCTACAACAGCTTCTTATTAGTTATCTATTTTATACATATTAGTATATATAAGTCAATCCCAATCTCCCAATTCATCCCACCACCACCCCCCACCACTTTCCCCCCCTGGTGTCCATACATTTGTTCTCTACATCTGTGTCTCTATTTCTGCCCTGCAAACTGGTTCATCTGTACCAGTTTTCTAGGTTCCACATATATGTGTTAATATACGATATCTGTTTTTCTCTTTCTGACTTACTTCACTCTGTATGACAGTCTCTAGATCCATCCATGTCTCTACAAATGACCCTACTTCATTCCTTTTTATGACTGAGTAATATTCCATTGTGTATATGTACCACATCTTCTTTATCCTTTCATCTGTTGATGGACATTTAGGTTGATTCCATGACCTGGCTATTGTAAATAGTAAAACTAGCTCATCTTTTATTGTTATCATAGCATATATAGGTAACAATTAACTTATTCATGGCTTTGAATGACTCTCTGAAACAATGGTAGCTTCCACTTTTTCCTGCCATTGAAATCTCTTTACAATTAATAAATTTCTATTTTCTGATCAGTTCTCAACTCTTGCTCTCACTGTTGGTGCTACTCTCTGGTTCTTCTGTGGAATAAATCAACATGTACTTATACTGACTTTCCCTGTTTATAAATATTTTTTTCTGTATCATGTTATTGAAACCACACAGAACCTGAACTCTTTTTCTCAGAGATAGCAGTTATTTTTTATTTAAATTGAAATTCATTTTTATATGTTTATAACTAGAAAATCTATATTCTCATAACATAAAATATTTATTTAAAAGATAAATATGATGAGAATCTCATCACTGATTTTTGACTATTAAAATATTACCATCACAGAAATTTTGAGAAAAGTAATAAGCTTCTAATTTTATCTCTTATAAATATGATAATGCTAAAATTTTATCAACATAGCTTGTGGATCTAAGATGAAGTCTCTGAAACTCAAAGAAGTAGGACTGACTTGATAAAAGAGGAATATTTATATTTAATGTAAACATTATTTCTGTATGCCTGGTTTTCCAGTCACTTTAAATACAATCATGAATGATGTTGGATTCCATCCAGCTACCCTTGACTCAGATACATAAGACAACAAAGAGAAGCTCCTTCTGGTCTATTAAGGATGGTTTGGTGCTGATCTCTTTGTGTGATTCAACTTCACCTTTACATTCACCCCAATGATCAAAAAATATCTTTGATAAAATAAACATCTTAGTCTATACCATGTCCACAACTTTCTACCTCGTTTCTTGAAATGATACTTAAACTATATACAACTTAGTTTCCCCATTTTTAAAACATAATTAAAAATAACTACTTCACAGGATTTTGGCAAACATTTCCTGAGACAGTGTAGGTAAAACAGTTTGAAAATGCTAAATGTTAGCTATAATTATTGGTACAGGCTCCTTAAATTTTAAATGGATGTATATATTTAAATTATATAAATGTTTGAAACACTTTTCACGGGCAAGCTGGGACCTAGCCTTTATTATGCCTTTGGTAATAAAATGTATTTCATTCTGATTCATTTCTTTAGAAATATATATGTAGCCTAAAACTTGTTCATATATTGGAAATCTCAATTTTATGGATCTTATATGAGATTTTCTGAATTTTACAAAGTAATTGACAACTATGTTCTTCTTACTTTCAGCACGTATTCAACAGGTAGTAATGAATTTATTTTGAAGTAGGCATAATACCTTGTCCTTCCTTTTCTGTGATAAGAGGAATATGTGTTTTAATTTAATGGCTAATGTTATAAATATAGTCTAAGGAGAAGAGAGGATTTCCTCAATGCAGACCTCAATCTCTAACATGGGAAACAAATTTATCACATAGAAAATGCATTATTGTCTGATCTTCTGGGATCAGAAAACGTGACATAAGAATTTAAGTATTAAATATAAACAATGAATTAAAATTGTAACTACTGTGTAATAAAAAAATTAAAAGAAACAAATCCTTTTATTAGTGTATATAATTTTCTACATTGATTTTTTTAAATATATTTTTTGCTTTCTTCAACAAATATCAAATCCATGCATATCTTAGACTGGTATATTGCCATTTTTTACCTTCAAAATAAGAGGAAATGAAAGAAAGGATAATTGGCACTAAAAGTTTGATATCAAAGTAATATTTAAAGCATAAACACAAACAAAAGTCATCAACATATATAGTTCATTTGGTATATTAATATCAACAAATGAAACCTAAATCATAAACAAAATAAACTATTTGTCTTAGATGAAAGAAAAAGGGGGTACTCACATTCATAAACAACACAATTACTGATCTTTTCACTCAAAAGTGAAATTTTATGTATTACAATATATAGTATATATATTTTCACTTTTACATTTAAAAAACTCATATTTTTAAATATAAATAATATATATATAACTTATCTATCTCTCTTTATAAAAGACTTTGGAGTTGGAGTGTAATGTAAATTTCAATACTTGTACCAGAGACTATAGAAACCCAGAAAATAGATCTTTTAGTTAGCTCACACATTTTATCACAGGCTTATCTGTAACATATAATTTGTGAGTTTGTTTGATTTTCTTTGCCTGACTCAGTACCTACTCTCTTAGACTTAGAAATGTATAACTTTCCAACTAGGTTATTTTCTTTTGATTTCTTGGTTTTCTCAATTAGGGAGCAGAGAAGATGTATCTACAGGGTGTTTTTGTTAAAGCCCTTCAGTGTTTATTGCCCATTTGTGTCCCCTCCCTTCTCAGAGTCCCAGAGATTCTTAAATTACTCATTTAGCAGATAACAGCATGCTTTTTAATAACTACTTCAGTTCCTGGAGAACCATCATAATTAGTTTCACTGGCAAAATCTGAGTGCAATTTTTCAGATATATTTCTACTAAAATCACTTAATATAATGACATGTAATTTTTTTTCTCCTTGTATAGTCACATACACCCACTAGACTGGACTTCTCATCATTTCTGTATGTTCTACGTTTCTTCACCTGCAACAAAAGGGTTAAAAAGAAATATTAAAATGATTAAATTTAGAACATTATGACTAGCCATCTTACCCCCCAAAAGAGCACAGAATATTAAGATAATAGTATTATAGGAAATTTCTCAATGTACAAACTGATGTCAATTTCAATGATCAATATTTATTGGAAATTTATCTTTTTCTTTTTTTTTTTGGTTAGTTTTTTACTATGACAAATTCTTAATAATGCCCTTACATGCCGTTTTACTGAATAGACTAGAAGGAGAATGTTTTAGAACAGTAATATTAAACTGTGTTGCACATTTAGAAATGACTCAGGGTTTTCTTTCCTAGAGCTCCACGGCCACCTCTGCTGGATGTTTCATAAAGAAGAATGGCAGATCGTAGTCTTTAGATATTTTGTTTTGTGTTGCTTTGTTTTCTTTTTTCTTTTTAGAATTTTCTCACCAGGAGAGCATGTGATATAGAGTTAACACCAGTGGGTAGTGATAAAAATTCTTTGACTCAATGAGTTATTGTGATTCAGAAGCTCTTTCCTTCCTCAAGATTTATACTGTATTCCATTCAAAGGCAATAGCTGGAGGTTCATGCAGTGAAACAAAAATTTCAAAAAAACTCTATCCTGGCTTGCCAGATATGAACTTTGAGATTGCTTAAAATAGCAACTTGTAAAAACAAAAACAAAAATGAACAAAAAACTATTTCATTGACCTACTGAATTTTACAGATTGAGAATGAACACCTGAGTTTTTAGCTCCTGTTCTACCTACAAACTGAAGCCAATATACAATATTTTGAGCTTTATTTTCCCAATATGTCACATTGGAATAATGTTCTCCTTTATACTCAGTGATATGATAAATTCTCTAAGTGGTAGTAACATATGGAAACATTAGTGAAGGAGAGAAAAGTCCTTTGCCTCAGCTACCATTGTTGGGCAAGGGTTAAGTATGGAGGAGGGAAGTGATGAAATATTTGGAATTCAGACCTAGGCAAAGGTAGAAATTAATGGGAAGAAAAAAATTTCCCAAAGAAGCTCCCTCTATTTATATTTCAATAGAATTGTCTATTGAGGAGAGGTAGTTGCTGCAAAGTGTCCTTGTTTTCTACTCTATTTCCTTTGGTTAACTCAAGTACTGGGGGAACACCATGGAAAGGCCCTAAAATGTCACCAGTATTGATATAAAAACAATGTTTCCTGAAGACAGACACACACAATCTTTTGTTATGGTCTTCATCGAATAGTTGCTTACCACATACAGCCAAAATGAATACTTAGAATAATCAACAATCCCATTCAAATCATAAAAGCAGACCTTTGATGACAAATAGAAGTCTAATGGCAAGGACCTTCTGTTCTTTAAAATTGAAAAGTGAGGATTGCTAGAAAGATCTTGCTAGATACAGGCAATCATTGGGAAGCATAAGGAGAAAAGCAATGTCTGAGACAAAACTTAGAAGTTTTTCAGAACAAATTCTATAGTTTAAAGTTTACTACTGGTAAAATAAGTGAGGAATATTTCCAAGATACCTGAATCAGCTCTTTTTGTAGCGTACTGGTACATACGTACACTTACCCACACATATGTGAGAGAGAAGATATTGTGAATTATTTCCCTTTCCTGACATGGCTACATAGTACACGTTAACTTTTTTATATTTTTATTCTAAACACTGAATCTGTTTACACATCTTTGTAAAACAGTTTCAAAGCTTGATATCACCTATCTTGATTATAGAGAGCTCTGTCTTCAAACATAGAAATTTTATTAAAATATTTTAATTACAATCTTTTATAGAAAGTTTTCCTTTAATATAATGTGCAGCTATATCTCATTCCCCTCTATGGCTTTAATGCATTCAGAGTATCCAAGGTGATTTTTATCAATGACAATAGTTGCATGTGTATTCTTTTCATTGCAACGAATGTCAAGGCCTGCAACGTGTATTCGTGTATATTTGTATTATAATTGTTTATATATTAGTATTACATTGGATTTCAATGTCATAATATAATACTAAATAAAAATATATACATATATTCATTTTCAAGGTACTACATATTTTTTGAAATACATATTACTACTATTTGCCTCTGTATGTTTAAAGCTAAGTAGATAGTAAGCTAAGAAACTGTCAATCAGTTAAGAGGACAATAGGAACAGTAAATGAACACATTCTCCAAGGACAAAGTACTGATAAAAAGACTGAATTTATTAATCTGGAAAATCACAAACTGATAAAATCAGTGCCTAAAGAAAATCTGTTGTACACATTAGTTAAATTGATAAGTGTCCTATGAGTCATTTAACTAAAATAATTTATATTAAAAATTAATATTATTGTACAGATAGTCCTCGGCTTAAATGGTTTGACTTAATATTTTTTGACATTACAGTGATGCAAAATTAATGCACAACAAGTAGAAACCATTCTTTGAATTTTGAATTTGATCTTTGATCTTTTCCCAGGAGAGTGATATGCAGTATGATACTTTCTCATGATGCTGGGCAGCGGCTGTGAGCCAAGGTCCCCAGTCATGAAAGTAAACAACTGATACATTTACAACCATTCTGTTTCTCAGTTTTAGTCCAATATTCAAAAAATTACAGTAGATATTCAACCTTAATTATAAAATAGGTTTTATGTTAGATAATTTTGCCCAACTATAGGCTAATAATGTAAGTTTTCTGAGCATCTTTAAGGCAGGCTAGGCTAAGTAATGATGTTCAGTAGATTAGGTGTATTAAAGTCATTTTCTACTTAGAATATTTTTAATTTACTATGGGTTTATTGGGATGTAACCACATCATAAATTGAGAAAGATATGTAATTTTGCTTGCAGACAATCTTGAGAGATTAATTTCTTTATTGTGTAAGTCATAGGAAATCTTGGTAGTTTGGAAAAGGTTTTAAAATGTTATGATATTAATAAATACTTCATATATTATTATTTATGATTTCATTGTTATTAATCAAGTGAAAAAAATAAAAACAACAGAAATAAAGACAACAGAAGTCCCTGAGGCTTCCTGCTATGCATAATAAAAAGCCACACATGACTTTTACAATCATAGTTAAGAGGCATTAATGAAACTTAGCCCTTTGACACATTTCTTATTATTCTCCCACACATAATTAGTTACTTCATATAAAATGATACTTAAGCTTCTTCAAGATGGCGGAAGAGTAAGACGTGGAGATCCCCTTTCTCTCCACAAATACATCAGAAATACATCTACATGTGGAGCAACTCCTACAGAACACCTACAAATGCTGGCAGAAGACCTCAGACATCCCAAAAGGCAAGAAACTCCCCCACATACCTGGGTAGGGGAAAAGAAAAACAAAAAAACACAGACAAAAGAATAGGGACAGGACCTGCACCACTGGCAGGGAGCTGTGAAGGAGGAAAGGTTTCCAAACACTAGGAAGCCCCTTCACGGGTGGAGACTGTGGGTGGTGGAGGGGGAAAGCTTCGGAGCCACGGAGGAGAGCACAGCCACAGGGGTGCTCAGGGCAAAGCGGAAAGATTCCCGCACAGAGGATCGCTGCCAACCAGCACTCACCAGCCCAAGAGGCTTGTCTGCTCACCCGCCGGGGCGGGCGGGGATTGGGAGCTGAGGCTCGGGCTTCGGAGGTCAGATACGAGGGAGAGGACTGGGGTTGGCAACGTGAACACAGCCTGAAAGGGGCTAGTGCGTCACAGATAGCCGGGAGGGTGTCCGGGAAAAAGTCTGGAGCTGCCAAAGAGGCAAAAGACTTTTTCTTCCCTCTTTGTTTCCTGGTGCGCAAGGAGAGGGTATTCAGAGCGCCGCTTAAAGGAGCTCCAGAGACAGGCGTGAGCTGCAGCTATCAGTGTGGACCCCAGAGATGGGCATGAGATGCTAAGGCTGCTGCTGCAGCCACAAAGAAGCCTGTGTGCAAGCACAAGTCACTATCCTCCCTCCCGGGAGCCTGTGCATCCCGTCACTGCCAGTGTCCCGTGATGCAGGGACAACTTCCCCAGGAGAACACACGGCATGCCTCAGGCTGGTGCAACGTCATGCCGGCCTCTGCTGCTGCAAGCTCGCCCCGCATCCGGACCCCTCCCTCCCCCTGGCCTGAGTGAGCCAGAGCCCCCGAAGCAGCTGCTCCTTTAACCCTATCCTGTCTGAGCGAAGAACAGACGCCCTCAGGTGACCTACACACAGAGGCAGGTCCAAATCCAAAACCGAACCCAGAAGGAGTGTAAACAAAGAAAAAAAAGGGAGATTTCTGCCAGCAGCCTCAGGAGCAGAGGATTAAGTCTGCACAAGCAACTTGATGTACCCCAGATCTGTGGAATACCTAAATAGACAATGAATCATCACAAATTGAGGAGGTTGATTTTGAGAGCAAACATATATATATATTTTTTCCCTTTTTCTCTTTTTGTGAGTGTGTAGGCATATGCTTCTGTGTGTGATTTTCTCTGTATAGCTTTGTTTTTACCATTTATCCTAGGGTTCTGTCTGTCCTATTTTTTTTTTTTTTACTTTAAAAAATTTTTGTCTTAATAATTATTTTTTATTTTAATAACTTTATTTTATTTTATCTTCTTTCTTTCTTTCTTTCTTTCTTTCTATTTTTTCTCCCTTTTATTCTGGGCCATGGAGATGAAAGGATCTTGGTGCTCCAGCCAGGCATCAAGGCAGTGCCTCTGAGGTGGGAGAGCCAAGTTCAGGACACTGGTCCACAAGAGACCTCTCAGCTCCACATAATATTAAATGGGAAAATCTCCCTGAGATCTCCATCTCAACACCAAGACCCAGCTTCACTCAACGACCAGAAAGCTACAGTGCTAGACACCCTATGCCAAAAAAAGAGCAAGACATGAACACAACCACAACCATTAGCAGAGAGGCTGCCTAAAATCATAATAAGTCCACAGACACCCCAAAACACACCACCAAACGTGGACCTGCCCACCAGAAAGACAAGATCCAGCCTCATCCACCAGAACACAGGCACTAGTCCCCTCCACCAGGAAGCCTACACAATCCACTGAACCAACTTTAGCCACTGGGAACAGACACCAAAAACTATGAACCTGCAGCCTGCAAAAAGGAGACCCCAAACACAGTAAGTTAACCAAAATGAGAAGACAGAAAAACACAGAGCAGATGAAGGAGCAAGGCAAAAACCCACCAGACCTAAAAAATGAAGAGGAAATAGGCAGTCTACCTGAAAAAGTAGAAAATACATAAAAATGATAGTAAAGATGATACAAAATCTTGGAAATAGAATAGAAAAAATACAAGAAATGTTTAACAAGGACCTAGAAGAACTAAATAGCAAACAAACAGTGATAAACAACACAATAAATGAAATTAAAAATTCTCTAGAAGGGATCAATAGCAAAATAACTGACAGAGAAGAACGGATAAGTGACCTGGAAGATAAAATAGTGGAAATAACTACTGCAGAGCAGAATAAAGAAAAAAGAAGGAAAGGAATTGAGGACAGTCTCAGAGATCTCTGGGACAACATTAAATGCTCCAACATTCGCATTATAGGGGTTCCAGAAGAAGAAGAGAAAAAGAAAGGGACTGAGAAAATATTTGAAGAGATTATAGTTGAAAACTTCCTTAATATTAGAAAGGAAATAGTTAATCAAATCCAGGAAACACAGAGAGTCCCATACAGGATAAACCCAAGGAGGAACACACCAAGATACATATTAATCAAACTATCAAAAATTACATACAAAGAAAATATATTAAAAGATGCAAGAGAGAACCAACAAATAACACACAAGGGAATCCCCATAAGGTTAACAGCTGATCTTTCAACAGAAACTCTGCAAGCCAGAAGGGAGTGGCAGGACATATTTAAAGTGATGAAGGAGAAAAATCTACAACCAAGATTACTCTACCCAACAAGGATCTCATTCAAATTTGATGGAGAAATTAAAAGCTTTACAGACAAGCAAAAGCTAAGGGAATTCAGAACCACCAAACCACCTTTACAACAAATGCTAAAGGAACTTCTCTAGGCAGGAAATGCAAGAGAAGGAAAAGGCCTATAATAACAAACCCAAAGCAATTAAGAAAATGGTAATAGGAACATACATATCGATAATTACCTTAAATGTGAATGGATTAAATGCTCCAATGAAAACACATAGGCTGGCTGAATGGATACAAAAACAAGACCCATATATATGCTGTCTACAAGAGAGCTACTTCAGACCTAGGGACACATACAGGCTGAAAGTGAAGGAATGGAAAAAGTTATTCCATGCAAATGGAAATGAAAAGAAAGCTGGAGTAGCAATTCTCATAACAGACAAACTGACTTTAAAATGAGGACTATTAGAAGAGACAAAGAAGTACACTACATAATGAAGGGATCAATCCAAGAAGAAGATATAACAAATTTAAATATTTATGCACCCAATATATGTGCACCTCAATACATAAGACAAATACTAACAGCCATAAAAGGGGAAATCGGCAGTAACACAATCATAGTAGGAGACTTAAACACCCACTTTCATCAATGGACACATCATCCAAAATGAAAATAAATAAGGAAACACAAGCTTTAAATGATACATTAAACAAGATGGACTTAATTGATATTTATAGGACTTTCTCTCCAAAAACAACAGAATACACATTCTTCTCAAGTTCTCATGGAACATTCTGCAGGATAGATCATATCTTGGGTCACAAATCAAGTCTTGGTAAATTTAAGAAAATTGAAATCATATCAAGAATCTTTTCTGACCATAACACTATGAGACTAGAAATCAATTACAGGGGGAAAAAAATCTGTAAAAAATATAAACACATGGAAGTTAAACAATACACTACTTAATAACCAACAGATCACTGAAGAAATCAAAGAGGACATCAAAACATACTGAGAAACAAATGACAATGAAAACGCGACAACCCAAAACCTCTGAGATAGAGCATAAGCAGTTCTAAGAGGGAAGTTTATAGCAATAAAATCCTACCTTAAGAAACAAGAAATATCACAAATAAACAACCTAACTTTACATTTAAAGCAATTAGAGAAAGAAGAACAAAGAAAACCCAAAGATAGCACAAGGAAAGAAATCATAAAGATCATATCAGAAATAAATGAAAAAGAAATGAAGGAAATGATAGCAAAGATCAATAAACCTAAAAGCTGGTTCTTTGAGAAGATAAACAAAATTGATAAACCATTAGCCAGACTCATCAAGAAAAAAAGGGAGAACACTCAAATCAATAGAATTAGAAATGAAAAAGAAGTAACAACTGACACTGCAGAAATAAAAAGGATCATGAGAGATTACTACAAGCAATGTTATGCCAATAAAATGGAAAACCTGGAAGAAATGGACAAATTCTTAGAAAGGCACATTCTTAGAAATGGACAAAATCCTTCCGAGACTGAACGAGGAAGAAATAGAAAATATGAACAGACAAATCAAAAGCACTGAAATTGAAACTGTGATTAAAAATCTTCCAACAAACAAAAGCCTAGGACCAGATGGTTTCACAGATGAATTCTATCAAACATTTAGAGAAAAGCTAACACCTATCCTTCTCAAACTCTTCCAAAATATAGCAGAGAGAGGAGCACTCCCAAACTCATTCTATGAGGTCACCATCACCCTGATATCAAAATCAGACAAAGATGTCACAATGAAAGAACACTACAGGCCAATATCACTGATGAACATAGATGCAAAAATCCTCAACAAAATACTAGCAAACAGAATCCAACAGCACATTAAAATGATCATACACTGTGATCAAGTGGGTTTTATCCCAGGAATGCAAGGATTCTTCAATATATGCAAATCAATCAACGTGATACACCACATTAACAAATTGGAGAAAAACCATATGATCATCTCAATAGATGCAGAGAAGGCTTTCAACAAAATTCAACACTGATTTATGATAAAAACCCTCCAGAAAGTAAGCATAGAGGGAACTTCCCTCAACATAATAAAGGCCATATATGAGGAACCCACAGCCAACATCGTCCTCAATGGTGAAAAACTGAAACCATTTCCACTAAGATCAGGAATAAGAGAAGGATGCCCACACTTACCGCTATTATTCAACATAGTTTTGGAAGTTTTAGCCACAGTAATCAGAGAAGAAAAAGAAATAAAAGGAATCCAAATCAGAAAAGAAGAAGTAAAGCTGTCACTGTTTGCAGATGACATGATACTATACATAGAGAATCCTAAAGATGCTGCCAGAAAACTACTAGATCTAATCAATGAATTTGGTAAAGTAGCAGGATACAAAATTAATGCACAGAAATCTGTAGCATTCCTATACACTAGTGATGAAAAATCTGAAAGTTAAATTAAGGAAACACTCCCATTTACCATTGCAACAAAAGAATAAAATATATAGGAATAAACCTACCTTAAGGAGACAAAAGACCTGTATGCAGAAAATTATAAGACACTGATGAAAAAAGTTAAAGATGATACAAATAGATGGAGAAATATACTGTGTTCTTGGATTGGAAGAATCAACATTGTGAAAATGACTCTACTACCCAAAGTAATCTACAGATTCAATGCCATCACTGTCAAGCTATCACTGGCATTTTTCACAGAACTAGAACAAAACATTTACCAGTTTGTATGGAAACACAGAAGACCCCGAACAGCCAAAGCAATCTTGAGAAAAAAAAAATCAGAGTTGGAGGAATCAGGCTCCCTGACTTCAGACTATACTACAAAGCTATAGTAATCAAGGCAGCATGGTACTGGCACAAAAACAGAAATATAGATCAATGGAACAGGACAGAGGCCAGAGATAAACCCATTCACATATGGTCACCTTATCTTTGATAAAGGAGGCAAGAATATACAGTGGAGAAAAGACAGCCTCTTCAATATGTGGTGCTGGGAAAACTTGACAGGTACATGTAAACATATGAAATTAGAACACTCCCTAACACAATATACAAAAATAAGCTCAAAATTGATTAAAGACCTAAATGTAAGGCCAGACACTATCCAACTCTTAGAGGAAAACACAGGGAGAACACTTTATGACATAAATCACAGCAAGATCCTTTTTGACCCACCTCTTAGAGAAATGGAAATAAAAACAAAAATAAACAAATGGTACCTAATGAAACTTCAAAGCTTTTGCACAGCAAAGGAAACCATAAACAAGACCAAAAGACAACCCTCAGAATGGAGGAAAATATTTTCAAATGAAGCAACTGACAAAGGATTAATCTCCAAAATTTAACAGCAGCTCATGCAGCTCAATATGAAAAAAAAATCCAATCCAAAAATGGACAGAAGACGTAAATAGAGATTTCTCCAAAGAAGATATACAGATTGCCAACAAGCACATGAAAGAATGCTCAACATCATTAATCATTAGAGAAATGCAAATCAAAACTACAATGAGGTATCATCTCACACCGGTCAGAATGGCCATCGTCAAAAAATCTACAAACAATAAATGCTGGAGAGGCTGTGGATAAACGAGAGCCCTCTTGCACTGTTGGTGGGAATGTAATTGGATACAGTCACTATGGAGAACACTATGGAGATTCCTTACAAAACTAAAAATAGAACTACCATACGACCCAGCAATCCCACAATTGGGCATATATCCTGAGAAAACCATAATCCGAAAAGAGTCATGTACCAAAATGTTCATTGCTGCTCTGTTTACAAAAGCCAGGACATGGAAGCAACCTAAGTGTCCATCAACAGATGAATCGATAAAGAAGATATGGCACATATATACAATGGAATATTACTCGCCATAAAAAGAAAGGAAATAGAGTTATTTGTAGTGAGGTGGGTGGACCTAGAGTTTGTCATACAGAGTGAAGTAAGTCAGAAAGAGCAAAACAAATACCATATGCTAACGCATATATATGGAATCTAAAAAAAAAACAAAAAGGAAAGGTCATGAAGAACCTAGGGGCAAGACGGGAATAAAGACACAGACCTACTAGAGAATGGACTTGAGGATGTGGGGAGGGGGAAAGGTAAGCTTTGACAAAGTGAGAGAGTGACATGGACATATATACACTACCAAACACAAAATAGATAGCTAGTGGGAAACAGCTACATAGCACAGGAAGATCAGCTCGGTGGTTTGAGACCACCTAGAGGGGTAGGATAGGGAGGGTGGGAGGGAGGGAGATGCAAGAGAGAAGAGAAATGGGAACATATGTATATGTATAACTGATTCACTTTGTTATAATACAGAAAGTAACACACAATTGTAAAGCAATTATACTCCAATAAAGATGTTAAAAAAAATGAAATGATGCTTAACAAAATACATACTTATGTAATAATTACATTAATCAAATATAATATAAAGTAATACATATTTTTAAAGAATCATTTGCCTACTTTTTAAGTCATTATATTTCTTAGACTGGATTAAGCTTAATGAATATAGTTAATTTTAGAAAAATAGACTTTTCAAGTCAAATATTGGTTTTTGTTTGTTTGTTTGTTTTTGTGGTATGCAGGCCTCTCACTGTTGTGACCTCTCCCGTTGTGAAGCACAGGCTCCGGACGCTCAGGCTCAGAGGCCAGGGCTCACAGGCCTAGCCACTCCACAGCATGTGGGATTTTCCCAGAGCGGGGCTCGAACCCATTTCCCCTGCATTGGCAGGCAGACTCTCAACCACTGCACCACCAGGGAAGCCCTCAAGTCAACTACTGTTTTTTTAAACAAAATTGTCAATGCCTACAAATTCTAGTAGCACTAATAAAGTAAATTACTATTACAATTTCTTGTATTGCTAAACGAGAAGTATAGATTAAATACCAAGATGATATTAATAGCCATGAAAATGAGACAAATTCTCTCTCCTGATTTTGAATGTGCTATTATTTGAGAATAATTAGTTGTAAGTTATAAAGTCTTCACTTAAGATACGTATATGTAGGGTTTTTAAGATCAGGCTAGATATCGTATTCTTCTTTGCTTCCCATTGCCAAGCACAAGGATTAAGATACAGAGGTATCTAATAAGAATGGTGATTTAAAATCAATGAATGACTTTCTCAAATTAGAAGTGACCATCATTATGTGGGAATTTAGAGTACTGCAGCAGGGTAAATGTACAAATAATCCTTCATTTATCTCATCTATTTCTGTTTGCCATTAATTTAATCAACCACAAAAAATTAGGTGAGTGAAAATCTAAAATATAGTCTCAGGAGAGATGTTAAATATCATCATACATCAATGAGATACGTGTGAGATTTTCACAGAAGATAAGAAAATTAGAGGATGAAGAGAAATAAATGTTGTACTGGCATAAGGCAAGCAATAAATTGCTGTATATTCTCAATACTACAAACATTCTATCAAGGAGATATATTTAGGAAAGTAATCAAGTACCCTTGAAAGATAACAAGAGAGCAATACATCATATTTTAGGAAAAATCTTTTGACATGCTGATAGTGTTTAACGAGAGCACGTAATAGAATGGCTATATACCTATAAGCCTCCTGTCTGTGACAAAGTGTAATTTTTTTTAAATGAATTGGCTGTAATCCTTTAATTTGCAGTCAATTTACCTGAATATCTTTCGGGTAAAAGTAGTTTGGAAAATTCCCATAAACTAAGAGTTAGCACTTTGCTACATGCTAAGGTTGTGATGCTTAAACTTTGGTATTTAGAAAGTTTATATTTTTAACAAACTACCAAGCTGTTTTCAATATACCTCAAAGTATAAAAATAATTTCTCTTGGAGAAACTCTGATTACCATTTCCTGACAATAAACATTCATACTGTAGGAGACAAATATGGACTATGTCTCAAGTATAAGACAAAATAAATTTTATATAAAAAAATGTTGTGAGTTCCATAAATATATTCAGTAATAGATGACTTTTTCAAAGGTTTTCATCAGTCTTTTATTTTCTTTATCTCAGTGAAGTGTTATTGCCCTTTCTTTTCCAAGTAAATGCTATTATCTGACTATAGGTTAATGTTCCCTTTTGCTTTCACGAGAATCTTTGATTCATCACTCATTTCCTAAATATTCTTTAATAAAAACCCTAGCTTCTTCCTCTTAACATATAAAAATCTTTTAAAATCAGTCTGACCCTATGTCTCATTACACTTTTCCTTCATCATTCAACCTTTTAAAATATGTTATTCTCCATTTATTTACTAGCTAATATCTAGTTAGTTTTAAAAAACACTGGATTATTTCTTCTGGATTATTTCCTTGCACTGCTCTGAAAAAAGTCATCAGACCCATCTTAGTTGTGAAACCTAAAGGATACCTTACAGACATAATGAAGCTTCATTATTTACTTAAAATCTCTATAATTTTTCCCACTGTCAGGACTAGCCATTTATTCCCTGTACTTGAAACCTATACTAAATTTTAGTATAGGTTCCCTCTTCTTCAAACCCCCTTCCCTTTCCTGCCTCTTAACTAAAAAGCATTAATTTTGTAGTGATCTTTTTAAATATTAATTTTTCTAAAAAGTCTTCTTTGCCCTCGAAGACTTGGTTAATTTATCCTACACCACCATGTAATTATCTTTGCAAAGTATGTATACCTCATTAGAAATTGTTTCCTTAGTTGTTATCTTTCCCACTAGATTGCCAGCTCCTATAGCATAGGATCCAGGTCTTTCTTGCTAGGAGGCATGCAATAAATATTGTCTGAATGAATGAATTGCCACCCTTAATGTTTGCCTTTAATGGCAAGCTCCTTCTTATTATAATGATCAATCTTTTTCTTTCCACTATCTTTATTCTCTCTCTTAGAGGTTTCTAAACACTATTTAAATGCCCTTCTTATATCTTGACAATTTCCCACTTTATAAAGCCAACCATTTACGTGTAGAAGCTAAGATCTTACATTACTTCCACTCTTATACATGGATGCAGGTTTGTGACCTGGGCTCCACCAATTTGAATAAGACATATTCATCAACAAGCAGTTTGAGGAAATGAACACCAAAAGGAATCCATTTTTCATGTAAGACTTTCCACAACCACAATGCAGAGTTTCTAGTGTCCAATTCCCAGTGCAAGCAGTGTCCACTGGAATGTTTGTGCCCAGTGTGACAGGGGATTTTGCAGTGGAGAATCCTTACAGTGTGTTGTATCATAACCTGACCCTGAGCCAAACTCTCTTGTCTTCCCAGAGATCCACTGAGCTAACAGATTTTATTACATAAATCCCTTTCCTGATTAAGCAAGTTAAATTGGATGTTGTTTTGTTCAAATATGAGCTCTGATAGATATACATCCTGTTTTCTTGAGTCATAGTTTTCCATCAGTTTTGTAGATTTTTCTTCTTATTCCATATTTACATTTATTAATTTAGTTATTCATGAAATGTAAATTGAGTTCCTGTAGATATCAGGAACTACAGTAGATGCCAGAGATTTTTCAGAGAGAGAACAGAAATATTTCCTGCTCTGTATTGCCCATATTCTGGTCTGATTCAGAAAATAATATTTCATGAGTGATAATTGTATTGAAAAATTAAGTAGGTGAATAGTTAGTGACTGGTGGCATATGCATGCTATTACAGATCTGATGTGCAGGGAAAGCTTCTCCGATCTGGGACATTTCGTGAGAAAATTACAGCTCCAAAACAGTCTTTGACTTTCTGGAGGAACCACATTGTAAGCAGAGCAAACAGTAAATGCAAAGGCTTTCAAGTGATAGTGTGAATCATGTGTTAAAAAAAACAAGGATTCCATATGTCTGAGGACAGTGGGTGAGGGAGAGCTAAAGGAGATGAGACCAAAACAGTAGCGGTGGGCAGACCATGCAGAACTTAATAGAACATTGTAAGAACGTATATTTCACCATGAATGAGTCTGGAAGCCATTAGAAATTTTAAACAGAGGAATGATATCATCTGGCTTTTCATCTAATACATCACTAATGATGGCTCTAATGGTAAACGGACTGAAAGAGCATGGGTAATAGTAGAAATAGAGAAATCTATAGCTTTACTAGAAAAGAGGTCAGAACACCAAGGTTGGGCTTTTCAGTCACAAGAAGAGAGATAACTGGCAAAACAGACTGGAAATGTGAGAGGAGGAAAAAAATAAAGAATATGTCACAGAAGGCATTTGAAGACAAAATTTCAAGGAAGGGGACGTCAACAATATCAACTGACGTGTTGACAAAATGAGGACTGAGAGTTTGCAATATGGAGGTTATTGATAGTATGAACTTAGAATCCTTCATTTTGCTTACACCATCCCATTATTATCTACTGCTTGATGACATCTACATGCCTTGTCTTTTTTTCTGATACCTATATTTGATAACTAGATGCTTCCAACCCAGATTGTTTTAATCAAATTCAGACCACTTTTCCAAATTCTATTGGATATTTCCACTGAAACTCAACATATTCTATTCAATAACTTCTTCCTTTACTCCCACCTAGATTATTATTCTTTAAGTCTCCTTTTGAGTTTGGCAGAAAATTTAGATTTTATGAAATTTCCATGATTCATAAATCATATTAATTTCATCTCTGAAATATCTATCAAAACTTTTCCTCCTATCCATCTTATTACCACTCAGGAGTTTACACCCACATTATCACTTGGGTTATTGCTATATCCTCCTTGTTAGTATTTCAGTCTTTAGCCTTACTTCTCTTTTGATATTCTCAAATCTCCTTTCACACTAATTATTCTGAAGGGCAAACTTGACAATATGATATTCCTGCTCACAAACATTTTGTGGCCTCCTGTTACATCAGGATGAAAATCTGCATCTCAGGGCATGATATTCCTGATACATCCTTGCATATTAGTTAAATTGAATCTCTGACCTGTATCTCTGGAGCTGTGCTCCAGGAACTCTCAACTATTTTTATTTCCCTGAAATTAGCATGCTTTCTCTCATTTTCAATGTGTTTCCTTATTCAGCTTTCTCTGCCTGGACTACTTTATATGTTTGTCCAAATGGCCCTGGGAGTGGGGGGACAGTATTAGCACTCTTTGTAAGCTTGAAAGTATAATAGAGACAAAAATTTAACTCATTTATAAATCGTTATACTGAATTTGGCTAGCTATTGGGATCTAACAGTATTTCTAATATGCAGGCCCTTGAATGTGTCTTTTTCCCACATGAATGAATGCCAGGCAAAAGGTGTTTATGTGGTCTTTATGGAATTCCTAGAAAGCATTTAATTGATTTCAACACAGTGTAGGAAACATAATTTAACTTATGAAGTGTTTAATTCTGAAACAGTAAAGAGAATGTTAAATAGATTAATATATGCAGAACCTAAATTTTGATCATTCAGGTATATGATAGTAAATAAATATATGTTTCTTTATATATATTATTGCAGTATAACCTTCAGGATCTTAAGAGTTTATTATTAAAAAACACATACATAGTAAATTCATCTAGAATATCACAGGAAAATCATTCTTTAAACAGTATTTGTGATAAATTTTCATTTAGAAATACAATTGATCAGAAGAGCATTACATAGAGTTGTTTAGAATGGCTTGCAATCCTGAGAATACGAACATTGAATAATAGAAATTATTCTACCTATTTGAAAAAATATTCAGACCATTTATGAACTCCTCACAATTTACCTTTAAGAATCAAAGTTAATTATCATTATAAGTAATAATCATACCTCAATGCTAATACCTCAAACACCTATGATACCAAAACTATGAATCAAGCAAATGTTGCAGGTTCTGTGAGAAAACAGACTGGTAGAAACACTATGTTCTAGCACTGACGTAAATGTTAATATCTGGAAAAGCAGCATACATGGTAACTTAGACCTGTGTTTTGCTTATAAACACATCGTTAATAAAATTATTGTTTGCTATTTCAGGAAAGTAAGCTTACAAACTTCTTTTTAAATAAAATAATTAAATTAGAGACACAAGAATTTTCTCTATATAATAGAGTTCTAAAGATAAATTTTTATTCCCCACTCCTCACCCCCAGGCCTATGCAGCCACTATTCTACTTTTGTCTCTCTGAATTTGCCTATTCTGGACATTACAAGTAAATGGAATCATATAATATTCTGTTTGAATTATTTCATAGAGTATAATGTTTTCAAGGTCCATACATGTTTTTAACATACGTCAGTACTTCATTATTTTTTATGGCTAAATGATAGTTCACATATAGATATACATTTAATTTATCCATACATCAATTGAAGTCTATTATATATCTGGGGGAATATATTACCCTGCAAAAAAGCCTG
The DNA here is from genome assembly GCF_951394435.1 of Stenella coeruleoalba. Taxonomy (NCBI): domain Eukaryota; kingdom Metazoa; phylum Chordata; class Mammalia; order Artiodactyla; family Delphinidae; genus Stenella; species Stenella coeruleoalba. The sequence continues at coordinate 34,747,803 of NC_137164.1, read as the reverse complement.
TGGTGGTTATAGCCTTAAAAAAATTCTTTGTCACCAAAACTACACCACCAGAAAGAGGTGTAAGAAAATAGAGAAATCACCAAGAAGCATAAAGTCTTCATTAGTCACCTCACTAAGGGCAATGGAAAAGACACAACTAGTGAATCAGGTGGGCAATAAGCTGAGTTTATTCTTGTGTGCAAACTTTCCTAGGAGCAGGGTTGTAGACATGTACTCCATGTGTTATTTCTAGATCTTTGCATTTTGGAATACAGGTGTATAACTGCAGAGAACAGTCAGGCTCTAATTTCAAAGATAAGTTCAGTTGATCTAGTACTCCAGCAAAATAATAGCAATCTAAAACAAGAAAACAAGCAACGTCCTGCATAGTTGATGATACATTTTGCTAGGTTTCTTCTATTGGATTAGATAGGGAAGACATTCAGTATGACACAAGTGCCCTCATAAACATGAAACAATCGCTTCCTTGTAAAATATCTGGTAATCACAAGCAAGGTTATTTTCTATGTCAATGATGTCATTGGTATATATGTTTTCTCAATAAATACATGAAACAATTCAAACTTAACCAAAATTTTTGTTAAACACCAAGATTGCTATTTCCCTTGTTAATAACCATGCCCTTGGAGTTTTATATATACCCTAGGATTTACGATAATTTTAAAGTTTAACAGTTATGCTTAACCTCTGTGTCAGATGTTTTGGGGCTAGAATACTACACTATGGATAAAATGGTCTTGCCAGGCTTAATTGCAAGATGTTATGGTGTCATAAAACAGTTAAAGCCTGTCTCGAAAAAAAATTACCTAATTGCTTATATTGTCCATCATTGTTAATGCTTTGCTTTTATTTGATTTCATAATAATTATAAGCAAGTATAATATTCTGAATCACATTTACTTTATTTCTTAACAAGTTTTTAAAATCACAAAACTTAAGGGATGTATGCAATATTAGATAGAGTGATTCTTGACTTCCACTGTAACAACTGAAAATGAAATAGACATTCATCACAGATGTGTACTAAAGAGGTCAGGAGTGCAGGATGCAGAAGAAATGTACTAATATGTAAAAAGTTCTACACTGGGAAAAATAAGGAATATATTGATCAAATAGACTATGAAAAGAGAGTTTTTAAAGTTGTATGTGATCACCTCTCACTTTCATCTTGTGGAAATGGATAGTTAATTACATTAATGTAAACCAATTAGATACTTGTCGAGTATTCATATAAATTTAAGTAGATTGAGCAAAATGATTGGTTATAATCACAATATAGAGCCTTTTCTCATTTTGTCTCTTACAATTTTACTGAAGAAAATCTATATTGATATATTAAAATAAGATATATAATGGATATGTTTGTGATCATAAAATTTGAAATCTATAGAAAGCTTTAAGGAAAAAGAATATTATTTATGAGGTAAAGATCAAAGTACATTTACATGCTCATTTAAAAATGAGCCTAAGGGTTTCCCTGGTGGTGCAGTGGTTGAGAGTCCGCCTGCCGATGAAGCGGACACGGGTTTGTGCCCTGGTCCGGGAAGATCCCACATGCTGCGGAGCGGCTGGGCCCGTGAGCCATGGCCGCTGAGCCTGCGTGTCTGGAGCCTGTGCTCCGCAACGGGAGAGGCCACAACAGTGAGAGGCCCACGTACCGCAAAAATAAATAAATAAAAAAAAATGAGCCTACTTCAAATGCTCCAAATTCATTCATGTGGAAGTTACTTCAAATTGTAAAGAAATTACTGAATTCCATTATTTAATGAATATACTCACATTTTATATTCTAAAATTATTTCAGTTGACACAAATATGAATGAGATTTGTTTTTTCTTTAATAAGAGTTCACCTCTCCCTTTTTTTGTTGTTTCAAGACACTGAAATAGGAAAAACAAAATCAAATCTTGAGTGTGGAAAGGAATGTAAAGTACCTAGCTTTGAATAATAGGAAATACTGACAGTATAGGAAACATGCATTTGTGAATTTTGTTTTCTTTTTAATTTTTTTTTCTTATGTTGAAATCAAAAAGAAACTTGATGAATTTGCTTTCTTTTATGAGTGAACTTAGAACACATAATTCTAGATTGTATTTTCAGTTTCTAAGTACAATCTATAAATACAAATTAGGTAATGTCATTTCACTATAGTAAATTATGGAGTATCAATATGTGACCTACAATGTTTAAATTCATAATCTATATGCAGATATTTTTGTTTTGCTTTGGCTTCTAGCATTTCATTAATTGGATGATTTCAAGGGTAGTGATTATAACATACAATGTTTTTATACACCAAATATGTTGTAGTTTAGTTTATTAATTAAAAATCATTTTAACTAAAATTTAAATATGTAATCAATAAAAATATCATAAAAACTTATTTTAAAATAATTGGCATTTTTACATATTTCAATAGATATTCATGATTCTCTAGTAGCTTAAAGGAATTTTTATTAAACAATACACTTCACTAAATAATATTTCTAAAGTTCTATGTTTCCCCCAATGAAAAATTATCCAAGGCAAAATGTTTATCGTGGGCAGTTTTGAGTATACTTAACTCAGCCAAGTGTGCAAAATCATTCAGTACAAACACATGAATAACAGTTGTTAAGAAATATGTGCAGAGGCAAAGCCATTACAAATATATAATATGTAATTTCATGTAAATATGAAGAACCAAAATAATCACTATATTTCAGAAAGCCATTCATATACTTAAAACTTTGTTTTTATGATTTTGAACAGTAAGAAATAAAATCAATTGGTTTCTAAACTGATTAAGTGAAGTTAATTTAGTTTTGTTCTGCTGAGAACTATAGTTGAGAATTATATTGAACTGTTCTAAATAGCCTTTAAAAATACACAATATATTTTAACTTAGGTATATGTATATATAACAGGTCTGATATGGACACATATGATTGCACAGAAATATAAGGAAAAATGACTTATACATAGGCATAATGCTGATTCATTGTGTTCCTTCTAAAACTAAGAGACTCCCTTTGCTTCTTTCTTCTTTTCTTTTGTAATTTTTTGGGTTATGGTTTACACAAGCAACATATCTGCTTTATGTGAGTTATAGGCATAATGAACTCCTATGGATCCATCACCCAACTTAAGAACTAGAACACCTAGAATACTTTGCACCCACCCACATGCTTTCCTTTTGTGTCATTCCTCTGTCACCTGTATCCCAAGAAGTAAGCATTATTATAAAATCTACTGCATCAGTCAGCTTTTCTTCAATAATAAATCACTACAAAATTTGAGTAGAAAACAATATTTATTTCTTACTCATAATTCTGTGGCAAGGATGGGGTGGCTCTTCTTTGAGCTAAGTTTAGTTCAGTTCCTTTCCATACTTGTAGTCTCTAGGGCTCATGGAGAAGGTCAGAAACAAAAATGTGATGACACACTGCCATTTCCACTCACAGTCCCACTGGCAAACAATTCACATAGCCAAACCCAACATCACAGGCATGTGTCATGGAGATGATATGTGCGTGTGTGGGTGGGTGGGGGGGAATGTGTTACCTAGTTGGTGAACAATAATTTGATATTTATATCTGTATGTATCATGTATTTGATTCTTCCCCTAAATTATGAGCATTTGCTTATGGCATTAAATTCCAAAGGGAGGGAAGAGAGGCTCTCACAGATTACTGGTAACAGTAAGGCAACAGGGTCAATAACACCCTTCTCTTCATGTATTTGACGTCTATTTAGGAAGTACATAATATGCTCCAGAGACTTCTTTCTTTCTCAATTTTCCCCTTCTGATCAGTTTTATCATTTAAGATTTCATTTTGTGGCATTCAAATTATAAAATATTTAAAGAAAATTATCACTGCTCTATAGCATAGCTAGTTAAAGCTATTATATTTATTTGATAATAATGGACAATTTCATGTTAAAATATACAGTGATGATGAATGGTATCCAATGAATTGTTGTAACTTTAAATTATTTCAGTGAAGTTATGCTTATAATAATTAGCTTAATTAGTTAAGCTTATAATAATAATATAATTATTATTAGCTTATAAGCTTAATTAGCTTATTATAATGATTAACTTTACCATTTAAATAACTAACAAAATAAAACAATTGACTTTATTGTTTGTTAGACTATGATCTTATATGGATAATGCTATGAAAAAAGGTACCTTAATAAAATGACTGAATTAATTTATCAGTAGAAAGTTTGTTTCTCCAATAAGTCTTTCAAATATATCAGCAGTTGAATTTTTGTTACCAATCTATTTTGTAAGATGACATTTAAATTTTACAGTTTCTTGCTCTGTTTCATTCAGGTAGAATAAATTTCCTTTGAGAAAATAATGAGTAAGTAGTTTGGGCTCTTTTTGCACAAAACTTTTCAGTTTTCAGAAAATGTTTACAGAGGTAGATTTATCATTGTATTATTAGACAGCTTAGGAATAAGTATTCAAATTTAGGCATTTTCACTAATTATATAATGAGAGTTGAGAAACTTAATTTTAATTGCACATTGTTTGGGTCAAATTTATTTCACACAAATAAAGAATACTCAATAAGATTTGTAAAGAATCATCCATGTATCATATATTAATCAGTTCCACTTCTATTATTATAGGGTTCTTAAACTCCACATTAAAATGCTATCACAGACTGTTCAAGTGGGTTCTCTACCTCACAATGATCTAAGAAATCACATGCAAAACATATACCAGTTAGTACCTTTTGACACTGCCATAATAAAAATTCAAAATAAAAATGGAAGTAGGAGAGTGCAGTTTTTGAAAAGTAATAAAGGAACTGACCTTAGACCCAATTATTTATCACCGTCTGAAAAAGGAAAATGAAGAGCCAAGAGGCATAATGCAAATATCCTTTGCCCATGTAATTTTATGTTTTTTATTATTATTATTATTATTTTGTGGTACGTGGGCCTCTCACTGTTGTGGCCTCTCCCATTGCGGAGCACAGGCTCTGGACACGCAGGCTCAGAGGCCATGGCTCACAGGCTCAGCCACTCCGCAGCATGTGGGATCTTCCAAGACCGGGGCACGAACCCATGTCCCCTGCATCGGCAGGCGGACTCTCAACCACTGTGCCACCAGGGAAGCCCCCATGTAATTTTAGAATCTGTTCTGGGAATTAGGGCCATATAACTTACTGTTTGCAAGATATTCAACATAAAAACTAGGTTTAAGAAACTTGCTTTAAGAACTTCCACAATGTTTAAGCCATATCACCAACTCTATGTTGCAATAGCTGTTTGTATTGGTCAATATTTTAAATTGAGTATTTCAATATTTAGGAGTCTTTTAAATCCTCTCTCCACTTTCTGACCATTTGACAAGGAGAAGAAAACAATAGCATACTAAGTCAGTTGTAGAAGGATAAATTCTTCAAGATTCCATTTATATGAGCTACCTAAAGTTGTCAAACTCATAGAAACAGAAAGTGGAATGGTGGTAGTCAGGGACTGAGGGGAGGGGAAATAAGGAGTTGCTGATTAATGGGTTAAGTTGCAGTTATACAAGATGAAAATGTTCTAGGGATCTGCTCTACATTATTGGGCTTAGAGTGAGCAGTATTGTACTGAACACTTCAAAATTTGTTAAGAGTGTGGTTCTAGTGTTATATGTCTTTTTTCCTTTTCACCACAACAAGAAAGAAAGAAAGAAAGAAAGAAAGAAAGAAAGAAAGAAAGAAAGAAAGAAAGAAGAAAAAGAGACAGAAAGAAAGAGAGGGAGAAAGAGAGAGGGAGGGAAGGAAGAAGGAAGGAAAGAAGGAAAGAAAAAAAGAAGGAAGGAAGGAAGGAAGAAAGAAAGAAAGAAGGAAGGAAGGAAGGAAGGAAGGAAGGAAGAAAGAAAGAAAGGAAGGAAGGAAGGAAGGAAGGAAGGAAGGAAGGAAGGAAGGAAGGAAGGAAGGAAGGAAGGAAAGAAAGAAAAAGAAATGAAGGGAGGAAGGAAAGAAGAAAGAAAGAAAGGTTTTCCCAAAGTATATCCAACAAAAATACATGAAAGCAATCATACCATTATTAATGACAGAGGTTTCTTAATTCAACAATTGTGAGAAAATAAATAAAACTTTTAGAAAGTTAGGATCATCATCATTATGATTCTCATATATCACGGCCATTGCATTGTTAGCCATTGCTGTTGGCAGATTCAACTTTCTCAGATAGTAAAATAAAAATTTCAAATTACAAAAGGACCTTCTGAACTCTGCATAATTTCATGTTCTTTAAAGCCATACACAGTGGGGACAGGTAGAGAGTAGTCCATGCTGGCTTTAAGACAGACTTACTTATTTCCAACATAAAGTGGGATGTGAAGATGTGAAGGATATGTAGGTGTAAAAGAGGACATGTTTTTTCCTGTTTTGAATCATTGATTCTCTTAAAATGTAATCTTTAGACATCAAATTAACTTTTGTGGAATTGCAAAACACATCAATATAAGTCATCTGAATTCTTTGCACATTAGATTGCTACACTTCCTGTTGAAAATAATCAATAACTTGTCATGGTATTAATTATATCATGTAAAGTTGAAAAATGCATGTGGGCTATATCCAAAATTACTTATTATCAAAAGAATTTGTAAAACCAATATATTGTGGCTCAATCACATACATATTTTATAGCCTAAAACTTGTAATACTCAATTATTTACTCATTAACCAATCAAACAAATCACTTAACTATATATTCCATAATTTTTATATGACAATAATGTATGACTCAAATCAAATAACAAACGAGAATGCAATTAAAACTGTAAAATGAATACTCAAAGACAGTAATTGGCATACCAAGTGAATTATGGGTAAATAAGAAAACACTGGAGACACAGTCAATCTTAGAATGTATTGTGTGCCTGAATATTTTGTTTGTGTCATGAAAGGCTTTAAAAAAATAGAAATATCGAGACAGGTTGGATTTTTTATTTGTTGCCCATGGTAAATTTCCACCAAGAAACCTTCTAGAGGTCTAGGCTTCTTGTTGTTCTCTATATTTAGGGCTTTGGAGGAAACAAGATGATTCCCCTATTTTAGTGCTGCTTCTATAGTCATTACTTTCTTCTCAGAATTCTGGTTATTTCAGCTACAGAAGGAAAGATCAGAAAGGAATTCCCCAGTAGCCCACCTTCTTTTCAAGCTATAGCAATAAAATATAAATAGCAGCAGGTAGAAATAGTTTAACATGAAGATCAAGAGGGGCAAAATTTAATGAGTAAATTTTGCTGAAACAAGACTCAAAATCACTCTCCAATTCTGTTCAATCTGGGCTCAAATAGCAGATTGCCATTTTGAAAAATGAATCGGAAGAATTCAAGTGTACTCAAAAGCTTCCAGGCATTCAGCTTAATTTCTCTTAGGTTCCCCCTCATTTCCTTTAGGCATTAGACTCATGACCACATAGCTGAGAAATGGTGTATACTGAGTTGTAAATTGCAATATTTGTGATGGGAGGGATTGGAGGTAACTCATTGAAGAATTTTAATACTGAGCAGTTGTCAGAGGCTTACAGAACATTGCAGATGACCCAGATATGAACAATTTTAATAAGGAATACTGTGAAGTGCAAAATGCCAACTAAGTTTCCAGAACTCTGCACTGAAAAATGGGGGATAGAGAGGAACATTTGGTTGTTAAGCCCCCGGTAGCAAAAAAAAATGCTTTTGAAAGAATTAGACATTTTAAAAGACTACAGATGATGAATCTATTACATAAAAGTCAAAGGCTCTAAGAGTACTTGGTTAGGAAATAATAATGTGCTAACCCCATTGGGGTTATACAATTTTTTTCCTCTTTTTTTAATATTTAAATGTACAATAGACATCCTGGAATAATGACCAGAATGCAACCATAAGATAAAAGATTAAAGATGGGATGAGGGGACCCTCTCAAAAGAGAAGTGAAATTTTTTTTCAATTTAGATGAATAAAATATAAGAATAAATAAAAATAACCTAAGAACTTCTTATGTCTTAAAGATAGGTTTAGATTTTTAATGATAAGAAAATATTGAGATGCCTCTATTTTATGAAATATTGATGATCAGGAATAGTATCAATAATAACTACATTTTTAAAGCCTCAATTACAAACAAGATTATTAATTTGAACTCTAGAAAATATTGCTCTAAACACACAGTAGGAACACAATAAATGCTACTTAATTTTAAAAATATTTTTATCCTTTCTGAAAAAATATTGTATTCAGGTGAAGTGATTGATTTGAAATGGAATCAACCATTGTAAAACTCAGGTTAGTCACATTGTACAAATGAATGATATTCACATGTTCTAATTACCTTTCATGAGAATCAGGCTATTCCCCCCCAAATATTTTTTAATTGTACCTTTCATTAATTTGAATTTTTAAATGTTTATGGATGATTTCCATGGTATTTCTGCTGGAAAAATGGAAGGTTTCTTTTTATAAAAGAGAAAATGTCTATTTTTTAAGTCAAACCCTATATCAAAATTAAGTACTAACATACTTTTTCTCAAAAAGATACTTTCTTATTGAAACAATAATCTGAGAAATTATCTGTTTGTTTACAATCATAAGAAAATGTTTTTTTTTTTCTTGGTACCAAAGCATTTATTCCTTATGTACACTCTAAATATAAAACCAACACCAGTGGTAATTATGAAGAAAGAATTAAATTGCAGGGTGCCATGTGTAGTGATTTTTAAAGTTGCATTCATATTGATTATATGTAACTTCTAACACACCTCTTAACTTTATGAGAATATGGCAATTAGATGCTTTTACTTTACAACATGATATATTATCTAATAGAAGTGCTATGGAAAAGCTATCAGAATTTAAATGTATATTTTCACTACATTTAAAAATATCCTGCTTGGTATTTTAAGAATACTAGAACAGTAGATAGTTTAACACTGCTATTAGTTTTTATGATCATCCCTTATTCTGTGAAAACAAATCAATGTGATTGAATGGCAAAATTTAAAGGTATGTTTCCCACAGATGTACTGATACTATGATTACTGATTTTTAAACTTTTAAAAATAATATCTGTATTAATGAAGATTGTCATTATCAGATTTTTAATAAAATGTGATTTTTGTGCCTCTACAAATTACATATATGTATGTAATGCTTACTCTCTTGCTGTTTTATAATGTGAAGATAATGGGTATTACATAATCTCTCAAGTGAAAGATATTGCATTTTTAACCCAAAATGTATGTATAGGATCCTCACACTGCCACCATAATATCCACATACTTACTAGTCTGGTGCTAATCAATTTGTTGGAATTTTAGGAAAAAATCAAATACATAAGGTTTTCTTTAAAACAGTTTGAAGACTTCTAAGATGTCTATAATTTGTTCAGAATATGGATTTCCATTATGGGGAAACCAATGATCATTCATTCCCATATAACATTTTTAAAAGAGTATTTTTAATATGCTTTCCATTTTACCCAAAGCTTTTACTCTTAAATAACAAATTTACATTTTTAGTTCTTTCTGTTGTTTTCAAGCTGATTTATATATAAAATCCTATTCTTTTTATTCTACATAAAAGCAAAACATGTTGCCCCTTATGAGTAACATTTTTTATCTACATAAATTAAAAATTCCCATTATGATGTTCCTATTTGAAAAATGTACATTTTAATGTCTCTTTTCATGCTGCATTTGCCAGCACATATTCCAGAGATGTGATGGTACCAACTTAAAAGATGAGAAAAGAACTTCTCAAATCTACATATCTAACCACATATTACAATGGTTCAACATTCAAAATATTTCAATTCTCCTTCAGTCCCTGCTTGATAACATTTCCATGGTATTCCCTTAATATAAAAGCAATTCATTCTAAATACAGTGTGCTTCTGGAACAAAAGCTTACTTTAAGAGAGATCTTTTTTTTAAATGCCTGTATAAAGATATCATCCTGAAAAGAATTAAATGAACTGCACCACCAGCAGCTGAAGAACAATATGCAGTTAATTGGGCCACATGAGGATCAAGCTTATGATCTTAGCCACAGTAGCACATACACAAAGAACAAAGATTCCCTCAGATGCTTGAACTCAGGGCATGCCAGCGGTGAGCTGTACTTACTGTCTTCCCCTAAAAAGGCAGCACAAGTCTGTTTCTTTCACAGATTCGATAGGAAATGATTTGGATTATTCATTCTTAATGCACTAAAAATTGGAAGTGTCATCACCACTGCTGCTGCAGATAAACATAGAAACTTGTAACATGTGACATGTTAGAAAAATTGCTATTGTGGACTACTGGAAAGAATAAATTGTTTAGAGTCTGTGCCTTATTCCCAATTCTGTGACCACTTGGCTATACAATTGGTGGACTTTGATTCTTTCCTAAAGTATCAGTGTTGAACTACAAAATCGTTAATATTCCTCCACAATTTCCCATGATTTTACCCTCATCCAAATTATGTATTAATTTCTTATCAACTTCAAGTATATAAATATAAACTCTATATGCATGCAATCATCAAATATAAATATATTTGTGGATAATTATTACAAATATATTTATATGGAAAAATAGAAATAATATTTTCATAGGTTATGGGTTATCACAACTAAATATTCAAAGATTTGAATACTGCTTAGTAAATCAAGAGGATAATAATATCTACACTACACAAGTTACTGTGAGAAAAATGAGCTAATGTATGTAATGTGTGTTTCACCAATTTAAATCACAATTTGATAATTTGATATGGATGATCATTTCTTATTGAATTATCTTATTAATTCTCTGTATTACTATCTAAATAAAGGTTATCCAAAAACTTGGGTCTACACTGGTTTCTATTTTACAACATCAGTAATGAAGCACACAGAAATGACAGCAACAAAAACAACAAAATATTATGAATATGAATCACTCAAGGAAAATGTGGAACCTATCTAAAGAATAGATTGTTGTTGGAACTTCTTCTTCGAGGTTGATTCATTCATTCAACAAATGTTTATCTAACACTTGCACTGTTATAGCTTCAGGTGGAACAGTATGAACAAGACAGAAAATCTTTCATTCTCAGAGTTTACAGGCCAGTTAAGAAGACTGACATTGAATAAACAATCACAGCATGAAGGTTCTAGGCCTTCACTGATAGCTAATTTTAGAACCTTAGGAAAGGAAACTGCTTCCCAATCAAAACTCAGTATAAATATATTTTAAGATTGATAGTCATCATAGGAGCAACATGTGGTCAAGAATATTAGTTGACTGGAGTGGCTATTTATAAATATGTTTGTTGTGAATCTGTGTGGAAACTCACAGATCAGGACAGGTAACTGTTTCCATGGGTGATAAAAGTCAGAATGTCTAAAGGAGTAATTGCAGGACAAATCCATGGGAATTTGTTCCACATATCCAGAGAAGTCCCAAGACAGAAATATTTTGGTAGAAACCCAGAAGACCAGTTTTTCCAAAATATCAAAGGCATATCTGCCTAATGGAATTCAATGGTGTTAAATAGTACAACATATATATATTCCTTAGGAATTATGGGATCATTCTTATAACTAGTCAAATAGCTGAGAGGCTTCAATAAGGTGGAAAGATCATGCCTGGTTTTCATGACATGGAGCTCCACTGGTGATTTCTCTATCCTCAAAGAGTAAAAAACGTTTGCCATATAGATGGAAGGTGGAATTATCCTCTTTCTTTATTGCTTTACTACTTTTACATAATGCAAATGTATTTTAGGCCAAGATAGGGAATTGAACTATTACTGAAATATTGATATATTTAAGCCATAACTCTAAAGAGGTTGTTAAGCATTTGACACCCATTCATGATTTAGAACTAAAAAGAATAGAAGTTTAGATATATTATGATACATTCCCTCATATAAAAAGTGACAAAAATTAGAAAAGTACCTATTAAGTGATTTTTGTCCAAGGTCACACAGCTACCTCATCGGTCAAAGACAGACATTTGAACTCAATTCAGGGTTACTATTTCATGACACTAAATCTTATTAATATCTTTCCTAGGACCTGATTCTCAGGATTAATTACAGAAAATTCATCCATAAAGCATTTGTGGAAATTTTTCTTCAAACAAGGAAAATTAGGTAAAAATTATGAAACTATTAAAATATTTTAATTTGCCTAAGGACACAAATTGTAACAGATTAAACAAAACAAGAGGAAGTTTCTTATAATTCTGAATTTAATAATGAAATAACATTTAGCATAGTAATGGTGTCTTAACACAACTTTATCCAGTAAAATACCTACAATCAAACATCTAAGCATACATTTCTGATTATAAAGATATTCATATATGTATATCTATAGAATAGAAAGATTGTATTTTCTCTATAAAATCCATTTAAAAATGGCAAAAGATATATTATTCATGTAAAAATATTCAAAGTACTTTTTGCACTTTTATAAACATATTCCCTGAATCCTTTTGATGGTCCTCTGAATTTACTGGCACTGCATATAAAAGAGCTGTGTAAAAGAACCTGATAGATAATTTGCACATTTGTATATGACTTGCTATTTAATGACTGCCAGAACCAGAGTAGCAGAAACTAACTTCTTTTTTCTGGGTCTGATTGTAAATATCTTAATACATGATTGATTTTATATGAGGTTCCAATATTCTTATTGTGCTATTTATTAAAATGCATTTTTTCAGAACAAATGAGAATAAAATATGTTGTTTGCATACTACCACCCACATTCATTATCATTTGGATACAAATTTGCAAAAGATTTTAAGGCTTTCTAAAGGTCTGTAACAAAAACTTTTCCTATCTCTACATACTGTGAATTCTTTTCATGCCCATTTGTCTAAATTGAAAATACAATTTTACTTTTTGGGTATTTTATTCTGTCTAAATGACATTTTTATTATGCAGATATTACAGCAGTATGAAAGCTTTGATTAGAATGCATCAAATTGTTTGCTGTAAGTTCACACAGACACACAATTTTCAATGAGACACCCCTTTGCAAGTAAGCAAGAATCCAAGAAAAAGTAAAATCAATATAAAAACAAATCATGGGCTTCCCTGGTGGCGCAGTGGTTGAGGGTCTGCCTGCCGATGCAGGGTTCGTGCCGCGGTCCGGGAAGATCCCACATGCCGCGGAGCAGCTGGGCCCGTGAGCCATGGCCGCTGAGCCTGTGCATCCGGAGCCTGTGCTCCACAATGGGAGAGGCCACAACAGTGAGAGGCCACAACAGTGAGAGGCCCGCATACAGCAAAAAAAAAAAAAAAAAAAAAAAAATCATGCTCTGGTCATATTAGATCATTAATAAGAATTAAAATATCACCTGAAGTGTTATTTCCCTGTAACATCAAGCTTCTAAATTTCAGTGTCATCAAGTACATTATACCAATGATATTTTGCCATGAATATTTCTGGGATGCTAAAAATAGTTTCCATCAGATTGATAGTTAAGATTCATCAGTGAAGCAAATCATCACTCCAAATTACCAGAAGATTGTGTCTACATAAATGAGTATTTTCTGGCCATCCTGAATACATATGAGCTAGTACTCACCAGTACAGCTGACTTGTTTCTCATAGCTGATATCTATTTTGAATGATCGGTGTGTTCTTTCTTATTGGTCTCTCTGCTTTACAGTACTGGTTGTAAAATATGTTTAATGTAATCCCAAAATATATGATATAAAATGGTTAAATGTAAAAGATTAAATATTTGTATTCTTGACCAATAAAATATTGTTGGGCAAGTATACAATCACTCAATAAAGTTTTGAATATCTATTTGAATCTAACTTCTAGCCAAGTCTCTTTTATATTATCAGTTGTACGGCTTCAAAGGAAATATTTTTATCAATTATTTCTCCTCTGCAAAAAGAATCTACATACACATATCTACCTCAATTGTCAAAACATGCATTTTTTTCTTTTCAGTTTTATCATTGAAATATTTATGTGTTTGTGGAGAGAAAGATGAAGAAAGAACCCTAAGGTAAAAGTCAGATCAATTTAAAAATAACTCATCTCAAAAAGTCATATTTGTATTACTCATAGATCAGGAATGTTCTTTCATTCTGGTCAGCTGACTCTTGACACATCATTTTAACCCTATGAATGAATTTGTGCCATATTCTCAGTTTTCCTGATCATTTTCATGTAATGAAGTGCCTTTTATCATGAGTCATTCAACAATGGGCTGTTAATCAAGATATTTAATTGATTATTCCCAAAACACATTCCATAGGCACCACAGCATTGTTGAAAAGCCTCCTCAAAATGGACTCAAAGGCATTTCTGATTCTCTTTCCAGCAGCTCCTCTTGACATAAAATTTTAGGAAGGCAGGTTGGTCATCGAATGTGACTGTCCCAAGAAAGAGATCTTCTCCTCTTGGTCAATATGTGGTTAAAGATGAAGACAAAAGGGATAGAAGGTTATAAAGAATTTTAGAAAATTTAGTGTTCTGCCCTGAGCATTTCTGGACCACGCTTCTCTCTTTCCATTAAGACCAACCCCGGACCAGCCTGATTGCTGTAACCTCCAAATTTCAGCAAGATAAAATGTGAGACTAGGAGATTCAACCTTAATTCTGGATCAACAGTCTAGATTACCTTCTTGGATTGACAGGGCCCCAATCATAAGGATATTGACCACTGAGTTGAGTACACTGTTGACAAGGCCTGCTCCAGTGTCCAATGTAAGTAAAATTGTGGAATATAAAGTATTTCTGTATAATTTGTAAGATATGTTTTCATCCCTCTTGCACCTGACCCTTCCAAATTAAAGATGTGGGTCTGAGATTAATTTTTTAAGGTAATGTTATTTTTACTGTAATGAGACAAATTTTGTGATAGTATAGGAAAACAACTTTGGCACCTGGAGAGGGAATACCACAGAAATCGAAAGCAGTGGGAAGGTTGGTTTTCAGTAATAATTTGTATCTTTTTTATAACAGCCCCTGGAATCTTCTTAATGAACAAAAAATGCCCTACTGTAGATTTCCTAAAATGTTACGGAAACCTTGAGTTCAATGGACTGCTGTGTTGGCCATCACTGACCAGACAGCTCTCACCATGATTTGATTGCCATTCTCCTCATTTCTAAGTAGAAATCTATAAGACACAGATACTGAGGACCCCAGATACTGCACTTCCAACAAAAAATACATAAATACCTTTCAATATTTCCAAGTCTCCATTTCTGAAAGCATGGGTCAGACTTTCTTTGAGGCAGAAGAATTCCATCCATTTGGTAGTATACACTAACAGGACAGATTGTACTGTCTGCCTTAACTCAGTCTCCTCAAAAACAAAGACTACAATCAATTATTCAAACAATATGAAACCCTAAAATTTAAGGCAATGTCAACCTATGCACCTTTATTAATGTAGGTCACATTTGAAAACCCCCAACAATTTTAACAACACTTTGTTTTCAAGGCTAACAAGGGTACCCTTGGGACTTACACTTTCTGTGTGGAAGCCGGTTATTAACTTAGTCTTGAAAACACAATAATTTATACTTTGGAGGAGTTTATAAGGGACCGTCAAGTATCTAAGTAAACATCAACAGTAAATCATGTAAATCTCAGATGACTACAGATATTTCTTTAAAATGTGACTACCCTTGGTTACTCAGAGGAACTTACTGGAGGTATAACTGGCTCATTATTTTTGCGCATATTTTGGGCTGTTATTTCTAGAATGGAGGCTATGCAAACAGAAAAGTTGTTATAAAATGTGTCCCTGACTATCTGAAAGAATTATTGATACTACCTCAGATCATTCATGTCTACTTTTACTCACTGGCCAGGGATGTTATAAATGATGGAATTGTCCTAGTCCTTCTCCTTGTGAGTCAAGATGCAGTGTGTAAAATTGCTAATAATTCCTACTCCAAGTGGACTTATTCCTTGGAACAAGTACAAAGGTCAATACATAAACTTAAGGAGCCACCTGAACCCTGACAGTGTATTGGAATTAAACAGCCGGTTGACTCTGAGACCCTGGAAAGCATGGTTGAAGTCAATACTTCTTGTTAGTCTAATCCTACTGTTTGTTGTCCTGCTGCTAGTAGTTTTAATTAAACACTGTATGAGAGAAATATGGTGGCTTTGTCCCAGATTTTGTCAGTCAGTTAATCAGAGTGGCCAACACAGTGACATACTTTTGTAAAAATTTACCAGGACATATTGAGAAATGAGGCATTGAACATTGTTGAAAGATGATTCTACATAGGTTTTTCACTCTTCTATCTTGTGAATAAGGAACTGACTGCACTTTTGTCAGGACTATCTTTTCACGAATGCTTTTATAGCCAACAATGCTGGAAAAATTATATCGTAATAAAACAAAGGACAGGTTTATTTATAGCCTTGGAAGTTAGGTATTGGAGCAAAGAGCAGTTTTGCTTATTTTCTATGATAAAAGAGTTAGGTTTCCTAAATTGAGGTTTATTCTACTTCAACACCAATCCAGTGTGTGTGCAAATGTCATCTGGTCCTTTTTGCATTCCCCAGTGAGAACTGCAGTTTAGGAAAAAATACCCATTGGTTACTACTAATGTTAGTAGTAGTAAGACATAAGTCTCATGTCTTCACCATCCATGAAAGTGTGCCAGCCTAAGTGGCCATTTTTAAGGCAGTTAAAGTTTCATACTTTTTACAGTTTTTGATAGTGGATCTATATAGTAGAATCACTTCTATTACTGAAGGGAGGTGTTTTGTTCCCACTAAAATAAACACTCTCAGTTTGAATTTGCCTTATATGTCTATGATGTTTTGGCCAAATCTGTCAGGTTTGGATTCAGAAATTGCTTTATTTACCATCATGCCCTTCTGAAATTTCTTCCCTAGGTTTTCACTTAACTTTGTAACATCTTGTAATTCTAATAAATCTTGTATTTTGCAGCACACTTTGGGATTTGCTTACTAGCTCATCCTGGCATATTACCCAATATCCACCATCTGCCATTCACCTTCCTTTTTGCTGAGTTTCCTCAGACATCAGACTGTAATATGTTCAGAAAGAGAATTGCTGTGTGCCTGACCTTGGAGGATGAACCTTAAACAATACTAACCAGTTGTAATAATACCATTCCTCTTGGACTTGAATTGGATTAAGGGTGAATGCATGACTAAATTCTCATTAATCAGTTATAAGGAGAAGTCACTGGAGAAGTTAATAGGAAATATAACTTTCCATATTACAAAGAGGAAGACAGAAGAGGAAAAATTATATTTCTTCATGTCTTTCAGTGAACTTCTAAGAACACATGATGCCTCAGGCTTCTGCAGCTTTCTTGCGGTGATGAGGATACAAGCCTGAGGACAAAAGCAAATACAGAAGAGATGGCTAAGTGGAAGAATCAAGAGCCTAAGTCTTGATATTTTTAAGCTGCTATACCAATTCTATTGTCCTGGAAATCTGGTTAAGTACATATAAAAACATTCCATTTTTGTTGTTAAGTCACATTTAGTTGGACCTCCTGTTACTTGGATATTAAAATATATCCAAAAAACAATATAAGAAATAATGTACCATTACTAATAGTTGTGTGAATTTGCTCGATTTATGTTATTTTGCAAATATCCGATTTCTGTTGCCAACATTTTACTTCTGTTCAGCCAAATGTAGTGTGTGTGTGTGTGTGTGTGTGTCTGTGTCTGTGTCTGTGTCTGTGTTTCTGTGCATGCATACACACATCACAATGGATTGTGGTATTACATCTATTTATGTGTCTAGCTCATTAAATATAAACCTTTACACCAATATTATGACACTTAAAACTTAAGATCTTTAGTTAAGATTAAACTTTGTTTTAAATGTGAAGGAAGTCTTAAAATAATACATAATTAAATATCAGCATGAATTTTATTAGAATATAGTGCTGAATTTATGCTGACTGTAATCTAATTCTGTGCCCTAACTAAAGGATTAGCAATGCTTGCTCTTTATTGAAATGACTCTTCTATCATTAATATTTAATCAATTAATTAATATGGCTTAGTACTAAAATCATGAATCATAACAGTGAAACATAAGAGCATTATACTTTGGCTGACTACAATAAAGTTATTAATAAACATTTGTGTATGCAATCTAAAAAATGAAAAATCAACCAAATTATTATATAACTGAAAATAATTTGTTACTTATACTGTCACAGCATAGACTCTATTATTGTGACTAGAGTGCCACCGTAACAAAAGTGTTATGAGACAAGTCTTAAAAATGATGATAAATTTCTTGATTTATCTATTCACTTCCATACATAAATTCAACCTTATGTTGAATCTATTTTTATTTTGACATACCATATTTTATTATAATATCACTTTTTCAGATATTTACATGAAATCATAATATAAACCAAAGTTAAATCAGTTTGTCCCTTCCGGTAAGGGAATTTGTGTTTAGACTGAATTTGTTATTGCTGAATGTAAACTGCAAACTTTGATTTGCCTTCATGGTTTATTTAGTGATGTGCTTAAAACACTACACTGTTTCTTCATTTTTTAGATTGCATACACAAATGTTTATTAATAACTTTATTGTAGTTAGACAAAATATAATGCTCTATTGTTTCACTGTTATGATTCTTGATTATATTGCTAATCCTGTGCTACTTTATTTTTTACATACTATCTCAGAAAGATGAAATTGCTATCAAACTATATGTTTTTTATCTAACTAATGAAATAACAAATATGTAACTGAATAGGTTAAATTAATCTTAGTAATATGCATTTCTTATCACAAATTTACCTAATATAGACCAGAAGGTTTTCTGTGCCACTTACAAAAAAAGTCTTATTTTTAAAACCCTGGGAATAATTTTATTTTATACATTCTTTTTTTTTTTTAAGATTTCTTTTTAATGCGGACCATCCTTGAAGTCCTTATTGAATTCACTGTAACATCACTTCTGTTTTATGCCTTGGCTCCCCGGCCCCGAGGCAGGTGGGATCCCAGCTCTCCGACCACGGATTGAACCCACACCTCCCCATTGGAAGGTGAAGTCCCAACCACTGGACGGCCAGGGAAGTCCCAATAATTTTATTTTAATCTTATTTTAAGGCAGTGAGAAGTTTAAATAAAAGCACTGTCTTAACATGTCCCACACTAGTCCTCAGAAAATATATTTTATGTGTTTTTAAAATATGTAGTTACATAAATTAATACATATATTTGCCCCTTTTTTTCCTACTTGGTACTATTTATTTTAATTCACCAATAGAGCCAGCCTTGCCATTCTTTTAAAGTGAACATTTACCTATTTATTTATCTATCTCTAAGCAGCTATCAATATATTTATAGTCATCATTTTTATTGCAATTTTAGGCAATATAAACTTTTTAATTTTGCTGTATTATTGCTAGTGAATTAAGCTTAAGGAAGATAAAGCTACATATGGACAGTATTTTTACATTATAGTTTGCCTCATGGAATATATAATATTGCCTTAATATATAAAGTTTTAAGATTTGATTTGATTTGATTTAAAATAACCAGGCAAATATCGTATATTAACACATATATGTGGAATCTAGAAAACTGGTACAGATGAACCTGTTTGCAAGGCAGAAATAAAGACACAGATGTAGAGAACAAACATATGGACACCAAGGGGGAAAGGGGAGGGTGAGATGAATTGGGAGATTGGGATTTACACTTATACATTAATATGTATAAAATAGATAACTACTGAGAATCTGCTGTCTAGCACAGGGAACTCTACTCAATGCTACTTAATGCTCTGTGGTGACCTAAATGGGAAGGAAATCCAAAAAAGAGGGTATATATGTATACATATAGCTGATTCACTTCTCTGTACAGTAGAAACTAACACAACGTTGTAAAGCAACTCTACCTCAATAAAAAAAAAGAAAAATGTCTTATTTCCTCCCAGATGAATATCTCATAATTTAAAATAAACTAATTAATCATATATTAATTTATAATTCTATATCTTCTATGGAATTTGAATACTATGTACAGAAACATGAGTATTTATTTGTATATATCAACTTCATACATTAATTTTTATAATAGATAAAACAAATATAACTAAATATCAGTATGCAAGCTATTTTGAACATTATATTCTAAACTATTGCCACTTATTTTAAGATATATACTTTAAAATCCAAAACTTAGAAGCTTAAATCAACAATCGAATAATGACTCTCACAGTTATTACATTTATAATAATTTACAAATCGACTTGCCTCAAGCAGATGCCTCAAGTTGAGGTCTTTCACACAAGTGTAGTCTGGGATGTTGACTGGGATGTTAGCGTTCAGAATATTTTCTTACACAAGAAAATCATTGAGTTCTTAGGCATATGAATTGGGGAACAAGAATCAGAGTGGGGAGGAGAAGAAGAAGCCATCCGTGGCTTATCTTTTCACTTTCTTCATGGTGTTTTTTACAAGGAAAAAAATAATAATATGATGATGTAAATCTGGTCAACTTTTCTTTTTTGCCACAAAGATTTTCTTCTATCATTTACTCTAAAATATCTCTACTTTAAGCTCTTAGATTGAGGTGTATGATCGATTTAGAGTTAATTTTGTGTATGGTATGAGATAGTGGTGTGAATTTATCTTTTGCAGCTGGATATATTTCTTGAGAAGACTATCTTCTTTCCAGTTAAATTGCCTTGCAAATGACTTATTTTCATACAAAGTTTGCTTTTATATTTTTCTGCCCTTTTTTTCTTCCAAGTATCAGTTCCTTTCCTGCTTCTGTATGTTTTGCTCACTCTCCAGTGTCTTCAGATTATTGTTTTCCTAAAATAGTTGTCAGGAGTTTTTTTTCAGGAAAGTTGGTCCAATTCCACTTACCCCTCCTTATTTGAAGCAGGACCTCATAGTCACAGTTCTGTTGGATATTGCCATTATGACAGTGGGTAACATCATCTCAACCAATCACGTGACTGTGGTGTTTCTGTTTACACAAGGACGCAATGCTGCTCTTTTACTACAGAGCATGTTGCCAATTGGGCAACTGTTATGGATGGGTTAATATGCTAATATGTTTAAACATATGCTAATATGTTTAAACCTTCTAAATTACAAAATTTGCTGTGGTATATGCTGCAATCAGAGAGAATCTTTCTGTCTCCACTTGTATCAATGTCAATTAGGAAAATATCGAACAATATTTTTATATATTTGTTTGACATCTTTTGAATATTAATAATTTCCTTGTTGTGTGCATTAGGGGGATGAAACCGTGAAGGATGAGAGTAGGAAAAAACCAGAGTAACAGGAAATATACTAAATTGAGAATGGTCATTTCTTCCAAAACTTGGGATTTTGTTATTCAGCAAAGCTTATTTTACAGCCTTCTTCCATTGGAACAAATTGCTTCCCAGCTACTTATTCTACAAAACGGCTCCCAGAGGACCTAGACGTTTCTCAATATCACCTGTGGAGAAAACTAATATTAAATCCAGGGCTATAGAACAATGCATAATTGTATGTGAGTAATGATCAGAATGATAATAAAAAAGATAAACACTATATGTAAATATACAAATAAATTAATATTTATTTCTTCTGGTGTTACTTTTAAAATACTATGTTCCTCTTAAAATTATCTTTACATTCTCTAATTTTCTAGGATAGTTACTACTTCTGTAATCATGAAAAATTCAATCATATATAGAAAAATACAAATAAGATAGAGACAACATTAGGAATTTGTTAAACATCAAATTGTGAGTTAGAGAAAATCCAAATTGTTGAAATAAAAAAAAAGTTATACTAGCCCCATTTCAAAAGGTCACAAGAAGAAGAAAAAATAGTAGTTTTAGTGTGGCCAAATTTTTTAAATCTTTTGCCACAAATATTTAACAAAACTATCAATATATTTACTATATATGATTCATTCCAATGTACCTCATGAACTTTCTACTTTGCCTGAATAACAGTGAAATGTATGAGATTTTACCCTATTGCTAAGCTAACAGGTTAGTTAGCCACCTTCTCTTGGATACTGCAGAGGACAGAACAACCTTTGGTCACAACACAGCAGGTAGCATGGACTACTTCTTGTCACTGGTCTTTCTTGTAACTCAAGTCCCATAGGGACAATGCATAGCAGTCTGGATATGGGCTGTGCACAGAATAGGAGTGCATAAGGCTAGAGAACCCCAAATTTAGGAAACCCCAGTATTTATAATGGGTTGCAAATTAAGCCTGTCCAACCTTCGTCCCAGAGGAAGAGTTTATTTTCATTAATCTGATCAGCAAACCAAACCTGCCACCTATGGGTTGCAGCAAAAAGAGTTCTAAGAGGGAAGTTTATAGTGATACAAACCTACCTCAGGAAACAAGAAAAAACTCAAATGAAGAACCTAACCTTACACCTAAAATAGCTAGACAAAGAACAAACAAAATCCAAAATTAGAAGGAAAGAAATCATAAAGATCAAATGATACATAAATGACATAGAGACTGAAAAAAAAGACAATAGAAAAGATCAATGAAGTTAATGCTGGTTCTTTAAAAAGATAAACAAAATTGATAAAAATTTAGGCAGACTCATCAGGAAAAAAGAGAGGGGGCCAAAATCAATAAAATCTGAAAAGAAAGAGGAGAAGTTACAACTGACACTACAGAACTACAAAGGATTATAAATATTACTATAAATAATTTTATGCCAATAAAATGAACAACTTGGAAGAAATGGAAAAATTCCTAGAAATATACAATATCCCAAGACTGAACAAGGAAGAAATAGAAAATATGAATGGACCAAGTACAAATAATTAAGTTGAATTAGTAATAAAATACCTCCCAAGAAACAAAATTCCAGGACCAGATGGCTTCACAGCTGAATTCTACCAAATATTAAGAGTAGATTTAAAATCTATTCTTCTCAAACTATTCCAAAAACTTGCAGAGGGAGGAACTTCCAAACTCACTCTACAAGGCTGGCCTCACTCTGATATGAAAATCAGACTACAAAAAATGAAAATTACAGCCAATATCATTGACACACATAAAAGCAAAAATCCTGAACAAAATATCAGCAAATGGAATTCAACAATACATTGAAAGAATCATACACCATGGTCAAGTGAGATTTATTGCAGGGATGCAAGGATGATTCAATATTCACAAATCAGTGTGATAGACCACATTAACAAATTGAAAAATAAAAATTATATGATCATCTCAATAGATGCAGAAAAAACTATTTTGACAAAATTCAATACCCATTTATCAATTAAACTTTCAGCAAGATGAGTATAGTGGGAATATATCTAAACATAATAAAGGCCATTTGTGAGGAGCCCACAGCCAACATCATACTCAATGGTGAAAAGCTTGAAGCATTTCTTTTAAGGATGCCCACTTTTGCCACTTTTATTTGACATTGTTTTGGAAGTCCTAGCCAATCAGACAAGAAAAAGAAATAAAGGAATACAAATTGGAAAGAAAGAAGTAAAAATGTCACTGTTTAAATGCAATATGATATGATAGTATACATAGAAAATCCTAAAGACACCACCAAAAAACTACCAGAATTCACGATGAGTTTGGTAAAGTTGCAGGATACAAAATTAATATACAGAAATCTGTTGCATTTCTATACACTAACAGCTAATTATCAGAAAAAGAAATTAAGATAACAATCCTATTTAGAATCACATCAAAAAGAAAATACCTAGGAATAAACCTACCTAAGGATGTAGAAGACCATTACTCCAAAAACTTTAAGTCACTGATGAAAGAAATTGAAGGTGATACAAATCGTTGGAAAGATAAAGTGTGTTCATGGGTTGGAAGAATTAATATTGTTAAAATGACCATACTACCCAAGGCAATCTATGGATTCAATGCAATCCCTATAAAAATTCCAATGGCTTTTTTCACAGAACTAGAACTAGTAATTCTAAAATTTGAATGGAAACACAAAAGACTCCAAATAGCCAAAACAATCTTGAGAAACAAAAACAAAGCAGGAGGTATCACTCTCCCTAATTTCACAGTTTACTACAAAGCTACAGTCATCAAAACAGTATGGTACTAGCACAAAAACAGACACATATTTCAATGGAACAGAATAGAGAGCCCAAAAATGAACTCCCACTTACATAGGCAGTTAATCTATAACAAAGTATATAAGAATATACAATGGGGAAAAACAGCCTCTTCAATAAATGGTGTTGGGAAAACTGGGCTCCATGCAAAAGAATCATACTGGACTACTCTTTCACATCATACACAAAAATAAGTTCAAAATGGATTAAAGACTTAAATGTGAGACCTGAAACCACAAAGCTTCTAGAAGAAAACATAGGCAGTAAGATTTTGACATCAATTTTTGGATTATTTTGGATAATATCCTCAGGCAAGGGAAATCAAAGCAAAAATAAATGGGACTACATCAGACTAAAAAGATTTTGCACAGTGAAGGAAACTATCAACAAGATGAAAAATCCACCTCCTGAAAAGGAGAAGATATTTTTAACAATATACATGATAATGGGTTGATATTCAAATTATGCAAAGGACTCAGACAACTTGGAGATTCCTCAAAAACGAAAAATAGAACTCCATGGAAACAACCTAAGTGCCCATCATCGGATGAATGGATAAAGAAGATGTGGCACATATATACAATGGAATATTACTCAGCCATAAAAAGAAATGAAATTGAACTATTTGTAGTGAGTGGATAGACCTAGAGTCTGTCATACAGAGTGAAGTAAGTCAGAAAGAAAAAGACAAATACCATATGCTAACACATATATATGGAATTTAAGGGGAAAAAATATCATGAAGAACCTAGGGGTAAGGCAGGAATAAAGACGCAGACCTCCTAGAGAACGGACTTGAGGTTATGGGGAGGGGAAAGGGTGAGCTGTGACAGGGCGAGAGAGAGTCATGGGCATATACACACTAACAAACATAGTAAGGTAGATAGCTAGTGGGAAGCAGCCGCATGGCACAGGGATATTGGCTTGGTGCTTTGTGACAGCCTGGAGGGGTGGGATAGGGAGGGTGGGAGGGAGGGAGACGCAAGAGGGAAGACATATGGGAACATATGTTTATGTATGACTGATTCACTTTGTTATAAAGCAGAAACTAACACACCATTGTAAAGCAATTATACCCCAATAAAGATGTTAAAAAAGAAAGCCAAAAAAAAATAAAAAAAATAAATAAAAATAGAAGTCCATATGATCCAGCAATCCTACTCCTAGGTATATATATGAAGAAAACAAAAACATTAATTAGAAAAGATATGTTCACTGCTATGTTCATTTCAGCATTATTTACAATAACCAAGATATGGAAGCAGCCTAAGTACCCATCAATAGATGAATGGACAAAGAAGATGTGAGATTAGATATAGATAATGGAATATTACTCAGCCATAAAAAAGAATGATATCTTGCCATTTGTGATATGGATGGACATAGATCATATTATGCTAAGTGAAATAAGGCAGACACAGAAATAAAAATACTGCATGCTGTCAAGTGTATGTGAAATCTAAAAAACAAAACAGATGAATAAACATAACAAAACAGAAAAAGAGTTATAGATACAGAGAACAAAGGGGTGACTGCCAGAGGGAGGGGGTTGTGAGAAGGAAAGAAATAAGTGATTAAGAGATACACACTTCCAGTTGCAAAATAAATGAGTCATGGGTATGAAATGTACAGTGTACAGTGTAGGGAATATAGTCAATAACTATGTAATATATTGTATGGTGACATATAATAACTAGACTTACTGTGGTGAACTTTTTGAAATGTATAAAAATATGGAATCACCATGTTGTGTAACAGGACCTAACATAGTGTAGTAAGTCAATTATACTTCAAAAACAAACAAACAAACACATAGAAAAGAGATGAGGTTTGTGGTTATCCAAAGTGGTGAGAGTGAGACACAGAATTAGATGAAGGCAGTCAAAAGGTACAAATTCCCAGTTATAAGATAATAAGCACTAGGGATACAAAGTACAACATGATCAATATAATTAACACTGCTATGTTATGTATGGACATTGTTAAAAGAGTAAATCCTAAGAGTTCTCATCACAAGGAAAATATTTTCTTTCTTTAACTTTGTATCTGTATGAGATGATGCATGTTCACTAAACTTTTTGTGATAATCATTTCATGATGTATGTGAGTCATACCATTATGCTGTACAGCTTAAATAGTGCCATGTCAATTACATCTCAATAAAATTGAAAGAAAATATAAAACACATTTTAAAGAAATATATATTTATCAGTTCAAATCGTCTCCTTGGATGATTGTTCTTGGTTGGATAAATGCTCCGACTTTTAGACTTTCTATATTTTAAGTTACTTTTATGTGCATTGAGTTCTTGTATATTGGAGTTGTGAGGGGCTTAAATTAAATCATTGGAATAAGGATCCTCTGAATTTGATAGCAGTATCACTTTGACTTTTAATCATTACTTGCCTTGATATCACCTATTGTGGAAATTTGTGACCAGTAAATTTCTGACTTGTTCTCTTCCCTTAAAAAAGTCATAGAGGTGGAGGAGTCAAGATAGCAGAATAGGAGGACATAGAATTTGTTGCTCCTCACAAGTACATCAAGAATACATCTACAAATGGTACAATTCTTATAGAGCACCTGCTGAACATTAGCAGAAGATTTCAGACACTTAAAAGGACAAGAAAAATCCCCTTGCAACCAGGTAGGATGAAAGAAAGAAGAAAAAAAGAAAAGAGGAATCAAAAAAGAGATGAGCAACGCTGGTGGGAAGCTGAAGGTGAAGGGAGGTCCCTGCACTCAGGAAAACTCCCTCACAGTGGGAAACACAGCTGGGACAGAAAAGGACTTTCAAGGATCAAAGGAGAATGCAGCGAATGGTCTGTGGAAGACAGGACAAAGTAAGAACTGCACACATGGTGTACACTGTGGCTCTGCATTCCAGCCTGAGTCGTGAGTCTCATGTTCTGAAGGGGGACTGGATGCTGGAAAGTGGGGTTTGGAGCATGAACCCAGGGAAGGGACAGATTTTGACTGTGAAAAGACAGCCTGAAGGGACAAGAGTAAGGAGCTCTAAAACTGGGAAAGTCTGCAGAAAAGGTCCAGCACACCATAGAAGCAAGACATCATTGTTGAGTGGTGCTCAAGGGGCAGAGTCGATATTATAACCCTTTTCCCCACCCACTCGCTTCTTCAGCTTCCATGGGCACTGGGAGGGGCTCCCATCTGA
This sequence comes from Stenella coeruleoalba, assembly GCF_951394435.1. NCBI lineage: Eukaryota > Metazoa > Chordata > Mammalia > Artiodactyla > Delphinidae > Stenella > Stenella coeruleoalba. The sequence goes on along the minus strand of NC_137164.1, from coordinate 34,720,585 downwards.
GTGGACCTGCCTGCCCCTCAGGAGAGGTCTTCTCCACCTGCGTGGGCTCCAGGGCCCTGAGCACCACCCATCCCCAACCCTTTTTGGGAATCAGCTGTGCCATTACAACCCCTTTCCCTACCTGAAGGTTTCTTCAGCCTCCACAGGCACTGGGAGGGACTCCATTCAGAGGGAGCATGCCATAGTTTGTTGCAACTGCCTCCCAGTCCCTGCAGCTGCAGACAACTCAGGCACACCTCAGTTGTGGCTGCCATACCCCTCCCAAGCCTGAGTGAGTTAGTGTGCCCCAAGCAGCTGCTGCTTTTGCTCCCTCTCACCTGAGCAATGAACAGATGCCTGAGGGTGGCGGATGTGCAGAGATAGGGTCAAAACCAAAGCTGAACGAAAGGGGTGGTGCAACTAAGGAAGAGGAACAGAAATCTTTCTGGGCATCTGCACAAGTCATGGATTAAATTTCCAAGGTCATCTTGGTGTATCCTGCATCTGTGGAATACCTGAATAAACAACAAGTGTTCCCACAATTGAGACTGGTCTAGCCTTCACAGCAGTGGACTTTGGAGGCAAGTACACACAGGAGTAGGGCCAGGTCAGAGTCTGCGCTGACCCCACAGTGCCAACAGCAGGTCCAGAGACCTACCTAAAAGTACTGAAAGGCCTCCTTGGGAGACAGGCATTGGCTCTGGCTCCCTGTGGGAGCAAGGACACTGACAGAAGAGGCCCTAGGAAAATATCCTTATTACTATTGTTGTTTGTTCCATTTTGTTCAGTTGCTGGTGTTGTTGCTTTTATTATTTTTTTTATCTTTTATTATTTTAATTTTTTTCTATTTTTACTTTACTTTTTTGTAGTTTTGTGATTTTTTTGTTTTTATTTTATTTTTTCTTTAATTTTCTATTATTTTTATGTGTGTATTTTGTTTTCTTCATGTTTTGTTTGCTTTCTGTTTTTGTTTTATTTTTTGGTTTTTGTTTTTGTTAGTTTAGTCCTTATTAACTGTTCTCATTTTTGGATTCTTTTCTTTGTTTGTTCTCTTGTTTTTTTATACTTTTAAATTTTTAAATTTTATTTCTTTTTCTGTTTTTCTTTTCTCTCTCAGTGTGTGTGTGTGTGTGTGTGTGTGTGTGTGTGTGTGTGTTGTGTTTTTGTTGCTGCTGTTTGCTTGTTTGTTTGTTTGGTTTTTTTTTTGCTATTTGTCTTGGGTTTTGTTTGTCTATTTTCTTTTTTCTCTTTTTCTCCTTTTCTTTCTTTTTTCTCTGGCTGCACTGTATAGCTTGCAGGCTCTTGGTTCTCCAGCCAGGAATCTGGCCTGGGCCTCTGGGGTGGGAGCACAGAGTCCAGGATGCTGGACAGCCAGAGAATTCCCAGGCCCAAGGAATATTAATTGCTGTGCACTCTCCCAGAGGTATCTATTTCAACAAGACCTGACCCAACACAGCTGCCGTCAGTCTCCAGTGCTGGAAACCTCATGCCAAACAACCAGCAAGAAAGAAAAACAGCCCCTCACATCAGCAGACAGGCTATCTAAAATCATACTAAGCTCACAGACACCCCAAACCACACTTGATGGGGCTCTGCCCTTCAGAGGGAAAAGACTCAGCTCCACCCACCAAAGTGCAGGCACCAGTGTCTTCCACCAGGAAGCCTACACAAGCCCCTCGACCAAACTCACTCACCAGGGAGCAGACAACAGAAGGAAGAGGAACTATGACCCTGCAGCCTGAGGAAAGGAGACCATAAACACAGTAGGTTAGACAAAAAGAGATGACAGAGAAATATGTTGCAGATGAAAAAGCAAGGTAAAATTCCACAAGACCAAATAAATAAATAGGAAATAGGCAAGCTACCTGAAAAATAATTCAGAGTAATGATAGTAAAGATGATCCAAGATCTTGGAAATAGAATGGGGTCATGCATCGAGAAGATACAAGAAATGTTTAACAAGGACGTAGAAGAATGAACAATCAGTGATGAACAACACAATAACTGAAATGAAAAAATACACTAGAAGGAATCAATAGCAGAATAACTGAGTCATAAGAATGGATAAGTGAGCTGGAAGATAGAATGGTGGAAATAACTGCCAGGAAGCAGAATAAGGAAAAAAAAGAATGTAAAGAAATGAGGACAGTCTCAGAGACTTCTGGGGCAACATTAAATGCACCAACATTCGATTTATAGTGGTCTCAGAAGAAGAAAAGAAAGGGATAGGGACAGAGAAAATATTTAAAGAGATTATAGTTGAATACTTCCCTAACATGGGAAAGGAAATGGTCAATCAAGTCTAGGAAGTGCAGAAAGCCCCATACAGGATAAATCCAAAGAGACCAAGCTGAGACACATATTAATCAAGATAACAAAAATTAAATACAAAAAAAAATAATAAAAGCAGCAAGGAAAAGTCAACAATTAACATACAAGGGAATCCCCATATGGTTATCAGCTGATTTTTCAGCAGAAACTTTGCAAGCCAGAAGGGAGTGGCAGGACATATTTAAAGCAATGAAAGGGAAAAAACTACAACCAGGATTACTCTACCTAGCAAGGACCTCATTCAGATTTAACAGAGAAATCAAAAGCTTTACAGACAAGCAAAAGCTAAGAGAATTCTGCACCACCAAATCAGCTTTACAACAAATGCTAAAGGAATTTCTCTAGGCAGGAAATACAAGAGAAGAAAAAGACGTGCAAGAACAAACCCAAAAGAATTAAGAAAATGGTAATAGAAACATACAAATCGGTAATTACCTTAAATGTAAATGGATCAAGTGCTCTAACCAAATGACACAGACTAGCTGAATGGATACAAAAACAAGAACTGTATATATGCTGTCTACAAGAGACAGCATAGTTGAAAACTTATAAGGAAAGAAATCCTAAAGATCAGAACAGAAATTAATGAAATAGAAATGAAGGAAACAATAGCAAAGATCAATAAAACAAAAAGCTGGTTCTTTGAGAAGATAAATAAAATTGATAAACCTTTAGCCAGACTCATCAAGAAAAAAAGAGAGAGGACTCAAATCAATAAAATTAGAAATGAAAAAGGAGAAGTTACAACTGACACCACAGAAATACAAAGGATCATAAAAGACTACTACAAGGAACTATATGCCAATAAAATGGACAACCTGTGAGAAATGGACAAATTCTTTGAAAAGTAAAACTTTCCAAGACTGAACCAGAAAGAAAAAGAAAAAAAGGAACAGACCAATCACAAGTAATGAAATTGAAACTGTGATTAAAAATTTTCTAAAAAAAAACAGTAAAAAAAATCTTCTAAGAAACAACAGCCAACAGGACCACTTGGCTTCACAGGGAATTCTATCAAACATTTAGAGAAGAGCTAACACATATATTTCTCAAACTCTTCCAAAAGTTGCAGAGAGGAACACTCCCAAGCTCATTCTATGAGGCCAATGTCACCCTGATACCAAAACCAGACAAAGATATCACAAAAAAAAAAAAAGAAAATTAAAGGCCAATATCACTGATGAATATATATACAAAAATCCTCAACAAAATACTAGCAAACTGAATCCAACAACACATTAAAAGGATTATACACCATGACCAAGCTGGATTTATCCCAGGGATGCAAGATTCTTCAATATATGCAAATCAATCAATGCAATGCACCATATTAACAAATTGAAGAATAAAAACCATATGATCTTCTCAATAGATGCAGAAAAACTTTTGACAAAATTCAATACTCATTTATGATAAAAACTCTCCAGAAAGTGGGCATAGAGGGAACTTAACTCAACATAATAAAGACCATATATGAAAAACTGATGGCAAACATTATTCTCAATGGTGAAAAACTGAAAACATTGTCTCTAAGATCAGGAACAAGGCAACTCTTGCCTTGCCACTCTTGCCACTATTATTCAATATAATTTAGGAGGTCCTAACCATTGCAATCAGAGAAAAAAAAAAAGAATCCAAATTGGAAAAGAAGAAGTAAAACTGTCAGTCTTTGCAGATGACGTGATACTTTGCAGATGATGTGATACATAGAAAATCCTAAAGATGCCACCAGAAAACTACTAGAGTTAATCAATGAATTTGTTATAGTCTCAGGATAGAAAATTAATACACAGAAATCTCTTGCATTCCTATACATTAACAACAAAAGATCAGAAAGAGAAATTAAGGAAACAATTCCATTTACCACTACAACAAAAAGAATAAGATACCTAAGAATAAACTTACCTAAGGAGGCAAAAGACTTGTAAACAGAAAATTATAAGATACTGATAAAATAAATCAAAGATGACACAAACAATTGGAGAGATATACTATGTTCTTGGATTGGAAGAATCAATATTGTGAAAATGACTATACTACCTGAAGCAATCTACAGATTCAATGCAATCCCTATCAAATTAACAATGGCATTTCTCACAGAACTAGAACAGAAAATTTCACAATTTGTATGGAAACACAAAAGCAATATTGAGAAAGAAAAACAGAGCCAGAGGAATTAGGCTTCCTGATTTCAGACTATACTACAAAGCAACAGTAATCAAGACAGTATGACACTGACACAAAAACAGAAAGATAGTTCAATGGAACAGGATAGAAAGCCCAGAGATAAACCTATGCACCTATAGTCACCTAATTTATGACAAAGGAGGGAAAATATACAATGAACAAAAGACAGCCTCTTCAATAAATGGTGCTGGGAAAACTGGACAGCTACATGTAAATGAGTGAAATTAGAACACTCCCTAACACCATACATAAAAATAAACTCAAAATGGATTAAAGACCTAAATGTAAGACCAGAGACTATAAAACTCTTAGAGGAAAACATAGGCTGAACACTCTTTGACATAAATAACAGCAAGATCTTTTTTGACCCACCTCCTAGAGTAACAAAAATAAAAACAAAAATAAACAAATGGGACCTAATGAAAATTAAAATCTTTTGCGCAGCAAAGGAAACCATAAACAAGACAAAAGGCAACTCTCAGAATGGGAAAAAATTGTTGCAAACAAAGCAATTGAGAAAGGATTAATCACCAAAATATACAAGCAACACATGCACTTCACTATCAAAAAAACAAATAACCCAATCCAAAAAAGGACAGAAGATTTAAATAGCCATTTCTCCAAAGAAGACATACAGATGACCAACAAACACATGAAAAGATGCTCAACATCACTAATTATTAGAGAAATGCAAGTGAAACTACAATGAAGTATCACCTCCCACTGGTCAGAATGGCCATCATCCAAAAATCTACAACAATAAATGCTGGACAGGATGTGGAGAAAATGGGACTCTTTTACACTGTTGGTGGGAATGCAAATTGATACATCCACTTTGGAAGCAGTATGGAGGTGCCTTAAGAAACTAAAAATAGAACTACCATATGACCCAGCAATCCCACTACTGGGTATATACCCAGAGAACACCATAATTCAAAAAGACACATGTATGACTATGTTCACTGCAGTACTGTTTACAATAGCCAGGATGTGGAAGCAACCTAACTGTCCATCAACAGAGGAATGGATAAAGAAGATTTGGTACATATATACAATGGAGTATTACTCAGCCATAAAAAGTAATGAAATTGGGTCATTTGTGGAGATGAGCATGGACCTAGAGAGTGTCATACAGAGTGAAGTAAGTCAGAAAGAGAAAAACAGATATCTCATATTAATGCATATATGTGGAATCTAGAAGAACAGTATAGATGATCTTATTTGCAAAGCAGAAATAGAGAAGACGTGAAGAACAAATGTATGGATTCCAAGGGGAAAAGGTGAGGGTGGGAGGAATTGGGAGATTGAGATTGACACATCACTATTGATATCAATACCATGTATAACATAGATAACTAATGAGAACATACTGTATAGCACAGGAAACTCTACTTAATTCAGTGTGATGACCTAACTGGGAGGGAAATCCAAAAAACAGGGGATATATGTATACATATAGCTGATTCATTTTGCTGTACAGTAGAAACTAATACAATATTGTAAAGCAACTATACAATAAAAATTAATTTAAAAAAGAATTATTCACGGAGACCTCTGTTGCTGGATTCATCTGACCATGACCCACACAGGTCCTGTAGATAACCCTACATGTCAAGTTGTTTTCCTAGTTCATCAATCCAATTTTCCAGCAACTCTAATAGCATTCTTCTTCTTCTTTGAAGGTCTCTTTAGCCACTGTACCAGGATAGCTGATTGTCTCTTTAATTGTCAAATTCCTGAATAACTTCTATGATACAAAGGAGGTGTGAGAGGGTTAAGAGTGTTATCTAGGGATCTTTTTCTATAACACCAAGTTGCCAGTTTTATTCTCCTGAATCTCTTACTTGTAGTATTAGGTGATTCTGCTTAGTTGTTTCATCCAACCACTTTCAATCCACTAAAATTCTTAATGGTGACCATAATTTTTTTCTTTTTTCCTACTTTTTTTAAAATCATATGCTCCCTAGGTGAGAGGAAGTAAACTTTTCCATCTCTGTGCCTGAATAATTTTTGCATGTTTTCTCCTACCCAGAGAATATAGCATGATTGCCTAGTTATTATAATTGAAACATGTACTTTTTCTAGAAAAAATTGCTTTGAGATATCAAGTCTTTTTTCTTAACATGGGAATTAAACTATAAAATTTGAACAGAAATGTAATGTTAATATTCTAAAATTATTATCCATTTTACCCAATATTTAGTGTTATGACCAAATCCATGACCCAGATCTTTAAGGTTTGAGAGACAATGATGAGTGTGTAAGTTATAAACAAAATAAGGATATTGCTGACTCATGTAAACAAGGATGTGGAGGATAAAGAAAAAAATCACCAAAAAAGTTATTCTCTGGGACAATGGACATTTTATTAAACTAAAGAACCATAAAGTTAAGATAAACATTTACCAGAAGTGTAAATCAATTAATGTAAAGAGACTGGAAGATCAAAACAATAATTAGTGAACAAATGAACATTGAGCTTATAAGAAATTGATAATCAGATCTGCATAATTATTATTTATGAGGGAGAAATAAGTATAATAAAATGTATGTCTTTTATAAATATTTATTACAATAAATAATACAAATTTATATATGAAATTACATTAATCAAAATATTCTCATTTAGGTGTTCTATTGTCTTAAAATGTTTTATAATTTGTTCATTCAAAAATGATTTATTAAACACTAAATGGGATTTTAAATCCCAAATTAGTAAATGAAAATCAGTTATTTGGAAAAGGAAAGGAAAAATGTTTAAACTAGGAAAAGGAATTGGATTGACTTCAATTCTCTGGAAGTCTTATGATACCTAGTCCTACACAAACTTACTGCTACCTTTCATCTCCAACCACATGGCTAACAATACAGATTTCCTAGAGATTTCAATGCTCATTCCAAGTGTTCATTGGAGTAATATGACTCTAAGAAGAATATAACTTAGCAACGTAGTGTAGTTTTTCTTGAATAGTAACCAAACTGACTTAAGCGGGTTTTTTTCCTATTAAAAATGTGTAGACACAAAGAAAAGTAATCATATGCTTGTAGTTCAGCTGGTTCAGTGAAAAGAAAAATGCTCTCCATGAAACATTCATTTTCAATTGGAAACCATAAGGTATCCGTTTGTTTTATTGTGCTATAGAACTAATAAAACATGAAAATTTCATAGCAGATAAAGATAGATGAGTGAAGTTGCAAGCCCACTAAGAAAGTTATGGTGACAGATCGATACAAAAGAATCATATATTGTGGTTGACAAATGGGTCCTGCAACAGTATTTTTTATAGAGTAGGCTTGATTTCTCAACTACTCATTTTCCAAATGTGATTGTAAAAGGCCATACTCAATCTTCATGGATAAATGGTATGTACGAAAAAGTACTCTAGAACTAAAATCATATGAGAAGTGCTATGTTTATTCTGTACAGAGCTTCATGTAAATGACATTGATTGTTAGTTAAATGAAAGTTACTTTACAATATCCCCATCCATCTCTTCCCTTAAAGGAAATTAGGACATATGCAAATGTATTTATATTTTCTTCTACAGTGAGAACTTTAATTTCAGTAAATACTGAAATTAAAGTTTTCATACTCCCATCTTTTTTGCGCTTTTCTTTTTGTTTGCTTTGGCTATCTTACATTTTATTTTACTTGGAAAATCATCTTTAATAATACTTTCCTTCTACTTCCTTAATGTTTTATTCCATTCATTTTATTTGGCATACTTTTTTAAGAAACCTAGGTATCCAATAATAGGAGAAGAGGTAGAAAATATATATTAAAAATTAGGTTAATGGAATAATATGCATTCATAAAAATGATGATATTTAAGTACCAAATACAAACTATCTATGCAGTAAAATATCATAATAAATATTTGTGTTTGAACTATAACTACTCTAAGTAAACTCGCATAGCAGATTGATTATTGTCAATGCCACATCATCTGCATTCACATTCTTCCCTGGAGAGAAACCTAAAGCTTTTTTCCCAAAAAAGAATAGGAGAAGCTATTGTTCTCTCTTAGTTGCTGTGGGCGGCCAGCTGAGATCACTAGAGGTGACTTCCTCTGGTCCCCAGATGTCCTTTAGTGGATTACACACTGCAGAGCTTCAGCCTGCAAGGATCATCATGGTAGCTTCCAGCTAGAATTGCAAGATTTAGCAAATTAAAACACAGGGCATTCAGTTAAACCTGAATAGCAGAGAAATAAATAATTTCTAGCATAGATATGTTCTATGCAGTGTTTGGGACATAGTTATTCTAAGAAAAATGTTGTAAATCTGAAATTCAAGTTTAACAAGGCATACTGTGTTTTACCTGGCAATGGTACTGCCAGAAGCTCTAGGTATGCTCTTGAAAATGATTTGTTTTAGTTGCCAGAGGCAGCTGGGATGATTGGTGGCTTCTTCGCTCAATCCCTGGGTCCCCACGCTTTCATATTTCCTGAAAACAGTCTGAATTTCTTTCCCTCGGCCCTTCTAAATGTTGTTGAAGTCTGTAACTATCTGTGTGATAAACTGGTAAATTTCTTTCTTTTCAAAACAGTCTAGTAAATTCTGTTTCTTAACGAAATGCAGATAGATACTATTTGACAGATAGTAGATAGATGATAGGTAGACAGATGACAGATAGATGGATAGATAGATTGATAATCTAAATCTATAACTATTTCATATATTATATATTTAAGAGAAAAGACATGAATTAGATGGTGGTTATGGGTCATTTACTTTTCAAAATAGTCTTCATGTTTATGTTCTTGGTATGTTACTAAAGCACACCAAAATATCCTTAAATATGTGGCTTGGGGTTACATAAACTCTTATGTCCTTTACCGATTTTTCTCTCTGTAGGAACAATTTTGATTATTTGATTCAAGTAGTCTGCAAGTTCTCATCTTTCTTTGTTTCAGTTCCGCATTCATTGTAAGTACTAAATCTAAAAGGATTTTATAGAAATAAACAGTTATAGAACAAAAGATCTTCACAGCACATTGCATTATGCTTTTATAGATCCCCTACTGACAGTTAAACTCCATCTTAGGGAAATTCCCAATAAAGGTATAAATTTATTAGGTTGATTAAAATGAATGGATCACAATATGAAATGTAATTATTCGTAGATATATAAAAGAGAAAATTATCTCTATAAAGCTAATGCTTAATGGAATTAATTCCTCTGTCCAAATATGATAAAGTTTTTTAATCAAATGTTTTCAATAAAACATAATATATGGTGCGTGCACTGTTCATATAACTAAGCTGGAACAATAATCCAAACAATTTAATATATCATTTTTTTTCAAGCAACTGACAGCTCTAAATATAACCTTTTAAAATAGTATGAGAGAAATGCAGATGGCCAACAGGCACATGGAAAGATGCTCAGCATTGCTAATCATCAGGGAAATGCAAATCAAAACCACAAAGAGACAACAGAATGCATGCAGAATGGCAGGCAAAAATGTCAGATTTGAAAACACGCACTACACCATTTGTGTTATAGCTCTCATATTTTTTAATTGAATGGAAGACTGTTTAATTTCTGCCATTCTTGGTTCTATCACTTACTAGCTGAGTGACCTTAAGTGTTTCTCACTTTATTTTCTTTCTTTGTAAAATAAACATGAGAGTACTTATATGTCTATATTGTTGAGAGCTTTATATGAAATTATATACATATATATGAGTTTGCTTGTATATGGTGTCTAAAACATAGAGTTGCCTTTTTAAAAATATCTGATAGTTTGTACTAACAATTGGCCTCATATATTTTTACTATGATCAGTTATAGATGGAGGAGCCTATTAGCTAAACTACAGTTTTACACTATGAACAAGATAACCAAATGGTGAAATCCTGTAGGATCCATCTTTCTTCAGAAAGGGCTACTTTATCTTTGAATGATTTGTCCACTTTACCAATGTTCCATAATATTCTATATCCAAAAGAAGTTTGATGTATTTTTAAAGAACAAGATCTTTCTATTATTTCTATTATTTTTTAAGCAGTATAATATTATTACTAGGAATTTTAGGAAAATTTTACTCATAATCACAATAAAATCAACCTGCTTTCATTTTCCCTTATAATCCTTCTTCATAACAATACATCATTTTACTACTGATATTTCAATTTTGTGATATACTTTCATCATCTAACACACTGTTTTTATTTTTCTGACTTCCAAAAAGTCAGTGCTGGAGTGGAAAGAACACAAATACATGGGTTCAAGTCTCAGTTCTAATTCTTATTAGACTTGTAATTTTAGATAAACCACTTAACCTCCTTTAAATTCAATTTTCTTTATAAAATGTGGATTCTAACAATAAGTACTTTGAAGTATTATATTGAAGGTTAAATGCCAAACACTTTAATATGCCTTATATTAAGCTCCCCCCACAACTCAGGCATGTCTGCATTTGGATGGTTTATAATTTTTTTTTAAATAAATTAATGTCTAAACATGATAATCCTAAATGACTGCTAAGATCATGAAAAGACAGATGGTCACAGATATTATGTGAATCCTCCTGAAAACACATAACATAATTTATGAATTAATATTGTAAAAAATGAGCATGAAATTTCCTAGAGAAGAAACCATTAATTTACATAAGTACAGAGAACCAGAGACGTAAGTTATATGATATCACAGGGAAGCAATCATCACAGTCCACTACAGTACTAATAATTAAACTTCTTTTAGTAAACATGACAAGGAAGAACTAAAAAAGAGAGGAAAAGAGAGACGAAGAGTATATTAGTTTTCTAGGACTGCCTAACAAAGTAGCATATTCTGGTGGCTTAAACAACAGAAATGTATTTCATCACAGTCCTAGAGGTGGCCATACTGAATTAGTGCCCAGGCCAATGACTTTATTTTACTTTAACTACGTCTTTAAAGCCCCATCTCCAAATAAGTGACATTCTGAGTTATTGTAAGTTAGGATTTCAACATATAAGAAAGACAAATACTAAATGGTATTGCTTATATGTAAAATCTTAAAAAAAAAAAAAAGCCAATTTCACAAAAACAGAGAAAATAGAATGATGGTTGTCAGGGCTTGGAGGGAGGGGGAAATGGGGAGTTGTAGGTTGAAATATACAAACTTTCAGTTGTAAGAAGAATAAGTTCTGAGGATCTAATATGCAGTATGGTGGCAATAGTTAACAAAATGACATTGAATACTTGAAAGTTGCTGAGAATGGATCTCAAGTGATCTCACCACGCACAAAAAAATAAAAGAGTTAACTATGTGAAATTATAGATGTGGTAATAATTTGGATCTTGTTAATCATTCCTTACTGTATGTATATATCATCAAATCGTCACATTGTACACTTTAAATATATATTATCTGTCAATTATTTCTCAATAAAGTTTGGGGAAAAAATTTTTTCACTTGTTGCATTTTGATATACTGTCAAAGATGAATATGCAAGATTATCTAAGAATGCTATTCCAAGTATTTCTTTTCCAACTACATTTGTGTGTGGGGGGGGAAGGTATTTCTTCACATACTTTCATTAAACAACAGATAGAGACATATTGAATGCAACGTAAGATGTAAGAAACTAGCAGTATTTTATCATGCAAAATATTGAAGAGATAAGCAAACGTAAAGGAATGCTACTCTTCTCACTTTTAAGGGGGAAATATAGTTATTTTTTCATTAAAGATGTGGAATTTGTATTAAAATGGACTTGATTTTTACTGTTGTTTTTAAATTAATGAATAAATAACAAAATTAATTTCTTAGTTTTAATTTATGGTAAAATAAATATCAATAAAAATAAGCTGATAAGGCAAAAGATGTTTGGAAACTTCAATAATAATTAAAAGTGTACAAATTTCCTGATACCAAATAATTTGAGAACCAGCACAGTAGACAATCAGAGTTATGTAAAATTTGACTGGATACTTAAGCATTATTGAGAAGTTATTGTTAAATATTTTAAACAAAATAATGTTATTGAGAAAAATATTATTGAGTTTTGAGCCCAATTATTTAAAGATGGATATTAAAATATTCACATGAAATAATTTAATATCTGGAATTTCATTAAAAATTATCTGGGGAGTGTTGAGTTGTACAGGGAATAGCACCTACATGAAATAAGATTGTTGGTGGGTTTCTAAATATTGAAGCTAGCTGAGGTATACTTGGCATTTTAATACTGAACTCTCCTTACTTTTGTATAATGTCAAATATTTTCATTTCTAAGCAAAATATAACCTTACATTCTGATTATTTCTGCTTTTTATTGCCTCGTGGCTTCTCCTACTTAACATTTGTGTTAATTGACTTTTCTTCTTGGTGTCTACTCACTAGCACTGCTCCCTACATATTCTCAAGAAGTGTCTGTTGAATGTGAAATCAATTAATGTCTCTTCTTAACTACTCTGCAGTATATATCACTCTCTTCCTCATTGTCTGCCCATCTACCCTTCATCCATATCTTCTATACAAAGTCTCTAAGAGAGAAAATTCTTGATTTTGCCAATTTTAACCCAGTAAATGGTTTACCTATTAGGAAATATTGACATTTGTAACGATATCAGGCAATGCAAGTTATCTTTTAATAAGTTGTCCATGTCTGATCTAATCAGTTATGGACCATGGGTGAAGAGTGACACAAAATCTCAAGGGTAAATTTTTGGCATGACAGAAATACTGAGTCTGCTTGAAAGACATGCTGTGTAACCTAGCAGGACCTTTGCTTGTCAGTAGAGACCATTGTATTTAAGCCTTGCATTTAGAGTGTCAAAGGTGAACTTATACATCTTCAGGATCCTTAAGAAAGACATCCCAACTCCAAAATATGATGTGTCAGTTCATTTTAACAAGACTTTTCCATTCTGTAACTAAAGATATGGCCTAACATATAAACTTCCCCAGGAGTAGTTAAATAGTAACTCATATTAAGAATAAATATCTGATATTTAATTATTTCCTGAAGGCAGATTTAACCAAGGAAAAGAGTGATAAAAGAGTACTGGATAGGGCTTCCCTGGTGGCTCAGTGGTTGAGAGTCCGCCTGCCGATGCAGGAGACACAGGTTCGTGCCCTGGTCCGGGAAGATCCTACATGCTGCGGAGCAGCTAGGCCCATGAGCCATGACCACTGAGCCTGCACGTCCGGAGCCTGTGCTCCGCAATGGGAAAGGCCACAGCAGTGAGAGGCCCGTGTACCGCAAAAAAAAAAAAAAAAAAAAAGAGTATTGGATGATTGTAAGTATAAGGAAATGGAAAGAGCCTTGAAAGACAAGAACTACAAGAACACATTCACACTCTCACTCAGCACAAACTTTTATCCTGAAAACAAAGATAAGTTATCTTAAATGTAATATTCTATAAATATTACATTTAGTAAAATATCTCTCAGAAAGATGTTTATAACCCTTTAGCATTCTTTTCACTGAGCTAGATATTGTTTGCTCTGATAACATCTAGATTTATGTCTATAAAATTCTTCAAGAAAAAAAAGAAACATTCTGATATTACTGACTGTAGACACCATCATTCAAAAATCTTATGGGCAAAAAAGTATCATCATTTACCAGGAGCTGTGCTATCTCATAGACTTCATCTTTAGTATTGTCAGCACCACAGAATATATCATCAATCTTCCCTTTTTTTTTTTTTTTTTTGTAAAGCTGGTTCTGTAACATTTTTTAATGAAAGGAATTACTTTCTTATTCAGCTGTGATGAAGAGTAAAAGAACATTTCTTGGTAGCTAAGACATGAGCACTGTGAAATGGATGCTATGCTATTGGATTCTGTTTCATTTTTCATCAATTCATTTATTAAATATATTTTGATAATTAATTATGTTGTAGCATACAGCTTATATTACTTTACTAGGGCTGCCATGACAAAATTCTACAGACTGGGTGGCTTCAACAACATAAATTTATTTTCTCATAGTTTTGGAGGCTAGAAATCCAAGATCAAGGTATCAGTGGGGTTGGTTTCTCCTCAGAGGTATCTCCTTGGATTGAAGATGACTGCTTTCTTGCTGTGCCCACACATGTTTTTTTTTCTGTGCATATGCTTCCCTGGTATCTCTATTTGTGTCCAAATTTCCTCAGTCATATGCAATTAGGGTCTACTCTAACGGCTATTTATTTATTTATTTTTAATTGAAGTGTTGTTTTATAATATTGCGTTAGTACAGCAAAGTGATTCAATTATACATATATATGTGTGTTTGTGTGTGTGTGTGTGTGTGTGTGTATTTTTTTCAGATTATTTTCCATTGTAGGTTATTACAAGATATTGAATATAGTTTCCTCTGCTATACAGTAAATCCTTGTTTTTTATCTATTTTATGTATAGTAGTGTGTATCTATTAATCTCAAGCTTCTAATTTGTCCCTCTCCCCTCTTTCCCCTTGGGTAACTTTAAGTTTGTTTTCTATGTCTGTGAGTCTATTTCTATTTTGTAAAAAAGTTCATTTGCATCATTTTTTTTAGATTTCACATATAAGTGATATCATATGATATTTGTCTTTGTCTGACTTACTTCACTTAGTATGACAATCTCTATGTCCATCCATGGTGTTACAAATGACATTATTTCATTTTTTATGGCTGAGTATTATTCCATTGTGTGTATATATATATATATATATATATATACATATATACACATATATCACATCTTCTTTATCCATTCAATCTGTCAACAGACACTTAGGCTGCTTCCATGTCTTGGCTATTGTAAATAGTGCTGTTATGAACATTGAGATGCATGTATCTTTTCAAATTAGTGTTTTTGTTTTTTCCAGATCTAAAGTCCTGGAGTGGGATTGCTGGATCATATGGAAGTTCTATGTTTAGATTTTTAAGGAAACTCCATACTATTTTCCATAGTGACTACACCAATTTACACTCCCACCAATGGCATAGGAAACTTCCCTTTTCTTCACACCCTTTCCAGCATCTATTACTTTTAGACTTTTTGATGATAGCCATTCTGACAGGTGTGAGGTGATACCTCATTGTGGTTTTGGTGTGCATTTCTCCAATAATCAGTGATCCCAGTTACCATAGTGCTTGTATTTTATGGGGGCAGTGTTTTAATATGCAGGTCGATATATTAAAAGATTACTGTGATAAAAATTATTTTATAAATATACAAGAACAGAATGCCATATGCTTTAGTTAATGCCTTTCCAAGGAGGTGATATCCCTCGAAATGATGCAATAGAATAAGCCCTTCAGTGTAACTGAGAAACCTTTCTTCTCAGGTGTAATAGTTCATGTGATAAGAAACTTGTGTGTATTCAAAGACATTATCATAGGCTGTGTTACTGGAATATAGTGAACAGGGGAATAGAAAGATGATGCAAGTTTGTAAAGACTAGCAGATGTCAAATGGCCCAGAATATTGTAGACCATGGCAAGTGGAAAGGTTATAATCTACATTTGAAAAAAAAATAATTGAAGTATTGTAACAAGAAAAATAACATATCTGATTTATGTTCTTTAAAATTAATATTCCTCTATTGAGTATAAATGGGATGCTATAACAGAAGAAATAAACAAAGGATTTTTCAGTAATTCAGAGATCCCATGGTAGTTTGAAATAAGAAGTAGAAGCAACAAGGAAAAGAATGAATAGCATTAAAACATATTTTGGAAGAAGAAAAGTGGTGTTGCAGTTTGGCATCAATCCATGTTAAAAACTGTGAGGGATCTGAGATTTCTTTCTACTACAAGCTAAAATGATAGCCTGTCACAGTTTCATTGATGTCTGCAGAAGACATGAAGCTCTTGGATCCAACTTAAGAAATTAGCTTGCTGCAGTTAATGGAAGTTAGCAGAAGGCATAAGGATCCTAGGTTAGAGACAATGGGCATTATTACTCCCAGAATAACCAGTAACCAGAGTACCAGCATTTCCTTGTTTCAGTTCACTGATACCCAATTCCTACAGAGTGACCAAGCCTTCAGAAGGCCGGGTGACACTTAGGTAATGGGGATTGTTATATGAGAGAATCACTGAGATTGGGGAACTCAATAATTTTACAATGAGCAGTAAGCAAACTTGCCTTTGACTCTGGAGGGAAACACTATGTATATTGTTGAAAACTGTAAGAAAATCTATTCTTTGCTCTGTTGGAGACATTATCTCTGTTTCTTAAGGCTGTGTATAATATAAATATCCTTGAAAAACTAGCTGAGGAAATAGACCTATCAGTGCCACCACTCATAAAATGTGCAGAAACATGAGATACATAAGGAGAATTGTTTCCCAGCAATATATAACCTTTCTACTCTATCTTGGCTTCTGGAAAATTATCCCATGAGTACACTGTTTCATTACACTCTGGTCAATCTGGCAGGCTGGTAATAAATCTGTTCAATTTTTGTCATAGGGCATTTAACTAGGACTATTATCAATAAGTCTCCAATCAGCAATACAAGACCAAAATGCAGTACTCACTTCAACCATACCCCCCAGGATCCCAGACACAAAATTTGAAAAAAATATATTTTTAATTCTTAGGTTTATCCTTAGAAAACCAAGTTACTTTCTACTTAAATTTCTGTAGTGACACTTTTCCTTGCCTGAGGCATTAATCAAAGTAGAGCAAGATCTATTATCAGTTTCGTAGACTTTACCATGACTTACAAGGAATTATCTATAATATGCCTGTCATCCATAACAATGGTTGCTAGTGAGTTGAGACTGACCTGAATGCCGTCTTTGAGCTGAAGTGATATATTTGATCACTCCAGCTAAAGTAAAGTACAAACAACATTTGTATCACCTTTTCCAATGGGATCACTTCCATTGTAAGGCAGCCTTCAGGGTGTCATAAATGAGTAAGGTATCTCTCTAGGAGGCTCCCCAGAGTAACCATGATAGTGATTGTTTGGCAAGACCTCTACAGTTTTCTAAGAGTTAAATGATCCTTTGGTGCTATTTTTTTAAACACTTGAAGGTCTAGTGGCTCCCTCTAATGTGTAAGCCACTGTGTTTCAGGAAAGAGACAAGTTAATGCCTGAATTTCCATACGAGGAGTAGAGTCAAGAGAGTGCACATGGTAGCCCTCTACCATGTTTAAAATCTAGATCTATCAGAACCTCTGATATGGCCTCCAGACTGACAGATATGTCTAAAGATTCCAAATTTATTTAAAATAATTGAGCTTAATCTTTGTTCCTGGAGAGAGTGTTGAGAAAAATAAGTCAAAAATATCTTCTTTGTCCATGCCATCTAACCCATGAACTGATCGAGAGATAAGTAGGAGAATCAGAGTAGATAAATCAAGATGTGGTGGCAGGTGTTTTTTGAGAGACGTATTGGAGCTGGAGGCATGCCCTGCTATTTCTTATAAAATTCTCGGTAAAATTAAGGAAAATGACAATGAGATAGTGGTGAGAACCTTTTGAGAGGTAATGACCAACCAAACAGTTACTTAAATTTAAAACAATCATAAGTGGATCAGGATCAAAGTGACAGAGTAGGAAGATCCTGAGCTCAATTCCTCCCATGGGCATGCCAAAATTACAAACACTCACTGAACAACTATCTCTGAAAATGACCTGAAGATGAGCAGAAAAGATTTTCCACAACTGAAGATATAAAGAAAGAGACACAATGCAACACCCAGAGGAGTGAAAAGGCCAAGCCCCTCATTGATCTCTCCAGACTGGGGGTTCCCAGGTCCTTCCCTGAGAACACAAGCCCCCAAAATCTCTGGCTATAAAAATCATTGAAGCTTATGTGTGTGAGAATCAGAGGGCTGGGGACCACCAAGCCTCAGCTCTTAAAGGACATGCACAAAATACACATGTTCTGAGTCCTATACAGAGGCAACCATTTGAAATGTACCTGGGTCAGACTCATTTGCTAATCTTGGAGAGCCTTCCAAAGAGGCAGAAGGCAGCTGGGGCTCTCCTTAGAGACTGGGATGCTGGCAGCTACCATTTTTGTGATTCTGTTCTGCTGTGCTAACACCAGCACTGGCAGGTGCCATGTTGGAATCAACCTTCTAACCAATTAGTGCTGGGGACCATCAACACATACACAACTGTCACACGCTGCCAGACCTTGTAGCCAGGGACCTACTTCACCCATCAAAGCACCTTTAGGAGTCACTTACAGCCAGGCCTCACAGCCAACTCTGCCAATGGCATGTCCTGCCCCCAGTGCACTTGCTGCAAACATATAAAGCAGGACCTCACAGCCTGTTGGACCAGGGCTCTGCCTCACCTACCATTGCACCAGCTGTAGTCAGTCATGATACAACAGAAGAGTGTACACAGCCCACATAGAAAACACCACTGGAGCATCTAGCTCTGGTGGCCAGTGGGGAGCATGTTGCTGGGCCACACAGGACATCTGCATGAGGCCACTTCTCCAAGATTGAGAGACATAATGAACTTATCTAACACATAGAAATAAAGACAGAAAATTAGTTAAAGTGAGGAGACAGAGAAATATGTTCCAAATGAAGGAACAAGGCAAAATGCCAGAAAAATAAGTAAACAAAATGGAGACAGGTAATTTACCTGATAAGGAGTTCAAGGTTATAATCATAAAGATGTTTACTAAATTTGGGAGAAGTATGGATGACGATAGTGAGAACTTCAACACAGAGTTATAAAATATAAAAAAGAACCAATTAGGCCTGAAGAATACAATACCTGAAATTAAAAATATGCCAGAGGGAATTGACAATGAAGGTAGATTAGATAATGAAAAGAATGGATTAATGATCTGGAAATCAGAGTAGTTGAAATCATGCAAGCTTAACAGAAAAAAGAAAAAAAAAACTTAAAAAAAAGAAGTTATTTAAGGGATATCTGGGACAATATCAAATGTACTAACATTCACATTATAGGGGGTCACAAAAGGAGAAGACAAGAGAAAGGCAGAGAACTTATTTAAGAAATAATATATCTGAAAACTTCCCTAACCTGAGGAAGGAAACAGACATCCAGGCCCAAGAAGCACAGACAATTCCAAATAATAAGAACTCAAAGAGGTCAACAACAAAACACATTATAATTAAAATTCAAAAAATAAAGATAAAGAGAGAATCTTTAAAGCAGCAAGAAAAGCAACTAGTTATGTACAAGGGAACTCCCAAAAGACCATCAGCTGACTTTTCAGCAGAAACTCTGCAGGCCAGAAGATAATGGCAAGATATATTCAAAGAGATTAAAGGAAAAAACTCACAACAAAGAATATTCTAGACTGGAGAGGAAGATGGCAGAAGAGTAAGACGCGGAGATCACCTTCCTCCCCAGAGATACACCAGAAATACATCTACACGTGGAACAACTCCTACAGAACACCTACTGAACGCTGGCAGAAGACCTCAGACCTCCCAAAAGGCAAGACACTCCCCACATACCTGGGTAGGGCAAAAGAAAAAAGAATAAACAGAGACAAAAGGATAGGGACAGGACCTGCACCAGTGGGAGGGAGCTGTGAAGGAGGAAAGGTTTGCACACACTAGGAAGCTCCTTCACGGGTGGAGACTGCGGGTGGCGGAGGGGGGAAGATTCGGAGCCGCGGAGGAGAGCGCAGCAACAGGGGTGCAGAGGGCAAAGCGGAGAGATTCCCACACAGAAGATCGGTGCCGACCAGCACTCACCAGTCTGAGAGGCTTGTCTGCTCACCCGCCGGGGCGGGTGGGGGCTGGGAGCTGAGGCTCGGGCTTCGGAGGTCGGATCCCAGGGAGAGGACTGGGGTTGGTGGCGTGAACACAGCCTGAAGGGGGCTAGTGTGCCGCAGATAGCGGGGAGGGAGTCCAAGAAAAAGTCTGGAGCTGCCAAAGAGGCAAGAGACTTTTTCTTCTTTCTTTGTTTCCTGGTACGCGAGGAGAGGGGATTAAGAGCTCTGCTTAAAGGAGCTACAGAGACGGGCGCGAGCTGCGGCTAACAGTGCAGACCCCAGAGATGGGCATGAGACGCTAAGGGTGCTGCTGTCGCCACCAAGAACCCTGTGTGCAAGCAGAGGTCACTATCCACACCTCCCCTCCTGGGAGCATGTGCAGCCTGCCACTGCCAGGGTCCCGTGATGCAGGGACAACTTTCCCGGGAGAACGCACAGCATGCCTCAGGCTGGTGCAATATCACACCGGCCTCTGCCGCCGCAGACTCGCCTCACATCCGTACCCCTCCCTCCCCCCGGCCTGAGCGAGCCAGAGCCCCCAAATCAGCTGCTCCTTTAACCCCGTCCTGTCTGAACGAAGAACAGACGCCCTTAGGTGACCTACATGCAGAGGTGGGGCCAAATCCAAATCTGAACCCTGGGAGCTGTGTGAGCAAATAAGAGAAAGAGAAATTTCTCCCAGCAACCTTAGGGGCAGCAGATTAAATCTCCACAATCAACTTGATGTACCCTGCATCTGTGGAATGACTGAATACACAACGAATCCTCCGAAATTGAGGAGGTGGACTTTGGGAGCAAGATATATTATTTTTTCCCCTTTTCCTCTTGTTGTGAGTGTGTATGTGTATGCTTCTGTGTGAGATTTTTTTCTGTATAGCTTTGCTTTCACCATTAGTCCTAGGGTTCTGTCCATCCATTTTGTTTGTTTGCTTTTTTACATTAAAAAATTGTTTTTCTTAATACTTATTTTTATTTTAATAACGTTATTTTATTTTATCTTATTTTATTTTATTTTATTTATCCTCTTTCTTTCTTTCGTCCTAATTTTTCTCCCATTTATTCTGAACCGTGTGGATGAAAGGCTCTTGGTGCTCCAGCCAGGAGTCAGGGCTGTGCCTCTGAGGTGGAACAGCCAACTTCAGGAAACTGGTCCACAAGAGACCTCCCAGCTCCATGTAATATCAAACAGCAAAAATCTCCCAGATATCTCCATCTCAACACCAAGACCCAGCTTCACTCAGCGACCAGCAAGCTACAGTGCTGGACACCTTATGCCAAACAACTAGCAAGACAGGAACACAACCCCACCCATTAACAGAGAGGCTGCCTAAAATAATAATAAAGCCACAGACACCCCAAAACACACCACCAGAAGTGGACCTGCCCACCAGAAAGACAAGGTCCAGCCTCATCCACCAGAACACAGGCACTGGTCCCCTCCACCAGGAAGCCTACACACCCACTGAACCAACTTTAGCCACTGGGGACAGACACCAAAAACAACGGGAACTATGAACCTGCAGCCTACAAAAAGGAGACCCCAGCTTTTCACCATATGAGAACACAGCAAGAAGTCACCTTCATGGACCAGGAACTAGCCCCTCACCAAACATCGAATCAGCCAAGTCTTGGACTTCCAAACCTCCAGAACTCGGAAATCCGAGGGAAAAAAGGCAGGAAAGGGAATGTTGAGAGGGAGGGGAAAGATGGCGGAAGAGTAAGACGCAGAGATCACCTTACTCCCCAGAGATACACCAGAAATACAGCTACACGTGGAACAACCCCTACAGAACACCAACTGAACGCTGGCAGAAGACCTCAGACCTCCCAACAGGCAAGAAACTCCCCACGTACCTGGGTAGGGCCAAAGAAAAAAGAATAAATAGAGGCAAAAGAATAGGTATGGGACCTGCACCAGTGGGAGGGAGCTGTGAAGGAGGAAAGGTTTCCACACACTAGGAAGCCCCTTCACGAGCAGAGACTGCGGGTGGCGGGGTTGGGGAGGGGGAAGCTTTGGGGCCACGGAGGAGAGCACAGCAACAGGGGTGCGGAGGGCAAAGCGGAGAGATTCCTCCACAGAGGATTGGTGCCGACTGGCACTCACCAGCCCGAGAGAGTTGTCTGCTTGCCTGCCGGGGCGGGCGGGGCTAGGAGCTGAGGTTCGGCTTTGGTCGGAGTGCAGGGAGAGAAATGGGGTTGCCGGCGTGAACACAGCCAGCAGAGGGTTAGTGCACCACGGCTAGCCGGGAGGGAGTCTGGGGAAAAGTCTGGACCTGCCGAAGAAGCAAGAGACTATTTCTTCCCTCTTTGTTTCCTGGTGTGCGAGGAGAGGGGATCAAGAGTGCTGCTTACAGGAGCTCCAGAGACGGGTGCGAGCTGCGGCTAACACCGCGGACCCCAGAGACGGGCATGGGACGGTGGAGCTGCTGCTGCCGCCATGAAGAAGCATGTGTGCGAGCACAGGTCACTATCCACACCTCCCTTCTGCAGAGCCTGTGCAGCCCACCACTGCCAGTGTTCCGGGATACAGGGACAACTTCCCTGGGAGAACGCATGGCGTGCCTCAGGCTGGTGCAACGTCCCGCTGGCCTCTGCTTCCGCACACTCGCTCCGCATCTGTACCCCTCTCTCCCCCCGGCCTGAGTGAGCCAGAGCCCCCGAGTCAGCTGCTCCTTTAACCCAGTCGTGTCTGAGCAAAGAACAGACGCCCTCCGGCGACTTACACGCAGAAGCAGTGCTAAATCCAAATCTGAGCCCCGGGAGCTGTGAGAACAAACATTAGAAAGGGAAATCTCTCCCAGAAGAATCAGAAGCAGTGGATTAATCCTCCACAATCAACTTGATGTACCCTGCATATATGGAAATCCTGAATAGACAACGAATCATCCCAAATTGAGGAGGTGGACTTTGAGAGCAAGATATATTATTTTTTCCCCTTTTCCTCTTTTTGTGAGTGTGTATGTGTATGCTTCTGTGTGAGATTTTGTCTGTATAGCTTTGCTTTCAACATTTGTCCTAGGGATCTATCCGTCCATTTATATTTTTTTCTTTAAAAAATTTTTTTTTCATAATAATTATATTTTATTTTAATAACTTTATTTTATTTTATCTACTTTATTTTATTTTATCCTCTTTCTTTCTTCCTTTCTTTCTTCTTTTTCTCCCTTTTAATTCTGAGCCGTGTGGATGAAAGGCTCTTGGTGCTGCAGCCAGGAGTCAGTGCTGTACCTCTGAGGTGGGAGAGCCAACTTCAGGACACTGGTCCACAAGAGACGTCCCAGCTCCACATGATATCAAACAGTGAAAATCTCCCAGATATCTCCATCTCAACACCAAGACCCAGCTTCACTCAATGACCAGAAAGCTACAGTGCTGGACACCCTATGCAAAACAACTAGCAAGACAGGAACATAACCCCACACATTTAGCAGAGAGGTTGCCTAAAATCATAATAAATCCACAGACACTGCAAAACACCCCACCAGATGTGGACCTGCCCACGAGAAAGACAAGATCCAGCCTCATCCACTAGAACACAGGCACTACTCCCCTCCACCAGGAAGACTACACACCCACTGAACCAACTTTAGCCACTGGGGACAGACACCAAAAGCAACGGGAACTACAAACCTGCAGCCTACAAAAAGGAGACCCCAAACACAGTAAGATAAGCAAAATGAGAAGATAGAAAAACACACAGCAGATGAAGGAGCAAGATAAAAACCCACCATATCTAACAAACAAAGAGGAAATAGGCAGTCTACCTGATAAAGAATTCAGAATAATGATAGTAAAGATGATCCAAAATCTTGGAAATAGAATACACAAAATGCAAGAAACATTTAACAAGGACCTAGAAGAACTAAAGAGGAAACAAGCAACAATGAACAACACAATAAATGAAATTAAAAATACTCTAGATGGTATCAATAGCAGAATAACTGAGGCAGAAGGATGGTTAAGTGACCTGGAAGATAAAATAGTGGAAATAACTACTGCAGAGCAGAATAAAGAAAAAAGAATGAAAAGAAATGAGGACAGTCTCAGAGACCTCTGGGACAACATTAAACACACCAACATTCGAATTATAGGGGTTCCAGAAGAAGAAGAGAAAAAAAAAGGGACTGAGAAAATATTTAAAGAGATTATTGTTGAAAACTTCCCTAATATGGGAAAGGAAATAGTTAATCAAGTCCAGAAAACACAGAAAGTCCTATACAGGATAAATCCAAGGAGAAATATGCCAAGACAAATATTAATCAAACTGTCAAAAATTAAAAACAAACAAAACATATTAAAAGCAGCAAGGGAAAAACAACAAATAACACACCAGGGAATCCCCATAAGGTTAACAGCTGATCTTTCAGCAGAAACTCTGCAAGCCATAAGGGACAGGCAGGACATATTTAAAGTGATGAAGGATAAAAACCTGCAACCAAGATTACTCTACCCAGCAAGGATTTCATTCAGATTTGATGGAGAAAGTAAAACCTTTACAGACAAGCAAAAGCTGAGAGAGTTCAGCACCACCAAACTAGCTTTACAACAAATGCTAAAGGAACTTCTCTAGGCAAGAAACGCAAGAGAAGGAAAAGACCTATAATAATGAACCCAAAACAATTAAGAAAATGAGAATAGGAACATACATATCGATAGTTACCTTAAATGTAAATGGACTAAATGTTCCCACCAAAAGACACAGATTGACTTAATGGATACAAAAACAAGACCCATATATATGCTGTCTACAAGAGACCCACTTCAGACCTACAGACACATACAGACTGAAGATAAGGAGATGGAAAAAGATCTTCCATGCAAATGGAAACCAAAAGAAATCTGGAGTAGCAATTCTCATACCAGACAAAATAGACTTTAAAATAAATGCTATTAGAAAAGACAAAGAAGGACAGTACATAATGATCAAGGGATCAATCCAAGAGGATATAACAATGGTAAAATTTATGTACCCAACATAGGAGCACCTCAATACATAAGGTAAATACTAATAGCCATAAAAGGGGAAATCGACAGTAACACATTCATAGTAGGGGACTTTAACACCCCACTTTCACAAATGGACAGATCATCCAAAATGAAAATAAATAAGGAAACACAAGCTTTAAATGATACACTAAACAAGATGGACTTAATTGGTATTTATAGGACATTCCATCCAAAAACAACAGAATACACATTTTTCTTAAGTGCTCATGCAACATTCTCCAGGATAAATCATATCTTGGGTCACAAATCAAGCCTTGGTATATTTAAGAAAATTGAAATTGTATCAAGTATCTTTTCCAACCACAATGATATGAGACTAGATATCAATTACAGGAAAAGATCTGTAAAAAATACAAACACATGGAGGCTAAACAATACACTACTTAATAACGAAGTGATCACTGAAGAAATCAAAGAGGAAATAAAATAATACCTAGAAACAAATGACAATGGAGACACGACAACTCAAATCCTATGGGATGCAGCAAAAGCAGTTCTAATAAGGAAGTTTATAGCAATACAATCCTACCTTAAGAAACAGGAAACATCTCGAATAAACAACCTAACCTTGCACCTAAAGCAATTAGAGAAAGAAGAACAAAAAGACCCCAAAGTTAGCAGAAGGAAAGAAATCATAAAAATCAGATCAGAAATAAATGAAAAAGAAATGAAGGAAATGATAGCAAAGATAACCAAAACTAAAAGCTGGTCCTTTGAGAAGATAAACAAAATTGATAAACCATTAGCCAGACTCATCAAGAAAAAAAGGGAGAAGACTCAAATCAAAAGAATTCAAAATGAAAAAGGAGAAGTAACAACTGACACTGAGAGATTACTACAAGCAACTCTATGCCAATAAAATGGACAATCTGGAAGAAATGGACAAATTCTTAGAAAGGCACAACGTGCCAAGACTGAATCAGGAAGAAATAGAAAATATGAGCATACCAATCACAAGCACTGAAATTGAACCTGTGATTAAAAATCGTCCAACAAACAAAAGTCCAGGACCAGATGGCTTCACTGGTGAATTCTACCAAACATTTAGAGAAGAGCTAACACCTATCCTTCTCAAACTTGTCCAAAATATAGGAGAGGGAGGAACACTTCCAAATTCACTCTACAAAGCCACCATCACCTTGATACCAAAACCAGACAAGGATGTCACAAAGAAAGAAAACTACAGGCCAATATCACTGATTAAAATAGATGCAAAAATCCTCAACAAAATACTAGCAAACAGAATCCAACAGTACATTAAAAGGATCATACACCATGATCAAGTGGGGTTTGTTCTGAGAATGCAAGGATTCTTCAATATACGCAAATCAATCAACGTGATACACCATATTAAGAAATTGAAGGAGAAAAACCATATGATCATCTCAATAGATGCAAAGAAAGCTTTTGACAAAATTCATCACCCATTTATGATAAAAACCCTGCAGAATGTAGGCATAGAGGGAACCAACCTCAACATAATAAAGGCTATATATGACAAACCCACAGCCAACATCGTCCTCAATGGTGAAAAACTGAAAGCATTTCCACTAAGATCAGGAATAAGACAAGGTTGCCCACTCTCACCACTCTTATTCAACATAGTTTTGGAAGTTTTAGCCACAGCAATCAGAGAAGAAAAGGAAATAAAAGGAATCCAAATCGGAAAAGAAGAAGTAAAGCTGTCATTGTTTGCAGATGGCATGATCCTATACATAGAGAATCCTAAAGATGCTACCAGAAAACTACTAGAGCTAATCAATGAATTTGGTAAAGTGGCAGGATACAAAATTAATGCACAGAAATCTCTAGCATTCCTATATACTAATGATGAAAAATCTGAAAATAAAATCAAGAAAACACTCCCATTTACCATTGCAACCAAAAGAATAAAACCTATAAAAGAATAGGTTTATCTAGGGATAAACCTACCAAAGGAGACAAAAGACCTGTATGTAGAAAATAATAAGACATTGATGAATGAAATTAAAGATGATACAAATAGATGGAGAGATATACCATGTTCTTGGGTTGGAAAAATCAACATTGTGAAAATGACTTTACTACCAAAAGCAAGCTACAGATTCAAATGCAATCCCTAGCAAACTACCACTGGCATTTTTCACAGAACTAGAACAAAAAATTTCACAATCTGTATGGAAACACAAAAAAACCCGGAATAGCCAATGGAATCTTGAGAACTAAAAATGGAGCTGGAGGAATCAGGCTCCCGGACTTCAGACTATACTATACAGCTACAGTAATCAAAACAGTATGGTACTGGCACAAACACAGAAATATAGATCAATGGAACAGGAGAGAAAGCCCAGAGATAAACCCACGCATATATGGTCACCTTATCTTTGATAAAGGAAGCAGGAATGTACAGTGGAGAAAGGACAGCCTCTTCAATAAGTGGTGCTGGGAAAACTGGACAGGTACATGTAAATGTATGAGATTAGAACACTCCCTAATACCATGCAGAAAAATAAGCTCTAAATGGACTAAATACCTAAATATAAGGCCAGAAACTATCAAACTCTTAGAGGAAAACATAGGCAGAACACTCTATGACATAAATCACAGCAAGATCCTTTTTGACCCACCTCCTAGAGAAATGGAAATAAAAACAAAAATAAACAAATGGGACCTAATGAAACTTAAAAGCTTTTGCACAGCAAAGGAAACCATAAACAAGACCAAAAGACAGCCTTCAGAATGGGAGAAAATATTTTCAAATGAAGCAACTGACAAAGGATTAATCTCCAAAATTATTAAGCAGCTCATGCAGCGCAATAGCAAGAAAACAAACAACCCAATCCAAAAGTGGGCAGAAGACCTAAATAGACAGTTCTCCAAAGAAGATATACAGATTGACAAGAAAAACATGAAAGAATGCTCAACATCATTAATCAATAGAGAAATGCAAATCAAAACTACAATAAGATATCATTTCGCACTGGTCAGAATGGCCATCATCAAAAAATCTAGAAACAATAAATGCTGGAGAGGGTGTGGAGAAAATGGAACAGTCTTGCTCTTTTGGTGAGAATGTGAATTGGTACAGCCACTATGGAGAACAGTATGGAGGTTCCTTAAAAAACTACAAATAGAACTACTATATGACCCAGCAATCCCACTACTGGGCATATACCCTGTGAAAACCAAAATTCAAAAAGAGTCATGTACCAAAATGTTCATTGCAGCTCTATTTACAATAGCCAGGAGATGGAAACAACCTAAGCATCCATCATTGGATGAATGGTTAAAGAAGATGTGGCACATAAATACAATGGAATATTATTCAGCCATAAAAAGAAATGAAATCGAGTTATTTGTAGTGAGGTGGATGGATCTAGAGTCTGTCATACAGAGAGAAGTAAGTCAGAAAGAGAAAGAGAAATACTGTGTGCTAACACATATATATGAAATTTAAGAAAGAAAAAAAATGTCATGAAGAACCTAGGGGTAAGATGGGAATAAAGACACAGACCTACTAGAGAATGGACTTGAGGATATGGTGAGGGGGGACTGGTAAGCTGTGACAAAGTGAGAGTGTGGCATGGACATATATACACTACCAAACATAAAACAGATAGCCAGTGGGAAGCAGCCGCATAGCACAAGGAGATCAGCTCGGTGCTTTGTGACCACCTAGAGAGGTGGGATAGGGAGGGTGGGTGGGAGGGAGACGCAAGAGGGAAGAGATATGGGAACATATGTATATGTACAACTGAATCACTTTGTTATAAAGCAGAAACTAACACACCATTGTAGAGCAATTATACTACAATAAAGATGTTAAAAAATTTATTCTACCTGGCAAAGTTATTATTCAAAACTGAAGGAGAGATAAAAATTTCACAGACAAGTAAAGTTAAGGAGTTTATCACCACTAAGGAAGCCTTACAAGAAATGTCATAGGGACTTCGCTAAGTGAAAACAGAAAATTCACAACTAGAAATTAAAATTAGGAAAGGAAATAATCTCACTGGTAAAGGCAAATATATACTAAAGGTCCTGGATCCACCACTTTTAAAGCTAGTAGGAAGTTTAAAAGACAAAAGGAGTAAAATCATTTATACCTACAATAGGTACTTAAGAGATACACAAAATAAAAAAGATGTAAAACATGACATTAAAACATAAAATGGAGTGAGGGGAGTAAAAGGATAATGCTTTTAGAATGCATTCAAACTTAAGAGATCATCAACTTAAAATAGATACCTATACACATAGGTTGTTATATATGAATCTCATGATAACCACAAACCAAAAATATAAATAGATACACACACATACACACACACAAAGAGAAAGGAATCCAAACATAACACTAAAGATAGTCATCATATCACAAGGGAGGAGAGCAAGAGAAGAAAGTAATAGATACGAACTGCAAAAACAACCAGAAAACAGTTAACAAAGTGGCAATACATACATACCTACAAATAATTACTTTAAATGTAAAGGGACTAAACACTTCAAGCAAAAGACATAGGGAGACTGAATGGTTAAAAATATCAAGTCCTATATGTATGCTGCCTACAAGAGATTCACTTCAAATATAAAGACATACATTAATTAAGTGAAGGGATAGGAAAAGATATTCCATGCCAATAGAAATAAAAAGAATCTGAGGTAGCAATACTTTATCAGACAAATTAGACTTAAAAAAAAAAAACAACACTGTGAAAGAGACCAACACGAACACTGTATAATGATAAAGGGATTAATCCAACAAGAAGATATAACATTTGTAAATATATATGTACCCAACAGAATAACACCTAAATACACACAGCAAATATTAACAAACATTAAGGGAGCAATTGAGAGTAACAAAATAATAGTAGGGAACTTTAACACTCCCACTTACATCAGCGGGTAGATCATCCAGACAGATCATCCAGACAGGGAAACATTGGACTTAAATGACACATTAGATCAGATGAACTTGGTAAATATATATAGAACATTCCATCCAAAAACAGAAGAATACACATTCTTTTCAAGTGCACTGAAATTCCTTCAGGATAAATCACATGTTAGACCACAAAGTGAGTCTCAATAAATTTAGAAGACTGAAATCACATCAAGGATCTTTTCTGACCATGAAATATGAAACAAGAAATCAACTAAGAGAAAAAAAACTGAAAAAACCCTACAAACATGTGAAGTCTAAATAAAATGTTATTAAACAACCAAAGGGTACATGAAGAAATCAGAGATAATTTTTTTTAATACCTTGAAATAAATGAAAATGGAATCAAAGTGATCCAAACTCTGTGGGATACAGCACAAGCAATTTTAAGAGGGAAATTTATAGTAATATGGGCCCACCTCAGGAAACAAGAAAAGTATCAAATAAACAATCTAATCTTACACCTAAAGGAACTAGAAAAAGAACAGATAAAATCCAAAGTTAGTAGTAGGAAGCAAATAATGATGATCAGAGAGGAAATATGTAGAGACTAAGAAAAACAATAGAAAAGATCAATGAAACTAAGAAGTGGTTCTTTGAAATGAAAAATCAAATTAATAATCCTTTAGCCAGACTGATGAAGAAAAAAATAGAGAGGGCCCTAATAAGTAAAATCACATGAGAGAGAGGAGGTTATAACCAAAATTACAGAACTACAAAGGATTGTAAGATATTACTAGGGAAAAATTATATGCCAATTAATTGAACAACCTAGAAGAAATGGATAGATTCCTAGAAATATATACTCTTCCAAGACTGAAACAAGAAGAAATAGAAAATGTGAATATACCAGTTACTAGTAATGACATTGAATCAGTAATTTAAAAACTCATAAAAGACAAAAGTCCAGGACCAGACAGCTTCACAGGTAAACTACAGAAAACATTTACAAAAGAGTTAATACCTATCCTTCTCAAACTATTCCAAAATATTGAAGAGGAAAGAACACTTCTGAACTCATTCTATTAGGCCAGTATTACCCTGATATCAAAATGAGACAAAGACTACCAAAAAAAAAAAAAAAAAGAAAGAAAAAGAAAGAAAGGAAAGAAAAGAAAATTACAGGTCAATATCCCTAATGAATATGGATGCAAAAATCCTCAACAACATATTAACAAACCAAATTCAACAGTACAATAAAAGGATCATACACCATGATCAAGCAGGATTTAACCCAGGGATATAAGGATTGTTCAATATCTGCAAATCAATGTGATATATCACATTAACAAATTGAAGAATAAAACTCATATGATTATTTCAATAGATGTAGATAAAGCTTTTGACAAAATTCAACACTCATTTATGATAAAAACTCTCACCAAGTGGGTATAAAGGGAACATACATCAACATAATAAAGGCCATATATAACAAACCCACAGCCAACATCATACTCAACAGTAAAAAACTAAAAACATTTCCTCTAAGATACCTAAGATCAGTAACAAGACAAGAATGTCTACTCTCACCACTTTTATTCAATATAGTATTAGAAGTCCTAGACATAGCAATCAGACAAGAATAAGAAATAAAGAAATCCAAACTGGAAAAGAAGTACAACTGTCACTGTTTACAGATGACATAATTTTATATATACAAAACCCTAAAGACCCCATCAAAAAACTACTAAAACTAATAAATAAATGCAGTAAAGTTTTAGGATACAAAATTAATATACAGAAGTCTGGTGTATTTTTATCCACTGATAATGATTTAGCAGAAAGGGAAATTAAGAAAACAATCTCATTTACAATTGCATCAAAAAGAATAAAATATACAGGAATAAATTCAACCAGGAAGTTGCAAGATCTGTATTCTGAAAGCTATAAGACATGATGAAAGAAATTGAAGTTGACCCAAATAGATGGAAAGATATACTGACCTGATGGATTTGAAGAATTAATATTTTAAAATGTTCATGTGGCCCAAGGCAATCTACAGATTCAACACAATCTCTATGAAAACACCAGTGAAATTTTTCATAGAACTAGAACAAATAATCAAAAACTATATATGGACCAACACAAGACCCAGAATAAGAAAAGCAATCTTGAGAAAGAAGAACAAACCTGGAGTAATCACACTCCCTAACTTCAAACTATACCACAAAGCAAAACAATAGGGTACTGGCACAAAAGCAGATACAAAAATCAATGTAACAAAATAGAGAGTCCAGAAATAAATCCTTCTTTGTATGGTAATTTAATCTATGACAAAGGAGGAAAAAATATACAATAGGAAAATCTTCCTTAATAAATGATGTTGGAAAAGCTGTACATTTACATGCAACTTGAATACTGAATAAAACTTGGACACTTTCTTGCTCTATATACAAAAATCAACTCAAAATGTACTAAAGTCTTAAATGTAAGTCAAAAAATTCTAGATTAAAACATAGAGAGTCAACAATTTAACATTCATATTAGCAACATATTTTTGGCTCAGTCTCCTCAGACAAGGGCAACAAAAACAAAAATAAACAACTGGGACCACATAAAATTAAAAAGCTTTTGCACAGGGAAGGGCACCATCAACAAAATGAAAAAGCAACTTACTGAATGGGAGAAGACATTTGTAAATGATATAGCCAGTAATGAGTTAATATTTAAAATGTTTAAAAAATTCACACAACTCAATATCCAAAAAAAACAAAACAATCCAGTTAAAAAATAGACAGAGGAGTTAAACACACATTATTTTTAAAAAGACATAGAGATGGCCAACAGACATATGAAAAGATGTTGAACATCACTAATCATCAGGGAATTGCAAATCAAACCACAATGAGATATCACCTCACTTCTGTCAGATGTCTATCATCCAAAAAACAAAAAATAAAAAGTGTTGGTGAGGACGAGGTAGAGCAAAGGGAAGTGTCATGTACTGTTGATGTGAATGTAAATTGGAACAACCATTATGGAAAAAAGTATGGAGTTTTTTCAAAAAATTAAAAATGGAACTACTATATGATCCAGCAATTCTATTTCTCAGTGTTTATCCAGAGAAAATTAAAACATTACTGTGAAAAGACATATGCTCCTCCATGTTCTTTGCAGCATTATTTACAATAGCCAAAATGTGGAAGCAACCTAAGTGTCCGTCAATAGATAAATGGATAAAATATAAGTGGTATATATATACATTGCAATAGCACTCAGCTATAAGAAAGAGTGAAATGTGGCCATTTGCGACAACATGGATGAACCTAAAGAGCATTATGCTAAGTCAAATATGTGAGACAGAGAAAGACTCTATGATTTTACTTATATGTGGTATCTAAAAAACAAAACAAATGAACAAATAAAAGTAAAACAGACTCAGAGAACAAACTGACGGCTGCCAGAGGGTGAGTGGGTGGAAGATTGGGCAAGATAAGTGAGGGGGATTAAGAGATACAAACTTCCAGTCATATAATAAATGTCACTGGCATATAACATACAGCATAAGAAATATGGTTAATAATACTGCAATAACTTTATATGAGTATAGAGGGTTACTAGACTTATCATGTTACTCATTTTGTAGTGTATTTCAGTGTTGAATCACCATGTTGCACACCTGTAACAAACATAACATTGTATGTCAAATATACTTCAGTCTTTATAAAAATTAAGAAAAAATAAACTGATTGCAACCATTTGCGAGAACCTCACCAAGATATTGTCTTCATTAGAAGGGCTCCAGTGATGACTTTCAAAGAGAAATAATATTAATGTTCTTTCATTTCTTTTACCTCCAAGGATCTAAGATATTTCCTACACAGGTACTGATATTTTTGCTTACACTCCACCAAAACAAAATCAGTACATTCCATCCCAAGAGCTATAACTTCCCCTATATTCCAATCATATCTTACTCATACACAAACTTTTAGTCTGAAATGGATAGATGCAAGAGGGACAAAGGTACTTTTATAAATTTACATAGAATCATTATGTCTCTACTTTGACCCTACTGTTGGCTAATATAGGGGTACTGGGCAGACAGTGATTCAGCCAAGTGGCTGTCATACTTATGATCTAAGACTACATCAATTCAATAAGAGAATGCACGTTGTTGAAGTAGATTTATATTTAAATCCTCTGGGTCCCTTTTTTGGAAGACTGCCATCTGGATGATGTACTAACTGGGCTGGCATAGTGTTGTCATTAGGAGCAAGAAAGAAGCATCATGCTTAATAATGGTCAGGGTCAAATTCCAAGTTTTCAAAATAGATTTATGTAGCTCTCTATCGATTTCATAACTGATCATGACCCAGGAAGTAGCCACGAGTAAATGATCCCTTACTCAGAACAGCTACATTCAGTGTGTGTGTGTATTTTTGATGACTTCAGTAGCAATGGCAGAGATGGCCTCTGTGGAGATTATTTTATAACGGAGTCATAAAGTTAATACAACGGTCATTTGTAAGGCAGTGGCTGATTCCATCTGAAAATACTACTAGTGTAAAGGGTCAGAATGCCCCAGGGGAGAATGTTGGAAGATTTCATTACTTTTCCAAGTCTTCAGGAAATAGGTCATTGACAGAGGAGTTCATTGAGGAATGGGTCATGGATATAATCCGTGTTAGCATATAAAATACAAATTTACATCTAATAGTATTTTCTGGGTAAGTAATTTAGTGCTCCATCTGGTTGTGAATCAGACAATAAGGTGTGGTAACCCTGTCTTTCAAACCAAATATAACAATATACCTCATGTACAGTTAAAACAAATATTTATTAATTTTGAAGAAGACATTTAACATGCGTGTGGAAATTCAAGGACAAATACTGTTACATCTCTGATCATTTATGGATGAAACTCTGACTTCCAAGTAAGACAAATGAATACTGAATACTCTGTAGTGTTAGATAAATTAAACTCCAATATTAAAAAATTGTCATGTTTGAGGGAAAAATCATTAATATTTCATTGATAGTTTTGTAGTATTAAGTAATCAATTAGCAAAACTTACTGTGTTTTGTTTCATTCATATGCAAAAATGAAACTGTCCAGGGGTATAGAAAATATGATGACCTCTATGTGACGGGATTCTCTGAGAATTGTCTGACCACTTCTTGAGACTCACTTTCTGTTATATTTTCACTATGTTAATCTTATTTGACACACAGTGTGCTGGTAGAGGTGGAGTGGATGGATAGGGCAAATGTGCTTCCATCTTTTTGCTTTTAACTAAACCAGAAAAAAAAGCTTTAAATTATTTGAGAGGCAACCCTCCAAATTAGGTGTGATGTTTCAAAACTGGGAACACCTTAACTCCAACATAATAATTTTACTGAGTTAAAAATCTACATAAATTAATCTATAGGGGTAACTTTAATCAAGGAAAAGCAAAACACATGAGGTCCAAAAGCTGTCAGTCAAACAAAAAGGGGGAAAGGAAAAGGAAACGAGATGAGGTGTCAGATACTGAAACAGAAGAGAGTCCGTGTAGATCTAGGGAAAGGAGAGGAAGGTTGTCTGTAAAATTTGCTAGACAGGGTGATCAAAGAAGAAAAGATATATCTGTGCACCATGTAATACTCTGTATATTATGTAGTAGCATGAAATGGAGGTACTATAGATATCTTCATGGAGATTGGATAAGACATTTAGTCATGGGTATAGTTAAATAAAAGGAAAAGCTAAATGTTAAGGAGATTGTTTTTCTAGGGAATTATTTTCCCTTGAAACAAATCTGATCATCTAGATCCTTTAATTAAAACAACTATAATACTAACAGCCACAATAATAAAACGTCTGTTAATTCCTCAGGGCAGTTGTCCGTACTCTCCGGTCTGTAACACCAGAACTATGCTACAATGTATCTTTATAGATACCCTTTGTCTTGATCTGTTTCCTTATAAAAACCTTCTCCACTTGGAAAACTTTTACTCCAACTACAGAATCCGTTTCATGGAAAAGTCTTTGAACCCTCTGTAGCAGAGTTCATTCTTTTATTTTTTTGTCCCTTTAGTAATGGATTGAGATGTTAGAGTACTAACCATATGGTATTCTAATTTATTTGCCTTTCTCCTCCAACCCTTACAAAAAACTCCTCCAGTGCAGAGATCACAAAAACTTTATCTTTCATTCTTTCCTTCTGTAGCCCAGTGCCTGGCATATCACACATATTAGTTAAATGAAAATGATCAAATTAAGTTTTTCTTCCTGAATTATTGTATGTGGGGAAATAAAGGGATATTTTACAAGGCAGAGCAAGCATGCCCTTGTGAGGGATAGTATTTGGCACAGTAGAATATAGCATTATTGAATACCATGAAATTGTAGTGTGGCATATCTAGAGGTAGAGGAAGAGATATCTCTCTTAGCCCAGTCTAGTTACTAGTTATGCTATCACTGCAGCAGGATCTTGGTTTACACGCAAGCATAATTGTTGATCAGAACCAGTGACCGAGTATGGGGTTCCCCCTGCTGGACTTTTACCTATTCTTTCATCACTGCCTTCCTAGAAATCAAGAAGCCCTGGTCACCTGATTGATTCTTGAGATACTTAGGGCTCTCCAGTTTGTAAATCTCTAATCAATATTCCTAATTTGTTGATTTCTTATAATCATTCAATATGTTACTATTGATTATGTCACATACTTAGGAATGTAGAAATTGTATGGCTGAAGATCCATGGGGAACATAAAATATTTAATTATACAAGTTTAAGTGAAAATGACTTCAGTATTTTTTTTTTTTTTTTTTTTTTTGCGATATGTGGGCCTCTCACTGTTGCGGCCTCTCCCCCTGCGGAGCACAGGCTCCGGACGTGCAGGCTCAGCGGCCATGGCTCACAGGCCCAGCCACTCCGCAGCATGTGGGATCCTCCCAGACCGGGGCACGACCCCGTGTCCCCTGAATCGGCAGGCGGACTCTCAACCACTGTGCCACCAGGGAAGCCCAACTTCAGTATTTTAAAATCAGTTTTCTTGTTTGCACACCAAAATGTGCACAGTGCCTGTAGACCTCATTAGGACTATGGACAAATATATTCTACTCTCCTCTTTTTTGTCATGTGAGTGTAGGGTGGTACTTTCTTGGTCCTATGAAGTTAAGCCTAGCCAGTTGATTGGCTTTTGTAAATGAAACGGACAGGGCTAGTCACTTCAGGTGGCAGTTTTAAGTTCCAGGGCGTGATTTGCAGAGATTTCTCTCCCTTTGAACTCACAGTGCCAAGAAATGTTCCTTACAGAGGCTGGGTCAGCCTGGCTCACAGAATAACAATGATGTCAGTCACAGCCCCTGTGTTCCCCACCCCCTCGCCATAAACGTTGACGTGAAATAGACAGAAATTGTGAACAAAATATAAACATGTATAGTATGAAGTCCCTGAGATTTTTGGCTCATTATCCCTGCAATTCAGCCTAGGGTATCTCCATTCACACAGTACCAGATATTAAAATGAAAACAGTCACTTTATCTGTGTTACATTCCATTTCTTTATCACAACCACATAATACTGTGAGGAGTAAATGAGGTTACTAGTCCCCAGGAATTTAATTATTATTATTTTTCACTCATTCTGCCTTCGTCAAATCATGAGTAAACATTATTTCTACCAAGGGAAGAATAATTGGATCTGCACAGAATCAACAATATTAGTTTATGACACCTTCAGGGGAGAATTAAATAAGTTTAGAAGCATGTTTTGCTTATATGTATTATTCAAATGATCCCCTGGGGCATCCCCATGAATTGAGGCAGAAGCTGTGTATGAGTAAAATGAAATGGTTTACACTGTCACTGTGTTTCATTCATTGTCCCCTAAACCTGCAGCCAGGTTTCAAAAAAATTCAAGTTTTTGTCTTGAATTTTCAAAATCTTTGCTTTATTAGGTTATACTGATGATTTAGTAGGAAAAATAAATAGTAGAAATAGTTACAAAAAATGAGAATCTCTGAATGTGACACAATTAGAGAAACTTAAAGGGTACCTAAAAAAACCGTCAAAATTGAATAGTTAGTAGATTAGAGGAGAGGTGTGAGTGATAAGGATGAGGGCCACATGGAAAATAGGAAATATGCCAGCATTGATGAGGAGAAATAAAACAATGATGTAGTGATGTTATGAAAATTTAGACTTTTATGACTATCCATAACTAATGAGGGTTAAAGTGTATGGCTGTGCTCTGCTTCCAAAAAGCATCACCATCATCTTGTAATAAGAAGCCAAACAGCATTCACGTGTTCCCTAGAGGTAAATGTCCCAACAGAAAGGGCCATGGTTAACCAACATTTCCTAAGCAAGGAAAATATTATTCCCCAAGCTCATGTCTGTTCCTGAAACAAACATCCATTTCCCTTATGGTTATTTCAAATTTCTTCACCTTCCAAAGCTCAATTCAATAGCCTCACAGAAAAGTAAAAATCTACCTGAGAAAAAAGTACATTTTCCTTTTTTGGCCTTTCTATTGTTTGATTTTCTAAATCATTAATCATACGATTTGTTTGACGATTAATGGTCATCTCACCCACTACAAATTTTATTGCATTCAAGCAAAGGAAGCTGAATTATCTAGTTCTCCAACCCACCAGCAAAACACACACACACACACACACACACACACACACACACACACACACAGACATAAATGAGGAGCTAGATGTAATGCTTTCATTCATTCATATATTTTCACCCACACATTTACATAGAAGCAGAGAGGTCTTCAGGACAATTCTGGAGTCAAGGCCCATTCTTCATAGGGCATCCAGGGCTCCAAGTATTGGTGAGCACAAAAGCTGCATCACTGTAAGTTAGTGATACTTCAGTGCCTGAGAAAACTTAGTTCTGAAGTGCTGACTCTAAAAGAAAATTCCAAGAAAAAAAAGCATTTGATCAAGCACAGCTAAGTTAATTAGACAGACTTCTTGGTGTAAGGATGGACACCACTATGACAAAGGCTTGGTAGTTCTGCATAAGGGGTTGGTTAGAAAAGCATATTTATAAAGTTTGATGTCTGGACTCAAATAGTTTAATGCAAGTCTTTAAGTTGGGCAAAGAATACCTTAAGAACAAACTTTTGGTATGTTAACTAGCTGACACTGGAAACACCTCATCTAGAAAAGTAAACTTAGGATGTTCCCAAGTCCAAGCTCATATGGCTTGCCACATGACTGGCCAATAAATGGAGTGACAATTTGTTGGGGAAAAGAATAGCAACTTTATTCAGAAAGCCGGCAGACCAAGAAGATGGTGGACTAGTGTCCCAGAGAACCATCTTGACACGTTTGGATGCTAGTTTCTTTTATAGAACAAAGATGGGAGGTGAGGTGGTACAGTAAGAAAAGCGATAAGTTGTTGCAATATTTCCTGGTTCCAGCCAGACTATGGAGGGGATGTGTTAATTTATTCTTTCCTGCAGTCATTCACAGGTGGGCCTGGTCAGGGTGTTTCCTGTGAGCTTAAACAAAGGTATTTTAGCTTAATGGTCAGGCATGGGAGGCAGGGTTCCAGGAAATGAACCATTATGTACACTTTAAGTTATAGGCAACTAGTGATTAACTTACAGCAAAAACAATAGAATACAAAGGTTAAAGTAAAAGAGATCAAATCTGGAGTCAAATTTGTTCTTTCCCATTACAGAGATAGAATGTACTGTGTTCACTGTATTAATATTAACATCTTTTAAAATAATTTTAATTCCACCAGATTTATAGAAAGATAACGTTTAAGTCTAGCACATAATATTTAATCTAATGTGAACATTTAGGTCAAGGGTTCTCGCTTCTGTTGATAAGAACCCCCTGTGTTCCCAGACCCTTCCCCTATACTTTCCTGTTAAGGAGTTCTGGGGCCATAACTTGGAGTCCGACCTTAACAATTAACCCAAGCGAGTTATTTAATTTGGTAAATTTAGGTAATGCTGACATAGATTTCAAGCAATTTTCTGATATTGCCAAATCTCTTAACAGAGTTTACTTATTAGTTTTAATTTTTTGTTTTTTTCTGTTTTCAGCCAGGATAATGGGAGAAAAGAGTAGATATAATCCCAAATAATTTTTAAGCAAAAACTAAAAGAATTAGGAGTTCAGAGGAAGCTGAGCAGATTCTACTACTGCTCCTCCCCCCACTGACTGTGTTATTTATAAAAAAATCATAAGATTTTAATTTATTTATTTATAATCTTTCCTTACACTCTGAGGATCTATGAGGGTCAGACCTTAGCAAAAATATGCTATTGTCTAATTGTTGGAAAATCTTGGGAAGATGAACAAATCCCAGACCTTAAAATGTATTTGTTCAAATCTAATCTGATCATAATTTTAACAGGCCAGCCTTTCCAAACCCTTGAAATGATGGACCTTTCTAAGTAATGAGATCAACAACATAAACACCTTTTTTTTTTCTGCAATTTTGCAATGTACTTTTATCTTTGGGTTATTTATTTTTATCAATTATTAACTGTCCCTATCTTAAAGGAAACATAGTCTACCTGTACTTCCCAATGAGCCCCTACATTTGTGATATGGATTCATTTAATTATTAACTTTTGGATTTGCGTATTAGAATGATTAATTATATATAGAATAATCACATAATTATCCTTAAGTTGCTAATAATAATAAGCAATTCATGTGTTTAAAGGTAATGACTGCAATAAAGTAGGTATATTAATA
The DNA here is from genome assembly GCF_951394435.1 of Stenella coeruleoalba. Taxonomy (NCBI): domain Eukaryota; kingdom Metazoa; phylum Chordata; class Mammalia; order Artiodactyla; family Delphinidae; genus Stenella; species Stenella coeruleoalba. The sequence continues at coordinate 34,679,846 of NC_137164.1, read as the reverse complement.
CAAAGTTTTGCATGTGACTTGAGTAACAGGTAATCTTTGGTTTATGCCATGTTGTGTTAAATTTAATCATGAAACTCCTGAACATTATATAAATACAAAAGGGTGTTATTAATTCATACAAGCTCCTTGTACACAAAAAGATGAGGTAACCATCAAATTATCTTCTAAGTTAATGATGTGTTTTTCATGTGCTTGTCGGTCTCACTAACATCTAATTAAATATATTTCTCATATACCTGATCTGTAATGTATGCTGTGTTTTGTGCAAACACAGCATGAAGGAATATTTACCATCAAGTTAATTGAGATCATTTAGCTAGCCATGATACAGTGGTGTTTTCCATTTGTTATCAACACACACTGGAACACATCAGGTGTGAAATCCATCATTTAAAGCTCAAAAGTAATTTCAGATAGCCATCTATCATACACATTTAATTGTCATTTTAATATTACATTTTCATAAAAATGAATTATTAATATGAGACAAAAAACAAACTGCAGTCATCAGCATTATCCCATATTAGTCAAAAATATATTTGTGTTGAGCTCTCATTATTTCAATGATGAAGAATAAATTCATTAAATAAAGTTAGTGATAATATGAAACGTATACTATAACATTTTGCAGCTTAAGTATGAAAAGTAACCATGCTGTAGATAGTTACTTACGTTTTCTTAAGTGAACTTTTTTGTTCTTGAAACTTTTGATTTACAGAAAAATGGTGAAGATAGGGAATTCCCATATATTCCATACCCAACTTCCCTATTAACTTCTTAAATTAGTATGGTACATTTTATTACTTTTTATTTTAATTTTGAGATTTAAAGGTTATTTTTATTTTCTGGATATGGTCCTTTATCAGATGTGTTTTGCAAATGATATCACCCAGACTGTTCATTGTATTTTATTCTGTTAACAGTATATTTGGCAAAGCAGAAGTATTTCATTTTAATAAATTCCAACTTACCTTTTTTTTGTTTATTTTGTGGATTACACTTTTGGTATTGTATCTTATACGCATCATCAAATCCAAACTCACATAAATTTTTTTCCACAAGTTTTATAGTCTTGCATTTTGCATTTAATTCTATGATTCATTTTGAGTAAATTGTTGTGACATGTGTAAGGTCAGTGTCTAGGTCATTTATTTTGCAAATGGGCATCCAATTTTTCCAGCACCGTTTGTTGCAAAGACACTCCTTTATCCATGAAATTGCCTTTGCTCCTTTGTCAAAGATTTGTTCACTATGTTTCTAAACTCTCTAGTATGGTCCATTATGGATTCTGGTTTATTAATCTATAGGTCTGTTCTTTGAATGACACCACACTGTCTTGATTATTGTCATCTTGAAATTAGAATGTATAAGTGCTCTACATTTATTTCTCTTCTTTAGCATTGTGTTGGCTATTCTGTCTTTTGTCATTCCATATAAATTTGAGTCATGTTACTGTCCACAAAATAGCTTTCTGTGGCTTTGACTGGCGTTTTGTTGAATCTATAGACAAAGTTGAGACTATTGGTATCTTAATAATACTGTTTCTTGCAGTTAATGAACATCAATATTTATTTATACAGATGTTTGATTTCATTCATCAGCATTTAGTAGTCTTCCACATATAGATCTTTTATATATTTTACTAGCTTTGTACTTAACTATTTCATTTTTGGTGCTACTGTAAATGGTAATTTTTTAAATTTTCAAGTTCTAATTATTCATTACTTGTATATAGAAAAACAATTGACTTTTTTGTTTTAACCTTGTATCCTACTACCTTACTATACTAGTTTACTAGTTCCTAAAGTTTTTCGTTGTTATTGATTCCTTGAGATTTTCTACATAGATAATCATGTAATCTGCAAATAAAGGCAGTTTGATTTCTTTTGTTTCAATTTGTATACATTTCTATTTCTATTTATGACCTTATTCAACTATTACTTCCTGCACAATGCTGAATCATAGTGATGAGAGAGGAAATCCTTTTCTTTTCCTTATCTTAAGGGTAATGTGTCCAGTTTCTCACCATTATATATGATATTATCTATAGGATATTGTAGATATTTTTCATCAAGTTTCAAGTTGAGGAAGTTATATTCTACTCCGAGTTTGCTAATCATTGTTTTTATTCTTTTAACCATGAATATGAATTTGTTGGATTTTGTCAAATGTTTTTTTTTGCAATTGATCATTTGTCAATTTGATCATCAGTCAACTGTTTATATGACTGTCTCCTTTAGCCTGTTGATATGTTGAACTACATTGATTGATTTTTGAATATTGAACCAGCCTTTCACACCTAAAATCAATCTCACTTGGTTTGGGGGAATAATTCTTTTTATACATTAGTAGATTCAATTCACTAATATTTTTTGAGGTTTATTGTTTTTATGTTCATGAGAGATGTTTGCCTGTAGTTTACCTCTCTTAGAATATCTTTATATGATTTTGGTATTAAGGTAATGTTAATCACACAGAATGCATTAGGAAGTGGTATTTCTGTTTCTATTTTCAGGAAGAAATTTAGAAGAATTGGTAACATTTCTTCCTTAGATGTATGATACAATTTACCAGTTAAATCATCTCCAACATGAAGCTTTATTTATAGAAGATTATTAATTATTATTCTAATTTCCTTAATAGACATAGGCTTGTGCAGGTTATCTATTTCTCCTTGTATGAGTTTTAGTTGTTTGTTTCAAGAAATTGGTCCATTTCATCCAAGGTATCAGTTTGCAGGCATAGAGCTGCTTGTAGTATTCTTTATTATTCTTTTAATGTTCATAGATAAAGAGTAATGACTCCTTTATTTCTGGGATTGGTAATTTATGTCTCCTGTTTTCTTGATTAGCCTTACTAGAGGTTTATTGATCTTATAAAATAACCAACTTTTGCTTTTATTAATTCTCTTCATTGTGTTACATTGTTTTCCATTTCATTGATTTCTGCTCCAATTGTTATTATTTAATTTTTATCTATTTATTTTAGGCTTAACTTCTCTTCTTTTTATAATTTCCTAAGGTGAAAGCTTAGGATACTGATTTTAGAGATATCTTCTTTCCTATCATATGCATTATTATGATAAATTTCTCTCTAAACACTGCTTTTGCTGTGATCCACATATGTTAAAAACATTCTATGCTGATGGTTAATGAGTCTGAATTAGCCAGAATTCAGATCTCTGTCACAAATACCAGTGAATGAGTTTGGGATTATAGAACAGGATTGACAAAAAGTTCTGTAAAAATTCATATAGTAAATATTTTAATTTTGCAGCTGCACTATCTTTCTTGTATCAACTCATGTTGTAGCACAAAAGCAATCACAGACAAAACCTAAATGGATGAATGTTCTATGTTCCAATAAAATTTTATTTATGAACACTTGAATTATATATAATTTTTATGTGTCATGAAATGTTATTATTATGTTTTTACTTTGTTTAAACATATAAAAATGCAAGAGCCATTCTTAGCCCCTGGGCCATACAAAACCAGGCAGTAGACAGGATTTGCCAACATCTGGTATTGAGATCACAAGGATATGAGTAAGATCAGTAATAAATTCTCATTTAGTCTCTCTTGATGTATGTGATATTAGTTCCAAATACTGCTTTAAACTCTCAAATATGATGTTGTTACTCTTACAGTCTTTTTTAAAAAAGATTTACCTATATGTTCACGTATTTTCTTTTGAGACAATTTTTGTTAGTTTCTTTCTGGGATTACTTTCCATTTGAAAGTCTTTTTATAGAGGGCCTGGTACTAGAATATCTATTAGTTTTTGTCAAACTAAAAATCTCTACCTTCTTTCTTAAGCGAAAGATTTTCTGGTACACGAAAAAGGTTGACAGCTATTTTTCCTCAAGACTTTGAAGAAGTTATTACACTCTCTTCTGGTTAAAGTAAGTTTGACCTTTGCATAGAACATAAAATAACTATCTTTTAGCTCCCTCACTGTGGAGCCATATATCATGTTGATCCAAAAACCATTGTCACAAGAGCCTCTTAAGTAACTACAAGTGTGGAAAGGGTTTTAGTTGTTCTAGCAAAATGGTTTGCTATGTGAGATCTCAGAAAATAAATTAAAAGTTTTAGAAATCCCGGAGATAAAGGGAGTTTGGTGCCAATTATTAACAAGCATAGGTCTCTGAAGGCCTTTCTTCAGACTTCTTCTTTTTATTAACAACTTTACTGGCCTTTCTTCAGACTCTTTTTTTTAGCACATTTATTGAAATATAATTGCTTTACAGTGTTATGTTAGTTTCTGCTGTATAACAAAGTGAATCAGCTATACATATACATATATCCCCATATCTCCTCCCTCTTGCATCTCACTCCCACTCTCCTTATCCCACACTTCTTGGTGGACACAAAGCAGCGAGCTGATCTCCCTGTGCTATGCGGCTGCTTCCCACTAGCTATCTATTTTACATTTGGTAGTGTATATATGTCCATGCCACTCCTTCACTTTGTCCCAGCTTACCCTTCCCCTTTCCTGCATCCTCAAGTCCATTATCTACATCTGCGTCCTTATTCCTGTCCTGTCCCTAGTTCTTCAGAACCATTTTGTTTTTTTAGATTTCATATATATGTGTTAGCATACGGTGTTTGTTTTTCTCTTTCTGACTTACTTCACTCTGTATGACAGACTTTAGGTCCATCCACCTCACTACATATAACTCAATTTCATTCCTTTTATATGGCTGAGTAATATTCCATTGTATATATGTGCCACATCTTCTTTATCCATTCATCCGATGATGGACACTTAGGTTGCTTCCATGTCCTGGCTATTGTAAATAGAGCTGCAATGAACAATGTGGTCCACTAGTTTTTTATGAATTATGGTTTTCTCAGGGTATATGCCCAGTAGTGGGATCGCTGAGTCATATGGTAGTTCTATTTTTAGCTTTTTAAGGAACCTCCTTACTGTTCTCCATAGTGGTTGTATCAATTTACATTCCCACCAACAGTGCAAGAGACTGCTTAAAGGTGCAAATTTAAACTAAATATAAAAATATAAGGGTTTTCTCTTGGTGATACTGTGAGAAGAATTATTTTCCATGTAAGTGGTAACAATAAAGAATGTTTGAGTCTCCTAACTGGAAAGAAAACCTCTAGTGGTCTATACTGAAATTGTAAGGAGCCTGGATGTTGTTATCCCTTAACTCATCATGTTGCCCTAAAGAAAAGATTTTGAAATAAAGATAGCACATCTTGCTAAGCGGTAAAACTAGCTATAGTGTTTTATGGTCTCACAATCCCTTCTGCTTGCAGTGAGGATTTACATATGACAGATTCAAATATAAAAATGTTAGATAAATCTGAGAACAAAAATCATCAGAATACAGGCCCTCAGGAGAAGGAGTATATACATATTGGTGGTTAAAAGGGCATATTTCTAAAGTACATGTCATAGATTCACACATATCCTAATGCAAGGTACTATAACCGTTCTAGTTACAAAGACATTATTTTGGTTTTGATATCCCCTACATTATTCAAAGGAACAAGTATGGGGCAAAACTTGTCTGTTTCTATCCTCACTAGACCTATATTAAAGGATCAAGTTTAGCATCCATATTTCCCAGACAGTTAAGATACCTATCAAATAAGATAGGCGGAGAAACCAATTGGTAGTGAAATCAAACATTGTTCCTACAATTCTTGCACTTTAGTCTCAAATATAATAGTTTCATGTTGTAGATGTCTTCCTTTTGGACAGTTATATTATGGGATGAATATAGCAAAGTGTTAATTGTAGATTGTGCCTGTATTTTGCCAATATCACAACTTTATTATAATTTTTAGGCAGTAAGAGTTGGGCAAGTTAAATTTTATGGCTAGAGTTTAAGAGTTGGGCAAGTTAAATTTTATGGCTAGAGTTTAAATAATTTACAGAATAATTTACAGAAGTTTCTTTATTCCCTAATACTTTGCTTTTAGAAGTAGGGGTTTGAGTCTCAAAGGCTTGTACTACCCAGTAGCCTTACTCTTAATAGATTTTGACTGTCTTAATGATAAATCATTATAAGCTATTTTATAGTTTTATTCCTTTATTTGTCTCTTTTTATTCATTTAATCATCTATCAGTTCATTTTTAGTTTTAGTTCATTTTCAGGCAAAGTTTGATGCCACTAAAGGGAGAAGGCAGAAGCTTCAAGTAAGTATAAAGCTTTACCTATATTTTTTTCCCAATAGATACTTTACAAACAGGATCATTTTCAACTCTCATGATACCTGTGGCTGAACTAAGTTACTTTTACAGCATGCTGCAATAACAAACACTCTAAGAGAGAAATATCGGATGTCTCTGTAAGAGGGCATTAGAAAAATTTTATTACAGGACTTGTGTGTTTGTTAGGTGACTCAGGGGAGGGTCCAATGAAATGAGGTTTTGCTTTTGATTGGATGCTGTCAAGAAGAAGGGTAATTTTATGACTGAGCATCTTAATTAATCTATCTACAAGGTTTGAAGAATAGATGTAGTTTAAAGCTTTAATTGATAAACAGTTGCTCAAATAACCTGAGATTCAGGGGTATTAATATTTTTGTGATTTGCACAGTGACTTTGTTTTTCCTTGTTTCTTGTATTTTTTTGTTTCACTTTATCTTAGTCCCTTCCCCTCCTCATCTGATCAACAGAAGATGTCAGGCCAGCTCCTAGACATCAGGGACTGTGCTTATCTATCTTTCTCAGTCGCTCCTAGTCTCCCTCTTCTTTTTCCTGCCCCATCTCACTTTCAGGTCAAGGGAAGATGAAGTTAGGCACCATAACATTAGTTCACGATATCCTGATTTTCACCATTGTCAAAATTTGCTGATCAGTTTGTTCAGAGAAAGTTGTCTGGAGCTGGGCTGGGATTAACCTTTCCTGTTACTTTTGTTCTAGGTGACTTGTTGATTCCTCAGAGATGACAATGGCTACACAGTAGCATTTAAGACTTGAACATGATACATTGGCCAACTGCAACATGCACAGTTACTAGAAGCAAGGGAATGCTTATTAGTATTTGTAACAAATACTGAAACCAGGGCCCTAGATAGTAAAACCCAGACAATAAAAACATGGCCTAGAATTCAACAAAGTCTGTTTTAGAAAGTAAAGGTTGTTTGTTTGTTTGTTTGCTTTTTAGCCTACTCATGAACTATTCTAGTTGCTAGTGTGTACGTATGCTAAAAAGTGTTTGCTATAGTAGAAACCACCCTTTGTCTGGCTAAATTTATTTTTGCCTCATGAAATTTTAATAATGATATAAAATAAGTGTTCATGTAGAATAAAATAGCTATTTAAAATTTTCTGTCCTGTAGTTATCACTTGTGTCTGGATAAAAGAATGTTGATTACTATGTTTAAACATGATAATTAATATAAATTTTTATTTATATTAGGTACAATAATTTCAGAAAAATATGAATTTAGAAATTTAAAAAATTAACATTTTCTGTCTTTTTATTAAAATTGTCATTATAATTTATTCAGATAAAAATTTTAATGTGAAATATACATGGTTTTAATACACTAAGTTAGTTATATTTTATTATTATTATTATTTTCTTTTTGCGGTATGCGGGCCTTTCACTGTTGTGGCCTCTCCCATCGCGGAGCACAGGCTCCAGACACGCAGGCTCAGCGGCCATGGCTTACAGGCCGAGCTGCTGCGCAGTATGTAGGATCTTCCCGGACTGGGGCATGAACCCATGTGCCCTGCATCGGCAGGCGGACTCTCAACCACTGCGCCACCAGGGAAGCCCAGTTAGTTATATTTTAAAAGCTATATTTTAAAACTTTATTACAATTGATATACTTATGTATTTGAGTCTGCCTAAACATGCATATAAAGTAATAATTATGAATCCTTCATAGAAAATTATTACATGAATAGTGTAAGATCAGCATCTGTGATCTTTTTTGCTGTAAAACTACTAAATTATTTTGTGTTCAGATTACTAAAGCTTTCTTTTGTCACCAAATTATTAACTTTAGATGCTTTTTAATATACTTTTGAAACACTAAAAAACTCTTGCATTAAAATCGGTTAAGGGCTTCCCTGGTAGCTCAGTGGTTGAGAGTCCACCTGCCGATGCAGGGAACACGGGTACATGCCCCAGTCCAGGAAGATCCCACATGCCACTGAGTAGGCCCATGAGCCATGGCCGCTGAGCCAGCGTGTTTGGAGCCTGTGCTCCGCAACACGAGAGGCCACAACAGTGAGAGGCCATACCAGTGAGAGGCCCGCGTACCGCAAAAAAAAAAAAAAAAAAAAAAAAAAATCAGTTAAATTCCTAATAACTATTATTTTTATATTATTTATCAAGTTACCTGTAATTATTTCTGATTTTAGATACTTCTGAGTTTTATTTTATTTTCTGTAACACCTGTAATTGATTTTGTGTTTCCCAAATTCTGAATAATAAAACTGTTAAGATCTTTTATGTTAGATTTGTCTTTGGGTTTCCTAAAATGGTCATTAAGTAACACAAAGATTTGTTCCATCACTATATTAAAAGGAAGGATAATAGGAATAATTATATTTGTCCCCAAATTATTCAGATTAAAAATAAATGCAAAACTGTTATGAAAGCATTTGCCTACCAAACTTGGCATAAAGAACACCTGAAAAGAACAAAAGAATTTATCTTTCTGGGTAAATGATTAGTATAGTGTAATATGCTAGTATATATATTGTTCAATAATTTACATACGTTTCATGCAAACTCATATTCATGTGTAAGTACAAAGACTATTACAATATCTGTCTCCTAAATGATTATTTTCCCAGCATTCTAAATTACAGCACAACATAGGATCAAAGGTCAAATTAAGAGCATGACCCTTAGGTCTTTTTTAAAAGAGGCTTGATTTGAATAAAGTGACTCTAGTACATTTTCTCAGTTAAATAACAATGGGTCAAGTATAAGAATCATAAAGTGCCATCCCAGGAAAACTTGATAAACTCAAAATATCAGTAATTAAGCTGACAGAGCAAGAGAAAACTCTATAAAAATTATGGGTGTGGCTATTTGCAGATGATGCTGAGTGGACTAAAATAAGCATCAATGTTTTTCAAAGGCTCTATTATGAAAAATGCCTTCAGTTTGGGTTAAAAGAGACCTTGACTCAATGAGATGTAAAATGATTCTAGAGACCTCAAATGTCTTTTGCAGGAAGCAGGCAGAAGCAGCAGCATGGCTGCCAAATAAGGTATATTCCCCAACTCCCTCTTCAAATCTGCTCAGGGAGGATAATGAAACAGGAGGACTTAATGTGTGGAGCCAAAACCAATGAAGAATGAAAGACAGAATACATAACTGCAGGGGTCAGAAGTAAGGTCCAATCAAAAGCCATATCTTAACTGAAGAATAAGATGACCTTGCAACATCAGTTTCCCTGGCTGGATTTCAAAATTCTCAGGAACTAGAGACTGCCTATGTACTTTCCATTTCTCTTCTATAATCTATTGTAGTCATCTTAGCCCTCTTTTCCACAATGGGTGACTGTGTGCATGTGTGTGAAGCTGATGATCTGTTTTTGTCTTAGTTCTTGGTTTTCTGACTTGACACACCAGTTCTAGAAATGAATTAGATCCAGACTTGACTTTAGCCTTAGTTTTAAGTTTGTGGCTATGACTGGATAAGAACTTAGATGTTTTGAAAAGGGATAAGTGTATTTAATGTGCAGTAAGGATAGAACTATTTGAACCCAGTGGATTGTAGTGGGTTGTAATATTTGCTCACAATTTTCATTTCCTACCTGTTTTTGCCACGCTCCCTTACCCCATGGTATCTGTGCTGGGCACATGACCTGCTTAGGCCAACAAAATATAAGTATACATGAATGTGAGAGTTCTAAGCAGAAGCTGGGAGATTTTGTTTATATTATGGGGTCACCACCTGCTCCTTCCCTTCACTGTAAGAGCAGTGGCTACCAATAAATTCTTAGTGTCTCTATTTATATAAATATTATCCTGAAATATTTCTATAAATATTATCCAGAAACACAAGGTTTCTGGATCAAGGATAGATTATTTATACTTACAGCAATAACTGAAATGATTCACCACACCCCAGTTCCTCTTCCTTCTGGGGCACGGTGATGAAAGCCAGATGGTTAGGCTAGCATGTGCAGAAGGGTTTCTTGCACCACAGGAGTGGAACCCTGAAATTATGACTCTTGCAGTTTACATGGTAGTGGGACAGCAGTCCCTCTCCCCCTCTGACAAAGGGAGAGAAACCCCAGATCCTAGTCATTTACACTCCTTTGGAATATAAACCACTGACTCCAGGGCTCTGGGTTTACTCTCCCTCCCCTTTGAAATATAAACTCACATGTGGAGGGAAGAAACTTTCTCACTAGTTATTCAGTCATTTTTTAAGTTCCAAGACTTTTCTTTTACTAGAACTCAATTATGAACTCCTTAAGGATTAGCTGAGCAGAACGATAATTTTTCTTCTTCATTTGTACATCTACTCCTCCATTCTGGATTAGGACATAGACATAGGGAGACATGTGAGGACAAACCAAGCCCAGTTGAGCCCAGCAGATCTGCAGTTGTCCACAAACCTCGGGTTACATGCCCAGGAAATAACTATAATATTTGTTGTTTGAATGCCTTGAGATCTTGAGGTTGCTTTTATGTATGACAAAACTATTGAAGCTGAAAATGTGCTTTTAAAAAATCTTTCCTTCACTCCTGAAAACTCTGACTTGTGGAGTAGCTGTGTCAAACAAAACCAGAGTTAGACAGTAGTTAAAGTGGTTAAAAAATCATTAAGAACTATTGCAACGGGGAAAAGAGACGTCAGTATAGGACTGGGCTCAATTTCAAATACAAGGAAAGTGGGGATTTACAGTCAAAGAAAAGTGTGGGGAGATTAACAGAAGGAAAATTACTTGGTAATTTTGTTAAAGAATTGGTAGAATAACTCTTTTTGCTAAACTGACCTAAAAGGATTCTTGCTATAGACAGGTCAGGGTGATCAGATATCTTCTGTGGGAGTGGTGAGGGATGAGGAATTTGGTCATATATTAAGGGTGATGAGGTACTGAAGGTGAGAAATTCTGGCTGAACCAAATTAAGGGGATTTTTGCTAAAACTAGGCAGTGCAAAGACTGACAAAGAAATCTAAAAGTCGAGGCCTGGCTGGGAAGATGATTCACAGGAGTCTGACTAAAGTTTAATCAAGGAGAGACTTTGTCAGTTGGTGCAATATTTCCATGAATACAAAGTCCCTTTCTTCTAGTATTGACCTAGAATAATGTGCTTATTGCTTGAAGCAGATTGCATCAAAAGTTATATCAAAATATCTAATTATGATGAGTAAATAAACATTTGACTGTGAGTCCAAAATTTTGCTGTAACAAGAACTTAGATAAATTGTACATAAAAGGCAGTTTTCATTTTTAATAAAATGATTGTTTTTTTAATTCTTAAATGTTTTTAGTATGCTTGCCTAAGACCTTAAAACAAACCCTGCTATGTAGGGAATAAAAAATAACTGACAAGGAATAGAGAAAAGGGACTTCTCTGCATGTTTTCTGCTTGAGAGTCCCCTCCCGTATGACACATCCATTTCATTTTTCATACAGGACGATCTGTTGTCTCTTGAGATAATATTTCCTAGGAAGGATCAGTCAGGAAGAGAACAGCTTGAAGTCCGCAGTTCTTTTAGTGTGAGTAGGTGGATGACGAAAATTCTTAGTTTAAGCTAAAGAGAAAATAACACAATTTAGAAAAGATTGTTTTGAGAAAATAAGAATAAAAGGGAAAGGAAATTAGGTAAGCTCCCATCCATCTATAATGAGAAGCATTATGAACTTCAAAAGGAACAAAAATTAAAATTAAAAAAAATTATCTCCTGGGCTTGGAGTCACAAATTCTGAGTTCAAATTATCACTTACTGCCAATATGATAACCTTGTATGTACCTGTTGCAAGCATTGATTTTATGTCTCTAGAAATGGAGGTGATTACTTTTAAGGTTTTCCCTGGAATTATATGGGACTATACATTTTAAAATATCTTGCAAAGAGTGCCAAACAACTATTAATTTACTTTCATATATTTTTCTCCAATTATCACTTTCAACATTTTCTAATAAGTTACTTAAGCCAATGTTAACTTGTTTTAAATTGTGCCATACTACCTCAAAGCATTTGCTTTTATATCAACTGGAAGAAAAATATGTAATAGAGATGGTGTTTAATGGAGAGAACAGATTTCTAGTCCTGATTGTAGCATTTTTCTTGTGTATTTTTGAGCAATTTACTCAAATTATCTAAACTTTAGTTTTTTAAACAGTATGATACTGAGGTGCCATTAAATATTGACACAAAATAATAAGCTCTAATACAGGTATGGACAATGTAGGAAAATTACACTTAAAAACTAAAGACAACAAAACTTTGAAACCTGGAGAAGAAAATTAGATCTATCTAACAGAATTTAGTGAAAGGGAGTGGGAGGAAGCAAAAAAACACTATTATTAAAAAATATAATACAGGGCTTCCCTGGTGACGTAGTAGTTGAGAGTCCGCCTGCCGATGCAGGGGACGCGGGCTCGTGTCGCAGTCCGGGAGGATCCCACATGCCGTGGAGCGGCTGGGCCCATGAGCCATAGCCTCTGGGCCTGCGCGGCCGGAGCCTGTGCTCCGCAGCAGGAGAGGCCACAACAGTGAGAGGCCCGCGTACCGCAAAAAAATAAATAAATAAAAAATAATAATAATACAAATTACTCAGTTCTTAATAAAACATGTTCAAAACTCAGATGAAAAAACCATAGTTGTTTTAGGTTATGAGAAGTACTTTAAGAAAAGAAATGTCAAAATTTAGGAAAAGATATGCTTCTAGTATCAATAAGTAAAAATCCTGGCTTGCAATTGTAATATCAGTCAAAATATAATTTGGGAATAATCATCATGGGTAAACAAAGTGAATTTTCTATACTAGTAAAAAGACTGCATTGAGTTTCTTTTAAAATATATTAATCTTGGAACATATTGGCACTTAATTTAAAAATTAATAGCTTTATACATATATAATTCAGATACTATAAATGTCACCTGTTTAAAGTGTATAATTCAATGTGTCTTTTTCCTTATAGCTACAGAATTGTACAGCCTTTAACAAAATCTAATTTTACAACATTTTCATCACCTCCCAAAAAATCGTGGGCCTAATGCTGTCTAAAGTATATAAAGTAAAAGCTGACAGAACTAAAATTCCCTCATATGATATTTCTCTTGATTAAACATAAAAGACAAGGAACATTTAAAAGATTAATAAGTAATATCAATGTAAAAAAAACAATTATAAAAATCAAGAGGAATTATATTTAAGGAATAGTCCAATCTGTAATTACAATCCCAAATGACCTCATGTCATTGAAGTAGGATATTGTAAAATAATCTCACTCTTATTTTAAAGCAAATCAGCCCAATTTTGGATACCCCCAAATTAAATACAAAACAATAAAGATTCTAGATTACAACATAGATGTGTACTTTCACATTTTATGCTAAGTAAATATTTCTTTAAAAGATTACTCACCATTGCAGAAGTGGTTGAGACATTAGACTACTAAAACTGAGAATTTATCAAAAGACACTTAAGAGAGTAAAAAAGCAATCCAAAGAGTGGAAGAAGATATTTGTAATATATTGGCATTATGTTGACAATATATTTGTAATATATTCAAATCCATAGATAGGTACAAGAAAAGACAGACAACACAATAAAAAATAAGCAAGTGACCTAACAAGGCACTTCACAAAGAGGCTGTCCACATGGTCAACAAATACATAAAACAATTATTTAAACATTTGTCATCATAGAAATACAGATGAAAACCTCAATAAGTTATCACTACACAGCAAAAAAAAATAATTAAAATTTTAGAACTGACTATATCAAATATTATCAAAGATTTGGAGAAACTGAAATTCTTGCACACTGCTTGTGAGAGGGTAGATTGAAAAAAAATCTTTTTAAAATTGTTTTTCACCATCTATTAAAGCTGAAGATATCCACAGTCTGTGATCCTCCATTTTCACTCTAAGGAGAATTTGGTAGATCTTAGCACTAAGTAACATTACAAGATATTCATAAACTGTGCTATACTTAAAAGACAGACCATTGAAGCAACACAGATAGTCATTAACAGTAGAGTGAATAAATAATTTGAGCCCTGTTCATACAATAGAAATCATTATGGCAATGAAACAAGGACTAATCTTACAAATAAAGACACTGGGTGAAAGAAGCTGGATACACACTAATGCATACATTATGATTCCACTTATATAAAGTCTCTAAACAAGAAAAACTAATCTGGTACTAGAAATAAGGAAAGTGGTCACAACTGGGGAAGATTGTGGAAACATTTGCTGGGTGTGCATGAGGAAGCTTCTGGAATGCCCATGTTACTTTCCTGGATCCTGGTGAACTTGCACAGGTGTGTTTACTTTAAGACCATTTGTATATGTCTATATTTCTGATTTGTTCTTTCCCTATGTATTTTCGACTTCAACAAAAAGTTTATTTTAAAAATAAAACATAAGAAAATTCCCATGGGGTAGTTTACCATGGTCAAAGCAGCATGTGATGCACAGGAAACAGATTCTTATCAAGTGTTTCTGAAGTAGTTTAATATTTTAACATCCAAATACAGTCCTGTTGTTGTATATGACTTGGGTATCAGTTCTGTCTGTATGTGAAGACATCTGTTCAGAAATGCCAAATGTCTAGAATGTAGTGTTACTTCAGGCAGGAATAATCAACAAAAGCAGTAAGAAACCTTTAACTAGCTTAAGGTTTAAACAGATGTGAGCAAACTCCTGGGATCTTCTTCACTTTAATCCATATTTCACTGTAAGATACATATGTTTCATTATGCTTTCCCTTGGTGATAGGAGAGTCCTTTTTGTGGTGGTACTTCTTTAAGTACATTGTTGGAAAATTGTGAGTTAAAAATTACTCTATTAATACATCTTGTTTTCACAATTTAGTTTGAGAAAGAGAGACAGAGAAAATCCTTTGAAAACTAAATAAATAAAAAATCATTTTATGATTTTAGGGTAACATTTTGGTTATTTTCTCTTTTCCAGAAAGAAAAAGTAATATGTATAATTTTGATGCTGAATAACTTCCAATTCGATTTTGAGTAAGATACTATGTGGCAAACCATCTTGCCAAGAACAACTGTAAACTATGAACAAAACGCAAAAGGCAACTACTTGACATTACTAGGGAGCAACCGAATGTAGATAGATCCCAGAGGTATTTAACATTTAATAAGGGGATAGTACTGAGTGAATTTACTATTTTCATAGCCTCTAGCTCAATTGCAGGCCACAGTCTACAGTCTGCACCATACCACATGGCTAATATTTTCGATTTAAAAAACCCATAGTGTTTGTGCCCTGAAGAACAAGAGGAAAAGATCCAGGTCAACCACAACCACTGAAAATTAGATGAGCAGGGGCTTCTGGAAAGGAGAGAGCCATAGAAAGTGGGTCTAAAAGTCCATGTATAATTTCTGTTCAAAACCAAGAAACCTGAGTGACCTCTGAACAATGAATGCTTGGCTTCAAGCAGCCCACATAATGATCAGAGAACTGAACTGAGATTTGATCTACTACTCAAGAGTGTGTTAGTAGTTTCAGTCTTACGAATCTGATCGCCTAGTAAAACAAGAGAGAAAAGAAAGTGGGAGAGAGAGATGAGAGAGAGAGAGGGAGAAACGAAGGAAGAGGAAGAGAGGAAGTGATGAAGGAAGGACTATCAACGGAATCCAGGGTGGCCAAATATAACCTCGCAAATATCCAGGATATCATACACATTACTCAATATCCAAAGAAAGAAGAAAAGTGACAAATTTTTAAGAAAAAAGGTAATCCATGGAGACTGAACTTGTGATGAGTCAGATATTGGAATTAGTAGATTAGTAACTATTATCATATACTCAAGGAAAAAGGAAAATATAATAATAGTACATAAATGAAAAGATAAAGAAATACAGAGAAATGGAAACTGAAAAATGGAAATTCTAGAGGGTAAACCCCAATTTCTGTTATAGAATCATTCACTAAATAGGCTAGACAGAAGAGTGGAGATTACACTGGAGGAAAGAATCAATAAAATATAGATATATTAATAAAGAATATGGAAAATGTAAAGAACCTCAGTAACTTATGGAAACTATCAAAGATATATGTACATATATATTCACAGATGGTTAGCTGAGGGAAAGATATTGGGGGGAAATATCTTTTAAAATATAGAAGAGAATTTTGCAATATGTTGGAGACATAAATTTGCAAATTCTTGAAGCTCAGTGAGTCTTAAGCAGGATAAACACAAAGAAAACCATACTTGGGCATGTCATGGTTAAACTACTGAAAATAAAACGTTAAGAGAAATTAACCAGAGAAACGTTCATTTCATGCAAGAGAACAGTACTATAAATATTTAAATAATGTTGACTTGTGCTCAGAAATGTGGAGGACACAAGACAGTGAAACAACTTTAAGTGCTGAAAGGAATTTAAACCTGTTAATCCAGAATTTTTTTCAGGAAAAATATTCTTTAAGAGTGAATATGAAATAAAAACATTTCAACTAAAAAATAAGGTAAAGAGAATTCTGTGATATTAGATTTTTGCTAGAGAAACTACTGCAGGTTTGCCAGGCTGAAGGTATAAAATAAACAGGAAATGATAAATAATGGGGAAGATATAAAATTTTGATACTAAACTACTTTGAAGTTTGAAGAAATACACTTTTGTAGTAATTTTTAAATGCAACTTAGTAGGTGATGAGTCATTCAGCTTCTCTTTGTTTAGACTTTAACATATTATGTTAAAAGTGTGACTGTCTGTCTCTCACTGGTATGTAAGGTGAAAGAAAGAACTATTTTAGTTTAACTCTGTGTCTCCCAGTATGTTGCACAGTTTCTGGTACATACTTGCATTTCACAAATATTTGTTAAAATTTTGACACTTTTCAGTCTCATAATATTTTAATACAAATTGTCTCATTTTGTCATTACAATAATCAAGGCCAGACACTATTACTTCCCATGTTTTAGAGGTGAATAACTGGAGACATACACAAAGTGACATGCCCAAGATCACTCCATGTAAATCACTTGAAATGTTTCTACCCCATGTGTTATACACAGTTGAGAGAATACATATTCTAGACGTGTTTCCAGATCTAAAATCAGTGCACAGCTCAACCATTAGTTATGACTATTTGCACCAAAGATAGATTTTGAAGAAATTTTTAAAATGCACATTTATTCAGTAATTAATTGCTTAACATAATATACAATATGTTTTACTTAAATAACTATTAATGATTTCATGGTAGTAATTATGTATCACAGTTAACAAATTTTGACCACTTTAAATTTGTTTTGTTTCCCCCAAATATATGAAAATGACCTCACCACTTTGTACCCTCATTCTTTTCTTTATGTCATTCTCATTAAATATTTAAATGTGTCCTAAATGAAATTAAACCACTTTTAGTAAAGTTTTTCTTCAAATATTAGTCTAGGTACATTATTAATAGGGAAGGAAATATCTACTTTTCATATTTGTAGTCTCACTTTTAAATTAAATCTCTGAAAGAGATTCTTGGTGAAACGCATAGTTCTCCATATTGACTAGTACGATGTCATTCTGTGTTTGGTCCGTTTTAGGTAATTAGGGCTCTATTTATCCTCTCACTATAAAATTTGGCTCAGGAACCTGGGAAATGTAAAAGAAATAGAAAAATTAAAAGAAAAGGTCAGACTCCTTCTTGTGGAGTATGGACTACTGGCTTTTTATCAACCATTAATACTCTATTGTACTGGTTAGCCGTTGTTAATAAGACAGGAATTCAAAATGTTTTCTAATTCTTCATATGCTAATTGCTACCTGAAAGCCACTTTTCTTACATCATCTGACTTTCATTTGCATATTCCAGAAACTTCCCAATTCAAGGGGATGACTGCTATCTATTTGGATGTCAAATTTCATGATCATAAAACAATCACAGCTGCAGAAATTTCCATAGAAAAAAGAAGAACAGTTTTATTTCCAATGATTTATGATTGATAGTTTATAACTATTTTGTCTAATCCTATTTAATGTGAAATAAAATGTCAGTGTGTCTTTCTCTGCAGTGAATATGTTTGCTCATCAAGGACCGGTTGTCACCTCAGGAGATAAATGACTTTGGTATCATCTGGGTTGCCCTGCTTATCAAAATGAAAATTAGACAGATAATAATGTATTAAAGATGAGCCCACAGGCAGAGATCAGCCTGATTGTCCATTCTTTCTGATATCTTTTTAAAGTATTTGTAAAATATTCTTAAAGACAAGAGGAAAACTGTAGCATTTTAGGCAGACCAAAAGACAACTACACAAACTCAATATATCAAATAATTTATTTATATCAGTTATTTATTGTAGACAACATAAACTTTTTAAGAAATAGATGAAAAACTACTCATTTATTAATATTTCCACTTAGATCCCATTATAGATGTGAGAGAAAGTACAAAAAAATAAATAGGTGTATCTTTCCTCTGACTCTGCAAAAGGCATACAGTTAGTATTCTTTCGCAGGGAGAAAAGAGCATTTTATATATGGAATAATGTTTAATAATAATAGCTAAATATCAACTGTGACATTCTGCATTATTATTTCAGGAAAATAAATTGACAGCATGTAGCTACTATAAATACATGCTTTAAAAATAAACTGTATTCAGATTGCCAGAAATAACCTTATCTGTGAGATTGTAGCATGCGTGTTTTTGTGCTAATAAACAAACTTGCCTTTGACATGTACACAGTCTGTATATATTGTGCATTTTATAACTTTTTGACAGAAAAAGTATGCATTTTTTATATAACTGACAAAATATTTTGAGAGGGTTATAGAGTGTATCTGACAGTTAAAAATAAGAACTCTCTTTTTTTTCATATTTCATGTCAGTTTATTTTGACAGCTGTAGTAACAGAGTCAAAGTTTTGATCACAGCTGTGTGGGTTGCATCCTCATCAAGTCCACAGTTTCTGCCTCCCAGTGGATTTAGTGTCATTTCAATAAGAAAAGTGCCCCCAGAAAAATGCAGTAATAAATTGGTGATATCATTTTCAGCCTTTTCTTCTACCAAGATGATCCTGAAAAAGCTGGAAAGTGAGAAAATAGAAATCATAATGAAAAGGGTGGCATTAAATCATCTACCTAGTGCATAACTTATGATGTAGCTGAGAAGGAGAACTTTCCTGGAAACAGCAGATGTAATTAGCGACTAGCAGGACTTTTAATACTAGAAAGCCTTTCAAGGACTGTGGATGAGGAAAGGAATAAAAGATCATTTTACACTTTGATCTATTTAATATGCTACATCCAGGGCGGCGGTGGTAGAGGTAGTGGCGGCAGCTGTGAAGGGGTTCCGGGAAGATGGTGCTGATTAAAGAATTCCGTGTGGTTTTGCCATGTTCGATTCAGGAGTATCAGGTTGGGCAGCTTTACTCTGTTGCAGAAGCCAGTAAGAATGAGACTGGTGGTGGAGAAGGAATTGAAGTCTTAAAGAATGAACCTTATGAAAAGGATGGAGAAAAGGGACAGTATACACACAAAATTTATCACCTGAAGAGCAAAGTCCCTGCATTCGTGAGGATGATTGCTCCCGAGGGCTCCTTGGTGTTTCACAAGAAAGCCTGGAACGCATACCCCTACTGTAGAACAATTGTAACGAATGAATATATGAAAGATGATTTCTTCATTAAAATTGAAACATGGCACAAACCAGACTTGGGAACATTAGAAAATGTACACGGTTTAGATCCGAACACATGGAAAACTGTTGAAGTTGTCCACATAGATATTGCAGATCGAAGTCAAGTTGAACCAGCAGACTACAAAGCTGATGAAGACCCAGCGTTATTCCAGTCAGTCAAAACCAAGAGAGGCCCTTTGGGACCCAACTGGAAGAAGGAGCTGGCAAGCAACCCTGACTGTCCTCAGATGTGTGCCTATAAGCTGGTGACCATCAAATTCAAGTGGTGGGGACTGCAAAGCAAAGTAGAAAACTTCATTCAGAAGCAAGAAAAAAGGATATTTACAAACTTTCACCGCCAGCTTTTTTGTTGGATTGACAAGTGGATTGATCTGACAATGGAAGATATTAGGAGAATGGAAGATGAAACTCAGAAAGAACTAGAAACAATGCGTAAGAAGGGTTCCATCCGAGGCACGTCGGCTGCTGATGTCTAGATGAGTCCCCTGTAGGGTCAGAGACAATATCAAACTGTTTACGTAATCAAGGTCAAGTAAGGGGAACAAGTGCAGCCAGTGATGAGTGAAGAAGAATCTGACCATGTCTCGCAGTGTTGACGTTTCCCAGACGTGTGCTTGTGGTTATGTGCCCACAGGCACAGGTCCCAACCACGTGTGTATATATGTGTGTCTATCTGTAGCTGTATATAAAACGCATGTAGAGCTGCAGATCAAAATACACACACTAGTGTATATATGTACATACATACTGAAGGGATTAGTACAATTTCTCCAAAGTACTGTACCTATCTTCAGCAAGAATGCAAAAGAAAATATTTTCAATATATATACCTGGAACAGATTTTAATAATTATCAGAGTAATACCATTAATGGACAAATTGACTGCAGTGTAATACTAGCTGGTATGTTTCATAAATGGCAAGTTGTGGACCAATATATGTAGCCTTTTATTACTTTTCTGTTCTTTTAAATCAGTCTCTTATAAATTTTAATTTTAGTGCCATAATCAACAGACTCCCACAGAAAAATTTATTAGAAATCTTTTGGTATTCCAAGGAATTTGGAATGTAACTCTGAATGTATTTATAATCATTTATTTCTGGATTTTCATTATCATACAGCCAAACTGGATAATATCTATTAGTAAGTAGTAGAGTTACAGACCAATTTTTACTTGTTTGCCCCAAGGAAAAGATCCTTTTAAAAAAATTCCATTTTTTATTGGATTTTTGTATGTTGAATTTCAAGTATTTTTCTACATCAAGTCTAGCAAAAATGGAAATGACAGTCTGCGATTTATAACAAACACTATACAATTTTCAGGCTTCTGTTAGGCAAAGAAAGAAGTTGATAAAGAAATTAATAGGATTGTAGGCTGTTTAGAAAAATTGGACGTACAGCACTTCCATGGAGTCTTGTTTCTGAAATGACTGCTTTCTGAAATTACAGCTTGGAAACTATGCAAAGGATCTAGATTCCTCACAGCTTACACGGTAGAATATAGATAGTGATGACATTTTGCTCTTCTCATGTTGAAATATACTTTAAGGGGGAGATGCTGCCTTTGAGATAAGAAGAGGTTCAGAGGCAGCATGAGGCTTGTCTGCACATGGTTAGGAGGCCCTGCCCGGGGCCAGCGCAGTTCCACCCGTTGGGATGTGCTCTCAAGTAGGATGTCATTAGAACATATCCTGAAAAGGCATCATGAAAATGATGGTTAGAAGCTGCTGCCCCTTTTTTCTTTCTTTTTTCCTTTTTTTTTTAAAGAAAGGAACAATAGCTAGGTAAGATTTTTATTATCTTTCTCTGTCCAAATCCAGTTTTTCTCCTGTCAGTCCTGGGAGCTTGAATAGAGTGGTATTGTTGAAGCCTTCAAGTCACAAACCATCTTCTTTAACCTCCTGTCCCTCCTACAGCACACAAGCCCCTACGTGGTCATATCACATTAGTAATCTGATTTGCTGACAGTCCTGCCCTCCCTGCTCCTTGTTTTCCCACGACCTGTGTCCCCACTGAAGTGATCACAGTGACTTAGACAAGGATGTTTAGGATCACTCCTGCGCTGTGATACCCTTTATCCTCAGCTGCAGACCCCACGTCGCACATGTCCTCTGTGTACTCAGGATCAAGACTGATGTTTACTCTCTGGGCACCGTTGTAGGATAGGTTTTGTCAAAGCATAATCATTGTCTGCAAAGTGATGCCAGGAAGATTATTGCTAATTTTGTGAAATAAAGAGTCTAGCCTTCTCCTTTTAATGAACTTAACTCTCGCTGGGGTCTGTAGCATCATTGGGAGCTTAGACGCACATGGAAATGAGAGCCCAGCGCATGGATTTTAATGTTTTTCTAACAACTGTGGAGATTTGAGGGAATATGTGGTGAATGTAAAATATCTAGTTTACTTGGCAGTCTCTTGTGTAAATTACAGTAAAACAAAGTAAATGAAATTTAAACAAAAAATAAATTTGATCACAAAAAAAAAAAATAATAATATGCTACATCCAATATAAATAGATTCCAAACATAAAATAGATTCAATTATCTATGCATTAATAAAGCAAATAATAATAAATCAACCATTTCCATAGAGATTCAATTTTAACTAGGCATTACTTATTCTCTTCTTAAAGGTAATGGGTTTTTTTCAGTAGCTTAAAAATTTCTTCTCTGAGAGCCTGCAAAAAGGAATCTTTGTTTGGATATGTCTGTTTGTGGTTTGGAGAAATTTTTGTGTCTCACACTCATATTGAATAGGTGCTAAGTGTTTCTCAGTAAATGGTTTGTCAGGCAAGAATAGCAAGAACCTTCTGGGGGTGTTGGATACCAATGATGCAAAGGAACGTGAGGAGTTGGCCTCTGGTTTTGTTTAGGACATAAAGCATAAAATCGCAGAAAAGATTATTGATTGCTTACTCTGTGCAAGTTTTATAATATACATGTAAAAATCTCCCCTACACACACACACACACACACACACACACACACACACGCCACACTATACCAGTGTTTCTCAAACTTAGCACTATTGGTGTTTTGCTTTGCACTGGATAATTCTTTGTTATGCGTGGTTGCATTATGCATTGTAGTTGTTTAAACAGCATCTAGTGGGAAACTATTTAACCTCTACCTGCTAGAAATCAGTAGCACATGTCTCCTCCAGTTGTGACAACCAAAAATAAATCTACGTATTGCCAGGCAGTCCCTGATGGGTAAAATCACCCTTGGTTGTGAACCACTGATGCAAATATACTCCTCCTATACATGCCCACAGATAACATATGTGCTTGTGTAACACTCCCACTTACTTCCATACACCCCCAGACACCCACATATACACATATCTATGTCTTCCACGTTCAGAGCCACACGCACAATGGCACACATCTACACGCACACACCCATGTATACACACCTCACTATATGTACACGGTTCTACATATAAGTACACATCCCTATGCACGATACACATGAAAAATTTATGTATTAGTATATAATACAGTTTTAAGAAATATATGTATACTTGTTTCTTGCCTTGAATAATTTATTGCCATAAACAAATTTTGCATTTTTTTCTCTTATGATCTGGGCATGCAGTTCCTTAAACTACAAAATTAGATCTTAATACATATTTGTAGAATAAATTAATGATTGGTTTGCCTGAGTTTGATATAACCTAGAGCTTATTTTTATCTCTCTTATTCTTTTATTACTGAAGACACACATAGAGCCATTTACAGTCTTATTTCAACCATGTATTGTAAGATATTCTATTTTTCTTTAAAGAGTGCTGTATAGGGATGTTGATTGAAGCAATAAGTATGAAAGTGATATACCAAAAGACATTATCAATTTGAATTTGAATAGGCATAAATGATACATGGTGTCTCTGTTGAAACATATTGATATATAGTTCAGCATTTATTTTATATGACAAGAAAAAAAATCACAAAACCTTGTGTTCTTAAAAAAATATTATTGAAATTAAATTGCTAGTATAATAGAATTTTACAATAGAATGCATTCGCATACTTTTCCTCAGGCTTAGGAATTATTGAACAACTTTTTACTCCATTGAAGACATGCTCTCCCTTTGTATTCTGTGGATATTTGTCAACTGTGGGATCCAAAAGTAAAATCAGGCAGTAAAGGAGACCTGAAATTTTCAAGAAAATTGATTTTTATGAAGAGATCTAAGTTAATTTGATCATTTAAAATCACTTCCTCCATTCATCAAACTCAGTGTCGCCTTGGTCAAAATGCCATGCAAGCTAGAGGTTTATGTCCTCAGGAACCTCACAATTTATTGCTACATTGAGAGAATATGTGACTCAGATATAAGGAATATGTTGAGTAGTTACCAGACACATTTTGTGGTAAATTAACAATAATTAATCTTATATATTGTATAATTAGAATTTTTTGTAATACTGTTTACAAAAAATATTCTGTGAAGGAAATAAAATGCTATGAATCTGCTTAAGATGTCACATATGATGAAAGATTATAAATTTTCTTCTTTGTCTTGACTCTCAACTTGAGATTTTGACCCTCCAATTATGCTAATATTATAACTTAGAATATACATTTTCCAAATAAGATTGGGTTTGTGGTATAGTTTCTTTATTACACTAGTACATCACCAATTTAAATGTCGGAATGCAGACTAATCAATGACTTGGATAAGACTTTTTGACAAAGGAATTAAACGTTTATGTACACACAGATATTCTCAATCTTTAAATGATTAAATAACTATGTACTTCTTTTTGGAGGATATGTACTTCTATTACTTCTGAAGCTTGAATTTTATTGTGCTTATTTTTTTAAATATTTCTAATATTTATATTTCCCTCACTCAAGAATATATAACAGATTGTCATATTATTGAATAGAATTTCTAAAATTAATTTAGTTTCTCACTATATAGCTGTCTGATAATGACTTTCTAACAGTATATTTGAAGACTCTATACTAAAATATGACTGACATTTTTCATGTGGTCATCTTTTTGCTTATAACGCATAAAGACAATCAAAGTATAAACGTGCATATTATGCTAATTCTCTTTCATAAATTCTAATTACTGTGTTAATTTGAGTTTATTGAAAAGTCTGTATTAGTAAAGTATTTTATATAAATATTTAGAGAAGTGAAAGAAAAATCTCCTTTAAAATGAAAAAGAAAACTTATAGGCTAAATACCAGTAATAACTCATTTTTCCTATTCAAATAGCTTTTGGTTTTTCTAACACTTTATTATAATCCTTAGAGGTATTTAAATCTACTAGATCAGAAACTAGTAAGATTGGAAACAATTTTCTAAATTATGCCTTATACTGTATGGTAGGCTTAATAATGGACCCCTATATGTCTATGTACTAATATCTAGAAGTTGTGAATATGTTACCTTATATGACGAAAGGGACTTAGAAGATGTGATTGAGATAGGGTTCTTGAGACAAGGAATTATCCTGGATGATAGCAAGTGGTCCAGATGTAGTCACAAAGATTCTTAAAAGATAGAAGGCTATGTGAAGACAGACTCAAAAGGATTTGAAGATGCAATGCCATTGGCTTTTAAGATGGAGAAGGCAGGCGTGAGTCAAGGAATAAAAGGAATGCAGCTCTAGAAGCTAGAAAAGACAAGGAAATAAATTTTTTTCTGTCCTCTCCGTAGGGAATGTGGCCCAGCTAACACCTTGATTTTGGCTTGGGGAAATCCACTTTGGATTTCTGACCTCCAGAACTGTATTTTCCACTGTGTTTGTGCTAATTTGCTACAGTGGCAATAGGAAAGTAATACACACTATTACACATAAATTAAAATGAAATACTTAGAAGTTAGCTTAAACAACACTTCCTAAAAATGTTGATTTTTACAATAGGAAACATTACTTAGTTCATGCTACAATTTTGCCAATATAAAGTGCAAAAGTCAGTTTTTTTTTTCTTGCTTACATAAAAATGCAGGTAATCAGTGTCAGATTTTTATAAAATTTAGTAATTTAAAATTAATCCATGAAGAGAAAAATAGTCTTTCTTTATGTCAGCTGTTGCCTGCAGAGAGATGAGAAAAGGTTTTTAAAAATTTGGTATTCAAAAATTTTTTAGAATAAATATATTTTCAGATTCTCCAAATACATACATGGATAACTCTTTCTCCCTGAAACTCACACCACATAAAATTAACTTACACTCAAACTAATATATTAAGTGTCAAATAAATAATTGTATTAGGTAGTTAATTAGAGAAGGAATTGATAATAAAATCAAGTGATTGCCTTTCCTTTAACAATTTTAGAACAAAAGCAAGAACACTTACTTTAAATGAAAAGGATTTTTCTTTTCACACAATTCTTTTTTTTTTTTTTTTTTTTTATAAGGCTCCTGCCACCAGTCAGTGATTCTCTCTTTCTACATCCAGTTTTATCTGTGACTGGTATATACCTAGAGCTTGTAGCATATATTTACACTACCCTCTCAATTTAAAAGGTTGCACTTCTATTTCCATGGTCATGGCCTTTCAAAACTCAATGAGTTTACAGTTTTATTAGGTTCATTTCTTTCTTGGGTCATATGAATCTATTGAACTCTAGACAGTTGTTGAATACATATAAAGAAAGTACTGAAATTTTTAGTTTATAAGAAATTTGGGGTTGTCATAAATTCTGGATTATTTTATGAGGAAAACAATTTTCAGTTGATAGGTTATATGGAAGATTTTGGCTTATTATATATATAACTACATATCTTTAATTTAGTATGCACATATATTTATATGCACACATACCTTTTTTTCTTCCTTACTAAATTTGAGTGTACCTATGTGTTCAATTGCTTTTTATTTTCTGAAAATAACACAGTACCATTTTAGCTTTTTATATATGTATAAAAATATATAATATATAATTTAAAATTGTTTATTAAGATATTAATATAGCTGTATTAATAATTGTTATATTTATCAATAATTATTTATCACTAGTTAATAATTAGTAGTTATTTATTAATTATTAATAATTATTTATATTAATAGTTATTTATCTCTAAAATAGCATAAGCTAACAATTTTGAAAGCTTAATAATCAGTTACCAATGATTTTTCAGCATTGTATGATGTATGTCAATGTTTGATTTTGTTTAGTTGGTCAATAGTGGAGTTGCTGGATCGTATGGTAGTTCTATTTTTAATTTTCTGAAGAACCTTCATACTGTTTTCCATATTGACTGTACCATTACATCCCCACCAACAGTGCACAAGGTTTCTCTTTTCTCCACATCCTCACCAACATGTGTTTTCTCTTGGACATTTTGATGACAGCCATTATAACAGGTGTGAGGTGATATTACATTGTGGTTTTGATTTGTATATTCCTGATAAGTAATTATGTGATCATCTTTTCATGTGCCTGTTGGCCATTTACATGTCTTCTTTGGACATGATTTTTTATTCATAATTTTATGTATTTTTATGGCATTCTACTTGTAATTCTTTGGATAAGAATTATTCATTGTTTTGTGGGCATTGCACCAAATATTTTCATATGAAAATAAAAAATAATGTTATATTTATCAAACCCATTTAATAAATTGAGAATTTCATGTTTTGGTAAGGTATAATTGAACATCACACAACTGTGTTAGTGAAAGTGGAATAGAGAGCTTCAGTAAGAACAACAAAATTAAAACATATTATTCATAGAATTCAAAGGAAAAAATCACAAAGTTAATGTCTAGAAATATCTTATCACCCATTCACCTACCATTAGTCAGTTATAAATAACTCAATCCTGAACATGTTGTGTGTCAAACATATCCTAAGGGGACCCATGATGTGTCATTCTCTACCCTTGACTAAGGTTGGAACCTGGACCTGCTTCTCCCCAAGAGAATACAACAAAGGGGATGAGATAGTTGATTCAATTCCATTCTATTACACTCTATTTTAGCAGATTACAATGAGAGATTTTCCTTCCAGCCTTGAAGAAACAAACATCCTTGTTGTGAACTGCCTTTGGTGAGGGCCACATAACAGGGACCATATGACATGAGGGAAGTCTTCAGCCTACAGTCAGTAAGAATACAGGACCCCTAGATTTACAACCACAGGGAAATGGATTCTGCAAAACAATTTGAATAAGCTTGGAAGTGGATTATTCTCTAGTTTGCCCTCTAGGTGAGATTAGACTCCAGTCACCACCTTGATGGCAGAACTGTGAGACACTGAGCAGAGGACTCAGCTAGACCATGCTTGGACTCCTGACCTGTGGAAACTCAACTGACAAATGTAAGTTGTTTTAAGTCATTAAATTTGTGGTAATGTGTTATGTAAGAGCAAAAATTAAGTACACTTGGCTTAGTAATTTTTATTACTGAAATCACTCTGTAGTCACAACTTCAACAATTCCACCCTGATAAATTTACCTCTTGTATGTCAAGACAATTCCTTCTTGTATGCCATCACCTACAATTCATTAATTCTATTAGAATATACAAACCATTGTTTCTATTCCCTCTTCACTATTGCTAAACATCTTCAAATTCTCACTTCCCTGTTTGTCCATTTTGGTTCCATGGCTAATATTCATAATCACACATTTCCCTCAAATTCCTTAAGCCATTCTCTGTTCATCAATCTGGTCTACTAAAACTCCAATTTTGAATGAACTGCTTACAAATTCAATCTCATAATATTTTGTAATTTTTAAAAATCAACTCCATCCATACAGTAGAACTGACAAAAAAAAGTTGGAGTAATTTTACACTTTCATATTTCACATCCAAATCCATCAGCAAAACCTGCGGATTTTGAAATATATACAGAGGCATTAAAAATTGCTCTAAATATCTGCAATTCTAAGTCTTAGTAAATGTCTGCTACAATATGACTTTCCTCATGAAGTTTACCTGGAGAGAGGATAGACACCAAACCAAGCCCTTTTTTATCCCACAGGACTCAGAGGAAGTAAGGGGCTCCCACTGTCCTAGGTGTACAAATAAGTGTAGATTTAGAGGATAAGAAGTAAGAGTTAAGAGTAAATTAAGCCACCAAACTGGTGCACTGAATCTTGCACACTCTCCTTAGATGGGAAGATAAAGACAAGTTATTGTGACAATGGGACAGCAATCCCCACTCCCCAGCTGGCAGGCAATGTATCTGTGGATAATGAGGAGCCATGTGCAGAAGTAGTTGAAAGCGGGAAGCAAAAGAGGTGAGAGCAAATGAGCTCTGAGTTTCTGACTGCAGGCAGAAACCAACTGGTACACAGCAGAGGAGGCAGGGCTGTCTCTGAAGCAAAAAAACAAAAGATAAAAACCTCCTCTCTTAGGCTAGATTCCCCTGCATTCCTGACTGCTCTGCACTCCCCTTGGGAGGAGGGTTAGACTGCTTTTTGTTCCTGTAGAAGAAAACACACACGTGCCTGAACACACACACAAATTCAACTTATATGGTTTATGAACCAAAAGTGACTCTGTCAGTGCCAAATCAATATACTGTTGATGTGAAATGTATAACTGGCATTCATATTTTTTACCTACTTGCCCTTTAAGTGCTCATAAAGTGTCAAAGGAGATTCTCCCATTTAGGGACTGCTGCATATGGAGAGTGATTTTTTTTTTTTTAACATCTTTACTGGAGTATAATTGCTTTACAATGGTGTGTTAGTTTCTGCTCTATAACAAAGTGAATCAGCTTTGGTATATCCCCATATCTCCTCCGTCTTGCATCTCTTTCCCATCCTCCCTATCCCAACCTTCTAGGTGGTCACAAAGCACCGAGCTGATCTCCCTGTGCTAATGCAGCTGCTTCCCACTAGCTATCTATTCTACATTTGGTAGTGTATATATGTCCATGCCACTCTCTCACTTCATCCCAGCTTACCCTTCCCACTCTCCATGTCCTCAAGTCCATTCTCTATGCCTGTGTCTTTATTCCTGTCATGTCCTTAGGTGCTTGATAACCTTTTTTTTTTTAGATTCCATATATATGTGTTAGCATATGGCATTTGTTTTTCTCTTTCTGACTTAACTTCACTCTGTATGACAGACTCTAAGTCCATCCAACTCACTACAAAAACTCAATTTCATTTCTTTTTATGGCTGGGTAATATTCCGTTGTATATATGTGCCACATCTTTTTAATCCATTCATCTGTTGATGGACATTTAGGTTGCTTCCATGTCCTGGCTATTGTAAATAGAGCTGCAATGAACATTGTGGCACATGACTCCTTTTGAATTATGGTTTTTGGAGAGTGATTCTTGTCCGTTCCCATGTGGTCCAAGAAAAATAATGTATAATCCCAGGAGTTGAAAGGAAAATCACAATCCTGATTAAGGAATTAAAGACAGCAGGAGTATTGAAAATGCACTATCTCAATATAACAGCCCTGCATGGCCAAGGGAAAGGGTAACAAGAGCTGGAGATTTCCAGAGTGGAATATCATCAGTGTTGGCTCCTGTAACCCCAGCTCTTCCAGACAAAGTGACTACAATGGAATCTATTGCCAGGATTGATGACTCGTGATATGCTGCTGTACACATTACCAATACCCTTTTATTCTATTCCACTGACACTTAAGAACCAACACTATTTCACATTCATTTGAAAAGTCCTCCAGTGTACATCTGCCATGTTCCCCTAGGGATGCTTAAACTTCCCTGGCATTTGCCACTACTGAGGGGTCACAATATGACACAAAAACCCATACTCTCTGAGTCCAAAGCTTTTATCACATAGACCAGGTCCAGTTGGAGGCCAAGTCAGAAGCCTCAGTCTCAGTTCTGAATGTAGTATTACCATATCTTCAACAAAAGAGGTGCTTGATAAACCCTGACACAAATCAGGTTCCTATTCATCAAGCATAGGTGTTTGAATATGTGAAAATTCCTCTGTTACATCACTGGCCATCTACCACCAAAAGGAAGATAAGTACCCTATGAATCCTTTGAGTATTAGAGACAGTGTGTACTTCACTTAGGCATTTTACTTGGACCTCCATACAGATTACCCAGAAAGCAGAGTTTTTTGCTTGGGGCCTGAATCAACCAGCTATGGTGGAAGCTGACTTCAGTTGTGGCTCTCTCTTTACCTTTGGGGCCCCACATCCCTAGTGTCCCCTGAGATCTATGCTGCAGATTGGAGCCTCTGGCAACAGTAGGCTGCCTCCTCCCAGAGGCATCCCTTGGGGTTTTGTACACATTGCTTCTCTCGCAGAGCCACCAGGCAAATCCCTTTTGTAAAGCAGTTACTGACCTGCCTCTGATCTCTCAATAAAACTGAAAGTTTGACCCATGAAGATCCCTGTGACTCTCTGGTCTGATATCAGCATTTTGAGATGGGTTGACTCTGACTAAAGGCTAATAAGATGAGAAGGGCCCAACCAAGCTCACCTGTCAAATGAAAATTCAAGGGTGTAAATGGCCTAGTCCTAGCGCCATCTCAATTTTGCATGATGGAGTGGCAGCTATCCTTTTGAGGAAAATCTTATGTCGCATTCCACCACTTGAAGCAAAGGCACTGGGCTCTTTATAGGTCTTGATTTATGGGTTTTCCTAAATACCTGGCCCTGATTCACTGCTGGTTTGGCAAAGTTAAAACTCAGTAGTGGTGGGCTTCCCTGGTGGCTCAGTGGTTGAGAGTCCGCCTGCTGATGCAGGGGACACGGGTTCTTGCCCTGGTCCGGGAGAATCCCACATGCCGCAGAGCGGCTGGGCCCGTGAGCCATGGCCGCTGAGCCTGCACGTCCGGAGCCCGTGCTCCGCAACGGGAGAGGCCACAACAGTGAGAGGCCCGTGTACCGCAAAAACAAAACAAAACAGAAAAACCTCAGTAGTGGCTATTGTGATTCTACTCTTGTTCAACCTGGGTGTTAACCATGTAAAACTAAAATCAGGCATGTTTCTACTGGTCACTAGTCAGAAATAAAGGGAATTCTCATAGCTCTGGCCAATGCTACCATTGATAAATTATGTTATATTTTCACTGACTCTTGGACAATTACCAATGGCCTAGCTGACTGGTCTGCCACTTTAGATACTATGGATTGGCAGATTAAAGGTAGCCTCTTTGAGGCCACAAACTGTTAAATGATATTGAGGCTATTGATTGCACAGTCTGGATCACTCATATAGATGCCCATGGCAAAGGCCCATCCTTTGAGGAGACTAACAGAAATCATACTGCTTTTCAAATCTAGAGTGATTGGGTCATGACCACTGACACTTGGATGCTTACTGATCTAAAATGTCAAAGCAAGACACCCAGTAAAGGACTACATACTGTGATACAGAAGCCACCACTGCATGCAAGAATTGTAACTCCTGAAAATGTTGGCCTGTTTCCCTCACTATGAAGGAAACCACATTAAATTAGATGTAGCCCCTTCCCTTCCATGGCAAACTGACTATATCAGACTTTTGACCCCCTCCTGGGGCTTCTAATAGTGCCTCACCATTTGTGACACTTTTTCAGGCTATGCTATTGTATTTCTTTCTTGTTACTGTGTAATAAATTATCACAAATAAAAAAGTGTACCCACTGATTTTTTCAAAGTTCTATAGGTTATAAGTCTGGCTTAATTAGCAGGATTCTCTACTCAGGGTATTATTGCAAGTCCAAAATCAACGTGTTGGACAAGATGAGTTCTGGAAGAAAATTCATTTCCAATTGTATTCTTGGTATATCCCTTCCTTGAGGTTGGAAGACTGAGGTCCCTGTTTCCTTGCTGTCTGTCAGTGGAAGGCCACTCTCAGCTCCTAGAAGCCACCTACATTCCTTGATTCATGGTCCCTTCCAACTTCAAGCCAGCAATGGCATGTAGACTCAGTTATACTTTGAATCTCTGACTTCCTCTTTTGCCACCAGTCAGAGAAGACTCTGCTTTTCAAGGGATCATGTGATTAGGTCAGTCTCAACTAGAAAATATTCTTATTTTAAGTTGAATTGTAGAGGACATAACATAACCTTGAAACAAAACACTATTTTCAGTACTAGGAATTATGCAGAAGACTGACAGTGTAGTAAATCTTGAAAGTCATTTTAGAATTCTGTCTAACACAGCTGTTAGTAGCCCAGTCTAATCAGTTTACTCTTAAAGCTTCATTATGGCACCTGAAATGAATCTGTGTTATGTATTCACCTTTCTATACCATCTACAGTCTGACAAAGAGATTATTTTATTGCAAACACTAGAGAGCTTTGGACAGGTAATCAAGATATTTGATGGATACTCCATGCTTCCGCCCATCCTTAGGCACCTGGTATTTTTCATTTGAAATGACCTTTAAAAAAATTAAATCAAATTTACAGAGATGGAAAATAAAATAGAAGTGCCAGGGGATGGGAGCAATTGTTTAACAGCGCATTATTGTTTAATGGGTACAGAGTTTCAGTCTGAGATGATGAAAAGTTCTGGATATGATAGTGGTGACAGCTGCATAACAATGAATTGATAGCACTAGTGAATGCACTTATGCCACTAAACTGAATTGTACACTTAAAACGTATTAAAATGGTAAATATGTTCTGTATATTTTGCAATAAAAAATCAACTTGAAACGTTTCTGATTATGCTTCTCTCACCCCCTCCTGTGCTATTCCTTAGAAAGGCAGTTTGGTTAGTAAGTGTGGCCTTCCTCACAAAGAAATCATCTCTTCTTGGCCGTGCCCTGAGAAATAACTGGTATGGAAAGGATGGTAGGTTGTATGGGATAGTATAGATAATGATCACTTGGTTGAGTCCCAAAATTGGAATTAACATGTTTTGAATTTTATAATTAAATATAAGAAAGTATGCATATGTTTATATGTGTATATTTCATACATTCCATTCAGCAATTTAAATTAATTAGGCTTTTCATGATCCTCAAAATAAAGATTCAAAATTCATAAATCTAGCATGTTGTCAATATTTGTAAAAATTGCTTCTTGAACTATTCTACCATATAATCATAAACAAATCATGTCTTACTTGAAAAAATGAATATATCATGGAAGGTAATAATCAGAAGTGAATTTCTAGTGTCCTCTATAAATATACTTTTGGAGAGAATATATAGTACTTGATATCACTCACATATACAGAATCTAATAACAGGTTCTTATAGATTACTTTTTATTTCCTATGAGACACAAGACAAGTGACTTCTCACTCAGAAGATCAGTTTCATGTATATCTTACACATATATATTTATATTTAAGACTGTTTTTTTACAATAATCTATTTTGGGTGATTTTATTTATTTATTAAATGCATACTTAAAGAAAATACTCTGTAAAGTTAGTTCATCACTATTAAAGAAGAATTCCATTTTGCTAATCTGGATGTTTACAATTCTAAAGCTATGAACTGAACTTATTTTTCTAAAGTATTTAAACAAAATCTTTACATGAATTGCACTTAAATTGAATATATTATACATGCTACTTAATAACACAATATCTTCTCAACACAATTAACTTTGAAATTTTACTTTAGTCTTTGGACAAACACCTGGAAATAATTTGAAGATAATTTTTTAAAAGAAAATAATTTTGTCTTTTTTTTTTTTTTTTTTTTTGTGGTACGCGGGCCTCTCACTGTTGTGGCCTCTCCCGTTGCGGAGCCTGTGCTCCGGACGCGCAGGCTCAGCGGCCATGGCTCACGGGCCCAGCCGCTCCGCGGCATGTGGGATCTTCCCGGACAGGGGCACGAACCCATGTCCCCTGCATCGGCAGGCGGACTCTCAACCACTGTGCCACCAGGGAAGCCCTAATTTTGTCTTTTAAAGTAATTGAAAGCCTATGGAATGTGACTAAAATCTGATTTATAAAAGTGATTCACTTACAATTCTGGTCCAGTACCTACTGAAATAATATCGCCCATTGCCTTTGATAGTAAATAACATAATTGGTCTTTGAGATATTAGTACAATAATATTCATAGAGAGGGTAGGAAAAGTTAATGCATAAAAGCTTCCTGATTAATAGCAATGTCATTAATGGTTTAAAAAAAGGTAAAAACACTTTCACATAAATGATGACATAGGTCAATCAAACAATCCTGAAAGGACAGAGAGAAGAAATTGTAATCATACATGGAGAAACTTAAGACTTAAAGAAGCTGAGTGATTTGTCAATGGCTACAGAGCTACATAATTTTGTATCCTCAAGTAAAACTCCTTCATATGACAGTGTTATTTCTGATATGGTATGCGGGCACATACAATAATATTTTTAGTGACCTTCAGGTCAAACTGAAAGTGATTCATGGTTGAACACATACTTGAAGAAATAAGTCAAGCAATAGTCTAACTTCAGCTCAAGATATTTTGGATACTGTTAAATGACCATTGACAAATGACAAGCCTTCCTCATCATCATTCTTATCTCCCTATGTCAGTCCTGTCTCCCCCAGTCCCCAGGGCAAATATTTTTTTCTTCAAGAGTCAAAAGTGAGAAAAATCTATTAAATTTCTTTGTAGTTAAAAAAATGGATTGTTTCAGTTTCCACAGCACTTAAAATTAAAGGAGAATTTCTACTTTAATTCTAAAGGAGAAAAATAAGGATATTTTCCAAAGTGGCTCAATGAATTAATATGACATAATTTTTCAGGAGATAAATGGTTAGTATGAGAAATGACTTTTTAAAATGCAATGAATAGATTAAGAATCCTGTCTTCCAGCTCTAAAAGAATGATAGTTTGATATTATTTCTTTGCTTGAGCATTTACAACTGTCTACCAAAAAAATGTGTTTAGCCCTAAAAACAATTGCAGTGTTGACATTTGGCACTCTTCTCCATCCTTACTCTATGAATAATATGGTTTTCCAGCCCATGTTGTAACTTCTTACCTCCTTAAACCCTTTTCTTCCTGCACTGTGTGTTAGGCAGAATAGTACACCCTCTCCAAAGATGTTCATGCCCTGATTTCTGGAAAGTGTAAATATGTTTCATTACATGGCAAAAAGGACTTAAATTTAGGGTTTTGAGGAAGTGAGATTGTCCCATATCATCTTGGTTGGCTCAACGTAGGCACAAGGGTCCTTAAAAGATGGAAGAGGGAGGAAGAAAAACCAAAGTATGAGTCTGAGAAGAAGATGTGATGACTGAAGCAGAGGTAGGAGTGCTGCAATTGCTAAAAAGGGAACAAGAGCCAATGAATATGGTCAGCCTCTAGAATCTAGAAAAGGCAAATAAGTGAATTCTCACCTAGAGTCTCCAGAAGGGACACAGCTATGGGGAACCCTTGATTTTAATCCACTAAGAGCCATTTCAGACTTCTGACATCCAGAACTATAAGATAATAAATTTATGTTGTTTTGAACCACTAAATTTGTGGTAATTTGTTATAGCATCAATAGAGAACAAATATACACTTGATTTAAATATTTTAAAATATACATTAATCAATCTTAAAACAGCAAAAATTCATTATACATTAACTTCTTTGTATTTTTCTTAAACTTTGAAGACGTCTGTGGACTATACTTTGAAAACCAATGGCCCACAACCCATATTTATCAAGTTCACGGTTAAACTCACGACTCCTAACACACAGCTTAGAGCTTGTTTCCACCATATAGAATACAAGCTCCTCACTTCCCCTCTGAATCAGAGAGGAAAGGTTTTACCAACCTCCTTCCCTTTCCTTTGGAACTCTCTTTATGACATTTCCTCCTTTCCATCTAACTTATGAATTAAATTAAGACTGTATAATTCCTGAATTGGCCAGTTTTCCCTCTTGACGTGTAAAGTTAAATTATTTGGAGTTATAAAACATTTTTTCTCTAGACAAAGCCTTACTTTAACAACCATCATATTCTGTATGCTTGGAAATTGTTTTTTGATGTCCCAAGCTGAACATTCATCTTCTCTTTTCCTTTTAATTCCTTTCATAAGAATCTGAACCTCCCTAAAGCAACTAGTTGTCTCTGTCAGAATGGGAAGAGATTACAAAAAAGTAAACCCAAATAGAGAAGCACAATAATATATTTGTAAATAACAGAATCTCAACCACACAAGCAAATCCCATGACAGAGCACAGCTAATGACAGGAAACTCTGGTCTTTGTCCTTAAATAATTTATTATGCTAAATAAATAGAGGCTTTTCACTCCTGCTTTCAGATAATAGTTTCCATCTTATCCCTTTAGATAGCCTGGTCTCTTTTGACTTAAAATTTGTTTTAAAGTGCCCAACTTTTGTTTTCTGTGACATTATTACGTGTTGTCTACTTCTATGTTAACTTTTCTTTCCCTGATCTCCTTGCTGTGAAGGTTTCTTTACAGTTCTCTCCTCTAGGACAATGTTTTAAAAGTAAGGTAGGGTATAGAGTATTTTTTCAGAGTTTTCTGAAAATCATTTTTAAAATATATTTTCCAAGTAATCATCTTTCCCACTAATCCTTTTACTTTAAGGAATGAATACCAAGACTCCTAAATTTAGATATCAAGACTATCAAGACTATCAAGATATCAAGGTTCCTTTTTTTTTTTAACCGTTCTGTAGCTATATTCTCAAAGAGAAACACTTAAAGCATAGACCATGTTGATTTTTGTTTTCCAACCACTCAAGATGCATTTATATTTTAGTTTTCATGCAAGTCCATTAAGTGTGGTGCCATTTCCTTTTTAAAACTCGGATGTTTTTGGCCATCACTTTATAGTAACATCTAATGGACTTCAGATCCACAACTCAACTATTTATTTATGCGATGCACTCAATTCCTGAAGAATTTCATCAAGAATAAAATAAGAGTGGTTGAAACTTTTATTGATTTTTCATTGGCTTTTGACTCTGTGGGCAGAAACTGTTTACTATCTAATCTATACTAACTCAATACAAAATGCTAGCTAGTAATGTATGCTTCATTCCTGAATTTTAATAACACTTCGAGATTCAGGGAAAAGAGAACAACTGATCTTCAACACTGATCCTGAAAAATCAAATGAAAAATCTATTTCCCTTCTGTCCATATTATTTTCAATCACTTTTGAACCCATAAGTAATGTAAATTCTTACATTCATGAACTGCAAGTCCTCTCAACTAAAAATGAGTGACTAGCTACAGCATTGAAGAAGGAATTATAAACACAATAAATTATCCTTAAAAATATACCTGAAAATGTAGTTCAAATCTGATCACTTCATATAGTAAGATTTTGTTTGTTCATTTTTTAGTTACTATGGCACTCATTTTCAATCCATACATTTTAGGGTCAGTAGAATTGACTAAGAAATTCTTTCTCAAAATTTCACATTTAAATGTTGCAATACTGAAAATCTACTGTAGTAAAGGTAGAGTGCTAATGACAACTAATGAAAAAAGTCCAAACTATAAAAAGTTTGAAACTAAAACTATTTTGGCTCCACACTATCATGTAAGCTTTTCAGACTGTATGAGTTTTGCATTTTTATTGATGTGAATAATGACTTTTTTCTTGAAGAAAAATGCTGACTTTATTTACATTTATATGGAGATAAGGAGTTACTTCTGGAGGTCACATTTACATGGAGATAAGGAAGTTCATAACCTAGTCAAGATTCTTTGTTAGATAACTTATATTTAAGGAACAACACTCATACATACTCACATGCATACAACTTGCATTGTGAGGCTTCTAAAGTATAGTTATCCACAATCAATGAGTAACAGAATCCCAGGACTTGAAACTCTTATTAGAAAGTCAGTCTTAAAATGTTGGCTAAACTGTTGTTGTCTAAAAACCCCTGTGAGAAGTGATATTTAAAATGGCTTAGAAAAAGATATCTGAGCCATTCAGAAGCAAGGCAGCTATGGTCTTGGACTATATCGTCATGTATTAATTTAAATCCTCTCAGAAAATATACCTATTTGTATTGCATTTAAACATTGTTACTTCAACATTTTATAAAGACTCTTAGTAAATTTCCAATATTATGTGTTTTTAGAAGAAATGTTCTAAATTTCTAATATTATTTTTAATATTATTAACATTATTATTAATATTATTTTCCTAATCACTGCATAAAAAATTAGTGCCATAAGTTAACCCAAACTGAAACATAAAACAATCTTTGGTAACCTCAAATTTCTACTGTGTTTATTTATAATAATGAGAATTATATAATAAGAATAATGAGTGGTGAGAGTGGGCAGCCTTGTCTTGCTCCTGATCTTAGTGGAAATGGTTTCAGTTTTTCACCATTGAGGACGATGTTGGCTGTGGGTTTGTCATATATGGCCTTTATTATGTTGAGGAAAGTTCCCTCTACGCTTACCCTCTGCAGAGTTTTTATCATAAATTGGTGTTGAATTTTGTCGAAAGCTTTCTCTGCATCTATTGAGATGATCATATGGTTTTTCTCCTTCAATTTGTTACTATGATGTATCACATTGATTGATTTGCATATATTGAAGAATCCTTGCATTCCTGGAACAAACCCCACTTGATCATGGTGTATGATCCTTTTAATGTGCTGTTGGATTCTGTTTGCTAGTATTTTGTTGAGGATTTTGCATCTATGTTAATCAGTGATATTGGCCTGTAGTTTTCTTTCTTTGTGACATCTAAGAGGCAAGAATATACAGTGGAGAAAAGACAGCCCCTTCAATAAGTGGTGCTGGGAAAACTGGACAAGTACCTGTAAAAGTATGAGATTAGAACACTCCCTAACACCCTACACAAAAATAAGCTCAAAATGGATTAAAGACCTAAATGTAAGGCCAGAAACTTTCAAATTCTTAGAGGAAAACATAGGCAGAACACTCTATGACATAAATCACAGCAAGATCCTTTTTGACCCACCTCCTAGAGAAATGGAAATAAAAACAAAAATAAACAAATGGGACCTAATGAAACTTCAAAGCTTTTGCACAGCAAAGGAAACCATAAACAAGACCAAAAGACAACCCTCAGAATGGGAGAAAATATTTGCAAATGAAACAACTGACAAAGGATTAATCTCCAAAATTTACAAGTAGTTTATGCAGCTCAATATCAAAAATAACAAACAACCCAATCCAAAAATGGGCAGAAGACCTAAATAGACATTTCTCCAAAGAAGATATACAGATTGCCAACAAACACATGAAAGAATGCTCAACATCATTAATCATTAGAGAAATGCAAATCAAAACTACAATGAGATATCATCTCACACCAGTCAGAATGGCCGTCATCAAAAAATGTACAAACAATAAATTCTGGAGAGGGTGTGGAGAAAAGGGAATGCTCTTGCACTGTTGGTGGGAATGTAAATTGATACAGCCACTGTGGAGAACAGTATAGAGGTTCCTTAAAAAACTACAAATAGAACTACCATACAACCCAGCAATCCCACTCCTGGGCATATACCCTGAGAAAAACATAATTCAAAAAGAATCATGTACCAAAATGTTAATTGCAGCTCTATTTACAATAGCCAGGAGATTGAAGGAAACTTAGTGTCCATCATCGGAAGAATGGATAAATAATATGTGGCACATATATACAATGGAATATTACTCAGCCATAAAAAGAAACGAAATTGAGTTATTTTTAGTGAGATGGATGGACCTAGATTCTGTCATACAGAGTGAAGTAAGTCAGAAAGAGAAAAACAAATACCGTATGCTAACACATATATATGGAATCTAAGAAAGAAAGAAAAAAAAGGTCATGAAGAACCTAGGGGTAAGACGGGAATGGAGATGCAGACCTACTAGAGAATGGACTTGAGGATGTGGGGAGGGGGAAGGATAGGCTGTGACAAAGTGAGAGAGTGGCATGGACATATATACACTACCAAATGTAAAATAGATAGCTAGTGGGAAGCAGCCGCATAGCACAGGGAGATCAGCTTGGTGCTTTGTGACCACCTAGAGGGCGGGCTAGGGAGGGTGGGAGGGAGGGAGACGCAAGAGGGAAGAGATATGGGAACATGTGTATATGTATAACTGATTCACTTTGTTATAAAGCAGAAACTAACATGCCATTGTAAAGCAATTATACTCTAATAAAGATGTTAAAAAATGAACAATAGTAAAAACAAACAGTTAATAATACTAAATATATGCTAGATAGTAATTTACATACTTCATAATTTTTACAATTCTGTGGGCTAGGAATTCTCACATGAGAAAACAGAATTTCAGATGAAGAAACTGTTTTAAAAAACTGAATTTCTTTCCATATAGTTCTTTCCACTTTTATTACTAGAAACAGCTGTGCTATATCTAAACTCAACTATGGTAGCCATTGATGATTTATTACCTGCATATTTCATAGTAATAAACACATTGTTTTTATTATATGATAGGCATTATTCTTAGCTCTTTGTATATATTAACTTATTTAATTCTCAATATAAGCTATGGGACTTTATAAATAAGGAAACAGCTGCCAAAGTTGCCCAAGTCACATAGATAACCAGTTTTAAAGTTGGAATTCAATCCCAGGCCATCAGTCTTGAGTCTTTGCCTTAATCATTAGCAACATTCCCTTTGTTATTTGTATTTTTCTTTCCTTTTTCTTCATATAGTATCTTTATTCATACTTTCCCATGTCAAATTCCAAATTTGTTTATTATTTACATTTTCCTGTACATTTCATCCTTGGAGTCCACTTCATAATTAAATTGGATTATAACTATATTATATTATTATATAACTATATATTACATCTAGATTTATAACCAATAATAATAGCAGGTTAAATAGATGAATAGATAAGTTAAATCTGTGAATCTTATAATACAATGTAATGTTGTTAAACCAATATTACACTCTAAATATTTCTAATTCATATATATATGTTTTATATATCTTCCAAGAATATAAATTTTGCTTAGAGGGCAAACTATTTTTGTTGTTGTATATAGATAATAATTCTGTAAATTCATCTAAGGCAATTGATAAATTGGAAATACATATGCAATGCCACTCTGTTTTTTAGTTTGTTTGTTTTTTCCCTAATTTAGGAAGCTCAAGATTGAAATTCTTAAGGAAACCATTTTGCTAACCAGTGTAGCTTTTCCCACTGACAGCATTGATAAGGTAGTAGAATGCTGTTGTAAAATTTGGGAGTGAGTAGATATTATCAAAATCTGTCACTTTTTCACATTACCACATTGATTACAGTTTGTGAAGCAGTGGGAGTTTGGAAAAACAAAGCAAAACAAAAAGAAAGAAAGGACTTTCCTAACTTTCTTCCAAATAATTCACTAGAAAAAGTGAAAAAAAATTGAAATCTGTCTAGTAGTGTAGTCATTTATAAAATTAGAAGGCACATGCTGGCAGATGTTAGAAGACTTAAAAATGGTAGGTAATTATAGATAAAGGAACTTTCTGTTAAAGACAGTTAGCTGCCGCTCTGTCTGGCTAGGAAATTAAATTTCAGACCTTGTTCAGTTTAACTTTCCACTTAACCTTAGACATTTTGGTAACGGACAACTCACTGCACCATTCTTCATCTGCACCCTTACAATCTAAGTTTCCTAACTATATAATTTATCTGACTTCAAACAATATTGACTAGTCAGAGAAAATGCC
This sequence comes from Stenella coeruleoalba, assembly GCF_951394435.1. Classification (NCBI taxonomy): domain Eukaryota; kingdom Metazoa; phylum Chordata; class Mammalia; order Artiodactyla; family Delphinidae; genus Stenella; species Stenella coeruleoalba. The sequence goes on along the minus strand of NC_137164.1, from coordinate 34,637,548 downwards.
TTTGCTAATGACTGCTTGATATAAATGAGATCATAGAAGTGCAAGGCCTTAGACTTTTGGTGTGTTCCATTCATAATATCTAGTTGTTGAAGCAAGTATGTCTGCCTTTAATTCTTACACTGTAAATTTAAAATATATGGTCTAGGTGACAGCACTAGGGAGAAAGGAAGAAGGAGGACTGCTTGTTCTCTGAATTCAGTTCTTCATACCTTATTGTTCTACCATGAAGACTTATCATTTAATCTCTCAAATTTTATATTTACCCAGATAAATTTCAAAGATCACATCAAAATTGCATACTTCAACAAGCAATCTTCATCCTTTCAACTCAAAATAACATGATTCTAACAGAGAAGTAAAAAATGAGGGATTCTTGTATGAAACTCTATTTATTGCTAATTATTTCCATTCAATTTTAAAATTAATTACAGCTAGGCCAGGTACAAATCTGTTTGAGCCTCACAGACTATGATATTATTTTAGCAGTGCATTAAGAATTAAAAAATCCTCATGTTTCTGTGGGCCTTGTATTAATGATATTTTATGGTTATTGCTAGAAATATGAAAACTACAGCATCACTTGAGAAATCAGGTCAATTTACTCTTCTATACTAACTAAAAATGAAATGGTAGGAATAAAAATAATTGGAGTACTAATTTATTTTTATTATTATTAACCATTGACTATGTTGTGAGTTGATTCTAATAGCTATTCTTATGGATACATGGCTACTAGTTATGATCTCCTTTCCCCTCTAATGGACTCTTCCATTATCAGTGCTTGCACAATTCCTCTACATACTTTACCAGAGGATTTATTACATTTATTTCTTTATTTTCTGTTTATGTACAGCTCCTTATTGCTAGAAAATAAAACCCCAAGAAAGAAATCATAAATAAATAATCTAGTAGTTGGTGTGGCATATGGAAGTTGCAGAAGTTGTCAACTAAATGAATAAACTAATTAATAATGTAAATACAGAAATGTATTATTATATATTTCATAGTACGTTGTCACCAGTTTGTTGTGAGAATTAAATATGTTACATAAAGTGATTAGCAGATCATTTGACACATGGTAAGGATTCAAAAACATTTGTTCAATATTCAAAAATATTAAAATATTGCCTTTTTATCTTTAAAGGAAGTGCAACATACTTTTACAGTGGGAATATACAAAAGATGAATTTTTAGAGCCCATGCTGCAAGACAGATATTAAACTGAATAATTCCACATATTAAACATGTTGAGTTAATAAATAAAATGAAATAAATGGTGATAGAACGAGGTGATTAGCAAAATATTGTAGATTAGGCATATATATGGCAATGGGAACAGACTAGAAGAAGAATAAAAATGTTTTGCTGGTGATTTATGCTAGTTGACATGGTTTTAGAATATAAATTGATTGTATTAAAGACCTTTAATGCAAATATCCCAATATATTATGCATTTTAAAATGTTAACTTTATGTATACCAATTTTCAAAAGAAAACACTTCACAATTTCCAATTTTCATAGAAATAAGCTATAAAATGAGTGAATGAGCAGATACAAAAGAACTGAAATTATTCAAATGAGAAAACACTATATTACTAGTTAGGAAAATTTGTGTTGTTAGTTACTAAAAAAAATTAAGCTTTGTATGAGAGTCTGCTTCTCAGTCTTGTCTTGAGTTACATTGAAATATATCTTAAGATTCTGAAAAAAGGATGGAAAAATATCTGTATTGTGTGTTTTTGCAAAACCCTCGAAACCTAACAGTAGATTATGAGACTGCTCACTCAGCCATAAAGTAGTGGTGAGCCAATCAGTTGTAAACATTGTAAAATCAACATGGTGGATGATCCTACATAATTTGCCCAGAACACAGGAAATTAGAAAATGCTATGTGGAGTCAGTTCAGTTATGGATGAACTAAGAAGACTGAAGCAAAAATGTGAAAGGCAGAGTGTGGGGAGCTGGGAGCAGGAAAGGGAATTGGTAAATACCAAACTTTTTTCCCAATGTGTTTATAGTTTCTTTGACTTTCCTCTGAGTTTCTGGCAAGCACTTAATTTGTGTTAATTTAAAACATCAATGTGCATTTTTTCAGAAAACATCTTCAAAAGGCTCAGTGAAATGTCAGGATTATGTCGATGTGGTACATGGAGAGCATACCAGATTTGGACCAGGATAGGCCCAGAAGGCCCAGGATAGCCTCCTTCTTTAGCATCTACTATCTCTGTTATCTTCAGAAATCAAATAACCTCTCTAATGTTTGATTTTTTTCATTTGTGAAATAATGATATTCATGCTTTTGTCACAGGATTATTTTGGGGTTAAATAATACAATGTATGCCAGCTCAAGGAATGTTCGTTTCTAAAGAATCATGTGAATTACTGATGAATATGCTAAATCCACTATATCATTTCTTCTTCTGTCACATGGAGAAGTCGGTTCTTAAGCTTAAAAGGAAACATGTTTTAAAAATTTTTCTTTTTTTATTCAAAAAAGTAAGCATGTTTCTTGAAATACAGATCATAATGCTTATATTTAAATCAATATCTCCTAGGGTAAAATTAAACCTAGTTTTATCTATCTAATTACAGATTTCAGAGTAGTGGAATTTGCATTAATCATATTTAACTGTTTTGAATTTAAATAAATTCTTAAGCAAAGTCATGAGCTCAAGGTTGTTTAAAATAACGAATTTGATGATATTGTTTACTTCCCCGACTTTTTGTGACACTGCAGTTCCAAGAACTCATATACCTTAAAATTTATTCATGCATATTTTCAACTCTGTAGTTTACTGAAGTGTGTATGCTAAATTATGTTATTTTCGTCCTAAGGATTGCTCTGTGAAATGAATACTGTGCATAATTATGGAAATGACACTGGTAATTAGCTCAGAGTAGCTGCAGAGCCTACATAAGTTAATTTTTAATACATAGTTCAATTCAAAGAATGTTTTCAGTAACACTGCAATATTTATTTACTTATTCATTATATATTATTTAAGTAGACAAATGTACTTTATAGTCATTAAATTATAGGTATGACTAATTTACTGACCCTGAAAACGGATAAGCAAAGTTAAAAATACTATCTTAACTACCTTTATAGTCAAGACTTTCTGAAATGTTGCACCTTTCAGAAAATTATTCAAAGCTACTTGTGTATAATTGGCTTTATTAAGTAGTACATTTTTGTTTGGTGATTAATTCAACAGAAATCAGATATAATTGAGTGTGAGCCAATGATATCAAAATATCTTGATCTAACAATTTAATGGCTTTCTCTGGGGCAACTATATTTCCTTTAACAAGGTTTTAATGTGCTTTTGCTCTTTCTTATTTTGTTTTTTAAATCCTGTCATAGTGGAATTCATTTGCTAATTAAAATCAACACAGCCTAATTAGTTTTCTCTAATATTTCTTTGTGAGGACACTATTTTGTGCTAGGCTAATCATTGCTCTAGGATTAATGGATACAATGATTATAGAAGAGCATCCATTTTGTGTTTAAAATTTTTATATTTAACTACAGAGTATAGATGTTCAGCAAGTCAATAAGAGTGTCCAAGTACAGTTCTTAGATCTTTTTTTAAAAAGTAGCTTTCTCCTCAAGAAATTGATTAAAGAACAAAAATTTAACATTAAAAACAACTTTATATAAAATCACAGATACAAAAATCAACATAATATTTTTCATAATTTTTTTAAACATGTTTATTGGGGTATAATTGCTTTACAATGGTGTGTTACTTTCTGCTTTATAACAAAGTGAATCAGTTATACATATACATATGTTCCCATATCTCTTCCCTCTTGCGTCTCCCTCCCTCCCACCCTCCCTATCCCACCCCTCCAGGCGGTCACAAAGCACCAAGCCGATATCCCTGTGCCATGCAGCTGCTTCCCACTAGCTATCTACCTTACGTTTGTTACTGTGTATATGTCCATGACTCTCTCTCGCCCTGTCACAGCTCACCCTTCCCCCTCCCCGTATCCTCAAGTCCGTTCTCCAGTAGGTTTGTGTCTTTATTCCTGTCTTACCCTACTTTTGCAAAAATTTTACTGTATTTCTTGGATTACAGCTTCTTTAAAAGTTAAAGTATTTAATTGATTCACATTTTTTTTTATATGAAGTCTATAATTTTGAAGGTCTACAGATTGGCTTGAGAAAGTCCATGAAATTCCTGGAAATTATTTTTAGAACTGTGTTGCAAAGTGCACATGTGGATTTTTCTAGAACAAGATGTCATAGCTTTCTAAGATTTTTAGAGAGGTTTATGATCTATAAAAGGAAAGAACAGGGCTTCCCTGGCAGTGCAGTGTTTGAGAGTCCACCTGCCGATGCAGGGGACACGGGTTCGTGCCCCGGTCCGGGAGGATCCCACATGCCGTGGAGCGGCTGGACCCGTGAGCCATGGCCGCTGAGCCTGCGCATCTGGAGCCTGTGCTCCATGGCAGGAGAGGCCACAGCAGTGAGAGGCCCGCATACTGCAAAAAACAAACAAACAAACAGGAAAGAACAATGAAATCCATAAGGTTGCTTCTAAACATGAATATCTGTAACTATCTGAGTTTTTGTTTTAGGTACATAACATATTTTACTCTTCTATTTTTATTCTAGATTAGCAATGCATTCAAATTAAAGAAATCAGTATATTCTTGATTTGAATGGCATCCAAAGGAACTCTTCATGGAAATTTCTCATGAGGAATTGTTGCTAGTTTCTCCATCCTTCCAGTGTCACAGAAGATAATGTAAGCAGCAGCCAATATTTCTTAGAAAAGTATTCATTCACAGTGTGACATTTTTACACTAGTTAATACTAGCAACAACAATAGGAACACCATAGGAGTAGGAAGCACTTGAGCAAAATCCAGAAACTTTCTCACATCTCCCTCAAATGTGTCCTTTCTCCTTCATTAGGAGAGTTGCCGCATGTAGAGGAGGCATACCTATGTCAATGTCAAGACTCTTACTATTGATCATTGAGATAAACCGCTAATAAACCGCTATCATGTTAATCACTGCCAATCGTTAAGATTTCATAAATCATTTCTTATATTCAACCAATGTTTTTGGTAGCCTTTAAAGCCTTAGGGACCTTAAATGTAGTTGTTACAAATTCTAGATTTTCACTGCAATCAGATTTTATGTAACTTTATTTTATTCTGTACCAAATGGTGATTATATATTTTAATATATATTGTATATATTTATACAACTTTCTATATACAAGTATTTAAAAATAAGAGAAATATTCTTTAACCCTGGGTACAAAAAAAAATGGCACATGTGGTCACTCCATTCTGCTATATACAAATTAAAAATTTATATTTAGGTAGATTACATATACTTATAAACTTAAATAGAAATAAATTCTTATACATGCTATTATAAATCAAAAATGGCTTATGGGATTAAGATAAAATTGCTTAATCTTAGAGAGGCAGTAGACACACACACAGAGAGAATGCCATGGGAAGGCTGGTAAAAACAAGCCAAGGAACTTCCTAAAAGTTGGTGAGAAACCTAGATCAGTTGCTTCCCCAGCTCCTTCAGATGGAGCATGGCCCTACCAACACCCTGATACAGACTTTTGGCCTCCAGAACTGTGAAAACAATTTCTATTATTCTAAACCTCCCAGTTTATGGTACTCTGTTTAGCAGCCCTCACAAACTAATATACTCGTCTAATTACTGAACCTTATTTTTCTCATTCTAAATAGAAAAATGTTTCTTCTATGTATGAAAGTGTTTTGAAACATATAGCAATGTACAAATGGAAAACATCACTATAATGACAATAATCTAAAATGAATATGTTACATTCTAATTGCGACAGGTAATCGACGTTTCTAATAAACCTAAAAAAGAAAATATTGCAATCACATTTATCTGCATGGTTCCCAAATTTATGATTAAAAGTGGTTTAATGAAAGCCATAAGACACAGGGTGTCATGGTCAGAAGGTATGTTTACATAGTGAGACAGAATAAAGATAGAAAAGAAACAATCTTTTATTCACATTTGTATTAGAACCGTAGCCATGTTTCTGGGTGTTTTCACTGCCTTATGTTCTATACAGTTAAATTTAAATGTTGATATGAACTTATATTGCTGATCATATTGTTAGTTTATAACTATTAGACAGCTATTAGACTGTTCTCAGGTATAACATTATTATATGAAACTACTACCTAGATTGACCTGTCATATTATTTCTTAACTCAAAGATTACAGCAAGTACAAATCAGTACAGGATATATTATAAAAAAGAATGACCATTCAACACACATTCACATTTATTCGTTTACTAAATGTTTCTTACAGCAGGCTTCTTTATTAAGTATAGTTACTTAATGTATAATTAACCTAATATATTTAGCACACTGAGAACAACTTATAGCATATAGATTAAAATATCAATAAACAATAAATTATGTGTTTTATTTGCAGTCAATCTGACACGGTTCTTTACAGTGTGACTCAGTAATTTATTTATTTATTTTTTTTGCAAATGAGAATGCAGATTATCATTTCTACCACAAACATTGAGATTTTACTGATCAAGGAAAAGACTTGAATTAGTAGAACAATAAGCAGCTTTTAGGTTCCAAGACCATTTCAGAAATATCAGTTTAAAACAAAGGGTAAGGTTTCTTTACACTGGTCCACGATGTGATTGAAAAAAATGGCCACATGATGTTTCAATTCCTCCAAAAAGATAAGGATATGGAGTTTAAATCACTTGCCTGGCCTTGTGACTTGTTCTGACCATTAGAATGAGGTGGAAGTAACTTTAAGCCAGTTCTTCACCCAGGCCTCCAAAAGCTTGCAGATTTCTCTCTTGTTGCTTTGGGAACTCATTTACCCTGTAAAGATGCTTGAACTGGTCTGCTGAGTAGTAAGCAGCACAAGGGTAATTGCCACTGTCATCCCAGCTAACTTCCACACTAGGGAGTGAGACCACATGGGAGAATTCACCACCAGCCACTCTCAACCATCAGCAGACACAGGAGCAAACCAGCTCAAATCATTTGAACTTAGCCTAGATCAGATTAACACAGTAATAGCAGGACTGTGATCTAAACAAATGGCCATTGTTTTGAGCCACTCAGATGTAGGATGGTTGATGCCAGTAGTAAACTCATATAGAAGTTGGTTCCTGGAAGTGGGATACTGCTGTTAAAAAAGAAAGAAAGAAAAAAAAAAAAGCATGAAACATGTAGCATTGCATTTGGGAGAAGGTGGCAGCACCTCATTTTCTAGCTTACTTATACAATTACCTACTTCACTGCTCTTTCAGCCTCTGATAACCATTGGCTTACTATTAGCCTTTGCTAATAGTTTCCTCTATGCTTTTCCAGTTTCTGCCTGCCCATGAATATATGAATGGCCAAACTCTCATGTGTGATATCTTGGATAATAAGAAATGCATCCAATGAATGTTTGGATCTGCATAAGGGGACCATCAGGCCTAATGTTGCAAGTGGCTGTTTGGTTTTATTATCTGTGAATGATAAATAACTACAAGAGAGGAAAGAGATAAAGAAAGAAACTTTCAGTTTGCAAGCGGAATTGAGGGGTAATATAAAGGAGATATGACTTGCTAGATTGGAAGAATAAAACTGTCTCTCATCCCCAGTCTTCTCAGCTAGTAAAATAATCTCAAAGTAATATGAAGCTTGGGGTCAAAATTCAAATCAAGAGTGTGGCTGTAAGATCCTTAAGAACTCTGGAAGATTTAAGGCAGGATCTAGTAGACCAGTCCTACACAAAAACAAAACAAAACAAAAAACAAAACCTAGACAAAAGAGGCTCAAAGAATCTTATGGGGATTGTTCTTTAGCAGCCTGACAAGCCACTTGAAAGTGAGAAAAGTCTGTCTGGAAAAGAGTTGTGGGTGTGACTTTTGCCATGTGAAGTGATAAAATTTCTGATACACATAAATTCCACAAAGGTTGCATAAAAGTGGTATCAGCAAAAAAGCCACTAGCCTGAGCTAAGAGAAATTGTGATCACTCAAATTACAAAAAGGCCTCTGGGTTCCCAACTTTCTACAGGCTAAGAAAGCTACTTTGCCTCAATTATGAGCCATTTGTTACAGAAAAGAAAGGGTTCGCAGGGCAAATCAAGATTGGGAGAAATGAGACAAAATTAAGAGAAAACAGAGTAATGGAGAAGAACTCTTAGAAAGCAGAATCAGACCCTACTGAAGACACATTTCCTTTCTCAGGGAGGACCTGGAAACATTTGCTCTTCAGGACCAGTGGCTGCTGTGTGCCTACTGTTCTTTTCTCTTTTTGAACTGAATGGATAGGATTAACATGCATCTGATCTATGGTAGCTCTATAGTGATATCCAGAAATGCCTGGGACTCTGGGTCTTACTTTGGTCAAGATAGAGATGAAATCTACTAGAAAATGACTTATTATAACCTGCTGTTTGAAGTCTAAAAATTCCCTGTCTTAGAGCCATGGGTGGTCAACTTTACTATTGAAAATATATCATTAACACCTGGTTTAACTGTTTATTGCACAGAGTTTTAGCTATCTTACCAGTAGTCTATAAAAAATTCCTCAGTACACTTGAGCCTTGGCTCTCATAACTAATATACCTCAGATGGATTCTGGCAGTTCACTGTCCAAAGACAAAGCACATTTTCTATAATCGACAAATAGTTCTAAAAGTTGCACTGGGGCACTGAGACCTCTCTGTGTTTGCCTGAGCTTCCTTTCTCCTGAGGAACTATATTCTTCACCTTTATTAGAGCCTCATATGAGTATACCCTGTGGAATTTCAGCTGTCATTGAAATTTTATCTGATGTAATTGCTGCAAACTTGCATATACAAATTATGCTATTACTGTTTTAGCATTGTATTTGGGTGTGGGGGACACATAACTCATCTTTTTCAGTTTATAAGTCTGTGGATGAAGAGGATCCACATCCAAAGAGTCTCAGCCACTTCCAGACCCATCATTCAGATTTAAGGCATTAATGAACATCAATATGATTCTCTTATTAGAATAATCTGAATACATCTTTTCTTCTCTATGCATAGGAAGAAATAACTCAGACTCTTAACATGCTCAGAAGTTAACTGCATCAGCTAAAGGGAACTGTACTCCAAAGTGTATTCCATGTGCAGTCAGAATTCTGATTACTGTGAATTGTGCCTTTGTTACTATTCAAAGGCATTAACTTATTTCTATTTTTTAAAGATAAAATTTCTATGTATTTGGTCTGTTTAATAGGTACATTCCTGAAATGTTGGGACTAAGTAAGCTTTTAATCCTCTTCCAAAATATATTAAAAATATTTTTATATGACCTAGCAATTCCAATTCTGGGTATTATCTGAAGGAAACAAAACACTAACTTGAAAAGATATCTGCACTCCCATGTTCATTATGGCACTATTCACAATAGGCAAGATACAGAAATAACCTAAGTGTCCCTCCATGGATGAATGAATAAAGAAGTTGTGAGATATATATGTATATATATATAATTTGTCCATAAAGAAAATGAAATTGTGTCATTTGCAACAATATGGATGGACCTAGAAGGTAATTAGGCTGAGTGAAATAAATCAGACAGAAATAGACAAATACTGTTTAATATCTCATATGAGGAAACTAAAACAAAAACAAAAGCAAAACAAGCTCATAGATATAGAAAACATATTGGTGGTGGCCAGAGTTGTGGGGTGGAAGACATGTGTAAAAGGGAGTCAAAACATAAAAAAGAAGGTTTCAAACATATTAAGGAAGGGGTCAAGAGAATATGTGACTGTGGAGAGTACGGATGGAAGAGTGCAGCCTCCTAAAGGAAGTACAAGCCTCAGCGATGAGTCCAGCTATTGTGATGTATGAAGTTAGATTACAGGCTCTTGGAACATAGCAAAATAAATGAATAAATAAACGTATTTTTTAAAATTGTGTGTTAATCAGCTTGTGCCTATTGGTTGAACATATTGATCAGAACTGTTTGGAAATTAGGGTTTTACTGTATTAAGAAAATAACTGTGACTTCCTGAGTAAAAAACCCAATCTAAAAATTATTTTTTAGCCTGACTGGTACAGGGAGACTACTCAAGATGCTATTTTGGAATCAGAAACAAATCCACCTCAGCCAAAATATGGTTTGACATTAAGAAGAAGTTAATGGAGCGACTTCTGGCAAACTCAACCAGCTGAGGGAAAACTATGTCTGGCACTTGCCAGATAAGACTCAAAAATGCCCACACAAACTTTTAATCTGATACTCTTCTGCTATCAATCAGGGAGGAAGAACAACAAGATGGGGTACCTGTGAACTACTGGGCAACAAAAAGTCATATCCAGGAGAATAGAAAAGGTATTTTTGAAAAGAGTTAAAAACCTGAAGCACCAAATGTAGGGTCTGGATCAAAATGAAGAACCATGTTATGAAGACAGATTTGAAGTCAAGAAATTAGGAATTTTGACAATGTAGAGACAGCCATGAGCTGCACAGAGAAAAGATCATGCCATGGACATATATACACTACCAAACATAAAATAGATAGCTAGTGAGAAGCAGCCGCATAGCACAGGGAGATCAGCTCGGTGCTTTGGGACCACCTAGAAGGGTGGGATAGGGAGGGTGGGAGGGAGGGAGATGCAAGAGGGAGGAGATATGGGAACATATGTATATGTACAACTGATTCACTTTGTTATAAAGCAGAAACTAACACACCATTGTAAAGCAAGTATACTCCAATAAAGATGTAAAAAAAAAAAAGATCATGCCAACATCAAAGAGTATCTGCACCTCAGTATTAATAGTTAGAGAACTGTATTTATCTCTTGTCACCTACTTATTCAGCTTTATGATGTCAGTAATCTCTTCAAAAACCTTATAGTGATTTTGATTCAAAGGGAACAAGTTCAAATACAGAATACATAATGGAGGACATACTGCCAATACTATTACTAATAAGCATTTAGCCATTCATTGTAATGGTATCTAAAACTCACTGGAAAATTCTTTGGGATCCAAGTTAAAAAATGTCTCCATAATGTTAGTTCATATGTACTTACCAGAGTATTCTGTGTTCTGTCTTAAATGCCTCTGAGGGCTTTTAATAGTGTGATTGATTGGTTCACTGGGAATTGAAATCGACTGTGGCCTATATTAAGCAAAATTAAAATTCCAGAACTTTGGGAGATGGGAACAAAATGTCAGACTAGGGAGATCCTGGGATCACCTCCTCCCAGGGGCACACCAAATCTACAGCTACATATAGAACAACTCTGGGAATAACCTGAAAGTAGCAGAATCAGCTTTTCCACAACTAAGGATATAAGTTACAAAACACATCGAGATGAGTAGGAGGAGTGGAGATCCAATCTAGGCAGGACCCACACCCCCAGTGCAGGGACCCCCGCCTCAAAAAAAAAGAAGGAATATCACAAACAAGAGACCCTCCCTAAGGAGCTGTGAGTTCAAACCCCACATAGGGCATTCCAGCCCTGAGGACGTGCACTGGGAATACAAGCCATAACAACTGGCTTTGAAAACCAGCAGGGTTTACTTCTTGGAGAGCTGGCAGGCTATAGGAAACAGAGAGCTTACTCTTAAAAGGCTAATACAAAAACTTGCTCTCTCTGAGTCTTACTGCAAAGGCAGCGGTTTGAAAACACCTGGGACAATTGTGAAGGAGATTCATTGACTAATTTTAGGGCCAGTGCCTAAGGGGAAAGAATCTTTTGGAAGCACTGTTGGGCACTATTTTATTTTTTTGTCTTAATTCTCCCTCTACTTAACTAGCCAGGCACTGGTGAGTGTCATTTTTGACACTGGTCATCTATCTTGCTAGCACCACTCACCATGCCCCATCCAGGTGCCCCTCCAAAGTGGCTCCCGCCTGATATAAACACAAATAAATGGAAAGATATATGGTGCTCATGATTGGAGTAATCAACATTGGTAAAATATACGTAACACCTAAAGCAATATATCTATTTAGTTCAATCCCTGCCAAAACACCAAAACTATTTTTCACAGAACAGGAACAAATAATCCTAAAATTTGTATGGAACCACAAAAGACCCTGAATAGCCAAAGCAATCTTGAGAAAGAAGAACAAAACTAGAGGCATCACATTCCATGGCATCAAACTACACTATAAAGCTATAGTAATCAAAACAGTATTGTACCAGTACAAAAACAGACACATAGATCAATTGAACAGAATAGAGAGCCCAGAAACAAACCCATGCACATAAGGTAAATTAATCTATGACAATGGAGACAAAAATTACAGTGGGAAAAATTCTCTTCAATAAAAGATGTTGGGAAAAATGGGCAGGTCCAGTAAAAGAATAAATATGGACCACCATCTTACAGCCTATACAAAAATGAACTCAAAATAGATTAAAGACTTAAATGTAAGAATGGAAACCATAAAATTCTTAGAAGAAAATGCACCAAAAGCAAAAACAAACAAACGGGACCAAATCAAACTAAAAATCTTTTGCACAGCAGAGGAAATGATAAACAAAATGAAAATAGCAACCTACTGAATGGGAGAAGATATTTGCAAATAATATACCTGATAAGAGATTAATATCCAGAATATGTAAAGAACTCATACAACTCAATATCAAACAAATAAACAAACAATCTGATTAAAAAATGGACAGAGGACTTGAATAGGCACTTTTTTCCAGAGAAGACATACAGATAGCAAATAGGTACATGAAAAAATGCTGAACATCACTAATAATCAGGGAAATGCAAAATGAAACCACAATGAAATATCACCTCACACCTGTCAAATAGCTATTATCAAAAAGACAACAAATAACAAGCATTGGGGAAGATGTGGAGAAAAGGGAACCCTCATGCATCATTGATGGGGATATAAATTGTTGCGGTCACTATGAAAAACATTATGGAGGTTCCTCAAAATTTAAAAATAGAACTATCATACAATTCAGCAATTCCATTTCTGGGTTTTTTTTTTTGAAGAAAATAAAAACACTAATTTGAAAAGATATGTGCACCTCTATGTTCATTGCAGCATTATTTACAATAACCAAGATGTGGAATCAACCAAAGTGGCCATGAATAGATGAATGGACATAGAACATGTATTATGTATGTGTCAGGATAACAGGATATTACTCAGCTATAAAAAAAGGATAAAATCTTGCCATTTGTGACAACATGGATGGACCTAGAAGGCATAATGCTAAGCGAAATAAATCAGTCAGACAAAGGCAAGTTCTGTATGATTTCACTTATACGTGCAATCTAAAAAACAAACAAATGAATAAACAAAACAGAAACAGATTCATAGATATAGAGAACAAACTGATGGTTGCTAGAGGGTAGGGGTATGGAGTGTGGGTGAAATAGGTGAAGGGGATTAAGAGGCACAAATTTCTAGTTATAAAATAAAGTCATGGGAATGTAATATACAGAATAAGGGATATACTCAATAATATTGTAATAACTTTGGAAACAGATGGTAACTAGACTTATAATGGTGATCATCTTGTAATGTATATAAGTGGTGAATCATTTTGTTGTACACCTGAAAATAATCTACCCTTTTATGCAAATTATACTTAATAGAAAAGTAATAAATAAATTTTAAAAATAAATTTGTATTAAAAAATAAAGGCATGTGATATATAAGTTTAAAATATATATATAAATTTTAAAAAAGATGCCAGAACTTTGCCTAGTGCAAAAACATGAATCCATTGACTTCAAAAAATAGAAATATTGAAGCAAATGTGTTAAGTATGACTCACTTTCCCACCCTTTCAATACTGGAAAGGCACGGATATACTCTACCAAAATATAAAAAATACATTTATAAGAGTGTACATGAATCTTTAAAAATATCAGTAGTAGATGGCAATGAAAGATCCTACCATTAAATCCGATTTATATATTAGTAGTAGCTACTAGAGAGCAGAATTCTGGTGTAGCACTCAACTGCCAGAGACAAAGTAGTGATTATAACAAGTGCATGCATAAAGCATAACCAGATTGATGTTACCTTCAGGATATTTGGCAGTAGGGAATTTATCGTGGCATCCCTAGGACTGAAATAGAAAGACAGTCTACTATAGTTCTTATTTGTACTGCAAAACTGGGAGAAACAAAAGCTTACTTTTGTCAGGAATGAAAGATAGTAAAGATATTAAAAGTCTAATAATGGAATATTATGAATGAATTTATGTCAATAAATTTGGAACATTTTAAAGAACTTTGAAATACAAAAAAAAAGCAGTGGGTATGCCTTCTGTTATATATACATTTATATATTTGTATGTGTATATATAAATGTGTACATACATTCTATAATATATATGAACGTATATACACATATAAACATTAGCACACAGAGACTTATAAAAAAGTTATATCGTAAATATTCAATGTAAAGTAGTTGGGGGAGATGTAAATAAATGTATCATTTTAAAATTGAGGCCTTCATATCTAATAAGTGTAAAACTAATGGACAAGGATAATATGAATTAGAAGACATTGCCTATATCATGAATCCTTTAATAGCTCTACTCTTCCTAAAAAAAAATTAGGTACACATTTTGCTGTCATCTCATATATTTACTCAATTGATTCATTTGCATATAATGAGTAAAGTTGTTCAGATATTAACAGGTACTTTTCTGTTTGAAAATGCTAATTCTATTTACTTGGGTTTCAATCATGACCCAGAAAGGAGGTGGCTAGGATATTTAAATATTATTAAAGACATCTTTCCATCATTTTTCTTTCTCTTAAGTGAAAATTTTTGCTTAATCAGTTTCCCTTTTGAAAAATAAGCCTGACCTTTCTATAGAATAATATGACTCATAAATCTGACTTAAGTACACTGGATATGCTTTTCACTATGTATATACCTAAATTTGATTAAGTAGGAAAGCAAATTCTGATTGAAGAACCATGATAGAATTAAATGGCTAAATAGAATTGAGTTTTATTTAATTATTTCATAAGTACTCTTTTATTACCCATGAATTAAACTTGAGCTAAAAATAACAACATAAAATAAGTTATAAACATTCTACAGGTTTGAACTGTGGCTATGTACATATAATGCATAAAGTCTAAAAATTTATCTACCATATATCTTCTAAGGTAATAGTTAAGAGTTCGGTCATAGATACAGCACTTAGGAGTGCAATTGGTAAATGAAAAATAAAATTTATATCAGCATAAAACTATTGTCAGCTTTAAATATACAAATATATATATATATATATATATATTTATCTAGATATGTTCAAATTCATCCAAAACAAAATTCTAACTTTTGAAAGCTACTTAAAATATATAACAGAGATAAATACAACTTCTATTTATCTAAATAAAATAAAAATTTATATAGGAATAAAAATTCTATGCCACTTTTAAAGGAGCTAAACAGAATTTCATTAAGTGTACTTCACCCTATTTTGTGTGTCTGGAAAATTTAATAAGCACCATCTAGAGGTTTCCATTATATTTCATAAAATACTGAGGTAGAATCTGACTACATCAGATTATAGAAATAACATTAATTGTAGATAGTTGGAGAAATATAGATCTTAGTGAGTTTGTGGATATTAATAAGATAACAAAGGAATTATTGGTATAGGATAGCTCCACATTATATTTTCAGATTTATTAAGTATAATGGTCATAAGATAAATGTTGTAAGTATATTTTAGAAAATTACACTTATCCACAGAATTTATAGATCTATTTAGAAAGTAGTTTACACATATCTACTACAAATTGACATACAAACATGGAAGAGCTCCTAAAAGGGAAAAATAGAGACATACTTTTATAAGAAATTTAATTATCTAGAAAGGAGGCATTTGAGAGAGAAATGGAGTTGTTTCTTCTCTGTCTGTCATTATTAACAACAGTGAAATGTGTTAGCTTCCAGACATAAATAATCATTCTGCTAAGTATATAAATTACCATGTTTTATTTATAATAATAGACATTCACAGGTGTAGCATAAACAGAATTTCCCATTAACTTCTTTCTAACTCATTAGCACACATTTTTTTTAATAGTTTCAGAGCTTATACAGAAGTGGGAAAAAAACACAAAACTTGGTATAATGAGTTGTTTTATTTTTTTAAAGCCTGTCAGCTACATTAGGAAAGACACATCTTTTCCTATTTCTCACATTCAGGGAATAATTTGGTTCCTATCCCATTCATTTGGCGTTTGTCAGAGAACTCCTAAGATGTGTTAATATACAGGAAGGATTTTCATGTTTGAACTTGAGGAATCCTCAGCCCTCAAAAAATTTATTCTAAACTGGTAACCCCATTAAATAATAGAGGAATAACAATTATGTGTAACTATAGTACATAACATAGCCTAAGAATTAGCTTCTACTTCAAGATTCCAGACTTACTTAGCCAACTGAAATCTCAACATCTGTGTTTGGATGTAAAATAGGCATCTCAACACAGAATATGTAAATAATTTGAAATATTACTTTCTGTCCAACTCCCATATTTGCTCAACAGCTTCCTTCCTCCACTCTTCTTTATAAATGACAAGTCTATCTTTCTGTGTTTGAAACAAGTGGTTACCTGTAGTATTCTTGAATCTCCTACACTACATTCATTCCACAAAATAATCCTGTTGACTTTTTAATATATTCCCAAACCAGTCACTACTGATAACTTACATCACTTCCATCATGTCCTGCCATGCTAATTTTTTATCTGATTCTTAATTTAGTTTTAATATGTACTTTTCCTTGTGGTTTGCCCTTACATCTGTTATCTATATAATAGAAAGATCTTATTAAAGTGTTATGTTGGATCGTGTTACAGCTCCACTAAAAGCCTTCTAATAAGTTTTAATCTCACTCAAAGTAAATTCTGAAGCCCTTGTTATGTCTTTAAGGAACTTTATGAGCTAGAACTTGCTATCCATCTAGCGTCCCTCACTTACTGCATTCAGACACTGGCTTCTTTGTAATCCCACAAATTCAAAAAGCCTGCTTCACCTTGTTGGGTGTTTTCAATTGCTCTTCTCTCACCTAGAATGTGCTCTGTCTAGATGTTCACACGCTCAATCCCACACTTCTTTCAGAATCTACTCAAATGCCACATTATTGCAAAAGTGTGCGTTGAGTACTCTATATAAGGGAGCAATACCTTTATTATCATCCTCATTATCCTTGTCCAAATTTAAAACACTAACCACTAATGCAACATATGTATGAATTTGCTTACCATTTGACTTTTCTCATGTAGAATGTAAACTTCAATGGATCATAGATTTATCACTAACAGGGTCTTATCCATAACAGGACTTCAAATATTATTAATTGAATAAGTAAATTTGGAGATATAAACATGAATGCTACACGGTCCCTGTTGTCAACACAGCAACATAAAATTTAGGAAATGCTTCCCATTCATCACTCCTCAATTTGATCGTTCTACTAAATGAGCCAATGAATGAAATGCAAGTACAGAAATAGCTACAATTCACTCAATAATTTAATGTTTCCTAAAGAAATGTTTGTTGCTATGTACCATGCAATAGATGCCAAGTTAGCAGACATTGCATTAGGCAAACTTAATCAAAAGATGCACTTCTTAGATAATTTCTATTCATTCATAAATGTTAGATAACTCAGGATAAAGTAAAGTGTTTCTAGTCAGAGAAGCAATTACAATTTACCCTTAGGGTAAAGGAAGAGTTTATAAGAAAAGAAAACAATTTTAAAAGTACTTTAAATATTTTAGCACTATCAATGAGACAGAGTGGCTCAAATACAAATAACTATCTGTGTTCCTTCAAATAATTCAAGCATAAAGAAGACAAAGTTAGGCATGAATATACAATAATAAAACAAATGGGTAAGAAAAAAAGAGATCAGAAAAAAAGGAACAGAAGAGGAAATTGATAAATGAGTAATAACTGCCTTAACAAAATGATGTAAACAGAAAGCTAATTATGGGTGGGAATTGTATGCCCAGACCCACAGAACAGCTATGACAACAAAGACAACATTTATCAATAAAAACAAGTATGTATGCAGCTGAAATCCAAACGGAAAAATGACCACTCTTCTCTGAAAATATTGAACTAGTTAACTAAATTTGTGTACATCAGGCATATTTGTTGGCTAAAGAACTGAACTAAAATAGAGGAATCAAATGAAATTCTATACTGTTGATAGTGAAATCCCACTTCCATATCACAACTCAAATACAAGAATGCTGTCACCAGGCTTATTTATTGGCAAAACATGTTAAGTTTTCCTCTTTGGGAAAAACCAACCAGCTCAAGGGAAAAGACCTGCAGTTATTTTTGGTGAATAATCTGCCAGTGAAAGAATTGAATTAACTCAGTTCCTAGTGACGTTCACTAGTGGTTTATCACTTACAAAGAGTTCTCAATTAGTTTTATAGTAAGTACATGGCTCTTAAATATATGAAGACTGTCAAAAATCACCTGACATTTAAAGCAAGTCTCCATAATAAAAGGCAAAAGTCAAACTAACAAACAAATAAACAAAATAACTCAGAGGAAATTGAATCAAAGGTAGGAGCAAAAGATGTCTTTGAGGGCTTCCCTGGTGGCGTAGTGGTTGAGAGTCCACCTGCCGATGCAGGGGACAAGGGTTTGTGCACTGGTCCGGGAAGATCCCACATGCCGCGGAGCGGCTAGGCCTGTGAGCCATGGCCCCTGAGCCTGTGCGTCCGGAGCCTGTGCTCTGCAACGGGAGAGGCCACAACAGTGAGAGGCCCGTGTATCACAAAAAAAAAAAAAAAAAAAGATGTCTTTGAAAACAAAGACACAAAATCACAAAACAATGAATGTACTCAGAGTTAAAAGAAAATATTCAGCCTAATAAATAATAGTAAGAAGCTTATAACAAGTTTTATTTATAAAACAAGAAATAGGTTTTGTAAATTAAGAATTTAAAAATAAATTTTAATAGAATGTTCCAGAAAATAGAAAAACAGTTAAAGTTATGGAAAAGAAGCAGAGAGAGAGAGTGGATGTGGAAGGGAGAGAACAGGTGAAAAGAGAAGAGAGAACAGAAGAGGAAATTAGAGAAGACAAGAGAGAATTAAGGATGATTCCAGGAGGTCTAACAAAGTAAATTTCCAAAAAGAGAGAATAGAAAGGTATGTATAATTTGAGGTGTTTTTATGTATTTATTTTTTACTTAGTTATATTTATTTATTTATATTTTTAACTTAATTTTTTTAATTTTTATACAATTATAAAAATTTTATAAAGGTTACTTTCCATTTACAGGTATTGCAAAATATTAGCTATATTCCCCATGTTGTACAATGCATTGTTGAGCCTATCTTATACCCAATAGCTTGTACCTCTCACTCCCCTACCCCTATATTTCCCACACACACACACTGATAACCTCTATTTTGTTCCCTATATCTGTCTGCTTCTTTTTGTTATATTCACTAGTTTGTTATATTTTTTAGATTCCATATATCAGTGATATCATACAATATTTGTTTTTCTCAGGGTTGTTTTTATTTATCAACATGGGATAAAGGAGTAGAGAATAAAGCATCAGAAACTCTTAGTGAGAGAACCAAGTGATTTAATTGGTTCATGTCAAATTAACAATAGAGAAAAAATATTTACTCTGCGGTCAGATGTTTTAGTCTGTTTCTTGCAATGTGAACTACTTATTAATTACATGTTTAAATGGTCATAAGCCTGCTAAAGCAAGCAAAATTGTACTTTTTGCTAAAAAATAAACGTTTAGCTTAGCAATTTAATCACAAAAATATAGGGAGGACAAACCCTGTTCCCCCCTCCCCCAAAAATAAAAAAACAAGCTGGAAATGAAAAGTACATACATATAATTTCTTTATAATTAAATATATGTATATAATTTATAATAAATTAAACTTAAACATTTTAAAATGTAAATGTGACAGCTAGACTATTCCTCAAAATGTTTCTGTTTTAAGTTTTCTTCATTTCATCTTCCCCATTTTATAAATTTTACTACTGGCTTTTTTTTAGATCTAAAATAATACAATTAAATACAATTTAAAAATTAAAACTCTTCTATACCTTCATTGTTTTAAAATTCTATCTGAATAATGTGTTACACTTTTTAGAACATGGGAAGTCTCTTATTACAAAGTGTTTTCCCTCCTTTTCACCCTGTTTTTGCCTAAGTTATAATCAGGAAAGTTTCTCCTGCAGTGTTTAGTTAATGATAAATCTCTAGTCAAAAGCTCACAGGGAGTTTCACTTTGTCTGAGGCCAAGCCTTTCATAATTATGTGGTTTTTGCCTTACATAGAACCACCTCATTCATGGATCCCATGAGAGTGAAATCAAGCTGTCTTCCCCTCACAAGGCACTTTGCATTGGATTTGAGGTGTACATCCATATTAAAGCCTTTTTCCTGATTTTTCTGACTAAAGGGAATGCATTCAGAGAAGGCATTTTTTTAAACCTATATTATTAAAGCAACTCTGGCTGAGACATTTCCAAAAGAGCTTCTTTAAAATCTTTGAAATTATTTTTGATCATAAACCATATTGGTTTTTAGTGACTATTGATAAATGTCTCTACACTTATATAATTATTACTCATTTATACAATTATTATGTATCTGAGGGTCCATTACTTCTAATCTGTATAATAATTTCAACAGTCAAGAAGAGACATAGATAACATAAAAGAGAGTAGATTGGAAAGTTAGTGGAATGGGAAATTAATATTTATTGAGCAACTTTGGTTGAGTACGTTAAATATTTTATCTAATACGAAGAAGGAAAGAAAACCTACAATTTGACTGTTAATGTTAGAAGTTTATTCAAGAATATACTAAAAGAATGTAAAACATATAATTAAACTGATTTGAGAGAGCAATTGACTATGAGTGTCTGAAGTAAATAAGCAGGAAAAATTAAGGTAAACTGAATTTTAAGTCCTCCTCTAAATAAATTAGATGATCCATGCCCTATAAATTCATCCCTTTCCTTATTTGGAACATGCAGAAAATCTCTAGCATTATCTGTTCACAGCAATTTTTCTATAAAGAGAAGCAGAAATATCAAGGAATCATCTCTTAAACAAACTGAATCTTGGAAAAATTTTTTAAAGAATTTTAATAGTGTTTTCTGATAAATTAGAGATAAGTAATAAATGAAGAAAAAATTTAGCCATGACAGTTCACATATATGTTCAACAAATCAGTATGCCATTATAACAAGTGATTTACTGATTATTTTTTCCTATATATACTTAACTATAGTTAGTAATAAGTTATATATGAGAACTTAGACTTTCCATCATGTTTGAAGATAATATTGCTACCTATAAATGTAACTTTAGAATTTGAAACATATTTCAGTTTCAAATTTAGAGTGAATCACCTGTTGATTCTAAAACTTTGTGTTTATTAAGAAAACATATTTATAGTTACTGTTGTGTTAATTAATAAGCATTTAAAATAATAGTTGGCTTCATATAAAGAATGAAAGAGGTGCAAATATACAATTCTAGAATTTACAGCCTTATTTGGAAAATATGCCACATACCTGAAGAAATCAAGAATTTAAGTGCTCTATGCTAATTTACACATAGTTAGGATATGTAACAATTACCATGTAATTATAATGCAAGTATATATTTAAGCCTTAGTGGGGAAAAAAACCCAAATCTATAGTTAATAGTCTTGTGTTAACATTCTAGCCTTTCCAATTATCAGATGATTAACATCTAACAAATTCCATAAACTACCCAAGATTTAGCTTTATAATTGTAGTATAAAGAGTAACTATTACATTTAGTGGTTGTTTTGAGATTAGATATAATCTATATAAAGTACTTAGCATGCCAGGTCAGGGGAACACTCTTGGTAGATAATTTTATTAGTTATAATTCAGATATCTATAAAGAATGCAAAGCCAGGATTTGAATTTGTAGAGTAAAACATGGAGTTCTTCACAATGATCTTGAAGCACATAGAGAATTAAAGAATATATACATGAATCAACTAGTTCCAGACATATCTGAATCTGGATATAGTATCAGGACTTCAACTATCAAAGCAAAAAAATAAAGTCATCATTATTTTTAGATACTCTCATAATAAATGTTTTCTTAGAAAACATAAAATTGTCTACCAAGAGTGTTCCCCTGACTTGACATGCTAAGTACTTTATATATATACTTTATATAGATTATGTCTAAATCTCAAAACAACCACAAAAGATAATAGTTACTCTTTCTACTTACAATTATAAAGCTAAATCTTGGGTAGTTTATGGAATTTGTTAGATGTTAGTCATCTGATAATTGGAAAAGTCAGAATGTTAACACAAGACTATTAACTATAGATTTGGGTTTTTTCCCCACTAAGACTTAAATATATACTTGCATTACAATTACATGGTAATTGCTACATATCCCAACTAGGTGTAAATTAGCATACGGCACTTAATTCTTGATTTCTTCAAGTATGCTGCATATTTTCCAAATAAGACTGTAAATTCTAGAATTACATATTTGTACTTCTTTCATTCTTCATATGAAGCCAAATATTATTTTTAAATGCTTATTAATTAACCCAACAGTAACTATATAACAATTGTCTTCTATGGACTCTATATTTATGGATATATTTAATTTTCAAAACACTCTTGGAGAGTAGGTACTGTTATTATTGCCCACATTGTCAATTAAAGAATGTCACTGGCCATCTGGTTCTACAAGGCTTGAGACACTTCAGTCTCTGACCTTCAACACATCCTGAAAAGAATTCAATGTGGAGATCCAGAATGATGCACTCTGTGCTCTGGGAAAACTAGCAGAATAGGTCTTCTGACAGTCAGGAGAAAATTTTATGAACACCAATTCTTGCATCTTCCCATACTTAGAAAAGCACTAAATTTATTAACAGAGATATCTGTTCCTCTTGGCTAACAGTAATCTTCTACCAAGATGTGTGCGTGACTGCACGTACCTCTTCTCCCAAATCACATATATACTGACCTTCCCCCACCTCTTTGAAACAGTTCCTCAGAGCTATCTGAGAGGCTGTCCCCCAGGCTATGGTCATCAGTGAATCCCCAGATAAAACTGAAACTTACAGTTCTCATGTTGTGTGTTTTTATTTGTCAACAATTTCGGTGACCACGAAAGGACCCAGAACAGACTTCTCTCCTTCAGCTGAACTCTATGAGGATTCAGAGCCTGGGTACAATCAAGGGGCCCTCGTTCCCATCCACTTCCTCATTGAGGCCAGGTGAATTTAGGTGAGTCTCTCCTGGTTCTCAGATCTCCTGAATATTGGTTGATGATCCTGAGTTTTATTTGGCAGTGAATAACAGTTACCTAGGGAAAGCTGGGTGAAAGATACTGGGGGAAATCCACCCCCCACCCCAGTTGAAAGATACTGGGATTTTCTCAGTTGAAACATACTAAGCAGTCTGGACTGTGTAATTAGGTAGGAGGCTGGGCTAATGTTTTTCCACAATTAGGCTAAATGAAGAGTATCAGAAAGCCAACCTCCATTAACATCCCAGCCAGGTTAATGTACATATGGAACTTATACTTACAAGTACTTACTTAATTGGAAATTAAAGCAAATCTCACTCTGAAAATGGCCATGATGGGGCACTTTTGACATTCCAAACTGGCTTTTGTGCACACAGTTAGAGAAAGCCAGCTTGATAAAACATCCTTCTAGATTTCTGACCCTAAGGGAACAAGTCCTTCTAAGAGGAGCTTGCATGTCTCTTCCTGTGGTTTGAGATATAAGTTTTCTACCAGGGCTCTCAGGAAATCTTATCTTACTCTTATCTAGACCATCTCCAATTCCTGAGATTAAAAATAAAAAGGGAGAAAAGAGGCCTTTTGAAACTCAAGCAAGTAAACTTAACTTATTCCCACTGTTATTTATAAACTAGTGAATTTTACACTATAATACCCGATTCATGACTGAGTATTGAAAAGAAATTATGAGATCTCTGTTTGTGTCTGTCTGTATATCTGTGTGTACGTTATAGATATGCCTCTACCTCCAGACAGTATTACCAAATTAATTTGTAAATGAACTCTATTTAATTGGCTTAAAGGAAATTAAGTACTTATATAAATTCTTAGAAGTATAAAAAAACTAACCCAAATGAATTTCAGGTTCGTATGATCTGGGTAATAGTCAGTATTAAATTAATATTTGATATTAAAATTAGTTTGTTGATTTAATTAATACAGACATATCTTTAAAGTCATCAACATTTAGTAAATACTTTTATTATACCTACATTTACTAGAAGTCAATTAAGATCTTATTATTTCTGTTAAAAAATTTGTCAGAAAAAAAAAAACCTTGGTATGATGAAATTTTTGTAGGTAAATTAAATGTAGTAAGAGTTTTTAGTTAAACTCTTTAGGAATAATTATGTCTTAGGAATATCCACTTAAAAAATACCAGGTATTTGGTAACTTGAAACCTCGGGGTTCTGCTAAATGAAGTTAAATGATGGACGGTTATTGAATAAAACTAGATCATTTCCAAATAAAATAAGACACTGGAATATTAATTACTGAATATAGGTTTCCTTTTACAGGGAAACTAAATATATTTGTAACTGTTAATAAATATGTTTGGTGTAACACTGAGACATTATCTATAAGAAAGCACATGTTTTCAGTAATTATAAATTGTATTTATAATTTTGCCAATATACAGATTGCTAGTGTACAATTGGTTACTTCTTAGTTTTTACTAGAAATTAAAGTTTTTAAGCGCTAACAATTCTAATAAAAAATGTAATTAAAACTACTTAGGAAAACATTTTTGTGTGCAAGGAAAACTCTGAAGGTAAAATAGGAAGTTATAGAAGGTTGTGGAAAAGAAACTCAGAAAAAGTTTCTGTTCATGAACAGAACACTTGCATCTATATTTCCCACTGAGAAAGGGCCCCTGCACCACATTGGTCTATAGCGAGGACTGCTGACCTCAAATTCACCTTAAAACAATGCTCAAACAGAGACGAAACAACGCCCACACCAGGATGAGAAGACAACAGCAGAAGTAGGCAAGATGCCAAAACTCACCTGCATAATTATACATGTTTTCTTAATTTCTTAGACTTTTGCATATGAATCATTTTTTTTCTATCATGGGCACACTCCTATACAGTTTTAAAATTAATCCAATTATTGGGTTTATGATCAATTATCCACATCTAGTACTTCTGGGTTACCTTGGTGGATTTCTCCTCTCCAAGGCTCTAACTGGATAGCCTGTAGGAAATTTACTCTAGAAAAATGAAATTATAGTTCTCTTCAGGCCACTATTACTATTACTAGATGGGATCCCCCTCACTTGGCCAAACAATTATACTTGTTCTGATCATGGTCATGAATAAAAATTTTCTTTAAAGGTTATTCAATCTCAGTCAGAACAGTGAGCTAAATCTCTGTCAAATGCCATAATCTCCCATTATTAGAAGGAAACTTCATGTAATTATGGATGGATATATAAAGTTAACATCAGGCTACAATCACTTAAGTTTAAAAGCTCCCTTATGTTGGGAACATTTAAACCATACTAAGGATAATCAGCTTAATAACACTAGGAAATTGGGCTGGGTGTCTTATGAAGAAGGTCAATATATCATTACCTTTAAGATAGTGATTCATGTGGGACAGACTGACTCAGATGACCTGGGAATATACTGGGTAATAGTTTGTTGAAGTTCTTGGCTTAAATTCTTAGTAAGGACCCAATTAATCCTATTATCTATATTACTTGTATTCTGCTTATTTTACAAGATGGTGGTTTCGTACCTTACCAAATGTGTGACTGAGCCTTTAATAAAAATAATGATGACTAGGTGACTTAAAATGATTGACCAAATATATAGTTCTATATGAAATCAATGACTGTAATAGTGTAACTCTAGATATGGGAAGAAGCAATAAGAAGGAAACTTTTCCTGGACCATAATAGACCAGTAAATCAGGTAGTCCAGTGATATTTGGCTACAATTAACAGGGTGTAGTCTACTAATAGCACATTGATTGACTTATCAACAGAATCTGGGCCTGACATAGGAGTGAGGATTCCTAGTACCATGGGACAAAATGGTCACTAAATGCCTCCTAAACCTTGGTTGAATTTATGACCATGAGGGAACACTGCCAAGTAAAGAATGTTCTCTCCATCTGGTGCTACAAGGATTGAGACCCTGCAGTCACTAAACTTCAACACACCCTGAAAGGAATTCAGGATGGAGATCAGGAATGATGGATTCTGTGCTCTGTGGAAACTGTCAGAACAGGCCTTCTAATAGTTAGATATTTTCAGAAGAAATTCTTATGAACCTCAATTACTGCATCTTCCCATACTTAGAGAAGCATCAAAATCATTAATGGATTCCTCTTGACGCACAGTAACCTTCTACCAAGATATATGCTTGCCTGCATATACCCCTTCTCCAAAATCACATATATACTGACCTCCCCCCACCCCAAACCTCTTCAGAGCAATTCCACAGAGCTGAGAGGCTATCTCCAGGGCTATGGTCCTAATAAGTTCCTAAATAAAACTGAAATTCACAGCTCTCATGTTGTGCATTTTAATTTCAGTTGACAGAGAGCTTGAATAAATTGCCCAAAGTCATATACTTTGCAAGTTATAGGGTCGGGATTTAAATGCAGCTGTTCTCAATACACATACAGAGAATACTTTCGTGAAAGAATACTTACTAACAGAATTAATGCAGTGCATGAATTCCTTTTATAGGAATATTTTAATTAAAATTTTAGACATTATATTACATTCTTCCCCATAAAATTCATGAAAACAATGTCATACTCTCTCTAGTATCCTCCATACTTATTCAATATATTTCTGCTTTAATATAACAGGAGATGGCTGAAATAGTGAGTGAGTGTAGGCCATGAAAATGGTCCTGAAGGAAACAAAATAGACATTATTGGAAAATATGAAATAAAAAACTGTTTTAGTGTTAAGTTCAATGGTGCATAATGTAAAGAGTTGAAACTGAAGAAAAAAAGAAAATTTATATTACAGTTATTGAATATCTAATAAAATAAATTATAATTTCTGAAAACTGTAGAATAGTGGAATGTCTTCAAGTACATGTGACAGGTAATAAATAAGTTTTAGTGGCAACATTTTGGATTTAGTAGAACACTGGAAAATAAAATTGTGCATGGTAAATAAATTACCTGAGTTACTAGAATTTAAATCAATGTAAAAAAAATAAGTTAGATATTTGTGATAGCAAAACAAAAAGGGTTAATATTTAAAATTCAAAAAGTGAAACTTACCAGCACTTGTAGGTTGTATTAATACAGAACAAAATGAAGGTTAATTATTAAAATGCCTAAATAATCTTTTTTTCTTCCAAGATGAATAGACTTGTACAGATGAGGCTATGTGGTCTGCTGTAAATAAGCACATACTATCTGCAAAACATTCCACTAGGCAATGTAGTATTAAGGACAAAAGCTAATGATGCTTTCTATTTTCAAGTGCTTGCTACCTTCATAGAAAGACAAATGGACCAGGCCTAGTTGTACACAGGAACAAATATAATTGGGTGAAAAAGGAGCATTTTAGAAAGTGCTACATATTCAGTGGGAGATAACAGGGGGCATGCTTTATTCTTATCAGAGCTACCAAAGTAAAATTACTCTTTTAGGAACTATTTTGAAACCTTACTTTGAGAATTACTTTGAGACCCATTGAGACGTGATTTACAAGAAAAAGAAGAAATTATACTTAAGAAAACATAAAAAAGGGCATGTAGGTGTTGAGTGCTTACGTTTTTCCAAGCACTTTACATGAAGTACATCATTTATATTCATTTAATCTATCTTTATTTAATCTACACACTAAAAGCCTTAGATAGCATTATTTCCTTTCTATAGTTGTAGTTAGTACAATTAAGAGAGCTTTAAGATCACACTTCCAGTCATCAGTGTCAGGGTTTGACCTGGCATAAATAAGTAAAAAAAAATGTCCTTTTCACTACAACACCAACATGGTATCAATCTTTACAGTGTTCTGAAGTGTGAGGAAACAAAATGAAAACAATTGTATAGTATATTTTAATGTAACAGAGATGAATTTTTGAGGTTGCTAAGCTTTTTTTTGTCTTTATTTCTCATGAAAGACAAACTATAATTCTGAGGAGTAAGGTGTGTTTGTTGTAAAGGTGGTAGGGAGATTTTTTACAGCTATATTTGGGACTGATTACAGGGAAGTAAGAAGGAGAAACTGCTGAGATATTCTGGGTCAGTGGTTCTCAAAATTTACAACACAACACAAACACCTCGGGCCTAAATTTGCATTTCTAACTAGTACGTGGGTGAGCTGATGTTGCTGGCCTAGGGTCCCAATTGAAGAACCACTGCTCTAGGCAGGAAAACACCTGCATTCAGAGAGACATGGCAGAATAATATTCATCTGGATTTTCTACTGTTTTGCGACTCCTTAGGCAAAGGAATAAGATTTGTGTGATAGTATCTTTTCATTGATTATAACATAATTAATTATATTAAAATTCTAAAATTTTAATTAAATTAAATTCCGAAGTTGGGAATCTAATATACTATAAAGGATCTGCATTAATATATCAGGACTGCTTTAAATTCCTGAAAACATGAAGAATTAAATAAATATGCTACCAGTCAGCAGAAGGAAATATACCATCTTTAAAATTGCATGTCACTGCTGTGTGAAATGCTCTCATTCCCTTCAGTAAAGGGTAAAAATGTCATGCATAATTTAAAAAAAATACTTTTGTGTTTTGATTTTGAATATGCATCCTTATTATTTGAATACATTCAGTAATTCTAAATAAAACTCATTTTCACAATTAATTTGCTTGTGTTATATACAAAATTACATTCAGTAATTCTGAATAAATATATCCACACATTTTACTTTATTCCATATTTCATTAGACATATCTCTTACATTTATGTATTATAGGAAGAAATATGGGGCAGATGGGAAAAAGCCTTCCGTTATTTGTTTTCTCTACCTTATGCTTTATATTTAATCAATAAAGAATAGATATGATTAATTATAGATTGTCTAACAAACTAAATATCTTTAGCAAATTAAAGCAATTCTTTTTATCTATTGGTCATGATATAATACCTTCTCCAAAATTAGATCTTTTACATAATTTTAAACAGAAAATATAAAAGCATTTACTGTTTTACATAAAATCAAGTTATGTAATCTAATATGATCAAATGCTATCAAACAAAATCTTCTTTAATTTTGAGAATACTGAATGAATATTCAAAATGTGCATATTCTTAAACCCTAACCCTAAAGAAATGATTGAATCTAAAACATGCATATAGTTATTTTATATTGGATGGAAAAATAGGAATATCTTTGCAAGTATTGAGTACACATAAATGAAAAGAAACATTATGTTGCACTGAACCACAATAGGTTTGTGTTTAAATAATTCTCTAAATAAAGTATTTCTAATGGGTTAGATATCTCACACTGTTAGAGAACAGGATGGGATCAAAGACGTAAATGTTGCCTCTAAATGTTGAGCTTTCTAAATAAATGGTTTCAGCCTTAGAAAGATGTTAAGGTTAGGGATTTCTGGCTGGAAAATATAATTCTGAATGTCAAGTTCATGGTATTCAAGCTCTTCTGCTTTAAATGTCAGGGCTGTTCTCCTGTATCAAGCATTGGACTGATAAAAGCAGCCAGGGAAATAGAAAACAGAAATGAAATCAAATATGACATATGGAAGGACAGAGCAGAGTACTGGGAAAACTCACATCCTTCACTGGAAAAGAAACAGTACTTGAATTAAATTTCTGAAAATGAGTTAGGGTTGTTTTTAAATTTTATATTCATCACCAGAAAACTACAAAATTGTGAAAATAAAATAAACTTTGTATAATCTGATTTAAAAGAATGAAATTGAATGATTTTTTTCACTGTGTAACCAAAAGTTAAAAATAGAAGTTTTGTAGGAAGGATATACACAAAAAGTTTTCTTTTTCACTTAACTATGGTTTTTCTTACTTGCCTTTTTCGCCTCTTTACTTGAACATAAGAAACACTAACACCTGGTCTATCAAACATTCGTGAGATGAGAGCTTATTTGACAAACTGCTGATTGACAACGTATTTTTCTTCAGTGGAAAAAGATCAGAGAATGTGTCTCCATTATATACCATCACTTTAAGTAGGATGTAAATCTAAAGTGATATAAAATGCAGCCTATCTATTCAAGAATTTTTATGTGTTTATGTTTTAGATTTCGAATCACAGTTGATTATTATTTATTTATTTTTTTTGCGTTATGCGGGCCTCTCACTGTTGCGGCCTCTCCCATTGGGGAGCACAGGCTCCGGACGCGCAGGCCCAGCGTCCATGGCTCACGGGCCCAGCCGCTCCGCGGCATGTGGGATCCTCCCGGACCGGGGCACGAACCCGTGTCCCCTGCATCGGCAGGCGGACTCCCAACCACTGCGCCACCAGGGAAGCCCCCATAGTTGATTTTTATTATATGTTTTGTTGACAGTATAACATGTGATAAGGTGCTGGAATTTTTTAAAAAGTGTAAGGCACATGAAAAACAGTATGACATAATCTACTCTACAGACCCATGGGTGATAAAATCAGAAATAGGAACACTTTCATTTACTTTAGAAGAATATAAAATTTCAGCCATACTTCTCTATCATTCCTATATCTGCTTATATAAAAAAAGGTGGATTATCCTCATTTTATATATTATGTCTTTCAGGGTTAGGTACTTCCAATATTGCACTTTGATTTTATAGAGCAAATTATGCTTATTTTTAAAAGAACATCTTATAGCAGCTAGATAATAAAATTTGCTTAATATATTTAATGTATTAATAATAATGTCTCTTAAAATATGGTAAATTATTTTAAATAAAATTTCCTTGGTCATTCTACCTATTGTATGATAAATAAAGTCCAAATGGAAACAAATATATCTGCAAGTGAGATGTTACTTATTGCACATTCCTTTCTTATCCTTTTTGATTGTTTTCTGTAGAATGGACTAACATATGCTCTCATGAGACTATTAAATAAACAAAGGTTCCACAGCAATTTTATTTCTATTTCTTTAACTTTAATGGTGATCTATTGAATCTGTACAAAAGGCGAGAGTTTAGTTAAAATACTGCCTAGACTTTTCCCCTCTCTTGCCTTCAAAAATTTAATACTATTATTAAATCTTCTACTGTTTACCTTTGAATAATGTGTGTAAGACTTATTTAGTTTTCTCCTTTCTACAATTTCCTCCACTCAATAGCAATAAATTAGCTAGTCCGCTTAATGCAAATTTTTGGAGCTCTTTTCTGTGTATGCTTTTCTCATACTAAGAACTCTTCCAGGGAACTTCCAACCACCTAGGTGTTTGAATGCTAATCTCTGTGACCTCAACTCTGCAAATCACTCTATGATCTCTTGGGATCCGAATGTGCTCCCTGGCAGAAGTTTAAGCATTTATAGGGCTCCTTTCATTTGTTTTCCTTTCTTCTGGGGTCATGCTACTGTGCTTCTATTGTGCAATGACTGAAAACTATTGCTTCATATTTTATCCAAATTCTATTTTCTTAAAATGAAAATTACACCTAATAACATGATTTACTTCATCACCGCTAAAACAGAAATCAACATTGTTTTCTCAGAGTTCACCACATAATTATAATATATAGCCAGGGTTAAAAATCACTCTATAAAGTAGAATGTACTTTCTTTCAAAATAGAGAAACCTTAAATTATCCTAAAATACAATACACATTAATTTTCTTCCTATCCCTTCAACTTCTATCCAGTTTCATCTTACCTCAAAAGATAGATTTAGGGTATTTTTAAATTTTCTTAAGCTAACCTTTTATTTCTTTTATCTATTTAGTTTCTGGCTTCTTGAAGGTTCAGTCCTCACATCAGCAGTATTGACATTAACTGAGAGCACATTAAAAATCTAGAAGTTCATCCTCTCTCCCAGATCTGCTGAGTTGAAGTCTGAAGATTTGCAAGATCCTCAGGAAATACCTGAGTGCCCTATGTTCTGAGAAATCCTAAATAATATACATGCTACAAAACTAATGGAAACCAAATAAAGCTGATACAGGAGGAATCAAGAAAACTAATAAGACTTTTAAAAGACCGTCTAAAAGGTGAGTTATTTTGTTTTCAGTTGTGCTGATCATGTATATGCAACTGCTCTTATATTATATATTTTTTTATTATCTTATAGAAAATTTCCCCCTCAAGTGGTGAAGTGATACTCAAAGTAAATATCACATGTGAAAAGTGAATTGCAGCTCTTGCATTTTTTTTGTGTGTGTGAGCCAGTTCCAGTGTACAGGTCAACAGCAACATGCAGTCTTTTTCTAACATTAGTTTATTCTGTCATTTAGTTCCATTTAGTGTCATGTTGTGTTAGAATTGTTAGAGTACACATACACCAGTTCAAGGAAAGAATGGTCATTCTTCGGAAATAATTGACAGAATAATAAAACTTTCACTACTTTAGTTTGCAAGAAAATCAAGACATCAATAGTTATGTCACTTCTCCTTCAGTCCTTCTGAAATCTGTATGGAATGCTATAAATGAATAGGTGGATTATCATGTTTATTTAGAGAAAGGTAAAATGCTTTTGAAAGATGAATGTAAATATATTATTTATTATTAAGGTAAATTTAGCAGTATTTTTTTTCTGCTTAATACTTCCTTCAACTCAACAATCTAATTAAGTAAACTTGTTATAAATATCTTCTGAGAGCAAGGTAATGTGCTGGGGGCTGCATAGAAAGATAGATGTCTTTATCAAAGACCTAACAATTTGGTCGGGGCACATGAGGTATAAAGAGGAGAAAAATCAATGGAAAGTAATGTGTCATTAAAGAATACCAGTGGATATAAAAAAGAGAGAGAGGGAGAGAGAGAGGGAGATAACATTATTTAGCTTAGAAATCAAAAGGAAATTCATGGAGAAAAGATAAAATGTAGTCAGTTGTTAATGATACCGGGTTGGAATTCCTGGTGGAGAGTATCACATTGGGAAAAGTCTGATGGCAGGAAACAACAGAAGTGGTTTACCTGGCTGATTATATAGGAAATTTGAGGGAAGAAAAGTTTAAAATAATATCTTGAGTGGGGCCAAATAGGGAAAGGGAGAATTTATATGCAATGCAGCTGGAAAGTTTTTGACTGAGTGACAAAAGCAGTGATCTCTTTAATAAGCTACAGCATTACACAAATGAGCTGGAGAAATGTGGAGTTATTTACAAGGTCTGCAATAATCTTGGTAAGAGAATAATCAGAAAGGAAAGGAGGCATTATACATAGATGAGGTAGTGGAGGTAGGTGCTACACCAATTTGACAATAATTGGATAGAGAGAAATTCCTGAAGAATCAAAGATCGCCCAAAGGAATCTAGCCAATTTATTAAGAGATAGTCCCATCTGCAGATATTGTAAAGTAAAAAGAAAGAACCAATTGCATTAAGAAAGGGGTTTGGGACAAGCTAAATTTATGATGCTAGTGAAAAATCTAGGGAGAAATGTACAATAAGCAGATAAAATGCATGTCTAGAGTTAGCAGTAAAAATAAAGACCTATCAATTTAATTTGGTTTCCATTAATTTGTAGTATGGATAGTATGTATATAGCTAGAAGATAAGGTAAAGATGTAGAATTGCATGAGGACCACAAAACATATTTGAAAAAGATATGAAAAGACCAAGAAGTAAATTAGAGAGCATAGTTTTAAGGAGTTACTAGAGAAAGCCCACGCACAGAAACGAAGACCCAACACAGCCAAAAATAAATAAATAAATAAATAAAAATAAAATTTTAAAAAAAAGTAAGATTTTCATTTAATCCTCTATTGTGCTCTTGGTTTCACTTATTGCTTTGTCCCAAAATTCAACTTTATCTTGATATTCACTGTATGACTATTCCCTCTACCTATCCAAATAATCATTGCTGTTTAGACACAGACAACCTCGTATCCTGATGTGATAAACAGCAGTAGCAGTTCTACTCTACTTCATTTCACAGTGAGTCTAGAAAAGCT
Source organism: Stenella coeruleoalba (assembly GCF_951394435.1). Taxonomy (NCBI): domain Eukaryota; kingdom Metazoa; phylum Chordata; class Mammalia; order Artiodactyla; family Delphinidae; genus Stenella; species Stenella coeruleoalba. The sequence continues at coordinate 34,603,419 of NC_137164.1, read as the reverse complement.
AGAGTTATAGAACACTCTTTGTTTTTTTTTTCAAATAATTCTTTTATTCTTTAAATTTTTATTTTATTTTATTTTATTTACTTTTGGCTGTGTTGGGTGTTCGCTGCTGCGCATGGGCTTTCTCTAGTTGTGGAGAGCAGGGGCCACTCTTCATCGCGGTATGCGGACCTCTCACTGTCACGGCCTCCCTTGTTGCGGAGCACAAGCTCCAGACGCGCAGGCTCAGTAGTTGTGGCGCACGGGCTTAGCTGCTCCACAGCATGCGGGATCCTCCTGGACCAGAGATCGAACACACATCCCCTGCACTGGCAGGTGGATTCTTAACCACTGCACCAGCAGGGAAGTCCCTGGGGTTATAGAACATTCTTAATCCACAGAATATCCTCAAAATGAAGTTGAGGCCACAGATGATTGAAAAAAATTGGGAAAAATATTGGTTAAAAATTCAAATATTTTATCTGGCATCCATAGCCTAGAATTGAAAGAAAACAAAGATGAAAATATGTATGTAAGGGAAGTATTTTCTTTAATGCAGTAGGTATTTTTTGATTACTTATTATCTAACCCTAACCCTGACTGTTAGGCACACTTAGATATAAAAAGTTACCCTTGCCATCAAGCAGCTCAGGATCTAGCTGCTGAGAAATGAAAAGGAAATAATTCATGAATAATTAATGAGGGGCCAAATCAGGAAAGGAGAAAGATATAAAATAATAGTAAAATTTGATCGGAATCACAAGGAGGGAAGAAGATTCTGGTATAATGTAGATTGATTCTTCCATAAGTGTGCCTATGAGGGCCCCTGCTAAGTTGTCAATATCCTCTCCAGCAACCCTGCTTTTACAAGTCCTCGTGCAATAATGAAAATTAGACAAGTGTAGTTCTTATTATTATAAAAAGGAAAACTACATACATCTGTGCAGGAAGAATATTCAAGAGAAGTAGAGAGTTTTCAAATGGATACTGAAAAAGGCATTTATAACTTTCAAGGACCATTGTTATTTCTTCTGTTTTTAATTTTTTCCACTTCATTTCATTTGTCCCCAAATCAAGATATTTTCTGATCTATATTATTGGTCTGTTGTGAATCAAGATCAAATTTAACAATATAGTACACGGTGCAAAGTGATGTCCAGATAGTACTATTAAAGTCATTCCTCTTTGTTGATGAACCTATCAAACCTTTAAAATAAATTTAAATTAGAAAACTTAAAATAGATTATTAATTACATATTAAGTAAAATAGCTATGATATAATTCTGGCATACCAGTTCATGAAATTGGGGCTCTTTGTAATTTGATTGTGATAATTTTGTTCTCTATATATTTATGATTTATAGAAAGCTGACTTTAAAAATTATGAGATGCATATGACTGATGTAATTAGACCATGAAAATGAATGAAATCTTCTGACATATTAGGCAGTAACTCATTTAAATGAGATGCCTAATTTGTTAGCTTCCAGAGTCAGATCAATTTTAGATAAGTAATTTATATTACTGAATTATATTCCAATTTATACAGACAAAAATATTAAGCACTGTACGGTCTGTTGAGGGACTGCCAAAAAATCATGGATTTTAGTGCTGAGAAGGTTAAGTATATAAATGTTTAATGACTTAAACCAACAAGCAAAGATTTTTAAATGCAGTAAAAATAAATGATAGAGTTCAAAGTGTTGACAAATGCTAATTTATGAACTATTAAACTTTACCAGCTGGGATAGGTACTGCAGGTAGTCTTCTAATGAAGGAAGTCTTTTGCAAGCCAATAATATTGTTGTAATTTACTTCTAATAATGTATTCTAATAGAATTTGCACTAAGAATTTGAAATGCCTTTTTCATTGGTAATGAATGGAGTGTTGGTTTATAACTGAACTACAGGGATCTATTTATAACCACTTAAACACTCACTGAGGCTTGAGGATGTGTATGGATGGTATTTATGCAAAATAAAGATATTTCAAGTGAGAATGATTTGTCACTTAGTCAAGACACTGTCTCAGGGTGCACACAGCGCAGAGCATATTTCTCTCATTGTTCATCAAGACAGAAGCTAGAATCTAATTTGGTATGCAGTACGTCTCTCAGTTGGAATAAAGGTATTTTGCAGCCTATGAAACAAAGAAACAATTGCAAATAGCTGCAAATTAGACCATCAGGAAGTCTAACAGCAAGACAAATAATAGTCTAAGTCTATGATAAGAACTGCTGATCATACAATTTATCTCTCAGTCCCACATAGATGAGGGTGAAGAGCCCATTGTCATCCTTCGGTTGGAACAATAAATATTTACAAATGTGTAAATGTGCTGCCCTTTGAGACATCTAAATTTCACACTTTTAATGTAAAAATATATCTTACCATATTAATAGAGTATACATCTCTTTGGGGGGAAATACATGAATTAAGCATTCCCTGTGTCTTTTAAACCACCTTAATATGCATAAGGGTCCATAACCATGTGTATTAGTTTCTGATATTATCTGGAACCAGTTCAACTGAACTTTTGGTTCATATCCTTACTCTCTCTTTCTCTTTCTTTGGGACAGACTTTTTATCTTTTTTAATATGCACTGATTTTTTCTAAATGTCAAACCCTTCCATACATAGGCAGGAAACAGTACAGTTTACAAACAACAGGCCACCCAAGGGCAGAATGCTACTGAATCACCCAGGCCCAAGTCCAGAATACTTGCTTCCTAAGAAAGCAGTACTTAGGGGCATTTCATTTCTGTATCTTTTAACTAAAGGGAGGTATTTGAGATTTCAAAGAACCACAGTAATCCAGAGAAAATGTTATGGGGTTGGTATATGAGAATGTTGAACTCTTTTTAAAAGAAAGATTTTTTTGTTTTGTTTTGTCTGTCTTCTTTTGCTTTAGATTTGGGAAAGTAGGATGGTCAGAAGAGTGAGGTTAAAGTTTTAAAAAACCAAAAATCAACAGTTGCTGTACATTTTTAACAGGTACCATGAAAATTATGTTTTAGCTGTCAGACATGTGGCAATATTGACACCAATAAGCGCCAAGGTAGTTTCTGACTCTGAGGTTGGTCTTTAGAGATATTTTGGTTTCTCTTTGTTTTATGTTTTTATAGAGTCTCACAGACAGACTCCACAAAACGGGGACATATCCATACAAAAAGGTACCAAGGATTTTTGAAAGAAATACATTGCAGAATGATATTGGATATTAGTTTTACAATAGAAATTAGTTTCTACCCATGTCAAACTGAGTTTTAATGTCCTATGATTTAAATTCCTTTATGTGTAATCATCTTTTAACTAGTTGTAAAATCATCAAATAGGAGTAGGAGATCAAATACCTACTACTTTATTTATTTCAAATATTGTTCTAAGCTTTTGAAATACTCTGGCTTATAACTACTAAATTTGACGTTTCCAATTTCAGAAGTTACTGTTTCACAGTAAATTCCAAAAAAGGAAATAAATGCCTGAATAGTACTCATTGTCTATAGGAAATATCAGCTCTAATAGCAGGATTATATTGAAAACAAATTCTAATTTTACACAGTAACAGGTCAATAAATAAAAACCTGCAAAATGTGTATTTATGGGGATCGTGATCTGTCAACCACTGCAAATGATCTTGAAAACCCTAAACATAATCAGACAATGCAAGCACTATTGGATTTCTGTCAAGAGCATAAAATACTTAAAGAAAAACAATAGAGGATCATGGGAAGTTGCAGAGTAGTATGTAAGAACATTTGGCAGGTCTTAGATTAACAACATTAAAGTTCTATCTGTACAAGCATAAACTAGTCAACACTATCTATAGCAAATATCATAGCCATTTTCCAGGACATCTAAATAAGAATAAGCAACAAGGACACATTTCCCCTTAGGAAAGTTATAAGTAGAAGTAAATAGTTCAAGGAAAAGAATAAATGTTGTTTACTCTGCCAAATGCATTTTTGTTCCTGTATTTCATTTTTTATTATGCTACCTAATAATTAAGTTGTGGGTTATCTAAAAAAGCCTTTCCTGGGACAACTCTGACTAATAACTTTTTAGATGTATTTAACATATTCAAAAGAACACCATTCTTTTTTACAATGATAGAGAATAGGCTTCATTTTTTAAATTTGCTGCTTAACTTATGACTGCAAAAAATGTAATGCTAAATTTGGTCGTATTGATATAACTATTTATAACCTGTATGCAAAAAAGAGATTAATGAATGGTGTTTATTTGACCAGGGAGGGGTATTGTTTATGGATGAGTGTGAATGTACATATATTTGTTCAGAGTGTGAATGAGAAATATAAGAGAGAAATCAATAATCTGATTAGGCAAAAGAGGCTGAAGGACTTTTTGATATGAAGTGTTATTTTCCAAAACTTTCTAATAAAATTTACTATGGACAGCTGCCCCATATGAGTGTATTTGGTGGGGAGAGGGGTGAGGGAATCAAGAAGTAAAGATATCTCTAAGTCTGATGGCTTTGTAAAGTGTAATATTGACTAGGCTGAATTACATTTCCCAAATTTTATTTTCTTGTATGTTTCTAGTTAGAGGGCCACAGGGGAGATTCTTGGGGGAATTGGAGGGCACAAGGAAAGCAGCAGCTATTTTTCAGCTCATATACGATGTCACTGATCTGCTGACTCACATTGCTGATATGAGGCAACAGCTCTGTACCTGCTTTACCTTCCACGGGATCCTCCTTTGGCTTCTCTGACTCCTGGGCCACATATGTGTGTTCAGGTTTGTGAAGAATGATCCTGGATTCTGCAAAACACCCTCATCACCAAATCAGAGGCAACAGGAACAGAAAAGGTGTCAGTTCATCCTATGGGAATCCAGCTTGTTCTTGAATGTTTCAACCTACCTTGATCTTCTCCAGTTTACCTCTATCTTCCCAAAATGACTGCATGCCCTGTGGATATCAAGCTCCAGCATCAGATGTAGAAACAACAGACTTGCAGAGACCAGTTACCCAGCTCCCATGATTCCATGATTGTATATGGCCACTTCCCTATAACAAATCTATCTATCTACCTATCTACCAACCATCTATCTATCTTTCTATGTACCTATATATCCATCTATCTACACAGAGACACACACAGATATAAGGTTCTTCTTCTCTGACTTCTTCATTGACTGATGCAATGACTAAAATTTTTGGTCAATATCATGACAGAGATGAAAAACAAGCCATAGGATATAGAAAAGTTAATGAGAATTTAGTAGATGTGAAAAATCAGAGCCCACGGCAGCTAGGAGAAAGTTTAGTCCACAGAAATCCACAGGGTGTTTTTAGGGTTGTAAGACAGTTTTGCCTAGATATTAGCAGACTAAGTACCCAGACAGCAATATGAGTTACATTCCTCACTGCAAAAGTTCTTTAAAGTTTTCTCCTGCCTTTGCTTTGTTTGTTTAAAATCCTACTTCCACAGAACTTTCTAAAAGAGCTTTTTAAAAATACAAGTCTGATGACAATCACACATAAAATGATTCCCTTTTCCAATGGGATATAGTCCAAGCACATTCCTCATTTGTTTAAGAAATAAACATTATTTCAACATTGTTTAGGGACCAGGAAATCTGCCAGGCTTTGAGGATAGCCAAACAAGTATCTTAATCTCTTGCATGTTGCCTTATTATTTTGAGGATTATATTCCTTCATAGAGAAAAAAAACCTTAAAATTATGGTTTCATACTTGTCTTTTCCTATGAAATATTGTAATAATATCATCTTTCTCAAGAAAATAATTCCTTTCTTCTGCTTTATTTCAGACATAGTTAAGGTAAACCTTTTTGTTATCTTAATATTTTTTAAAAGCCTCTTGTTATTCTATTATTTTCTGTCTTTCTAACATTTCTTATTAATAAAAGTCAGCTTCTGTTCTGATCCTTGGTTATCTATGCTCTATGCTGTCAGTTGTGGGTGTCTAAAGTCTAAGGACAAATACAATTAAAAATAAGTTGCTTTACTTCTCCCTGTTGAAAATGGGAGAAGAGATTTTCCTCCCCTTCTTTTTCTCAGAGCATTTACCTTAGAAAACATATAAGTAATCGTGTTTTCTCATCTCTTTGAAATGTATACAAATACTTTCAAAACTACATTGGCATTCTCTCAGCTGGCCTTTTGTTAGCTTTCTAAACCAGGAATTTCTCAAGAACCTGAGAGTACTCTCTTTGAAATGGAGAGATCAAGGGAGAGAGCAGGGGATCTCCCAGTGTCCATATGTGGAAAGAAACCTCATTAAGAGATGAGAAGTGGTTTTTGGTTCCTCCAGATAAAGTCAATTAGCCAGCATAGATCGTCACCCTAATTACCAGGTAAAGTTAGGATAAACCATGTGTGATAAATGATGTTGTCAGAGTCCCCTTACTTGAGGACTAGTTATAATTTATCTTGAGAACATGTATGTAATGGGTTGTATCTGCTTGGTTATCTAAAAGGGCGAAGATTCCTTCTGTTTTTGCACCCAATAGCAGATTGTCCATGATATGCATCACATTCAGGTTTAATGTTGACTCAACAACAGTTTTCTTTCTCTACCACCTTTGTGGAGAGATTGTCCAGACAAGAAGACTTTGTTTTTAATACTATTTCCCCACAAAACTCATGACTGCTTTCTTGGGGATATATTTATTCATTTTTTTCCTTAAGAATTGAAATTTTTCCTCTTAAAATGAAATTTTATACTTCACCTTAAATGATCTTTATAATGAGCTTAGGGCTATTTTTTTCCTGAAAATGTTAAAGTATCTTTTTTCTAAAGTATATACAAATATATATATATATATATATATATATATATATATATATACACACACACACACATATATATATGTTCATAATATTGTTCTTTTACTTTTAAGAAGGGTGAGATATTTTGTTTGTGCCTTTAACCCTATATAAGATTTAGGGAAGCTTCTCTATTACTGTTTAATGTAGATGTTTTTGTTTTTAATTGAGGCATGACTGACATGTAAAAACCTGTACATATTTAATGTACACAACAAAATGAGTCTGGGCATAAACATACCCACCATTAAGTCCATAAACATGTTCATCACCTCTCATAGTTTCTTCACACGCCCTGTATTATTATTGGTGTGTGTGTGTTGTAACAGGGAAGAGCTAAATTGGACTCCATGTTCGATCTGTTTCTTTGACTTTAACCTTCGCTTTTTGTTGCTTTTGTTATTATAATCACACATAATGGCCTGCCACAGGGAACCCTGTCCCTCTGCCTGAAGGTTAAACTAAAGTGCCTCTGTTCAGCTCACAGGGAGACAATCTGACCCTGTCCACCTGTGGATGACGGCAAGAAAGAAGAAATTAACACATCCCCTCACCGAGGCTGGCCATTCCAGGGGATATTTGCAAAACTTATGGTCTTTTTAACTTTACTTCCTCATCTCCTACCCCTCTCTGTGCTGTAAAAGAAACTGGCATCCAAACCCCGAGATAATGTTTTTCGGAGACACTAGTCTGCCATCTTCTCTGTCTGCTGGCTTTCCAAACAAAGTCGTCTTCCTTGCCTCAACACCTCGTCGCCGACTCATTGTCCTGCCGTGCAGCGAGCAGAGCGAGCTTGGACTCGGTAAGAGTAGGAATACTTAACATAGTACCTACTCTTTTAGCACATTTTAAGTACACAGTACCGTATTGTAGGCTATAGGCATTACGCTGTAGAGTAGATCTTCAGAATGTTTATCTTATATAACTGAAACTTTGTACACTTTGACCATCACCTCACCATTTTCCCCTTCCCGCAGCTCCTGGCAACCATGAACTCTGCTTCTATGAGTTTGACTATTTTAGATTGGTGGCATAAATGAGATCATAGGATATGTGTTTTTCTATGTATGAGAGTTCACATCATAATATGTCAGGTCCATCCATATTGTCACAAAGGGCAGAATTTCCTTATTTTTTTAAAACTCAATAATGTTCCATGGTATGTATATATCATATTTTCTTTATTCTTCATCCATTGATGGAGTTTTAGGTTTTTCTATGTCTTAGCTATTGTGAATAACTGCAGTGAACATGGGTGTACAGATATCTCTTTGAGATCCTGATGTCAAATCTTTTGGATAAATACTCAGGAGTGGAATTTCTGGATCATATGGTAGTTCTGCCTTTTTTTTTAGGAACCTCCATACTGTTTTCCATAGTGCCTGTACCAATTTACATTTCCAACAATATCATACCAAAGTTGCCTTTTCTCCATATCCTTTCCATTTGCTTTTTTAAAAACAACAGCCATCTTCACAGGTGTTTGTATATTATATCTCACTGTTATTTTGATTTGCATTTTCCTGATGATTAGTGATGTTTAGCACATTTTCACTTACTTGTTGGCTGCTTGTATGTTTCCTTTAGAAAAATGTCTGTTCAGATCCTTTGTTCACTTTGGTGGGGGTTATTTGTATTTTTTTCGTGGTATTGAATTGTAAATTTTTTTTATATTTTGGATATTAATCTTTTATCTGATATATGGTTTGCAAATGTTTGTTTCCCATTCTGTAATTGTGTTTTCATTTTGTTGATAATTTCCTTTGCTGTGCAGAAGCTCTTAGTTGGATGTAACCTTACTTGTTTATTTTTGCTTCTGTTACCTGTGTTTTTGGTTTCATATCCAACAATTCATGGCCAAGACTAATGTCAAGTAGATTTCCCCCTATGTTTTATTCTATAAGTTTTATGATTTCAGGTCTTACCTTTAAGTCCTTAACAAATTTTGTGTTGATTTTTGGTGTAAGATAAGGGTCTAGTTTTACTTTTTTGCGTGTGGTTATCCAGTTTTCCCAGCACCATTTATTGAAGAGTATATCTTTGTACCATTTTGTATTCTTGGCACACTTGTGGAAGATTAGTTGGCCATATATGCCTGGCTTTATTTCTGGGGTCTCTATTTTCTTTCTTTGTTCTTAGGGTCTGTTTTTATACCAGCACAATACTGTATTGATTAATATAGCTTTGTAATATAATTTAAAATCAGGAAGTTGATGCCTCCAGATTTATTTTTTGTGCTCAAGATTGCTTTGGCGGGCTTACCTGGTGGCTCAGTGGTTGAGAGTCCACCTGACGATGCAGGGGATGCGGGTTCATGCCCCGGCCTGGGAGGATCCCACATGCCGTGGAGTGGCTGGGCCTGTGAGCCATGGCCACTGAGCCTGCGCATCCGGAGCCTGTGCTCCACAGCGGGAGAGGCCACAGCAGTGAGAGGCCCGTGTACCACCAAAAAAAAAAAAAAAAATTGCTTTGGCTATTCAGGTTTTTTTGTGTTTCCATATGAATTTTAGGAGTTTATTATTTTTAACTTCTGTGAAAAGTGACATTGGAATTGTGATAGGATTCCACTGAATCTGTCAACCACTTTGGATGCTATGGATATTTTCACTATATTTATTATTCCAGTCCATGAACACAGGATATCTTTCCATTTATTTGTGACTTCTTTAAGGGAAACATCAGTCATTTGTATGTCTGGCCAAAAAATCTTACCTCAGGGTGATAGCTTTTGTTTGTGAGAAGTTGTTAGCTAGCTCAAACAAAAGCATAACTGTTGTATAGCGTTCAGGGAAATTCAGGTGTTGAATTAAAGAAAATATATGAAAATGGACTCTTAGGTTTCTTGTAAATCCAAAGAAGATACTTGAAGCTGATAATTAACAATATATTTACCAGTATTTATTGTTTTCTGTCAATCCTTTGGTTTTATAAATTCTCTTAGCTTAATTTTATGGAGTTATGGTAGGAAAGTATTTTAAAGCTGGGTTAGTTACATTTCAACATAAACACACAAACTGTCTAATTCTTGACAAAGAACAGAACAAAGAGGACTATTATGATAAGCATAATTTATATTCAAAATTGAATAACCAATTAACCAATTTATGTATAGTCAGGTTAGAACATGTGTTAATGTGAGAAATTTTAAAGATTTAATTTTCATAGAAGACTATTAGCTTTGTTTTATTTTACTTTATGGACGGGAACACAGGCAACCAATTCATAAATATATGACATTAACAAAAAACGTTAGTGTGTGAAGAAATGGCTAGAGCTTCATAAGCCCATAGTCCATAATTAGTTACAAAACAGAAAATATGTCGGGCTTTCCTGGTGGCACAGTTGTTGAGAGTCCGCCTGCCGATGCAGGGGACACAGGTTCATGCCCCGGTCTGGGAAGATCCCACATGCCACGGAGCGGCTAGGCCCGTGAGCCATGGCCGCTGAGCCTGCACGTCTGGAGCCTGTGCTCCGCAACAGGAGAGGCCACAACAGTGAGAGGCCTGCGTACCGCAAAAAAAATAAAGAAAATACGTCAAATTATGAACCTTATTGCTAAACATTTGCTAATGTAAACTTTATCTTCCAAGTTGTGATGAACATATGAGAGGTATAGAATTAGAAAACATTGTTTTATAATTACATTAATTCCTAATATTTTTTTCCCAAAGTTTTTTAAGTTAATAAAGTTAAAACTTTTGGGCTGGATGATTTGAAGACAGACTTTAAAAAGTTGGGAATTTTACTGGAATTGGGCAAGATTTATCACATAATAGCTTTGGATGAGGAGGAAAGTTGTAAGGCAGGAATTTTGAAGCCAGTCTTGATGAGCTGGAACTTTATTAGTTTAATTCTAATGAAGAAGCTGTGGTCTTGATAAGGAGGCAAGTTTGAATGTTTTATAAGTTATCTTACTGGAACAAGTGTTTCCTGAAGAAAAATAGTTATTTTTTGCTTGGTCTCATATGTTGCAGGATTATATGCTTGATTTCAATTAAAAGAAAAAAAGATAATTTAGGAAAAAGTATGTGAGAATATAAGATGTCAACATTTACACAATATTTTATACTGAATGTTTTTCTCCTGGAGTTATAGAAAAAAGAAGGACTATCAAGGAAATCACTTCCAATTTTGTAGACTGTTGGCTTAAATGTTTCTTTCAATACATATTGTAAGTAGATAAACAAGAAACACACACACACAAAAGAGAATCACATTGAGTTTCAATATCACTACCTAGCATGAAGTAAAGGGGCAAGAATTTCATTCCTGTTAGGCTTCGTAGTTGCATACAACAGTCCAGTGTAATCCTATAAACAACAGGATTTCTTACAGTGTATTATTTTTCCTACAAAATTTCTAGAAAGACAGATAAGTAAGGTTTGATGCTATATCGTTAGTAATGAGGGTGGCCCAACAAGTCTTTAGGGCAAATTTGTATGAATTAGAAAAATATTTCCCTCTGAGCAGAAACAACTCAGTGAAAAAGTAGCTTGGCAAGGGCATACAGCCTGAGTCATACATAGCCTGAAACTTACACAACAATGCAGCAACCCTGGAATGACCTAAACAAGAAAATATCCAGTTGTAACTGGGATTGTTCTAGTGGAAACCTTACTACGTTAATGCCTATTACTTGAGGCCTAAACTATCAGAGACAGAAAAACAAATAATTTGTTAGAGATGCCCTAAGAGAAACAAACGCTTGTACCACATCTTCACATGTACAGCCACCACACTACATTACTCACTTCTGCCTTCCAAGTCTCACGTGGATACATCTGCTTGGCTTAACTTACATCACATGGTGAGTCTTTCATGTGAAAGAATCTGGATAATTTTGTTTTGAGAGTTCGTCCACAATAGTAAAGGAACACTAAGGAGAAGGGGATTGGAGTAGGTACTAAGGGAGCTAATTTGCAGAATCCAACATGGCTTTTCTCCAGAAACCATTCATTGAGAGTCTGCTATAGTTCAATTGTTGTGTTAGGGATATACTTGCAAAGCTCACAGTCTAGTCTATTATACAAAAAAAAAAAAAAAAAAAAGCTTAAGAAGGGGAGCTTATCTGAGTTATTTAACTACATGTTTAAATTTTACAAAATAATTATCACAATGTTTAAAGAAATGTCATATGCATTCACTTTTCTCACACATAATAATGGTAGATATTTTAAGAAATTCATCAGAATTTTACAATTGACTCATGATTGTATGTACAAATTTTATTTCCCCCTTTTCCAAAAATTTCTCTCCTTACTTATTACTTACTTCAGGATATATCTTACTTTTAGAGGACTCCATCTCTCCTTGTGAAAAGATAGTTAAGCATACTTTAAATTTTTAAATGAGATTTAACAATATAGAGATCAACTTTTCCTCATTCTAATCTTGTACTCCTATATCTCCTTGAGTCAAATCTTAGATTATCACTTATTTATTCTATCATTTTACGTATATATAAATAATCCATGAAATTACAGAGGAAACTTCAAATATCTTGAATTTTAGAATTGCTTTAATTTATGCAAGATTTCAACCACCTTAAGAATTTCATATGAGTAGTCACAGAAATATTAATAGTAAAAAGTTACAAATTAAGATCTTATTTTTTTTTCAATATTCTCTCTTTATAATCAAAATCTCTCAGTTAATGACCTGTTTTGAAAGATATGCATTAGAAACCTACTGTTAATAAACAACCCCTGGGAAAACAGTGTTTTACTTTTCAATATTTTTTTTTCTATAACTTAAAGAAAACTGTTGTGCTTGAGGGTAGAAGTCAGAAGTAAATTAAACAAATATAGTCCTAAATAAAAATTTCTAAAATATTATAAACTTCTTATATAATTTTTTAAATAAAATTTAAAAGTATAACTTCAAGTGATTTGTTATAATTTTTAAAAATTATGCACTACTTTTTCAAGTTATCATCCAGTCTCTAATTGTGCACAGACTATGCAGGACCAAGAAAAACATTTGAGGCTTAAACTTTTTTATAAATATATTGATCTCAGACATAATATCTGTCATTGAATTCAGATTACCTTACATTTTCCAGTTTCTTCATGCTACTTCTGTCTCTTTCCTTCCTTTACATCTATCTCAAAATAATCTGATATGTTCCACATTGAAATGATGATCATTAAAATGTTTCTGAAAAGGTCTACAATAAAACACATAAATTTCTTAAGTCTAATACCAGTGTCATGTTAATGTGAATGTGTTCACAAGATAAAAATACAAATATAATTTGAAAATTATGACCCTTTTTCTGACTACCCTAATCACACTGTTTCATAATTTTTAAAAATTATAAGCATAAAATTTTTAAAATACATATACAAACACAAGGGGAACTTTTTATTTTCAACATTAAATTATTTGGGCCTCAGTTTTCTTCTTGTAAAAAGGGTAATCAAAATATCATGGGAGGGGCTCCCCTGGTGGCTCAGTGGTTAAGAATCCTCCTGCCAATGCAGGGTACACAGGTTTGAGCCCTGGTCCGGGAAGATCCCACATGCCGCAGAGCAACTAAGCCCATGCGCCACAACTACTGAGCCTGTGCTCTAGAGCTCACAAGCCAAAGCTATTGAAGCCCACGCACCTAGAGCCCGTGCTCCATAACAAGAGAAGCCACTGCAATGAGAAGCCCGGGCACTGCAACGAAGGGTAGCCTCTGCTCGCCACAACTAGAGAAAGCCTGCACTCAGCAATGAAGACCCAATGCAGCCATTAAATATATATATATTTTATATATTTATATATAAATATATAAAAAGATACAATATATATATTTTATATATTTATACTATATATATATACAATATATATATTGTATATATATATATACAATATATATATTGTATATATATATATACACATATATATATACAATATACTATATATATATACACAATATATATATACATATATATATACAATATATATATACAATATATATTATATACAATATAATATATACAATATATATACAATATATATACAATATATATACTATATATATATACAATATATATAATATATACAATATATATACAATATATATACAATATAATATATACAATAATATATATATTATATATATATTATATATATATAAAAATATATACAATAATATATACAATATATGTTATGTACAATATTGTATATATACTATATATATATACAATATATATATACAATATATATATTTATACAATATATATATATTTTATATATTTATATATAAATATATAAAAAGATACAAATGAATGTACATACAAAATATATATATATATATATCCTGGGAATACAAAAATTGATAGCCTATACTGGGAGGTGTCATTGTAGCCTAGTGGTTAGGAAGATAGTCTTGGGAGTCAAGCAAGTATCAATTAAATCGATATTTTGCAGAATTTCTTTATAACCTCTTTTTTCTTTCACTACATATTCCTTCCTAGTCAAAATGCATGTTTTCCCTTTTTTTTTTAGAGCAGTAACTTAGAAAACATATATATCCAATTTCACGATCAATGAGCACTATTTTTCAAATATTAAAGTGGAAAGTTAATCTTAATTTTGAACTAACACCAAGACAAGTTTTCATTCAACCTGGGTGTATTCACTTGTTTGCTTTTTCTGCCCAAATTTTCTGCCTTACTTTGTATTTAAAATTACAAATGTCCTCAAGGAATTTTCTTTGTGAGAATTGGTATATTGGAAGACATTTATTTAGCTCTCTCACAAAATAATGGAATTAACAAAACTCATAAAACTGTAGCTAACATCTTAAAATAAATAGATTTTAAAATGCTTTAGAACAACATCAGGGGGAACAAAAAGTAAGAGATCCATAAAGACAGAGCAACATGAAGTTCTCAGAAATTTAATGGGACAGAAAATAAAGTATATATAATCATAATAGTTTAATATGACAGTAATGGCATTTTTACTTATTCTTTCTAAAATTCTGTCACTAGGGAATTAATTAATGGTGTTAAGTAATGGATATGTGCATATATTATATCTTGCATTGCTTAGATCATTCCATCTATGTCATTCTATGCACTAATTTTCCATTTACATAGTCTTGTTATTAAATCTTTTGATAAATATTGTTTTCAATAATTTATTTCATATAAATCATATAATTTACTTAAGTATTCTCATTTTGTTAAACTGTAGTCTGATTCCATTTGATGGATTCCAGAAAATGCTACATTTATGTAATTTTATCTTGATATTATATCCTTACATTGTATTTGTTATCAGTAGCTATATGAGCCAGTTTATGAACATTTTTAAGGGTATTAGTTCATAGTGTCAAAATACTTTTAAAAAACATTGTAGCAGGTTTTCATTTGAATTAGCAATATAAGTGAGTATCTCACTCAGAGAATATTCTCATCAGCATCATCTAAAATCTTTCAAAATAATTAGTGAATAAATAGCATTATTGTTGACTTTTGTTTGCTAATATGATTGAAATACCTGCTTGTACATTTATTAGCCATTTGCCTTTACTCCTTCAATTATCTCTTATCTTTAAAAAAAATTAACAAATTCATTGATGAGCTCTAGTGGTTTTCTGGTAGCCTCCCTAGGATTTTCTATGTATGGTATCATGACATCTGTAAACAGTGACAGTTTTACTTCTTCTTTTCCAATCTGAATTTCTTTTATTTCTTTTCTCCTCTGATTGCTGTGGCTAGGCCTTCCAAAGCTATGTTGAATAAAAGTGGCAAGAGTGGACATACTTGTCTTGTTCCTGATCTTAGAGGAAACACTTTCAGCTTTTCACCACTGAGTATGATGTTAAGATGTGGTATATTTATACAACGAAATATTACTCAGCCGTAAAAAAATGAAATAATGCCATTTGCAGCAACATGGATATACCTAGAGATTATCATACTAAGTGAAGTAAACCAGACAGAGAAAGACAAATATCATATAATATCACTTATATGTAGAATCAAAAAAAAAAAAGATACAAATGAATGTACATACAAAATAGAAATAGACCCACAGACATAAAAAACAAACTTATGGTTACCAAAGGGGAAAGATTAGGAGTTTGGGATTAACATATACACACTACTAAATATAAAATAGATAACCAACAAGAACCTACTGTGTAGCACTGGGAACCATACTCAATATTTTGTAATAACCTATAAGGGAAAATAATCTGAAAAAGATAGACAAATACGTATGTATATCTGAATCTCTTTGCTGTACAACTGACACTATCACAACATTGTAAATCAACTATACTTAAATTTAAAAAAATTACCTTGCTGGTATTATTTATTTATTGCTTTTTGGGGTTGTAACTATCATTTACACACAAATATTTTTCCATCTTGAGTTTTGCCTTCTATTTGTATATATATTGTTTATTATTCACAAAAACTCTTCAAAAAGTGTTTATGATAGCTAACTGATTAGTTTTCACTTCTCTATGACTTCAGGAGTAATAGCTAACGAATATGTGAGTCTAAAATATCATTAGGCCATTGATGCATGTAATAAAAATAAGACATTAGAAAAGCAGTTTGGAGATAATAGTATGTAATGTTGAAATACTTCAATAATATTCAAGAATTGAAAAGATTTCAAAATGTAAGCCAAATATTGTTTAATATCAAAGGCAAGATGTAAGACTGAAATGTAAAGAGAAGGAGTACTGTCTAGGGATTTGGGGATGCCAGAAACAACATGAAAGTGGGGTTTTTTTTTTTGTTTTTTTTGGAGGGGCTCATATGTCTTAGACTTAGAACTGGAAAGCTGGCAAACTGGAGATGCCAACAGGCCCAGATAAAAATTCCCCAACAAAAGCTCTTTGTTCTAGCTGAAAGACCAGGAAAGAGACAGCTTAGCAAGACATAAAACTTAAGTAATAACTGTTCTAATTCAGTCAAACAGCACAGAAAAAAACCTGTGTTCTACCCTCATCCACATCAGCAAAGGGTGAGTATGGAGCCTAGACTTCCACACTAATGAGGCTATAACAAAATTCTCCAAACTCCTGCAGGGTGGTGTGAGATAAGGTCAAGTAGGGAGTAAGGAATTTCATTCCTTCTGACTGGTGATGAGCCTCACCTCTGTAATATCAGTGGTCCACATGGGAAGCCAGACTTCCTCTCCTTTTGTCAGTAATGAGACACTTTTCCCCCTCTTTACTTAGGTTGTCAGAGGAAGACTAGTGGAAAGTCAGGACTCTCATCATCACCTGACATTAACAAAGTTGCCTCCACCATAGGGACACATAGGGACCAGAAATCTCATTCCTGCCAGCAGTAAGAGCCTTCCTACCTTCGATGACAATGGAGGCCTAGTAGAGAACTTGAACTACTCTCTCCAACTGCAAGTAACATTCCTTTTCCCTTCCAGAGTGGTGTCAGAGGAATCTACTTAAAATAGAAGGGTTTTTTTAATTAATGAATTTATTTATTTATTTATGGCTGCATTGTGTCTTCATTGCTGCGCGCAGGCTTTCTCTAGTTGCCGTGAGCACAGGCTACTCTTCGTTGCGGTGCACAGGCTGCTCATTGCGGTGGCTTCTCTTGTGGAGCACGGGCTCTAGGCGCATGGGCTTCAGTAACTGTGGCATGCAGGCTCAGTAGTTGTGGTGCACGGTCTTATTTGCTCTGCGGCATGTGGGATCTTCCCAGACCAGGGCTCAAACCCGTGTCCCCTGCATTGGCAGGCAGAATCTTAACCACCACGGCACCAGGGAAGTCCCCAAAAAAAATTTGAATGAGATCCAGTCTCACAACAAAATACCCACAATATCTAGATTTCAATAGAAAATCACTCATTATACCAAGAAGTGGGAAGATTCAAACTGAATAAAAAAAGATAATCTATGACATCTATCTATGTTATCTATGATGACAATTGACTCTATCACTAAATGATTGAAATACTAGATTTATCTGATAAAGATTTTAAGGTAGTAATGTTAAAACTGCTTCAATGAGCAATTAAGAACACACTTGAAACAAATGTAAAAATAGAAAGTCTCAGCAAAGAAAGAGAAGACATAAAGAAGAACCAAATGAAAAATTTAGAACTGAAAAATACAATAACTGAAATTTTAAAAAAACCAGTGGATAGGCTCAAGCGGAACTGAAGAGACAGAAAAAAGGATCAGTATATTACAAGATGAAACAATAGACGTTACACAATCAAAATAACAGAGTGAAAATAAACTCAAAAATGACAGAGACTCATGGGACTGTGGAGCTATAACAACATACCCAACATTTGTGTGATTGACGTTCTAGGAGAAGAGGAAGAGGGAAGGGCTGAAGAAGTACTTGAAGAAATAATGGTTAAAACCTCCCCAAATTTGGCTAAATAAATAAACCTGCAGATTCAAGAAGCTGAGCTAAATCGAAACAGGATAATCTGAAAGAAATCCATGCTAAGACATATATTTAAACTTCCGAAAATGAAAAAAACAAAAAAATCTTGAAAGCTACCAGGGAAAATCATCATCTTATCTATAAGGGGAAATACAATTAAAATGATAGTCAATTTCTCATCAGAAACCACTGGGGATATAGGAAACAACACAATACATTTCAAGTTCTGGTTAAAACAATAAAATTTTTTTAAAAAACACCTTTCAACGTAGACTTTTATAGACAGTAAAAATATTCTTCAGTTATACGGGGTAAATCAAGATTTTCTCAAACGAAGGAAAGCTAATCGAATTTTTCAATTGCAGATCTATCCTAAAGGACTACCCTGGTGACACGGTGATTAAGAATCTGCCAGTGCAGGGGAAACGGGTTCAATCCCTGGTCTGAGAAGATCTTACACGCCGTGGAGCAACTAAGCCCGTGCGCCACAACTACTGAGCCTGTGCTCTAGAGCCCACGAGCCACAACTACTGAGCCTGTGTGCCACAACTTCTGAAGCCCACGCACCTAGAGCCCATGATCTGCAACAAGAGAAGTCACCGCAATGAGAAGCCCGTGCACTGCAATGAAGAGTAGCCCCCGCTTGCTGCAACTAGAGAAAGCCCGCCCGCAGCAGTGAAGACCCAATGCAGCCAAAAATAAATAAATAAATTTTAAAAAATCTATCCTAAAAAATGGCTAAATGAAGTCCTCCAATAAGTAAAGAAACAATAAGTCACTTCTTGAAAATTAGATTTTCTAATTGTGATTTATCTTGAAGCCTTACATATAAAATCTTCCCTTAGCCATTCATAAATACTGTACAATTTAATGTCCTAAGAGACACTCTATTGAATGAAGTAACCAAGTAGGAGACATCAGAGACTCAGTGTTTCAAGGAAAGACAAGCTTCTTCCTTCCCCCTCTCATTCTTATGAGCAGTAACAGAAAACAACACATTTATGTATTGACATAATTTGAAGGACCTATACTCTAGAGCCTAGATCATCACATTTGTATATAAAGAGCAGTTATTAATTTATCTTTATATTTACAACATCATGAAATGAAAATGTATTTGTCTACTTTTGAATTTTTCATAAAAAAGACCTTACTGGTTTAATTTGTTTGTACTGCACTTGCTTTTTAAATGATCAGATAATTTTTGTTATACGGTTTTGTATTTCTAGAAATCTGTTTACCTGTTTCTGTATATGTAACCATATTTTCTTCTGCTGGGGCAATAAATAAACATAAAGGTACTTTTTGAAAGCCCCTATAGCTTTAGAGAAGCAGATTTATATTGCCATAAAAACCTCTGATATTGACTGAACCATTAAAATATTAATGATACACAAATGCAGTTACCTCATTGGACATATTTTTATGTCTAGTGCAATTCAGATTCAGTGGGTCGCTTATTAGTAGTAAATTGTTCAATTTGGGAGACATTTTAACTATTCCATTACATTAGGATCCCAATGTTGAATTAATTTACAAGTAAATGGTAAGTTTATCAAATTCCATAGGACTTAAGATTGCAGTCTCACAGTGTATGAAATGGAAGTATCTAAACAATGTGGAACTTAATACTTTGTGACAATAAGGATTTGAAAGTTTTGGTAAATATTGCTCAGAATAAACTTATTCTAAATGTTTACAGTAAAATATAATCATTTATTTTTAATAACTGCCTAGAATTCTTTTTCCTGGGCGTCTATATTATTTGTTTTCTTTATAAAATAGGCACTTGATTATATACAATTTAAACATATTTAAATTGATGGCCATTTACTGACATAAAATCATCTAATAGTGAGACTCTCATATTTTGAAGAAAACAGTTTTAAATAAAGTTTTTAAAATAACCATTTTTCTCCACACATAAACTGAAGTGACTTTTTCACAGGTAGACCAGCCTTAGGCAAAATTATGACTTAGTAAGAATTTGTCATGGCTTGTTCCAGGTAACCCACAACCAGCCTGTAGAATATCAAGTTATTCAATGACAGTAAGTACAGCATCCAACTTTTACTGGGCTCCAACAGTCACTAATCACCACAGTAAGTCCTTCACATGTATTTAATCCTCACAATCACACGACACAAGAATTATAATAGTCCCATTTTACAGAAAAAAACTGACACTCAGATTAAGTAGTTTACCTTATGGCATCTGTCTAAAAGTGAGAGTCAGTAACCTAACCAAGACTATATAAATGCAAAACCTGTCCTATAGTTTGGTGGTTCTATATTTTATTTCTGCAAATCCTATCTAAATTTCTAATTGAAAACTAACACACTAGGGGAGAAGGTTTAGCTATATTGTAGTAAAAATGCTTCAAGACAAACATTCTACCAAGATGAATTGTTTAAAGACATATTTTTTCTGGACTTGTTCTGCCCATTTCATTTCTTCTGATTACAATACTTTATACCCCTTTACTTCTAGGTGAAGGTCTACCCAGTTTGAATTTTTGGTAAAGCCAGTTCTTAAATGAAAAATAAATCTTCTTTCACTGGGCTCCTTGCCTGTAATTTAATATAGTGTCATGACACTGTGTCAATAATTATGCATTTATAAGTATGTTTTCCTAGGGATCCTGAAAAGTAGGGACTCTACTTTGTTTTTCATTGTGTCATTAACACCCAGTAGGTACCAGATAGATGGATGAGTGAAAGAACTGGATGAACCCCATAACCAATTAACCAAGCTATGGGAACTGTAAAGAGCAAATGGTGATTTTGTACTTGGATAAAGAGGTTCTTTCATAGTGGCTATGATTAAAGGTATAGGATGCAAAACCTTCATCTCTGGGATATCCTACTAACAACTGCTATGAGATGAAACCAAAACTTGCAGAATCATCCAACACAAAGCTAGGAAAATATGTGCAAGAAATAAAATGTCTTAGGAATCTCATAGCCTCCACTCTCCATCCCAATGTGCTCTGTCTTGCGTAAGTGGTAAACTTTATTCTGTCCACATATTTACCATGTCAAATCCTCTTCTCAAGAAATGATCTAATCAGTTCACTTAATGGCGGAAATAAATGACTGATAGGACCTGATATTGCTATTTCCCTGAAGGGTTATTTGGATTTCACTAGGAAGGAAAAAAAAAAAAAACAGAAAAAAGTACTCTGTGGAATTTCAGGCCTCAGAAAATTGAGTAAGGAGATGTTAGATGGTGGCAAAGTAACATTTACAGTTCCCATGAAGTTACTCCATATTTAAGAAAGAGTCAATTTTACTTTTTGTTTAACTAGTTTTCCTTTTTCTAATGTTCCTGCCCTCACCTCAGGCTGTTCATCATTCATGTCCACAGAAGAATCTAAATCTATTTTCAGAAAACCATCTGATAAAATTGCTTTAGAGCAGTAGTCGTCAACACTTGCTATGTGTCAGAATCAATTGAGTACTTCTATCTATCTATCTACTTATCTATCTACCTATCTATCTATCTATCTATCTATGTATCCAACCTGCTACCAGGCTATCAAAGATTTGTGAGGACCAAATGACTAAAATACTATTGAGAACTGTCAACTCTAAAGCACTCTAGAAACACAGGTGATGCTGGTGATGAATGATTGAAAAGATAACTAAATAATTTGAAAAACATATGCCATATGCTTTAACTGTTGCACATGTATAAAATAAATCAAGAAGTAAGTATAAGTGTACTATGTCTTCAATTATGACCAATCAGCTAATTAGTGGAGTTTCTAATATCAGAAGGAAAGCCATTGAATGACATTTAATCAATGGAGAATTCTTTAGAACAATAAATGTCTTTGAACTTCTGACCAAGTCAGTCATAATCCAGGAGACTAGCTATTAACAACTATTATGAAATTAATATTGAAAATTTCAGTTAAAAATTAATTAAAAGTGATCCTGTGATGTATGTGTCCCTGTACAATAAAACATTATAATGTAACATTGCAAAAACAATGAAGCTGGTCAATATGAATGAGTCACTCTCAATGGTTTGGCAGACAAACAGAACAAAGTTAGAACATTGCTGTTTGTTACATAGTCAAGAACCATGCTAACAGATTTGTTTCTGCCATTATGACAAATTAACGGTGATCATTACAAACATAAGAGCATTACCATTCTGGCATGGAGGTTGAGATGTAATTTGGCACATTGCCAAACAGATTAATGTATTGTTTGCCAAGTTTTGTGCATTATTATGCCAATTGTGACACTTCTAATGTAAAGAAGTTCTTGACACAGAAAGTAAAATAAACTCAATTCAGGAAAATCTTCAAGAAAATATAAATGTTCATTGAGTCTTGTGAATATCACTTAAAATTTGTTTCTTGCTGTCTTCAATAATTTTAAATATATATATTAAATAGTAAAAAGTATGCATTAAAAACAAATTCTAGGGACTTCCCTGGCAGTCTAACGGTTAGGACTCCATGCTCCCAATGCAGGGGGCATGGGTTTGATCCCTGGTCGTGGAATTAAGGTCCCAAATGCCGCATGGTATGGCCAAAAAAAAAAAAAGAAGAAAAAGAAAAAAAAAGATTTATATATTTCACTGCCTGTGAATTACATCTAAATTTTAAAAAAATAAAAAAAATTCTAAGCTCTAGATGATGTGAACCTTATTAAAAGTTGTTAACTGCAAAAGCTTTTAGGGATAACATCTCTTGAATTTATTTATATTTATTAAGATTAATTATTCCTATTTAAAGCCAAACTTTTTAAAAGATATCATGGAATGGAAGCCTTATTAAAGTGTCATCTCTGTAGTAAAAAATAATGATGAGAAGGAGGATAAATTATTAAAGAAATATGGCACTAGGAGGTTAAAAAATTTCGTTTTCAGGCCAAAATGCAAAGCTGTTGTTTGGCATATAAGCTAATGACTCAAGCTAGCTGGCTTTGAATCTGATTCAATATCATCTTGTCAGCATTCTCCTCTCTAAGGAAGGAATAAATATGAACTAGTTATTTCCTTGCTCAAATGCTGTGTTGTCATCAGATCTCCACGGTCAAAGTAAAACAGACCGTTGATACAAAATTCTGAAGGACAAAAAAGATTTTGTAATAGCTCATGGAGTGACACGAATGACAGGGAGTTCAACAGTAACAGATAGTATTGGACTTTACAAACAAAATAAGGTTTTGCTGCATGCATAGTCTGGGTGATAATCAAGTTCCTCCAAATGAACTACGATAATATATCTTCCTACTTCAATGAAATAAGAAAACTAATGGATCTTTCAAAAATTATTGTGTGAATGAAAATATGGCAGGAGAAGAAATATTACTTGATTTAGAAATATTCAGCATATGAATATCGGGAATGTAAACTAGTGAAGCCACTATGGAAAACAGTATGGAAGTTCCTTAAAAAACTAAAACTAAAGTTACCATATGATCCAGTGATCCCACTCCTGGGCATATATCTAGGGGAAACTCTAATTCAGTAAGATATATGCACCCCAATGTTCATAGCAGCACTATTTACAGTAGCCAAGACATGGAAGCAACCTAAGTGCACATCGACAGATGAATGGATAAAGATGTGGTATATAGAGGTTTCTTTAGTTTTGCTTAACGTCCTTTTTTGTTGTTGTTGTTTCAGGGTCTCATCTAGAATATTGCATTACATTTAGTCATCTTGTCTTCTAAGCATCCTTTGGAACGTTGCCCTTTCTCAGACTTTCCTTGTTTTTGACAACCGTGACTGTTTTTAAGGAGTACTGGTCAAATATTTTGTAGAAAATTCCTCTCTGTCTTATGTTTCATGTTTAGACTGGGGTTATGAGTTTGGGGGGCAAGAAGGCCAGAGAAGTAAAGTATCATTCTCATCACATCATATTAAGGATACATGCTCGTAACATGACTTACGTCACTTGATGTTGACCTTGATCACCTGGCTGAGGTAGTGTTTGTCAGGTTTCTCCACTGTAAATTTACTCTTCTTCCCTTTTCTCATCTTATGCTCTTTGGAAAGATATACCTACATACAGCCTAAACTTAAGGAATAGAGAGTTATGTGCCACCTCCTTGAGAGCAGAGTAGATACACAACTGTTTTGTAATTCTTCTGCATGAGAGGTTAGTCTCTTCTTCCCTATGTATTTATTCAATTATTTATTTGTATCAGTACGGACTCAAGGATATTTATTTTCTATTTTAGGTTATAACCCAATTCTACTTAATTTGTTTTGTTGCAAGATTGTTCCAGTTTTGGCCATTAACAGTCCTTTGGTTGGTTTTTGTGCCCCTTTGACATATTCCTATTATTGTGGTAACTTTTGTATTTGAACACTTTCTTGCTTTCTGATCTTATAAGATGCTCAGGATCATTTTATATAGTCCCTGCCCCAGTCCTAGAATCAGTCATTTCAAAAGAGCTCCAGTTTCTTTTACTGGAGAATGGTGTTAGAAACCAAGATGTGTGTGCTTTGTTTCAGCGTTATTTTTAATGTTTCTCATGATTCAAAAGAGATATGAGATTTTAATATTGAATGTACTGATAATAAGATAAAGACAGCATATCATAGCCAGATTATGAAGGATCTTGAATGCTTGGCAAATGATATTGGACAGGATATAATGGTCTATAAAAATTCAGGATCTTTTTTAATGAAGCAGATAAGTGATCTCATAGAAAAGCCTAATGACTAATAGAAAAAATAAATATTATGGATATATGTATAAGTCTAGATGCATATTTATTACACCAGAACATTCAACATGGAAGTTTGTTATTCCTTGGGTGAGGCTTATTGCCTGCCAAAGAGAATGACTGCTTGTGCAACCCAATTTGTCAGTTTTAACTTATTTATGCACTCAATTTTTCATTCATTTATTCATTCATATTTTAAAGATCCATTTGTTTAACATTTATTTATTCATTCAACAGTATTCAAAGAGAACCTAGTTGTTGCTTGGAAATTAGATGTGAATTAAAACAAAACAAAAAAAATAAGTCCATACTCTTTAAAGCTTATATTGTAGTGAAAAGAAACAAAAATATTTAAATAACACAAAATATGAAGTTGCATGAAGTAAAAAGACAAGAAGCAGAGTGCAGATAGAAAATGACAGTAGAAAATCAAATCATATTTTGCACCTTAAATTTGCATGTGTTATATATCAATAAGAACCCAATAAGATGGAAAAAATACTTGTGGAAGGAACTCTTTTAAAGACGATTGACAAGCAAAACTTCTCTGATCTCCTCTGCTCATTAGGTCTGAAGCAGAGGAGTCATGGTTCACAGCACATGGAACAATTACTGCAAAGACCCTGGCGTGGATGTCTGCTGGTCAGTTTGAAGAGTGTGTTGGATTGGGAGGGCAAAAGCAAGAGCTATAATATCTGAACCCAATTAGGAAGCAGATCTTTGAGAGCTCTGTTAACCTTTGGAAGAATGTTTCCTTTGTTTTTAAGTGTGATGGGAAGACACTGGATAGATCTGGGTAGAGGAGCAACATGATCATATTTATATTTTTAAAGGACCACTCAGGTTCCTGGAAAATGTTTCTAGAGATTGAAAGTAAGAGGGAAGATAATCTATTTAGGGGGTTATTGCAGTAACCTAAGCAGTAGACGGTAAAGAGTTGGATTAGCATTTTAGTGGTAAAGGGATTGAAAAGTACTCAGATGTACAATTTATAGTGAATATTTTAAGATAGTGTGTAGTGGAAGGTAGAGCTTGCAGGAATTGTCAATGGTTTGGCTAAGAAGTGAGAAAAAATGGGAGGCACATCATTTGTCCTGATTCTCTTCCTTAAAATGAGGACAATTAGGCAAGGAGCAGGGGTTAAGGATAATATTTTCTAAGTGCCAGCAATTCTGCTAGACCCTGAACACAAAATGATTAACTAAGCACACAGTAATGTTATCAGGATGGAATTTACAATATAGAGAGGGATACTAGTATTTAACAATAGACAGATGAATAGGTAATGACCAATAAAGATAAGAAGGAATAATTGGAGGAGGGGAGTTACATAATTTAAATCAGAAAGTCAGAGGATGCCTCTTTGAAGGAATCATTTTTTATCTCAGCCCTAGCCAGGTAAAGATGGAAGAAAGTTTAGGAGCGAAGGCTGGGAGGCAGCAAAGAGCATGACTAGAGAATGACAAGCATGGAGTATGAGGCTGAACTGCACTTTCAGTAAAATAGATCAGAAAAACTCATTACATGTGGTTTTGTACGGGTACATTTAAGATTAAATGTGTGTATGAGCATGTGTGTTGAGTTGTAGATGTAATTGCAGCCTCAACTCTATATTCCCTAAGCCAATGAATCTCTAATTTTTTAAAAGGAACTTTTAACAGTCCCTTTAAAAATTAACTTATGGGGCTTCCCTGGTGGTGCAGTGGTTGAGAGTCCACCTGCCAATGCAGGGGACACGGGTTCATGCCCCAGTCTGGGAAGATTCCACATGCCGCAGAGCGGCTGGGCCCGTGAGCCATGGCCGCTGAGCCTGCGCGTCCGGAGCCTGTGTTCCGCAACAGGAGAGGCCACAACAGTGAGAGACCCCAAAAAATTAACTTATGTACATTCCTTATTTAAAACTTACCATTTTTTTCTTTCCTTTATTATCCACTAGCTGGCTAATTGTATACCATAGTAAAATGATAAATTATAATTATGATGATCATTCATGCGTTCTAGATACAAAAACCCAGCATGAAAGACTAAATAAATACTTTCATGTGGACTCCTCTAATCTGTCTTTACACAACCATTATGAACAAAAGTAGGCTTACCTAAAAGACAATAACTAAATGAAGGCTTATATATATTCTTGGTTGTGTGCATGTGCTCCTGAATTAGGTATATTTTACCATGAATAAAAGCTAATCCATTAAGCTGTTTTATGTATGTATTGTTATTACTTGTAATATCTTAAATCTAAAGATTTGGTAACATTTTATGATATGCTTTCTAAACAGTACATCTGCTTCTCCTGATTGTAACAGAAT
Source organism: Stenella coeruleoalba (assembly GCF_951394435.1). Classification (NCBI taxonomy): domain Eukaryota; kingdom Metazoa; phylum Chordata; class Mammalia; order Artiodactyla; family Delphinidae; genus Stenella; species Stenella coeruleoalba. The sequence goes on along the minus strand of NC_137164.1, from coordinate 34,576,250 downwards.
CAAATCTAGGCAGACAAAAGTGACCTGGATCCATTTTTAAAGTCCTCTACCAAATACACCTTTAAAATGGATGTGTAAGAAAAGTGATCCCTTATGTAAAAACCTTTCAATTGCTGACACCTTACAGCCAGTTTGCTCATTATACCTTAAGTCAAAGCTCTGCAAGACAACTCAAAGCATAGAAAAAGTGTCAGGCAAATTCCTAATCACCGAAAATATTGCATTTGTGAGAGCCTGGACTGGACTATGAAGACACAGTTTCAAGGTGTTGCTGAGACTGTAGCAGGGATTGTTCAGGAGTGAAGAGATAACCAAAGCCCCTTCCTTTAAAAAGAAGAAAGAAGAAATCTTTCCTTCTTACTGATTTCTCAGGAATCTTCTTATTTCACTCCACTCCTCACCTCAGATTATGCAAATTATGCCTTTTGCAGTTCGTATATAAGATCTGTTTTTCAGAAACAGAAAGCAGGTTCTTGTTGCTATTCATGTTCCCACATAGGGATGAGATATTTCTACTCTGATGAATCTTGGTAAGCAATAATAGTTCAAATCTCCATGTTCACCAGGGTCTGCATAAGGAGATCTATCTATCTATCTATCTATATCTATCTATCTATCATCTATCTAATTATTTAGCTATTTACCCAACTATCTTTTTATATCTTCAAGCAGAGAGCACTCTCCTAGAATCAAGGATTCTAGGAAGAAATTTCAATAAAATTCTGAGGACCTTACATTACAGGAATAGCAACCAAATCTAATTTCCAGTAGGTTCCAATAAAAGAGTCTAGTGGAAAATAATAATACCTTCAGATTCTTCTGTGTGCTATGTGGATTCTTTTTTTTCTTTTCTTTTTTTTTGCGGTACGCGGGCCTCTCACTGATGTGGCCTCTCCCGTTGCGGAGCACAGGCTCCGGACACGCAGGCTCAGCAGCCATGCTCATGGGCCCAGCCGCTCCACAGCATGTAGGATCTTCCCGGACTGGGGTACGAACCCGTGTCCCCTGCATTGGCAGTAGGACTCTCAACCACTGCGCCACCAGGGAAGCCCTAGGTGGATTCTGTTGATTCTGAATGCAAAACCTCTCACGGTTCAAGCCATGAGATAAATAACCAAAATAACTAAACGTACTCCTTCTTTAATGACATCTTAATTTAGGGAAATCTCTGGGCATTGATTATGCTAACCTAAACATTGGGCTACTCTGATATTCATGCTTCCTGTGAATAGAGACAGATTTATTTTTTCTGTGTCAAATCTGTTAGCCTTTAGTTTACCTTGCCTTAATGCATTGACTAGGAATTCCAGGGTGATGTTGAATCTATGCAATGAGGAAGAACATTATTATTTTGTTTCTTATCTTATTGACAAAGCATTCTATCTTTATCATTATTATAATAAATGTAGATTCCCTTCTATCCCCAATTTACTTAGGTTTTTATCATGTGTGAATGTTCAGTTTCATCAAATTATTTTTTTATATCTTTTTAGATGATCATATTTTTCTTTAGTCTCCTAATGTGATTACAATAATTGATTTTCAAATCTTGAACAACGTTTGCTTTCAGTTAAATTTTCTGTTCTTCTTTTTTCCTAGTTTCTTAAAAGTTCAGATTACTAATTTGAGATCTTTAACTTTTCTGATTTTAGCATTTATGCTATAAATTTATGCCTAAGCACTTATATTGCTGCATCTTATCAATTCTGATGTTGTGTATTTTTATTTTCATTTAGCTCAAAATATTTTTTCATAAGATTTTCCTTCACACTTCCTTTTTGACTCAAAGGATAACTAGAAGTGTGTTGTTAAATTTCCAAATATTTTATGATTTTCAAGATTTCTGTTATAGATTCCTAGTTTAATTCTATTATTTTCATAAAATATTTTTGTATGATTTTTATTATTTAACATTTCTAAGTACATATATTTTTAGATATGATCTATCTTGGTGTATGTTTTATGTGTCTTTAAAAAGGAGTTTTAATGCGTTCTTGAAAAAAATGTTGATTGAAGTCCTCTATACATATTAATTAGATTAAACTGATAATGTTTTGTAGGTCTTCTATGTATATATTAATTTTCTGTCTTCTTGTTCAATCGACTATTGTAAGAAGAGTATTGTAGTCTCTAGCTAAAGCTGTGGACTTGGCTATTTTACCTTCCAGTTCTAACAGTTTTTGTTTCATGTATTTCTATTGCTAGGCAAATGCCTGATTAGGATTGCTGTGTCTTAGAGATTGATGCCTATGTTGTTATTTAATCCTTTTTTTCATCCTTGATAATTTTCATGGTTCTGAAGTCTATTTTTCCTGATACTAATGTAGATACTCCAGCTTTCTTTTGGTTAATATTGGTATGGTATATATTTCTCCATTCTTTTTTTCTTTTTCAATTTTTTTTTTTTTTTTTTTCAGTACATGGGACTCTCACTGTTGTGGCCTCTCCCGTTGTGGAGCACAGACTCTGGATGTGCAGGATCAGCGGCCATGGCTCACAGGTGCAGCCACTCCGCAGCATGTGGGATCTTCCTGGACTGGGGCACGAACCCGTGTCCCCTGCATCGGCAGGCGGACTCTCAATCACTGTGCCACCAGGGAAGCTCTGAACAATTTTCATGATTCAGTTTTATCTCCACTATAGACTTACTAGATATACTCTTTGAAAACATGTTTTTAATCATTGCCCTAGAGTTTAGAATATATTTTTATTTAATCAGTGTCTATATTAAAATAATATTATACCCCTTGATACATAGTATAAACACCTTACAACACTGTATTCTCAATTCCTACCTCCTGTGTGTTGTGCTAGTTTTGTCCTATATTTTTACTTTCATGAATGCTATGAACTTTCAATAGATTGCTAATGATTTTGCTTTAGACAAGCATTTACCTTTAAGAGTGATTTAAATTAAACATTTGCATCTTATTTATTTCATTTCCAGTGCTCTTTATTTCTTCATGTTTATCCAAGATTCTATCTTGGTTTTATAATTCCTTTCATGAAAAATTTTCTATAAACATTCTTGTAGTAGACACTTGCTAGCACTTAATTTTCTCAGATTTTACTGGTCCAGGACAGTCTTAATTTCTCCTTCATTTTTGAAAGATATTTTTTTTTTCTGGATATTCTGAATTGACAGTGGTTTTCTTTGCTTGTTTGTTTTTGTATTTCCTTTCATTAGTTTAAAGACATCACGCCATGGTTTCATGGCTTCCATGCTTTTTGATAAGAAGTCTACTTGTCATTTTCTTTGTTTGCCTACTTGTAATGTGTATTTTTTTCACATGTGCGCTTTCAAGATTTTCTGTTAGTCTTTTGTTAAAGGCAAATTGAATATTATATACCTTCGTGTGTTTTGTTGTTGATGATGATGATCTTTTTAAGTATTCTTGAGCTTATCTGATTTGTGAGAATTCTCTGTCCTTTTTAAAAATTCTGAACTATTATATTTCAAATATTTCTGCCTCATTCCCTATCTCTCATCCTTCTGGGATTTCAATTACATGGATTAAGGCTGTTTGATATTGTTACACACCAATTAGGTTGTTATTCTTTTGGTTTTTTAATTTAAATTCTTTTTTCCTCATTCTGTTTCAATTTGATATATATCTACTGACTTTTTAAAACTTGACTGATTCTTTCTTAGGTTGTGACAAGTCAACTAAGGAGCCATTGAAGGCATTCCTCACCTCTGTTATTATGGTTTGGGTTTTTGCATTTCTGCTAGGTTTATTCTTATGGTTTTCATATCTCTGCCAATTTATCCATCTGATCTTTCATGATGCTCATTTTTTCTATTTGTCTTTAACGCATTAATAATAGTTATTTACAATTCTCTGTTGTTCCAAAATGTGCTTTGTATATGAGCAGTCATGCTGATTCCTTCATCTCTTGGAAGTGGATTTTCTTGCCTTTTAATAATATGTTTTGTCATTTATGTTTAAAACTGGACTTCTGGTGTAGGAAAGAGGTGACTAAGGTCAATAAATTTTATGCTTAAAAAGGTGCGCATCATTCCTCCATCAGGGCTTCTAATGTGAGTGTTGGAGTTCATCTAGTAAGATATGTAGCTGGGTTTTGTTGCTGCCTTGGTTATCCTCAGTGCAGCATAGGTTTTATTTTCCTCTGTTTACCACGAATTTAGGTTATGGGTACATTTGCCAGAGAGTTTTTCTCAATCATTTCCATTTTCAGCATTAAGTCTTTTCTTTGTTTTGTGCATCAGGGAGGTTTGTCCATGCTCTTTCAACTCTAATGGCAGTATTGTACTCTTACCTGCGCTTTGGTGCCTGTTAGCCTGAAAGGATGAGTGAGTCCCTGATGTTATGATTAAGCCTCAGACTTAGACAACCATTAAGATCCTTCTTAGTGGCCTCAAACCTTCCTCAGCTAGACTTCTGGGCCCAGTATATATTCCTGATCCTCCCTCAGGGCTAAAAGTTTCTTTCATTTTTTTTTTTTTTTTTCTCAGCTGCAATGTGTTTTCACCAGATTCCTGACGGCAACAACATATGTTTTCTTTACTCTATAGATTAAGGATTTTGCTCCCAGGGATGTGTCAAAACTGAAAAATCTGAAATTGTATCCACTCAAAGCTAACAAGTTGCATTGCTTCACTCTCCTGGATGCTGGCAGAAAATGTGAGAATCCTGGGTCAAAGAAAAAGACCGTTTGATCACAGCAGAGCAAGCAGCAGGAACTTCATATTCACATTAATTTCCTTTTTTCCCCTTCCCCCAAGTTTCATGGGGTGGCACAGTAGGTGTCACAGGTAAGAAACCCAAAACCTAGGAAGCTATAGTTATTTATGAGGAACAGCAAGCAAACCTTCCTAATCTTTGCCCCAGTAGAAACATTTTCTTGTTACATGGACAGCAAACATATTTGCCTTCTGCTCTTGAGGGAGACACTATCTCTATCTTCCATGGTTGTTGACTATACAGTTATTATTGAAAAAATAGTCCAGAACAAAATGCTTTCTGTTCCTCTACTTGCAAGATGTGTGAAAACAGAGAGACCCATGGAAAATGGCTTCCCAGCAATAGGGAGATGAAGGAGAATGGTTTGGGTGTAATTTGCTTTCTCTTCCCTGGGAGCTGCTCTTCCCTTACCCTAGGGATCATGAAGGGAGCTTCCTCAGAAATCCTGCCAAGGGAATTTGTGTCAAAAAAGCCTGCAGAAAGGTACACGCATTCTTTATATTTGCAGTCCCTAGGGTCTCCGCACTCCTTCACTAGCCTACAATAAGTTTCCATAAATTTGTTAGATATTTTTGCTGAATTTTCCATACTGGTCTGTGTCTGATCTTTTCAACCCAAAGTAAGCAAACGTTCACATCCTGTATCTCCTTTCAGGAGGCTGTCTCTTTCTAGATTTCATGCTAGTTGATTGCCCTGCAACCTTAGTTTTTTGAAAAGATCAAGAAAATTTCTGAACTTGCAAATTTTACGGCTGTTTTGTCCAAATTATGCTACCTCAAGACTTTATCGAGGGTGAGGGGGGAAGATGGTGGAAGAGTAAGACACGGAGATCGCCTACATCAGAAATACATCTACACGTGGAACAACTCCTACAGAACACCTACTGAACGCTGGCAGAAGACCTCAGACCTCCCCAAAGGCAAGAAACTCCCCACATACCTGGGTAGGGCAAAAGAAAAAAGAATAAACAGAGACAAAAGAATAGGGACAGGACCTGCACCAGTGGGAGGGAGCTGTGAAGGAGGAAAGGTTTGCACACACTAGGAAGCCCCTTCCCAGGCGGAGACTGCGGGTGGCGGAGGGGGGAAGCTTCAGAGCCATGGAGGAGAGCACAGCAACAGGGGTGCGGAGGGCAAAGTGGAGAGATTCCCGCACAGAGGAGTGGTGCCGACCTGCACTCACCAGACCGAGAGGCTTGTCTGCTCACCCACCAGTGCGGGCGGGGCTGGGAGCTGAGGCTCGGGCTTCGGTTGGAGCACAGGGAGAGGACTGGCGGTGTGAACACAGCCTGAAGGGGCTAGTGCACCACGGCTACCTGGGAGGGAGTCCGGGGAAAAGTCTGGACCTGCCGAAGAGGCAAGAGACTTTTTCTTCTCTCTTTATTTCCTGGTGCGCGAGGAGAGGGGATTAAGAGCACTGCTTAAAGGAGCTCCAGAGACTGGCAGGAGCCGCGGCTAAAAGTGCGGACCCCAGAGACGGGCATGAGACACTAAGGCTGCTGCTGCTGCCACCAAGAAGCCTTTGTGCGAGCACAGGTCACTATCCACACCTCCCTTCCTGGGAGCCTGTACAGCCCGCCACTGCCAAGGTCTCGGGATCCAGGGACAACTTCCCCGGGAGAACGCACGGCGCGCCTCAGGCTGGTACAAAGCCACGCTGGCCTCTGCTGTCGCAGGTTTGCCCTGCCTCCATACCCCTCCCTCCCTCCGGCCTGAGTGAGCCAGAGCCCCCAAATCAGCGGCTCCTTTAACCCCGTCCTCTGTGAGCGAAGAACAGATGCCCTCCGGCGACCTTCATGCAGAGGCAGGGCCAAATCCAAAGCTGAACCCCGGGAGCTGTGCAAACAAATAAGAGAAAGGGAAATCTCTCCCAGCAGCCTCAGGAGCAGCGGATTACATCTCCACAATCAACTTGATGTACCCTAGATCTGTGGAATACCTGAATAGGCAAGGAATCATCTCAAATTGAGGAGGTGGACTTTGAGAGCAAGATTTATTATTTTTTCCCTTTTCATCTTTTTGTGAGTTTGTATGCTTCTGTGTGAGATTTTGTCTGTATAGCTTTGCTTTCACCATTTGTCCTAGAGTACTATCCATCCGATTTTTTGTTTTTGTTTCTTTTTACTTTTTTAAAAAATTTTTTCTTAATAATTATTTTTTTATTTTAATAATTTTATTTTATTTTACCTTACTTTATTTTATTTTCTTTTATCCTCTTTCTTTCTTTCTTTCTACTTTTTCTCCCTTTTTTTCTGAGCCGTGTGGATGAAAGGCTCTTGGTGCTGCAGCCAGGAGTCAGTGCTGTGCCTCTGAGGTGGGAGAGCCAACTTCAGGACATTGGTCCACAAGAGACCTCCCAGCTCCACGTAATATCAAACAGTGAAAATATCCCAGAGATCTTCATCTCAATACCAACACCCAGCTTCACTCAATGACCAACAAGCTACAGTGCTGGACACCCTATGCCAAACAACTAGCAACACAGGAACACAACCCTACCCATTAGCAGAGAGGCTGCCTAAAATCATAATAAGTCCACAGATACCGCAAAACACAACACCAGACATGGACCTGCCCACCAGAAAGACAAGATCCAGCCTCATCCACCAGAAAACAGGCACTAGTCCCCTCCACCAGGAAGCCTACACAAACCACTGAACCAACTTTAGGCACTGGAGACAGACACCAAAAACAATGGGAACTATGAACCGGCAGCCTGGAAAAAGGAGACCCTGAACACAGTAAGATAAGCAAAAGGAGATGACAGAAAAACACGCAGCAGATGAAGGAACAAGATAAAAACCCACCACACCTAACAAATGAAGAGGAAACAGGCAGTCTACCTGAAAAAAGAATTCAGAATAATGATAGTAAAGATGATCCAAAATCTTGGAAATAGAATAGAGAAAATGCAAGAAACATTTAACAAGGACCTAGAAGAACTAAAGATGAAACAAGCAACGATGAACAACACAATAAATGAAATCAAAAATACTCTAGATGGAACAATAGCAGAATAACTGAGGCAGAAGAACAGATAAGTGACCTGGAAGATAAAGTAGTGGAAATAACTACTGCAGAGCAGAATAAAGAAAAAAGAATGAAAAGAACCGAGGACAGTCTCAGAGACCTCTGGGACAACATTAAACACACCAACATTCGAATTATAGGGGTTCCAGAAGAAGAAACAAAAAAGAAAGGGACTGAGAAAATATTTGAAGAGATTATAGTTGAAAACTTCCCTAATATGGGAAAGGAAATAGTTAATCAAGTCCAGGAAGCACAGAGAGTCCCATACAGGATAAACCCAAGGAGGAACATGCCAAGACACATATTAATCAAGCTGTCAAAAATTAAATACAAAGAAAACATTTTAAAAGCAGCAAGGGAAAAACAACAAATAACACACAAGGGAACCCCCATAAGGTTAACAGCTCATCTTTCAGCATAAACTCTGCAAGCTAGAAGGGACTGGCAAGACATATTTAAAGTGACAAAGGAGAAAAACCTACAACCAAGATTACTCCAGCAAGGATCTCATTCAGATTTGATGGAGAAATTAAAACTTTTACAAACAAGCAAAAAATGAGAGAGTTCAGCACCACCAAACCAGCTTTACAACAAATGCTAAAGGAACTTCTATATGCAAGAAACACAAGAGAAGGAAGGGCCTACAATGACAAACCCAAAACAATTAAGAAAATGGGAATAGGAACATACATATTGATATTACCTTAAATGAAAATGGATTAAATGCTCTCACCAAAAGACATAGATTGGCTGAATGGATACAGAAACAAGACCCATATATATGCTGTCTACAAGAGACCCACTTCAGACCTAGAGACACATACAGACTGAAAGTGAGGGGATGGAAAAAGATATTCCATGCAAATGGAAACCAAAAGAAAGCTGGAGTAGCAATTCTCATATCATATAAAACAGACTTGAAAATAAAGACTATTAGAAGAGACAAAGTAGGACAATACATAATGGTCAAGGGATCAATCCAAAAAGAAGATAGTATTTATGCATCCAACATAGGAGCACCTCAATAAATAAGGCAAATACTAACAGCCATAAAAGGGGAAATCAACAGTAACACATTCACAGTAGGGGACTTTAACACCCCACTTTCACCAATGGACAGATCATCCAAAATGAAAATAGATAAGGAAACACAAGCTTTAAATTATACATTAAACAAGATGGACTTAATTGATATTTATAGGACATTACATCCAAAAACAACATAATACACATTTTTCTCAAGTGCTCATGGAATATTCTCCTGGATAGATCATATCTTGGGTCACAAATCAAGCCTTGGTAAATTTAAGAAAATTGAAATTTTATCAAGTATCTTTTCCAACCAGAACGCTATGAGACTAGATATCAATTACAGGAAAAGATCTGTAAAAAATACAAACACATGGAGGATAAACAACACACTACTTAATAATGAGTGATCACTGAAGAAATCAAAAAATACCTAGAAACAAATGACAATGGAGACACGACGACCCAAAACCTAGTGGATGCAGCAAAAACAGTTCTAAGAGGGAAGTTTATAGCAATACAATCCTACCCTAAGAAACAGGAAACATCTCGAATAAACAACCTAACCTTGCACATAATGCAATTAGAGAAAGAAGAACAAAAAAAAACCCCAAAGTTAGCAGAAGGAAAGAAATCATAAATATCAGAATAGAAATAAACTAAAAAGAAATGAAGGAAATGATAGCAAATATCAATAAAACTAAAGCTGGTTCTTTGAGAAGATAAACAAAATTGATAAACCATTAGACAGACTCATCAAGAAAAAAAGGGAGAAGACTCAAATCAATAGAATTAGAAATGAAAAAGGAAAAGTAACAACTGACACTGCAGAAATACAAAAGATCATGAGAGGTTACTACAAGCAACTCTATGCCAATAAAATGTACAATCTGGAAGAAGTGGACAAATTCTTAGAAATGCACAGCCTGCCAAGACTGAATCAGGAAAAAATAGAAAATATGAACAGACCAATCACAAGCACTGAAATTGAAACTGTGATTAAAAATCGTCCAACAAACAAGAGCCCAGGACCAGATGGCTTCACAGGTGAATTCCTTCAAACATTTAGAGAAGAGCTAACACCTATCTTTCTCAAACACTCCAAAATACAGCAGAGGGAGGAACACTCCCAAACTCATTCTACGAGTCCACCATCACCCTGATACCAAAACCAGGCAAGGATGTCACAAAGAAAGAAAACTACAGGCCAATATCACTGATGAACAGAGATGCAAAAATCCTCAACAAAATACTAGCAATCAGAATCCAACAGCACATTAAAATGATCATACACCATGATCAAGTGGGTTTTATTCCAGGAATGCAAGGATTCTTCAATATACACAAATCAATCAATGTGATACACCATATTAACAAATTGAAGGAGAAAAACCACATGGTCATCTCAATAGATGCAGAGAAAACTTTTGACAAAATTCATCACCCATTTATGATAAAAACCCTGCAGAAAGTAGACATAGAGGGAACTTTCCTCAACATAATAAAGGCCATATATGACAAACCCACAGCCCACTTCATCCTCAATGGTGAAAAACTGAAAGTATTTCCACTAAGATCAGGAATAAGACAAGGTTGCCCACTCTCAGCCCTCTTATTCAACATAGCTTTAGAAGTTTTAGCCACAGTAATCACAGAAGAAAAGGAAATAAAAGGAATCCAAATCAGAAAAGAAGTAAAGCTGTCACTGTTTGCAGATGACATGATACTATACACAGAGAATCCTAAAGATGCTACCAGAAAACTACTAGAGCTAATGAATCAATTTGGTAAAGTAGCAGGATACAAAATTAATGCACAGAAATCTCTGGCATCCTTATACACTAATGATGAAAAATCTGAAAGTGAAATCAAGAAAACAACCCCCACTTATCACTGCAACAAAAAGAATAAAATATCTAGGAATAAACCTACCTAAGGAGACAAAAGACCTGTATGTAGAAAATTATAAGACACTGATGAAAGAAATTAAAGATGATAGAAATAGATGGAGAGATATACCATGTTCTTGGATTGGAAGAATCAACATTGTGAAAATGACTCTACTACCCAAAGCAATCAACACATTCAATGCAATCCCTATCAAACGACTACCGGAATTTTTCATGGAACTAGAGCAAAAAATTTCACAATTTGTATGGAAATACAAAAGACCCTGAGTAGCCAAAGCAATCTTGAGAACTAAAAACGGAGCTGGAGGAATCAGGCTCCCGGACTTCAGACTATACTACAAAGCTACAGTAATCAAGACAGAATGGTACTGGCACAAAAACAGAAATATAGATCAAGGGAACAGGATAGAAAGCCCAGAGAAAAACCCACGCATATATGGTCACCTTATCTTTGATAAAGGAGGCAGGAATGTACAGTGGAGAAAGGACAGCCTCTTCAATAAGTGGTGCTGGGAAAACTGGACAGGTACATGTAAAAGTATGAGATTAGAACATTCCCTAACACCATACACAAAAATAAGCTCAAAATGGATTAAAAACCTAAATGTAAAGCCAGAAACTATCAAACTCTTAGAGGAAAACATAGGCAGAACACTCTATGACCTAAACCACAGCAGATCCTTTTTGACCCACTCCTAGAGAAATGGAAATAAAAACAAAAATAAACAAGTGTGACCTAATGAAACTTCAAAGCTTTGCACAGCAAAGGAAACCATAAACAAGACCAAAAGACAACCCTCAAAATGGGAGAAAATATTTGCAAATGAAACAACTGACAAAGGATTAATCTCCAAAATTTAAAAGCAGCTCATGCAGCTCAATAACAAGAAAACAAACAACCCAATCCAAAAATGGGCAGAAGACCTAAATAGACAGTTCTGCAAAGAAGATATACAGACTGCCAACAAACGCATGAAAGAATGCTTAACGTCATTAATCATTAGAGAAATGCAAATCAAAACTACCATGAGATATCATCTCACACCAATCAGAATGGCCATCATCAAAAAATCTAGAAACAATAAATGCTGGAGAGGGTGTGGAGAAAAGGGAACACTCTTGCACTGCAGGTGGGAATGTAAATTGATACAGCCACTATGGAGAACAGTATGGAGTTTCCTTTAAAACTACAAATAGAACTACCATATGACCCAGCAATCCCACTACTGGGCATATACCTTGAGAAAACCATAATTCAAAAAGAGTCATGTACCAAAATGTTCATTGCAGCTCTATTTACAGGAGATGGAAACAACCTAAGTGTCCATCATCTGATGAATGGATAAAGAAGATGTGGCACATATATACAATGGAATATTATTCAGCCATGGAAAGAAACGAAATTGAGTTATTTGTAATGAGGTGGATGGACCTAGAGTCCGTCATACAGAGTGAAGTAAGTCAGAAAGAGAACGACAAATACCGTATGCTAACACATATATATGGAATTTAAGAAATAAATGAAATGTCATGAAGAACCTAGGGGTAAGACAGGAATAAAGACACAGACCTACTAGAGAATGGACTTGAGGATATGGGGAGGGGGAATGGTAAGCTGTGACAAAGTGAGAGAGTGGCATGGACATATATACACTACCAAACATAAAATAGATAGCTAGTGGGAAGCAGCCGCATAGCACAGGGAGATCAGCTTGGTGCTTTGTGACCACCTAGAGCGGTGGGATAGGGAAGGTGGGAGGGAGGGAGACACAAGAGGAAAGAGATATGGGAACATATGTATATGTATAACTGATTCACTTTGTTATAAAGCAGAAACTAACACACCATTGTAAAGCAATTATACTCCAATAAACATTAAAAAAAAAACTTTATCACTTGCATCAAGCAAAATAGATAATTAAAGTCCCACAGGAAAAAAAAATCAATTTTATTATATTTGTCATATGTATCTCATTCCCATATAATGAAATGCATATGAAATCTAATAGTATGTCTCTCATAGCTATTTACAGCCACTAAGAGAGGCAACATTATAATGTTGGGAAGAAGAGTATGGGGCGTCCTCAAAAAACTAAAAATGTAGCTACCATATGACCCAGCAATTCCACTCCTGGGTATATATCCACAAAGAATGAAAATGCTAATTCAAAAAGATATGTGCACCCCAGTGTTCATAGCATCACTATTTACAGTTTAAGATATGGAAGCAACCCAGGCATCTATCAACAGATAAATGGATAAATATTATGTGATATATATTTTTTATTTTATTATTATTATTATTATTATTATTTTTTGAGGTACGCAGGCCTCTCACTGTTGTGGCCTCTCCCACTGCAGAGCCCAGGCTCCGGACGCGTAGGCTTAGCGGCCATGGCTCACAGGCCTAGCCGCTCCGCAGCATGTGAGATCTTCCCGGACCGGGGCACGAACCCGTGTCTCCTGCATCGGCAGGCGGACTCTCAACCACTGCACCACCAGGGAAGCCCGATATATATATATATATATATATATATATATATATATATGTATATACACACACACACACACATATATCGCCATAAAAAAGAATGAAATAAAGCATATGTGATATATATATCACCAAAAACAGAATGAAATTCTGCCATTTGCAGCAATACGGAAGGACCTAGAGAATAAGCTTAGTGAAGTAAGTCAGACAGAGAAAGACGAATACTGTATGATATCACTTATATGTGGAATTTGATAGAATACAAACAAATGTATACAGAAAAACAGCAATGGACTCACAGGTATAGAAAACAAACTAGTGGTTACCATTAGGGAGAGAAAAGGGGGGAGTGGCAAGTTAGGGGTATAGTATTAAGAGATGCAAACCACTATGTATAAAATAGATGAACAAGAAGCACAAGGAATTATAGCCATTATCTCATAATGACTTTTAATGGAGTATAATCTGTAAAAATACTGCACCAGTATGCTGTGCACCTCAAACTAATATAATACTGTAAATCAACTGTATTTCAATATTAAAAATGGCTGCTTTGTTGTTATCATAAGAGAGGAAACACCCTCTTTCCAGCTGTCTTCATCAATGAGTAGAAACTTCAAATCCACTTAGTTCAGTTTGTTTTGATAGCATTTGGTTGAATCTGCATATTTTCTATCCCACTGACAAAGTGTCTTTAAAGAACACTGAAAATAAAAATCTACCATTAAGGTTTAACTTTTTTAAAAAGTGCTACATGTTAATCATGTCCAGTTACTATTATATTTTTAGGAGCTTTTAAAACCTATCATCAGGGCTTCCCTAGTGGTGCAGTGGTTGAGAGTCCGCCTGCCGATGCAGGGGACATGGGTTCGTGCCCCGGTCCGGGAAGATCCCACATGCCGCGGAGCGGCTGGGCCCGTGAGCCATGGCCGCTGAGCCTGCGGGTCCGGACCCTGTGCTGCACAACGGGAGAGGCCACAGCAGTGAGAGGCCTGCGTACTGCAAAAAAAGAAAAAACAAACAAAAAAAAACCTATCATCAAACCTAAGCATTATCTAACTTATAACACTTCACATTTCTTTATTATTTACTAGTAGTCAGTAACAGTTGCTTGGAACTGTTACAGGCTACATTTTCTCATATGAACAATGTGATACTATGAAATCAAATCAACAAAAGCATATTAATTTAGACTTATTTTCCTATCTAGTTAGTTGACTACCTCACATGCTGGAGATTGATCTTTTTCCCTTCTACCTCTTCAACTTCAACTTCATTACAGAGTTTTCTTGAAGCCTCATTGTTTTCACAATGAAAAAAGGCAATATCTGGGAGTCCAACCAAAGGGATCAGACAGAACACAGGGCAGCGCCTTGGTCCTATGCCCACTAGCGACTGCTTGAGAAGTCTTAATTTTGCTTGTGACAGTCCATGCTCAAGGTAGCAGGTGAACTGGGAGAAACCTGGTTGTAGGTGCTTTAAAATACATGTCAAATGTATAATGTTTTTGTTGCATGACCATGGAAAAATAATTTAATGATTCACTGTATAAGAAAATGAAATGGAAATTTATAGAGCAGTAAAAGAGTCCACATTAATTTGTAACAGGTGCACAGTGATTTTAAATATGGAAAAATAAGCTGGCATCTAAATATAATTTAAAAACAAATCCTTAGCAAAAGACTTAGTGTCTTAGGCCTATTGTTTTCTTTATGCTTCTTTTTTACCTTAGAAATGACTTATTTTTTTTCATTTGCAGTAATGTATGTCCTATGACTTTTGTAAGGAAAGTACTTTACAGTTCTTTGAATTGTCAAATTTTTAAGAATGTGTCCAATTGAAGTAGCAATTTAAAAGTATCTATTTTCCATTTCCTAAACTTTGATGGTAGCTGTTTTCTTTCTTAGGAATACACTCTTTAAATGCTCTATTTATTTTCTTTGTGAGTAGTTTGTTATTTCTACTGTAAGGAACAAAGGAAAGGAAACTTGTGATTTTCAGGGGTGATAAGACAGTCATCACCAAGGAGGGCTTTGAGAAGAAAGAATCAGATTAAGATCTGCTAGACTTTTATCTCAGACTTGGAAGTTCTGCAGGGACAAAGGTTATTCAGGGCATCAGCACTCTGTCACAGCCAATGTTCGTTGATCTGGAACATTTGACAGCAGAAATTTAAAAATCAAATATTGTTCTTCCCAAGATTGTCATGCTGCCTCTCTTCATGACTATAAATAACTATGATAGATGTACTATTTGATTTCATATTCATTTCTTTAGAGGGGTATGAGATACACATGACAAAGGAAATCAATGTTGACTTTTTTCTTCATGGGACTTTAGTTATCTCTTTTGCTTGATGCAAGCGATAAAATCTTGGCTTAGCATATTTTGGACCATTCTAGGCATATTAACAAATTTAATGTTCTGTACTATCAATAACACCATTAGCATTATTTTAAACAAGATAGATTTATTTGAAAATTATTAATTGAATAGCTAACCAGATCCTGCTGGACAGAACTGCACATTCAAAGGCCAATCTGCATATGAGGTGCTCTTGGAGAGCATATAAAACAATAGTAAAAGTAAATATTTTCCTGGTGCAAAGTAGACACTTAATGATTATTTGTCTAATTCAGGTATGTATGTTTTGATAAAATAGAAAATACTACAGAATTTAATAGTTGAAATTCAACAACTTTTTGAGGAATAGGAGTATCTGAGGTAAAATTTGGATAATTAGGCAAAAGATGAAATTCTAAACCAGGATGTGGATAAAGGGCATGAAAAAAAAAGTGGAATAAAGTAGCTAGAGAAGTGATTAGGTTTGAAGTGTCAGGGAAGTTGGAAACCATGGTTGTAGAAGCCCCTTTAATGTGAATGATGAATCTTTCAAAAATAGTAACAAGGAAAAGGGTAAAGCCAAAAATCTTGAAAATAGAAATTGTATCTCATTCAATCCTTTTTATTAGTATCTGGCACTGTGTCTAATACAGTAATAATTCAAAAACTCTGGAAGGACAGATGGAAGGAAGGAAGGAGGAAAGGAAGAAAGGAAGGAAGGAAGGGAGGGAGGGAGGGAGGAAGGAAGGGGACTAGAAAGTTCCTTGTGATGTTAAGTGTTGGTATGTCATGAAAGAACTTCGAAAGAGACTTGTTAGGTGGTCGTAGCAGAACAATTTTTGAGATGGAGAAAAGGGTGGTATGGAAAACACTAATGTTTCCTCTTGACAGGAATACTTAAAAAGGATGACAGAAATGGCCTACACTGAAGGATGTACAAAGATTCAGACGTTAGAATAATAAAGTTTTAGTTTTTGAAATTAAGTGAAATAATGTAGAATGATGAAGTATGAAATGTAGAGTGGTTGGAAACTGTCTCTTTTCCAACTGAGCACTCATTCAGCAAAACTATCAGCTATAATTGTCATAGCCTGGCAGTTTGATTTGAATCCAGGCTCAGAAAATGGTTAGGTCAGTCTTAATTTTGATCAGAAAAACAAATATTTAAACATTACATATGCTAATTGACCTTAAATTAACATTACTGGCTCAGGTAAAAATTCAACTTTTGCAAACAAAATATTGGGGGATGACCTATATAAGTTAGGGTGACAATTTCACTCCTTCATCCTGTGCCTGTGAATTCTTTCCCAAATCCCAGGGTGGCTTTCTTATCAATTCACAGGCACTACAACATTTGTTATAAGAAGAGTATTTGTAAGGTAAAGTAAAGAAAATACTTTGACATTTGGGTACTTTGACATTTACCATTGATATTAATGATGCTATAAAATTGTCATGCAGAATGCCATTTACCCATGGAGTGCTGCTTATTAATGACAAATATTATATAATCTGTTTTAGACGTAAAAGGTTATGTGGTCTTTTTATTTCACATTCTGATTAAATCTAAATCTGCACAGAAGCAAAACCATTTTAAACTCAAATGTGAACTTTAAAGAGGATTTTACCCTCAAGGATTTGCATATCAGAAAGAATTTAAAGCCAGTGAGAGAATCAAGAATGAGATATATTTTCTGTAAGCAACAGCATTGCTTTTATAATCTTATATCTCCTCATATATATTATAGAAAAAATAAAGGTGAAAATATTCAGATTATGGGCATAGGGAGTTTTACTTGGATATGTGATTTAATTAAATGCAAACAGAAAAACAAAACTTTCCTGTGGTGCAAGAATATGAATGTTTAATGAGCCCCTTTTAAAGGAAAATAATTTGACGTGATGTATTTTAGTAGAGACTGACAAAGGGGCTTCAGTTGCAAAAATTATTCTAGTCAGAAGTGGACAAACTTGGAATACTTAGAAAATACTGCTCTTTAGCACTTTACAATTAACACAAATTTTAAAAATATTTTCTTATGTTCATATTTTCTTTAATGTCCTATTTTTCTGCTACGCATTATCATCCAAGATATATTTACATTCAGATTTCCTCACCTACAATAACATCAGTATTTATTTTTGTTTAGCCCTCACTATGTTTGACATGATAAAAGTTTCATCCATAACACAGAAAAACACAGTAGCTTTCCACATAAATGCTACATTGGGGCTTGTTTTTTGGAAGCACATTGGGATTATATTTAAAAGTTTATATTTATTTTCATATGTAGGAGTCATTTTTTAAAATCTCCCTCTTTGTTTTCTGTACAATGAAGAATAAAATGTAATTTGAAAATTATTTTTTTATTCTTTCTTTCTGCTTCTCGTATTACTAAAAACATAAAATTGCTTTATTTTTATTTCTAGTAAATATAAAACTTAATCTGAAATATTCCACATACATAGAGTTGTAGAACAGTGGCCTATAATAGAAATTTAGAAATAATCCAGAAATTATCATGTCTTAAGTAAAAGGAAAATGAAGCCCAGTAATAGTCACTGAAATTTAAAAGATATAACTTTAATATTCACAATAAGGAGAATGACATGATATGACCTATATTTGGTATTATTTTTATGATGATGAATTAAATATATACTATAGAGTTAATTAATAGTTTTATTTACTTCTTTATTAACTCCCATCAATATTGTTGGATTTTCTTTTTTTCTGGTTTTATTAAAAGCAAAACCAAAAAATATAACTGTATAAATTACCTTATTTCACCAATCAGAGGGAGAAATTGAATCAAAATAATTTATCTAAAAGTTGGAACTGGGACTTCCCTGGTGGCGCAGTGGTTAAGAATCTGCCCGCCAATGCAGGGGACATGGATTCGAGCTCTGATCCGGGAAGATCCGTTCAATCCCTGGTCCAGGAGGATCCCACATGCTGCAGAGCAACTGAGCCCCTGCACCACAGCTACTGAGCCTGCACTCTAGAGCCTGCAAGCCACAACTGCTGAGCCTGCGTGCTGCCAACTGCTAAAGCCTGTGCACCTAGAGCCTGTGCTCTGCAACAAGGGGAGCCACCATAATGAGAAAGCCCCCACAGCAAAGAGTAGCCCCTGCTCTCCACAACTGGAGAAAGCCCACGTGAAGACCCAACACAGCCAAAAAAATTTAAAATAAATATATAAATTAATAAAAGTTGGAGCCATTCACTTCAGCAACTGGTAAAGAATTTGAATTTTATTCAGAAAAAAATGAGAAGCCATTGAAGTATTTTAAACAGAAAAGTGACATAATGTGAGTTACATTTTAGAAAGATCACTGGGGCCATTGTGTAGAAGGTAGAGGATAGAAGTCTCCAGGGGGTAGCAAAGATGCAGTTGGGAGGCTGTTGTTAGACAGTGATGATGGTGTTAATAGTGGGGTGTTTTTAGAATAAATAGAATAAATTTGTGTTTCAAAATGAGCTGATAACTCTGCATATAAGTCACCCATTCATCATGGTCCACATTTTTATGAACTAATTCTACGTTTTCCAAGATTCAAAGTTAAAGATGCCCATTAAGAAAAAATTCAACTAGAATGGCTACAAAAGACCAAAAATTACCACTCTGATAGAAAAAAAAAAATGAGGGGAACTATATCTGGTTGGATCTTCCAGGCTTCAGATAACACTTGTATGAATGATGTCCCAGTATGAATACCTCTAATTTAGGTTTTGGTTTGTTTGTTTCTTTAACTTTATTTGATTTTATCAGAGACCTACTAATGTAATTATACACAGAAACTAGCCTGGAGTGGATACACTAAACCAATGAGTCTTATTTTTTTTAAATGAATCTTATTACATAATTTTTTCATTAGATTATTTATGTATGTAGAAATGGAAGGAGATGGATTTAACAATTAATGAGCAGCTAGTATACAACAAAGGTTATATATGTGAAATTATAGTCCTCACAATAACCCTATGTCTTTCTGATGCTGTCTACATACTGAGATGAGAAAAATATAGATGAAATTCAGAGAGATTTAAGTAACTTGCTTCTATTTTTCTCTGATAACAAATGGTAGAATCAATACTCAAAGCCAGTTTAGCTCCACTGGGAAGCTTCCTTTGTGTAATCTTGGCTAATTAAACAAATTAATTTTCCAGCATGGAAGCACTCTGCTGATATAGATAACCAGAAAACATATTATTTTGATATTGTGTTCTTCATTTATTATTCTTAGAAGAAGAATAAGTTAACTAAATTATTTAATTAAAAATAAAAGATATTCATAATTATTGAATAATACAATTCTCTTATTTTGCTCTGTATCCTCCATTTCTGCAGCTTGAAAAAATTAATTTACCTCACCTATTTTATCATATCCTGGATGATGTGTCAAACTGGATCAACACCAAGCTGTTGATAACATTATGTGCCACCTTAACACTTGGGAATGTGCCATTGGCTACAATTACTGAGATATCACACATTTTCCATACATATGTTCATAAATTGAATCTGTTGCCAATCATTTATTTTTTCCTCTGCAACAGAAAAATTCTATTTCTACCATATGCCACTGAGATATGTCTTATTTGTTGGCTTTAGGATTGCAGAAGTGGTCTTTATCGTTTGTCATTGTTTGCAAACACATTTGGAAACACCGCTATTTGTCATTTGCACAAGACATCAGAAAAGCCTTACAAGTTTGATAGCTCTCATTCTAGGAAACAATTTAAAATGATGGAGGGAAGCTAGAATTAACTTAAGCTTAGTTTTCTTGTTCCCAAATGATTTTCATTCACATCTTTATTAAAGGCTTGTATAACATTCAATGTAAACCACATTCAATCCACTGTGACAGGTTCTAGCCAAATGTTCCAAAACATATAGCTTACCTTTCATCCGAGACAGCTTTCACTCTGTATTATAATAGTTGCAGGATGTTTTGATATAATGCAAACCAAAATATCTCAGGTTTCAGCAATCTGACTTAAGGAGGTAATACATAAAACTAGAGTCAAGTCTTTATCAATCTGACTTCAGGAGTGTATACATAAATTAGACTAGCGTTTTTAACATTTATCATCAATAAATAACTATTTAATGCTAACATGCATTGCTTCAAGATGACAGCATTGTAAACTGTTCTTCCTTTCTCTTCCTGTCTCCTTCTAGATACAAGTGAGATCATTAGCCTCTGAGCCCTTGATACAGAAACTAATGAAGCTGCTGAATCATTTAATTTATAGCTTTTTCAGATAGTGCATGCTATCATCTAATCTTATCTATTAAATTCACTACTGTAATCAGGGTTTCTCTAGTTAGTCAGTTAATATACTGTATCTGACTTGAAATTGAGCCTGTGAATATAGCCATTATATATTGTTGGGCTCTCTTAAAATTTGTGAATTCAGGGAAAAAAATGAGACTACATTGCTTCAGGTTAGATATCACAGTTCTTTTCTTGCAAAATAAAACCTTCTTACCTGAAAGTCAAATGGTCATCTCAAGGCAAGGTTAACATTAAATGAAAGTACTAGTGTTTGTAATGGACTTTTAGAATTATAGTTCATCAGAAATAAGTTAACCATAGTAGGCTATATCTAAGGGTGAAAACCACCATTGAAGGAATCTTTTCAACATCTTAAAACTGAAGTCAGAGCAAGGGTATGATTGGTATGGAGATAATCTTCTATTTGCTCTAGGAACATCCTAAGAGTAATTCTGGTCTTAATTGCTAGCTGTTCTTGTCACTCACTGTAGTATAAACAGGAAATAAAAAACACTAAATTGAAAGCAGAAATAACTACTTAATTTGATACTTCAGACTTCCTCTAAGAAGTGACCTGTTGCTTGGGATAATATAGTTGGAAAGATCACTGTAAGTTTGTATTTAATTTGTCATCGTACATTTGTTCAAATTCGGCAATTTAACTAAAATCCCAGTGGTGGCTCTGTATCCGGGATTATTGGGGCTGCATCATTTTTGTTCCACATAGAACTAATTTTTGCTTTCATTCTATCAGTCTATATATTGAGGGATACTGAATACACATGCTCATGAAATTCCTTATTGTAGTGACTGTAGAACTGTCATTGAGAGTGTCAGTCAATTTTTTTCTTTGTTTTTTTTAACATTTCTTTTTTTTGGCCGCACCTCATGGCATGTAGAACTTCACTGACCAGGGATTGAACCCGTGCAGTTCTTCTGTAGTGGAAGTGCAGATTCTTAACCACTGGACCACCAGGGAAATCCCAAGGGTGTCAGTCATTAATTGGCAGTTAATTGTGTCCTCTCTGTGGTGACACACTAGAGCAATATCTCTCATAGTCCAGTGCCGGCTTTTTTCTGAATTCCTATTTAACCCTCAGGTCACTTCTAGTATGCATTTTGTATATTAACTTGGTATTTATCCCATAAATATTCTTTTGTTATCCTATTTTCCAAATTCTTATTTTTTTGCACACCATACACACTTAAAGCTTTTGTATACTTTCAAAAATGTATATCAAGAAATGATGTAGATATCATTATAGTTAATAATAGCAATTAAAAATGTGAAGAGTTTTCAAAAGTTAGTCTTTACGCTACTCATAATAAACATTATGACTGGTTATTTTTAAAATATAAGAATTTTTATGAAAAAAAAAAGAATTTTTATGGACAGCTTAACCATTGAATGCCATAGATTTCTTGATTTGTCCAGTTTAATAGCTCTCCCCAAGAATACAAATGAACAAATACCAATGAAGTTAATGGGAAATGGAAATTTAAATGTTTTACCTTCTGAATTTGTATTACATTGGGATTTAGAATGCTTTTTAATACTTAACTTTTTTATCTGCATCTAAATAATGCTAACCTGCTAGCCATGATGGCTATAAGGACAAGATAAGGTAATGTAAAAGAAATTCATTACCATAAAGTAATATTCAATCAGTCAGTCAAGAGCAACATTTTTGAGTGTCTATGGGCTAGTCATTATGCTAGGCTATGCTGGATATACATTAGTGGACAAACAGACCCAGTTCTTGCCAACTAGGACTAATAGTATAGTGATGGAGACCTATATATATCACTAAATATGTAAGTACAACTGGTGATAAATCATATGAAAGAAAAAGAAGGTGCTACACATTGATGGTTACAATATGCCTCTCTGAGAAAAATGACACAAAGATTGATACCTAGTAAAGGAGAAAGAGATAAAGATATTAATGTTCAGGCAAAATGAACAACATGTGCAAGATTCCCAGATGGAAAAAGAGCTTGGCTTGTTTGAGATCTTAATAAAATGACCAAATTAAGAGAGGTGAAAGGTGAAATAAGACGAAACTAGATACAAAGGTGGAATTCTATTCATCATAAGGTCTCACAGTTCATATTACTGATTTCAAAGTTACCTTTAAGAGAATGTAAAGTCATTGAGATTGTTTGCTGTTGACTTTATTTTTTAAGAGTCCTTTTAGATTCATAGCAAGAACAAAAGGAAGGTACAGAGATTTCCAATAGACACCCTCCCCAACACATGCATAGCCTCACACATTATCAACATTCCCCACCAGAGTTGTGCCTTCATGAACTTACATTGACATGTCATAGTCTCCCAGAGCTACAGTTTACATCACTGTTCATTCTTGGTGTTGTACCTTCTAAGGTCTGGGCAAATTTGTAATAATATGTATCTATCATTATAGACTCATACAGAGTATTTTCATTGCCTTAAAATCCTCTTCTCTCTGCCTTTTCAGCTTGCCACACCCTCAAAACCTAGCAACCACTGATCTTTTTGCTGTCTCCATAATTTTGCCTTTTCCAGCATGTCATATAGTTAGAATCATACTATATGTAGCAATTTTAGATTGGCTTCTTTCAGTTATTAACATGCATTTGAGTTTGTTCCATATATTTTCATGGCTTGATAGCTCACTACTTTTTTAAGTACTGAGTAATATTCCATTGCCAAGATGTACCACAGTTTACTTATCCATTCACTAACTGAAAGACAACTTGTTTGCTTCCAAGTTTTGGCAATCATGAATAAAGCTGCTATTAACATCTGTGTGCAAGTTTTTATGTGGATATAAGTTTCAGCTCCTTTGGGTAATTTTCAAGGAGCATGATAACTAAATCATATGGTAAGAGTATGTTTAGTTTTATAAGAAAATTTCAAATGATCTTCTAAAATGGCTGACCCATTTGCATTCCCATCAGCAACAAATGAGAGTTTTTGTTGCTCCACATCCTCACAAGAATTTGGTTTTGTCAGTTTTCCAAATTTTGGCCATTCTAATAGGTGTGTAGTGGTATCTTACTGTTTTAATTTGCATTTCCATGATGACATATGACATGGATATTTTTATTTGCTTATCTTCCATCTGTATATCTTCTTTGGTGAGGTGTCTGTGAAGGTCTATTTTTTAATTGGGCTGTTTTATTACTGTGGAGTTTTAAGAGTTCTTTTTATATTTTGTATAACAGTTCTTTATTGATACATCTTTTGCAAATATTTTTCCCAGTCTGTGGCTTTTCATCTCATCCTCTTGACAGTGTTTCTTGCAGAACAGAAGGTTTTAATTTTAATGAAGTGCAGCTATATCAGTTATGTTTTTCACAGATCATGCCTTTTGTATTGTATCTAAAAAGTCATGGTCATACCCAAGTTCATCTAGGTTTTCTCCTATGTTATCTTCTAGGAATTTTACCATAGAGATGTTTTAATTTGGCGTGGCATTATCAATTTATGTTTAAATGATCATACTGGCTACTATGCAAGAATGTTTTGAGAAGTACAAATGTGAATTTAAGGTTACAAGCTAAGGACCAATTGCAACTAGCCAGGCCAGAAATGATGGTGACTTACATTAGGATGAGAACATTGCAGGCAAAGTTATGTGTATTTACTCTAAATTTAATGTGAAGATAGAAATGGAAGTTTGTAATAATAGAATAAACATTGATGACTAAGAAGAATGAATCATCAAAATTGACTTTTATATTATTGTCCTTGTTAATTCCATAGATTATGAAAGGTTGTGGAAGAATAAACATAACTAAAATTAAAATAGGAAATCATGATATAGTATATATTATTTTAGCTGATATTTTTGGACTTAAATGTGACTTAAATTTTCCAAAGTAAGTTTGACTTCTAGTGTCTTGTTTGGAAATACTGTTTCCTATATATTGAGCACTGCTGCTGAATTACATTATGGATTTTCCTGGTACCTAAATTTATCAAAGTGAAGTCTTGTTACATTCCTAATCTCACCTGGAAAAGAGAACTAAAGAGAGAAGTAAGCAGTTGCTGCTTTGTGGAGAGGAAGTCAATGATTTGCCTTATGACATCTTTGAATTTTTACAATTTTTACATATTTAAAAGCAAAAGCACTGCTCAGAAAAATATATATAAATATTATATATGATATATCATATATGTCATAGCATTATACATAAATATAAAATCTCTATTTTATGAGTAGAAAACAAATCCCTCAGGAATAATAAAAAACCTACTGTATCTATGAAAATCATTAGCTAACCTAATTAAGAAAAAAATAGATTACAAATATACAAAATATGGAATAAGGAGAAATATATATATATGTATATATACATATCAGCACAAGAGGAATAAACCAGATCTATTTTGAGCAAACTGGTTGGTACTTTTTCTTCATAGTACCTATCATGTATCAAAATTTGTAATTTTATTTGTATTCATACAATATTCCTTTCACCACCACCTCCCAGGCTAGATTTTAAGCTTCCAGTAGCAGGGACTCTGACCTTATTCACTGTTATAACCTCTGTAACAGATCTAGTAACTGACATATATTTATCACGAAATTAAAAATCTGTTGCATGAATCAGGTAATTCAGTATCAATACATTATTATCTCCTGAATTATCAATCTGATCATAACATATGTATGTGTGTTCTTTGATGTACACACATAGACTCAAACACACACACATACACTTTTATTCTTTAATAACATACTTAATGATTGATGAGTAAAAGGATACTGTACCTGAGAAAACAGAAAAATAGCATGCAGAAATATATTATTGATGATTAATACGAAATTTGAAAGAAAAAATGTTAGAATAAAGCAAGAGCTATCTCATTTAATTCTCTACTGAAGAGAAACAATTTCTGTGATATTTTAAAATAAGGGGGGGAAGATAGATTATGAATAATTTATATTTTCTAGGATTTCTAAATACTGGAAAAAGAGAATTATAAGGCAAAAATATTAGTGTAAATTTTACCATCTTAGTCTGGTGTTCCTTCTCAAATACCACCGAAAAGTCCTAGGTCATTTCAAGAAAGTCTATTAATTAAATAACTTCTAAATTATAGTATGCAAATGAAATAATCTTAAAACATCAGTGAAAAGCTTTATTATAATTTTTCAAATCATACATTTTGGTCTGCCATAAGTTTTTAAAAATATTTACTGAATTTTTAATTTTTTAAAGTTATATACCATAACGGGAAGAAATACTGTCTACACAGGAATAAATATATTACATTATGAAGATAATTTTAACCATATGATTTTTATTGAAATAATTACCTCTTACAATAACTGACATTTATCTTAGACATGTTGGCCTAAAACAAAAAGACTGTCAGATATTTCTCCAGCAAAAATGGGTTTAATTTTGGATCAGCAAAGAATTGAAATTTGGTGTCTGCAACCATTGCGAGCCACATGCAAGTCCCCAGCTAAAATGGAGAGAATCCTTTTATAGAGGGGAAAGGGAAGTTGGGAGGGCTATAGTAAACAAAGAGTCCATGGCTTCTCATTGGCTGAGTTGTGACAGTCTCTCATTAGCTGAGCTTTTGCCAGGAAAAAAAAAGGAAGTTGTTCTTCTTCCTGTTGGACTCTGCTCTCCTCAGAGGGAGTGAGAATGTTGTTTTCTGGTCTCCCAACTTAATTGGGTTTTTTAAATTCAGGTTTCTGTTAATTATTTTTTTACAGACTTAGTTCCAGAAATAAACAAGACTGATGGGGCAAGTCACCCTTATCAACATGGTGTGGTGGAAACAGCAGGTGACTTTACAGTTAGAGGAACTTGGCTCTATCAAAACCAGCTTTATGAGACAACACACCCTTGTGATTTCACTATCTGGAATGTTATTATGAAGTTTTGCAGCTTTATTTTGAAGTCAATACACATTATGCCCATGGGGAATAGGATTGCTGAGAGGATGATGGAATATAAGTGAAAGTGCCTAGCAGAACAGATGAAATATTTCTACATGTTAATTTCCCTTCCTCTCTTTTTCTTTCTGTACTTTCTTCCTTTGAATAACAAAATTATATTTACTGCTTCTTAATAAGAAAGTAATCTTTTTGCTGCTTTAGTAAAGATGTATCTTAAAACTGGTGTTCACCTTGTCTGATTATAAGGATGGCAGCAAATATTATTTGGAAAAGGATGAAATTCATAGTATTATCACATAAACACAATACTCAATTTTACCAGCCAGTGTCCAAAACAATAAAATCACATTTATATTAATTCTGTGGGATAATGGAAATTTGCCTTCAGAGTCCCCAGTTATTTCTAACAGTCTCCCTTGCTTGGGTTCATGGATATTCAATGTGTATTTTACAGTTTTCTGCTCTAAGTCCATCCTAAAACTACAATGTTACTGTATTTTTGTTGCTATAGATCCTAATGATGTAACTTGTTCATTGACTGAAGAATAATTCTAATGAGAACATTGCTGGATAGTAATGTGACTATTAATAATCATAGTAGTTATATTTTGTAGTAGAATTCTACTGTAACTTACCTACTGTCTTTATTTCATTTGCTGCTATGCTGACATATAAGGAAAGCTTTCATAAAATTCTCAAATCCTATAACTCCCTGATTTCATGCAATAAATGACAGGGCCAAAATTAAGCAAATTTTTCTGATATTAAAGTGCTTGGTAAAACAAATCAACAAACAAAAAGCCAAAACAAAATAAAACAAAGCAAAAAGACCCAAAAACTAGGATAACATTGGAGGATATGAAAGGCTGCTCTACAATCTAGGGCACATAAGCCTTAGTAACTTGTACTCAATATGATCCAGAGAGTAAAGCATGCTCAGAGAAGTGCTAATAATTTATTCTAGAGTGAAAAAAATTACAGTCAGTTATAGACAAAGGCAAAGACAGAAATACCCTCTTATAGAGAGGTGTTGCTAACTAATTTAAATGATCAGTAAATATGTGGACTCAGTATATGAGAAAGTGAACTCAAATGGCAAGATATGGGAATAAATTCATGAGGCATACTCAAAAAGGTCAAAATTTGTGAAATATCAAGGTCTTTTGCATTTTTCATGCATATTTATGCTCACCTTGAAAAAATAAGCAAAATCATTTGGATTAGAAACAGGTTTGGACTGAGAATGGGTAAGAATAGCTGTGTTTATCATATTTTTTTCTTGATTTAGGTGTATTTTTATATTTTAAATTTTGAAAAACCTTTTTATTTTAATATTCCCCTGACAGTGTTTTATTTTTTCATATGGGATTTTTGGAAAACAATTAGAAAATACGTTGCTATAGGTAAGATTTAAAAAATGTAAGTATCCAGAATTATGTTTATCCCAGAATTTATTACCAAGAGCTGTCATTGTGCACTGAAGTCTTTTAGCCCAAAATATGTGCTAAAATAATGCTCAGATTTTATGCATAGTCACACACAATGTTACTTGCAGTTTCAAAAATTGTAAGTGCTTGTGTTTAAAAGCCTGGCATCTGGTTTCCTTTTAAATAATTCCTTAAAATTTCAGCTTCATTGTATATACTATCATCTTTGCAATATTCATTTAAAAATATTCTTCACATTACAACCCTTGGGAAAGTTTAAAGAGAGAAAGAGCTGAAAGCTAACTCTAGAAAACCAGTAGATTTTTTTATAGATTTATACACTGATTTTTGTTAATAAAGATTATTTGAGGTATCATAGAACTTTAGAACTGGAAGAGGCTCTTTATAAAGAGGAGGACCACTGGGATTAGGAGTACAATTTGTAAGATGAAAGAGCACGTTTTTGGCAAGTCAAACACAAACTATTTGACACTGTGTGGTCCCTTTAAACCTCACTACTACATTTCTCCTCTGCCTTGAACTTTTTTGAAATTTCCTTTTTTTAAAATGAAGTTCTGTTACAATTAGTGATATGAGAATAAGCAAAGTTTTGATATATACTCTACAAGTTATTCACTCCCACTTCAAGAAATAATCCCAAAGTCATACAACAGTAAACAAAAGTGAAAGTATACCTCTCACCGACTTGAGTTTAGCGCCAAACGAATTTACCAAAATATGTCTTTAAACAGAAAAACAAAAACGTTCCCAGTAAACTGTACAGGCAAAGTAATTGTTCTAAATAGCATTTGTTATAACTTATTTAACTACACAGCATGGACAGTTAACACAATGCTGGCTGCTATAACAGCTAAACTCCAAAATCTCAGTGGCTTAAGTTTATAAAGTCCAACAATTGGTGGCAGAGAGAGGAAATGGGTTGCACTCAATAAAATATTTGTGGGACCCAGGTTAACAGAAGCTCTTTCAGCATCAACACATCTTTAAACCCTGTGCTGTCATCCAGCCAGTAGACATGGGAAGAAAATGCTTCTCAGATTGGGTTTCAGAGTGGGCCAGATCTGGAAGTGTAATGCATCATTTTGCCTCACACTCCATTGCCACAAATCTGTCACATGTAAAGGAGGGTTTTAGGGGGACTTAAACACCTGTTCATTCTGTGCTACAAGGAACTGTTTGATCAATCCACCTGGAGGTAGAAATGATTGTCCCTCCAGGAATGTAGGTGGATGTTGAGACAAAGGTCACAACAGTCTCCTCAAGGACTATAGATAAAGTGTATTTAGTACTCACACCAGCAGGGTGTCCCAGAAAGGCAAGGGCTCAAGCATGGATGTGCTGAGAAGGCAGCAAAGAGTGGGGTAGTTTGGGGCTTTTAGTGTGCCTCAATATTGGATGGAGGTAGAGTGGGATATCCTACACAGGAACTGGTGGTGGGGGAGGGGTGAGGCTGTTCTACTTGATATTCTTACCCTCTTGAAGAGGCAAAGGGCATGAGGGTTGTTTTGAGGCAGTCTGGGAAGAGGGAGAGATGGGGGTTGAAAAACTGTCAATGTTAAAATATCAAAAATGGAATCAGCCTGTTTAATACAGTAGTCTATAATTTCCTGAGCAATCAGATTGCTCTGATGAACAAAATTAACAAACAAAAATACACACAAAGGGGGCGGAGTCAAGATGGCTTACTAGGAGGACACGGAATTCACATCTCCACATAACTATGACACTCACCAGGCACTGGTGGGGGACCATGGACAACTAAGGGGATGGGAGGAACCCCCAGCAACTGGGTAGGGCATGGGGCATGGAGGGGAGTGAAGGGGGAGGAGAAGTGGTGGCAGGATGGGACTGGCACCCTTGAGGGGTGGAGGGGGAGGGGAAGGGATCCCACACCCGAAGAGGGAAATTGGGGAACCAGTGGGAGGGTAGAGGATCAAAAAGGAGTGTGACTAGGTTTTCCCTGCCTACTTGGGCCACCAGAAACCTGAGATCCTGGATCTGATCCTCTGCCCACCTAGGCCCTCTCAGGACCCATGGGGGAGGGTGGGAGTGGGAAGAAAAAGAAAGGCCAGACAGCCAAGAACGGCACCCGTGAGGGGTGGCTGGGGGAGGGGAGGAATTCCTACACCCAGTGGGACCCACCCATGGTTAGGGGTCCAGCGGCAACAGGGGAGACCCTGGGGGAAATGGTGGGGGAGGGCACAAAGGAATGGAAAGGAAGGGGGCCAGTGCTTTCCTTGTCCACTTAGACACTGAGGAGCCTGTTGGGCTCCTGGGGCTAATCCTCTGCCCTTGGAGCCTCCCTATTGCTGGGCAGAACCCAAGTCCCACCCGTACACCCCCACCTAGGGCACTACCTCTACAATCAGAGACCCCCTCCAAAGCACTGGGCTTACACCCCACCCACACACTCTCACTCAGGGCCTTACCTCCAAACTTCAGAACTCCACACTCCAGAGGCCCTCCTTTGGACATGCTGCCTCTTGCCTTCCATGCAGGTCCTAAGCAAAGGCTCCGCCCCAATCTTCAACGTTGCCCCGCCTAGGCCCCGCCCCCAGGGCCTTTTCCTGCTACTTCCTGAGCCTAGGCCATGCCTCACGATCAAACATAACCACCCCACCTGCCTAAGTCCCCCCACACCCTAAACCCCATCCCTTCCTAAGTTCCACCACTGCCTAAAATCCACCCGCATAGCCAAGGCTTTTCTTCTTTTTTCTGTTTTCCTCTTTTAGATTGGGGTTCTGTTTTACCTTGTTGATTCATTGTTGATGATTCTCTTATATTTTTATTTTTCCTAATAAATCTTTTATTTTTCTAATTTTATTTTATTCTTTATAATTTGTTATTGTTCTCTACTTTTGCCTTGTTCCCCACCCCCCTTATTTATTTGTTTATTTTCTCTTGTTGTTTTATTTTACCTTGTTGCAGTTGTTACAATTATAGTTTTATTTTTCCTAATATATATTTTCTTTCTAATTTTTTATTTTGTTTTTTATTCTTTGATATTGTACTGCTCCTTTTTTTCTTTCTTTCCTTTATTTTTTTTAATTTTTTTTTTATACCACACAATGAAGCTTATGGGATCTTGGTTCCCAGGCTGGAGGTTGGGCCCAAGCTCCTGTAGTGGGAGCTCTGAGTCCAAAACACTGGACTAACAGAGAACTTCACACCCCAGAGAATATTAATCAGATTGAGGCCTCCCAGAGGTCCTAGGCACCAAGAAATGGCTCTATCCAACTGCCTGCAAAATCCAGTGATGGACATCTCAGGCAAAAAACCACTAAGACAGGAATACAGCAACGCTTATCAAAAAAAAAAAGTGAAATGACAAAAAAATATGTTACAGATGAATGAGCAAAATAAAAACATACAAGACCAAATAAATGACGATGGAATAGGTAAAATACCTGAAAAAGAACTCAGAGTAATGACAGTAAAGATGATCTAAATTCTCAGAAATAGAATGCAGAAAATACAAGAAACATTTAACAAGGATCTAGAAGAAATAAAGACCAAAAAACAATGATAAACAAAACAATTGGTGAAATTAAATATACTGTAGAAGGAATCAATAGCAGAATAACTAAGGGAGAAGAACGGCTAAGTGACCTGGAAGATAAAATGTTGGAAAAAAATGTGAGAGAGCAGAATAAAGAAAAAAAAAGAGAAAAACTGAGGACAGTCTCAGTGACTTCTGGGACAACACTAAAGGCACCAACATTCGAATTATAGGCATCCCAGAAGAAAAGAAAAAGAAAGGGGCTGAAAAAATATTTGAAGAGATTATAGTTGAAAACTTCTTTAACATGGGAAAGGAAAGAGTGAATCAAGTCCAGGAAGGGCAGAGAGGACTATACAGGATAAACACAAAGAGAAACATGCCAAGACACATACTAATCAAACTATCAAAATTAAATGCAAAGAAAAAATATTAAAAACAGCGAGGGAAAAGCAACAAATAACAAAGAAAGGAATCCCCATAAGGATAACAGCTGATATTTCAGCAGAAACTCTAAAAGCCAGAAGGGAGTGAAAGGACATATTTAAAGTGATGAAAGGGACAAACCTACAATCAAGATTACTCTACCCAGCAAGGATCTCATTCAAATTCAATGGAGAAATTAAAATCTTTAGAGATAAGCAAAAGTTAAGAGAATTCAGCACCACCAAACCAGCTTTACAGCAAATGCTAAAGGAACTTCTCTAAGCAGGAAACACAAGAGAAGGAAAAGATCTACAAAAACAAACCAAAAGCAATTAAGAAAATTGTAATGGGAACATACATATCAATAATTACCATAACTGTAAATGGATTAAATGCTCCAAACAAAAGACAGACTGGCTGAATGGATACAAAAACATGACCTATATATATATGCTGTCTACAAGAGACCCACTTCAGAACTAGGGACACATTAAGACTGAAAATGAGGGGATGGA
Organism: Stenella coeruleoalba; assembly: GCF_951394435.1. Classification (NCBI taxonomy): domain Eukaryota; kingdom Metazoa; phylum Chordata; class Mammalia; order Artiodactyla; family Delphinidae; genus Stenella; species Stenella coeruleoalba. The sequence goes on along the minus strand of NC_137164.1, from coordinate 34,543,662 downwards.
AAGAGATATTCCATGTAAATGGAAATGAAAACTGGAGTAGCAATTCTCATATCAGAAAAAATAGACTTTAAAATAAAGATTATTATAAGAGACAAAGAAGGGGACTTCCCTGATAGTGCAGTGGTTAAGAATCTGCCTGCCAGGCTTCTCTGGTGGCACAGTGGTTGAGAGTCTGCCTGCCAGTGCAGGGGACATGGGTTCGTGCCCTGCTCCGGGAAGATCCCACATGCCACGGAGTGGCTAGGCCCGTGAGCCAAGGCCACTGAGACTGCATGTCCGGAGCCTGTGCTCTGAAACAGGAGAGGCCACAACAGTGAGAGGCCCATGTACTCCAAAAAAAAAAAAAAAAGAGAGAGAGATCACTGAAGAAATCAAAGAGGAAATTAAAAAATACCTAGAAACAAATGACAATGGAAATATGATGACCCAAAACCTATGTGATGCAGCAAAAACAGTTCTAAGAGGGAAGTTGATAGCAATACAATCCTACCTTAAGAAACAAGAAACATCTCAAATAAACAACCTAAACTTACACCTAAAGCAATTAGAGAAAGAAGAAAAAAAAATCCAAGTTAGCAGAAGGAAAGAAATCATAATGATCAGATCAGAAATAAATGAAAAAGAAATGAAGGAAACAATAGCAAATATCAATAAAATTAAAAGCTGGTTCTTTGAGAAGATAAACAAAATTGGTAAAACATTAGCCAGACTCATCAAAAAAAGAAAAAAAAGGAGAAGACTCAAATCAGAAGAATTAGAAGTGAAAAAGCGAAGTAACAACTGGAACTGCAGAAATAAAAAGATCATGAGAGATTACTACAAGCAGCTATATGCCAATTAAATGGACAACCAGGAAGAAATGGGCAAATTATTAGAAAAGCACAACCTTCTGAGACTTAATCAGGAAGAAATAGAAGATATAAACAGATGAATAACAAGCATTGAAATTGAAACTGTGATTAAAAATCTTCCAACAAAAGCCCAGGGACAGATGGCTTCACAGGCAAATTCTATCAAACATTTAGAGAAGAGCTAACACCTATCCTTCTCAAACTCCTCAAAACACAGCAGAGGGAGGAACACTCCCAAACTCATTCTCTGAGGCCACCATCACCCAGATACCAAAACCAGACAAAGATGTCACAAAAAAAGAAAACTAGAGGCCAATATCACTTATGAATATAGATGCAAAAATGCTCAACAAAATACTGGCAGACAGAATCCAACAGCACATTAAAAAGATTAGACACCATGACCAAGCTGGGTTTATCCCAGGAATGCAAGGTTTCCACAATATATGCAAATCAATCAATGTGATACACCATATTAACAAATTGAAGGATTAAAAACCACATGATAATCTCAATAGATGAAGAAAAAGGTTTTTACAAAATTCAACACCCATTTATGATAAAAACTCTCCAGAAAGCAGGCATAGAAGAACCTACCTCAACATAATAAAGGCCATATAAGACATACCCACAGCCAACTTTGTTCTCAATGGTGAAAAACAGAAACCATTACCTCTAAGATCAGGAACAAGACAAGGTTGCCCTCTCTCACCACTATTATTCAACATAGTTCTGGAAGTTTTAGCCACAGCAATCAGAGAAGAAAAAGAACTAAAAGGAATACAAATCAGAAAAGAAGAAGTAAAGCCATCACTGTTTGCAGATGACATTATACTATACATAGAGAGTCCTAAAGATGCTACCAGAAAACTACTAGAGCTAATAAATGAATGGGGTAAAGTAGCAGGATACAAAATTAATGCACAGAAATCTCTTGCATTCCTATAAACTAATGATGAAAAATCTGAAAGTGAAATCAAGAAAACACTCCCATTTACCATTGCAACCAAAAGAATAAAATATCTAGGAATAAACCTACCTAAGGAGACAAAAGACCTGTATGCAGAAAACTATAAGACCCTGATGACAGAAATTAAAGATGATACAAAGAGATGGAGAGATATATTATGTTCTTGGATTGGAAGAATCAACGTTGTGAAAATGAATATACTACCGAAAGCAATCTACAGATTCAATGCAATCCCTATCAAACTACCAATAACATTTTCCACAGAATGAGAGTAAAAAGTTTCACAATTTATATGGAAACACCAAAGACCACGCATAGCCAAAGCAATGTTGAGAAAGAAAAACAGAACTGGAGGAATCAGGCTCCCTGACTTCAGACTATACTACAAAGCTACAGTAATCAAGACAATAGGGTACTGTCACAAAAACAGAAATATAGATCAGTGGAACAGGGTAGAGCACACAGAGATAAACCCATGCACATATACTCACCTTGTCTTTGATAAAGGAAGCAAGAGTATACAATGGAGAAAAGACAGCCTCTTCAATAAGTGGTGCTGGGAAAAATGGACAGCTACATTTAAATGAATGAAATTAGAACACTTCCTAAAACCATAAACAAAGATAAATCAAAATGGATTAAAGACATAAATGTAAGGCCAGACACTATAAAATTCTTAGAGGAAAACATAGGCAGAACACTCTATGACATAAATCACAGTAAGCTCCTTTTTGATCCACCTCCTAGAGAAATGGATATAAAAACAAAAATAAACAAATGGGACCTAATGAAACTTAAAAGCTTTTGCACAGCAAAGGAAACCAGAAACAAGACAAAAAGGCAACCCTCAGAATGGGAGAAAATATTTGCAAATGAAGCAACGGACAAAGGATTAATCTCCAAAATTTTAAAGCAGCCCATGCAGCTCAATATCAAAAAAACAAACAACTCAATCCATAAATGGGCAGAAGACCTAAATAGACATTTCTCTAAAGAAGATATACAGTTTGTCAACAAACACATGAAAGGATGTTCAACATCAGTAATCATTAGAGAAATGCAAATCAAAACTACAATGAGGTGTCACCTCACAATGGTCGGAATGGCCATCATCAAAAAATCTACAAACAATAAATTCTGGAGAGGGTGTGGAGAAAAGAGAACCCTCTTGCACTGTTGGTGGGAATGTAAATTGATACAGCTACTATGGAGAACAGTATGGAGATTCCTTAAAAGCTAAAAAGAGAACTACCATATGAGCCAGCAATCCCACTACTGGACATATGCCCTGAGAAAACCATAATTCAAAAATAGTCTTGTTCCACAGTGTTCATTGTAGCTCTATTTACAATAGCCAGGACATGGAAGCAACCTAAGTGTCCATCGACAGATGAATGGATAAAGAAGATGTGACATATATATACAATGGACTATTTCTCAGCCATAAAAAGAAACGAAATTGAGTTATTTGTAATGAGGTGGATGGACCTAGAGTCTGTCATACAGAGTGAAGTAAGTCAGAAAGAGAAAAACAAATACCATATGCTAATATATATATATATATATTTATTTATTTATTTATTTATATTTATATATATATATATGGAATCTAAAAAAAAATGGTTCTGATGAACCTAGGGGCAGGACAAGAATAAAGATGCAGATGTAGAGATTCAACATGAGGAAACAGGAAGGGTGAAGTGTAAGCTTGGATGAAGTAAGAGAGTAGCATTGACATATACACACTACCATATGTAAAATAGATAGGCTAGTGGAAAGCAGCTGCATAGCACAGGGAGATCATCTCAGCGCTTTGTGACCACCTAGAGGCATTAGGGAGGGTGGGAGGGAGATGCAGAGGGAGGGGATATGGGGATATATGTATACATATAGCTGATTCACTTTGTTATACAGCAGAAACTAACACAACATTGTAAAAATTTATACTACAATAAAGATGTTAAGTTAAAAACATACTATTGAAGGAAAAGACAGAAGATAGTATTTCATTACAATAATAGTCTATTTACATACTATCATACATACATACCACTATATTTTAATCTAAGCACAGAATTAGCCCACATATTATCAGTGGTTATTTCTTTGTAGTAGAATTTTGTCTTATTTTTGCTGTCTACTCTTGGCATCATGACTCTGTGTCCCAGGACTACTGATAAACCATTTTTTGCTTCAGTTTTCTCATCTTTCAAGTTAGCATAATAATAAAACCTACCTCATAGGATTGTTTTGAAAATTCAATAACAGAATCAATTTCAAAACATGGTGCTTTAGCAAAGATTAAGACATGCAAACTAGCGCTTAATTTACCCTCAATCAATATCAACTCTCACTGTTATTATTATTTTGCATGAACACTAGACTTTTACACTGGGCATATATCATTTTCTAATAATTGAAAATGCTATTTTATAAAAATAAAGTGAAATTGATTGAAAAATCTGAATAAAAACAGAGACTCATCTTAAATATAATTTATTTCATGGAGCCTTTTCCGATGTCTTGGGTTATTCACCTACCGCTGAACAATGAATCTCTTCTGTCTGAGATGGTATATGTCAAATTGATCCTAATAATAATAAAGCATCCCTTACAAACCAGGCACTCTGCTAAGCATTAAATGCATTATCTTATTAAATCTTCAAAGTAACTCTAGAAGGTGGGAGATATTATTGTTATTTTATAGCTGAGGGATCAGTTATATGCATATACATAACTTCTATGATTTTGACCCAGATCCTTTTTACTTCTGGGACAAATATTCCAAGTTTTAGCACCACCTGAAAACATACCAGTCACACAATGGGTTTTAAATACATGTTTAATGAATAAATAAACTAACTGTATATATTTCACCGTAATATTTTGATTTTATTCCCCTAAATTCCCCATTGCCTATCTTTTTGGCTTCCTCTTTCTGATGAACTTAACTACCATTAATTTATTAAAATTGTCCAGAATGACATTTATATGGCATATTCTCCAGAGATTTAAAGGAAGAAGATTCCACAAAGAACAATCAGAATAAAAGGAATGAACTTTTCAAATTTCACCCTCCACATAACAAGACACATAGAACACATTTACTACTTAGAGAGGTCAGTCTACTTGGAGAATATACTTGGGGAGGTAAAGACAGGGATTTATAGGTTAGGCTTACTTTTAGGTCTGGGGCCTGGAAAAGCTATGACTGATGTGCTGCAAGTTTAACACATTCCTCAGCCACATAACACCCATATTCTTTTGAACAATCTTTCAAATCCTCTCTTACTCAGTCTTCTTTACCTGCCCATATATTTCTATTTTTTTCCTCCTTTTGTTTTTCACATTTTTTATTTCCAAACACAACATTTCTAGGTCCATGGAAAATCTTTTCTTAGCATAAAGAACAAAAGTGAAGTTATTAGCTTTGTCTCTGAGTAAATTTCATTATTTTTACTCATATTTCAGCATGATAGAATGATATTCCAACCTGTTGTGAATAAGGTGCTATTCAATATCAGATACAGAACTGTAAAATTTGCCTCCAGAGGAGAAGACTGTTAGTGAGAACTCAGAATGGAATGTTGCAATGAAGTTGGTCTTAAATAATGAGTTGGTTTTCACTAGGTAAGGAAATGGAAAGGTCATTCCCTTAAAGAACAGGAATAAAGGCAAGCATGTGTGTTGAAGGAACAATTCATGAAACTGGCGCACAGGATACAAATCAAGGATTTTGTACATGAGGCTGGAAAATTACTCACATTTTTAAAGGACCTGAATTTGGGCTATTATACATTTTCCTCCATGCCCCTACTGAAATTTTTTGTTAAACAGGCTTTTTTTTTTTGGATAAATTACATGTTTAAAATTTATTTATTTTGTATCTAAACTGGAATTTATTTTTTTACTTCTAGTTATCAAACACCTTATGTTAAAATCATAAAAAGGCATCATTTTATATTCACCAAATTGCCAAATATTAGAGTCCACAATACCTAATATTGGTGAGTTTGTGGAGGACAGAAATATGTAAGTACTGGTCTTGCTTAGGTAAATATCCATTTTGGAATTTTTTTGAAGTCACCTAGTGAAATTTAAGGTACATATGCTTTTTGTGTGTGTGGGAAGAACACTTTTTAAATTGTTCATGTTTAACCAAACTCTGAGGGTGAATAAGAGGCGAGCCAGGGCAGAGTCAGGAAGTCAAGTTAGAAATTTGTTGCAGCAGTTCAAGTGAGAGAACCTCAGGCCAGATATCAGAAACCTGCAGTAACTTTGGGGAAGGCAGTATGTCAGGTACTAAAATCAACAGAAATTTACAAGATTGGAAGAAAAGAGTGGCAGATTATTTACACAAGATGAAAATAAGTCTCCCATCATAACTTTTAAAAGACATAATTATATATCTACAAATTTTTACATCTATATTAATATGTAAAAACAGATTCAGGCAACAGAAGGTGATGAATAGATAATTCCTGGTAAAAAAATCCATTTATTTCATAGTTCTTTAAGGAATTCAAGAATTTTTTTTCTAATATGAATCACCTGGATGATTGTCACTAATCTGTACTTCATTTTCTGTGTCTATAGCACATGTTGTTGTGCTTTCAATTTACTTTATAAAATAAATTTACAGCAATAAATGTAATTATATTGTGCCATTGTGTTGTGGAAAGATTATGCAAGAAAATAGTTAAATCAAATTTTAATTATAAATGTATATAAACAAATATAAAAAACTTCTGATCAACATAGGTAGCAGCTGAATTTTTATGGAATTTTTTATTTTTCAGGAACTCACGTCAATGTATTTTCAGGTAAGACAGTTGTTACAGGCTCCGGACGCGCAGGCTCAGTGGCCAATGGCTCACGGGCACAGCCGCTCCACGGCATGTGGGATCTTCCCAGACCGGGGCACGAACCCGTGTCCCCTACATCGGCAGGCGGACTCTCAACCACTGCGCCACCAGGGAAGCCCCTACTAGACTACTTTTTAATGGATAAGGAAGATAATTCCCCTAGAGGCTAAATCAATAAGCAATGGCCTCAGAGAGCCAGTGAGTGATAGATCCTGGAAATAGAATTCAGTTTTAAAAGCCACTATATATTTTCCACGAACTCACATACACAGTAATATTAACACTACTTACCTTCCCTTTGGGCCAGAATCAACTTTCATAAGGCTCTGAAAACATATATGAAAGGATAACTTTACTTATTTGGGTCACTATTTTATGCTACTCAGGAATGCATATATTTTATTTTCTATAAGAGTTAAAAAAAGGTCACAAATTAGTCCTTGGTCAGTAAGCTGTGTCATGTTGATATATATTTACATATAACATTTATTATTCTATTTCATGTTTAGAACATAATTTTATTTTAATATGTTTTAATGAAACTGTTATTGCAAGATACCTTTCTATGAACAAAGGCTAATTAAAGGTGTATGTAATGTGATATTCAGTTTCTAGTGTATTGATTTCTGAGTCCCTTAGGGCTTCTAATTTCATTTCCTGAGATATAATTTTTTCATCATATATGGATATTTTATTTGATGCAGGAAAGTGCATATTTATTACAGCTACTGTTTTCCCATTGGTGATCTTGGTCTGGTATTATGGAGCACTTGATTATTTTTGCCCCTCTGAGTAAATAAGGGAAGCACTCCATCTCTCAAGAAAACTCATAAATCTGACTCCTTTTAAAGTGAGCTCATCCTATAAATCTCTTCTAGTCTATTGCAATCTTCTACATTGTACTTTTTAGGTTGAAAACTGTACATCCTCAGCATAAGAGAAAAAAATTGCAATGTATACTTACAAAGAAAGTGTGCTTTTGAGAGATTTCGTTCCAATTTATAAAATTTATATTCTTCTCATATAGTTCAATAAAAGAAATGCCAAGATAAGTGCTGTTTCTACCATTACAAGCACACTTGGAGATTTCTTAATAAAGTCAAAGTGACTAAAGGAAGTTCTTTGTCCTCTGTGGTTTTGCTAGAGGGAAAATGCTTTAAACTGTTTTCTACCATCCTCATATTTAGGTTATGTAACAGTTAAATAGATTGTAAAGGATACAAGTTATAGCAATCTCTATCAAGTAAAGCTTGCCATGAACTAAATCTACACTTGAGGCTAGCTGTGACTCAGATGGACCAGTGAAACCGGGAAAGTGACCACAGCTCAACTCCTAAAGACACTTTCAACATTACTGTGCTGAAGAGATCACCTATTTTTTTCCTATGGGCTTACGAATCTGGATTTTCCATTATAATAGCAATATGTAAGAAATTATTGGGTCAGGAGGACCCTGACAGTTACAGTCATTGCCTAAGGCCCAATTGACTATAAGAAAGCATGAGGACTTCCCTGGTGGCGCAGTGGTTGAGAGTCCGCCTGCCGATGCAGGGGACACGGGTTCTTGCCCCGGTCCGGGAAGGACCCAAGTGCCGCGGAGAGGCTGGGCCCGTGAGCCATGGCCGCTGGGCCTGCGGGTCCGGAGCCTGTGCTCCGCAACGGGAGAGGCCACAACAGTGAGAGGCCCGTGTACCACAAAAAAAAAAAAAAAAGAAAAAAAAGAAAACATGAATAGTCACTTCTGGGGATTCAAAGGCTTATGCAGTCACATGAAAAATATACCCCCTTTTTACCATTAGTGTTTTAAAAGACATTTGCAACCTACCCAAGTGGTAGGAGAAATTGCACAGATGTCTAACAGAAGTTTATGCCAACATCTATCTGAAAACAGTAAAGGAAGAATTCCTAGAAAAAATAACTTACTCTCAGGTAAGGCACTGCAGCTTTATTTCCTGCCTTTAAATCTGAAACGGAAATCTTCACAGAGACTTGTTTATTCTTTCACTGCAACTTAAGACATAGAAATTATAATGTTATTTATAAGGTTAACCTGAAAATACAAAATATTGCTCAAACCTTTCATTAGTATGCAATATTACTGTATTATTGAATGAATGAGTGGGGGTGTATATATAAAGTAATTTATCAGAATATTTGGATCTACACTGTTTGGCGTCCTCTATATCACTTCCTACACATTCTACTGAAATTATGTTTATAAATCTATTCCAAGTAAATGATGTCTTTTAAATATAGGAATGTGTATTTCTTTTGTAGCCCTAGCACTTGACGCTGTTCATTGTGAATGTCAGACACTTCAAAAATGTTAATCAGAACTAATAAATTATATCTAATTATATTCTGTTTTGAAATATTAGACATTCAATAAAATGTCTATCTTGTATTCTTTTTGCATGTAAAGTTTTGGGAAAGTAAACAGTTGTGTGATTATCAAATATTAAACTGTTTGTAATAAGAATATGTTTTAGAGGGATATTGGAAAATTAGTTTGATATCTTCAAGGCAGAATCCACTTCAATGGCACTTTTAATTTCTTATAAAAAGGATTGAGATGAATTCCAAACAGATGTGAGGGCAATGCTTCCAGGTGGCCTCTGACTTTTGTAAGGCACCTCCAGGAGTAATAAATTTTATCAAATATATGTACTCTAGATACAAAATTTCTGTACTAAAATTTTTGCCAGGTAATCTGGCAAATAATCTTTTAACAGATTTGTAGGGTTTTTTTTAAAAATCATATAAAGAATTGTTTGTTCTTCCTTTTATTGAAAAGCACAAAGATTTAAGTGATATCAGTTAGGTATACCAAGGATATTTAAAGAATATGGTTACTGTGCAATGGTACAATTACCCAGCAACAAGCAACTGCCAAATGTACTTTGACTTCTTATCCTTAGGGTACTCAAGAGATCTGATTTTCACTGTACATTTTAGCAAGTATAAAAAATATATTGCAGTTATCATATAATCTCACCATCAGGAGCCATTGGGAGAAAACATTTCATTCCTCAGGAAAATCCAATTCTGTATTTCTTAAATTGATTATTCCCCTTTAAAAAATTATTATTACTTAAATAATAACTATTATTCTTCATGAAATATAATATATTTTACAATTATTTTTACTTTTTTGCATCAAAACTAAAAGGTCCTAACCTATGATTTGAAAAGATGGTGAGATATGTTCCTATGGCCAAACTGCCATGCAGCAAAGTTGCATCACCATGCCAACTGACACATATTTTTGACAAAATATGGAGGAGTGGGTAAGATTTGGCAATATAAAACTTGATAATTAGAGAAACACTAAGGACTCAGCTTTATATTTATTAATTTTAAAAGTAAAGATGTAACAAATAGATCTTATCTCAATGGTTATTGGGTGTGATTTCCTTGGGAAGTTTTAAAGTTATATTCTTAAAGTATTTTAGGAAGGGAAAGCCAGTAAAATAATGGTTCATTGCCTTTAGAAGTATGTATATACTTTATAATGTATTACTTTTCCTTTCCTCATCACCACTAGTAACCTATGGAAGCAAAACTGTAACAGACTATTAGTTTGTCTGTAAATACTTTTAAGTATTTCCACCAGAAATAGACCAGTCTATTTTGATTCCCAGGCAGGCACCTCAAATTTCATAAGGCAAATGGACAAACACCTGGTCCTTTGTTTCTCCTGTGAATCAAAGAAGCATGCTATGTTCTATTTTTACTTGGGTATGAGGTCTGGGAACTTAACCCAGAGTAACCTCAATTGCATATTAATAAGCTGAACTGAGACTGGGGCATAAGCCAAGAAAAATCCACATGCAAAACTTTCCAGATATTGCTAACAGGTCTTTCCATATCCTAGAGGTGGCATGGGAAACTCTTGAATTCTTCCCTCTGATTTGACTCCTCCATTAAATAACCAGGTTATTAAGCTTGCAGATCTAGCTCAGTGAGTTTATTTCCTCTCCTGGTTATGTGAATGTTCTCATAACTAATTCCATAACTCAAGGGAGAAAATATAGTTGCAAATTAATTCCTTAGCCCTATATAAATCATTAGGACATTTGCAGGTGACAAAAAAGGTGGATACAGCAGGTGGCATAGAGAGAGATGATGACCAGGTATAATCAGTGTATTTGTACATCAATTGCAATGCAGTAACTATCACAGCAAGCTCAACTGCAAAGTACAATTCATTCTGGGATTGATTTTCCATTGTCTATAATGAGTTTGGGAAAAGAATTTTTCTTCTATTAATATTAAACTTAATGTTATGTATCCTTAGCTTCAAAGAGTGTACTTGAGAGGCATACATTTAATAGACACAAAGTAACAGTAAATTTCTATACACAGGTAGGATGAATGGTAAGGGTAACAAGCTCAGTTTTTCCATTTCTTTTACTCCTGTCTGGTTGGATTATGCATTTTTAAAATGTCAAATAACAGGGCTTCATATTTGCATTTTCAGTAGAATCTATGTTTCATTTAAACTTTATGCCCATCAACTAAAAACATGCTCATATTCCCTCCTGGTTTGCATTTTAAAGGACTCTTCTTCAAACATCAGCCTATGACCAAAACTGTGTTTGTTTTGTAATACTATTTCTATTTAAATTACTTACCTAAAAGAAATAAAGGTATATATTTTTAATTCAGGCTTGAAAAAAATTTGTTTTCATATACCATTCATTTAAGACTGTATATTAGAACTTAACTCTAATTTTCTTTGATGGATTCATACTTCATACAGAAAATTAGAACATTATTACTGAATAATTTGTTTACTTCTTTCTGGTCTCAGAGCTGCTTTCTGAAATGTCTTATTACTTACATATTTTTTCTGACAATGTGGTTTTTAACCACCCTTGGAGAACTGTGCATAGTTGAGTATTTAACACTATTTGGCTACCTAATGATGGATTCTAGGCATCCATCATTAATAGGAATAAGGGCATGTTTCTCATACTGGGACATGAATCTTCCCTAGGATAGGAAGAGTAAATTGGTGAGTACATCACTATAGAAGAATAATTTCACAGAATCTTCCTGGAATGGCAATTTTACTAAATGGTGAGCAATTTTAAGGCAATATCGTCATAACAAACATCGTTATGCAAAGAATAGAGTTCAATGTAAAGTACACATTAATTTTTAAATGAATCATTAGAAATCTCATAGTGATTATGGAAACCTTTGGATTTTGTCCCCACTCCCAATCTACTTCCCACTCATCTCCCTCCTTGCCATTACAATTGTTCTACAATTACAAATCATTGAGATTAGTAAAGTCCTAAACCAAAAACTCTGAAATGGGTTTAAGATTGTAATAAAATTAAAATAATTTTTCTTAGTCACAAATGTCATTTCCCTTCATTCTGTTTCTGAAAATAATGTGGATTTTCACAGTATTCATAAGACCTTGTATTATTTCATTTTTACTTTTTATCAACACAAGTATTTATGAGCATTCATGAAGACTCATATCCTTTATAACACAAAGGACTGGTCCAAGACAGTTGCAATGTTCTGGACATAGTTTGACCTTGAGATTTTTGATACACATGGACTAAAAATCAAGGCAGGAGACAGAATCATTTATGCTGAAGCAAGGAAAGGATAAGAATGAAGGGGGAGATAGAAGGAAAATATGTGAGTAGAAGTTTGTGAACCCCAAGATGAAAAAAAAGAACAATTTGCTTGAGCAGGCCAAACTCCACTGCCAGGGCTGTGTCTGAAAGATAACTCTGACAACTGAGCAGATTTCTTTGCTCCCAAGTGAGCCCAATATAGAAAAACAAATCTCTCACACACAAACTTACAAGCTCACATGCACACACACATGAAGTTTTATATACTATCAAGAAACTTTTATTGACTCTTAACAAAATAATTTATTTAACCTGCTGTAGAAAAGAGGAAGGAAAGCACTAGGTCATTGAAATAAGGTAGGGAAGGAAATTACCAGTGAGAAAAAAATGATCAGTCAATGACAAATTAACAAAAGATGACTGATGGTACCAAGAAAAATTTTCTTAATTGAATTCAATATTTGTTGAATACCAACTATGCATCTGGCTCCGTTACAAATCACTCAGTCCCTAGAAATTTCATGTCACTTGTGTTTAGGATTGGTTACTTGCCTTCAGCTAAACAAAAGATAATTGTGTGATCCATCAGAGGGCAGAGGGCAGAAGCAAGAAGAACTAAAACCCTGCAGCCTATGGAACAAAAAACACATTCACATAAAGGTAGACAGGATGAAAAGGCAGAGGACTATGTACCAGATGAAGGAACACGATAAAATCCCAGAAAAACAATTAAATGAAGTGGAGATATGCAACCTTCCAGAAAAAGAATTCAGAATACAGATAGTAAAGATGATCCAGGACCTCAGAAAAAGAATGGAAGCAAAGATCGAGAAGATGCAAGAAATGTTTAACAAAGTCCTAAAAGAATTAAAGAATAAACACCTAGAAGAATTAAAGAACAGACAAACAGAGATGAACAATGCAATAACTGAAATGAAAAATACACTAGAAGGAATCAATAGCAGAATAACTGAAGCAGAAGAACAGGTAAGTGACCTGGAAGAAAGAATGGTGGAATTCACTGTCACAGAACAGAATAAAGGGAAAAGAATGAAAAGAAATGAAGACAGCCTAAGAGACATCTGGGACAACATTAAAGACAACAGTATTCTCATTATAGGGGTCCCAGAAAGAGAAGAGAGAAAGGACCCAAGAAAATATTTGAAGAGATTATACTCAAAAAGTTCCCTAACATGGGAAAGGAAATAGCCAACCAAGTCCAGGAAGCGCAGAGTGTCCCAGACTGGATAAACCCAAAGAGAAACACACCAAGACACATAGTAATCAAATTGACAAAAATTAAAGACAAAGATTAATTATCAAAAGCAACAAGGGAAAAATGACAAATGACATACAAGGGAACTCCCATAAGGTTAACAGCTGATTTCTCAGCAGAAACTCTAAAAGCCAGAAGAGAGTGCCATTATATATTTAAAGTGACAAAAGGGAAGAACCTACAACCAAGATTATTCTACCCGGCAAGGATCTCATTCAGATTCAATGGAGAAATCAATAGCTTTACAAACAAGCAAAACCTAAGAGAATTCAGCACCACGAAACCAGCTCTAAAACAAACACTAAAGGAACTTCTCTAAGTGGGAAACACAAGAGAAGAAAAGGACCTACAAAAACAAACCCATAACAATTAAGAAAATGGTCATAGGAACATACATATCGATAATTACCTTAAACGTGAATGCATTAAATGCTCCGAGCAAAAGACACAGGTTTGCTGAATGGATACAAAAACAAGAGGCATATATATGCTGTCTACAAGAGACCCACTTCAGACCTAGGGACACATACAGACTGAAAGTGAGGGGATGAAAAAAGATATTCAGTGTAAATGGAAATCAAAAGAAAGCTGTAGTAGCAATATTCATATCAGATAAAATAGACTTTAAAATACAGAATGTTACAAGAGACAAGGAAGGACACTACATAATGATCAAGAGATCAATCCAACAAGAAGATATAACAATTATAAATATATATGCACCCAACAAAGTAGCACTTCAATACATAAGGCAACTGCTAACAGCTATAAAAGAGGAAATTGACAGCAACACAATAATACTGGGGGATGTTAATACCTAACTTACACCAATGGACAGATCATCCAAATAGAATATTAATAAGGAAACACAAGCTTTAAAATACTCAATAGACCAGAGAGATCTAATCGATATTTATAGGACGTTCCATCCAGAAACAGCAGATTACATTTTCTTCTCAAGTGTGCATGGAACATTCTCTAGGATAGATCACATCTTGAGTCACAAATCAAGCCTCAGTAAATTTAAGAAAATGGAAATCATATCAAGCATCTTTTCTTACCACAACACTATGAAATTAGAAATCAGTTACAGGGAAAAAAACGTAAAAAATGCAAACACATGGAGGCTAAACAATATGTTAACAAATAACCAAGAGATCACTGAAGAAATCAAAGAGGAAATCAAAAAATACCTAGAGACAAATGACAATGAAAACACGATGATCCAAAACCTGTGGGGTGCAACAAAGCAGTTCTATGAGGGAAGTTTATAACAATACAAGCCTACCTCAAGAAACAAGAAAAATCTCAAATAAGCAATCTAACCTTACACCTAAAGGAACTAGAGAAAGAACAAGCAAAACCCACATTTAGTAGAAAGAAAGAAATCATAAAAATTAGAGGAAAAATAAATGAAATAGAAACAAAGAAAACAATAGCAAAGATCAATAAAACTAAAAGCTGGTTCTTTGAGAAGATAAACAAAATTGATAAACCATTAGCCAGACTCATCAGGAAAAACAGGGAGAGGACTCAATAAAATTAGAAATGAAAAAGGAGAACTTACAACAGATACTGCAGAAATACAAAGCATCCTAAGAGACTACAACAAGCAAACTCTATGCCAATAAAATGGACAACCTAGAAGAAATGGACAAATTCTTAGACAGGTATAACCTTCCAAGACTGAATGAAGAAGAAATAGAAAACATGAACAGGCAAATCTCAAGTAATGAAGTTAAAACTGTGATTAAAAATCTTCCAACAAACAAAAGTCCAGGAGCAGATTGCTTCACAGGTGAATTCTGTCAAACATTTAGAGAAGAGCTAACACCCATTCTTCTCAAGCTCTTCCAAAAAATTGCAGAGGAAGGAATACTCCCAAACTCATTCTATGATGCCACCATCACCCTGATACCCAAACCAGACAAAGATACTACAAAAAAAGAAAATTACAGACCAATAACACTGATGAATATAGATGCAAAAATCCTCAACTAATTACTAGCAAACAGAATCCAACAACACATTAAAAGGATCATACACCATGATCATGTGGAATTTATCCCAGGGATGCAAGGATTCTTCAATATACACAATTCAATCAATGTGATACACCATATTAACAAATTGATGAATAAAAACCATATGGTCATCTCAACAGATGCAGAAATAGCTTTTGACAAAATTCAACACCCATTTATGATCAAAACTCTCTAGAAAGTGGGCATAGAGGGAAGCTACTCAATATAATAAAGGCCATATATGACAAACCCACAGCAAATATCATTCTCAATGGTGAAAAACTAAAAGCACTTCCTCTAAGATCAGGAACAAGAAAAGGATGTCCACTCTCACCACTATTATTTGACATAATTTTGGAAGTCCTAGCCATGTCAATCAGAGAAGGAAAAGAAGTAAAAGGAATAGAAATTGGAAAAGAAGAAGTAAAACTGTCACTGTTTGCAGATGACATGATACTATACATAGAGAATCCTAAGGATGTCACCAGAAAACTACTAGAGCTAATCAATGAATTTGGTAAAGTAGCAAGATATAAAGTTAATGCACAGAAATCTCTTGCATTCCTATACACTAATGATGAAAAATCTGAAAGAGCAATTAAGGAAACACTCCCATTTACCATTGCAACAAAAGGAATAAAATACCTAGGTATAAACCTACATAAGGAGACAAAAGACCTTTATGAAGAAAACTATAAGATATTGATGAAAGAAATTAAAGATGATACAAACAGATGGAGAGATATACCATGCTCTTGGATTGGAAGAATCAATATTGTGAAAATGAATATACTACCCAAAGGAATCTGCCGATTCAACGCAATCCCTATCAAACTACCAAGGGATTTTTTACAGAACTAGAACAAAAAAATCGTAAAATTTGTATGGAAGCACAAAAGACCCTGAATAGCCAAAGCAGTCTTGAGGGAAAATAACAGAGCTGGAGGAATCAGACTCCCTGACTTCAGACTATATGACAAAGCTACAGTAAGCAGACAATATGGTACTGGCACAAAAACAGAAATAGAGATCAATGGAACAGGATAGAAAGCCCAGAGATAAATCGAAGAATCTATGGTCAACTAATCTATGACAAAGGAGGCAAGGATATAAAATGGTGAAAAGACAGCCTCTTCAATAAGTGGTGCTGGGAAAACTGGACAGCTATATGTAAAAGAAAGAAATTAGAACACTCCCTAAACCATACACAAAAATAAACTCAAAATGAATTAGAGACCTAAATGTAAGGCCAGACACTATAAAACTCTTAGAGGAAAACATAGGAAGAACACTCTTTGATATAAATCACAGTAAGATCTTTTTTGATCTACCTCCTAGAGTAATGGAAATAAAAGCATAAATAAAAAAATGGGACCTAATAAAACTTAAAAGCTTTTGCAAAGCAAACTACAAGCAAGGTGAAAAGACAACCCTCAGAATGGGAGAAAATATTTGCAAATGAATCAACCAACAAAGGATTAATCTCCAAAATATATAAACAGCTCATGCAGCTCAATTAAAAAAAACCAAACAACCCAATCAAAAAATGGTCTAGGACCTAAATAGACATTTCTCCAAAGAAGACATACAGATGGCTAAGAAGCACATGAAAAGCTGCTCAACATCACTAATTGTTAGAGAAATGAAAATCAAAACTACACTGAGGTATTATCTCACACCAGTTAGAATGGGCATCATCAGAAAATCTACAAACAACAAATGCTGGAGAAGGTGTGGAGAAAAGGGAACCCTCTTGCACTGTTGGTTTGGAATGTAAATTGATATAGTCACTATGGAGAACAGTATGGAGGTTCCTTACAAAACTAAAAATAGAATTACCATATGACCCAGCAATCCCACAACTGGGTATATACCCAGAGAAAACCATAATTCAAAAAGACACATGCACCCCAATATTCATTGCAACACTATTTACAACAGCCAGGTCATGGAAGCAACCTAAATGCCCATTGACAGAAGAAAGGATAAAGAAGATGTGGTACATATATACAATGGAATATTACTCAGCCATAAAAAGGAATGAAATTGGGTCATTTGTAGAGATATGGATGGATCTAGAGACTGTCATACAGAGTGAAGTAAGTCAGAAAGAGAAAAACAAATATTGTATATTAATGCATATATGTGGAACCTAGAAAAATGGTACAGTTGAACTGGTTTGCAGGGCAGAAATAGAGACACAGATGTAGAGAACAAACGTATGGATACCAAGGGGGGAAAGTGTCGGCAGGGTGGTGCTGTGATAAATTGGGAGATTGGGATTGACATGTATACACTAATATGTATAAAATGGATAACTAATAAGAATCTGCTGTAGAAAAAAATTAATAAAATTCTAAAATTCAAAAATAAAAAAAAAGGGCTTCCCTGGTGGTGCAGTGGTTGAGAGTCTGCCTGCCGATGCAGGGGATGCGGGTTCATGCCCTGGTCTGGGAAGATCCCACATGCCGTGGAGCGGCTGGGCCCGTGAGCCATGGTCACTGAACCTGCGCGTCTGGAGCCTGTGCTCCGCAACAGGAGAGGCCACAACAGTGAGAGGCTCACATACCACAAAAAAAAATAATAATAAAAATGAAGATAATTGTGCACATATGGCTATGTATATTAAAAGAAAGTTACGTTTAAACACCAAGTCAGAGACATCCAAGATCTAAAACTAGTACAATCATCATTGTCATCATCATCATCATCATCAATAACTTGTTTTTAAATTATGTCAATTGACAAACTACATATTAGGGAAATGTACCTTTGGACATTACTGAAAGATAAAGCCTAAAAATATCAGGAAATATTCAGTTAACGTCTGTTCTTTCCATCAAATCTCTTCTTAGACATTGTCAAAATGACCTTCTCACCCAACTTTGTCACAAATTCACAAGGCTATATCAACAATAATTATTATCATTTAAATGCTTCTATGCATTGACAATGATCAAATAATCTTTTATTTGTTCTTAGAAATAATATTGTACAGATGATTCAAATAAGTAGTTAAAAATGACATTTATCCTCTTCACATTTATTTATGGGGGAATCTTAAATATGTCTTCCTTTCTTATAATTATTGTAATTTTTATTTCTTTTTCATAGTCACTGCAATTCTTCTGAAGTCATCTAGTTTGTGTGTAGTATTTTTTCTATGCTGGTTTCTTTGGCAATTATTATGTTTTTTAAATTATTATGCTATTTTTGTAGGTATAACTATTCAAGAATGAAAATAATTATTACAACTTGTTCTATAATTAATGTACAATTGATTAGATGCATAATCCAACAAATCAAATGTTTTTAAACACCAAAGTAACATTTTCAAACTTTTAATTAATCAAATTCTCTTCAGTATTTCAAATTAAAAACATAAGCCCAAAATGCCATTCCCCTAAATGTTCAAAAAATTTAAGTAACACAAATGAGCACCATAATAATTAAAATAATCTCTCTAAAGCTAGCACAATTTAAATTCAGATTTAATTAAATTCTTTATTTCAAATTTTGACATGTACATATTCAACAAAGGTGAGAAAATTTATGACAGCTTTTTTGAGATTTCAATATTGTCAGATATTTGTAACAAGGATATGGTTCTAAGTGTGACTTGTAAGACGATTTGACCATAATCAGTAATTACTGGCATAGCTCTATAAGGGATACACTTTGCCATCTATATCATTGGGACAAATGTACCCCATGTTTCACATCTAGCGTCCTCTATTCCACAGCTGAATTTTTTGAAATCTAGTGTATTATGTGCTCTTTGGGCATACTTAAGTTTTGTTCTCAATTTTACTTTTATGTTGATTACAACATTTTAATGCAAATTTTTGTAACAGTGTCTTTTTATAATTTTTGTAGTAACTTCTTACACAACTTTTACTATTTCTAGTGAGATGATCATATTCAAAATAATCTAATTTGGATTGAAAATCACATTATCTTTAATAGAAGTCTTCTTGTTATTGAACGTTCTTATTTAACTAATTCAAAAATCATTCTATAGACATCCTATCAACAGTTTCCAAAGGCTACTTTAACTTTTTAAAAACCTATGTTTGGGTTTTTCTATAAGGTTACACTTTGTTTTTCCAATTTTATTCTTTCAGTTAACTCCTATTCCCAGCAGTAGATATATTCACTCCACCAAGAAAATTTTCTTAGGTTCAAACTCTATAAAGAAAAATCACATAATTTTTAGCACTGGATATGTACCATTCTACAAATTTTATTTTATAGATGAGAAAATAGACTGGAAGATTTAGTTATATGCTTCAACCCATACCACTAGTTAATGATTGATCCAAGAACAAAGGTCAACTCTCCTAACTCATATAAGAAGTGTTTTTGAGGTTCCAGTTCAAGATGGCAACATAGGAGTTTCCTGAACTCATCTCCTCTCACAAACACAGTGAATGAACAACTACACATAGAGCAATTCTGTCTGAAAGAAATCCAGAAACTAGCTGAGTGACTCCTACATATCAGGCAAAGGAGAAAATACCACATAAAAACAGGTAGAAAAGCCGGAGACACTCTCTCATCATAATAAACTCCACCCCAAGCACAGAGCTATATAATTAGGAGGGAACTCACCTCCTAGATTCTCTCTGATGTGCAAAGGGTTTGGACCCCACATCTGGCTCCCCAACTTTTAGGAATTCCATCTGAGAGACAGGACCCCAAAATATCTAGCTCTGGAAGCCAACATGCCTGCATTCATTAGATCCAAAAGACTATAGTGAACTGAAAATCAATTCTTAATGGGCTTGCTTGGACTCATTGTGGCTATCCCCCTGGGGCTCAGCACAAAGGCAGCAGACTGAAATGCTCAGTCTTTCCATGAAAGAAAACTATTTGCTTAGGAGTGTTTAGCAAAGTTACAATATTTGTGATCAATACACAGAAGTCGATCATTTTTATGCACTTAGGATAGTCAGCTTTTTAAAAATGTAGTTAAAAGATATTTGGTGGCATCTCACTGTGGTTTTAATTCACATTTCCCTAATTAATGATGATGTTGAGATTTTTTTATATGCTGTTGCCTTTAGCATAACTTCTCTGATGAATTGCCTATTCAGATTATTGGGATATTTTTAGGTAAAATGCTTGTTTTCTCATTATAACGTTTACAGACAAAATACTGTCCATGAGTAACCTCAACCTGGAAACAAGCTAGCAGTTTGTCAAAGGGAAAGGGATAATTGAACCAGGTATACTTATACAACAGAGTATTACTCAGTAATAAAAAGGGACAAACTTATGAGCACCAAAAACCAAGGTGGACAAACTGCTACAGCCTCAACTGCCAAGGCAGTGGCCCTCAGTGCACAAAAGGAAAAGCCTCAGCCCACACCAAGCTCCAGCTCAATCCCATTTGACAAGGCAGTGGCCACTGGGGAACCCCAGAAAAAGCCCCAGTCCATGTCCACATGATCTCCTGTCCTCCTGCTAAAGCCACTGGGTACAAGTAGTCTGCATAAGGATGTGCCTACAGAAGAACATGCCTTCAAGATCAAGAGAAGTAATGGTTTTGCCTAATTCATAGAGACAACACAGAAAATCAAACAAAATGGTAAGACAGAGGAATATGTTCCAAATAATACCACAGGGGGGAAAAATAAAACTTAATGAATTGGACATAAAATAAAGAGTTCTAAACAATGGTCCAAAAACTGCTTTCCAAACTGAGGAAAAGAATACAGAAACACAGTGAGAACTTCAACACTAAATTAAAAATTAGAGAAAAGAACTGATCAGAGCTGAAGAATACAATAACTGAAATAAAAAATACACCAGAGAGAATCAACATCAGACTAGGTGGCATAGAAGAATGCATAAGTGTCCTGAAAGACAAAATATTGGAAATCACCCAATCAGAACAGCAAACAGAAAAAAGAATTTCAAGAAAATGAGGATAGAGTAAGGACTTTCTGAGACACCATCACACATACTAACACTCACATTACAGGAGTCCCAGAAGAAGAAGACAGTGAGAAAGGGGAAGAAAGCATATTTGATGAAATAATGGCTGAAAATTTCCCCAACCTAGGGAAGGAAACAGATATCCAGGAAGAAGAAGCACAGAGAATTCCAAACAAATGAACCCAAAGAGGTCCACACCAAGGCATCAAAATTAAAATGAAAAAAAAAATTAGAGAAAAATTTATAGGCAGCAAGAGAAAAGCAAAGAGTTACAAACAAAGTAACCCTCATAAGATTGTCAGCTGATTTTTCAGCAGAAATTTTGTAAGCCACAAGGGAGGTGCACAATATATATAAAGTGCTGAAAGAAAAAAAAAAAAAAAAAACTACAACCAAAAATACTCTACTTGGTAAGGTTATCATTCAGAATTAAAGGAGAGGTAAAGAGTTTCCCAGACAAGCAAAATCTAAAACAATCATCACCATCAAACTAACCTTACATGAAATGTTAAAGGGTCACTTTTCAGTGAAAAACAAAAGGTTTTAATAAGAAATAAGAAAACATATGAAGGAAAAAAATCCCACTGATAAAGGCAAACATATAGTAAACTCAGTGGATCAACCACTTAAAAATCTAATATCAATGTTAAAAGACAAAAGTCATAAAACCAACTCTATAATAAGTAGTTAACGGATACACAAAGGGTATAAAATATGATGTCAAAACATAAAATGTGGGTGGGGTTAGTAAAAATGTAGAGCTTTTAGAATTTGTTCAAACATAAAAGCTGTCAGTTTAAAACAAATATATATATATTATATATATACACTAATATATACATATATTAAGTTGATATATATGCTCTATGATAACCAAAAACCAGAAGCCTACAATAGAACACAGAAAACAAAGAAAAAGGAACCTAAACATAACACAAAAGAAAATTCTCAAACCACAAGGGTAGTGACTAAAAGAGGAAGAAAAGAACAGAGAAGAACTACAAAAACAATAAGAAAACAAGTAATAAAACGGTAGTATGTACATACCTATCAATAATCATTTTAAATGTCAATGGACTAAATGCCCTATCAAAAGACATAAAGTGCTGAATGGATTAAAAGAAAAAAAATGCCCATCCACTACCTACAACTGACTCACTTCAGAACTAAAAACACAGGAAGACTGAAAGTAAAGGGAAGGAAAAAGTTTCTACATTAATGAAAACAAAAAGCTGAGTAGCGATACTCGTATAAGACAAGTATACTTTAAAGCAGACTATAAAAGAAGACAAGAAGGACACTACATAATGACAAGTGGGTCAATCTAAGAAGAGCATTCATTGACATATATATACCTAACATAGGAGCACCTAAATATATAAAGCAAATATTAACATGGATAAAGAGAAAAATTGACAGTAATACAATAATAGTAGGGGACTGTAATATGCCACTTACATCAAAAGATAGGTCATCCAGACAAAATCAATAAGGAAACATTGGTCATAAATGATGTGCTAGCCTAGATAGATTTCATAGATGTCCACAGAACGTTCCATCCTGAAACAGCAGAATAAGAATACACATTATTTCCAGGTGCACATGGAACATTCCCCAGGACTGATCACATGCTAGGTCACAAAAGATGTTTCAGTAAATTTAAGAAGGATGAAATCATATCAAGCATCTTTTCCCACCAAAATGGCATGAAACTAGAAATCAATTATAGGAAGAAAATTGGAAAAAAAACACAAACATGTGGAGACTAAACCAGATGCTACTAAAAAAATAATGGATCAATAAATAAATCAAATAAGAAATTTAAAAATACTTTGAAATGAATGAAAATAAAAAGACAACTTTCTAAAATTTATGGGATAGAGAAAAAGCAGTTCAAAGAGGGAACTTCATAGTGATACGGAATTATCTCAAGAACAAGAAAAATTTCAAATTAACAGTCTGACTTTACACTTAAAGGAATTAGAAAAAGAAGAACAAAGCCCAGTTAGTAGAAAAAGCAAATAATAATGATCATAGCAAAAATAAATGAACTATAGATTTAAAATAAGATCAATGAAACTAAGAGCATGTTTTTTAAAAAGATAGACAAAATTGCTAAATCTTCATCCGGACTCATGAAGGAAAAAGGAGAGAGGACTGAAATTAATAAAATTAAAAATAGAAGAGGAGAAGTTACAATGATATCACAGAAATATAAACAATCATAACAGAATACTGCAAACAATTGTATGCTAAGGAAATTGTACAACCTAGAAGAAATGGATAAATTCCTAGAAACATAAAATCTTCCAAGACTGAATCAGGAAAAAATAGAAAATCTGAACAAACCAATTACTAGTAATGAAATCAAATCAGTATTAAAAAAAAAGCTCCCCCCAAAAAAAGTCCCAGGACCAGATATCTTCACAGGTGAATTCCACGAAACATTTAAAAAAGAATTAATATCTATCTTTCTGAAGTTATTCCAAAAAATTGAAGAGGAAAAGATACTTTCAAACTCATTGTATGAGGCAGCATTGCCCTGATACCAAAACTAGACAGCTATAAAGAAGAATGAATTGTTGCCATTTGTGACAACATGTATGGACTTAGAGGGTATCATATTAAGTGAAATAAGTCTGAAAGAGAAAGACAAATACTGTATGTTTTCATTTACATGTGGAATCTAAAAAACAAATAAAATGAACAACTATAACAAAACAGAAACCGACTCACAGATACAAATATTCCAGAGCAGATGGGGGTGGGGGAATGGGTGAAATAGGTGAAGGAGATTAAGGGGCACTAACTACCAATTATAAAATAAATAAGTCACAGGTATGTACAGCACAGGGAATATACTCAATAATACTGTAATGACTTTTATGATGCATAAGCTATAAAAATATCTAATCACTATGTATACCTGAAACTATTATAATGTTGTAAGTCAACTGTACTTCAATAAAAAAATTGCTACCTAGTGTATGATTCCATACATATGAATGGAATCTAGAAAAGGCAAACTTATAGGAACAGAAAGGTCAGTTGTTGCTAGATACTGTAAATTGGGAGAGGAGATACTAATAGAAGGATAATATAAAGGGATTTGTAGAACAGTTCTGTATTGTACTGTAGTGGTGGAGAGATGGCTATATGAATTCAACATAATCCTTAGAACTTTATATTTTAAAGAGTAAATTTTCCTGCAAGCGAAAAATAAAAAGTCTCCAAAAATCAGCCAGGAGTTTTGAGTAACCCAAGGTGGAATACAGAATATGACTGTTGGATTGCACAGAGTGGAAAAAAACTAAGGAGAATGAAAACCAAATGCAAGTTGTTGCCTTGAATTGGATAAAATTACAAGAAAAACTGGGAAAATCCAAGTAAAGTCTGTAGTTTAGTCATTAGTAGTGTATTGATGTTAATTCCTTACTTTTAACATTTGCACCATGGTTATAAAATATGTTAGTAGTAGGGAAGCATATTGGAACTCTATGTACTATCTTTATATCTTTTTTATAAGTAAAATTATTTCAAAATAAAACATTAAAAATAATCAACTTTTTTGATACAGTATGACTCCAGAAAATCTTTCTAAAACAAAATTATATAAATTATTTTTCAACAAGCATTTGTTTTGATACAGCTATTGACACTTCCATAAATGTATTTTAGAAATATCCACAAAATATTGGAAAAGGATTATTTTTCCACTTACACCTGCCATGAATTATAGTACAAAAACTATAAAGGTAATTTTAGGGGTCTTCTTAATGTTTAAAATATTTTATATGATTTTCAGACAAGAATATTTTCTGTGATTTTTCAGACAAATTCATAAGCATATATTTCAGATAACATAATGCATGCATCTCACTCTAGTAAGAGCATTAACTACATAATTTGAGTTTTGCAATGATCACTTTCACTCCTCCTCCTGTGTACATTCTTGACATGAGTTTGTTTTGTGAAAAGTAATCTTGTTGGTTCAAATGACTTGTGTTAATCTGCAAAGCCAGCCCTAATTTTGTGCACTATATCATAGCTTGAATATTTCATCTTGAAATATGAATTGCTTTCTACAACTTAATAGACAAGTGAGAGTGTTTCTGTGTGAAAACCAATAAGTTTCATGGTGAAAGACAAGTTGTGTGTAAGAACTATTTGTCTCTTCACTAAGCTGAAGGAAAGCAAATTGATTTTCTTGGTCTTTATATGATTGGAAATTTTAGCAGGATTATTAATTACTCTCTTAAATTCACCTGTGATCCTGTGGCAAGGGCTTCCTCTATATACTGATACGGGTTACTTTCCGTCACTTTTTTTTAACATTTGAAATTTAAAATTCTAGTTTTTCAGCACTGGTACACGATGATTCAACAAAAGAAAATGGAGGGGATGAAGAGAGAAAGAACACAATGTAAACTTTTAATCAAAATTATGGATTCTTATTAATAATAATACTAATAACTGACATTAATTTTAAACAAACATTAAATTTCTAGGTAGTGTTCTAACATACACATATTATCTCAATCATACCTCATAAAAACCATGTCAGGTAGGTTCTACAATCATTTCACCTTACAAATTGGAAATTTGAAGTATAAGATATTAAATAATTTGGCAAAGGGTAAATAGATTAAAGAAGCAGAACTTGGGTTCGGAACTGGGGATCCATGTTATAGGGATATAATATACCAATATAATAAACTAAGAATGTTATTTTCCGTGAATATCATTCCTTTTTTCCTTAGTAATTCACCAAATTACTACTTCTAGTAGCTGACAGCTCTTTAGTATACAGGCAGGAATTTATAGTAGGGTATGTGAGAACATGGATCCCTGGTTCTGCATAATTATAGAAATAACTATAGAACATATAGAAATTATATATATAATGCATATTATATTATAACATATAAATAATAGTTAACATAATAATATATCTAAAAATATGTGCTCAGTAATTATGTTGTTATTTTACATATTACCAGAAGTTTGCATACCACCACTGGGAAAGACATTTTTAGGTATTGGGAAGCAATAGAACTATTTGAGTAAGATGTGAAAGGAATAAAGTTTTGTTTGGTGAAAAAATAAGTTGATGGTGTTTACCAAGAGAATTAAAAGGGGAGGAGAGCAGAAAAAGACTGAACCAATAAGTAGGCTAATTAAGGATTCCAACTTTGATTGACAAAACCTTGAATTAGTGAGGCAGCAGGCAGAATGGAAAGGATGAATGAATACACAAGACATGACTGATAAAGGATGCACATAACTTTGGACTGGAATATGATGGGAGAGGGCAGTGAAATTATGTTGCCCAGAATGATATTGAAATTCCAAGCCCAGAATAAGAAAAGGTTGATATCTGTAACAAATACACAGTCCCTTTGAGAGATCCAAGAGTACATGATGAAATACTTGATGACTGACTAAGATGGTATAAACAGGAAAGAAAGCAGGTAACAAAGCAAACCTGGGATAGTGACTTGGTAGCTATTCACTTGGAGGTAGGACTGTACTCCAAAAATTATTCTGACACTTGTTAAAAAAAGGTAAGACAGATTTATTCAAGGTTATTACAATAGGGGAGAAAGATTGAACTTGCCTCTGAATACAGCAAATCCCCTAAATATATTTAGGGAATTTATAGCCAATGAGTAGAGTGAGTGAGTCAGTGGATAGAAAATTACTAAGAGGAACTTAAATAAGTATCAAGGATAGAAGGATTCTTGCTAAAGGCAGATCTTGACTTAGATATCAAGGGTAAGGAATGAGGGGGACTTCCCTGGCGATCCAATGGTTGGGACTTTGCCTTCCGATGCAGGGGGTGTGGGTTCGAGCCCTGGTTGGGGAACTAAGATCCCACATGCCTCGCCGCCAAAAAACCAAAACATAAAACAGAAGCGATATTGTAACAAATTCAATAAAGATTTTAAAAATGGTCCACATCAAAAAAAGTCTTAAAAAAAGAAAAGGGTAGGGGATGAGGAACTTGATTGGATATCAAGAGCAGGGTATTCTTCTTAAAATTACTTAGCAGAGGGCTTCCCAGGTGGCGCAGTGGTTGAGAGTCCGCCTGCCTATGCAGGGGACACGGGTTCGTGCCCCGGTCCGGGAAGATCCCACATGCCGTGGAGCGGCTGGGCCCGTGAGCCATGGCCACTGAGCCTGCGCGTCCGGAGCCTGTGCTCCGCAACAGGAGAAGCCACAACAGTGAGAGGCCCGCGTACCAAAAAAAAAAAAAAAAAATTACTTAGCAGTATTCTTTGCTAGCACTAGCCTTAGAAGGCCAGGGGAAGAGAAGCAGGTCAAGGCTGAGACCCAGCCAAGAAAGCTCAAAAGAATGTAACAAAGTTTGGTCAAGAATGGAGTCTTTGTCAATATTTGAAGCCTTTGGAATGAATGAGTCTGCTATGGGAGATCATGTGCAAAAAAAAAAAAAAAAAGTGTCTATAAGAAGTCGAAATAAAGTAACATATACATAGAAAAATAATACTTACATATTAGCAGATTTGGAATAAAATGAGTTGACTGGTATAGAATCATCATGAATACTAAAGGAGAAATAGGGAATGATTAGCAGTACAAATTAATTCATAAGGCTTAGAACATCCCAATAAAGAATGAAGCAAATTCAATATGAGATTTGAAACTTCAAGAGAAATGATTCAGTTTTAATAAAGAAAGGCAGGTGCTAAATTTAGAAATTGATCTGTGCACAACTCAATGCCAGATACAGTAGGGAATACAATTTTCAATCCTATGATTTTGTATAATTAAGGTCCTTGGAAATCTTCTATCTTACATGTACTCTTTCCTTCTCCTGTCCCTCTTACATTTCAATTGTAGACACATATTGTGTTTTTTATGTTGTTTTCTCTGCCAGAATTTTTTCGGTTTCCTACCCTCATCCATACCCTCGCAGTGAGCCCTTACTCATCCTTTGAGATACAAGTCAAATATCAGCTTTTCTGTGACAGCTGTGCTGTTCCCTCATACAGTATTAGCCTTTACCACCTCTACTATTTCCTAGGACACAGTTCACAGTCCAATTTTAACATTATTATTTATTGACTTTCCTAACTATCCTATTACTGTGAATTTTTCAAGAACTGACTCAGGAACATGCTTCCTTGATCATTTATAAAGATCATAAATACAGATGACAGAGTTTGAATCAAATCAGGTACTCACTGAGTTTTTGGTGAATAAATAGTACTGAAGAGCAAGTTGTGAAACAGACAGTAGTGGGTATCCCCTTTGCCTTAGTAATTGTCACTCTGGGAAAAGGAGATTTTGACTAACTGTGTTTTTCAGAGAAATGTAAAACTTTCTTAAACCATCAGGTGGCTGGATAAACAGTAAAGGTTGGATAACTAAGGGAATGTCAATTTGGGAAATATAACCATTAACCAATGGATCCCAATTATCCACAGATCATTAAATTTCATTTGTAGAAGCTAATTTATTCAAATCATCTATTAAGCCATATCTCTTCTCACACATATAGGGCATAGTCAGAAATATATATTCAGAATTGACAACTCGAGTAATAAGATATTTGGTGAAAGTTTATATCTTGTGGATATATGTATGCATAAACTGCTTATGATACAAAGGCTTTGGGGCACTTGAAATTTAAATTCTAGATTTATAATAATATTATTGTTATGGTTCAATATTTATTAACAAGTTTTGATTTATTATGGAAGAGGAGTGTCACCCAAAAATGACCAAGATTTATTCAGACATTATATTATAGGAGGTAATAGTGATTCAGTCTTCCCTGGCTTTAGAATCTCCACATCAGATATAGATGGGCACGTCTGGCTTACGACATCATCATATTACCTGGAAATTTTACTCTCTGAAGACTTTAAAAAGCTTATTAGAGATGACTTGAGGGACTTCCCTGGTGGTCCAGTGCTTAAGACTCACGCTTCCACTGCAGGGGCCACGGGTTTGATCCCTGGTTGGGGAACTAAGATCCCACATGCCATGTGGTGGCCAAAAGAGAAAAAAATGAGAGACAATTTGAACGTTAATTACCCAGTATGGGTTAAAATATATTTAGTTTTATTAAACTGTATATAGGTACACAAATTATACCTTATGCATTTGTAGCAATAACATTATCTGACAATAACATTATCTGGCAATCTCTCTCACTATAGTCAAATCCTTAACTGAGAATAACTCTTTTTTCCCTTCCCAAAAAACTTGCTCCTCACTAACCACTGCTACACTGTTGAATCTCATGGAATCATCGCCTAATAGTGCTCCTCAATAGAATGTATATTTCCTAAATACAGAGGTTTTGCATATTTTAGACACTTCTATAATATATCCCCAGCTTGCAGAATACTGCCCTACCAATGCTAGCTTCTCAATAAATACTGTTCCAATAAATATTTATTAAATAATTTATATCTTACCTCTGTTTATGGTTGACCATTTAGTTTATATTGACCCATTCTGTGCATGTGTTGATAAAATAATTATCAAGAATTCTCATTACTCTCAAATGATTCAGTAGGAAGTATTTAAAATAATATGTCCTAAACCCATACTTCTCTTGCTGTACTTCTCTTCCTTTTTACCAATGTACATGATGATGAAAATTCAGCAACTTTCTTCAGTAATATTCAAGTGAGACCAAGCTTTACCAAAGCACTGCAGAATGCCTTCCCTTGGGTCTTCTTCAGGAGAGAGGTTTTGCATATCACCCAGCTTTAGCTGGAAGACAGAAACTCATAAATTAAGGAATGTTTTAAAGATCTGCCCCTACTCCTCAAAAGTCTTTTTATAGAGTGTTTTCCTCTGACTTACTGTCAAAATTCACTTCCACATGTTTTGGCTGCTATAGAAGAGTTAAGAACTGTGAACCCTGGCTTGCTGGGGTTTTGCTACTGAACTGGGTCACAATTTTACTTTTTATTAGCATAATCTCCCGCCTCTTCAGAAAACTCTTTTGTATCTTAGCACAGAGCTCTCAACACGTCCATCTGAAAATCCTTCTCTGTCTTGGCTTTATTTGTCAGGACAATTCACTCAGTGGTTAATTGGCATTTGGTTTGATTTGGTTTTTCTCCCAGTGTTGGATAATCTCCTTCAAGGGAGCAGTATTTTTCCTGTCCTTCTCTCCAAAAATGAAAGGTATCATTTTGAATCCTAAATCTCAGTCCTCTTGCCTTAGGATGGTATTAGCAGCTTTTGTTTTGCAACACTTGAAACAAACATTGTCTCATACCAAAGAGACAACCTCTGATCTTCCTCTGTTTTTTGTGGGAAAGGGTAGCTCATCCAAGTGATAGGCATCCACAGAAGGCGCAAATGAACAAACACTTCAAGAAAAAGTGAGCTTCTTTGAGATTAGAACATAATGCTGGCTTGCAGAGTACAGTGTTTGCAAGAGTGGTGGAGATGTCAAGTCTATTTGCAAATAGCTCTGCTACTCTTGTTTGTGTGTGAGAGGAGGAATCTGGGAGGAGGGGTGATTCCTACCTAATATTCTGAAGTAAAATAAAACCCTAGATAACATGACTAGAAGCCTTGAATAAATTTCCCTGTACCCTAGCTTGGCAGGAGGTAAATGGCCCATTTCCCTCAAATCACCTTTAAACATCTAAATAATGACTGTTATAAATTGAAACTGGAGAGTTCTTCCCAAATGTTAGAGACTGCTTAGTCTTTCTGGAACTGGTGTAATTCCAGTAAAAGAAAAATTGTCACTAGTACCCCACCTGTTTTCCAAATATCTACAATCGGATTATCTGCTACTCTCCCTGATAATTACTAAATTTGGGGTTGAATTTACTTAGTTTAGGAAAACATGGCATTCTTGCTGAAGTTCATGGAACACTTTCATACCTCTCACACTTTTATTGGAGGGAAAGCCTCCATTAACTTGCAAATTGTTATGTTTCTCTCTCAGCCATGTTCGCATTTTTTAGGCATTTGAAATCATCTTTGTTTTATATGTTCACACAGTTTCATAAACTTACTTACAAACATGCCTACTCTTTGCCAATCCATATTCTGACCTGGTTCCCGATTAAACATTAGCATAACTCAATTCTTAACATGTTGGTATGCTAATCTTTAAGACTAAAATTTGTTCTAATATAGTAATGATATTTTATTGTAATCTATTATGTTAACTTGATTATGAATTACAATTTAACCACTATTAAAATTTAAATTATAGTAGAGCACAATTTAGGAGTATTATTTACTCCTTCACATCCCTCAGCCTCACTGAGTCATATCTGTTATCCCTCTGGCATCCAACAGACACTCATTGAAGCAACTCTGAGAAAGGCCTTTTGTTTGAAGACAGAAAGCACTAATCAATAGAAAGAAATTAGACATGCTGGAAAGGGCAGAGATGGTGTGCATATACAGAATTTCATCAAGGGTCAGGAAGAGAAACTATAATACATTTTGAAATACAACAGGTATTCAAAAAGGTATCGCAATTTTTTTTTTGGTATCCCCATTTTTTGCAGCTTAACGGAGCTGAGAAAACTGAGCTATGATGAAAGATAGGAATAGCATTTCAAAACACTTGCATGAGGAGGATTGATATGTGAAGCTGGTCAAAGATAGCTATATGGACCCACTGAGTCAAAACTCTGTGTGTGTGTGTGTGTGTGTGTGTGTGTGTGTGTGCGCCCGCTGGAGTAGATTGGGCACATAAATATCTTCACCAGGAACAATAAAAACGTCTGAATAAAATACTGGAAAACACGTTTGAAGAAATTAGAACAGGAAAAGGACATTAGCGGAAAACTGCTGAAATCCAAATAGGTTGGACTTTACTTTGTAATAATGTACAATTGTTAGATTCTTAACTTTGACAACTGTACTTTAGTAATATAAGATGATAATGTTAGAGGAAAACATGCAACTGTATTAAAGGTATATAGGGACTCTTTGTACTATCTTTGCAAATTTTCTGTAAATCTAAATTTTTTCCAAAGAAAAAGTTTATTTTAAAATAAAATGTACACCTGTATAAAGGTAAAAAGCAGAAGGTAGACATGTAAAAAAAATAGAATAGGAAAAGAGCTAAAAACCTTCTTAAAATTTTTTGATGAGAAAGCAATAGGGAGCAGGTGCCACCTCCAGGCGCTTTTGTGACATGAGTTCAGTTTCTATAAAGCACAAGACCGGCAAGATCTCATGGGGTAGTTAATGTGATGTTTGGTTCACTGTAGAAAACAAAAGGGAAAGACGGGGGGTGGGGAGTGAATGGGTTGACACTCAGCTTTCTTACAGAGCTGCCCCACATGAACACTGTCCATGAGAGATGGAAACAGTGGGAGTGACTGTTAAGGTTCAAAGTTGTATAGACATAAGCTCTGCTGGCAATACCTATGTTCTAAAGCCCCAAGAAGACATATGAGAAACTGGACCTGTGCTACTGCTGTGTATGTGTCCCTTACTCTGGTGTCTTTTCCTCTAGCAAAATCAACCCTAAAGTAAAAGAGACCATCTCAATCTCCAATCACATGGAAGATAACTTGGACCGGCTGTGTTTGCTCACTTATGTTTATGCAGTAAGATGTAATTTAGCCCACCCAAATCTTCATCAGCAAGGGAATGGTTAAATAAAGTATGCTACATCCATACAATGAATTCTATACAACAATTTACTAAAAATAGAGATGCAAGTTGATATTTATTGATATGGAGAAATATTCACAGTATATTACTGTGTGAAAAATGCAAAAGACTATGTATCTTATATATAATGCAAACAAATATATACATATAACATAAAGAAAAATCATGTACATATATATGAAAAAAAACTTGGAAGGATGTACTATAAAAGATTAATAGCACTTATCTCCAGATAAATGTGTGATTTTTAACTTTCTTCTTTAAACTTTTAGTATTATATACATTTTTAGAAATGGTATATCTTACTTCAGTAATTAGGAAAGAGTCAATTTATTTCCATTTTGAAACAAAATAGTAGGTTTTCTTTAAGTTAGACAATTTTTAGGTCACTTCAGATTCAGAGCTCATGTGATCTGGCAGTACTTCTGGTGATAAGATAGGAAAAGATGATGGTGATGAGTGATACGGGATTTTTCTCTCTGGGTGATCCATGTGACATGCAGAATTACTGTCCTCTGATGCCCACAAAGCTTTGTTTGCCTTTCTGTAGGGAGCTGTAAAAAAATGTGAAGCAGCTGAAAAGGATAGAAAAGGAGATGTGCATGAATTTTAACAGAGGAGTTTTCTTTTCTGTGTTTGTCCATTCTCTTAGGAAAAGACCAAGACTACAGAGCCTTTCATTTTTCTCCAGGACAAGTGAAGTGAGAGCCTCCCATTAACAAGTTGGACATATTTATAGGAATACTGACTTATATGGGGAAATAAGCACTTCCAGGACCATGAGAAGCTGCCACTTTTCCAAGTCTGGACCATCAGGAATACAGACTGATGCTATGGCTTGTTGATTTATGCTGGTACTTTTCCCTGGAGCCACAGCCAGACCCTGGCATGTGGGATTCCATTTATGGCCAAGTCACGGGCACTGTATACATTACTCAGATTTACATTAGAACATTATGGCTTTGGGATAGATAGGATAGATAGATAGATAGATAGATAGATTGATAGATAGATTGATAGATAGACAGATAGATGTTGGAATTAGAAAATAAAAACAAAAGTTCAATTATTTCTCTTAGGAAAAAATGACTTATTTTTTCCAAGCAAATAAATGAGCAGCTAACATTTCAGTTTGTCTTTGTTAGAGGGAAGTTTTGTGTTCCAAGATTATAGGGCAGTCATAAGTCTTCCTAACCCTGTGTCTAGACTCAGGGGAGAATATACAAATGGAGGAAATGCATAAAATTAGCAAGTGAAAGGAGAATTTGTAATACGGGAGAGTATACCTGAGAGCAACTGCTTGTGGGTTACATACTTATGTGAAAAGATAACAGACGTGGTGCTCATTAGGGAAAAGAATATAAAATACAATGTGAAGAGTCCATGCAGTAGAGAGGGCATATGTGGGTCATTAACAATGACCCCTCTTAAGAAGACATTTAGAACCAAAATCCATTATACTTAGTAAAGTATATTTACATTATACTTTCCTGGGTTAAGTGTTTCTTGATGTGATTCAGGAAAATGGAGGAAGTCTCTGTGCTACCCTATGGTGACAAATGGGCATTGATGGCAACAACCATACCGAGAAGAATGGAACTCTGGATTTAGCATCAGGGAAAGTTTACCACAGTAAATACTACTCAACTCAGGTTTACCAGAGTTCACCTCTATCCTCTAGATGTTTGGTCCCAGATTCTTCATTTCTATGGAAAAATAATGGGATCCAAGCTCTAGAGAGAGGTGTAAGAGTTGAGGGAATTCCTGGTGTAACTTCTTTAATTTTTTCTTTTAACTATAGTGGCAGCCTGAAAACTGATTCCCCAGCTCAAATATCTCAAGTAGACTTATTTCATTCACCACACTTCAGTGGCCACCCATGTACAATGCTACATGTAAAACTTTATTGTTCAGCCAATGGTTATTGTTCCTGAAGCAATAGAAGTGAGATTGCCAAAAAGCACAAATTTAGTCAATGTTTCTGATTCTTGGTTGGTTTACAAGAGAAGAAATAAATCTAATAAACAAACATAATTTTAAATGTTCAGTATAAACACAAGCAAAGTAAGGCATCATCAAGGATGTATTATGTCTATTAAATGTTAAAATTTTAAATGGTGTTACATACAGGTGGTGAGAATACAGAAATGACTTGTCTTTTGCATCCTGCCATTGGTGCTGCAAGTAGAAACCATTTGACAACAGATAGTGAAATACATCACACATATTAAAGTGCTCTTATTTTTTGACCAAATAATTGCACTGCTGAAAATATTCCTTAAGAAGCTAAGAAATAGCCAGACATATGAAATTTTAAAAATAGATTTATGCTGACAAAAGTTGTCACAGTATTTAGCTTTGTGGTGTAGTGATGGATGGACAACAGGAGGTCTTTGAGGGTGTTGGAAATATTCTATGTATTGATCTGGCTCCTGGTTAAATAGGTTTGTTTAATTTGTGAAATTTTGAGCCATGCACTCATAACATGTGTACTGCTCTGTAACCATGATACATTTCAGTAAAACATTTATTTCAAAATAAATTCTTCACAGTTTTTTAAAGTATAAAACTCCAGGCTCAGTTTATTCAACTACACAGTCTGGGTCATGAGTATTATTATGAAATGTTCTAGAGATAATTTGACCAAACCCCACTGTAAAAGAAGAAAGATTCAGGTAGAGAATGTCTCTAAGAACTAAACTCAAATCCAAGCCTCCATGTTTCTGAGCTTGTTCCACTTCAGCAGGACATATATTCAGTCAACAAGTTTTTATTATGTACCTATGATGGAACATGCACTCTGCTACATGTTGGGCATACAACATCAACAAAATAAAACATCATCAACAAAAGAGAAGTCTGAGCTCTTGTAGAGCTTATATTCTAGTTGACATGTCAAAATACATTATTGAGTCCAAAAACCCAATGTGTTGTAATAGTGGAACTGATCTTTCTTCCCTTCCTTTCTCCCCACTCTTTCCTGCTGGCCTGGGCCAAGGTCAGGAGGGCTAGAGCTGGATCATTTATTTTATATGAAATACCATACCTGAGAATGGTGGAGGATAAGATAGAAACTAATTCTCTGATACCATGTTTCAACACATTAGACCTGGGTAACTTACCTTTTGACATGTTTTACTTACTTGAAAGTGAAATAAAATTCTATCTTATATAGGACATTGCTCCTTTGGATTTTAGTCACTGATAGTTATAAATATTCAAACACAAAAACTTTGTGAGAAATTGTACCATTTTTAAATACATCCAAGAGCATCCAGAGAACCTGTTGGCCACTTAAAGTCCTATTTCCTATTGCAGAACTCAAAGGCACTTATAGCTACTATTCAGCCCATATACACAATGTGTTTATGTAGATCAACTCAAAGTTCAGTTCAAGGAAATAGATGAGAACATGCATACCCTATATCTCAGTCCTGACAAAGGATTGATGTTGCCTTCTTTCCATATACATGTATATACACATGTATCAATGCTACCGCAGATGTAGAGAATCTGAATCAATCACAGGAGAGAAAATTCCTGTTTTCCCCCATTCATCCTAGTTATTTCTCTTCCTAAACCTAATATTGGTAAACATAATCTGATTATATCTGAAATATTTCACATCACAATCTATTCCATAATGAATACACCAAAACATAATCAGTTTAGTTGCTTACACTTAACCCAATTTATGTTTTCAACATATAAAAAAGACACACATAAAAATGGTAGTATTTCACATTATAAGATGCTGTCTAAATTTCTTGCTCTCCGTTTTAAAATTGAACAGTAAAAGAATATGAGAAAGAAGTAGCCTGGGAACCAATTCGTATCTATTTTGAACTAATTTCAGACTCAAGAAAAAGCACATTTATTGAAAGCTAAGAAATCCAGATTTGTAATTAACTTTGGTTTGCTTTCTGTCACTGTTGACAAATCAGCATTGACTATGTGTCTAAAAACTGGTTATATGTTTATCTCAAAGAACTAATTTGCAAAGATGTTTCAGGCTTTCCTTTTCAAGAATGTCATGGTCAGTGATTAACTTTGCACTTTCTCATGATACATCTTTTCTTTGTATTTTAATTATATTAAATAACTGGACTCAAGGAGCAAAGTGCAAATTTAGAGAACATTAGAAATACCCAGCAAAGATAGCTTGTTTTCTGTTTATAAGAAAAGATTCATAATACTATGTGTAAAGATAATTCCTATTTACTTCTTTTTTTTTCTAACTAAAGAAGAAAAAAAGCAAACTTGCTGAGAGTGAAAGCTAATAAAGATAAAGATAAAACTTTGTTATGGACATTCATAGCCTTGGTCAGTTACCACCAGCACAGAGATAAATTTCTGCCATAGAAATTTCTCTGGCTGATTTCCAGGAACTGCTGCCCCCAAAATAAGGGCTAAAGATTAAAACCCAATGCCTCCAGGGCTGTTGGAAATCTAACTTTAAAAAGAGATGCAGTTTTAAATTCAATTTTCTCATCTGTAAAATGATGGAGTAGGACAAGATAATTGTAAGATTGTACTCTTTTGAGAGTATATTAATATATTTTGTTTAGGACAATAATCTAGAGGCGGGGAAAATATATATAATGAAATTTTCATCTAACTGGTAAGACATCTAAATTTTTTTCCTTTAGTAGCATGTTACTGCTTGGTTCATTTAAATAATACATAACTGAGAGAAGTCCAGTTAAAGGTGGTAAGTTAATATGTTTTCTTTCATTTCTCTCCAGCAAAAAACAATTAAGAGGACCAACTACATCTGTAAAGAAGCAATGATATAACCTCAATTCCCAAAACAACAAGAAAAGGGAAAAATTATTTATCTTCAATAAAACAAAGAAATAGCCTGAAATCCCAAGCAACAGCACAAAACTCTGGTGCACACTTTTCTATTGCTGTATGGTGAAATCTAGATCAAAATGAAAACAAAAAAGCACATTTAAAAGCCAACATATATCTCTACAGACCTTGATCAGAAAACAGCTTTCTCTATATTAAGTCCCACACACCTCTAAGATCTATTAAAATATCTTATTTTAATCAGAGTGACAAGGTACAAGAGTGTGAACAGGCTATGAAGAGGAGGAGATCACCTTGGTAGACTCAGTTCAACTCCATTAAATTTCAGGGAATGTCAACTGGAGGAGGAGACATGATGAAGTGTCATGGGCTCTGCTGTGGAGAATGAGAGTGCAGGCTCACAATTTACATAAAACTTTGAAAGGCATATTAGAAAGAGCAGTAAAATTTAATAAATGTGATTGAATACAGGTAAGAAAAAATAAAACAAAAAACAAGCATAAAGTAAGAACAGAAAAAAATTATATAATACACTATGACACTGATATATGAATACTGAACATTCCTAATGAAATGTAAATATCACATGGAATATATTTTTAAAAATCAAAGCTATAGAAGATTTTGACATACAATCATAATTTTATTTGGATATTGAAAGACAATACTGTGTTCTAAAGAAAATTATTCAAAGTTTCTAAACAATGTAATCTGGTAATATAAAAAAGCAGAAAATAGTTGAAAATCAAGACAGGAAAGTCATGAATGGGGAAAAAATACAGCTTGGCATCAGACTTTTCCACAGCAATACAGTGTGGCAGAAAATATTGCCAAAATGACCACAAATTTCTGGTGAATCAATGTCTGACTAATAGTTGTTGTCCCATAATTCTGAGGACAGAAAGCACCTATTTTCACACAACCAAGAATTTAAGGACTAACATATATGTTAGTTCTTCTTGAAATTGAAAGTAAACTTTAATGATTACCAAATAAGGAAATTCAGCCAACCAAAAGATGACTCAAAGAACTTAGCAATGGAGAAGGTTTTGCAAAAGTAACTGATTGGGAATAATGCACTTATTTAATTGTAAAGCTAAAACTAGACACTTTGTGAAATTATAAAATATAAATGTCATAAACACTTATAAATAATAAATATGCAATTCAAACAATATATCTTGATTACATACACATATATTAAATATTTTAAAATTTGGATGTAGAGAAGGAATGTTGAATTAAATATAATATTATTTTTTTCCCATTTTTAGTAGAAACTTACTAACATATGCCTACCTTTAAAAAATATAGCTGGAGGGCTTCCCTGGTAGTGCAGTGGTTGAGAGCCCACCTGCTGATGCAGGGGACACGGGTTCATGCCCCTGTCTGGGAAGATCCCACATGCCGTGGAGCGGCTAGGCCCATGAGCCATGGCCGCTGAGCCTGTGCTCCAAAACGGGAAAGACCACAACAGTGAGAGGTCCGCGTACCCAAAAAAAAAAAAAAAATATATATATATATATATATATATATCTGGAAAAGTATAATTTCAAACCGTTGTATTTTATAAATATAATTTTATGATTATATCTCTCTTATTTAAAATATTTAGAAATTAGTTCTATTTCACTTTTCCTTTTTGAAAATTCAAATAAAGTATGTCATTTCAATAAAATAGTACCATATATACTATACTTTGAGTACCATATGGTATGAATGTGAATTTTGATGTTCTCAGTATTGTAAGACAGAAAAGTACTGTAGTATAGTATCCTACGGATCCTATGGAAACAAAGAAATAAGAAGTTAATACTTCCTGATTGTTCAAAAAATGCTTCTTGGAAAAGATAATAATATGAATCTTGAAAAAATAAAAGGGGTCATAATCCAGGGGTGTGGGGACATGAAAACATTTTATAAATTCTCACAAAGGGTAATATTTATATATTATGTAGAGGATATGAAAATACCACCATGCTCTATTTTGGTCACAAATAAAACAAACAGATAAACTCAAAAAGAGTCTTACTTGAGCTGCTAGTATCCTCCCACTTGAGCCATGGGACAGTGGAAGTGATGGCAGATGAGATTGAGATAGACCCATCTTCTCTTCCCTCTGGAGTTTCCTTTCATCAGCTTCCACCACCCCGCCCCCGCCAATTTGCACATTAACGATCCCTTTCCTTTGGGGGAAACTTTGGGTCTGCTGGGGACCTGTCCTGGCTGTTGACAAAGAATCTCTCCCCCCACTCCAAACACACGCACCTGGCCTCCTCCACTCCGAAGTGAGCACGTCCCCGCCCCCTGGTGGCCAGGGCAGCGAGGGTGCAGCTGACCCTGCAAAGGAGAAGGTGGCCCCATGGAGAAGTCTGGACCATCGCTCAGGCTACCAAACTATCCCATGACCTCTGTCCCCTTGTTTATAACTGCAGTCTCTTTTGTTTTTCTGGATGAGAAGGAAACAGAGTTGGAACTTAAATAACTATAATGAAAGGTGAATGGATTTTGAGCTTTCCCTGTGTCCTGTGGGCCCGGCTGAGCACTTTGCATGAAGATGCCCATGGTGGTCCTGGGCCTGAGCATTTGCCCACCTGCGGGGCTGACCATTGTCTCTGCCCTGAGCTTCCCTCCACTCGCTGAACGCACCACTAGGGCTGGGAGGGGCCTTCCAGAGTGCCTTAACATCTGCTGATCATTTTTTCCCGAGGAAAACCAGTTAAGAAAACCGAACCCTTCCCTCTCCTTTGTTTACCAGATGACTAATTTCAGAATCGCAGGTTGTCCTGTGAGCACGATCCTGGCTCATTCAGACCCTGTACCGAGAGACGAGCCACTCAGTATTTAGGAGATGTCTGCACCTTTGTTCCTAAATTTGACTATTAACAATACGCATATACTAAAAAACAAAAACGTGATGGAGCTACGTTCTATCAGTGTCTTTTCCAGAAGGAGAAAAAGAACTGGATTGCCTTGTAGTTCCCCCCACCCCACCCCCGCTGGGGGGTAGCATGAGGCACAGGTGGTCGCTGTGCTTGATTAACTTTGCATTTGGTGTGCTTATCTTTGCCCCTGAACGTGGACGCAGCTGTGGACGAGGACCCCAGGTGTGCAGCCTGCAGCTTCAGGGCCTCCTCCCCAGCTCCATCCCGGATGTGAGGGTGTTGGGTGACTGCAGGATTGGAGCTCCAGGAAGGTAAAAACCAGCTGCTGGGTTTTATTTCTCCTCCGTGAAAATTCATTCTTCAGTGTTTGTGTTTGGGTGTGGACAGGGGGAGGCTGGTCTGACAGAACCGACAGGGAGGGGGACCCGGGAATCCTCACTGTGAGTACTGGTGTGCCCAGCCCTGACCTGTCCCCGCTTAATTGCTAGAAATGAAGATTTCTTCAACTGCATTAAAATATCTGGGTCAGTGACATTGCCACAGATGCTGGTATATTCTGCAGAAGCAGCACCCAAAAGACCTTTCAGCAGGCTTATGGGCCGGTCCTCTCCACTCTACCCTGGTTTTTCTACTATCTCTGGCTCAAGGGGATGTTAGTTCCTCACATGCATCAAGACTCCTCCCAGTCCGAGCTTCACTCAGTCGCCTGTATGACTGTTCCAGCACTCTGGATAGTTCCCTTATCAGCATACCTTAATGCTCACAGTGTGTGTGACAGGATGCTCATTGTCTGTCGTCAAATTCATTCTCCCCTTCTTCCCAAATAACAGAATGTTGCTTTCCAGAATAATTATGATATATGGCAAAATTAGCACTGAGATATAAGCAATAGTTTCTTATGAAATTTCCAGGAAGTCTCTTTGGTGGGGAGGGCTACTCCCTTTTCATTATACCTGCTCCTAAAATTTCTTGTGTCCAAAATGCAGAAGGATAGGCTGAGCCCAAGCATGGGTTTTGGACCCCAAGGTAACACATTAAGGATAATATATAGCAAAAAGAAAGGAAACTTGGTAGCATTATGATTAGGGAACCAC
The DNA here is from genome assembly GCF_951394435.1 of Stenella coeruleoalba. Classification (NCBI taxonomy): domain Eukaryota; kingdom Metazoa; phylum Chordata; class Mammalia; order Artiodactyla; family Delphinidae; genus Stenella; species Stenella coeruleoalba. Next base: position 34,501,702 of record NC_137164.1, on the reverse strand, counting down.
ATTTCTAGCCCTGGATTGCCACAGCTCTCTTAGGAAAGAGAAACTCTAAAAGCCATTATGGAAGGGATTCTGTTAAGTGCAGCAGAACATAATCTTAAACATGGATATTTTACTGATGTTTATTTCAAAAGCCTTTCTATCCACATTAATTTAGAAATATTCTTTGTTAATAAGGAAATAGAAATTATAATATATAAATTTTATCAATTCTTATATGTCTTATATTTTCAAATTCTTATAATGTATTTAAAAATTTCTTCAACTAAGAAAGACCCTTTAAAAATCAAAGTTGAGAAATATTTGACATCATGTTTTGGTAACTTATTGATTAAAACTCTTCATATCCTCTGTGTTGCATGCTCAGGCAGATGTAACCCAGATGTACAATAATTTTCTCAGGTTGACAGTCTTTGAGATCAGTACCAAGGTTAAGACAAACACATAGATGGCTGGGCTTCCACAATAAATCCAATTAAAGCAGGCATAGTATAACTGTATAATTCTGTTATAGAGTTGATGGGATGGGAGAGGAGCCAGTGGTATCTAGAAAAGGATGATAGGGCAAGGGATTTAGTGTTTCCTAAAAATGTCCAGATAAAGCTGCTCATTGAAGACTTTGTTACTCAATCCCCATCTTAGGTTTTCTCTTCCTCTGCCTTTATTATGCAGAGTATATTTTTCTATAAGAGACCTGGCACCACTATCAAAGTATTATATCAGCAAAGCCAATGTCTCCCTATAGAAATATATCTTCCAAGCTTTTTTTTTTTATGGTACGCGGGCCTCTCACTGCTGTGACCTCTCCCGTCGCGGAGCACAGGCTCCGGACGCGCAGGCCCAGCGGCCACGGCTCATGGGCCCAGCCGCTCCACGGCACGCGGGATCCTCCCAGACCGGGGCACGAACCCGTGCCCCCTGCATCGGCAGGCGGACTCCCAACCACTGCGCCACCAGGGAAGCCCCTCTTCCAAGCTTTTAAGGTAATAATTATTGTTAGAAGGGTGATGAGTGATGTACTAAGTTAAATAATCAACGAAAGTTATGAGAAAGCATTCCATGTGTGTTATAGGATCTTTCTTCTTCCTAACAAAATAGTAAGAGATATGGGATGCTCTAAGGAAAGGTCTTGTAAAGCTTTCCTAAGATTAAGAATGATTCAAATTTTCCTTTGTATATGTGGGAAATCTACATAAAACTCCTAAATGCCAAGTTCCCAGAAAGACTGCTGCTGGGAACTGTCCTTTTGAAACATTTCCTACCTCATCACAGAGCCTATGAATATATACATATATATATATTTTCCCCTTAAATCTATTGCTTTTTATAGCTTCCACCTTTAAAATTTTGAAGAGTGAGGCATAGTCCCTCTTAGTGCATCCCCATTTTATAGCCTTAACAATATTCGATTTGAATTTACTTTGCTAGTCACTATAGAAAAACAGATGGGGTAAAAAATGAGCTTAGATAAGTTATAAAAGTTTATGTGCTCTTATATTATCTGAAACTTTCCCTAGGCTTTTATCTTTGGCTTCCTTGATTGATGGTAATTGCAGCTTTGTTGACTTCCCACTCTCTGTTTTTATTAACGGAATCACCATGCTCTGAGAAGTACAAGCTACATAGAGCAGCTCTGGAGGAAGAGATGCAGAGATGCCTTCGAGAGAAAAAGAGACAAAGCAGCAGCAAGGCAACGGACATGTCAGTGAAAAAGACTCCTTGAGTTGGAGGTGAATCCTCCAGTCCCAGTTGCCTGCTCACTCCCTGTTGACAAGAAAAGAACTGCCCAACCAAGACCTTTCCAAACTCCTCAACCACAAATTCACAAGGAGAATAAAATTTTTGTTTTAAGCCATTAGGTTTGGGGACAGATTTTTACACAGAAATAGAAAATGAGAACAAGGTGGTTACTTAACCTCTTGGTACATGTTTCCTCTACTGTAATATGTAGGTGGATAATAATACCTATATCATAAGGTTATTGTATTAAATAAGATTCATAATACTGTACATGCACATATGGAGAGAGGGAAAAGTTTGGGAGTTTTTAAAAAATCTGTTATATATGCCGACTATAACTATGATAATTTTGTTGCTTTCATATTAAACATCCCATTGAAAAGACCAGTTTCCTCAGTGGTGTGATAATGAATGAAGTGATAATATAAACCTATTTACATTGATTTACATTGACAGCCTACTGTAATTAACTTTGGAATTTGAGGCATTTCCAGACTGGTGAGCAGAGTTATGTGTGGTAAGTAATGACTTTTTTCAGTTTGTTCATTTTTTAATACTTAAAGAAGGAAAAGTTGAATCCAACTTGGTTTCACAAGAAATTACATTTTCATAATCATCTTAATATCCATAATTTATAAATTGTCTTAATATTTTTAATTGTTTTATTTTTGTCAGGGTTAAAGAACCCTTCAGAAAGCTTCCTAATTTGTTTACTATTTCAAGTTGTTCATTCCTAATAACATGAGGGCATTAGAGACATAAACAAGAATTTCAAACAAATCAACTATCCGACTAAGGAATTAAGCCAGTGGGAAGCATAAGATTAAATATAACCAAAGTAAGAAAATAACTTGTTCTGATTGGTAAGAAAAAAGCCATTTTTATAAATAGTAACAACAAAAATATATTTTATTAGTGCTTTTTTCACTTTATAGAAATAGTGGTAGTAAAATATGCAATGTATTTATGTTCCTTATAAAGCATTTAATATCTTAATTCAATTGTATTTTTCTTATTTGACATATAGATAAAGGAAGAATAGCACTTTAAATGGCAGGATAGGTAGGATCAGAAGATTAAACTAAGGTCTTTTTTGTGCAAAAGAATCTAGGCAGAGTTAACAGACTATGACTGGAAATGGGGGAGGGAATTACATAAAGTGTTTAAAAAAATAGCTTGTTACAAGCTAATAATATCAAAACCAGACTGGAGTTTAGAATAAATCTTCAGATGGCTATGTTGATGACTTAATGGTCAATGTGGTTGGATACAGAATAGTTAACAATAATTCCAAAAGTTTCAAATTATTCTACTTATTTATTTATCTGAATAATGTGTTCAATATGAATCACTTTGCCATACACCTGAAAGTAACACAATATTGTAAATCAACTATACTCCAACATAAAATAAAAATTAAATAAAAAATACACCCCCCCAAATAGTGACATAATATCTCAATATGCTTAAGGTAAGCTGTTAAAGTGAGGATATAATATTGATAGTATTACATGCAATAACATGGCAGTGATGCAGGCATGGAAATTTCCTCAAATGACTGAATATACTCATTAAGTCACAACCTGTGCAAACTGAGTTCTCTATGTGTGGAACATTCTTGGCTCGGATATCCATATGACTTAATCTACAACTTCATTGTGCCTCTGGTTCTCTTTATCAGGATAAACTAAGTTATTCGGTGGTAAAAATGAACCCACAAATTTTACTGCCTCAGTCTAGTAATGATACTTGATATGTGCAATCATTTTCTATTTCTAGTATTCATCACTTAATCCCATCTAACTATAATAAGAGAGTAATGGATTAATTGATTAACATTACTGGTTTTTTTTTTTGCAATTTTCTTGTTTGCTGACCAAATATCCCATGATTTATTTTCTTCCACATTTAGAACACTCAATTTATTTCCAATGGAGATAAGCCAAAAGTCCAGTCAGGCATCAAATCCATACTGAAACTCAGGATCTAAGTGTTATGTGTGGTAATCTCTACATCCAGTCCACTTGAATTTCCTATATACCAAAAAATAATAAAATAAAATAAATCTTTAAAGAAGGCGGGATGTGGTATGTATGTGTGCATGAGAGAGAAAGAGAGAGAGAGAAGAATGGGAGATACCCAGCAATTACTCTGACAATTATGAGTGCCCCTTACCCTGGAAATGTGAACTGTTTCTTGATTAAGCATTAAGTTTGCTCCCTGGAATAATTACCCCTTCCACTGTTAATGTGGCCTCTTATACTTTCTTCCTTTTCAATTTATTAGCTTTGGTCATGTCTGATATGTGTTTGAGGAATATACTTTCCTTGGGAGCCATACAGTTTTCCCAGTCCTTTCCCTGCTTTAGAAAATTTGAGATCTCTAGGGTCATTTTTTCTTCTTTGCTAATAATCTCTTTCTTGTAATTTTTTACCATAGCTGTCAATAGTAACTGTTTCAGCTTATAGTGTTACCATAACAAAATCCACAGATTGGGTGGCTTAAACAACAGAAATTTATTTTCTCGCCATTTTGGAGGCTAGAAGTCCAAGATTAAGGTGTCATCAGGTTTGATTTCTCCTGAGGCCTCTCTTCTTGTCTTGGAGATGGCTGCCTTCCCACTGGGTCCTCATATAGCCTTTTCTCGGTGCTCCAGCATCTCTGTTGTCTCTTTCTCTTCTTATAAGGACACCAGTCTTATTGAATTAGGACACCACCCTTATGACCCCACTTAACTTCAATTATCTCTTTAAAGTCCCTATCTCCAAATGCGAGTCACTTTGGTGATTAGGACTTCAACATAGGAATTTTAGGGGGACACAATTCAGTCTATAATGGCAACCAACATATACTACTAACATTCCATTTTTCAACCTCTTTGTCTAAAAATATAATTTTCTTGAGTACATGATCTACCTCCCAAGGAATTTCAGGAGAGTTTCACTAGATATTTTGTATTTTAAAAAATTGATTGCCATCTTTCCAGCCTCTTATATTGAGTTCCTCAATAACATTGGTGACCTCTAAGATGCCACCATCCTTTGGGTAACAATTCCTGTATTGGTCTGTGTAGACTAGTTATATAATGGTAACAAATTGACACTCAAATCTCAATAAGTTAACACCACAAAATCTGTATCTCATTTATTTTACATATTGTTATTTGGGGACTGGAGACTGAAGGGAGAGGTAGTGTGTCTAATGCACGCAGTTTCATGAAGGAACCACCACAAGAAAAGAATAAGTATCTTCCTCAAATGGCATAGCAGAGGGAGACAGATACTAAAGAATTACGGGTAAGTTTTATACTACCTCAGCATAGAAGTGAGTTATTATGATTTCTACTCATATCTTATTAGCCAAAGATAGTCATACATCCTCCCATGTAAGGGAAACATAAGGTGGTGAATAAAATATTTGCAAAACATTAGTAATAAAATTTAAAGCTTGGAAATCAAAAGAGTACTCCAGGTCCTCCAATGTTATATTTGAGTATTGTTGTTTAACAAGCCCACCTAGGAATTATTTGATTTCATAGGAGAATTTTTCTGTTTGACTTTGTAATTTCCTATTTGATTAGAGCCAAAACTCAGTTATGTTCCACATTAACTTGTAGAGATCCCTTCAGAAAAAAATAATCTCAATAGTGGTGTTTTACTGCCATATGGGATATTATTCAATGCTATCTAGCCTAAGAGCTTTTTTTTAACATTTCTTATCATTTTCAAAAATATTTTTTGGAACCAACTTTAGCATCTTCCTGATTCCCCCTCTAATTGTGTTGGATAAAAATAATTGACATGCTTTATGAGTCATGTTTTTATCATTTTCGTCAAGATACTTTGAAAGGATTTACTGTCTCTATTGAAACATTACCTGATTGGAGAGATAGCCCCTAACACTGCAAATGTTTTATTTCTTTGCATAAAACTTATGCCATCTGACTGATCAGAATTTATATATACTGACTGGTCATCCTCTAATATAATAGATATACCATAAGAGTAGTGACTCTTCCTGTTTTCTAAAACTGTATATCCCTTGATTAGAAGAGTGTCTGTCATATAGAAGGTACTCAATAAATACTTGTGGTTTTAAGGAAATCATTCAGTAACTCAGAAGACAAGCCTATAATTTAAGCTTTGCTATATGAATTTTAGTGTAATACAGCAACAGCAGGTCTAAATTTCAATGATATCTTCTTTAATATCTTGAAAGTTGAATTTTTGAAAGTAAAAGAAATGAAAACAAAAGTTATCCATGTTCAATGGCCTAGGCAGACATGTATTTTACAATAATATCTCACAATACCATATACAGACTGTCCAGAAATGCTCCGAAGTTCACTAATGTAATATCTAAACATTAGCTTGACTAACTGATGACTCTTATCAAGATTGTTCAATGTGTGTTTCCTCACTTTCTAAGATTAGGGGTTTTTTTAATATTGAAACTTTATGCTCTTAAGATACATGACTTCATTAAAGTTTATCCAGCTTTTTAACTGAGAAAAGAGTATATAAAATTTATTGTAAAGATTGTCTCTTATATAGTTGGCTTTGACATGAAGTACTAATTTCTAAGCCTTTATCAACTCTACAAAATAAATTCTGTAGAACAATGTTTTACTTGCACAAACAGGCAACAAGGAACTCATTTCTCCAGCTACCTTAACTTGTCCTCTTGCCACAATAAATCTTTGTGTTCTACAGGGACTCGTTTATTCCTTGCTCTTCTTCATTTATGTTGATATGCTTTCAAATTCATGCCAACCTGCTTAGAGGCTTGTTTTGAGGATGACACATTTCTTATTTTTGCTGAGAAGAGTGTAAGAAGGATTAATATAGTCCTGCATTCAAAATTAATGTAGTCACATGCCAAAAACTGGCTAGAGGTGCCCCTCAACTTTTCAGTAACCACTTATGAAACTTGGACACGATAATATTCACATAAATAATTCCAAGCAACGTAATATCCATGGGAGCTCATGAATTTAAAATTTTCTCAGCTATTTCTTTTAAGGAACTTATACTTTGTATTTATCTCCCTGACTTTCCTAATAATATTTCATGGTTGACAGGAAAACTGCCATGTTGCTCTATTAACACACTGATTTTCACTTTCACCTATGGCAAGTAAGGTAAATGTTTAAGATACTGCCAACTTTACATTATATAATGGATTTTCCATGGGCAAAATGAAATTGGAAAGTTCTCAACTACTCAAACACATTGAAATAGGCATTTTTTTTTTAGGGAAAAATTGAAGGGATACCCACTAGAAAATATCTTACAAGAAGTGGCTATTAAATTGAATTCAATTCACATATGTATCAGTTTAATTCAACAATTATTAGAATTTATAGTTTTATAGCATTTACTTATACAAACATTTTACATATTATATGGGATAATAATCCAAGGACCTTTCCATGACACACAATATCAGTCATGATATAAAGTTTACCCACCTCTCCAGTTTATTCTCCTTCTAATGACCTTATTTTCATTTACCTTGCTGTACTCCTCTTTAGAGCCCTTAAATAATCTGTCTTCTTTCAGGTCGAAGACTTTTACATACTACTACTCTCTAAAGAACATGCCTTTCCTCCATCTTTTATCTGATTCATACCTGTTTGATTTTCAGGACTCATCTGGGAAACTTTTATTCACTGTCCAGACTGAGTTAAGTGTTTTTCTTCTGTGCTCAATCATCACCATATACATGTCTTCATAGAAGGATTTTGTATGTCACATTGTAACTTGTTACCCCAGGTAGACTCTTCTATCCTTGAAAGCAGTGACTGCACGTTGTATTTAACACATTTCTTTATTCAGTATTTTGGGGACTCATTTTCTATGTGAAGTTCTTAAGTGGGAGAGAGATATTTGCAAGGCTGTATGAAAAAGTTCAGCCCAAGCACCAAAAGATTCACCAAAGTTAATGACAAAGAAAAGAACTAGAAGAGAATATTTCCCATTTCATTGGTTAAAAAAAAAAAGTTGCCTGCTTTTGGTAAAGATCCAATGACCATGAAAATGTGGAGCAATTCTTTACAATAAAATTTAAAGGAAGTTTAAATGGATGCAAATGACAGGGAAAAACTAGGGGGGGAATGATATGTGATATATTAAAAAAACAAGGTCATATGTTTATCCTTAAGCCAGCTTCTTTCACTATTGAGTCTAGTACTACATGGTTTGTGGTTGGAGTAAAAAGAATTTGGTTGCAATACAATCGAAAGTTGCAATCAGAGTTTAGTTTTGCTTTCCCATTTGTCTGATAAACTTAGTTTAGTAAACTAAGTTCACTATATTGTCTCTGCGAATCGGGGAATCATTAGTAAATTCTTGCCCCAGTTTAGGCATTTAAAAATGCTTGCAGAGAGTATGATTCAATGAACTGAATAAATGATTCAGATGATGAATTTTGTTCTTAACCTTCAAGATCATGCTGCCTTCCCACTAATCAAGGCTAAGTAAATCTTACTATATTCATGAAGATTAAATTGTTGAGATTGGGTTTTAGGTACTGAAAACATATTGTCCCTACTGTAAGGTATGTGAAGTGGGTCTGTGAAGCCAGACCATGAATTAATAATAAATAGAAATGAGACAGGTGATGACCAGGATGATTGTCACATTCCCCTCAGCCTGACTAAACATTAGACAGGTTTCTTCCTGACTATAGGTCCCAACCTCCCTTTCCTTAGAGAATTTACTTTAGAAAACTTGCAAGCCTTTCTCTGCCTCTTTGAGATGTAAATCTTCTTTCAGCCTCCTGCCAGGGGTTTTACAACCCAGGAATGTCTTCATCCAGGACCTTGGAGTCACCCTTTGAAATGTAATTACTGAGAAAGATAGGGTCTCTGTCTTGCAGTATCTAGGGGGGGGCGGGGGCAGGGGGGGGAATAGAAACCTTTGATAAGCACCAAGCACCAATTAGCAAACACAGATGGCCTACTCACATTGACCAACCCTCCTTTTTCTGTTAGCTCACCACAGAATTTAAAAATCCCCCTGCCTTTTGTGTCAGTGAGATTGAGCTTAATCTCTCTCTCCCCTATTGCAATAGTCTTAAATAAAATCTTCCTTGCCTGTTTAATTTGTCTAGAACAATTTTTCTTTTACAGTGATGATATTTGCATTGTATCTGTACTATCAATCTTTCAAATACAGCTTCTTAATACAATGATAAATATAGAATATCTTTTGCTGATTACACCACTGAAACACAAGTTTCAACTATAATGATCAATTATTTCTAATACTACATAAATTATAAAATCAATATGCTCATTGTTATAAATTAATATATGCTTCCTGAAAAGAAATATCATAACCTAATGTTCTCCTAACACAGTCTATGATGACATCGAACAACTTTGATGACAATTATATTGTAAGTTCATAGAGAGATACTACAAAATTTAAAATGACCTAAAATGAAACCCTTATCAAATACATATAGAAGGAAACCAATGAAAATTATTTAGAATTTACTATAGTCCATATTCATGTAATTTTCTTAATTACACTTCAATGATATGAATTTGACATAAAAATGTTTAATAAGATATTAAATATGGCCTTGGATATTTTATAGACTATGACATTTTCTACAATGAAATCACTGGCTTTTGATAATCTGGAGCTTACGTGCAATGTTGCTTATTGCAATTCCTTTCCATTGGCAATATTTTCATTCAGTGTTTCCTGGAAAAATAAATCTCTCTGTAGTAACTTTCAGATTTCATATTACATTTCCCCCTATTTTTCCTCTCTATATTAAATATTTTGTTGAAATATAAGTTTGTATTACCTCAGAGGTATATTAATCACAACAAGAAAATTCTATTTTTATTTATCATACTATTATTTTAACTTCTTAGGCAAAAATATTTTGGAATGATTTCAATATTTATCCAATATAAACTAAGATTGTTGAGTATCAGGACCCTGAGAAACCTTACAAGTAATCAGTCTCAAATATTTGCCAACATTTACATATTGTTTTCCCCAAGAAACATTGTCAGATTCTCTGTTGCGAGTACATATACCCAAAACGGCAATACCAAGAGAAAATATAGGTTACAAAGACTAAAATTCTCTGTGCTCCTTTTCTAGTCACATTTAACCTTCCAAGTTATCTTCATCATCATACTGACCTTTTCAAAGGCACTTGCTCTTCCCCCTCTTATTTCACCTCTGCTAGGATTTTATTCACATCACTGTTCAATGATTTTTAATTTTCATTCTTTACTTTGGAACAGTCTCTTCACCCCTCTGACAGACATGTTCAAAAGTGTCTAAATGGATACACTTTTAACCTTTTATTGCTCTCAAGTGGATGTCCCATTTTCCTTTACCTCATGACCAAACCTCATGAAAAGAAGCCTAAGCACTCTGCCTCACTTCCCTGCCTCTTCCCATGCATCTCTATATGAGAATCCTTCCCTCTCACAACACTCTAATTAATACTTTATCTTTTAAAAAAAATGTACACCACAATCACTCTCTCAAAGGACACTAACATACTCTGAAATGTCAAATGCAATGCCTCTTTCACTGCCTATATCCTACCTGGGGAAGCTTGACAATTTGGGTCAAGGAATTAAATTTCTAATTCTCACATTTCCACTTCAAGGAAATAACCTCCTAATATTTTCCAAAGAGGGTACTAATTGCCAACATTGTTTGCTTCCCGTCGCTAGTCACCATTCACTTAATCCTGCTTTTTACACATTTTAACTCCTTAAATTTAATTGCCACATCATTCTTTTTCCTCTGCCAGTAATTTACAATGTAAATTTTATTTTGTCTCATAGATATATATTCTTCTTGATATACAGAGGCTTCGTGTGTTTATTTTCTTCCTTTTCCCCCTTCACCAAAATAATATGCTATTGCTTAATTATAGTCCCTGTCAGGAACTTCAACCTTCTTCTTTCATGTTAGTAGATTTTACTGTACTTCTCCTAAATTACAAAATGAAAAGTTGGTTATTTCTCCAAATTTAGTTTCTTCAATTTGATATTTTTCATTAAAGTGGCGGAAGTTTTCATTTTTATTCCAAAATGACACATTTGTGTAGAAACTGCTGCTAAAAATCAGGATATTATTATATAGGATAAACGTGTTTGAGTTATCTGTACTGTGGAGCATAGCATCTCTGAGAAATTCCAATGTTTATCTACATTCTTCGAATGTGTTGTCCATTACCTTAATGCGTCCTTTAACTCTCTCTGTGTCTGCAAGCCATCTTAAGGTTCCTAGTTCCATGGTTGCTTCAAGGTTTTACATGTGTAAATAGGTGAAACGCACATCTAAAATATTAACCTAAGTTTTTGTGTATTTTTCATTCCCTAGAAACATTTTTTCTATTCCATTGTAAACTCTCAAGCTGGTAACTGCTTCAGGGTGTTACCTTAAAGGCTTATGGCAGACTAAAGAATTAGGCTGCATTCTTTCTAGTGCTGTCTTTGAAAGAACTAAGTTCTTAACTTTAATTAGGAAGATTTTAAGAAATAAAGGATAAGACAAAGCATTTATGGACATAGAAAATATCTCTGAAGAAGCAAGAAAATTACTCCTATATTTTCATTCTACTGGTGATAAGCCATAAAGAAATTCCTCAGATTAGATACACAAGGATAAAAAAGTTTTTAGAGACTTCAGCATTATGTCTGGGTGATGAGACTGGGCAGCAGCACTGGAGAGAGAGCAGAACCTAAAGAGGAAGCTAGGTTGGCTTACAAAAGAATCTCTGCAAAATTACTCTACAGCAGCAGCAGGTTTTAGATGTTAATATTCTTAAAGATTGAGTCAACACATACACTAACAATAACATATGATTTTATAGACATACATACTCATCCCCTATTCCACTTCACTCCATTTCCCCAAACTTGACATGATCCAGACCAAGGAGTATCCTCCCAAAATAGGATTTACATTATCTTTAAAGTAGATCGAATGGAGGCAGGAATTATGCCTAATCATAGACAATGAAGAAATTATCTTTATTTTACTCTTTGGATGGAAATTCATTTATGCCATATGCTTACTTCCTTGAAAATATGACCTCTTTTTCTTAAGCTACTTCATCTCCATGATTCATAGAGTAAATATCTTAGGTGCCTTTTAGGCAAACTTTGCAAAATCATTAACAGGATCTTGACTCCGTCTGATTTCAACTTAAATTTGAGTTGCAATTGTAAATGTGTGCATGTGAGTGTGTGCATGTATGCATATGTGTATAATCTCACTTTACTTTCAAGATAGCCATGTGAGGTACATATGAATGGTCCCATGTGGCATGTACTATAACCAAATCTCAGGGATTCTAAATGGTTTATACAAGTAGTAATTTTGGAGGGAGGATTCAACCCTGACTCTATAACAAAACACTCCATGTTTCATTAAGTCTATGGCAGCACAAATACTTAAAATAATTTATGAATTTTAAAAAGTCAAGTTAACTGTGAAGACTTGTCCACTGCCTGAGGGCAGCAGCTGCCCCTCCTTCAACTGGATGGTGGTACACAGTTTGCATTTCCCATGAACTCTGTGTGAGCAAGCACAGCTGGTCAGCTGGCATCCTCAAGACTGATGTGTGATCACCCAAGCAGCTGATGCCCATGCTTAGGCTACCTCCTTCCTCTTCCTGAAAGGTCACTGTTATCCATGCCTTGGAAAAAAGAGGGGCACAGCAAGTGTACAGCATCCTCTTCCTACAACACAATCCAGGAGAAGTCCCTGCATGGGATGAAAGGAAAATGAAATTACACCAGGACAAGATACATGTGGGCTCCCAAACACAACAAGAAATGGAGAGAGGCTAAGGGCATTTCCCTAAGCCCTTTGCTCTACACGAATTATTTAGATTTCCTTTAGAAAAAGTTTCATTTTGTAGAGGATTACTTTTGACGTGTTATTTTTTTTCAACTAATTATAGTGGTAAGGGAAAAATATATCATTAATAAGAATTCATGTCATAAATTCTCTCAGCAGTAGTATTTTAATTGTTAATGTATCATAGCTAAAAGATTAAGATACATCACAAGTGACCAGGAAATCCAAGGTGACAATTAAAATGCTTAGATAATTGTAATGCGTACACACATATACATATAAACACTTACAATCTCCCTGCCTCACACACATAAAACATTTAGAGCTGAAAAGAGCAAAACCGTCCCTAAAGCATTTATTTATTAAAAGCAGAAGGTATGTCAAAGGCCAGTTGTAGCTTAACTGCCATTTTGGTGGAGTGATAAGCTGTTTTGCATGTGTGAAAACTGTTGCCTTTCAAATGTAATTATGCAGTTAAAGTTACAACAGATAAAATAACAGATATAAAACAACTGAATAAAAAAGGTCTGTTTCTTTATGTTATGTAATATAATTCTTTTTCAGTATCTATATACCTAAAAATTAAAATGAGACATAAATTTGATGATTACAATTCTCCTTTTGTTTTAATAAACTTTGAATTTTAACAAAGTTGTAGATTTACAGACAGATTTACAGAGTGTTTCTGTATACTCCTCACCTAGTTTACTCTTTTGTTAGCAGCTTTTATTACTAAGGAGAAGTTGTTAAAACTAACCAACGTTGGCACATTATTCTTAACTAAATTCTGAACTTCATTTGCTAGTTTGTCCATTAATGTCCCTTTTCTATATCCCTTCCAGGATACCACACTGCATTACAGGTAGTGTTTGGAAGGTTTTTCGACTATGAAGTTACTGGAAGCCACTACTCTACCCTCACACTCTACAAACCTTTGCATATTTTAGTCTTTGAAATCGAGTCACTGAGTACAGCCCGTGCTAGCAGAGTGGGGGAGGATTTAGCACCATTGCCTGTAGGGGGATTGCCAACATCAATTTTTTGGAATACTTCTCTATGGAAGATTGATCTCTTCTCTCATATTTATTTATTTATTCAGTTATTTATATCAGTGTAGATTCATGGATATTTATTTTATACTTTGTGTTATAATTCACTTCACTATAAATGTTATTAAAAACAAATGCTATTAATTTTGTTGCTCAAATTGTTTCACACTTGGCCATTGGAAGCTCTTTCAATTTTACTCTTGTGTCCCTTTCACATGTCCTTCCATTGTTCTTTAAATATCATGTCCATATTTTTTGTCACAATAAGATACTTTTATCTTATCTTGTATTTTCCCTGGTAAAGCCCTAAATCCAACCAGTATTCCAAGAAGCTTTGGCTCATTTTGTTAGAGAATGGTGTTTGAAACTAAGTTCTGGACATTGGTTGTACTCATGGCTGCCAGGATGTCCAGTCCTTTTTTCTTATCCTCATCAATTTTTTAATTAATGTAGTTGATCTATGATGGTAAATTATTGTTTTAATCTGAAACTGTAAATGGCAGAGGGTAATTAATATGTATTTAGAGACATTGAAAGTGGAAAGTGAATTTAAACTATTTTGTGCAATGGTCCAATTCATTTAATTATTACTTCACTTATAGTTAGTGTGAGGTTCTCCCCATCAAAAAAATATTGGACTCAAAATTAAAGTATGTAACTTCGAGTCTCAGATTCTGTTCTCTTGAAAACTATACCACTTGAGCAGCCAAAGAGTTACTGAGGGAATTACAGTTTATCCAGTTGAATATTTCTAGTTTATAAAGTGTTAAGTGTGGGTAGGAGAGGTTACTTGCACACTCATGGACACGGGCCAGGTTATTGCAAAAATGAGACTGGATTTTAGGCCATACAGGTTCTTATTTAGTTTACTTGTCACAAAACAAAACAGCACCTAAATCCACTTTTCTGACATTATAGATGATGTTAACTCTACTGCCTACATTTTAGAGTTGTTTTAAGAACAAATATTGAATGAATGAATAAAAATTCATATTAATGCAATATTCAACTATAAGATAATTACCCTCCTTATACCAAAACATTGGTTTATACATCCAAAATGAATGAGAAAATTAAAATGCATGGAGTGACAAATATGCTCCAAGGATTTTATATGCATCATTTAATCTATTTCAAGAAAGTGTGATTATCATCATTTTACAAATATGCAATTTTCAAGACAGAGATTTTAATTAACTTATGCAGGGTCATTCCTCTGGTAAGCTGCAGTAAACCAAACTCAGATTTTTCCCACTTCAAAACTTTCATTCTCTGCATTACTCCAAGATTCTCATTTCCTTTCTTTAGGATATGTGGTATAGAAATAGCTTAATGGTAGTAATCTTTCTACTTTCAATAAACCACATCTTACTTTTTTTATTGCTTATTCATCATATTTGCTCTGTATTGTAGTTATTTATGAGCAAATTTCATCTCTCTTTGTCAATTATCTGCTCCTTACAGGCACTTCTTCATTATATTGAGGACATGATAAGTGACTGTTGGAATAAATACATGTTCTTCCCTACAAAAAGAAAAGAAGCAAGTAAATTAAAATAAAGTGAAATAAAGTCCCAAGCTGACTTTCTTTTTTTGCTTAGTTAATTGTTCATGAAAAAGTAGGAAATTTCTGATTTAGTGGATCCTTTGGCAAAGAAGGTTTAGATCATTTAAATGCTAATACAATTTTTAAAATGAATTCTCAGTTATTACTATGCATATTGTTTGAATCAGGATATTCTGGCTAAATACACCTGAAAGCCAATTGAAGTTTGGTAAAATGATACTAACAGAAACCCCAGAACTGGGCAGTCTCGGGGCTCTTTGACACATCTGTGATGGCTTCAAGGACCTGGGTTCTTGCCTGCTCTGTTCATCACTGCCTTGAATTCCATCCCCAGGTTTGTCACCTAGTGTTTAAAAGATCACTGCATCAGCTTCAAGTTTTGGATCATCTCACATGATAATATTCAAAACAGTAAAAGGTGGTGGCAAAAACAAAGAGTTTTCTCCCTATATAGCTCTCATTTTCATCAGGAAAATAATCGTTCTAAACATCTTTCAGTTGTCTTCCTCTTACATCTTATTGGTGAAAACTGGGTTTTTCTAAAACAATAACTAGTAAAAGGGAATATGATTAGCTGAAGTGGAACAGTTCACATCCAAGATTGGGCAGACTGTTATAAAAACAAAAACAAAAACAAAATCATGGTAGCAAGGAAGAAGGCATGATTGCTATGGGATAGTGATCCAACAGTGCTTGCCACAAGTGTATCCAGGCTATAAATCCCATCTACATTGTCAAAGGATACAGCTGAGGCCAAGAAGCAAAGTGACAAATTAGAGAGCTGGCATGACTATAGAAGTGAGCAGAGAGCTAAGTTCCAATATCCCAGGCTGTGGTCTGGCTTACCCAAGATACTAGTGTTCTCTGATAGGTTTGATGATGTTTCTCCTCAGGAAAATGGTGGCAACACCCCAGTTCTAGAGCAAGATTATGGTGATTGAGCAGTAGGTAGACCCGAGTTAAAACACAACAACGTTGTAAATCAACTATACGTCAATTTTTTTAAAAAAAGGAAAAGTGAGGGGAAAAAAACCCAACACGAATTTAGCCTGCAGCTGGACCTAAAGGTTGAAGAATGGTCAGCTACAAAAAGAGAGATATTTAATTCTGGCCATCTATCAGGGCCCTACTCAAGAGTACTGGATGGACCCCATGTCCTCAACGAGCACCAACTAAATCTGAAAAAAAAATTCCTAGGTACGCACTGAATATGGGGACAAGATTATACAGCAGCATAGCTGGAAGATAGGTTACCAGATGTGAAGTCAGAGACACTGTGGTTTTAAGGCTTGTAAACTTGTAAATCACTGGGTTATCCTACTAATAAATGTGGAGAGCCTTTCCCCCCCAAAATACATTCTTGGTTTTGATTTTCTCACGTATTGTGTGGGGTTGTGTTGCTAAGCTGAATGGTTCTATTACCTGTAGTAAAACAAGGCTAGTCCCAAGAATAATGACACATTTCACAGAATAGTTATCCTCCTTGGTATTAATGAATATCAGATACTATACACGTATATGAGCTTATTTATTCTGTCCAACAATTTGTGAGGTGGCTTTTACTATCTCTATTCTTTAATTGGAGAAAATGAGACCCAGAACATAAATAGTCCCAAGGTCAAACTGTAAGCAATGAGGCCCCTGTTCTGTTGAATTCCAAAGCCTGTGCTTTAACCCAGACACCATACACCTCGTATTTACAGCTTGTCAAGCTCTGATTTACAGGAGTTGTAGTTTCTTATTCTACTAGAACTTAATGGAATCTGCTAATGAATCTAAAGGCTTAAAAACCAGACAGCCCATGTGTTAGAGGACTGTAGAAGGCTGTGTAGATAGCTGCTGTCCTGTAAGGTCTAGCAAGCAGTTGACTTCACCCCATTTAGATACTCTCTAGAAAGATCATCTCAAAAACATGGAAGTTTTGCAAATTTCTGTGAGCAGAAAGAACAAACCTGAACTGTCATTTTGAGTGGAATTCAGAATTGTTCAGTAGAGCCCAAAATGAAATGTGTGTGTCTCATTTAAAGAAGGACCTGAAATATCATATTTAATCAGCACTTTTTAAGCAGATGGTTACAGTGCTAGGCAGAAAAGTAAGCATGTCTTAATTTATAGGTATCTTTCAGTAGAGAAAAATATACCTAAAATGTTAAATTATTTTTCTATATCAATTGTATGAATGTGAAATAGTTCCTGGGTACCAGTCTTATACTCCAAATTTGAAACACACAAAAGGGACAGAAAAAATTGAAAAGTGCTTAGAGAAAAGATGATCTCGGCTAAAGGTAGAACGGTAAGTTTTGCAAAGCAGCATTTTAAACATGAATTTGTGAATGTGTCTACCAGAAATTCAAATTAGCTGTCCCATTTCATGAGTCTGCAAGTGTCAGGTTTCAGAGAAGCATATGTCAAATTTTGAAGAATGGAATGAACTAAAGAAATTGTAACTACACAAGAAATACTAAACTATTAATACATATGTGAAATATTTTATTACAATTCTAATTATCCATAAATTATTAAGTATAAGAACATAATTAAATGAAATAAAAAATAGCCTATAGAAAATATTCATTATTTTCAAAAAGTTTGATATTTGCTATCCAAATATTTCATAAAAGAAAGAAAATTATTTTTAGGAATTGTTTATAATCCCTGGAAGTAAAAGTACCTATGAAATAATAGTATAAGTTTTTAAAATAATTTTACATGGAATTATTACAGGGAAGCAGCTTCTTCTCTTCACCTTGAAATGAAAGGCAATAATAATCAGAATAATAACTACATATTAAGTACTTTCTATGGGCTGGATGTTTTCTAAAGGAGATGATGAATTTCTTAAATATATGACCTTTGTTCAGTAATGTTAGAGATTGTGTTAGTTATATATGATAACAATAGCTAGCTATTACTTATTAATTTAAGCATTTTAAACAGATTTTCTCTAATAACTAACACTATCCTTGTAAGTATTATTATTGAATCCACTTTATAGATTAGGAAATTGACATTTAATGGGATTTAAAAATGTACCCAAACTAAGTAATAGAGAATATGATTCCAGCATTCCACACCCTATAAATTAAATGATTAAGCCATATAGCTATTTATATCACTTGATTTGAAGATGAACCACTCAAAATCTAGGGTTAGACAGCTATCTGAGAGACAAATTTAAGATAGGCTAAACCTGGTATATATTCACAGAGAGTTTTTAATTTATATTAAGACAAACATTTGTCATGAAATGAAATGCAGAAGTTTTATGAATTTATAGGCCAAAACAGAGTATTTAAAATAACAAAATGTGTGCTTTAACCCCCTATACACACTGTGGTAACAAATTAAATTTCCGCCATTATCAGAATAATTTTAGTAGCTGGTAGAAAGTTCAGGAAATGGTTATTAAAGCACTTCACCCCCCAAAATCTAACTTCACTTGTATCCTCATAGGGCCTAAAATCTCCATTCTAAGTCACTTTTTTAAGGCAGTGATGGTCATAATTAAAATTCAATTTAGCAAAAACAATATTTTAGATGGAATTGTATTTAGGACTATGGATCTAAAATACAGTGAACTTAGTAGTGCCCTAAGTTTAAGTCTGGGGATTCTTTACCCTATGTACATTCACTCACTTACCTGGTGATTTGATCCAGTCTCAAAGTTAAATATGAGAAATAGGCAGATGATCCCCAGATTTATATCTTTAGTCCAGATTTCTGCACTTAAATATAGATTCACAGCCAATGTGTAATTCT
The DNA here is from genome assembly GCF_951394435.1 of Stenella coeruleoalba. NCBI lineage: Eukaryota > Metazoa > Chordata > Mammalia > Artiodactyla > Delphinidae > Stenella > Stenella coeruleoalba. The sequence continues at coordinate 34,482,737 of NC_137164.1, read as the reverse complement.
ACATAGAAGGCAAAAGATGGATCTAAATAAACATGCACACAACTGATTTTCTGACCTTTCACCCCCCACCACCAATTTTCTTCTCTCACAGTGTTTCTCCAACTCACCTTTTGAAAACTTATACTCAGTAGCTCAGACCAAAAAACCCTGGAGGTTGGGTAAGGGTTACATTTAATTTCTTTCCCTCTTTCTCATACACAAACCACCCTTAGATATACATTCTATTTCTCCTCCAAATGAATCAGAATACTCCAACTTCATTTTCAATACATATCTAGAAACTGACTGCTTCTCCCTACTTCCACCATCTTCTGTCATCCTCATTAATATAATAGCATCCTATTCTATGTCCCTGACAGAAGAACCAGAGTAATTTTATTCAAGCATAAATCAGATTTTTTTTATCTGGTCAAATTCCTTCAATTGCTTTTCCCTTTGCTAAAAGCATAAGACAAAGTATACAAGTGGATCCTGTTGTATATTTTCTATCCCAGCCCTAGAATCAACCATTTCTGCAAAGAGCTGGCTCTTTTTAATAGAAAGCAAAATTTGAATGCTGGGTGTGTTCATTGCTACTATAGTGTCATTGCTTCTAGGCTTTCTCGGTAGACAGGGCTAGAAAATATCTGGATTCTAATATATCGTTAAATTAAGATATAATTAACATATATTTTAATTATATATATATATATAGAGAGAGAGAGAGACAGAGACAGAGACAGAGACAGAGAGTAAACCATGTTTATACATGGGTGCACATGAATCCTAGAGAATGACACAGGGAAATTAGTGAGTTTATAGCAGCAAAAGATATAGGAGCAGGCAAGGTTGATGTCTATTTATAATAATCTTGGGAAACCATGGGGTATTAAATGGATTTCTCATATCTGAGAGCATAGAGTGGTATCTAGGTAGGAGGAAACCCATAACAATGTGGGATGTACCCTTTTAACACATATTAACCTTAAGAAAACTGACTGATTATGCTAACTTGGGAATGTTGCTCTGAATCTAGGCGACATACACTTGCTAACACTTAACATGGTGAAATACTTTTTTCACTTGTTCATTACACTCCTTTTAAAGGCTCGTGAGATTGGGCCCTCCCAAATAATTCAGAATAGTCAACTTCTTCTTAAAGTCACTTAGTAACCTTAACTCCATCTGCAAAGTACCTTCACGGAATTACCTACATTAGTGTTTGATGGAATAACCAGAGGATGGAAACGTGGGTGGGGAGGTGGGGGAAGGAGAGTCATTATCAATCTGCCTACCAAATATTTCAAATGACCCTATTCCAGTTCTGGTCAGACATCATTGCCCCAAGCATTGACACCTGACAAAAAAGAGCAGCACATGTAAATAGTGATCAGCATCTTAAGACTTTTCATCTATCACCTGGTAATAAAACCTTAGCCAATAATCACCTATGTTTCATCCTTTCCAACAATGTTTAACTTGAATCTAAATGTGAGAAAACAAACAAACAATATGGAGAGCATTTTGACAAACAACTGGCTTGGACTCTTTAAAATTCATTATCATGGAAGAAAATGAAAATGGCTTGGTACTCATCTCAATTAAAGGAAATTAAAGAGACAAGCATTGATTAGAATGTTCTCTCTGTTCCATTAAAATACATTATGTGTGGGTGGGACAGATTGTCTCTTTGGTTCATAGTTCTTCGGATCAAGAGACTCATTTCACAGAAAAATATCCATGTGAATGGGAGAAAAAGAGTATGGAATACAGGTATGCCCCACTCTTCTAAAGTTCAATTTATGCCACTTTACTTTTACAAAAGAACTACATTGGTATCTGTTTTCACTAATGGAAAGAAATTCAAAGAGGAGTTTAGCTTTTATGAAAAAAAGTTAATTGCTTCTTTCCCTTACATCATTTCTACTAATGAAAATTTTCATTGGAACCCTCTACTTTCAGATAATAGGGGAAAACTGTACTATTTTTTCAGTAAGAAAAAAGGCAAAATTATAACCTCTGTTTTCAGAAAATAGTATTAATTTGGGAAGAATGCCTGATAATTATTGAAATTAAATTATTAAAATTATTTTAATTTTTTATGTATCTACACATCCTCAAATAATATTTTAACATTATAATTTTAAACCCTAAAATGAAATCTTTGTTATATATCATTAATTTTTAAATGACACTTTAAATCTCTGACTAATCTGTTAGTTGATATCTAGAATTTTCTAGGAGAGAATACAGTTCAGTCTTCAAGCAGAGATACCCTATAAAATATTTTCCTGTTTATTTCATATTTATTAATTTCCCTTGAATATATTTCCACAAATGCATCTTAAGTATTTCCTACATCTTGAATATATCCTATCTGTCATAATATATTTGCAAACAAGAAATTTTGGTTGGGGCTTGAGATATTAATTCTCGTATTTATTCTGAAATTTTTATCTGTTCATTTAGACCCTGACTGTCTCTATTACTATGTGAGCACTTCATTTGATATATTTAAAGTGAACATGAGAAGCAGAGAAAAAGAGTTACAAATAAGTCAATATTTTGAACATGCCTTTTTTCTAATTTTAAATTACCCATCAACTTAATGTATGACTTTAAGTCTGTATAACTTTAAACTTATATGATGTGGAATTTAGTAAAGAATCAGGACAAGCTGTATTTCTAGTTAATCAATTTCTACTATGCTGAAGAAGCAGAACTATTTCAAATGAAGTACCAGAAAAATTAAGTTATATTAAATCCCCTAATATTCCAAAAATCTAACGTACAATATTAAGTTCTTTTGGTCTCTCATCAAAGCTTTAAAAATATAACAATTCTTACCGTATTTAATTTCCTACTCTTCTATAAGGATACGTATTTATTCCAAATTCTGCCATTGTGTCTTTTTATTCTATGATATTTTCATAAATTAAGGAAGAGAATTTCACTACACACTTAGGTAAACACAATGCTGGTATTTAAAATCAGGCAATATTTGCATGAGTTAAGGTGAAAATTATCATGGTGATAATGAAGATGATAATAACGTTGATCCTGCTGCTGTTACTGCCACTTGTTACAGTTACTACTACTACTACTTTATCACTGCATTCTCTTCTTAACTCTAAAATTGAACTTTGTATTAAAATCCCTAAATGGTAAAAATGAAACCAATGCCAAAATGAAAGGAAAAAAGAGAAAAAGAAGAAATAAGGAAGGATAAAAGAGAAAAGAGGTAGAGGGAGACAGAAGGAAGATGACTGTATCAGTGATAAACTGGGCTTAAGAAAACATTTATACAGACCTACAAGATGGCAGAGGAGTAAGACGTCAAGATCAACTCCCTCCCCACAAATACATCAAAAATACATCTACATGTGGAATAACTCCTACAGAACACCTACTGAACACTGGCAGAAGACCTCAGACTTCCAAAAAGGCAAGCAAATCCCCACATATGTGAGTAAGGCAAAAGAAAAAGAAACAAAAGAATAGGGATGGGACCTGCACCTATGGGAGGGAGCTGTGAAGGGGGAAGCGTTTCCACACACAAGGAATCCCTCTCACTGGTAGGGAGCGTGGTGGGGGAAGCTTTGGAGCCACAGAGGAGAGCGCAGCTACAGGGGTGAGGAGGGCAAAGCTGAGAGATTCCTGCATAGAGGAATGGTGCCAACCAGTACTCACCATCTGAGACAGTTTTCTGCTCACCTGCTGAGGCAGGTGGGGGCTGGAAGTTGAGGCTCGGGCTTCATAGGGCAGACCCCAAAGAGAGGACTGGGGTTGGCTTCATGAAGACAGCCTGAAGGGGTCTAATGCACCACAGCTAGCTGGGAGGGAGTCCGGGAAAAGTCTGGACGTGCAGGAGAAGCAAGAGACCATTGTTGCGGGGTACACAAGGAGAGGGGCTTCCTGCTCTGTGTACCCACAGGCAGCAGAGCACCACCTAAGCAAGCTCCAGAGATGGGCGCAAGCAGTGGCTATCATCTCGGACCCCAGAGGCAGGCACAGACCGCTACTGCTGCAAATGCTGCCCCCAAAGATACTGTGTGCAAACGCAGGTCACTACCCACACCTTGTGTGAGCCTGTGCAGCACACCACTGCCAGGGTCCTGTCGTCCAGGGTCAACTTCCCTGGGAGTTGAACATTGCAATGTCATGCTGGGCTCTGCCACCACAGGCATGCCCCGCATTCCAATTGTGACTACCATATCCTTCCCTCTCCCTGGCCTGAGTGAGCAAGAGAGCCCTAATCAGCCACTGCTTTAACCCCCTCCTGTCTGGTTGGCAACAGACGCCTGAGGGTGGCCTACATGCAGAGGTGGGGCCAAAACCAATGCTGAACCCCAGGAGCTGTGTGAACAAAGAAGAGAAAGGGAAATCTCTCTGTGCAGCCTCAGGAACAGCAGGTTAAATCCCTGCAATCAGCTTTGTAAACACTGCATGTGTGTAATACCTGAATAGACAATCAGTGTTCCCAAAGTTGAGGCAGTGGACTTTGGGGGAAACTGTAGACTTGGGGTTTGCTTTCTGCATTTGATTTGTTTTTGGTTTTATGTTTAGTTTAGTTTAGTTTTTAGTGTCTGTTTTCATATGTGGGTTTATTTATTGGTTTGGTTGCTCTCTTCCTTTTTTTTTTTTCTCTCTTTTTTCTGAGTGTGTGTGTTTCTTTCTGTGATTTTGCCATTTAATTTTGCTTTTACCATTTGTCTTGGGGTTCTGTCTGTTCGCTTTTTTTTTTCGTTTTGTGAGTGTGTGTGTGTATGTTTCTTTGTGTGATTTTCTGTTTTGCTTTTACCATTTCTCTTGGGGTTCAGTCTGTACTTTTTTTTTTTCTTCTTTTTGTGAGTGTGTATATGTATGTTTCTTTGTGTGACTTTCTCTGTTTAGTTTTGTTTTTACCATTTGTTTTGGAGTTCTCTCTGTTTGGTTTTATTTTTTTTTTTTTTTCCTTTTCTTCTATGCCTTGCATCTGACAGGGTCTTGGTACTCCAGCCGGGTGTTGGGCCTGAGCCAGTGAAGCGAGAGAGCCGAGTCCAGGACACCAGACAGACTCATGGATCACCAGAGACCTCACCAAGAGGTCTCTGGTGATTTATGTAATATTAATCGGTGACGGGTCCCCAGAGATCTCCGTCTTAACACTAATATGCAGCTCCACCCAATGGACAGCAAGCTCCAGTGCTGCATGCCCCATGCCAAACAACTAGCAAGACAGGAACACAACACCACCCATTAACAGAGAGGCTGACTAAAGTCATACTAAGTTCACAGACACCCCACAACACCACCAGACATGGCCCTGCCAACCAGAGGGACAAGATCCAGCCCAACCCACCAGAACATGGGCACCATTCCCCTTGCCAGGAAGTCTACACAAGCCACTGAACCAACCTCACCCACTGGGGGCAGACACCAGAAATAAGAGGAATGATGAATGTGCAGCCTTGCAAAAAGGAGACCCCAGGGCTTCCCTGGTGGCGCAGTGGTTGACAGTCTGCCTGCCGATGCAGGGGGCATGGGTTCATGCCCCGGTCTGGGAAGATCCCACATGCCGCAGAGTGGCTGGGCCCATGAGCCATGGCCGCTGAGCCTGCACGTCCGGAGCCTGTGGTCCACAAGGGGAGAGGCCACAACAGTGAGAGGCCTGCATACTGCCAAAAACAAAAAAAAAAAAGGAGACCCCAAACATATTAAGTTAAACAAAATGAGAAGACAGAGAAATATGCAACAGATGAAGGAGCAAGGTAAAAACCCAACAGATCAAACAAATGAAGAGGCAATAGGCAGTCTACCTGAAAAAGAATTCAGAGTAATGATAGTAAAGATGATCCAAAATCTTGGAAATAGAACAGAAAATACAAGAAACATTTAACAAGGACATAGAAGAAATAAAGAGCAAACAAACAATGATGAACAACACAATAAGTGAAATTAAAAACACTGTAGAAGGAATCAATAGCAGAAAAAATGAGGCAGACGAATGGATAAGTGAGCTGGAAGATAGAATAGTGGAAATAGTGGATAGAATAGTAGAAATAAATGCAGAAGAGAAGAATAAAGAAAAAAGAATGAAAAGAAATGAAGACAGTCTTAGAGGCCTATGACTCAACATTAAATGCACCAACATTCGAAGTATAAGGGTCCAAGAAGAAGAAGAGGAAAAGAAAGGGTCTGAGAAAATATAAGAAGAGATTACAGTCAAAAACTTCCCTAATATGGGAAAGAAAACAGTCAATCAAGTCCAGGAAGTGCAGAGAGTCCCATACAGGATAAACCCAAGGAGAAACATGCCAAGACACATATTAATCAAACTACCAAAAATTAAATACAAAGATAAAATATTAAAAGCAGCAAGGGAAAAGCAAAAAATAAACATACAAGAGAATCCCCATAAGCTTAACAGCTGATCTCTCAGCAGAAACTCTGCAAGACAGAAGGGAGTGGCAAGACATATTTAAAGTGATGAAAGGGAACCTACATCCTACAACCAAGATTACACTACCCAGCAAAGATCTCATTCAGATTCAACGGAGAAATTAAAACCTTTACAGACAAACAAGAGTGAAGAGAACTCAGCAACACCAAACCAGATTCACAACAAAAGCTAAAGGAATTTCTCTAGGAGGGAAACACAAAAGAAGGAAAAGACCTACAATAACAAACCAGAAACAATTAAGAAAATGGTACTAAGAACATACATATCAATAATTACCTTAAATGTAAATGTATTAAGTTATCCAACCAAAACACACAGACTGGCTGGATGGGTACACAAAAAAGACCTGTATATATGCTGTCTACAAGAGACCCACTTCAGACCTAGGGACACACACAGACTGAAAGTGAGGGGACGGAAAAAGTTATTCCATGCAAATTCAAGTCAAAAGAAAGCTGGAGTAGCAATTCTCAGGCAAAATAGACTTTAATATAAAGACTATTACAAGAGACAAAGAAGGACACTACAAACTGATCAAGGGATCAATCCAAGAAGAAGATAGAACAATTGTAAATATTTATGCAACCAACATAGGAGCACCTCAATACTTAAGGCAAATGTAACAGCCATAAAAGGGAAAATCAACAGTAACACAATAATAGTAGGGGACTTTAACACCTCACTTTCACCAATGGCCAGATCATCCAAAATGTAAATAAATTAGGAAACACAAGCTTCAAATGACACATTAAACAAGATGGACTTAAGTGATATTTATAGGGCATTCCAACCAAAACAACAGAATGCACTTTCCTCTAAAGTACACATGGAACATTCCCCAGGATAGATCATATATTGGGTCACAAATCAAGCCTTGGTAAATTTAAGAAAACTGAAATTGTATCAAGTACCTTTTCCGACCACAACGCTATGAGACTAGATATCAATTACAGGAAAAAAACTGTAAAAAATACAAACACATGGAGACTAAACCATATGCTACTAAATAACCAAGAAATCACTGAAAAAGTCAGAGGTAATCAAAAAATACCTAGGGCTTCCCTGGTGGCACAGTGGTTGACAGTCCGCCTGCCGATGCAGGGGACATGGATTCGTGCCCAAGTCTGGGAAGATCCCACATGCTGTGGAGCGGCTGGGCCCGTGAGCCATGGTCACTGAGCCTGCTTGTCCGGAGCCTGTGCTCCACAACAGAAGAGGCCACAACAGTAAGAGGCCAACATATAGCAAAAAAAAAAAAAAAAAACCTAGAAAAAAATGACAGTGAAAACACGATGACAAAACCTATGGGATGCAGCAAAAGCAGTTCTAAGAGGGAAGTTTACAGCAATGAAATTCTACCTCACGAAACAAGAAAAATCTCAAATGAACCCCCTCACCTTATACCTAAAACAATTAGAGAAAGAAGAACAAAAAACCCCAAAGTTAACAGAAGGAAAGAAATCATAAAGAAATCAAATTTCTTCATCAAAAAGAAATCAAAAAATCAGATCAGAAATAAATGAAAAAGAAATGAAGGAAATAACAGCAAAGATCAATAAAAGTAAAAACTGATTCTTTGAGAAGATAAACAAAATTGGTAAACCATTAGCCAGACACATCAACAAAAGAAGGGGCAAGGCTCAAATCAACAGAAATAGAAATGAAAAAGGAGGAGTAACAACTGATACTGCAGAAATACAAAGGATCATGAGAGACTACTACAAGCAACTATATGCCGATGAAATGGACAACCTGGAAGAAATGGACAAATTCTTAGAAAAGTACAACCTTCCAAGACTGAACCAGGAAGCAATAGAAAATATAAACAGACAAATCATAAGCACTGAAACTGAAATTGTGATTAAAAGTCTTCCAACAAACAAAAGCTCAGGACCAGAGGGCTTCACAGGTGAATTCTATCAAACATTTAGAGAAGAACTACCACCCATCCTTCTCAAACTCTTCCAAAATATAGCAGAGGGACAAACACTCCCAAACTCATTCTACAAGGCCACCATCACCCTATACCAAAACCAGACAAAGAAGTCACAAAGAAAGAAATCTACAGGTCAATATCACTGATGAACATAGATGCAAAAATCCTCAACAAAATACTAACAAATAGGATCCAAGCACATTGAAAGGATCATACAACATGTTTAAGTGGGGTTTATCCCAGGTATGATATTCTTCAAAATATGCAAATCAAGCAATGTGATATACCATATTAACAAATTGAAGGATAAAAACCATATGCTAATCAGAAAAGATGCAGAAAAATCTTTCAACATAATTCACACCCATTTATGATAAAAACTCTCCAGAAACTGGCATAGAAGGAACCTACCTCAACATAATAAAGGCTATATATGACAAACCCACAGCCAAAATCTTTCTCAATGGTGAAAAACTGAAACCATTTCCTCTAAGATGAGGAACAAAACAAGGGTGCCCACTCTCATCACTATTATCTGACATAATTTTGGAAATTTTAGCCACTGCAATCAGAGAAGAAAAAGAAATCCATATCAGAAAAGAAGAAGTAGGGCTTCCCTGGTGGCACAGTGGTTGAGAATCCTCCTGCCAATGCACTGGACATGGGTTCGAGCCCTGGTCTGGGAAGATCCCACGTGCCGCGGATCAGGTAGACCCATGTGCCACAAATACTGAGCCTGTGCTCAAGAGCCCTTGAGCCACAACTGCTGAGCCCACATGCCACAACTACAGAAGTCCACGTGCCTAGAGCCTGTGCTCTGAAACAAGAGGGGCCACCACAGTGAGAAGCCTGTACACTGCAACGAAAGAGTAGCCCCTGCTCCCCACAACTAGAGAAAGCCTGCAAACAGCAATGAAAACCCAATGCAGCCAAAAATAAACAAATTAATTAATTTAAAAAAAACAAAGTGAAACTCACTTTTGAGCAAATGACATGATACTGTACACAGAGAATTCTAAAGATGCTACCAGAAAACTAGTTGAGCTAATCAACGAATTTGGTAAAGCAGCAGGATACATATTAATGCACAAATTGCTTGCATTCCTATAACTAATAACAAAAAATCTTAAAGAGAAATTGAGGAAACACTCTCATTTACCATTGCAAGAAAAAGAATAAAATATCTAGGAATAAACCTACCTAAGGAGACAAAAGAACTCTATGCAGAAAAATGTAAGTCACTGATGAAAGAAATCAAAGACAATACAAACAGATCGAGAGATATACCATGTTCTTGGATTGGAAAAATCAACATTATGAAAATAACTGCACTACCCAAAGCAATCTACAGACTCAAGGCAATCCCTATCAATCTACCAATGGCATTTTTCACAGCACCAGAACAAAAAGTTTTACAGTTTGTATGAAAACACAAAAGACCCCAAATAACCAAAGCAATCTTGAGAAAGAAAAATGGAGCTGGAGGAATCAGTCACCCTCACTTCAGACTATACTACAAAGCTACAGTGATCAAGACAGAGTCTGCAGTGTGTGTACCATTGGAAACTGAAAAAATTTTTGTTGGTTTTATTAACGTGATAGGTTTCTAGGGAGGGCCTACTAAATAACTATGTCTAGTTTCACAGTTACAAATAAACTACAATGTAACTTTGAATAAATTAAGCTCAACATAAAGGAAGGATACTGATAGTTGCTACTACCCCTTCCTTGAGGGGCTCTTGTAAAGCACTGAATAAAGTAACAGAGGTTTATATGCATGCATATATTTTCAATGATATTTGTACACACTTAAAAAGAACTCTACAGAATGCATTATAAAAACCTTGATGCTGTGTGTCCCTAGTTCCCAGCTCTCTCATTAAAACTATTTAAAGGAACAAAATGTTATCTATTAGGATAGCTATCACAGTACTCCAAATACTACTGCTTGCAGTACCCTGTCCCAACCATTTGCCTTCCTCTTCCCATTAGTCCTTAATTCAGAAACCCCAGAGATTTGTTCATTAATTTATGAACACATTCCTTCATTCAGCCAAGAAAATTGATTGATTCCTTACCAAATTTCAGGCACCCTTCTTCAGTATGTTTTATAGGTATGTTCAGGAAACACAGCAGTGATTAACACAGATGAATATAGCCTCTCTCGAGCTGAGGGGATAGACAAAAGTAAAGAAGCAAATATAAAATCATAAATATAAATACATAAATAAAAATTGAATAAATGGGCAGAATAACTAGTATATCAGGTAAGTGATGGAGAAAAACAGCAAGCAGGGAAGGGAGATGGAGATTGTTACCTGGTAGGAAGAGGCTGTGATCTGAAATTAAGTGATCACTGAGGGTGTTCTAGGGAAGATAAAATTTAAGAGGGAACCTAAGGTTGTGAGAGGGAGCAAGGTACATATCTGGGAAGTAAATAGTACAAGCAGAGGGAACAGTCAGATGGAAAGGCAATGAGGCAAGAGTGGGTTTGGAGTATCCAAGGAGCAGAAAGGATGTCAGTGTGTGGAAAACAGAGCGAGCAAAGTGGAGAGGAGAAGGAAACAGTCAAGAGGCCCAGATTTCTAGGGCTGTGGAGGCACTTTGAGGACTTTACTTTTCCTGTGAAGAAGCCATTGAAGAGTCTAGAGTGACATGATCTGACTTATGTTTTAACAGGATCTCTCTGGATGCCATGATGATTAGAGACTGCAGGAGAATAAGGATAAGCCCCAGAAGACCAATAGTTGATCCAAAGAAGTGATTTACTCAAACATGCGCCTCCTCCTCAGTGAGGACGCAGAGCAGGGATCGGCAAATATTGGCCACAAATCAAATCAGGTGCTCAGCCTGGAACTGTGTGACTGAGAGCTAATAATGGTTCTCACGTTCAGAAAGTTTGTTGAAGAAGAAAGAGGAGGAGAAGTTACAGAAACCGTATATGGCCCACAGAGCCTAAGATATCTAAAATCCAGAAAATGCTTTCCAACACCTGATGGAAGGCATCTGGCTGGTAGGAGGTCCTCAGCAAAATTTGGAAGAGGAATACATGAGTCAGTTCCTGAAAACACTGTAAAGTGATAGGTGTCAAGAAACATTTATGCCTTCACCCTTAATCTTCACAAACGATGCCATTTCCATTGAGCTATTGAAAAATATATTCTGGCTTTCAAAACAATAAACCAGAGGGCATTTTCTCACATATGCAAGGTCATAAACAACTGTCAACTAAAGCTGAAATAGCAACAAATCAAATAATAACAAACATTTTTATAGATTTTTAAACCTTACAAAGCATTTTCATTATCTAATTTAATCCTCAAATCAACGCCATGAGATAGTTATTATTTTCCCATTAGAAATGACCACATGTTAAATGCTTAGTGATTGCTGAAGAAAAGCTGAAATCTTGAGTGTTACCTCTATTAATGCCAAGGTTGGGTGTTTTCCCATGGGAACACTGGATGCTAAAATCACCAGGGATTTTCAGCTCAAGATGGCAGACTAGGAAATATATTTACTTTCTGGTCCTCCTGAAACCATATTTAAATAAAACTGTAGAAATACCAAAATTCATCAACCAATAAAAGCCAAGACATTGTGGAAGTCATCAACCACAGAAAGATTTCAACATATTTCGAGAAGACAATGAAATGGAGGGGCCATGAATAAAATAATGAAGAAAAGATTACCCTAAGTAGGGTCTGCACAAAGCCAGTCAGCTTTTGCTGAGCTCTGTTTATACTAAAGGGCAGAGGAAAGAAGAGGGGCTGAAAACAAGGAGACAAAAGTCATTTTAGGAAAAACAGTTCATTTAATGAGCTCCAGGGAACAGTCAGCCTGCTACCATACTCACTCATGTATTACAGTGGATTGTTGGTAAGCAAGACAAGAAAACAGGGAACAAACAAAGAAAAATCAAGACACTGTTTCTTACTGAACTCTTCTTAAATGAGATCAGGAAATTATGGTTCAATGCCATAGCTGTAAATCATTTCTGCTCTTGGAGAGGTGAGAAAGGGCTTATAATATTTACCCTTTTTTTTCAGACAGAATTTCGGTCTGAGCAAAAGCTTTTGTGTCCTCCAACCTCAAAGTTTATTGAGGATGGAAGTTCAAATTTGCTTTAACATACCATAAAAAGAATCTCATGAGCAGAGGGTCAAACTACTTTTGGAATATATGACTTATGCCCAGTGTTTTTCTAAATAGATTTTAAACTAAAATATATAAATTTTTACAGATCTATATGATTCTGGGTTCTGAAACTTCTACATGTTACATGCCTGATATATAACACACAATGTCAGTCCCAGGAGAGAGAAAACACTCCAATGAAGCAAGCCAAAGAAACAAGATTCGAACAAGGTAAAGTGATGTGTAGACCAAGACGAGGATTTTTCAATTCTTTCCTGTCATGCTGTAGTTTCCAGCTCCTGAATAACAACACATGTTTCCCTTGTCCTCGACACACAAGGGTGTGTCTCCGGGGCATAAGAAGCTCTACAGTTACATATTTGTAGTAAAGAGTGGACCCAGCCGGCATACTCACAATGACCAGATTCTGTTGATCGTACTTTATTTTAAACCAATACATCGCTCCATGCTGAAGTTGCAATAAATGATATACTTGCTTTCTAGACATGAATGAGATGCCTTACTGGATATACTCCAGGAAGGCCAGAGAAACTGGCTTCTAATCCATACAGAATAATTCATTGATGAATTCCTTTCAGGACAGCCCATGATTTATCTAGAATATAAGCTTTACATACCTGGATCCTTCAAACTAGATCAAAGGGAAAAATCTAGGCTGCAAGCCTCAATTAGAAATGTGGGATGGTGCTATGCTGACAACTGGTGGTCCCTGACCTATCTTCTGAGATTAGAACCCAGTGTGGTGGATGACCAATTCACACGTTGAACAAAAGAGCACCTCCTACAGGGCAGTGTATGTGTTCATTACAGGTATGGCACATAGGGATAAGTATCATAAGGACTTTAAGAAAAAAAGAAAAAGTAACACATGAAGCATATATGATAAGGAGGCACCAGAGTCCAGAGCACGAGCTCTGGAATCACACAGGCTTGGTTCAAATCCCGGACAAGCCACTACCATCTGTATACGCTGAAGAACAGTTGAAGGTTTAAATGTTTTTTTAACAAATTTCGAAAAACAAGTGAAGAAAGAACCTATCTGCCAGGAAGGGACATCGTGGGGTGCAACATCCAGTCGGGTCAGGGCTCTGCATCTCCTGCTCAGAAACCTTCACTGTCTGGCTCATGGTGATGCTGGCAGCTCAGCAGCCATGGAGAAGGTGCTCCTGTCTCCAGGGCTCGCACACAAGCTGGGGAAGTCCACGGAGGAGGCGGGCCACAGCCTGGAAAGCTCTGGGTGCATCCTGCACTCAGCTCTGAGCAGGCTCTGGTCTCTGGGCCCCATTGTGGGGAAGGGCTGGCCAATACATACCCAGGGCTGAGGGGCCTGCAGAGCCAGTGCCCAGGCAGGGTGAGCTCTGGAGGAGAAGGCTTCCACAGTCCCCAACAGGCTCCACATGGTGGCCCATCCGGTGCCAAACACCTGCCACCCACAGCGAGAAGTCCCAGCCGCTAGAAAGTCCAGAAGGGCTGGGACTCTTTGCCCTTGGGCCGGGTTCCTCCAGGGGCTGGGCTTGCGTGGGGCCCCCAGCCCACCCCCTGACCCACCAGCCCTTGCTCTGTGACACGTACAATGGAATGTCAAGACCCAGGCTGAGCTGTCCAGAGTCCAGTGCGTGCTAGACCTAGAGAACAGTTAGAAGCTAGGGAGACGTTCTCCCACTTTCACTCTCTTTTCTCAGATCAGGCAGGCAGCACATCTCACCCCGAAGCTATGGACACCACACCTCCTTCCCAGGCTATCTTTTTCTATTCTGCCCCTGTTTTCCCTTTCCATTCTGCCCCCCTTTTCCCCAGCCCCCCATTTACGGCTTCGGGGGTCATCGGTGCTTCAGCAGGCAGCACGTCTGACCCTGAAGCTATGGACACCACACCTCCTTCCCAGGCTACCTTTTTCCATTCTGCCCGTTTTCCCTTTCCATTCTGCCCCTGTTTTCCCCAGCCCCCCTTTTATGGCTTATGCCGGTATCGGTGTTTCAGCAGGCAGCAGCTCTGACACCAAAGATATGGACACCACACCTCCTTCCCAGGCTGTCATTTTCCAGTCTGCCCCGTCTCCAAGTAGAACCACTACCCATTTCACACGGCTGTTCCTAGTTCTGGGAACACACCACTCACTGGTAGCAATGCCTCAGCCCATGCCTCGACTCATTTACCATTGCATTGGCAATGCTGGCCAACAGATAGACCAACACTTCAAAGTTATGACAGAAAGTTGAGTAAGTTATATGCTTGGAATTGCATTTATTATTATTAACAAGCACAATTGTAGTGCTTAGACTATAATAAGTAATATTCTAAGTGCTTAGCAAATATTAACTCACTTAATCCTCATAATGTCAACCCTATAGGTAGGTAATATTCATAATATTCACCTTTTTGGGGGGAAACTGAGGCCCAGAGGGGTTGAATAGCTTGCCTAATGCCACACAGTAAGTAGGGCGCAGAAACCCAGCATGAAAACCAGACCGTCTAGACTTTCATCACTTTGCTGTGTCACCTTATTAGATGTTGTGGTTAGGGAAGAGACTAAACTGACAAGACTCTGAACTAGAGAGGGGAGAAATGAGAAAATGACTGATCCTAGAAACTAGAGACGATTTCAGCTCAGAAATTTCTGGTGATGAGACCTGGAAGAACAAGAACTTGGTTGGAATATTAACTTGGGGTAGTATCTGAATCCATTGAGAAATGGTTTTTTTTTTTTTTAAATTTAGAAAGGCCAGTTGGATGAAGATTAATGAAAAAAAAAAGGAGAAAGGAAGAGAGGAAGGTGCCTTAAGTGAGACATAACTGCTTCCCTCTAAGTACTAGGGGTGGGGTCCTGTGGGAAAGGATGGAGCTCTCTCTACAGGTTTGTCACCAGGATGAACAAGGAGAAACATGGCAACCATTGTACTGGTTTTGATGACCCCTAAAAACCAAGACTTCAGTTTCCAAGAATCACCTACGGTAGCATACCTACCATGTGTCAGACATGCCACCAAGTGTGTTTCCAGTCACACATTTTAATTGGAGAAATAGTTCCTATGAGGTACGCATTAGTTCCCTATGGCTGCTGTAACAAATTACTACAAAAATGCTTGCTTCAAACAAAACACACTCGTTCTCTTATGGTTCTGGAAGACAGACTTCCAAAACCAGTTTCCCTGGGCTGGAACCAGGAGTTGACAAGGGCATCCATCCTCCTTCTAGAGGCTCTAAGGGAGAATCTGTTTCCTTGACAGCATTCCTTGACTTCAGGCAACATCAATCCAACCCCAACTTCATCATCACATTCTCTTTTGAGTAAAAACTCCCTCTGCCTCTCTCTTATGAGAACACCAGTGGTTACATCTGGGTCCATCCAGGTAGTCCAGAAGAATCTCCCCATCTCAAAACCGTTACTTTCATCCCATTGGCAAAGTCCCTTCTGCCATTTAAGGTGACATTCACAGGTTCTGGGGATTAGAAGGTGGACATTTGGGGGCAATGGTATTATTCAGTCTACTACAAGGTAGATACTATTATCTTTCTCAGATGTAGGAAATGAGATTTAGGGAAGTAATTTGTCTCAGGTCTACAATTTCCAGAGTAGAGATTTAAATTCTGCCACTGAGACTTTAGGACACACTCTAAAAAACTTTAACCTGTGGCCTTAATTACTGCATACTCCTTGGTTAAGAGTCACACTTAGGTATCAACACCCAATTGAATATAACACAAGTACTGTCTCCTCTTTAACTAAGTTTGCCTGGTGTATTATGAATCTTGCCCAGAGCAGAAGAGTTCAGAAAATTTTAATGCACGTTTACTAAGAGAAAGCATTTACTGTTTGATGTGCACGGAGTAAATGAAAGCTATTTAAAATAAAATAAAATATGCTACCAAATCATTAATTGTCACAACAGAGGTAACCCAGTGGGAGTCTTGAGGAGACTAAAATGATCTCCAATAGTGCAGATGAGAAAAGTTTTACTAAAGACAGGTGTAGTTCAGCCAAGCCCTACAGCACAGAAGTAGGAATTTGGACATGTACGAATGGGAAAAAAGACATTTTAGGCATGGGAAACAGTTTAATGCAGAATGGATGAGAAACATGCATTAGACCTTTCTAAATCAAATGGCTTATTAAGTCAGTAAATCAGATTTAGTCAGTCAAACTAGCTTTAGCTGATTACTTATCCAGGGGATAGCTGTTCAGAGTAATTTTTGTCATAGAACAGTAAATTAAATTGTTGAACTATAGCTTTAGGCTTGCTAAGTGAAATAGATTGCTCTAGATGATTTTCAAGTGACTTACTTGGTACTATTCACGAAATTGGGGGTTAACACCTGCTTAAGACAACATAGAGAATTGATCTAAAATAGTACTTGAAGTAAGTTACTGTGTAAAGTGTCTGTTCAGTAGCTCATGGTAAATGGTTGTTTATAATCCCCATTGGACAACCAACCTCTTTTTTGCAAATGGTAATGTGAATTGCTGTTGCATAAACTATGGTAATGACCACCTATCTAATTTGTTGTCCAAACCAGAAATCTTCTAACACAGGTCTCCGAATAAAAATAAGCACGAAGGTAACACACACTGGGTGTTTCCCATGTGTCTGTGCATGCATCTATATCTCACTGAACCCCCATAACAGCCCCCAAGAGAGGGACTCTGAGTGTCCCCATGCTGCTGGTGGAGAAACAGGCACAGGAAGGTTCAATAGTCTACCTACCTAAGATCACACAGAGGGTGGGAGAGCCCGTTTTTAAACCATCTTCTCTAATTCCAGGTGCCAGGAGCCAGACTCAGCCTACAGGCCTCTTCTGCTTGTCTGGAGGAGAAACCATGTGTAAGGATTAGTCAAATCCTGTCTTCACTCATCAAGGTAGCTTGAACACTTGCACATCCTCTAAGTAGCAGGTAGCATAAGAAATAAGATGTTTGCCCCGGGTATTGTCCAGGAACTTGGCATCAGCTGTGTCTAGTTAGGCTGAGCTGGTTAAGACTGCAGAGGACCACCGATCTTCCACCTGGGCAAGTGTCTTTTGACCTCCTGCCTTCAGAGGGCTGAAAACTCCAGCCTGAGAATGTGCTGAGCCCTGTAGCCTAGTTACGCCAGCTCAGAACAATGATGAGCACACCTTTTTCCAATCACCTTTCCTCATGCTCCCCATGCCTCCTACTGCCCTGCTTCTTTATCCTTTATCCCACAGATACCCCAAGCCCCTTGCCTTTGGGGAGGCGGATTTGAGACCTATTCTCACGTCACGTCCTCGCTTGGCTGCCCTGTGAATAAAACTCCTCTTTGCTGCAAACCTCAGCATGTCAGTGTTTTGGCTTGCTGCGCCTCAGACAAAATGGTTGGGAGCAGTGGTACAGGTCCCTTGCCTGTGAGGGAAACTGGTTCCTAGTAGTCACGTTCCGGATATTTTCTCCTCCCGGGGGGCAGACGTCCTGCTCTTCCAGAAAGAAGGGAGAAAGGCAGGAGCTGGACCATTGCTCTCAGGGTCACCGTCACCTAGGAGCTCATTAGAAGCACAGAATCCAGGCCCCACCCAGAACTACTGAATACCAGCCTGCATTTAACAAGATCCACAAGAGAGGCATACCCACATTAACGTTGGAGAGGCACCAAGCTGGAGTCCACGTTGCTCATCCCTAGGGTCATCCTCTTCTCCGCAGCTAATGAAAACGAAGCAAAGATTCATCCCGAGCCTACTCTGCCTCAGTCACCTGGATATCACATGAGCTCATTTAATCCTCCCCAGAACCTGCAAATGACACTGAGAGACAGAGTGGTCAAGCACCCAAGGGTCCATAAAAGAACATGACCAAGGCTCACTGGAGCCCAGACCTCCAAAAAGAAGGCCCCTGAGCACAGCATGGCACCACAGCAGCCCAAACGGTGGGCCTGGAGGGTAGGCCAGGCTCCCCACGCAGAGTTCACACCATTCGACAGATGCCCACAGCAGACCACAAGGCAATATGAGAAGTAAGTTCTGATTGTGGAATCTCTGAATTTTGAGATTTAAAGAAAAAAATCTGTTTTGGGGGGCTGGTTAAAACAGTTCTACCAAGGAGTAAAGACAGGGCATCTCAAGGCCCCTTCTAGACTTAGAATTTAATGCCTATTTATTGAGAAACGCTCCGTGCATTTGCTCAGTCCTACGTCAAGATGAAGTTCTCTGTGCCCTAGAAGCTTAGGTTCTAAAAAGGCCACAGAAATGGGTGAGACCTAAAAAAATGTCAGAACAATGCAACAGCCTTAATCAGACTGTCTTTGCTTTGCTTTGCTTGTAAGTCCTGACTTTAAACTGAATATGGTGTCATGTCTTTATTTTTCTTGAAGTTTTTTTTTTTAAAGATCATATAAAGATTTTCTTCCATGGTAAGACTTTCATATTGTATTTTTCTTAAAATGGAGTGTGGTACATAAACCCTCCATCAGATGATTGCTTATAACTCACCTTGCTTTATTAAGAATACCGCTAGAGGCTTCTATGCCCCTACTAAGAAAAATGCATTTTGAGGCCCATTCAAACCAATGAAAATCCAAGTTTACAGAGCACAAGATAATGAAAATTCTCTCGACCGGCATCTTTTACTACTTTTAATCTGTTAACAGACCCTAAGTGTCTCAGATGAAAGGTACTGTAGCGGGAATTGACATCGTTAACAGCATTCCATACAGGGAACTGTTGATTCTTCCAATTTCTCAAAAATTTGGACACTTTGACTGCCTCTATAACATCTCTAGGGTGTTTGAAAGAAAAAAAAAGAGGCCTGTACAATGTATTTCTCAAAATATACACAGAAATAGTTTGCACATACAAACAGGGAAACCTTATAAATAATGTATGGGGAGCAATGTAATGTCGGTAACGGAACTACTCATTATGAAAGACAACACTGTCACTAAGTGTCCCCTCACCAAAACTGACTGGGAATTTTTAGGGGCCGCCAAACCAGAGGTGGAGATTTATAGGAACCTGGGATGTTTGAAAAATGGTTTTGGACGACCTCCTCAAGGAAGGCACCAAGCGCCATCCCAAATTGCAAAAATGGCTCCAGGTTGACTCCTTGTGTCCTCACTCTTTGCAATTTGACATTCCAACTTCTCTCATCAAGAGGCAGAGTTGATTTCCCCACCCTTGAAGTTAGGTGACTTGCCATGGCCAATAGGAGGCAGCAGAAACAATGGTGTGCCAGTTCAGAGCTAGGTCCCACGATGCTTCTACTCTCCCTCTCGGAGCCCTGCTACCCCCATGAGCACAAGCCCCAGTTACTAGCTGGGGCATAAGAGGTATGTGGCCCAGTCAGGCCCCCAGCCCGGCTACAGCCGGCCCCCAGCTGACCCCACAGGTGTAGCAGCAATTCCAGCCATGATAAGCAGGGTTGTGACGAAGAATTAAGAGCATAAACGTATTCTATAATTTATAAACCACTCTGTCAACCTACGACATTATTTTTCAAAAGCATTTTTGTTATTCTGAATCCCTGCGTGGACAGATTGAAAATAGCACTGCAATGATTGTTGGAGAGCGAAGGATGCAACCTGAAATAGAGAGTAAAATATATTAGTTTATCCAGATTCACGTATTTGTATAAATTACTAGAAAATCATCTGAAGAAAAACAGACATGAATGAAGAAAACAGTCCAAAGAACACGGGTGAAGAAAGATGTCTATTTAACACCAACTAGTACATCAAAACATGTAATGGAAAGTATATGTTTGGTTCTCTGCATAATGCTGTATAATTTTCATCACAAAAGAATTATTGATTTGTACATACTTGGAAGAAAACAAAGCATTAAGATCATCTGCTGGTGTGAAAACTGGCCCCTATACACAGAGGGCAACGAGAGACTGAAGAAAGAGGCAGCCTGCCCCAGACTAGTCAGTGGCAGTTTTAACAAGCAAGGGAACCTGCTTACAAGGCTTGCCTTGGTCAGCTGAAAGACGAATAGATCTCAGCACCCACCCGCCAGAATCTTGAGTTTACACAGCGACCTTAACAGGGTTCAGTCATGTATACTGTCCACATGGTCTCAAGAACACATTACTCTCTCAAGGCTGAGTTTTTGAAAATGGTTCCCCCTGTGGGAACGGTGGGCAAAATGTATATTCCACGGTCAGGGGAGGGGGTTATGCCCTCTCAATGGCCTCCTCTGACATTTCAGCAAGGAAGGATGCCAGAAAAGAAAGCCTAGGGCAGAAACCACTCAACTTGTTATCACGAATGCCAGGGGAACCCAAGCAAGTGGATATACAAGCCTGCATAGGCCTTGGAAGTAGGAAGCATTTGGGGACTACACCTGGGCTGGTACTGGCTTCCCTCCCCCAAAGGGACAAGGAGAGCAGAAAGCTGGATGGAGTCAAGAGACAGAACAAAGAAAGGCAAGGCTGGATATGGAGCAACGTGTGGATCCAGGAGCATGTGTCTCAGAACCGCCGGGGCTCTGCAGACCAGCTGCATCCCCATTCTCCTTGACCCTCATTGGTATAATTAACTCAGGGTGGGCTCATTCCGGCTGCCAAGTCACTTCCACCTGTCCATGGAGTTGACAGTTACTTGCTCACAGTGAACCAACCTCCGTGGACCTAACAGCTACTGCAGGAGGCAGTAGTGGAGAACAAGGTGACAACAACCACCAGATGCGAAGTAGGAAGACACGCTCAGCGTTCTGACTGGGTGGATTGATGGTGTGGGGTTAAGTCTGCAGAGCTAAAGGGGCCAGACGTAGAAAAGGGAAGGGGAATCATGAGGATATGGTCAAGCCCCATCGTATGGATAGTTCATCCATATGTTGTATACAAATTCCATTAAATTTGCTCTGAATGAAAAAGAGAGAAAAAAATTATCCTTTAAACCATGTCAGTGACTTTATTTACCATCTCATTTGATGAGCTCATAGTCCAGGTTCAGAGGGAAATGGGAGCTCTGAGTCTGCCATCTCTCAGGAAGTCTCAAGCTTCAGAGGACACTAATAGCCAAACTACCTCCCCTTTTGCACTTTTCAAGCAACGTTATTCCTAAGTGCGAGTCACCCTCTTCATCGGGTTCTCCAAGAAGCGGCAATCTCTCCCAATGAGAGAGGAAAAATGGGCTACTTTGGCTTTTCGAGGCACAATATGTAGCTCTCCAAAATGGTACCTGCCTGGGGGATTTTTCAAGAAACTTAACCAGCAGTGGTGATTTGTTTGTCTTCACATAACGTATGACCCAGATGTGCTGAGAAATAAGAAAAGGATGAACGAATCAAGGACAGCTGATACAAGGAGGCAAGGGGCAACTTCCACAGCCTCCGTGGAAAGCTACAGGAAGGGAACATCCAGCTGGTGGGAGCTGAAGACAGGGTCCAGTCCTCCTTGGGCTCGGGATGCCATCCTCTCTTCCTACATCTTCATGCTCTCCTTCTCTGTTGGCCCCTCCCAGCCAGATTAAAGAGGAAGGAAATGCCCTCCTCCATTCTATTCTCCTCTCATTCATCCACCCCTCCCTTCTTTCCTTTGCCATCAATTTCTTGACTTGCCCCCAGTGCTCCCTTCTCTTCTACACTGCGATCTGGTTTCTGTCCCACTACTCTCATGAAACTGATCTCCTGAAGCCCCCGATGATTTCTCCGTTGACAAGTCCAGGGGACTACTTCTCAATCCTTATCTATGTGACCGCCAAGCCGAGCTAGATCTTAAACAACGTCCCTGTCTTGAAAATCTCTTCCCTTGTCTTCTGCGCCACCCAATCCTCCTGACAGTTTTCTGTCTCTCGGCACCCTCCCAGTGTCTTGCTGAGCTGATCTTCCTTGGGGTAATTCTTGGGGCTCTGTATTAGGCTCTCTGCTCTTCATCCTCTATGCCATCTCCCTGAAGGACCTCATCCTCTCCCTTAGTTTCAATTACCAGCTAAGTCTGCCTCCATCTAAGACCACTCTCTGCACCTTTCAATCTATATATGACTTCCTGTAAAACATCTCCATTTAAATGTCTCATAAGGCACCTCAAATCCAACACGTCCATGTTACTGAATGTCCACTCAGAAAAACACCCCGTTACAGGTAGTTCAATACGACAAATTTCATATGGTGATGAAACAGCTAAAAAGCCAAATGGGATGGTGAGACATCCCAGAGAGTCACAGCAGTAGAAAACACACCCACCCCACTGCTGGGCTGGGGGGCAAAGAAGGAAGTGGTGTTGCCACAGCTGCCAGGCAGGAGCTGGAGGCACAGAGGGAGTGGTTTCCTGGTGGGGCAGCCACTCAGAGCAAAGCAGCCACCAGTCCTGCTGCAGCTGCCCGAACAGAGAGAGGAGGGCGAGGGGAAAATACGTTGGCTTCTCCCATCCCCCTGCCCTCCAACCTCTAGCCAATGTTTTCCATTGGCTGAACGTACCTGGAAGAGTTGGCGAGGAGATCTGGGCGATGGGGTTTGCAGGATCAGCCCTGTGACACGGAAAAGAGCAGTGGAAAGGCAGGGAGCCAGTCTGAGGCAAACAGGCAAATGGCAGCACAGTATCCACTTCTCCCTACCTCCCCTGTCCCACTGAGTGGAACCATCTTCATGCGCGACCTTCCTCTTCCCTCATCTCCCACATCTACCCATCCATCCTCTAAGTAGCTCATCCATTCCTCTCTCTTCCTCAAAGTCACCGCCATCACTCACTATCGTTACTGCAACAAGCACTGCTCTGCCTTCTCCTGTCTCCAGACTCCCTCTTCTAACCAGTCACTACTCTCCAGCCAGAAGGTTTTTCTCATATGCGTATCTTACGTCACTCTGCCGCTTCAAGCCTTACAATGGCTGGCCCGTTGTGCTTAGGATCCAGTCCTCATTCCATGGCAGGACTTCATCGCGTCTCCAGTCTCCCCTCCCCTGACATACTCCTCCACCCTCCACATTCCCACACCCTGAACCTCAGGCCCCTGAATTTCCTGGGGCACCTCTCAAGTCAGGGCCTTCACACATGCTATTCTCTGTCTTCACATAGCCCTCCCCTATCCTGCACCTCTTCTGAATTAACCCCTCTCGTGTTGGCCTCAATGGCAATGCTGCTAGGAAGACTTTCCTGGTCCACCTCACCTGTGTTCCCTTGCACCCAACACTTTCCCCGGTGGTAGGGTTATCAGATTTAAGAAATAAACCATGCAAGTTTAACCGCGTGTCCTGTATTTTATCTGCAACCCTACGTGACAGGCACTTGTCCCAGAGTATGACAATTGCATGTAGACATTTTAATTTCCCTACATCCTCCAAATCGCTTAAGGATAATGATCTTGTCAATACAATTCCCCATTTTGCTAACTAACTAGGTAAGGTTGGATGAATGGATCAGTGACTTGCAGATGGGAGTTTTACTTGAAATCATATAGAACTAGACTTCAGCCCTAAACAGGAGAGATGCTTAAGAGACTAAAGGGAGGCTAATGACAATTACTCACCCAAGTGGAGGCTCCTAGGTTAGTTCTGGGCCAGCCTCTCAGGGTGTAAGAGAAGAACTTGGAGGTGGAAACTGTACACTAAAGGGAAATGACCAGAAGGTATGACTGGAAATGATTATTTAAAGCTTTCAGCCTGCACAAAGCTAACACACTAACTTCAGCTGGTTTGGGGATTGCTCTGGCTCAGTTCTGAGTCCTTCACACAGCTGGAAAGTTTATGCTCCTGCTGCTGGGGTTAGAAGAGTGGAAAAGGCCAGAAGGGTGATGCCAAGGATCATCATACTCTTCTTACCTTGCGATGGTTTCCTAATAGAAAGCTTAAATCTAGCTATTTTCAGACCCGGTACCCAAGGGCAAGTACATAACAAATATGAGAAAAGTGAGAAAGGTGGAAGAAAGGCAAATTAGAGCACACCATCTAAAGAGGCAGCCTCTACTGGCTGCAGACAAACCTCTATGCTGAAATGCAGGCCCAAATTTTCTCCCCCTTCAAGAAAAGACAGGAATCAAGATGTTAAGGCTTCATCTCATGATTTTATTTTAACGTGCCCATTAAGTCAATAAGTATTAAATGGTTGAAAAAGAACACAACTATAAGTTTATTACTCCGTGCGGGCTTCCAACACTGTACCATGGAACCAACATGTGTCTCCAGGCTGAGATTCCCCTCAACTTGCAAACCGCAGGGAGATGCTGATTCAAATCCCAGAAGGCTCTAGTTGAAAATCAACGTCTGACATGCTCTGCGGAATCTAGGGAACCATTTGCTAATTTGCTCTGGGGCGAAATCTTCTACCAATATCAATCAAGCATGAATGTAGATAATTTTCCCATGCTATCAATATAGTCATCTATATGTTTAGTCAACATTTATTGAATATCGCATAGGTAAGGTTTGGTGGTCAGTAAACAGTGGAGAGAAGCCCAGAAAAAAAGGGGGTACACTCAGGCTTGAAATCCAGCAGGTACACGCCTCTGCTACCATACCAGTTATTTATATACTTATCTAGTACTTCCATCCTAGTTGGTTAACAGTCTCTGCCCCAGCCCTAGCCCTGTGGGCCTCAGACGCCATCAGTGGGCCACTCATCTGTGGCCACCTACGGCAAGGTGGTGCTTTCCTGTAGTCATCCTCCTTTGGCCACTTGTAATTTTGCCCTCTTTAGGGTACCATACTGGTTGCTCAATATTTTGAGCATCACACACCAACGCTCCTAAGAGAAAGTAAAGTGATAAATGTTCCCCCAAATGCTCACGTGGCTTTTGTCTCTCCCTAACCTCTTTTCTTGATTAACTCCTGCTCAACCATTCAGATCTCTACTCAAATGTCACTTCCCATTTCGCCATCTGGACTGTGTCTCCCTGACATTTACTCTCACAGCTCTGTTCCTTCACTTCATATCTTGTATCCATTTGCTTATTTGTTTGTCTGCCTTCCTGATGAAGCTGTAAGCTCCATAAGGGAAACAAAAATCAGAACTGATTTGGCAAACTGCACAGGCTTCTATATGGTTTATGTGGGATTGGCCACCTACCCAGCTCCAAGGATGGGTCCTGTTGTATTCCAGCCAGTTAGCATGTCCCTTCCTCCAGGTCTTACTCATTGGCATAGGAACGAGAACCTGACCTAAGGCAGCCCAAGCAGAGTGAGGCTGGACACTCTGGCGAGGAAAGCAGAGCTACAGACC
Organism: Stenella coeruleoalba; assembly: GCF_951394435.1. Lineage (NCBI taxonomy): Eukaryota > Metazoa > Chordata > Mammalia > Artiodactyla > Delphinidae > Stenella > Stenella coeruleoalba. Next base: position 34,457,123 of record NC_137164.1, on the reverse strand, counting down.
TATTCTGAAGAGGCAATATCCCCAATGTGGTTGTCATGAAGCATGACACGAAGGAGGACAAAGACGCAGAGTCCCAGAAAGCTGGCTCCAAAGAATACACAACATGGGCTTCTGGAGTAAACCAGATCTTGGCTGGATCTTGTCTTTGGACTGTTCAGTTACATTAAGCAATATTTTTTTTTTTTTTTTTTTTTTTTTTTTTGCTTTAGCCAGTTGGGACCAAGGTTTCTATGTATTGTGACCAACAAAATCCTAACTGATATATCTTGCCCCCGAAAACACAAGAACCTTGCTCATGGAAGACACCATATCTTGAACAATATGCCATTGGGAGAACTGGAGATGGCTTAATGGGGGAGGCGACTGGGTAACATCAGCCAGAGCCTTAATTTGAACATAGTTCTTTAGAAAATATGTTAGACTGCCCTCAATTTAAATTCATCAGAAATTCAGGAGTATTTTCCCCAGTGTGTTTTATAGCAGAATTGTTCCTATCTGAGGTTATTAACCTGCTCACCTGTCATTTCCTAAGAACTCCTAAAGATTTCTGCTTCAACCCCTGGACTTTCAACCTAAAGAACCTATGGTTTTAAACTGGGGAAAGGGAACAAGAAAGAATGATTCAGCCTCTTGCCGCTTTTTACTCTGCTGGATAAAATCATTATTTTTTTCCCCCAGAATGACCTGTAACTTCCTACATTTCTTACGTTTCAACTTCAAGTTTCATTTCTCGGGATGCCTACAGCTTTTCACCTGGCTAGATGGAAGCCAAGATTTTACTTTTCTCTTCAGGGCTATTCTGCTGGGCTAGAGTCATTAGAAACAACTTTAGCTTCAGGTTGTTATATATATCACATCTTTTAAAGCATAATCAGGCTATGTGGTTCATGATCTGGTTATTAGAGTAAAGGTCTGTGTGGCCAAAGGGCTGTACTTCTACAACTATTGAGAAATAAACAACCTTGACTAGACAGGGAAGGAAAAGTGTGCAAGTTGGTCCCTATATCCTGATCAGGGGATTCTTTTCCTCCTTCCCTGATTCACCAAAAAGCACACTTGCCCATACTGTTCACATTCGCAAAATATGTTTGTTACTCTCAGAGCTCCTGGAATATATATCCTCCAACGGTTGCCTTTTGTCAGTGAACCGTTCTGGACACCTCCGCTGCTTATATTTTAGGAATTTTTTTTCCTTTGGGAGAGAGAAGGGTGGCTTGTAAAACTACTAGTGGAAAGTAAGCATTAAGAATCACTTCACCTTCTTCATCAAATAAAACCACCTGAATTGCTGGTTCTATGAACCAGTATGTAATTCAAAAGTTTGATGAAGAACAGAATACTTTGAGTCTCAAAATATCTCCCCATAAATTACTTATTAGCTAAAAGAGACAAATAATAACTTGACAGTGGAGAAAGTTCGTGGGCACCACCTTAACCAAGATGCTAATGAGACAGATGACCATCAGGGGGCTCTGGTAAGGATGCACAGAGAGACTCACCGTCACCTCTGTGGAACCCCATCCAAAGCACGTAACATGAAACAACCATGAGGAAACAGAGGACAAACCCAGAATGAGGATTCTTCTACACAACAACAGCCTATACTCGTCACAAACTCTCAATAATATGAAGAACAAAGAGGCTGAAGAATTATTTCATACTTAGACCAAAGTGACATGAGAACTAAGCGCAATGCATGATTGTACACTGGTTCCTGGCCTGAAAAAATTAGCCATTAAGGATGTTACTGGAATAAGTGGCAAAATTTGAATATAGATGGTAGATCAGTCAACAGTATCAATGTTAAATTTCTGACTTAGACCACTGTGCTGTGGTTTGGTAAGAAAATGTTGTTTCACTTAGGAAGTAATCACTATTTCCAGGGAAAAGGGCACATGTCTCCTTACCCTTAAGGGGTTCAGGAGAAAAAAACATGTATATATGGAGAGACAGTGAATGCCAAAGCAAATAAAGCTAAATATTAATAATTGGTGAATCGAGGTAAAGCACATACAAGAGTTCTTTGTACTAATCTTGCAATTTTTCTTTCAGTTTGAAGTTGTATCTATAACTATATACCTACATCTACATAGATATATAAAATCAACACACACCATTCAAAATAAAATGCATCAACCTAAAATCCAGCCTATTCTTCAGGAATTGTTGGCAATCTGAAGAGAAACAAAGGCTAGCATACCAAAAGGGATTGGGTCAGTAGATTCATTCATTAGGAACCTGAGTACATTTCTACTAACTTAAATTATGCTTTCATTTGAATAAAACATTTTGGACTGCCTTAAACTTAGTGCCAATTACTTATACATTTAAACGCTCAAAGTATGAATTCCATACTTTTCCCCAAGTGAGGCGCAAGGCTGTCAGTATTCTCGTGTGCTAACAAGTAAGGAAGGCCAATTTCTATAACCTAACTATAGGACTTCTGGGTACGTAAACCTTTTCTCATAGGCCCAGTTCCCTATTTTCTTAGAAAATCCAATTTGCTCTGGGATTTCAAATATCACCGGCTCTTGTTTTTGTCACAACAAATGAAATATTTTATTCTTTAGATTCTTAAAAAGAAATTCAATGAATCTTTGCTCACTGCTAGCTTTTCTAGATCTCTCCCAATATCTCTTTGATCAAGCTTTTCCACCCACTCTGGAATACTCCAGGGTAATTAGAACTTCTTACCTTCTTTAGCCCAAAAGGAGCCAATTCATCACAAGCTGTCATGGATTCTGATTCTAAATTACCAAGAGCCCAATTACTAACAGAGGCAGGGAATCTTCTTTGCAAGTAAAGTGATTATTTCTTTGCAGATGCAGTAGCATTTCACTTTTTAATTATGTTCATTCGGATCAAATGTGAGAAAATTCTTCCTCATCTTACTTTCCTTCCAAAGAACACGATACAAGAAACATTAATCCCAGAGTGATACAAGGCCAGACCTGCAAGGGCCTTAGGCAGAGCTGGACAACTATCAATGGGTCTTGTCCATTTTACAGGGTCTTAGTGGCTCCTTAAACTCTAAAGGGGAAAAAAGGGACTAATTATTTGTTACATAACATACTTCACCTAAGGGCTTGCCAAACCTTCCAGCATCTGCTAAGTTGTGACGAGACAGCATAAGGTGTTTAGATAAACATAGACTAGCGCAGAACAGAACAATTTTGTTTCTTGTGCAGGCAAAGAACAGAGCCACAGTGATGGGGATGAAGCAGTGTGTGCAGGTAAACATAAGCAACGTGGGAACAAATCTGTTTTTTCTCACTTAGGTGCTATTAACATGATTATGTGTTGTCAAATTTTGAAAGAGAAAAATAAACAAAAACAGTTTGGGAGAAGAAGGAGGACACTCCGGAGGATCTGAAGGAACATGAGGCCACCACGGTTTACACAGATTTCCCAAGGCCTGAAAGACACCTGTCTGTCCACTTTGCTTTTAACCTTAAAGACTGGCCAGTTGTGGCTCCCGCAGCCTGTAGACCCGAGGCCTGCATCCTTACCTCCCCTTCCCCTCTCTCCACGTGGTCAGCAGACTGACATCCGTTCACTCACTTCAGACATTCAAAGGTCAAGGTTTGCACTCAGTGAGTATCTTCCAATGATCTGTGCTCCAGACAACAGTGACTACCCTTTGTCCTGGTATGAATGCAGTTGCTCACCGTTTTCCAAACACTTTCACACATATTTAAAGAAGAGTTTGGGAGCCCTCCAAGATTTTAAATTTTAGTTAAAAGTGAAATTATATAGTAAGCTTTTGAAAAATTAAAACATCCATGTATGTGAGATTGTACCTCTGCCTTTACTGTAGGCTGTTTGCGAAATTCAGAAAGCTCTGCCTTTCCATTCATGAAACAGATAGTCGTTGAGCACGTCCTAAGGGCAAGGCAGGATGCCAGGTGATGGAGGTGGAGAAACAGGGCTTGTTCCTTGCTCTGATGGGGAAGGCACGTAAGCAGATACCCTCGGCACAGGAAAACACAGAATGGAGGTGCTGTGATGGGATAAAAGGGTCACGCTTATAAGAACAAAGGAAAAGTGCATCCTTCCAATGCAGGAGACACAAACAAGGTCAGGAGGTTGGCAGGTGTCTTGAAGGAACGTCAGTCTTGCTGAGTGGGGGCAGAAACCCCAGGCTTACCCAACGTAGCATGGGCATATATGCTTGCCACATTCCAAGAATCAGAAGCACAAGAAAGATGAAGCCAGACCAGACACCACAAAGCTGTGACCGTTGGGCTCAGAAGTCTGGGATTTTTATGAACCAAGGAGGAGCATGAAGGGGAAGTGATGGTTCAACTGGCTGTGCTGGTAGGGGCAGGTGGGGGCAGATGAGGCCACTGAAATGATCCGCTGAGGGATGACAGAGCTGGCTGTGGCAATGGGAATGGAAATAAGTGGAGATTCAAGAGATCTGGGGCCGGTACAAACCGCAGGGACTTGTAACCATCATATGAATGGATGAGGAAGGAGGCAAAATAGACTCTGAGCACTATTATATGTGAACACTCGGATGGCATCCATGGACTGGCCGGCTTTTGCTGTTGAAACATTTACTGTGTTTAAACAGTCACATCCTGCACTGAGCCCTTGTTTTAAGCTCTTCAAACATCCCTGAGGTAAGTGGGGGAGTTATTTCAATCCTCCTTTTTACAGATGAGAGAACCAAGACTGGCAAGGTTTAGCCCTAAGCAGGAAACCCAACTAACCCAACTAATTGGTGCAGAGCTGGGACGAAAGATCAGTATAGTCCTCATTACACAATCCAACGAAACACAAAGATAGCTCAAAACTGTCCTAGTGACATGTTTCCAGCCTAAGTGGGACAAAGTTCATACAACTTTATACCGTGAGCTGGGTTGTAAGGTGGTTTGTTGATAATGTCCATTCCAAAAGCCAACGGAAAGGTACCAGTATGCTGAATCATTAAAAACATGGATGTGCAGTACTCAAGTCTTACACCTTTCTGAACAAAATACCCTTCACAGATGCTATTTTTAGACTAAAGTTTTCCCAGCATAAAGTTTTAAAAAGAACAATCTGTCTAAAAAGCATGTAAAGAAATTCATTGACAAAGGTTTAGATGTTTTAGGACTTTAATGTCCTTCACACGGTCAACACAAAACACTGACAATGGATGAACAGTAGGGGAAAAGACTCTTCAGCAAAGATATTCCCGAGCTCACGGCATCACTGGTCAAACACCAGAAAGAGAACAGTCACGTGAAGAAACAGTAAGGGAATTTAACACAGATTTTTAGTTTAACAGCATAACTGAAAAACAAAACCAACCAACCAACCAACCAACCAACCAACCGTTCTTCTACCCACTGAAAGGAAAGTAAAAGTGAATCAGGGAGCTTCTAAATCTTGTGAAGCAGCTTAAAAAGGGAGAGGGGAGGGGGAATGGGAGGCACACAACTGTTGAGAACGTAACACTCTAATGCACAAGGTCAGGGATCCGAACAAATTCTCCAAGTCTCAACATATACCAACAAGAACCGTATTATTAGAAATATAAAGGCACAGAGATATAAATGCATAGAGATATAAACTATTTGGTATTAAAAACAGACCTTGCTATATAAACATATAATAAGTCACTTTTATCGTTTTATGAGAATAACCGTATAAAGAAAGTCCAGAAGACCCCACTGCTGTCATCTTGCAAAGGATCAAAATTCAGCACCTATAGGGCCCCACCCACCCTCCATGCTGTGTGTCTGTTTGTCTCTAAAAACAACAACTTGCAATTTGCATATACTTAAACCCACAGGCAGCTTTGAATATGAGATCTAGGCAGAAAAAGTAGTAGCAAAGAGAACAGTAGCTAGAATTTGGTAGAAAAGCAACAGAAGACTTTTTAAAAGCTTCCAGTTCAAGTCAGAATTAAGGTTAAGTTTCAACAGCTTGGGATAGCTGTGGATGTTTTGCTGTTCTCTGGAAAAAGAAGAGAATCTATCATAAGTATGTTCATTCGAGAAAAATACTGTGTGTGTTTAGTTTTTTTTAGACATGCCCAAGTGACTTTCAATTTTGTACACCTTCAAGGGCAGAGTGTATATTGGTTAGGATGTGCTCATAGCTGGTGCATCTCCAAAAAATGCTTCATGAAGGCTGCCAGCTTCTGACATCTTCGATGGTGACAGCCTTATGCAGAGAGGCCCGAATCCCTCCCACAGACCCAGAAGAACCACCAATGCAGCCGTTAAGAACAGGAACATCTGGTTGATCATCAGGACGACCCTCCTTCCCGTCACCACCTCCTGCGAGAGTCACGGCACCTGAGGCCATCGTGTCCAACCTCCCACCTGAAAGCCCCCGCAGGTGGCCAGGAGTGTCACACATCTCAGTCATCAGAAAATTCCTTTCCAACGCAGTGAAGGACCGTCACGCTCACAGGTAACCTAGGTTAGCTCAACTCTTCGATGAGCCTGCCGTGCGAGGAGCAGGGAGCGGGCAGCTATTCTCATGCATGAGAACATACATTTTTCATGGAGCTGACAGATTTAACTACTGTCTCTGACGTTCGGGGGAGCAGCAGTGTCTGTTCTTACACTGAACAGGCTGCGCCAGCTGCACCAGAGATGGGATGGCACCCTTTGTACTGTCAGAGCAGAGATTTTCAAAGGAAATTTTGACCAAAGCTCCTAGAAGGTGTGGCCCCCCCATGCGCCCAGCCGTGGAATCGCGCTAAGGGGCCTGTAAGCAGCAGCAGGAGCACCCCTGTAACAAACGGTCTTTCCCAACTAGTTATAATACCTGCTACTCCAGGATGGGCAGGCTCCTAGATGTGTCTCCTTCAGCGTCTGAAAACTAAACCAATTCTCTGACAAGCTTCTGGATGGGACATGTACTCACCTATGCCCTTTCAGGGAGATCATATTGAGTTCAAGAGCTTTGTCGAGAAATCTTCTTTCTAAAGCATCATCTCCTTTGGTGTTGCCAGTGTGGAATGGAATATTCATCTTGCTTCTATTCTGGGGCTCCACTGGACATCTGAAAAACATGTTTTTTCTTCCAGCTATTTTTCTGCAATGTGCAACTGCCATTAACACAGCAATAGAAAAGTTTTAAAAACCATTTTCCAGATGCAAACAAGAGATTAAAAAAAAGATCTGTGACAGGACATTTATAATTTACTTAGGGACACCACTCTTGCATATGGAACAGTGACTTAACATTCTCTTATACGACTCAGACTTAATTTCCAAGAGCCTCAGTTTCCTCATCTGAATATTAGGAATAATAATAATATCTCCATTTCATACTAGTTATGACAGTTCAGTGGTACAACATATATGAAGGTTCCAACCCATGGCAGCCACACAGCAATGTGAATGACCCTTTCTCTACAAGACTGCAGAGAAAAAAAATAAGTTGGTCCAAATAGTGGTGGTAAGATTTAAAAATAATGAGCAGCAGCTTTCAAAGCACTTAAAACACTGTATTGTCCCAAGCTGTGTGACCTTGAACAAGTTACTAAATCTCTCTGTTGTGCCTCTCTGATGTGAGGACTAAATGGCCACAAATTCTCTGCAGCCCTCCCAGCAAGAGGTGGGGTCTTGTGCTCCTCGCCTTTTGAATCTGGGCTGGCCTTGTGGCCTTGCTTTGACCAAGAGACTGCAACAGGAGTGACGCTGTGCAACTTCCAAGCTGAGTCCTCAAGGGGCATGTGGCTTCTATACCTGCCCTCTTAAAACATCACTGCCATGTAAGCAAGCCCGAGATAGCCTGCTGGAAATAAAAGGCCCAGCCAACAACCAGCCAGCACCAGCTGCCAGAGAGATGAAGGGGGTCATTTAGACTCTAGGTGGATCACCAGATGACCTTGATTGAATAAGTGATCTCAGATGAGACCAGCAGAAGAAACCACCCCACTAGGCCAGCCCCACCTGCTGACTGAAAAGAATCCTGAGCCAAGGAAATGGCTGTGGTTTTAAGTCACTGTCATGAAGTGTTCTATGATGCAAAAGTAGATAACTGATAGAATTCAGAACAGCGTCTGGAACACATTCAATGCTATGTAAATATCTATTGAAGTCAATAAATTTGTCTTTTTATTCTCCGCACCTTGCACAGGGCTCATACAGACTCTCAAAAATGAATGAGTCGGGCTTCCCTGGTGGCGCAGTGGTTGGGGGTCCGCCGGCTGAGGCAGGGGGTGCGGGTTCGTGCTCCGGTCCGGGAGGATCCCACATGCCGTGGAGCAGCTGGGCCCGTGGGCCGTGGCCGTTGGGCCTGCGCGTCCGGAGCTTGTGCTCTGCAACGGGAGAGGCCACGGCACTGAGGGGCCCGCGTACCACAAAAAAAAAAAAAAAAAAAAAAATGAGTCAACTTTCATCTAGGATACGTTAGTATTTGACTTCAGTTTCTGATTTGGAAAGTGAGCAAGTCAAAATTATCTTCCACTGACAACCAAAGGAGACAAAGAGAAGAAGAGCTGACATGCTATTCTGGATAACAAGGAAAATATGTAATAACTCTCTCCATTTTCTCAAACACATCCTGTCTTATTCTTCCACTTCTAAAGGGTGGGATTCATTAAAAGTAAACAGCACAGGGCTTCCCTAGTGGCGCAGTGGTTGAGAGTCTGCCTGCCAATGCAGGGGACACGGGTTCGTGCCCCGGTCCGGGAAGATCCCACATGCCACAAAGCGGCTGGGTCCGTGAGCCATGGCTGCTGAGCCTGCGCGCCCATGGCCTGTGCTCCCCAATGGGAGAGGTCACAACAGTGAGAGGCCCGCGTAACGCAAAATAAATAAATAAATAAATAAATAAAATAAAAATAAATAAATAAAAATTTAGTGTCTACTCTCTTTGATACTGCGCTGCCTCAGGCTCCCCAGGTGACAGTCCAATCATAGAGCTGGAGCAGCAAAAAGGACACATGAGTTAAGGGGAAAAAATATTAAAAGGGGGAAGAATTAGGAACCTGGATTTACAAAGAATCTGTATTTACAGTCATCTCCCGCACATTTACCCATCCTACTGTGAACGTAGATGGTATCATCACAGCAACAGTGTCATAACAACTAGAAATTGAAGATTAAATTTGCACGGTGCCCGAGAGTGTCCCTGCTGTGGGGCTGAGGGAAGGAAGAAAAAGATGAAGGGGAATCGGCTGCTCCCAACCTAGCAAGACGGCTGTGGAGGGAATTCAAATTCCACAGGACAAGCGCTGTGGAAGCACAGAGCTGAGCAAGTACCTCTACCTGAGGGAAGATAGATGGTTTCAGAGGAAGGGAGGTGGGAGGGGTCAGGACAGGGGGAGACAAAGGAATGGCATCTGGCAGAGAGCTGTCTCTGCCAAGGCACCGGGGACACCAGCAAGTTCTCTGCAGCACCTGGGGTGCTGGGTGCCTGGCTGGGGACAGGACTGCAGACCGCAGAGGGCCCTGCGGACACGCTCTCCTGGAAACTGGATCGATCGGATCCTGGAGCAACAAGGAGCAATCAGGTCTGCACAACAAGGAGTTGTGCGTTTTAGAAAAAGCACTAGGACATAGAGGCTGGAGGGTGGGGACACTGGGGGAGAGGCCTGCTAGAAAGCTCCCACAAAGAACTTTCTAGGTCAACAGAATTAGGGCTCGTGACCAAGACAGGGACACTGGGGAGTTTCAAGCTTGGGCAGTAAATGCAAATGCCAATAGGGACCCAACAGTCATATAAATGAGTATAACAGGCCCAACATGACAGACTCAGCACAAACTCCCTACGTTACCTGTTAACTGTGAGGGCCCGTTCTTTACTTCCACAGAGAAACAGTCTCCCTTTTGCTTGAAACATACGGCCCTCCCAGCCTGTTTCTCCCACTTTCAGAGACACGGGGATTATGAAATAAGACATCTGGATTTAAATCATCTTCCCATGTTCCAGTAAGGGCTCAAATTGTGTGTTTTAAAACCTGTGAGCCACGCCGGGCACTGCCGTGGGCTGTGCTGGGCCACTGCTCCCAGGCGTTATCACTAAATCCCAGAGCAAGGGCAGCACCTGTGGCCTGAATGAGTTGGGGGGCAGGGAGAAGGTGCCAGGCTGACAGAGCGCTGGCAGAGGGCTGGGAGGGTGTGGAAGCAGCGGGTAATCCTGAGACTGCAAAGCTTCCAGGACAGAGTCTGAGCAGCGCTCCCCAGGGAGTCTATCAGGGAAGCTGATAAGGATGGTTGTGACTGGAAAAGTGGTGCCACAGTCAGTCCTAGAAATTTAGGAAATCCTGAACTAACAGGGCTACACGGGTTTCTTGACTCAACTTCCTAGAGCGTCTCAAGAGCTCCGGTGAATCATGAACTCCCAAGAGGATAATTCATACAGGAACAGAGTTTTCCCCAAATGCTTGTGGCTGAAAAACCCACTGCATCTCTGGGATGAGTATTCTAGAATGCCCACTGAGAAACCCCGGGACTCCCCAAGGTACCAGAGGGGTGTGTGTGAGGGGAAAGGCACCACCTCAGCGCGAAACAGCATCTCACAAAGGTGGTGAGGGTTAGGAGGGCACAAGAAAACCGCAGGCAGTTGGCGAGCGATGACAAGACGCTCGTTTCAGTGGTGTCTGCTCCAAAAGACAAACCAGAAACAACAAGGGCGCGAAGAGTGCATCCTGTGGTGAGAGAAGCCCACAAAAGAGTCACTAGGCCTCTCCTGACTGCCTAACTTTTAAATAAAAAATTAACTCTAAATTTGCACACGATTAGGAAAACTAGAGTAAAAATATAAAGATCTATTCCCTTCCATAGAGGTGGTTGCCATTAACAGCCTTTTGTGCATTTTCAGGATCAGATACACAAATATGTATACGTGTATATATGCGTCTTTCCATATGTACATATATACATATATAGTATTTACAAATACAAACACTGTGGGTTTCTAACTGGAATAATAGACATGTCCTTTTCTACACCTGCTCTTTTTCCTTTTAACCTGATGACGTATCATGTCATCCTCCCAGTTTGCTCACAGACCTTCCCCGTTCTCCACACACACGTTACTCCATACCATGGATGGATCCTAATTTCCTTCATCAGACCCCTCCTGAAAGACATCCGGGTTGTCTCTAGATTTTCCCCATTACATAAGTATCCCTCATTGGACTTGCGGGTGCCTGATTTTATGCACACTTCTGTGCAAGGCAGAGTACTGGCAGAGGGCAGGTGCCTAGAAGTAAAAGTCTTTGGACAAAGAGCAAGAGAGTTTTGAACTTTGATGGACGCTGCAAACCTCGCTCCAAAATTGAACACATTTATTACACTTAACATAGGCAAAGTGTGCTTGTTCCCTCGTCTACACCAGATGTTATCAGTCTTTAGAATTTCTGCCCATCAGAGGGGAAGAAAATCCCATGGTTTTAATCTGCATTTCCTAAAGAAGTTGGTCTCTCTTCATTTGTCTAGTAGCCAGCTGTGCTTCTTCTGAGTTGTTTGCTCATACAGGTAGAAACCAGCCCCTGCCTTTTTAAAATTTGGTTATCCTTTTTCATTTATTTGTGGGTTCTTCTCTATATCAACAGTAACCTTTATATGTTAATATACTACCAAATTTTTGTGTCTGTCATTTTGTTTTGTTTACATCTTGAACTGTAGAAAAGTTTTAAATTTTCATGTAATTAAATATCTTTTACTTTAGGGCTTCTGAGTTTTATGGCTTACTTAGGAAGGCTTCTGTACTCCCTACACTTACACCGAAATTCTCTCCTGTATTTTATATTTGCTTCTTGCAGTTAGTTGCATTTGCACCTCTTCGACTGACTAGAATTTGTGTATGCTGTGATGCAAATATCTAATTTCTGTTTAAATGAATTATCAATGCTTCAATCAGTCAATTAGACAAAACATCAAGTTAGACTGTAAAACTGTCTAAGTTAAAATACAATTCTCAAGTAAACAGGGACCAGTTTCTAGACTTTTCCACCGATCTGTCTTTCCCTCTGCCAGTGGCTTTATATGTTAATAGATCATATGTTAACATTATATCTTATTAATGTTAACATATATGTTTAAAATGATTCATCTATCCTTTTGCACTAACTTTTTCAGGTGAACACTGAACTGACTTCTAGATTTTTACTAATTTTTGTGACTATTGCAAATGGGATTTCCTTGCTTTTAGTGTTATTTCTGGACAATGGGAAAGTAACTGACTTTTACATATTTAGACACAACTGATCACAATTCTGAACATGATCCTTTCTAGTTTTTCCACTGATTCCTGCATTTGGGAAAAAACAGTCATTATCATCTGTGATTTTTGTTGTTTCCTTACTAAAGGCCCTGGAATCGGCGCTCCCCTCGACTCTCCCGATATTCTTTTCCTGCCGGATCCCACTTCCCCACTGCACCTGACCCTAACCTGTCTGCGCTGCTGTAAAACACTGTTTGTTCACAGGGTTGTGATGACAAAAAAGTGTATTCATATCTGTAAAGCGCCAAGGACTCTGCCTACTTGATTTTGGGGTTGTCACTAGACACATCACATGCTTCCCTCTCTTTCCTAAGGCCTGGACTCCACAAGAAAGGGAGAAAAGGTGACCTCATATCTGGATATGGATTTTGTCACTTCACGAGATTTATCATATTAAAATAATATCTAATACATATTAAACACTATGTGTCAGGAACATGCTAGGTGTGTTCCATAAGAACCACAAATAATATGAACAGCTAACCGTTCAGGAAATAAATAACCGTTAAGGAATAACCATTAAGGCTGTTTTAATTTTAGCACACCGGATATATAAGGGGTATAAGTTCTAGTAGCATTAAAAATTTGAAAGAGTTACCAATTCTAATAGTAGCTTTTCCTTTTCGACCACTTCCCAAAATTATAGTTCTCTTTTTCTGTCTAGCAGCTTTGCATGGTTCCTTCACCGATGGAGAAGTTATCCACTGGTACTGAGAAAGCAATGATAAATATGCCATTTACGTTACAGGTAATTTAGGAGGGTTTGATCTTCATTGGAAATTAAGATATTTTAAGTTAATAAAAGGTCTTCAATCTGCATTTCTGGGAAGCTAAATTAAAGCATCACACAACATTTTCAAAACCACAAAAGCCATTTCATTTGACTAAAAACTTAGTTTTAAGATGGCAGAAAGTACCTTGATAATTTTCTTTTAAGAAGGAAAGAAAAACAAGCCATTAAAGAGAAATTCTTCCGAGAGAATTAAAACATATTATATACCTCTGACTTGGCACTCCTTCCATTCTGGAGACCTTTTTTGATAACTGTTTTCATCACAGAATGATTTAAAGTAAAATAAATTGAAATTAGAGTAATTATTTCCCAATGAGTGGCTACTGCCATTTAAAACCAAAAGCCAACTAATTATTGCTCTTCCCATAAAATTAAATATGAAATCTACATTATGTAATTATACACTTATCTCCCCCTTTGTGTATTCTAATTTCTTCCTCAGAAACCTAAGATGCCATCTTGCAGACTGCCTCCAGTGGCTACTATTTTGGCAGCAGCAAAGGTCAACTTTAAACATTTTGCATCTAAAGTGGCTTTAGATACCTTTGGATAGAAAGTACAGTCTGAGCACTGTCCAGACACTTAGATACCTAAAGGGCATCTAAGATAACAAACCAAAGTCCTGATATTCCCTCAAAAGCTGCTCCTCCCATCAGCCCCCTTCTTCTAAGTGATACCACCCAGTTGCACACATAATCATCAACAACTTGTCTCCTTGTTACTATTCCCTTCATACCCCACATCTAATCTATCGGCAAGCCTTGTTAGCTACACCCTCAAAACACAACCTGAATTCAACCACTTTTCACTTGCTGCAAAGTTCCAACCTAACCTAGGCCATAAACATCTCTAATTTGGACCCCTATGATAGTCTCCTAACTGGTCTCCCTATTTGTCTTTTTTATTCCCCCAAGTCTATTCTCTATACCAGGTCATCTTATTCAGATACTATTTGGATCATGCCTTTTTCCACTTCAAAACCTTCTACTCATATAGAATAATCCACATCTTTACTCTGGCCTTCAAGACTTTACAAGAGCAGACCCCTGGCTAGCTCCTTGACCTCACGTCATACCACATCTTCTTCACTCAGTACTCTGGCCACATTGGTTTTCCTTAAATACTCCACCCACCTATATGCCTGCATACTCATGGGCTCCTTGTCCTGGAATGTGCTTACCCCAGATCTTCCATGGCTTGCTCCTCTCTTCATTCAGGTCTCCGTTCAAATGCCACTTCTCCAGTGAAGCTGTCCCCTAACAAACCTGTCCAATGGAGTCCTACCTGCTCCCGCTCACTCTCTTTACATTAAGATATTTTTGCACCTCCTACTATCTAAAATTATATTACTTATCTGTTTACTCATTTCTATCTGAACTCCTTCACTAGAATGTAAGCTCCACGAGGGCAAGACTTTTGTGTGTCTGGTTCACTGCTTTATCCCTAGTGCCTAAACCCGTATCTGGCACACAGAAGATATTAAAAAAAATTACTTGTGAATCTGACAAATGAATAAAGTACTCCTTGCAAGAATTCAGAGGTTGCACAGGAAAGAAATAATGCTCTTGGTGGAAGCAGGTTTAGTATCTAGGTCCACCTCTGTTCAGAGTAGGGATAAGAACAATTTACAAGTATAACTCACTTTAATTAGTAAATTACCTGCTAAAAACATAAGTGCAACACTAGAAAAGTACAGTTGACTCTTGAACAACATGGGTTTAAACCTCGCAGGTCCACTGGCACAAGGGTATTTTTCAATAAATATGTACTATCGTCCTACACGATCCAAGGTTGGTTGAATCCACAGATGCGGAACCACTGACTATAAACTTATACCCAGATTTTCAACTGCGTAGGGGTTGGCACCGCTAACCCCACGTTGTTCAAGGGTCAACTGTATACGAAGAGGAAAGTTAAACACATTAAGTTTTAAAAACCGTCAATACATGAACAAATTCTTTTTGTTTTGCTATGTGTTAATCAATTTTTAAAAAGTGACCAAATACCAACAAATGGATATTTTCTTACATCCAGAAAGAGCAGAGTTCTGTTGGTTTCAAGGGCCTTTAGTAAAGCCTTTGCTCCTTCACTGGTGAGGCCACACTGCTGCAGGTCAAGTGATTTTGATGAAAGACAAAAGGTCACTTAGTAACTCTACAGATTTAACATATAGACACCTCTCATTTTCTCATGTGTGGAAGAGTCCTGCCCAAGACAAGTCACGGCAGGTTTGTAATTTTGGGTATGGAAAAACAAAAGAAAGGTATACGCACACACATAATGCATAATCCAATTTAAAAACCTCTTCTTGGATGTGCAATGATAACCCTTGCTTTAGTACCAATAAATCATCCAACATATTTTACAATTACAGAACTGAAGAATAACTGTATATATAACCTGTGAGCAAAAAGCATCACAAAATGAATCTCAGTTCATATTTAGCAAGGGCGGCAGTGGCACGTAAACCTCACAAGCAAAACCTGGTGGAGCTCAGAAATGCACTGCATTCGTTTGATCATGATCTTCAGCTCCAAATCACACTTGAAACTAGTTAAAAGGGGAAAACAAAATAGAAGAAATGTAATAACTGTCAGTTTTAGAGCAAAAAAGACAAGTCTAAGAGGATACAAATAATAACATATTTAAACAATGTGTGAATAGAGAATACATACTAATAACAAATTCAAGCAATGTGTGAATACAGAATACATACTAAAAACCTATCATGAAAGTATGATGGCCAAGAACTCTCGCGGTAAAAGGTCAGACAAAAACCAGAGCAAATGATCATGACTTCTAGTAGTTCTGGGGCTGAACAACCTACTCATTTAAACAAAAGGGATCATCACCAAAGCACAGGTATTAAAAACTATTACATGAAAGGAAACTATCATGAGTCATTTATTTAAGTGTTGAGTGGACCATCACATTAAAATAACTGGAGTCTTTCAACACCCCATGACATACAGAAATAGCAAGTCAGACATACGGATCTGACAGGATATGATACAACCCCTACAAACTCTCACTACAGAAGAATGGACACACGGTGTAATTAACCAACTAGCCAAAGGAATACAAACAGCCAGTAAACCTCACCAGGAAATCAAATGAATACAAAATAAAACAAAATGTGGTTATTCTCCTATCAGATTAAGCCAAGATTCTGTAAGAAAAGTCTTCAAAATGTCTATACCCTTTTGATGCAACAACTCTCTTTCTAAGAATTTAACCAAAAGAAATAGTCAGAGATATAGGTAGGGATATATATCAGAGTACAATTTGTAACTGAAAAACTGGACAAAGCTTATATACAAGAATGGATAATCTATGTGCACTGTGGCATATTCATATAATGGAATACTGAACAATCACAAAAAATGATGCAGGAGATGCAAATTTACTGACTTGCTAAAATGCTCATACTAAATTAACTGAAAAATGTTATAAAATTTGGAGTAATCCTACTTGCATAGAAAATGGAGAGGTACTCATTTTTGTAGTTTTACATTTTTTTACAAGTGCTACAAGCCAGTGTTTGTGAGAGGCAGGCTTCACATCCACTGTTGGGGTGTACTACAGATTGGCATAGCATTTCTGGATGGTAATTTGGCCATGTGTATCAAAAGTCTTAAAAATATGTCACACTCAGGTCATTCCACTTCTAGTTCCTTATTCTACAGAAGTAATCCCGATGGACACAGAGATGTATATACAACATATTCACAATGTTTCTGACAGGGAAAAACAAACTGTCTAAATCTAATGGCAAAGAATTGATTAAACTATGGGACATCAATATGATGCTATACTACATGATACATCATTAAATGAAAAAAGCAGGAATACGAAATAGCAAGTATACTACAATTTTATTTTTGTTATCCCTAAGTGTACAAAATATATTCATAGAAAAAAAAGACTGAAAGTATATACACCAAAATGAACAGTGATTATGTCTGGGTATTAAGATTATAGGTAATTGTTCTCTTGTAACTCTGCATTTTCTACAATGAATATATGCAACTCATAGAGAAAGTTTACAAGCAAAATAAAACCTATCAGAAAAATGAGGCTTTAAAAAAAATTCCTATCACGACAGTATCATGCCAAAAGCTAAGCATGTATCATATTAAAAATTCAATTATTTTCAATTTTAGAATTTACTTACAAGCCACAAATCCTCACTAAGAGATTCTGCAAAAGCACTTGCACCCAGGTCACCAATGAGCATGTCGCAGTTCAGAGTGATGCGTCTCAAACCAGCCATACAGTCAAGATCAGGTCTCCTGGAATGAAGACTCTCAGCCCAGGTTTCTTCGTGCCTTCTGGTAGTCTGATACTTCAAAGATTTAATGGGACAAAATTAAGATGCTTCAATAAGGAAACAGGGTGTGCCTACTGAGTATGGCTTATTATGTCAGAGATTTACACACACACATATCAAGCATATGTGGCAGGAGAATCAAGCTGAGAAATTAAACAGTCAGTTCTGCTTTACGAGTCCAGTGACCAACATTCTAGTCCGTCAGTGATTAGATTCCAGTCACTGGATGACCTGTTTCTGAACAGTTATGTAAAGTTGGACAACTCAATTACAGTCTATGAATTATTTTCCTGATCTTCTAAGTCAGGGAATTGGTTCTAAATTCTATCATTGCTGAGGCTCTAAATGTCATCATTCTGTCCTCCACTGGTCTCCAAACACCTGACTGGGCAACCCATAAGAAAACTTTTTAATATGCATCTTATTTATTAACAAATTATATACACGAAGTTCTATACATATAATGTATGTACATTATAAACCACACAGATATTTTAAAAATGATACAAAGGCAAATACGTTCTAATATTTTCTTTTCCTAAATCTAAGGCATTATTTTATTATTATTATTTTTTTTAAATATTTATTTGGCTGTGCCGGATCTTTACTTGCGGCATGCTGGATCTTTTAGTTGTGGCATGCGGGCTCTTAGTTACGGCATGCATGTGGGATCTAGTTCCTTGAGCAGGGATAGAACCCGGGGCCCCCTACATTGGGAGCGCAGAGTCTTAACTGTTGGACCGCCAGGGAAGTCCAAGGCATTATTTTAAAAACTATTACAAAATAGATTTCACATGTTACCTAAGGTATGCACACAAACTTTAGAGGCCTGGACTATGCAGAGCCAGTTTGATGTGCCTTGGGAAAATAATGGTTTGACATTTAACCACACGTACTGTCTTAAAGACATTCAATTCTTTATATTCATAAAATAAATTATGGTAATAGGGAACACTGACTTTAAATGAAAAAAGTCTCATTACATTCTTGAAAAAATAAAAGACTCAAAGTGCCTTTGACACTCTAAAACGAAAATCATTAGTGTCATTTTTCTATTAACAATAACTTATAAAAGCTGCAAGCAGAAATAACAGCAAGCACTTACACAGTGCTTATTATGTGCCAGGCACTATTTATACAAATTAGTTCATTTAAACCTCATAATGAGGCACAGAGGTTAAGTGATTTGTCCATGGTCACTAGCTATGAAATGAGAGAAAGGGAATTTGAACCTAGGCCATTTGGCTTCGGCACCCAAGTTCTTGACTGTTTTCAACCGCAGGGGTCAATGCACTTGCCCTGTATAGGCTCAAAGAATTTTTCAATTTTTAAAATCTAAATTTAAACATTTCCAGCTTTGCGGGCTACACAGTTTCTGTTGCAACTACTCAACCCCACTGGCGTAGGGTGAAAGTAGCCATAGCTACCATGTAAACAATGGGTGCGACTATGTTCCAAAAAAACTTTCTAAACAATGGGTGCGACTATGTTCCAAAAAAACTTTCTTTACCGGGCGACAGGCTGGATCTGGCCCACCAGCCATAGTTTACCTATCCCTGATCTGCACCATCAAACTATTAAAAAGGCTTCATGTCAAATTATTAAATAACTTTAGGCCTAAATACAGTCATTATAACCACTGTAAAGTTGGTAAGGCATTATTTTAAAAACTGTATTTACAAATTGCTGATGTAGTTATTTTATTAGCTTATAAACTACAGCAGCTAATAAACACTTGATTCATTTAAGTCTTGAAGACTATAATGGCATAGTTTTTTGACAGTATCACAATCAATGTTTTCAGTAACTAAAACTACATAAAAGTATTATTATGTATTATATATTAAATCTCTTATTTCTAAAATTAAGTGGACTATCTTTACTAAATGGTAGAATCCCAAACTGAAAACTGGTCATACTCTTTCAACAAAACGAAATCTGCATTCACAGATATCAAAAGACAAAAATTAACTGCCATTTGTACCAATATATTAATGTGCTTCAATCATATATGTTTTCATGAAAGTTCAAACATAAAAAAATCACCTTTAAGATCTTGGCCATGTGATCTGCTCCCTGCCATGTCAGATTACACCCCGTGAAGTTTACTGTCTTAAGAGTGATAGAGTTCTTTACACCTTGACAAATAACAGAAAAACACACACGCATACACACACACACACACACACACACACAATAAGATGAAGAGCCTATACATTTTTCAATCTTGACTTATTTGTTTTTCTTGAGTCAATTGGAGGTTTATAGCCACATTCTTAAAATCATTAACTACAATCTTCCCAAACAGATAATTGACGAACAGATGCATTCTAAAACTTGTCAGTAACAAAGTGTTATTCCAGTTAAGAGCAGCAGTTTAATTCTATTCAGATACTAAAACTGAATACACTGAATACTGCAAACTTTATTCCCAACCACTCAGTAAAATACTACATACATTTTCAGACATAGGAAAAAAAAGAAAAACCTAAAAATCTTAAGACTCTTCCTATTTTCATTTCCAATGATACATGCCAATCTTGATGATCAATCATCGAATTAAATGTCAACTATAAACCCAGTATTTTATTAGCTGCTATGCAGTATACTAGAGCAATAGAAGAGAGAGAACCTCAAACCCTCTGTTCCCTCAAATTGAAGGCAGGCTTCCTGACCCCTCCAGACCACTACTGGACACAGGGAACACACACTAATATTTCAGGACCCCAACTTACAGTCACCTGCTTTGTGATTACTTCCATGACACCCCCCCACTAACACCACTGAGTTTGCTGCTCTTACGGGACATGACATATATTTCCTATTTTAACACATACCACAGTTTATTATAATTATGACTGCAGATACATGTTCTAACAATTTAAAGATCATCATGACTTTTTTGCTCTTTACATCTTGCTATTTCCCTTCCCATAATATTTCTTGAAGAGAAACATTAAAATACAGACAAACACAAAAAACAGAAAATATACAAAATGTGTGGTTTGTGGCTTAACACAAACTTAAGTAAAATTAGTTCTGACAGTATCCAGCATGACAAACTTCCATGGTACAAATGAAAATGGTCCAAGGTTTGAGCAGGCACAGGAGATAATCCAGGCATGAACAACACCAAGAAAAGGTAGACAGGAAGTAACATGGTGTGTAGGAAATCACGAGACCAGTCTGATGGGAAGAGACTTGAACAAGACTGAAACTCACTTTCTAAATCTCCATCTCCAAGTGGACAACTCGCAAGACACAGGTACACCGAAGTGGCCGATTTATTCAATCCATTTAATGGGGAGAACAAGTTTAAAATTTTATTGGTTTAGTTTGCCCCCAAAGCAACTATCAAATGTTGGCAGGACACAATGAAGGCTTACCTTTGTTAACATAGTTAAGTCTTTCTCTCTCACAACTACCCCACTTAGCTCCAGGTTCCTTAGCGCACACGACGCACTTACACAGCATTTAAGAGCTTTACACAACTAGAAGGTCACATCTTTATTTCTAATCGCAGGAACACGACTTCTGTAAACTTTATTTCTGTCACAACCTAAACCAAAATTATTGTAAAATGAGTGATTTAAACCATATATTTTATCATCATTAAAAAGCATCTAAAGGGCTTCCCTGGTGGCGCAGTGGTTGAGAGTCCGCCTGCCGACGCAGGGGACACGGGATCGTGCCCTGGTTCAGGAGGATCCCACATGCCGCGGAGCGGCTGGACCCGTGAGCCATGGCCGCTGAGCCTGCGCGTTCGGAGCCTGTGCTCCGCGGCAGGAGAGGCCACAGCAGTGAAAGGTCTGCATACCGCAAAAAAAAAAAAAAAAAAAAAAAGCATCTAAATAAAAAACAAAGCATCTATTCTGTGCTAAGGATTAGAAACGACTCCTGCCCTTAAAGCCTTCATTAAGGAGGGAGAGGTATAAACTCAAAATTTCAATCACATGAGATAAAGAACCATAACTTTTATGCACAGAGGTTCCTATGGAGGCAAAAAGTTATATCTAAGTGACGGCTTCACGATAACCCTGAAGTACAATCTAGAAAGATGAGAGTATGCAGAGTTGGAGTACAATGTGCATTAACTGCACAGGGAATATCTGTGCAAAGACACTCAAGCCTGACACCTGCTGGGCACATTAAATACTGCAGGTGGGGATGACTAAAGGCCAGGGGTCCAAGTGTGAGAAGAGACAGAAAGGAAAATAGAGATGCTGGCCGAAGCAAGCCTGGGAGAGAGCATGGCTTCTATCCCACAGGTGATGAGGCCTGGGGCTACCACTGGCTGAGTAGGGTGCCTCCGCTGATTAGAAAAAGGCACCCCGCTGCTGAAGGACCGATTAGATAAAGGGAGTGATCACAAAAAGCTCCCCTTCGTCAGGGCCAAAGAGCCCCATGAGGCTTGGCCGAGCACAGTTCAGACTACACGCCTCTGTGCAGAGCACACGCTGGGAGGCTAGTATGCACTAACTCGGTGTGGCCAAGCCATTAGCAGCATTATTTTAAGCGTATGTTTTTACGTTAGAAGATCACTTAAACTGAGTAGGCAGATAAACAGAGGAACGGAGCCCAGGGGCCGTGAAACCACCCAGGAGCTTCTGCCATAGTCCGGGCAAAATGTAATACGGATGAAGAAGCAAATTTAGGAGGAGGCCAAAATCTACAACTAGCCCCACTTGATGCAAGACATAAAGGAAGTTCAGTGAAGGAACTCTGAAGAGAATGGGCTCAACAATAAATTTTTGTTACATTCAATGTAAAATATGTGGCAAAATTAAGTACAGTGGCCTTTTAGGTCCCCTCCAGCTGTAATTTCTTTTGATTTCTAACTTATTACTCTGCTTAAGTAAAGTCCCTTCAGAGGTACAGAACAGTTCCTACACCTGAATGGGATGCAAAGAATGATCTGACTTCTCTTCACCAAGGGGATGAGTTGAACTGTCCTTGTAGAAGAGATAACAGATGGTGTGAACCCCAGATCCTAGAAAAACGCCAGGCACACGATAAGTATTCAGCTTTTTGAAAACAAATGAACAATCATTTCCTATCCTAAATCTTCACACCCTTCCTCTGCTGGCTACTTTCTCTCAGCTTATAAACATCCTCAAATATACTCACTTGAGAGGCCCACGCACCGCGATGAAGAGTGGCCCCCACTTGCCACAACTAGAGAAAGCCCTCGCACAGAAACTAACACCCAACACAGCCATAAATAAATAAATAAAATTTTAAAAATAATATATATACATACACTCACTTAAAAAACTCTCAGACCCATGATTCTTTGTATTGTCTTGTGGGTAACCTAAGTATCTCCCATGCCTTCAAACACCTGTCCTCCCAAAAAGCCCAGATCTGAACCTTGGGCCCAGACCCGTCTACCAGGCCCCTCTACAGCACTGAAGATCAAGTAAGATCCTCTCCCCACCCCCAATCCCTTCCTACTGTGCTCTGTATCTCACAAAAAGATGCAGCTGTAAACTGTCACCCAAGCTTGCTGCCCTTCCTTTTCTAGCTGGTCACCAGGCCCCACCCATTCTCTCTCAGATCTCCAAAATGCAGTCCAACCTTTTATAACTTAAGTGGGACCTTTAGATTACAATTCACCCTGCACCCAATCAACTGCCTTCCACATGGAGGTCCGAGTGAGCCTCTAAACCAGAAGTCCATCTTATTGTTTATTAGGGTTTCCCACAGCCTTCAGGATAAACATCCAAACTTCTGACAGGACAAACAAGGCCCCTTTATGTTTGTCCCCACTAGGTTTCCAGTATCAACTCTCATTTCTTTCCCAAACCCTGAGTTCCAGTCCTGTACATTAGTTTTGCCATATTTTCTTATATTTCTCAACCTTTGACACACTGCTCCCTCCTGCCACCCCAGGAGGTTCTACATATCCTTAGAAAGGATGGCACCTCCTCCAAGGAGCCTACCCTGAACTTTCCCTTTTAAGATTCTGTGCTCTGCAAAGGGGAAAGGTGGCGGGGAGGGATAAATTAGGAGTTTGGGATTAACATATACACACGGCTATATATAAAATAGGTAATCAACAAGGACCTACTGCATAGCACAGGGAACTCTACTCCATATCCTATAATAACCTGCACGGGAAAAGAATCTGAAAATGAATGGATATATGTATAACTGAATAACTTTGCTGTACACCTAAAACAAACACAATATTGTAAATCAACTATACTCCAATATAAAATAAAAATTAAATTAAAAAACAAAAAGATTCTGTGCTCTGCAGCACTAGAACTCACTTCTTCCAGAGAACTGACTACTGTGCTTGTGTTTACCTGCTGCCCAGTAGAAGGGGAGATTACCTAGGGCAGAAGCATCGTCTCCAGCAGCGCTTGGTTCAAACAACTCATTCAAGTGCCAGGATACTTTACACACATAACCTGCTTAATTAATTGTAAGAACCCTCAGAAAGAGTGGTTTTTAATGTCATTTTACAAGTGTGGGGATTGCAGTTCAAAAGTAACCTGCACAGGCCACAGAGAGCATAAGCCCTGGAATTCAAACCCTAAGCTGCCTTCACACCGGTGCTCTTTCCACTATATGATATGACTATTGAAAAAAAGATTTTTGGGGGCCTCCCTGGTATTGCAGTGGTTGATAATCTGCCTGACAATGCAGCGGACACGGGTTCGAGCCCTGCTCTGGGAAGATCCCACATGCCGCGGAGCAACTAGGCCCGTGAGCCACAACTACTGAGACTGCGCGTCTGGAGCCTGTGCTCCACAACAGGAGAGGCCGTGACAGTGAGAGTCCCACACACCGCGATGAAGAGTGGCCCCTGCTCTCCGCAACCAGAGAAAGCTCTCGCACAGAAACGAAGACCCGATGCAGCTAATAAATAAAACTAATTTATAAAAAAAAAAAAAAGATTTTTTTATCCTGAGACCTGTTTTAGTGGAAAGGAAATGAAGCTGGGATATATCAGTTTCCTAATCGCTTTGGCCTGTACCAGGCAAAGCCATTCAACACACCAGGTAACATCTGTGCAACCATTAACGGTGCTCCAAACCGTGCTAAGTGTTCTACATTGCAGAGTCTACAAGCATTAACAGAGAGTCCTTGTAACCGCCACGGAGAGTGGGTCCTGTTAAGCCTATGCTACAGATGAGTACACTGAGACCTAGAAGCCTTAAGGCACTCGGCCAGGGTCACCGAGCTGGCAGGAGTCCTAGGCTGCACGCCCCGTCTAGTGCACGCACACCCGGGCACTGGGCACCGGTTCTAGTGCCCAGCCTCCACCTTGCACCATCTAAAACCCCGCTTCGCAGCGCCCACACGACAGCCCCCGGAAGCGGGAACTACAAACCTGTCTCGCCCAGCTGTGGCTGGAAGAAGCTCTGGATACAGATCAGGGACAGAGGGTGCTCAGGGGCGGCACCCAGTCCAGCCCGCGGAAGCGGTCGGCGTTAAGACCAGCAGGCCCTCCCGCCGGCAGAGGCACTGAGTCCTGCAGCGCGCACAGGTCCTCACAGCGCGGGAAGAAGTCGGCTGCTGTGTCGCAGCGCAGCTTCACCGAGTGATCACGGCCCGAGCGCGGCTTCGGGGACGCTGGCTGTGGACACGATGCCCACACCCGCCTGGGGTCCCCGGCTCGCCTCCCGGCCCCTCGGGCGCTCACCTCCCGGCGGCTGCGGCCCCGCAGCGTGCGCAGGACCCGCGTCGCAGCCAGACGACGCAGGGCCACGAGCCCCAGCTAGGCCAGCCCCTCCATGCCGCGCTCCCGCGCCCCCTCCCGCGGCGAATCGCCGGCCCTTGGCGCCTCCCTCATAGCCCTACGCCCGCGGGGATGCTGTTCAAACCGGCGGCGGCTCCGTGGGGGCGGGACTCGAGGACGACTGCGCGCTCGCCGTGCGTCCGCACGCAGCCCCGCCTCACATGGGGACGCGGCCTGAGGAGCAGGGGTAGGAGCTTTGAGACTAGGGCAACGCGAAAGGTAGGAGGTGTGGAGAATTTGGATTTACAAAAAGCGTTTGTTGACTCATCCAGTGAGACATGGTTGTATCAACCATTTTAAAAGTAGTAAAACTCCCAATAAGTGTCTGTGCTCGCCCCGCCCAGGAGAGAGCGTGCACTCCGTGAGGGACACATGAGAGGCTGAGTGAACGTCTGCCTGTGGTCCCTTACCTAGTGCAAGGGTGTGTGAATTTCTGCGGTGAGCTCTTAATTTCTGTAGTTTCTGCTGACTTGACACGGTGGTTGGCAAATGGTGACGTATTCCGTGCATTCACGACATGATCGTGGTTACTAATAATTACTTTGTTCTCTCTGTGCATGTCTGTGTCCTAATATTTTCTTTTTATAAGAACACCAGTCATATTGGAATAGAGCCCACCCATTTGACCTCAATTACCTATTCAAGGGCCTTACCTCCAAATACAGTCATATTACGAGGTATTGGGGGTTAAGACTTCCACACTAACTTGAGCAGGACACAATTCAGCTGATAATAGAAGGTAAGAGTAATTTAAGCAAGTAACTATTTTTGAAAGTGAGTTGCTTAAAGATATGAATTTACTCAAGAACAAGAAGAAGTTACATAACACTGTATGTTATACAAAGATATTAAATTAATCATTATACCATCCTGTGAGATGGGCATTAAATTAGACTAAGCAAGATTAAGCAACTTATCCAGAATTGTATAGTTGGTACTTTCCACAATTTAAACCAGGCATTTTCCCAGTTCCATTCTACATTATATCTTCATTTCATTATTTGAAATGAATTTTGAGTCTTCATTTTGCTTAGTTTCTGAAGTTATATGGGGATAGAATGGAGTTGGATATTTTCAGTGACATTCACACATGGGGAAGGAAATTGAGTCCAGAAGCTTCCATGATGTTTCCATGGAGAACGCTAACAACAGAACCAGAAACACTGTTATCCTTTTGGTTCAGTCACCTTTCGTAACACACTACAAGAATTAATTTTAAGAAGCCCAATGTTTTCCAAACTTTCACCAATGAGCTCTGTGGGATCCTCTAATAATATCTAAAAGACTTCTTAGTTTCACATTCCAAGCCACTTAAGACCAGGAGTTCTGATTGTTCTTTGTGAGAAAATCAAGTGAAAATCATAGCTCATAATTTACGATGGTTTCTTCAGAGCCCAGGCAAAACCTAATACACAGTAATAATCATTGTTAATTGCATCTTTGACAATGATTAATCGGGTATCAAAGAGGTCTATAAATTGGGAGAAATTATGATCAAAGAGAAACATAGGCCACAGATGCTCAATTATTTATGAGTTTAACTTTGGTTAAGCTAATTTTCCTTCTTCTAGACAATTTCCAATTCATCTCTGCAAAGAGACCAGAATAACCACCTTCCAATACAAGATTTATTGTGTTCCTTTAATTAAGAGCCTACAGTAACTTCGATATTCACTCCACGAAGTTTTGCTATGAGAGAAAAGGAGCCATTATATTTTGTCTTGAATTAGATATGCCACCATACTTGACTTAGCTCATCTTACTGGAAGCACGTTGAGGGCAGATCCTACAGTCTTGTCTTATTACATCCTCTACAGAATAAAACCAAGGGAATCACACATAGTTACAGCTAGAAAAACACTTGTTCTGGGTTGATATTTTTAGCCTTTACCACCAAGGCTTTATCACCAAGACCTATCTTTAGAGTCTCTAAACAGAAGACCTTCTTGCCTTCCGTTTTCACATTGACTAGGAATGTAAAGGGAAGAACTGAGAAGTAGCCATAGTCTGCTAGCAGCCAGCCCACATAACCCATCTACGGAGATACTGTTTCTTTCAAAAGATATAAACCTAAGAGGAAGTCCTAGAGTTTGTAACAATTGTGCATAATAAAATTCCATGAAAACCTAGAAATCCAGATGCAGATCAGTAACATATTGGTTAAATAAGCTGTTATGTTCATGCAATGGACAAGTGTACAGACATTAAGCAGAACGAGATACTCTTTTCTATTAGATTTTCTTTTCACTGAACTCATCAGTGCTGCAAAGACAATGTTACATAATACTTTTTCTTTAAGATTATATCAGGCATCTTCATCTTGTCCTATATTTATTGCCAGTGTTACTAAAGTTTATCATTTACCTCTTTCTCTTTTAGATATATAATTTCATCTTACTATGGAAGCATTCATCAATCCCTATTTTACTATTTCATTTAAATTAGAAATGAATATTGAATTTTATAAAATATCTTTGGGGGATATTTCAAGTGATTGTATAGTTTTGTTCTTTTTTGACCTTGTTATATGGTAAATTATATTTTGTTATTTTATATTATGCTATTTATTATATATGGTATTATGTTTACTAATTACACTTATTATATTATAATTACATTATAATTAAGGTAGCATTTTGTTTCAGATAGACAAAACAACCAGTGGGATAGGAAACATCTTAAAATTAGAGGCAAGAGCATAAGGGATTTGAGATTAAAATAAAATGGACATTTTGGGTCAGTAGCAAAACTTATTCAACAAAAGTGGGAAAATATGGCTATCATTACTAAATTCTAGATACAGCAACTAGTTAAAAGTAAAAAAATAATGAAACTGTAAATGTATCAGAAACCTGGTAGACTTGAAATAAATTATTCATGAGGATCACCTTACTAAGATTCAAAGAAAAAAAGGATACATTTAATTATATAAGAATTAAAATTTTCCTCACGGCAGAATGCACTACAAAGGTCAGAAAATAAGCAAAAGAAACTGGGAAATATAGTTAGAAATAGATATGCTTTCTTTACAACTTTTGAGAGAAGCACATGCCTTTTTCTCCTTGAACCTGTTATGTGGGTATTAATCTATAATGTAAGTGCATGGTTCCTTTCCTTTAACGTGTAATGTGAGATTTAATCTATATGGTAAGTGCATGCTTCCTTTCCTTTCATCTGTAATGTGAGTGTCAATATAGGGCACTGTTTCCAAGCACAGACTTTGGATGTTCCTGTACTGGTCCCATCACTGACCATTCACAGAAACTTGCAAATGTTACTTTACTTTTCTGGGGGTTAA
The DNA here is from genome assembly GCF_951394435.1 of Stenella coeruleoalba. NCBI lineage: Eukaryota > Metazoa > Chordata > Mammalia > Artiodactyla > Delphinidae > Stenella > Stenella coeruleoalba. Next base: position 34,428,769 of record NC_137164.1, on the reverse strand, counting down.
AGTCTTACCTAAGAAATGGAAGGAAAATAGAACCTTCCCCCAGGGATAATAGAAGGCTTAAAGAAGTAAATATGTAAGTGACTTAGCACAGTGCCTAGTACAAGAGAGATCAATATAAGTACTTATCAATTTTTTAAAGAGACAGATGAAAGAAAGAAAATGTGGTGTTTTCAATCTATTGATATATATTCTTGACATTAAACTACCTTTTCATTCATTGGATGACCTAACTTGCTCATGCTTTTTCTTACTCTAGTGAACTTGGGTAGCTAATATCGTAGATCAAAATTTTTGCTTTTATACTTACAAGTAAATTTGACCTGTAAATTTCTTTTTCTTTACAGTCCTAATCTATTGTCAGTATTAGGATTATATAGACTTCATAAGATAAATAAAGGAGCATTCTTCCTTTGCTACTCTCTAGAAGTTTTTCTTTATTACTACTGATGTTATCTGTTTAATAGAAGTTTGATAGAATTCCCCACCCAAACGATCTGGGTGGGTCTGTTATTTTCTTGGTGAAAGATTGTAAACTATTGACTTAATTCCTTTACTGGTGAAAGAACTCCAGCTATATATTTCTTCTGTGTCAGTTTTGGTAAACTCTAGGAGCCAGGAAATTGTCCACTTTACATAAATGTTCAAATTTACTGGCATTTCATATGTTCTCTGCTATAACATTGTCCTGATTCTTTCTGTGTATTATTTACTTTTGTTTTTGTTTTGCTTAATCAAAGTGTGTTTTTAAAATATTTTCAAAGAATATTTTTTGACTTACTAAATCACCTCAATTTTATACTTTTTTCTGTTTTATTAAGTTCTGCTCATATCTTTATTATCTATTTTTTCTATGTTCTGAGGGTTTATTGTTTTGCTCTTCTGATGTCAATTAAAACACTTGGTTATTAATTTTAAGAAATCTTTTTAGTTATAAATAACTGAACTTTTTGAAGATTCCAGCTTAGTTGTAAGTACCTAAGGGTGAGCTCCTCCACATTGTTGCTGGCCTAAGGTTTACTTCACCCTATAGCAATGTATATATTGACATTTTTTTCCCCTCGACTTTCTGTGTTTTGCTACTTCACACTTTTCTTTGGAGAGAAGCCCTCTGAAATATCCTTTAGTTATTTTACAGCCAATAAGTCTTTAAAATATGTGTATTTTTTAAGAGAAATGTACTTATATAATTAGGCAGAAAATCTGATTTGCCATATTTTTAAAAACAGCATAATTTCACTCTTCTCCATGATTAATCTGCTGTTTTACACAACCTTTGAGTTTTTAGCTTTATCAATGACATGGACTTTAAAAATATTTTAAAGATCCTACCCAGTCTTTTAAAACATCCCTGTTCCTTTTTTCAGTTCTAGTTTTATGTATATTTTCTGCCTTGCACCTGATCATTCCAACATTCAATGGATGGCCTTGGGAATCTAATTCTGGTATTGATTGTTTTTGCTGATTCTCTCCCATTGTAGCTGATTTCTTCATTATTGTGTAAATTTAGATCATGAGCTCATGTTTAGCTAAACTTTTTCTGTGGGAAGACTATAGGCCTGGGTTGAAGGTCTACTTCTCCAGAGAGTGTTTAGTTCTGTGTTTGGAATACCACCGATCTGGGAGCATTTTAAGGTAATTTTTTACCTTCTGTTTGCAAGACCACAAATAAATTTGCAACACAAACACTGTGAACACAGATCTGGGGTTCAGAATTCTCAAGATTTCCTACCTGTTTCCTACCCAGAGCAGAGGCCAAGAGAATCTGGGCTTAGTCTCCCTTTGCCAGCAGATACATTTTTTACTGGCACACCCTTTCATTAAAGGTGAAGCTAGAATAGATAGGTTTAGTTCTAACTTCCCATCTAGTAGGGATGGAGTCTTATCTCCTGCCTCCCATGTGGTCATGGCCATTTTAACAACAAGTCTCTATGTCAGGTCAGGTGTGTCATTAAACTATGGCCTTTATTCCAAATCCAGACAGCTGCCTATTTTTTATGGCCTATGAGCTATGAATAATTTTCACATTTTAACTGGTAATATTTTAAATGGTTACTTAAGTACCTAAATAATATGCTCAATTTTGCCTCTTTGATCCACAAAGCCTAAAATATTTGCCATTTGGCTCCATAAAAACAGGATTGCCAGCTTCTGTTCTAGGCTATCGAGATCTTCAATCCACTCTTAATATAGCTATAACTCTCACAAATGTCCCCCCCCCCCTTCTTTCATGGGTCCTGGAAATTTCTACTGCACACTTCAAAAATAGACTTTCACTTAAAAATAAGTTGTTTACATTTAACCTAGCATACCTAACTCTTTTCTTTCAGGAGAGTTTTTCAAGTAATTTTGCCCACCATATTCTTCAGAGCTTCATTAATAATGGCAAAAAATTAAAACAACTTAACATTCAACAAATGGGAATTGTTCATAACAATTACAGAAGCACATACAGTAGAAAACTATAATCTGTTATTGAAACAGTGAGACATAACTAGTTTTATTTTTCGAGAACTGTTTATTTAGGTCTCTGTTGTTTAAATAAGTCTATTTGTGTATATGTATGTATATAATCATGTATTTATATACACATACATTATATGATATATTTATATAAATATGTGAAATACATACCTATACACATACCTTTTTTTTTTTTCTTTTCTGTACCTGGGCCTCTCACTGCTGTGGCCTCTCCCGTTGCGGAGCACAGGCTCCAGACGCGCAGGCTCAGCCGCCATGGCTCGCGGACCCAGCCGCTCCGCAGCATGTGGGATCTTCCCGGACCGGGGCACGAACCCGTGTCCACTGCATCGGCAGGTGGACTCTCAACCACCGCGCCACCAGGGAAGCCCTACACATACCTTTGATTTATATTTGTATACATACACAGGAATATAATTATATATATCATATATTTATATACATTGAACTGAAAACGGGTAGTATACATATATATTGTGTATAAATGTGTGTATATGTGCATGTGTAGAAAAACAGGTTGAGCGATATGTAAGCATGATTTAGACAGGGTTCAAGATTTTAAAAGTAGTTATGTGTAGGTAGTGAGATTATGGCCCATTTGATTTAAATTTTTGCATATTTTTACATCAATTGTTACGAAAAGATTCCTACATAAATAAAATTATAAATAGTTATACATACTTGTATGTGTAATGTATAATTAAAATATATATACTTTATATAAGTATTATATTTATGTAATATATTTGTCTTATAATAATACATTATGTATTGTGTTATATAGAATACTTTAAATATAATGTATTATATCAGATAATAATAATTATATATTTATATATTATGATGTAATTGTTTTATAATCAATATTGCATGATATATTAATAGAATGAACATATTAAACATATAAATATATTGCATTAGTCATATATTTTGTGTACAATATATGCTATGCAAAAATACATGTTAATATAAAACACAATTGTTATACACTAATTTAAACAGTAATATATTACATTTATACACCAATATAATATTTAATATTGGTATATGTATATTATATTTAATATATACATAGCTAATGCTCTTTAAAGCCATCTGCTACAAGAAGTAGAATGAGACCAGGAGTATGGCCAAAGCAAATTCTAAAACTATTAGATTATTTATATTCATTTATATGTCGTTTTCCTGGAATCTGCATCTGGCTATTAGAGAGCACACACACAGCAAAATCACGATAAAGTGCCCAGGAGGACATGGGATCCTTTATTTACTGGGACCTCAAAGGAAACATAGTGCTACTCAGTCCCCCATCAAAGAGCTAAGAGCAAATCTTGAAGCACCCAGTAAAAGCCAATTCAAACAAAAAAACTTTTCCACTTAAACTTGAAAAAGTTAAGTTCCCAAGCGACCCCCTACATCAACCACCGGAGCTCATTTGGCAGTAAAAACAATAACATTCAGCGGACAACAAGAAATCTAAAACAATAGTTGTTTTAACAAAAAAAAATCCAGCAGCTAATTAGTGTCTTTCCTGTTTGAAAGAAGGCGGTGGGAAGTGGACAGAAGACCTTATAGGAAAGATAAAAAGAAGAGGAAAAGGAAAATAAAAGTTTCCAGTTTGACAATCAAACTGTCTTCTGCATCCATTTCATCCCAAGACCACCAAGCCAATGTGGAGGCTTTTTCCTCCTTCCCTTTTCTTTTCATGAGACTGATCACAACCAGCACTGCAGAGTCCATTAAATTAAGAAATGCTGTTGCATACATGTGTGAATGAGCTGTGAGTAAAGTACTGGAGTAGAGGACACCTAAAGTGAAACGTCCTCATGAATGTCCACGTGGCTGAGCAGCAAGTTAACATTTCATAGATGTGCTAAAGAAGAAGAGTTGGGTTTTATTTTATTTACTTTTCCCTGGACTCTGTTGAATGACTGTCATCTACAAGTTCACGCTACTTTTTGCTGAGGATTAATGCACTGGGAGAGCTGAGAGAAAACTGAATAGTAGAGCTGTCTTTTTCTTGACCAGTTCACCTTACTTTCCCAAACTCAAAGTCTTTCCCTATTTCTTTCTCCTTTTTATTGTAGTAAAATGAACATAACATAAAATTCACCATTTTGATCATTTTACAATTCACTGTACCATTCAGTGGAATTTAGTACTGTCACAATGCTATGAAACTGTCACCACTGCCTAGTTGCAAAACATTTTCATCACCCCAAAAGAAAACCTACAACCATTTTAAGCAGTCATTCCCTATTTCCGTCTCTTCCAAATCCCTGGCAACCACTAATGTATAATATTTTCCATGTGTATGGATTTGCCACTGTTGGACATTTCGTATAAATGGAACCATACAATATGTGGCCTTTCGTGTCTGATTTCTTTCACTTAGTTGCATCCATGATGTAACATGTATCAGTAATCCATTCACTTTTATGGCTGAATTCCCTGATCCTGTTTTCTTCATACTGTTTGAATACAAACTTTAAAATATGTTGAGGGTGAAGCTCTGTTTTAATGGCACATCTATGAGGCCAATTCATTTAAAGAAGGTGAAAATGGAAATATTGTTGTGAAATGATAATCGTTGAGAAGCCTCAGCTAACTTGATAATGAAAAGTTTGGGAAATGTTGCAAAAAATTATGTGCTTTATATTAAAAGCCTTTTAAACAAGGATTCAGGAGATTGTCTTTTTCTTGAGGTAACTTAAATGAGGTAGAAGAAAATAACTGTCCTTTAAAACAGATTTTTAAAGGATTCTATTTATTCTTAATAGACGAATGGGAGTACAGGTTGTTCATATCCAATATGGACTCCCTATCCAAACACTGTTTATCATTCTAGCCACCACTATCGAATTATATTTCTTGAGAGTCATGCAGCTTAATTCCTGCATATTACTTTTTAAAATTCATCTATCAAGTCCATTAATACAGTATAAACAAGAGAAGTTCATGTTTCAGTGCAGTTCAAATATCAGGTATAAAGAACCCCCCAGTAAGGAAAAGAATCCTATATCTCTTGCCAGAATGTGGTCAGCTCTGGAGTGTTTTGCTAGCTGAAAGACACTTTTATTCTTAAGAAAATAGAGGTTGTCTAATAGGGATGAAAGGCAAAAAAATTTAAGTACTTGCTTGTGTTAAAAACAGTGCTAGGCTATCTCATACTCTATATCAGTCAAGGCTCACCATTTTACATATGTGAAAAGTGAAGTTAAGTGTTTTAGTAACTTACTAAAAGGCATGCAACCACTAAGTTCAAGCAAGAATTCAATCCCAAATCTGTCACACTGAAGTTTGAGCTAATAGTGAGATTAATAAAAATAGCACTGAATTAAAAGTTCAGAGGTATTTTTTATTTCATACTCTTTCACTAACCCTCTTTGGAGATAAATCATTTCATTTATATGGGCCTTAGTTTTCACAACTATAATAGTTGGAAGCTTGACTAGGTGACTTCTATGTAGTCTTCCAATTCTAAAATGTTCCATTAATTTGTATTCCTACAATAATTGCCATTGCAGTATATGCATGCTGCCACCAAGTAGCAGTAGAGAGTACTAGTTCCTTTTTTATCCCTAGTGGGGAGTGCATTTTGACATCAGACTTATCTGTGAATAGTACAACCTGTTAATATAACTATAAAATAACAAAATAATATGGTATTATTCCCTGTAAATCAGAAGCTTTACATTGTCTATGAATCTTGTCAGAATCACCTGTAGGTTTTTAAACATAGAGGAAATCCAGAACCCATTGAATGAGGATTTTCAGAGATGGGACTTGGGTATCTGGATGTTTGGGCTCCCATCATTTGTATATTTTATTTTATTTTATTTTTTCCCTATGTACATCATTTGTCACATCCTCTTGAATCTTTAGCAATTTCTGTTTTTTTTTAAAGTTTCAAATATTCCATAATCTTCTCCTACTTTTCATAAGGTGTATCTGTTATTTTTATTCACTCTTGTGCTTCTCCTGGTTAAAACTTCTTTTTTGGGGGGGGGCCCTACCTCATGCCTTGCAGGATCTTAGTTCCCTGACCAGGGATTGAACCCCAGGCCCCCAGCAGTGAAAGCGCCAAGTCCTAACCACTGGACCACCAGGGAATTCCCAAGACTTCTTTTTTAAATGACTTTTTTCCCACTCTAATTCATTCCTGGGATCAGTTTTATGTGGGAACATTAAACCAACCTTGCATTACTAGAATAAAGCCACTTTGATTGTGATATATTACTGTTTTACATACCATGGATACAGTTTGTGCTTTTGTTTACAAATTTTGCATACATGTTCAAAAGAGAAACTGGCCTATGATTCTATTCTTGTAATATTCTTTTTAGTTTTGATCTGAAGCTTATGTTGGCCTATTAAATTTTTGAGCAATATATTATTTTATGTTTCCTGGAAGGATTTTATGTAAGATTACCAATATTTCTTCCCTAAATATTTGGAAGAATTTACTTGGAAAGCCATTTATCCCTGGAAATCATTTTCTGTAAAGGTACTTCATTATACAAACAAGTTTTTAAGTAGATATAGATTTTTTAGATGTTTCTTTTCTTGGGTTATTCTTGTTACGTTGCATGTTTTAAGAATTTGTCATTTTGGATGAATTTTCAAATTTATAAATATAAAATTATAATTTTAACAGCTTTATTAGGATGTAATTTACATACCATAATTTAACCCTTTAATGTATACAATTCAGTGGTTCTTAGTGCAACCACTAAAAGACGTGTGTAACCATCACAACAATCCAACTTTAGATTTCTGTCCCCTCATAAAGAAACCCATTACACATTAACAATGTTTTTTGATTCTGTCAACCCTCTCAGCCCTAGGCAACCACTAATCTCCTTTCTGTCTCTACAGATTTGCTATTATGGGCATTTCATATAAATGGGACCATACAATATGTGATCTTTTGAGAGTGGCTGCTTTTCTTTACATAATGCTTTCATGGTTCATCCATGTTGTAACATGGATCAATATTTCAAACCTTTTTATAGCTGAATGTTATTCTATTGTACGGATATTCCACATTTTGTTTATTCATTTGTCAGATTGACATTTGAATTTTTTCCACCTTTTGTTTTCAGAAATATGCTTCTATGAACATTCACCTACAAGCTTTTGTGCAGACATAAGTTTTTATTTCCCTTAGGTATAGATTTAGTAGTGGAACTGCTGGATCATAGGGTAACTCTATGTTTAACACTTGCAGGAACTGTCAAGCTGTTTTGTAAAATGGCCGCACATTTTGTAAAATGGCTCAGACTGTACTTTCTATCCAGAGGTATCCAAAGCCACCTTAGGTGCAAAATGTTTAAAGTTGTCCTTTGCTGCTGCCAAAATTGTAGCCACTGTGGGCAGTCTGCAAGATGGCATCTTAGGTTTCTGAGGAAGAAGTTAGAATACACAAAGGGGGAAATAAGTGTACAATTACATAATGTAGATTTCATATTTAATTTTATGGGAAAAGCAATAATTAGTTGGCTTTTGGTTTTAAATGGAAATAGCCACTCATTGGGAAATAATTACTCTAATTTCAATTTATTTTACTTTAAATCATTCTGTGATGAAAACAGTTATCAAAAAAGGTCTCCAGAATGGAAGGAGTGCCAAGTCAGAGGTATATCACATGTTTTAATTCTCTCAGAAGAATTTTTCTTTAATGGCTTGTTTTTCTTTCCTTCTTAAAAGAAAATTATCAAGGTACTTTCTGCCATCTTAAAACTAAGTTTTTAGTCAAATGAAATGGCTTTTGTGGTTTTGAAAATGTTGTGTGATGCTTTAATTTAGCTTCCCAGAAATGCAGATTGAAGACCTTTTATTAACTTAAAATATCTTAATTTCCAATGAAGATCAAACCCTCCTAAATTACCTGTAACGTAAATGGCATATTTATCATTGCTTTCTCAGTACCAGTGGATAACTTCTCCATCGGTGAAGGAACCATGCAAAGCTGCTAGACAGAAAAAGAGAACTATAATTTTGGGAAGTGGTCGAAAAGGAAAAGCTACTATTAGAATTGGTAACTCTTTCTAATTTTTAATGCTACTAGAACTTATACCCCTTATATATCCGGTGTGCTAAAATTAAAACAGCCTTAATGGTTATTCCTTAACGGTTAATTATTTCCTTAACGGTTAGCTGTCAACATTACTTGTGTTTCTTATGGAACGAACCTAGGATGTTCCTGACAAATAGTGTTTAATATGTATTAGATATTAATTTTAATCTGATAAAGCTCTTGAAGTGACAAAATCCATATCCAGATACGAGGTCACCTTTTCTCCCTTTCATGTGGGGTCCAGGCCTTAGGAAAGAGAGGGATGCATGTGATGTGTCTAATGACAGCCCCAGAATAAAATAAATTAGGCAGAGCCCTTGGCGCTTTACAGATATGAATACATTTTATTGTCATCACAACCCTGTGGGCAGACAGTGTTTTACAGCAGCGCAGACAGGTTAGGGTCAGGTGCAGCGGGGAAGTGGGATCCGGCAGGGAAAGAACATCGGGAGAGTCGGGGGGAGGGCCAGTTCCAGGGCCTTTAGTAAGGAAACAAGAAAAATCACAGATGATAATGACTTTTTTTTCCCAAATGCAGGAATCAGTGGAAAAACTAGAAAGGATCATGTTCAGAATTGTGATCAGTTGTGTCTAAATATGTAAAAGTCAGTTACTTTCCCATTCTCCAGAAATAACACTAAAAGCAAGGAAAGATCCCATTCGCAATAGTCACAAAAATTAGTAAAAATCTAGAAGTCAGTTCAGTGTTCACCTGAAAAAGTTAGTGCAAAAGGATAGATGAATCATTTTAAACATATATGTTAACATTAATAAAATATAATGTTAACATATGATCTATTAACATATAAAGCCACTGACAGAGGGAAAGACGGATTGGTGGAAAAGTCCAGAAACTGGTCCCTGTTTACTTGAGAATTGTATTTTAACTTAGACAATTTTACAGTCTAACTTGACTTTTTGTCTAATTGACTGATTGAAGCATTGATAATTCATTTAAACAGAAATTAGATATTTGCATCACAGCATACACAAATTCTAGTCAGTCAAAAAGGTGTAAATGCAACTAAATGCAAGAAGCAAATATAAAATACAGGAGAGAATTTCGGTGTAAGTGTAGGGAGTACAGAAGCCTTCCTAAGTAAGCCAAAAAACTCAGAAGCCATAAAGTAAAAGATATTTAATTACATGAAAATTTAAAACTTTTCTACAGTTCAAGACGTAAACAAAACATAATGACAGACACAAAAGTTTGGTAGTGTATTAACATAGAAAGGTTACTGTTGATATAGAGAAGAACCCACAAATAAATGAAAAAGGATAACCAAATTTTAAAAAGGCAGAAGGTGGTTTCTACCTGTATGAGCACACAACTCAGAAGAAACACAGCTGGCTACTAGACAAATGAAGAGAGACCAACTTCTTTAGGAAATGCAGATTAAAACCATGGGATTTTCTTCCCCTCTGATGGGCAGAAATTCTAAAGACTGATAACATCTGGTGTAGATGAGGGAACAAGCACACTTTGCCTATGTTAAGTATAATAAAAGTGTTCAATTTTGGAGCGAGGTTTGCAGCGTCCATCAAAGTTCAAAACTCTCTTGCTCTTTCTCCAAAGACTTTTACTTCTAGGCACCTGCCCTCTGCCAGTACTCTGCCTTGCACAGAAGTGTGCATAAAATCAGGCACCCGCAAGTCCAATGAGGGATACTTATGTAATGGGGAAAATCTAGAGACAACCCGGATGTCCTTCAGGAGGGGTCTGATGAAGGAAATTAGGATCCATCGGTGGTATGGAGTAAGATGTGTGTGGAGAACAGGGAAGGTCTGTGAGCAAACTGGGAAGATGAAATGATACGTCATCAGGTCAAAAGGAAAAAGAGCAGGTGTAGAAAAGGACATGTCTATTATTCCAGTTAGAAACCCACAGTGTTTGTATTTGTAAATACTATATATGTATATATGTACATATGGAAACACGCATATATACACGTATACACATTTGTGTATCTGATCCTGAAAATGCACAAAATGCTGTTAAGGGCAACCACCTCTATGGCAGGGAATAGATCTTTATATTTTTACTCTAGTTTTCCTAATCGTGTGCAAATTTAATTTTTTATTTAAAAGTTAGGCAGTCAGGAGAGGCCTAGTGACTCTTTTGTGGGCTTCTCTCACCACAGGATGCACTCTTCGCGCCCTTGTTGTTTCTGGTTTGTCTTTTGGAGCAGACACCACTGAAACGAGCGTCTTGTCATCGCTCGCCAACTGCCTGCGGTTTTCTTGTGCCCTCCTAACCCTCACCACCTTTGTGAGATGCTGTTTCGCGCTGAGGTGGTGCCTTTCCCCTCACACACACCCCTCTGGTACCTAGGGGAGTCCCGGGGTTTCTCAGTGGGCATTCTAGAATACTCATCCCAGAGATGCAGTGGGTTTTTAAGCCACAAGCATTTGGGGAAAACTCTGTTCCTGTATGAATTATCCTCTTGGGAGTTCACGATTCACCGGAGCTCTTGAGATGCTCTAGGAAGTTGAGTCAAGAAACCCGTGTAGCCCTGTTAGTTCAGGATTTCCTAAATTTCTAGGACTGACTGTGGCACTGCTTTTCCAGTCACAACCATCCTTATCAGCTTCCCTGATAGACTCCCTGGGGAGCGCTGCTCAGACTCTTGCCTGGAAGCTTTGTAGTCCCAGGATTACCTGCTGCTTCCACACCCACCCGGCCCCCTGCCAGCGCTCTGTCAGCCTCGCACCTTCTCCCTGCCCCCCAACTCATTCAGGCCACAGGCGCTGCCCTTGCTCTGGGATTTAGTGATAACGCCTGGGAGCAGTGGCCCAGCACAGCCCACGGCAGTGCTCGGTGTGGCTCACAGGGTTTAAAACACACAATTTGAGCCCTTACTGGAACATGGGAAGATGATTTAAATCCAGATGTCTTATTTCATAATCCCCGTGTCTCTGAAAGTGGGAGAAACAGACTGGGAGGGCCGTGTGTTTCAAGGAAAGGGAGACTGTTTCTCTGTGGAAGTAAAGAACGGGCCCTCACAGTTAACAGGTAACGTAGGGAGTTTGTGCTGAGTCTGTCATGTTGGGCCTGTTATACTCATTTATATGACTGTTGGGTCCCTATTGGCATTTGCATTTACTGCCCAAGCTTGAAACTCCCCAGTGTCCCTGTCTTGGTCACGAGCCCTAATTCTGTTGACCTAGAAAGTTCTTTGTGGGAGCTTTCTAGCAGGCCTCTCCCCCAGTGTCCCCAACCTCCAGCCCCTGTGTCCTAGTGCTTTTTCTAAAACGCACAACTCCTTGTTGTGCAGACCTGATTGCTCCTTGTTGCTCCAGGATCCGATCGATCCAGTTTCCAGGAGAGCGTGTCCGCAGGGCCCTCTGCGGTCTGCAGTCCTGCCCCCAGCCAGGCACCCAGCACCCCAGGTGCTGCAGAGAACTTGCTGGTGTCCCCCGTGCCTTGGCAGAGACAGCTCTCTGCCAGATGCCATTCCTTTGTCTCCCCCTGTCCTGACCCCTCCCACCTCCCTTCCTCTGAAACCATCAATCTTCCCTCAGGCAGAGGTACTTGCTCAGTTCTGTGCTTCCACAGCGCTTGTCCTGTGGAATTTGAATTCCCTCCACAGCCGTCTTGCTAGGTTGGGAGCAGCCGATTCCCCTTCATCTTTTTCTTCCTTCCCTCAGCCCCACAGCAGGGACACTCTCGGGCACCGTGCAAATTTAATCTTCAATTTCTAGTTGTTATGACACTGTTGCTGTGATGATACGATCTACGTTCACAGTAGGATGGGTAAATGTGCGGGAGATGACTGTAAATACAGATTCTTTGTAAATCCAGGTTCCTAATTCTTCCCCCTTTTAATATTTTTTCCCCTTAAATCATGTGTCCTTTTTGCTGCTCCAGCTCTATGATTGGACTGTCACCCGGGGAGCCTGAGGCAGCACAAAATCAAAGAGGTTAGACACTAAATTTTTAATGTAAATGTCAACCAGGATACCTACTAGCTGTGAAAAGGGGGCCCCAGAATTCAGCCTCAAAGCCTATTACCAGATACTTGGTTTCCCTGCTTGTGTCTCTTCTGTCTGTCGACGTGCACTTGACTCCTATTAACTTTAACAGGAATTATATGTGTGCCCTGAGGGGCGAGCATAGCTTTTAATGGGGGCTTCCTCACACTGCTTTTTTTGCTGATTACTTTTAATGAATCCCACCCTGTAGAAGTGGAATAATAAGACAGGATGTGCTTGAGAAAATGGAGAGAGTTATTACATATTTTCCTTGTAATCCAGAATAGCATGTCAGATCTTCTTCAGTTAGTCTCCTTTGGTTGTCAGTGGAAGATAATTTTGGCTTGCTCACTTACCAAATCAGAAACTGAAGTCAAATACTAACGTATCCTAGATGAAACATGACCCATTCATTTTTGAGAGTCTGTATGAGCCCTGTGCAAGTTGCGGAGAATGAAAAGACAAATTTATTGACTTCAGTAGATATTTACATAGCATTGAATGTGTTCCAGATGCTGTTCTGAATTCTATCAGTTATCTACTTTTGCATCATAGAACACTTCAAGACAGTGACTTAAAACCACAGCCATTTCTTTGGCTCAGGATTCTTTTCAGTCAACAGGTGGGGCTGGGCTCAGTGGGGGTGGTTCCTTCTGTTGGTCTCATCTGAGATCACTTATTCAACCAAACTCATCTGGTGATCCACCTAGAGTCTAAATGGCCCCCCTCATCTGGCAGCTGGCAGCTGTTGCTGGCTAGCTGTTGGCTGGGCCTGTTATTTCCAGCAGGCTAGCTCGGGATTGCTTACATGGCAGTGATGTTTTAAGAGTGCAGGTATAGAAGCCACATGCCCCTTGAGGACTCAGCTTGAAAGTTGCACAGCGTCACTCCTGTTGCAGTCTCTTGGTCAAAGCAAGTCCACAAGGCCAGCCCAGATTCAAAAGGTGTGGAGTACAAGACCCCACCCCTTGCTGGGAGGGCTGCAGAGAATTTGTGGCCATGTAGTCCTCACATCAGAGAGGCACAACAGAGAGATTTAGTAACTTGTTCAAGGTCACACAACTTGGGACAATACAGTGTTTTAAGTGCTTTGAAAGCTGCTGCTCATTATTTTAAAATCTTACCACCACTATTTGGACCAACTTATTTTTTTTCTCTGCAGTCTTGTAGAGAAAGGGTCATTCACATTGCTGTGTGGCTGCCATGGGTTGGAAGCTTCATATATGTTATACCACTAACTGTCATAACTAGTATGAAATGGAGATATTATTATTATTCCTAATATTCAGATGAGGAAACTGAGGCTCTTGGAAATTAAGTCTGAGTCGTATAAGGGAATGTTAAGTCACTGTTCCATATGCAAGAGTGGTGTCCCTAAGTAAATTATAAATGTCCTGTCACAGATCTTTTTTTTAATCTCTTGTTTGCATCTGGAAAATGGTTTTTAAAACTTTTCTGTTGCTGTGTTAATGGCAGTTGCACATTGCAGAAAAATAGCTGGAAGAAGAAACATGTTTTTCAGATGCCCAGTGGAGCCCCAGAATAGAAGGAAGATGAATATTCCATTCCACACTGGCAACACCAAAGGAGATGATGCTTTAGAAAGAAGACTTCTCGACAAAGCTCTTGAACTCAATATGATCTCCCTGAAAGGGCATAGGTGAGTACATGTCCCATCCAGAAGCTTGTCAGAGAATTGGTTTAGTTTTCAGGCGCTGAAGGAGACACATCTAGGAGCCTGCCCATCCTGGAGTAGCAGTTATTGTAACTAGTTGGGAAAGACCGTTTGTTACAGGGGTGCTCCTGCTGCTGCTTACAGGCCCCTTAGCGCGACTCCATGGCCGGGAGCATGGGGGGGGGCACACCTTCTAGGAGCTTTGGTCAAAATTTCCTTTGAAAATCTCTGCTCTGACAGTACAAAGGGTGCCATCCCATCTCTGGTGCAGCTGGCACAGCCTGTTCAGTGTAAGAACAGACACTGCTGCTCCCCCGAACGTCAGAGACAGTAGTTAAATCTGTCAGCTCCATGAAAAATGTATGTTCTCATGCATGAGAATAGCTGCCCGCTCCCTGCTCCTCGCACGGCAGGCTCATCGAAGAGTTGAGCTAACCTAGGTTACCTGTGAGCGTGACGGTCCTTCACTGCGTTGGAAAGGAATTTTCTAATGACTGAGATGTGTGACACTCCTGGCCACCTGCGGGGGCTTTCAGGTGGGAGGTTGGACACGATGGCCTCAGGTGCCGTGACTCTCGCAGGAGGTGGTGACGGGAAGGAGGGTCGTCCTGATGATCAACCAGATGTTCCTGTTCTTAACGGCTACATCGGTGGTTCTTCTGGGTCCGTGGGAGGGATTCGGGCCTCTCTGCATAAGGCTGTCACCATCGAAGATGTCAGAAGCTGGCAGCCTTCATGAAGCATTTTTTGGAGATGCACCAGCTATGAGCACATCCTAACCAATATACACTCTGCCCTTGAAGGTGTACAAAATTGAAAGTCACTTGGGCATGTCTAAAAAAAACTAAACACACACAGTATTTTTCTCGAATGAACATACTTATGATAGATTCTCTTCTTTTTCCAGAGAACAGCAAAACATCCACAGCTATCCCAAGCTGTTGAAACTTAACCTTAATTCTGACTTGAACTGGAAGCTTTTAAAAAGTCTTCTGTTGCTTTTCTACCAAATTCTAGCTACTGTTCTCTTTGCTACTACTTTTTCTGCCTAGATCTCATATTCAAAGCTGCCTGTGGGTTTAAGTATATGCAAATTGCAAGTTGTTGTTTTTAGAGACAGACACACAGCACGGAGGGTGGGTGGGGCCCTATAGGTGCTGAATTTTGATCCTTTGCAAGATGACAGCAGTGCGGTCTTCTGGACTTTCTTTATACGGTTATTCTCATAAAACGATAAAAGTGACTTACTATATGTTTATATAGCAAGGTCTGTTTTTAATACCAAATAGTTTATATCTCTATGCATTTATATCTCTGTGCCTTTATATTTCTAATAATACGGTTCTTGTTGGTATATGTTGAGACTTTGAGAATTTGTTAGGATCCCTGACCTTGTGCATTAGAGTGTTACGTTCTCAACAGTTGTGTGCCTCCCATTCCCCCTCCCCTCTCCCTTTTTAAGCTGCTTCACAAGATTTAGAAGCTCCCTGATTCACTTTTACTTTCCTTTCAGTGGGTAGAAGAACGGTTGGTTGGTTGGTTGGTTGGTTTTGTTTTTCAGTTATGCTGTTAAACTAAAAATCTGTGTTAAATTCCCTTACTGTTTCTTCACGTGACTGTTCTCTTTCTGGTGTTTGACCAGTGATGCCGTGAGCTTGGGAAGATCTTTGCTGAAGAGTCTTTTCCCCTACTGTTCATCCATTGTCAGTGTTTTATGTTGACCGTGTGAAGGACATTAAAGTCCTAAAACATCTAAACCTTTGTCAATGAATTTCTTTACATGCTTTTTAGACAGATTGTTCTTTTAAAATCTTTATGCTGGGAAAACTTGAGTCTAAAACTAGCATCCGTGAAGGGTATTTTGTTCAGAAAGGTGTAAGACTTGAGTTCTGCACATCCATGTTTTTAATGATTCAGCATACTGGTACCTTTCCGTTGGCTTTTGGAATGGACATTATCAACAAACCACCTTACAACCCAGCTCACGGTATAAAGTTGTATGAACTTTGTCCCACTTAGGCTGGAAACATGTCACTAGGACAGTTTTGAGCTATCTTCATGTTTCGTTGGATTGTGTAATGAGGACTATACTGATCTTTCGTCCCAGCTCTGCACCAATTAGTTGGGTTAGTTGGGTTTCCTGCTTAGGGCTAAACCTTGCCAGTCTTGGTTCTCTCATCTGTAAAAAGGAGGATTGAAATAACTCCCCCACTTACCTCAGGGATGTTTGAAGAGCTTAAAACAAGGGCTCAGTGCAGGATGTGACTGTTTAAACACAGTAAATGTTTCAACAGCAAAAGCCGGCCAGTCCATGGACGCCATCCGAGTGTTCACATATAATAGTGCTCAGAGTCTATTTTGCCTCCTTCCTCATCCATTCATATGATGGTTACAAGTCCCTGCGGTTTGTACCGGCCCCATATCTCTTGAATCTCCACTTATTTCCATTCCCATTGCCACAGCCAGCTCTGTCATCCCTCAGCGGATCATTTCAGCAGCCTCCTCTGCCCCCACCTGCCCCTACCAGCACAGCCAGTTGAACCATCACTTCCCCTTCATGCTCCTCCTTGGTTCATAAAAATCCCAGACTTCTGAGCCCAACGGTCACAGCTTTGTGGTGTCTGGTCTGGCTTCGTCTTTCTTGTGTTTCTGGTTCTTGGAATGTGGCAAGCATATATGCCCATGCTACGTCGGGTAAGCCTGGAGTTTCTGCCCCCACTCAGCAAGACTGAAGTTCCTTCAAGACACCTGCCAACCTCCTGACCTTGTTTGTGTCTCCTGCATTGGAAGGATGCACTTTTCCTTTGTTCTTATAAGCGTGACCCTTTTATCCCATCACAGCACCTCCATTCTGTGTTTTCCTGTGCCGAGGGTGTCTGCTTACGTGCCTTCCCCATCAGAGCAAGGAACAAGCCCTGTTTCTCCACCTCCATCACCTGGCATCCTGCCTTGCCCTTAGGACGTGCTCAACGACTATCTGTTTCATGAATGGAAAGGCAGGGCTTCCTGAATTTCGCAAACAGCCTACAGTAAAGGCAGAGGTACAATCTCACATACGTGGTTGTTTTAATTTTTCAAAAGCTTACTATATAATTTCATTTTTAACTGAAATTTAAAATCTTGGAGGGCTCCCAAACTCTTCTTTAAATATGTGTGAAAGCGTTTGGAAAACGGTGAGCAACTGCATTCATACCAGGACAAAGTGTAGTCACTGTTGTCTGGAGCACAGATCGTTGGAAGATACTCACTGAGCGCAAACCTTGACCTTTGAATGTCTCCAGTGAATGGATGTCAGTCTGCTGACCACGTGGAGAGAGGGGAAGGGCAGATAAGGATGCAGGCCTCGGGTCTACAGGCTGCGGGAGCCACAACTGGCCAGTCTTTAAGGTTAAAAGCAAAGTGGACAGACAGGTGTCTTTCAGGCCTTGGGATACTGTGTAAGCTTTGGTGGCCTCATGTTCCTTCAGATCCTCCGGAGTGTCCTCCTTCTTCTCCCAAACTGTTTTTGTTTATTTTTCTCTTTCAAAATTTGACAGCACATAATCATGTTAATACCACCTAAGTGAGAAAAAACAGATTTGTTCCCTCGTTGCTTATGTTTACCTGCACACACTGCTTCATCCCCATCACTGTGGCTCTGTTCTTTGCCTGCACAAGAAACAAAATTGTTCTGTTCTGCGCTAGTCTATGTTTATCTCAACATCTTATGCTGTCTCGTCACAACTTAGCAGATGCTGGAAGGTTTGGCAAGCCCTTAGGTGAAGTATGTTATGTAACAAATAATTAGTCCCTTTTTTCCCCTTTAGAGTTTAAGGAGCCACTCAGACCCTGTAAAATGGCCAAGACCCATTGATAGTTGTCCAGCTTTGCCTAAGGCCCTTGCAGGTCTGGCCTTGTATCACTCTGGGATTAATGTTTCTTTTACCGTTTTCTTTGGAAGGAAAATAAAATGAGGAAGAATTTTCTTACATTTGATCGGAATGAACATAATTAAAAAGTGAAATGCTACTGCATCTGCAAAGAAATAATCACTTTACTTGCAAAGAAGATTCCCTGCCTCTGTTAGTAATTGGGCTCTTGGTAATTTAGAATCAGAATCCATGACAGCTTGTGATGAATTGGCTCCTTTTGGGCTAAAGAAGGTAAGAAGTTCTAATTACCCTGGAGTATTCCAGAGTGGGTGGAAAAGCTTGATCAAAGAGATATTGGGAGAGATATAGAAAAGCTAGCAGTGAGCAAAGATTCATTGAATTTCTTTTTAAGAATCTAAAGAATAAAATATTTCATTTGTTGTGACAAAAACAAGAGCCGGTGATATTTGAAATCCCAGAGCAAATTGGATTTTCTAAGAAAATAGGGAACTGGGCCTATGAGAAAAGTTTTACGTACCCAGAAGTCCTATAGTTAGGTTATAGAAATTGGCCTTCCTTACTTGTTAGCACACGAGAATACTGACAGCCTTGCGCCTCACTTGGGGAAAAGTATGGAATTCATACTTTGAGCGTTTAAATGTATAAGTAATTGGCACTAAGTTTAAGGCAGTCCAAAATGTTTTATTCAAATGAAAGCATACTTTAAGTTAGTAGAAATGTACTCAGGTTCCTAATGAATGAATCTACTGACCCAATCCCTTTTGGTATGCTAGCCTTTGTTTCTCTTCAGATTGCCAACAATTCCTGAAGAATAGGCTGGATTTTAGGTTGATGCATTTTATTTTAAATGTTGTGTGTTGATTTTATACATCTATATAGATGTAGATATATAGTTATAGATACAACTTCAAACTGAACGAAAAATTGCAAGATTAGTACAAAGAACTCTTGTATGTGCTTTACCTTGATTCACCAATTATTAATGTTTAGCTTTATTTGCTTTGGCATTCACTGTCTCTCCATATATACATGTTTTTTTCTCCTGAACCCCTTAAGGGTAAGGAGACATGTGCCCTTTTCCCTGGAAATAGTGATTACTTCCTAAGTGAAAGAACATTTTCTTACCAAACCACAGCACAGTGGTCTAAGTCAGAAATTTAACATTGATACTGTTGACTGATCTACCATCTATATTCAAATTTTGCCACTTATTCCAGTAACATCCTTAATGGCTAATTTTTTCAGGCCAGGAACCAGTGTACAATCATGCATTGCGCTTAGTTCTCATGTCATTTTGGTCTAAGTATGAAATAATTCTTCAGCCTCTTTGTTCTTCATATTATTGAGAGTTTGTGACGAGTATAGGCTGTTGTTGTGTAGAATGATCCTCATTCTGGGTTTGTCCTCTGTTTCATCATGGTTGTGTCATGTTTTGTGCTTTGGATGGGGTTCCACAGAGGTGATGGTGAGTCTCTCTGTGCATCCTTACCAGAGCCCCCTGATGGTCATCTGTCTCATTAGCATCTTGGTTAAGGTGGTGCCCACGAACTTTCTCCACTGTCAAGTTATTATTTGTCTCTTTTAGCTAATAAGTAATTTATGGGGAGATATTTTGAGACTCAAAGTATTCTGTTCTTCATCACACTTTTGAGTTACATACTGGTCCATAGAACAAGCAATTCAGGTGGTTTTATTTGATGAAGAAGGTGAAGTGATTCTTAATGCTTACTTTCCACTAGTAGTTTTACAAGCCACTCTTCTCTCTCCCAAAGGAAAAAAAATTGCTAAAATATAAGCAGTGGAGGTGTGCAGAACAGTTCACTGACAAAAGGCAACCGTTGGAGGATATATATTCCAGGAGCTCTGAGAGTAACAAACATGTTTTGAGAATGTGAATAGTAGTATGGGCAAGTGTGCTTTTTGGTGAATCAGGGAAGGAGGAAAAGAATCCCCTGATCAGGATATAGGGACCAACTTGCACACTTTTCCTTCCCTGTCTTGTCAAGGTTGTTTATTTCTCAATAGTTGTAGAAGTACAGCCCTTTGGCCACACAGACCTTTAATCTAATAACCAGATCATGAACCACATAGCCTGATTATGCTTTAAAAGATGTGATATATATAAAAACCTGAAGTTAAAGTTGCTTCTAATGACTCTAGCCCAGCAGAATAGCCCCGAAGAGAAAAGTAAAATCTTGGCTTCCATCTAGCCGGGTGAAAAGCTGTAGGCATCCCGAGAAATGAAAATTGATGTTGAAATGTAAGAAATGTAGGAAGTTACAGGTCATTCTGGGGGGAAAAATAATGATTTTATCCAGCAGAGTAAAAAGCAGCTAGAGGCTGAATCATTCTTTCTTGTTCCCTTTCCCCAGTTTAAAACCATAGTTTCTTTAGGTTGAAAGTCCAGGGGTTGAAGCAGAAATCTTTAGGAGTTCTTAGAAAATGACAGGTGAGCAGGTTAATAACCTCAGGTAGGAACAATTCTGCTGTAAAACACACTGGGGAAAATACTCCTGAATTTCTGATGAATTTAAATCGAGGGCAGTCTAACATATTTTCTAAAGAACTATGTTCAAATTAAGGCTCTGGCTGATGTTACCCAGTCGCCTCCCCCATTAAGCCATCTCCAGTTCTCCCAATGGCATATTGTTCAAGATATGGTGTCTTCTATGAGCAAGGTTCTTGTGTTTTCGGGGGCAAGATATATCAGTTAGGATTTTGTTGGTCACAATACATAGAAACCTTGGTCCCAACTGGCTAAAGCAAAAAAAAAAAAAAAAAATTATTGCTTAATGTAACTGAACAGTCCAAAGACAAGCTCCAGCCAAGATCTGGTTTACTCCAGAGGCCCATGTTGTGTATTCTTTGGAGCCAGCTTTCTGGGACTCTGCGTCTTTGTCCTCCTTCGTGTCATGCTTCATGACAACCACATTGGGGACATTGCCTCTTCAGAAAAGGTCTGTAGCTCTGCTTTCCTCGCCAGAGTGTCCAGCCTCACTCTGCTTGGGCTGCCTTAGGTCAGGTTCTCATTCCTATGCCAATGAGTAAGACCTGGAGGAAGGGACATGCTAACTGGCTGGAATACAACAGGACCCATCCTTGGAGCTGGGTAGGTGGCCAATCCCACATAAACCATATAGAAGCCTGTGCAGTTTGCCAAATCAGTTCTGATTTTTGTTTCCCTTATGGAGCTTACAGCTTCATCAGGGAGGCAGACAAACAAATAAGCAAATGGATACAAGATATGAAGTGAAGGAACAG
This sequence comes from Stenella coeruleoalba, assembly GCF_951394435.1. NCBI lineage: Eukaryota > Metazoa > Chordata > Mammalia > Artiodactyla > Delphinidae > Stenella > Stenella coeruleoalba. Next base: position 34,407,429 of record NC_137164.1, on the reverse strand, counting down.
AGCTGTGAGAGTAAATGTCAGGGAGACACAGTCCAGATGGCGAAATGGGAAGTGACATTTGAGTAGAGATCTGAATGGTTGAGCAGGAGTTAATCAAGAAAAGAGGTTAGGGAGAGACAAAAGCCACGTGAGCATTTGGGGGAACATTTATCACTTTACTTTCTCTTAGGAGCATTGGTGTGTGATGCTCAAAATATTGAGCAACCAGTATGGTACCCTGAAGAGGGCAAAATTACAAGTGGCCAAAGGAGGATGACTACAGGAAAGCACCACCTTGCCGTAGGTGGCCACAGATGAGTGGCCCACTGATGGCGTCTGAGGCCCACAGGGCTAGGCCTTGGGCAGAGACTGTTAACCAACTAGGATGGAAGTAGCAGATAAGTATATAAATAACTGGTATGGTAGCAGAGGCGTGTACCTGCTGGATTTCAAGCCTGAGTGTACCCCCTTTTTTTCTGGGCCTCTCTCCACTGTTTACTGACCACCAAACCTTACCTATGCGATATTCAATAAATGTTGACTAAACATATAGATGACTATATTGATAGCATGGGAAAATTATCTACATTCATGCCTGATTGATATTGATAGAAGATTTCGCCCCAGAGCAAATTAGCAAATGGTTCCCTAGATTCCGCAGAGCATGTCAGACGTTGATTTTCAACTAGAGCCTTCTGGGATTTGAATCAGCATCTGCCTGAGGTTTGCAAGTTGAGGGGAATCTCAGCCTGGAGACACATGTTGATTCCACGGTACAGTGTTGGAAGCCCGCACGGAGTAATAAACTTATAGTTGTGTTCTTTTTCAACCATTTAATACTTATTGACTTAATGGGCACGTTAAAATAAAATCATGAGATGAAGCCTTAACATCTTGATTCCTGTCTTTTCTTGAAGGGGGAGAAAATTTGGGCCTGCATTTCAGCATAGAGGTTTGTCTGCAGCCAGTAGAGGCTGCCTCTTTAGATGGTGTGCTCTAATTTGCCTTTCTTCCACCTTTCTCACTTTTCTCATATTTGTTACGTACTTGTCCTTGGGTACCGGGTCTGAAAATAGCTAGATTTAAGCTTTCTATTAGGAAACCATCGCAAGGTAAGAAGAGTATGATGATCCTTGGTATCACCCTTCTGGCCTTTTCCACTGTTTTAACCCCAGTAGCAGGAGCATAAACTTTCCAGCTGTGTGAAGGACTCAGAACTGAGCCAGAGCAATCCCCAAACCAGCTGAAGTTAGTGTGTTAGCTTTGTGCAGGCTGAAAGCTTTAAATAATCATTTCCAGTCATACCTTCTGGTCATTTCCCTTTAGTGTACAGTTTCCACCTCCAAGTTCTTCTCTTACACCCTGAGAGGCTGGCCCAGAACTAACCTAGGAGCCTCCACTTGGGTGAGTAATTGTCATTAGCCTCCCTTTAGTCTCTTAAGCATCTCTCCTGTTTAGGGCTGAAGTCTAGTTCTATACGATTTCAAGTAAAACTCCCATCCGCAAGTCACTGATCCATTCCTCCAACCTTACCTAGTTAGTTAACAAAATGGGGAATTGTATTGACAAGATCATTATCCTTAAGCGATTTGGAGGCTAGTTGGGAAATTAAAATGTCTACATGCAATTGTCATACTCTGGGACAAGTGCCTGTCAGGTATAGGGTTGCAGATAAAATACAGGACACGCGGTTAAACTTGCATGGTTTATTTCTTAAATCTGATAACCCTACCACCGGGGAAAGTGTTGGGTGCAAGGGAACACAGGTGAGGAGGACCAGGAAAGTCTTCCTAGCAGCATTGCCATTGAGGCCAACACGAGAGGGGTTAATTCAGAAGAGGTGCAGGATAGGGGAGGGCTATGTGAAGACAGAGAATAGCATGTGTGAAGGCCCTGACTTGAGAGGTGCCCCAGGAAATTCAGGGGCCTGAGGTTCAGGGTGTGGGAATGTGGAGGGTGGAGGAGTATGTCAGGGGAGGGGAGACTGGAGACGCGATGAAGTCCTGCCATGGAATGTGGACTGGATCCTAAGCACAACGGGCCAGCCATTGTAAGGCTTGAAGCGGCAGAGTGACGTAAGATACGCATTTGAGAAAAACCTTCTGGCTGGAGTGTAGTGACTGGTTAGAAGAGGGAGTCTGGAGACAGGAGAAAGCAGAGCGGTGCTTGTTGCAGTAACGATAGTGAGTGATGGCAGTGACTTTGAGGAAGAGAGAGGAATGGATGAGCTACTTAGAGGATGGATGGGTAGATGTGGGAGATGAGGGAAGAGAAAGGTCGCGCATGAAGATGGTTCCACTCAGTGGGACAGGGGAGGTAGGGAGAAGTGGATACTGTGCTGCCATTTGCCTGTTTGCCTCAGACCGGCTCCCTGCCTTTCCACTGCTCTGCTCCGTGTCACAGGGCTGATCCTGCAAACCCCATCGCCCAGATCTCCTCGCCAACTCTTCCAGGTACGTTCAGCCAATGGAAAACATTGGCCAGAGGTTGGAGGGCAGGGGGAAGGGAGAAGCCAACGTATTTTTCCCTCGCCCTCCTCTCTCTGTTCGGGCAGCTGCAGCAGGACTGGTGGCCGCTTTGCTCTGAGTGGCTGACCCACCAGGAAGCCACTCCCTCTGTGCCTCCAGCTCCTGCCTGGCAGCTGTGGCAACACCACTTCCTTCTTTGCCCCCCAGCCCAGCAGTGGGGTGGGTGTGTTTTCTACTGCTGTGACTCTCTGGGATGTCTCACCATCCCATTTGGCTTTTTAGCTGTTTCATCACCATATGAAATTTGTCGTATTGAACTACCTGTAACGGGGTGTTTTTCTTAGTGGACATTCAGTAATATGGACGTGTTGGATTTGAGGTGCCTTATGAGACATTTAAATGGAGATGTTTTACAGGAAGTCATATGTTGATTGAAAGGTGCAGAGAGTGGTCTTAGATGGAGACAGACTTAGCTGGTAATTGAAACTAAGGGAGAGGATGAGGTCCTTCAGGGAGATGGCATAGAGGATGAAGAGCAGAGAGCCTAATACAGAGCCCCAGGAATTACCCCAAGGAAGATGAGCTCAGCAAGACACTGGGAGGGTGCCGAGAGACAGAAAACTGTCAGGAGGGTTGGGTGGCGCAGAAGACAAGGGAAGAGATTTTCAAGACAGAGACGTTGTTTAAGATCTAGCTCGGCTTGGCGGTCACATAGATAAGGATTGAGAAGTAGTCCCCTGGACTTGTCAACGGAGAAATCATCGGGGGCTTCAGGAGATCAGTTTCATGAGAGTAGTGGGACAGAAACCAGATCGCAGTGTAGAAGAGAAGGGAGCACTGGGGGCAAGTCAAGAAATTGATGGCAAAGGAAAGAAGGGAGGGGTGGATGAATGAGAGGAGAATAGAATGGAGGAGGGCATTTCCTTGTGGCTCTTTAATCTGGCTGGGAGGGGCCAACAGAGAAGGAGAGCATGAAGATGTAGGAAGAGAGGATGGCATCCCGAGCCCAAGGAGGACTGGACCCTGTCTTCAGCTCCCACCAGCTGGATGTTCCCTTCCTGTAGCTTTCCACGGAGGCTGTGGAAGTTGCCCCTTGCCTCCTTGTATCAGCTGTCCTTGATTCGTTCGTCCTTTTCTTATTTCTCAGCACATCTGGGTCATACGTTATGTGAAGACAAACAAATCACCACTGCTGGTTAATTTTCTTGAAAAATCCCCCAGACAGGTACCATTTTGGAGAGCTACATATTGTGCCTCAAAAAGCCAAAGTAGCCCATTTTTCCTCTCTCATTGGGAGAGATTGCTGCTTCTTGGAGAACCCGATGAAGAGGGTGACTCGCACTTAGGAATAACGTTGCTTGAAAAGTGCAAAAGGGGAGGTAGTTTGGCTATTAGTGTCCTCTGAAGCTTGAGACTTCCTGAGATATGGCAGACTCAGAGCTCCCATTTCCCTCTGAACCTGGACTATGAGCTCATCAAATGAGATGGTAAATAAAGTCACTGACATGGTTTAAAGGATAATTTTTTTCTCTCTTTTTCATTCAGAGCAAATTTAATGGAATTTGTGTACAACATATGGATGAAATATCCATACGATGGGGCTTGATCATATCCTCATGATTCCCCTTCCCTTTTCTACATCTGGCCCCTTTAGCTCTGCAGACTTAACCCCACACCATCAATCCACCCAGTCAGAATGCTGAGCATGTCTTCCTACTTTGCATCTGGTGGTTGTCGTCACCTTGTTCTCCACTACTGCCACCTGCAGTAGCTGTTAGGTCCACGGAGGTTGGTTCACTGTGAGCAAGTAACTGTCAACTCCATGGACAGGTGGAAGTGACTTGGCAGCCGGAATGAGCCCACCCTGAGTTAATTATACCAATGAGGGTCAAGGAGAATGGGGATGCAGATGGTCTGCAGAGCCCCGGCAGTTCTGAGACACATGCTCCTGGATCCACACGTTGCTCCATATCCAGCCTTGCCTTTCTTTGTTCTCTCTCTTGACTCCATCCAGGTTTCCGCTGTCCTTGTCCCTTTGGGGGAGGGAGGCCAGTACCAGCCCAGGTGTAGTCCCCAAATGCTTCCTACTTCCAAGGCCTACGCAGGCTTGTATATCCACTTGCTTGGGTTCCCCTGGTATTCGTGATAACAAGTTGAGTGGTTTCTGCCCTAGGCTTTCTTCTCTGGCATCCTTCCTTGCTGAAATGTCAGAGGAGGCCATTGAGAGGGCATGACCCCCTCCCCTGACCGTGGAATATACATTTTGCCCACCGTTCCCACAGGGGGAACCATTTTCAAAAACTCAGCCTTGAGAGAGTAATGTGTTCTTGAGACCATGTGGACAGTATATGTGACTGAACCCTGTTAAGGTCGCTGTGTAAACTCAAGATTCTGGCGGGTGGGTGCTGAGATCTATTCATCTTTCAGTTGACAAAGGCAAGCCTTGTAAGCAGGTTCCCTTGCTTGTTAAAACTGCCACTGACTAGTCTGGGGCAGGCTGCCTCTTTCTTCAGTCTCTCGTTGCCCTCTGTGTATAGGGGCCAGTTTTCACACCAGCAGATGATCTTAATGCTTTGTTTTCTTCCAAGTATGTACAAATCAATAATTCTTTTGTGATGAAAATTATACAGCATTATGCAGAGAACTAAACATATACTTTCCATTACATGTTTTGATGTACTAGTTGGTGTTAAATAGACATCTTTCTTCACCCGTGTTCTTTGGACTGTTTTCTTCATTCATGTCTGTTTTTCTTCAGATGATTTTCTAGTAATTTATACAAATACGTGAATCTGGATAAACTAATATATTTTACTCTCTATTTCAGGTTGCATCCTTTGCTCTCCAACAATCATTGCAGTGCTGTTTTCAATATGTCCACGTAGGGATTCAAAATAACAAAAATGCTTTTGAAAAATAATGTCATAGTTTGACAGAGTGGTTTATAAATTATAGAATACACTTATGCTCTTAATTCTTCATCACAACCCTGCTTATCATGGCTGGAATTGCTGCTACACCTGTAGGGGGCTGGCTGTAGCTGGACTGGGGGCTTGACTGGGCCACATACCTCCTATGCCCCAGCTAGTAACTGGGGCTTGTACTCTTGGGGGTACCAGGGCTCCGAGAGGGAAAGTAGAAGCATCGTGGGACCTAGCTCTGAATTGGCACGCCATTGTTCCTGCTGCCTTCTATTGGCAATGGCAAGTCACCTAACTTCAAGGGTGGGGAAATCAACTCTGCCTCTTGATGAGAGAAGTTGGAATGTCAAATTGCAAAGAGTGAGGACACAAGGAGTCAACCTGGAGCCATTTTTGCAATTTGGGATGTGGCTTGGTGCCTTCCTCGAGGAGGTCGTCCAAAACAATTTTTCAAACATCCCAGGTTCCTATAAATCTCCACCTCTGGTTGGGCAGCCCCTAAAAATTCCCAGTCAGTTTTGCTGAGAGGACACTTGGTGACAGTGTTGTCTTTCGAAACGAGTAGTTCTGTTTTGGACATTACATTTCTCCCCATACATTATTTATAAGGTTTCCCTGTTTGTATGTGCAAAATATTTCTGTGCGTATTTTGAGAAATAAATTGTAGAGGCCTCTTTTCTTTTCTTTCACACACCCTAGAGATATTATAGAGGCAGTCAAAGTGTCCAAATTTTTGAGAAATTGGAACAATCATGACTTACCTGTATGGAATGCTGTTAATGATGTCAATTCCCGCTACAGTACCTTTCATCTGAGACACTTAGGGTTTGTTAACAGATTAAAAGTAGTAAAAGATATGGGTCGAGAGAATTTTCATTATCCTGCACTCTGTAAACTTGGATTGTCATTGGTTTGAATGATCCTGAAAATGCATTTGTATTACTAGGTGCATAGAAACCTCTAGCGGTATTCTTAATAAAGCAAGGTGAGTTATAAGCAATCTGAGTTATAAGCAATCATCTGATGGAGGGTAAATGTACCATACTCCACATTAAGAAAAATACAGTATAAAAGTCTTACCATGGAAGAAAATCTTTACATGATCTTTAAAAAAAAAAAACTTCAAGAAAAATAAAGACATGACACCATATTCAGTTTAAAGTCAGTGACTTGTAAGAAAGGCAAAGCAAAGACAGTCTGATTAAGGCTGTTGCATTGTTCTGGCATTTTTTAAGTCTCACCCATTTCTGTGACCTTTTTAGAACCTAAGTTTCTAGGGCACAGAGAACTTCATCTTGACTTAGGACTGAGCAAATGCATGAAGCGTTTCTCAATAAATAGGCATTAAATTCTAAGTCCAGAAGGGGCCTTGAGATGCCCTCTCTTTACTCCTTGGTAGAACTGTTTTAACCAATCCCAAAAAACAGATGTTTTCCTTTAAATCTCAAAATTCAGAGATTCCACAATCAGAACTTACTTCTCATATTCCCTTGTGGTCTGCTGTGGGCATCTGTCGAATGGTGGAAACTCTGCATGGGAAGCCTGGCCTACCCTCCAGGCCCACCGTTTGGGCTGCTGTGGTGCCATGCTGTGCTCAGGGGCCTTCTTTTTGGAGGTCTGGGCTCCAGTGAGCCTTGGTCTTGTTCTTTTATGGACCCTTGGGTGCTTGACCACTCTGTCCCTCAGTCTCATTTGCAGGTTCTGGGGAGGATTAAATGAGCTCATGTGATATCCAAGTGACTGAGGCAGAGTAGGCTCGGGATGAATCTTTGCTTCGTATTCATTAGCTGCGGAGAAGAGGATGACCCTAGGGATGAGCAACGTGGACTCCAGCTTGGTGCCTCTCCAACGTTAATGTGGGTATGCCTCTCTTGTGGATCTTGTTAAATGCAGGCTGGTATTCAGTAGTTCTGGGTGGGGCCTGGATTCTGTGCTTCTAATGAGCTCCTAGGTGACGGTGACCCTGAGAGCAATGGTCCAGCTCCTGCCTTTCTCCCTTCTTTCTGGAAGAGCAGGACGTCTGCCCCCCCAACCCCTCACCTCTGGGAGGAGAAAACATCCGAAAGGTGACTACTAGGAACCAGTTTCCCTCACAGGCAAGGGACCTGTACCACTGCTCCCAACCATTTTGTCTGAGGCGCAGCAAGCCAAAACACTGACATGCTGAGGTTTGCAGCAAAGAGGAGGTTTATTAACAGGGCAGCCAAGCAAGGAAGTGACGTGAGAATAGGTCTCAAATCCGCCTCCCCAAAGGCAAGGGGCTTGGGGTATCTGTGGGATAAAGGTTAAAGGAGCAGGGCAGTATGAGACATGGGGAGCATGAGGAAAGGTGATTGGAAAAAGGTGTGCTCATCATTGTTCTGAGCTGGCGTAACTAGGCTACAGGGCTCAGCACATTCTCAGGCTGGAGTTTTCGGCCCTCCGACAGCAGGAGGTCAAAAGGCACTTGCCCAGGTGGAAGATCGGTGGTCCTCTGCAGTCTTAACCAGCTCAACCTAACTAGACACAGCTGATGCCAAGTTCCTGGACAATACCCTGGGCAAACATCTTATTGCTTATTGCTTATTTCTTATGCTACATGCTACTTGGAGGATGTGCAAGTATTCAAGCTACCTTGATGAGTGAAGACAGGATTTGACTAATCCTTACACATGGTTTCACCTCCAGACGAGCAGAAGAGGCCTGTAGGCTGAGTCTGGCTCCTGGCACCTGGAATTGGAGGCAGGTGGTTTAAAAACGGGCTCTCCCACCCTCTGTGTGATCTTAGGTAGGTAGACTATTGAACCTTCCTGTGCCTGTTTCTCCACCAGCAGCATGGGGACACTCAGAGTCCCTCTCTTGGGGGCTGTTATGGGGGTTCAGTGAGATATAGATGCATGCACAGGCACATGGGAGACACCCAGTGTGTGTTACCTTCATGCTTATTTTTATTAGGAGACCTGTGTTGTTAGAAGATTTCTGGTTTGGACAACAAATTAGATAGGTGGTCATTACTATAGTTTATGCAACAGCAATTTACATTACCATTTGCAAAAAAGAAGTTGTTTGTCCAATGGGGATTATAAACAACCATTTACCATGAGCTACTGAACAGATACTTTACACAGTAACTACTTCAAGTACTATATTAGATCAATTCTCTATGTTGTCTTAAGCAGGTGTTAACCTCCAATTTCGTGAATAGTACCAAGTAAGTCACTTGAAAATCATCTAGAGCAATCTATTTCACTTAGCAAGCCTAAAGCTATAGTTCAACAATTTTATTTACTGTTCTATGACAAAAATTACTCTGAACAGCTATCCCCTGGATAAGTAATCAGCTAAAGCTAGTTTGACTGACTAAATCTGATTTACTGAGTTAATAAGGCAATTGATTTAGAAAGGTCTAATGCATGTTTCTCATCCATTCTGCATTAAACTGTTTCCCATGCCTAAAGTGTCTTTTTCCCCATTCATACATATCCAAATTCCTACTTCTGTGCTGTAGGGCTTGGCTGAACTACACCTGCCTTTAGTGAAACTTTTCTCATCTGCACTATTGGAGATCATTTTAGTCTCCTCAAGACTCCCATTGGGTTACCTCTGTTGTGACATTTGACGATTTGGTGGCATATTTTATTTTATTTTATTTTATTTTAAATAGGCTTCCTTTACTCTGTGCATATCAAACAGTAAATGCTTTCTCTTAGTAAACGTGCATTACAATTTTCTGAACTCTTCTGCTCTGGGCAAGATTCATAAATACACCAGGCAAACACAGTAAAAGAGGAGACAGTACTTGTGTTATATTCAACTGGGTCTTGATACCTAAGTGTGACTCTTAACCAAGGAGTATGCAGTAATTAAGGCCACAGGTTAAAGTTGTTTAGAGTGTGTCCTAAAGTCTCAGTGGCAGAATTTAAATCTCTACTCTGGAAATTGTAGACCTGAGACAAATTACTTCCCTAAATCTCATTTCCTACATCTGAGAAAGATAATAGTATCTACCTTGTAGTAGACTGAATAATACCATTGCCCCCAAATGTCCACCTTCTAATCCCCAGAACCTGTGAATGTCACCTTAAATGGCAGAAGGGACTTTGCCAATGGGATGAAAGTAAGGATTTCGAGATGGGAAGTTTCTTCTGGACTACCTGGATGGACCCAGATGTAACCACTGGTGTTCTCGTAAGAGAGAAGCAGAGGGAGTTTTTACTCCAAAGAGAATGTGATGATGAAGTTGGGGTTGGATTGATGTTGCCAGAAGGCAAGGAATGCTGTCAAGGAAACGGATTCTCCCTTAGAGCCCCTAGAAGGAGGATGGATGGCCTTGTCAACTCCTGGTTCCAGCCCAGGGAAACTGGTTTTGGAAGTCTGTCTTCCAGAACCATAAAGAATAAGTGTGTTTTGTTTGAAGCAAGCACATTTGTAGTAATTTTTTACAGCAGCCATAGGGAACTAATGCATACCTCATAGGAACTATTTCTCCAATTAAAATGTGTGACTGGAAACACACTTGGTGGCATGTCTGACACATGGTAGGTATGCTACCATAGGTAGTTCTTGGAAACTGAAGTCTTGGTTTTGAGAGATCATCAAAACCAGTACAATGGTTGCCATGTTTCTCCTTGTTCATCCTGGTGACAAACCTGTAGAGAGAGCTTCATCCTTTCCCACAGGACGCCCACCCCTAGTACATAGGGAGAAGAGGTTATGTCTCACTTATGGCACCTTCTACCTTTTTTTTCATTAATCTTCATCCAACTGGCCTTTCTAAATTTAAAAAAAAAAAAAACCATTTCTCAATGGATTCAGATACTACCCCAAGTTAATATTCCAACCAAGTTCTTGTTCTTCCAGGTCTCATCACCAGAAATTTCTGAGCTGAAATCCTCTCTAGTTTCTAGGATCAGTCATTTTCTCATTTCTCCCCCCTCTAGTTCAGAGTCTTGTCAGTTTAGTTCCTTCCCTAACCACAACATATAATAAGGTGACACAGCAAAGTGATGAAAGTCTAGACAGTCTGGTTTTCATGCTGGGTTTCTGCGCCCTACTTACTGTGTGGCATTAGACAAGGTATTCAACCCCTCTGGGCCTCAGTTTCCCTCAAAAAATGTGAATATTATGAATATTACGTACTTATAGTGTTTCCATTTTGAGAATTAAATGAGTTAATATTTGCTAAGCACTTAGAATATTACTTTTTATAGTCTAAGCACTACAGTTGTGCTTGTTAATAATAATAAATGCAATTCCAAGCATATAACTTACTCAACTTTCTGTCATAACTTTGAAGTGTTGGTCTATCTGTTGGCCGACGTTGCAGGTAAATGAGTCGAGGCATGGGCTGAGGCATTGCTACCAGTGAGTGGTGTGTTCCCAGAACTAGGAACAGCCGTGTGAAATGGGTAGTGGTTCTACTTGGAGACGAGGCAGACTGGAAAATGACAGCCTGGCAAGGAGGTGTGGTGTCCATATCTTTGGTGTCAGAGCTGCTGCCTGCTGAAGCACCGATACTGGTGTAAGCCATAAAAGGGGGGCTGGGGAAAACAGGGGCAGAATGGAAAGGGAAAACAGGGGCAAAATGGAAAAAGATAGCCTGGGTAGGGTGTGTGGTGTCCATAGCTTCTGGGTCATACGTGCTGCCTGCTGAAGCACCGATTACCCCTGAAGCCATAAATGGGGGGCTGGGGAAAAGGGAGGCAGAATGGAAGGGGAAACGAGGGGCAGAATGGAAAAAGGTAGCCTTGGAAGGAGGTGTGGTGTCCATAGCTTCGGGGTGAGATGTGCTGCCTGCCTGATCTGAGAAAAGAGAGTGAAAGTGGGAGAACTTCTCCCTAGCTTCTAACTGTTCTCTAGGTCTAGCACGCACTGGACACTGGACAGCTCAGCCTGGGTCTCGAAATTCCATCGTACGTGTCACAGAGCAAGGGCGGGCGGGTGAGGGGGTGGGCTGGGGGCGCCACAGAAGCCCAGCCCCTGGAGAAACCCGGCCCAAGGGCAAAGAACCCGAGCCCTTCTGGACTTTCTAGCGGCTGGGACTTCTCGCTGTGGGTGGCAGGTGTTTGGCACCGGATGGGCCACCACGCGGAGACTGTTGGGGGCTGTGGAAGCCTTCTCCTCCAGAGCTCACCCTACCTGGGCACCGGCTCTGCAGGCGCCTCAGCTCTGGGTATTGTCGGCCAGCCCTTCCCCACAACGGGGCCCAGAGGCCAGAGCCTGCTCAGAGGTGAGTGCAGAATACACCCAGAGATTTCCAGGCTGTGGCCTGCCTCCTCCGTGGACCTCCCCAGCTTGTCTGAGAGCCGTGGAGACAGGAGCACCTTCTCCATGGCTGCTGAGCTGCCAGCATCACCATGAGCCAGACAGTGAAGGTTTCTAAGCAGGGGATGCAGAGCCCAGACCCAACTGGATGCTGCACCCCACGAGGTCCCTTCCTGGCAGATAGGTTCTTTCTTCACTTCTTTTTCGAAATTTGGTAAAACAACATTTAAACCTTTGACTGTTCTTCAGGGTATACAGATGGTAGTGGCTTAGCCAGGATTCGAAGCAAGCCTGTGTGATTCCAGAGCTCGTGCTCTGGACTCTGGTGCCTCCTTATCATATATGCTTCATGTGATACTTTTTCTTTTTTTCTTGAAGTCCTTATGATACTTAGCCCTAAGTGCCATACCTGTAATGAACACATACACTGCCCTGCAGGAGGTGTTCTTTTGTTCAAAGCGTGAATCCACCACACTGGGTTTTAATCTTACAAGATAGGTCAGGGACCACCAGTTGTCAGCATAGCACCATCCCACATTTCTAACTGAGGCTTGCAGCCTAGATTTTTCCCTTTGATCTAGTTTGAAGGATCCAGGTGTGTAAAGCTTATATTCTAGATAAATCATGGGCTATCCTGAAAGGAATTCATCAGTGAATTATTCTGTATGGATTAGAAGCCAGTTTCTCTGGCCTTCGTGGAGTATATCCAGTAAGGCATCTCATTCATGTCTAGAAAGCAAGTATATCATTTATTGCAACTTCAGCATGGAGCGATGTATTGGTTTAAAATAAAGTACGATCAACAGAATCTGGTCATTGTGAGTATGCCAGCTGGGTGCACTCTTTACTACACATATGTAACTCTAGAGCTTCTTATGCCCCAGAGACACACTCTTGTGTGTCTAGGACAAGGGAAATATGTGTTGTTATTCAGGAGCTGGAAGCTACAGCATGACAGGAAAGAATTGAAAAATCCTGGTCTTGGTCTACACATCACTTTACCTTGTTCGAATCTTGTTTCTTTGGCTTGCTTCATTGGAGTGTTTTCTCTCTCCTTTGACTGACATTGTGTGTTATATATCTGGCATGTACCATGTAGAAGTTTCAGAACCCAGAATCATATAGATCAGTAAAAATTTATATATTTTAGTTTAAAATCTATTTAAAATAACACTGGGCATAATTCATATATTCCAAAAGTAGTTTGACCCTCTGCTCATGAGATTCTTTTTATGGTATGTCAAAGCAAATTTGGACTTTCACCCCAATAAACGTTGAAGTTGGAGGACACAAAAGCTTTTGCTCAGACCTAAATTCTGTCTGAATAAAAAGGGTAAATATTATAAGCCCTTTCTAACCTCTCCAAGAGCAGAAATGATTTACAGCTATGGCATTGAACCATAATTTCTTGATCTCATTTGAGAAGAGTTCAGTAAGAAACAGTGTCTTGATTTTTCTTTGTTTGTTCCCTGTTTTCTTGTCTTGCTTACCAACAATCCACTGTAATACGTGAGTGAGTATGGCAGCAGGCTGAGTGTTCCCTGGAGCTCATTAAGTGAACGTTTTTTCCTAAAATGACTTTTGTCTCCTTGTTTTCAGCCCCTCTTCTTTCGTCTGCCCTTTAGTATAAACAAAGCTCAGCAAAAGCTGACTGGCTTTGTGCAGACCCTACTTAGGGTAATCTTTTCTTCATTATTTTATTCATGGCCCCTCCATTTCATTGTTTGCCTTCTCGAAATGTGTTGAAATCTTTCTGTGGTTGATGACTTCCACAATGTCTTGGCTTTTATTGGTTGATGAATTTTGGTATTTCTATAGTTTTATTTAAGTATGGTTTCAGGAGGACCAGAAAGTAAATATATTTCCTAGTCTGCCATCTTGAGCTGAAAATCCCTGGTGATTTTAGCATCCAGTGTTCCCATGGGAAAACACCCAACCTTGGCATTAATAGAGGTAACACTCAAGATTTCAGCTTTTCTTGAGCAATCACTAAGCATTTAACATGTTGTCATTTCTAATGGGAAAATAATAACTATCTCATGGCATTGATTTGAGGATTAAATTAGATAATGAACATGAAAATGCTTTGTAAGGTTTAAAAATCTATAAAAATGTTTTTGTTATTATTTGATTTGTTGCTATTTCAGCTTTAGCTGACAGTTGTTTATGACCTTGCCTATGTGAGAAAATGCCCTGCGGTTTACTGTTTTGAAAGCCAGAATATATTTTTCAATAGCTCAATGGAAATGGCATCATTTGTGAAGGTTAAGGGTGAAGGCATAAATGTTTCTTGACACCTATCACTTTACAGTGTTTTCAGGAACTAACTGACTCATGTATTCCTCTTCCAAATTTTGCTGAGGACCTCCTACCAGCCAGATGCCTTCCATCAGGTGTTGGAAAGCATTTTCTGGATTTTAGATATCTTAGGCTCTGTGGGCCATATACACTTTCTGTAACTTCTCCTCCTCTTTCTTCTTCAACAAACTTTCTGAACGTGAGAACCATTATTAGCTCTCAGTCACACAGTTCCAGGCTGAGCGCCTGATTTGATTTGTGGCCAGTATTTGCCGATCCCTGCTCTGCGTCCTCACTGAGGAGGAGGTGCATGTTTCAGTAAATCACTTCTTTGAATCAACTATTGGTCTTCTGGGGCTTGTCCTTATTCTCCTGCAGTCTCTAATCATCATGGCATCCAGAGAGATCCTGTTAAAACATAAGTCAGATCATGTCATTCTAGTCTCTTCAATGGCTTCTTCACAGGAAAAGAAAAGTTGCCTCCACAGCCCTAGAAATCTGGGCCTATTGACTGTTTCCTTCTCCTCTCCACTTTGCTCCGTTTTCCACACACTGACATCCTTTCTGCTCCTTGGATACTCCAAACCCACTCTTGCCTCATTGTCTTTTCATCTGACTGTTCCCTCTGCCTGTACTATTCACTTCCCAGATATGCACCTTGCTCCCTCTTACAACCTTAGGTTCCCTCTTAAATTTTATCTTCCCCAGGAAGCCCTCAGTGATCACTGAGTTTCAGATCACAGCCTCCTCCTACCAGGTAACAATCTCCATCTCCCTTCCCTGCTTGTTGTTTTTCTCCAGCACTTACCTGATATACTAGTTATTCTACCATTTATTCAATTTTTATTTATGTATTTATACCTATGATTTTATATTTGCTTCTTTACTTTTGTCTCTCCCCTCAGCTCAAGAGAGGCTATATTCATCTGTGTTAATCACTGCTGTGTTTCCTGAACATGCCTATAAAATATACTGAAGAAGGGTGCCTGAAATTTGGTAAGGGATCAATCAATTTTCTTGGCTGAATGAAGAAATATGTTCATAAATTAATGAACAAATCTCTGGGGTTTCTGAATTAAGGACTAATGGGAAGAGGAAGGCAAATGGTTGGAACAGGGTACTGCAAGAAGTAGTATTTGGAGTACTCTGATAGCTATCCTAATAGATAACATTTTGTTCATATAAATAGTTTTAATGAGAGAGCTGGGAACTAGGGACACACAGCATCAAGGTTTTTATAATGCATTCTGTAGAGTTCTTTTTAAGTGTGTACAAATATCATTGAAAATATATGCATGCATATAAATCTCTGTTACTTTATTCAGTGCTTTACAAGAGCCCCTCAAGGAAGGGGTAGTAGCAACTATCAGTATCCTTCCTTTATGATGAGCTTAATTTATTCAAAGTTACATCATAATTTATTTGTAACTGTGAAACTAGACTTAGTTATTTAGTAGACCCTCCCTAGAAACCTATGACATTAATAAAACCAACAGAAATGTGTTCAGTTTCCAATGATACACACACTACAGACTCAGTTATGTGTCACCCATTTTAATGAAGGGAAGAAGTGATTTAACAAATACAGAGCAAACAGAATATGAAGTTTTGTCCTCCATTAATATTAGTAATGGATAAAGTGGGCTCCAACGCCTTCAAGGTAGCTTGAGACCATCATCTCTGTGTCATGGGCAGGGGGATCCTCTGCCAGGATATCTTTCTCTGTCACTGAGAAAAATTTCCATAATATATAATGATACTTACTGAAACAGATATGGGGCATTTGGGTAATTAGGAATCCGTTAGCATATTTTTCCGGAAGCCTTGACTACAAAATGAAGATAGTAGATTTGGACACTTTCAGCTATGAGGAAGTTGTTTGGGTATTCATCTTTATGCCGAATGAATTAAGCTTATTTCATCTCTGCAGCTTCCCATATACCATTTTCCCACCTGTGTTTTGTGTTTGGAAAGACATTTAGAAATTAAAACTCAAGTTAAAAAGTGAGTGACGTGCTTCCCTGGTGGCCCAGTGGTTGACAGTCCGCCTGCGGATGCAGGGGACATGGGTTCGAGCCCCGGTCCGGGAAGATCCCACATGCCGTGGAGCGGCTAGGCCCGTGAGGTATGGCCACTGAGCCTGTGCATCCAGAGCCTGTGCTCCGCAATGGGAGAGGCCCCAACAGTGAGAGGCCCGCGTACCGCAAAAAAAAAAAGAAAAAAAGTGAGTGACAACTTAAATGATATATGGAATATTTTGCTGACCTACAAGTGCATGCAGAATTAAATATGACCCAGTTGAAATGTTAATTTTATTTTAATGTGTGTATTGGGGTGGAGTCTTAAAGGTGCCAGAAAACAGGCATTCACCCATCCTGTTTGGAACTGCAGCACACAGACACCTTCAGTTACCAGTTCTGTTCATTCCACAGAATCATCTTGAGAAAACATACTGTTTTTTATGTACCTGGTATATATCTTAATTAGTTTGAAGAATTTCCCAAATATCTGTTAATATGTAGTTCTCCAATTCCAATCTTGTCACGTCCTGTACCAGTGACACAACACATAGGAGTTTTATTTCTCTTTCTTTCTCTGGGTTGTTCAGAACCCAACGAAAGAACAATGAAATGGCATCAAAGAGATCAGGGTTCTTGACTCAGATTTACCATAAAATAGTAGTGTCCTCTTGGGAAAATTATAGTTATTCTAGGCCCCTTTCCTTTTCTTTACTTTGACAGAGCTGCACTAGATGACCCCAAGTAACATTGCACTCTTTGCAGTAGTAGCTTAGATGTTATTGGTTTTCTGAAACAAATGAAGACAATGACACAAGAAACTGTGCAACATCTCTGTAACTATGTTTTCTTAGAGTTGCCTCCATTTTGCAGATGATAAGATGGCTGAGCACAGAAGTAGATGTTTTGACCAGAGGTTCCAGAGTAGATGGAACTGAACCACAACTTTCCTTCTTTCTTGAAGCTCGCTTAGCCAAAACATAGGCTTCTGAATATTAAGCTGCAAAGCGTATTATCAGTATGCTTTAAAAGAAGCGGTTCTTCTAGGATTTCTAATTAATAGCAGGAGGTTTTGAAATTCTTAAAAGATTATCTAATATTGTGAGATTTACAGCTCTATTTTCCTGTCAAGCAAGTTGTATTAGTACCAGACAATCATCTGAGCTTCTGGATGCTTCTCTGAACCTCTTGAATTTTTCTTCTTGCTATCTGAAATTCATGCCAGATAAGACTTTTTGTAGAGAGTATGTACAGACTTGTCCATTTTCATATAAGAAAGCGATGCAGTGAGTCAGGTCGGGGGTTAAGCCCTCATTCTCAGAGAGGTATTGAGCTCCTGGTGAAATATAATCATCATTTCCTCAGAATAGAAAAGCAGTTATCTCAAGTTTTTAATGCCATTAACTATTTATATATTTACGTATAATACATATATTTATTGTACCTACGAGTTGTGTTCTCTTTGGGAAGTACAAAGCTATTTGAGACATAGGTTGTTCATTTTATTGTTTTCCCACAAATACTGTGACCCTTTGAGCAGGAAGGTCTATATTTTACTAACATCTAGAACAAGCAGCTAACACGGTGTCTAAGATGTAGTCAATAAATATGAGATAGATAAATGAACACATTTTTAAGGAAGGACCAGGACATGAACAAATAGAAAATTTTCATTTTCAGTCACAAAGCCACAACAGATATAAAAATGATACAGACAACAAGTGCTACGGTCATTCAGAGAAGGCATAGAATTGATACAACAAGGATCTCCTCTATGGCACAGGGAACTATACTCAATATTTTGTAATAACTTATAAGGGAAAAGAATCTGAAAACAGAATCACTGTGCTATACACCTGAAACTGACATGACATTGTAAATCAACTATACTTCAATTAAAAAACAAACAAACAGACAACAACAACCAAAAAAAACCAAAGAGGTCATAGAAGTTCTTATGGGATTCCAGAAGAGAAGAGAAGCCAAATGAGGATGGGAGAGAAGGCTTTTGAATCAGTTCAGAGGAAAAGTCACAGAGGAACTAGTGTTTGATCTGAATTTGAGATTAAGATTAAGATGAATTAATCTTAATTAATTAAGATTGCAACACAGGGATATTACAGATGAACGTAATCACATAAACTTACTATACTGAAACTTGCAGAGGTTATGAGTGTTGTTCAAGATCCCAAAGCAAGTGCATTGTGGAATCAGAATTTTAAGTGAGGCCTAATGAACTAAAAACAAATGAACACAGAAACAAGCCCTTCCTGTGATACCACATTGCCCTTGAAGTCGTTTTTCTGGTGGGTTGGTAGAAACTGGTTCCAGGGTTTCTTGCAGGAATGACTAGTTCTGTCCCCCCGCGGCCCCCGAGCCCTGAGTTGATCCTCAAAGTTTCCTTTAGAATGGACTTGCTAAAATGCAGACATGCAAGTATTAATGACGCCTGTGTCCAATCATTTCTCCTGCCATTGCCTACTTCACTTCTGGATTATATGAACAATTCACTGTCTTCATTTATGTTTTTCTCTCCTCCAAGAATTCCTTTCTCCCTATGGGGCACCTGGGAAACCCACTTCATTTTTCAAAACTCAATTTACATATTATGTCTTTTGTGCAGTCTTCTTTTTAGTGTTGTGATCACATGCTCCTTTTTGCTACCCTTGCACTTCTGCATGCCTGATTGTTGCACTCGCTACACTGTATTGTGATTGTATTTTTTACATATCTGTGTGTTCTCCTGGGCAACATTCCTTGGGGCCAGGGACTACCTTTTTTCATCTATTGATGTTGCCTTAGCATGTTACTTGTTGTGAAGTAGTTAGTTATTAAAATGAGATTTGAATAAATTAAAAATTGTCATGTACATATTACTTATTAGCACTTTACAGATATAACAGGAAAAAGTATTAATGTTGGTGCTGAAAGTTCACTTTTAGTAAATGGTGCTGGTACTTGACTCTACTTATAATATTTTTCCCACTATTTTATATCTTTTTACCTGATAGCTCTTCTTTATTTCCACCTATGTTTCTTTATTACAAAACCAAGAAAAACAGGTATGAGGGTAGGGCTAGGCCATACATGGCTGAAATAGTAAAGAAATTGTGTGGGGTTTTCGTGAGAAAATCCAGAAGCACACAGGTCTGCATGTTCCCTTTGAGGCATGTGGAGGGGTCCGTTTCTGATTTCTTTTACATTGTCAATGTGGATGATCATTTTTTACTGCTGGGGTGGTGGTGGTGGGGAGTGACAGAATGTTCCTTTCCTATTCCTGATGTTTCAGTCCTGTCAAGAGAGCTCTTAGGTTCTTTTCAGCCCTGCTTCTTTACTGACTCTGCCCTAGGGTGATCAAGTGACTTATATAGAAAGCTTGAAAAGAATTAAGTGAGCATGCTTGCCTTGACTAATTCTGTCCTCTTCCTTGAGAGTGTGAGTGAGTGTCTTCTGTTTCTCTCATTCTGTGTATTACTAGTTAGTAAATCTGCCCAATTCTGGGGTTCCGTTATGTGATCATCTTATTGAAACTGGATTCTCAAGCCAGTGCTATCAACAGTAACAGGAATATTCGGCCCTCCATCTTTTCACTTTTATCTTATTTCCTAATTTATTCCAAACCAAATGGAATTAAGGCATTGTACTTCCTGGAAGGTAATTAAAAGACCCTAACACTTGGTGCATTACCTGGGAACACTGAGAAATAAAAAGAAAAGAGCGGACATTTTAGAGAGCAAAATGTCCATGTGGAAGATATTTTGTTACTGTCAAGGAAGTTAGTCTAGTGCCTTGGTTTTTAATGTATGGTGGGATGTTGAGACCTTTGACTGTTTGAAAATATTTAGGTTTGTGCAGTAAACTGCTGAAGCCTAGAAAAGGTTTAAGGCATGCTGTATAAGTGTCCCGTGCTTGCTGGGTGACTAATAAACTTGGCGGCTTAACACAATAGAAATGTACTATCTCACAGTTGTAGAGGCCAGAAGTGTGATATCAAGGTGTCAGCAAGGCTGCCCTCCCTACAGATGCTCTAGGGGAGATTCTATCCCTTGCCTCTTTCTGGTTCTGGTGGTTGCCATCTTCCTTGGCTTCAGGCCACATCACTCAGTTCTTGTCTCTGTCTTCACATCACCCCCTTTCTGTGTCTGTATCTTCTCTTTTGTCTGTCTCAAATGTCCCTCTGCCCTTCTTGTATAATAAGGACAATTGTCATTCTATTTAGGACCCATCCAGATAATATAGGATGGAAATCCCATCTCAAGATCCTTAATGACATTTGCAAAACTTTTTTTTTCAAATGAGGTAACAGTCAAGGATTAGGACATGGATATATCCTTTTGGGGGCCACCATCCAACCCACTATACCAGCCATAAGATACTTTGATTTTGGCTGATGGCTGCAGCTTATGGTGTGGGAGAGTGGCTGTTTCTTTTGAGCCACTTAAGTAAAGGTCTGACATAAAGAAAAAGGGCATTAGGGAGTTCCAGGTGACTGAGCAATACCTGGAGCTGAATAATACCTGAATAGCTGAATAAAGCACCTGGAGGATCTTCAGTATACAGAGACCATTACCTGGCACTTGACTTGAAAGTGTGCAAGAGTTTACAGGGCAGGAAAGTCTCAGGCAGCCGTCCACCTTGCCTTACTCTTCAGGTACAGTTTTTCCCAAGCAGGCTTGACTGAGACAAAGACTCAATTGTAAGGAAAACATGTTTTGTAGAACTTGTCGGCATTGACACATAGGGTCTACTGTAGGCTGAAGTGACTCCCTTTACATGTGGACCCAAGCTGACACTGGATTTGTCAATTATGTTGGAGAAAGAAATGTTCTCTTAAAGGCAGCCGCCTTTGGTCTATGCAGTTCCATAGCAGGAGGCAGTGAAAATGGCCATGGCTGCATGACTGTCAAATCTACGCATCACAACTGGAGGTGTAATGTCACTTCACAGAACCCGTAATCAGTTCAGTACTGCAGTGTGAACCACAAGGTCATCAAAGAGGAAGGATAACTCAAGAGTCCATGTGTGACAGATGCTCAGGGCTGTGCATTTCACGTGGCAAATTCATAGTGACAAATCAACGTCAGGCTTCAAAGATTCCTCCTGGTTCGAAGTTCACAGGTCAGAAATTTCAGTGAAATGGCATAGACTAATGGACGTCCTAGTGAGGCTAAAATGAAAGAGACTTTATCTTTCTCTCAAATGCCATTGAGTTTCTGCTTTGTTCTTTGGTCAAATTCTGTACTGGATTCTGGGCACAAAAATGTGCCTATTTCCTCTCTTCTAGGAGTGGGGGATTGGCTTGCTTTTGAGATTGTTTTTAAATTTTGGGGACAGTGCTGTAAAATCAAATTGTATCTTAGTAACTCTTTGGACTCTTTAAAAGCATGGTTCATGAGAGACTTGATAAACTGATAAAACAGCCAAGGCCCTGAGAGACCCACACCTGTGTCAGTGACAGAAGTCCAAGCTACAGATACTGAAGGAGGCCTCAGTCCCATTCAGGCAATGAAAGCCCTGTCACTGAGAATGAACCAAATGTACATTTGGGAGGATGGTTTATGGACATTTAGGACTTTGGATTTTTAACCCACAGTAACAAGGAAACTTGATTTCAAAATTGGACTTTAATACTTTGGGACCTTAATTCATAAGAGCGTTTAATGTGTGCCCTTTTAATTTCTCTGTGAAGAATCTGATACAGGTGTACTTTCACATTTGCAACATTTCTATGATTTCTGAATTGTATTACTGGATGCTTTCATGTATTTAATCTTAGTTTGTCATTTAACCTCATGAACTTTCTATGGTTAGCTGTGCTATGGATGGCTGGTAGAACAAAAAGTTGTTTCTGATCATTAGATATGAGTAGCCCTGGAGTTAATTTAAATTAAGGCAATTTCTCACCCATATCAGAGACATCTGCGATGAAACTCTAAGTTGTCCACCAGCAGTTCCCGGAGGCCACTCAAATGAGTAGCCCCATAAGAGTGTGAGCAGGACTGTCCTGATAAAGGTCTTTTCTTTTTCCTGAAGGGAGAGCCACATTCCATTAATTACAGGCTTAAAGGCATTGTTGAGTGGGTTAAGAGACTGAAAAAACAGGGAAGCATTAGTGACAATTTCCCTTCTCCTTCCTAATGGTACCAGCATGTGAAGGGAATTTGAGTAGTATAACTTTTAACCTCCCTGCTCTTATATTCACTGACACTGGCTAGGTGAGGTGACCTACTTGACTGGCAAAGTTGGGAAGAATAACTGGCCATGCTTTGCTAAGCTCTTCTTTCCTTCATCTTGGGAGTGAGTCTGGTGATAGAGAGACAAAAGTTCTCTGCTCCACTGTGGACATGCCCCTTTCACATGGGTTTGCCTGGAACCAACTTGCTGCAATAAAGTGGGTAAGTCTGGATAATTCTAGAATTCAGTTGACAGACTCACTTGGCTGTCTCATGAAGCCCCATTTTCCAACATGGGCTCTAACAGTAAAAAGTGATATAATGTGTGGGCTCCAGTGCAAAATGAAAATATAGTGCCTCTTGTTCAAACTGCAAAGAAAAGGTGTTGTTGAAAGTATTTGCACTGGGGTGCGTAGTGTCCTCCCCAAATTCATGTTCACCTGGGACCTGTGAATGTGCACTCATAAATTCTTTTTCAGATAGAATCAAGATAAGATGACATCGTACTAGATTAGGGTGAGCCCTAAATGGGTTCTATGTGTTGTTCTCTCTTCTCTTTTTCTTATATGTCATCTTTTTCAGCAGAAGTGTTTGGCTAATATTGAGAAGGAACACGAGTAAGAAAGGATATGATAAGATTCCTTGGACATGCTTCTTTCTTAAAACAAACTGCTTTCTTTCTGTGTTAGAAGTAAGTTCAGATTCAAATGGAAAGCATGGCCTCCCGGAGCTCTTAACACCTTCACTTAGTCTTGGATGTGACCAGTAGCACAGAATTCTGGTGGAACTCAGTAAGACTCCAAATGGGTACCAAATAAGCATGTCATGGAAAGCACACCATAAGCAGGGTGAAAACTAGATGTGAATGGGGCAGCAGGAATGGTGGCAGACACACATATTGCACATGCCTCCTCTGCTCATGCGTATATTTTATTGTCCCATAAAGTTTACTTACAAACGTAAGTTCAAAGATAAAATCATTAAGAATTTCAAGACAGCAATAGCAGAGCATGAAACCAAGCAAGCGTGGGGCCCTTCTGAGCATGGTTCATGCGGGACTAGATCAATTGGTAAAAGAACCAAGGCTCTGAGATACCCACACCATGTCAGTGACAGAAGTCCAAGCTACAGATATTGAAGCAGCCCTCAATGCCACTCAGGCACTGAAAGGCCTGTCACTGAAAATGAACCAAAATGTACATTTAGGAGGATAATTTATGGACTTTTAGGACTTTGGATTTTTAACCCACAATAACAAGAAAACTTCATTTCAAAAGAAAGTGTGAGGTCTTCAAGTTTGCTTTGGTTGTTGAGGGTCCTTTGTGGTTACATATCAATTTTGAAGTCGTTTCTTCTATTTCTGCCAAAATAGGGGATTTTGATAGGCATTGCATTAAATCTATAGGTAGCTTTGTGTAATATGGACATTTTAACAATAGTTCATGAACGTGGGATGTCTTTCCATTTATGTTTTCCTTAATTTCTTTCAATAATGCTATAGTTTTCAGTGTACAAGTCTTTCATGTCTTTAGTTAAGCTTATTCCTAAGTATTTTATTCTTTTTGATGCTGTTGTAAATGGAATTGTTCTCCTAATTTCTTTTTTGGATTGTTCATTGTTAATGTGCAGAAATGCAAGTGATGTGTATATGTTGATTTCATATTCTGCAAACAAACTTTGCTAAGTTGTTTTATTAGTTCTAATAATTTATTTGTGAAACATTTAGCATTTTCTACATCTTTTTCAATAGTTTCCCTTTCAGCCTCAGTGTATCCTTAAATCTAGGGGACATTTTGACCTCCATCTTAGGCTTTCATCTTAATTCTCAACTTCTTCAGAGTCTTAGCTGGTTAGTGTTCTCCTTATTGTTTGCCACTTTGGAGAATCCAACAAAATGTTGTACTCAAGGTGAGACCTCTTTTCTCTTCCACCTGTGAACCTGAATATCACTTATTACTTACTTCATTCTCTTAGAACTTAGCATTCGAAGTTTAAATGGTGATCTTTCTTAAAGGAGGTCAATATGCTCACCGAATTCAAGACCTCTGGTGAGTTGTGTCAAGTGTGTAGGAATCATATTAACTTTTTGGCTGTTAGCCCCCATAGAAACATTTCTAAAGTGGCATTTGAGCTTGATATTCAGGTTTATTGGACACTTCATTAAAGAGTTTAACAGAATAAGAGTAGGCTGGTCTTTCCTAAAGCAGACTTTATCCAAGGGTGACCTTGTAGCCACCTGCATCAGGCTCATCCTCGTTGAGTCATTGAGTGCCCTCAACCCCCCTAAACTGTAAACTCCTTATAGATAAGAATTATTTTTTATAGCTCTTGTTCCCCTTCCCTATACCTAAACATGCCTGGAATAGAAGGTGCCTCTATGAACAGGTGTTGCTTTATTTTAAACTACATTTAGTACATGTATATGTTCATTTCCCTCTGGGAAAGGAGGCTACATTCCACAGGATTCAAATATCAAGCTGTAAACATCCTTGAACCCACAAATATATAAATAGTTGCATAACTATCCTGCCTCTATACAACTCTAAGATGATTATATCAAAGTATGGTCATTAATTGTTTTGGGTTTTTTTTTGTCTTTTTGTTTTTGCAGTACGCGGGCCTCTCACTGTTGTGGCCTCTCCCGTTGCGGAGCACAGACTCCGGACGTGCAGGCTCAGCGGCCATGGTTCACGGGCCAAGTCGCTCCGCGGCATGTGGGATCTTCCCGGACCAGGGCACGAACCCGTGTCCCCTGCATCCGCAGGTGGACTCTCAACCACTGCGCCACCATGGAAGTCCCCATTAATTGTTTTTAATTGCAAACAGATAATAAGCAAAGTGAAAGGAACTTTTTCCACCAAAGTAAAGGCCAAAGTTCAAAAAGTCAAATTAATATGGGATTTGTTGCTGTTCTAAATAGTAAAGAACACTGACAAGAAATATCACAGTGCTGGTTGCTATTATCATCTTCTCATTTTCCATTACAGTTGTCTATATTATCTTCATGGGATATCACTGAAGTTATCAAGGTTTCTTAATTGTCAAATTAAAAATCAAAATCCCTTGAAATACCAATACAAAGAAAACTGGGTCAGAACATGAAAAAATGTTTTAGACAAGTTGACAACATATATTCTTTGCTTATTTCTCTTTTTGAGAGAAGTTCCATCTTATTCACACCCACATGTACAATAGACTGAATAAAATACAACCCCATCACTCAATGGTGATTAAAAAAAGGAAAGACAAGCTGGTTACAGAAAATTCCCCTATTTATTCCTAGTATCTGGTTGCATCCGGCAAAAAAGAGCATTTTGAAATATTCTCTAAATTTTTGTATTGTATTTTATAATAATTTGCTTATTTATCTCAATTTAAATGTTAAAAATGCATGAGAAATATTTTAACATTTGGCATTTGACTATTCCTATCTATTTCCTTAATGTTTTCTTTGTGTCCTATGATGATCTTTTGGAATAGACAGCACATACCACTCTCATACTCCCCAGAGTCTATAGCACCATACACATGCAAAATAGCTTGTGGGGATGTGTTAACATACACTTGGTTGAGGCAGGAAGGCTGTAGAGTACATAGTTTTTACACCTCAACATTTTAAGTGTTTTTGGAAAGTAACCCTAGTTTGAGTGCAAGTTCCATCGATTTATCAAATGCATTTCAGGTATACCTAGGTATGTCCAGTAAAATGGTAAGGCTATATTACTGGGAGACTATTTACATGAGCAAGTGAAAAGACATCGTGAAAAAATATATTATAACCAAGAGTCAGATATAATACGTCAATCAAATAGAATGTAGATCCCAGAAACATATCCACACATATAAGGACAATTGATTATTCAACGGAGTTGCAAAGCCAATTTCGAGGAGAAAGGATAGTCTTCTTGACAAATGGTGCCGGAAGCATATAGCACACGGATATCGTGCATAGATAGCCATATGCAAAAGTATGACCTTTGATCCCTACTTCACACCATATAAAGATTTAACTAAATGTAGATCAAAACATAACTCTCTAAAACGTGGACGAAATCTTTTTGACCTTGGGTTAAGCAAAGATTTCCTAGAGATGACACCAAAAGCAAGATCCATAAAAGAAAAAAAGTGATAAATTGGGTTTCATCTTTGGAAGCCATTATTAATAAAAGAAAAGCCACAGCTTGGAAGAAAATATTTACAAATTATATACCTGAAAAGATTTGTGTCTCTAACATGTATGGAACTCTCAAAACTCAGTAATTAGAAAAAATTTTTTAAGTAAGAATATGGGTAAAAATATTTTAAAAGAGATCCTGCCAAGGAGGTGTATGGATGCAAATAAGCACATGAAGTTGCTCAATGTAATCAATTATTAGCTAAATGAAAATGAAAGCCCCAGGAGATATCACTACACACGTATTGAATGGCTAAAATTAGAAAAGTCCAACCACACCAAGTATTGGTGAGGCAGTGTAGGAACTGCAAGTCTTTTACACTGCTAGTGGGAAGGAAAATGGTGCAGTCACTTCAGTCAACAATTTGGCTGTTTCTTTATAAGTTGAACATACACCTACCGTATGATCCAGCATTTCTGCACCTAGATATTTATGCAAGAAAAATGAAAGCATATGTTCATAAAAAGACTTGTACATGGATCATCACAGCATCTTTATTTTTAATAGACAGAGTTGTACAACCTCGAGCACCCATGAACAGGCGAATGAATAAACCTACTGTGGTATACTCATACAGTGAAACACTACTCAGCAAAGCAAAGTGATAAACTATTGATACCCACAAAAATATGAATTACTCTCAAAATAATTACATTGTGTGAAAGAAGCCAGATAAAAGAGTCCTCACTGTGTGAATCCATTTATATAAATTTCTAGAAAAATGCAAACACATCTCTAACGATACAAAGCATATCAGTGGTCACCTGGGTATGTGGAGGGGTGGAATGTGAGGGGAAAAAAGGGGCTTTATGAAATGAGGCATAAAAACACTTGCAAGTGATGGATATGTTCCTTTCCTTGATTGTGTTGGCAGGTCCATGGGTATATGCATATTTCAGAACTTAAATTGTGTTCTTTAAGGATGTGCAGTGTACTGTGTGTCCATTCTATTTAACAGAGCCATTAAAATCAGGCTAAGAACAGACGTTTGTCTCAACAAATAAATGT
Source organism: Stenella coeruleoalba (assembly GCF_951394435.1). Classification (NCBI taxonomy): domain Eukaryota; kingdom Metazoa; phylum Chordata; class Mammalia; order Artiodactyla; family Delphinidae; genus Stenella; species Stenella coeruleoalba. The sequence goes on along the minus strand of NC_137164.1, from coordinate 34,380,146 downwards.
AGCAAAGAACAGAAAAGTCAAGTACAGTATGATCTCTGTCAGTTGAATTTTCCTATAGTTTATTTCCCTCAAAAAATATATCCGAGTCCTTAAAAGAGATGGGACTCTTAATAAAAGGTAAAAAAAAACCTGGCAAAGCCATCAGCAGAGTGAGCTCCAGCTACTTTGCAATTGTGGGACACTAGGTGCACGGTGCAGACATGCTAGGATGTTTGTTCTTCCTGCCCAATATTTTAGAGAGGATATTAAACACCCCCGTTAAATGCCTGCAAGTGATGGCCAGAGTGGAGTTTGGAGAATGATGTCTGTGATCTTTAATATGGTTGTGCCTTTGTAAAGAGTCTCACTCAGAATTTCCAGGGTAATTTTGGAGTCAACTTTTTTTTGTTTTTTGGATGATATATATGTCTAACTCACCTCAAGAATATATCCATGTAGACTTGAAGTTAAGGACCAGCTGGTGTAAATTTGTGTGGTTATCTCCTGACCTAACCTTTTAGCTTCTTTTTGTTCCTTGATTGTAGTTAAGCTTCATCTTGCCTCAGAGCCTTTGTATTTGCTGTTCCCATGTTTTGGAAATATTATTTTCAGAAAAATTGTCCATAAATTATTCCTTTTTATTCTTTGGCACTCATCTCTTAAAGATATTTTTTTTCCTTGATTGTCCTACCAGGCTAACTTAGTCCCAATTTATCAGATTACCTTACTTCTTTCACAGAATAATAATAAAAACAAATATTATCTTTGGTGTCTCTTTGTATTTAGATGAACTTCTTCCCAAAGAACTCAAGCCCCACAGTGACAGTTTGTTACCTTTCTTATCCCTTATTCTGGGTCTTAGAACTGTGTCTGGCATGTAGTAATAACTCAAGGTCTGTTGACTGTGTAAAGAATATGTGAGTAGATGAACAGATTTGGAGTTATTTGAGGTCGCTCTTAATGATGGCTGGTGTTGGTGATTAAATTAAAATTGTAGGTTTTAGAGTTGGAGGTGATCTTGCTGAGTCTCACAACTACAGCAAATCTCTCCCTACTGTAGCATCCCTGACAGATGATCAAGTCTGAGCTTGAAAAACTGTGCATGAAAGACCCTAACCAGGGCAACCTCGTAGCTTTCTTCAAGCAGATCACAACCTTCCATGGGAGTTTGCTGCCTATTATTCAGCTGTAATTAGGAGAAAATGGTTTGATTTACCCAGAATCATCTTCTCTCAGTCTCCTTGTTCTAGTTCCTAGAGAATAGACAGGACAGAGTTTCCTCTAAATTACATCCTTTTGGGTTTGCATGCCTGCTTGTAACAAAATAAGCACCATGCTATGGCAAAATTCCACTTGATTGTCTGCCACTTGTTGCTACATTCCTTGTTAGTGTTAAGAAATAATTTATCTTAATGTTCCACATTATAATTGATGGAGTACAGAAATAAAAGAGATCTCGGGGTTATGTCAGAAGCAATCAGACAGATATTTTAACTTACCCTTTTAATGTTTTTAATGCTGACACTGTGAGGAATTGAGCAGTATAATCACCGCGTTATTGCCATTGCTGAAGAAATGTATTTATGGTGAAATTTATGGTCACTTTGAAAGCATTAGCTGATGGGGGAATTGTCAGCTACATCTTAGAGCTCTGAGCATTTCTCAAAAAGTTGTGATATGAAACAGCTCTGCCTTTTCTTGTATTTCTGTTATGTTCAACTACTTCACAAAAAGCATTCTTCATATTCCTGAAATAATGATGGGCTTAGTTGAGATTCTTTTGGGTCCTAATGGACCAATATGTGTGCATAATAGTGTCAAGTTACACAGAGCCTGGATGTTTGGCTCCAGACTGAAAGCCCCATGGAGTCGTTTTCTCACATCTGTTCACCAATGTGTATGAATGGAGAAAACAAAAGTTCTTGTTTGTTCAATCAAGGGGAGCCACACTCCTTTTACTTTTGCTGAGACAAACAAGTAAAGAGGTGTAAAATATCTGAAAAGAGCCTCTTAAGGCTTGGTAGAACACTTAAGTAGGATGTAGAGAATATACAACAAAAAGAAAAGCAGGTGAGTTCTGCTGGCAAACTTTTTCAAGGACAGCTAACAAAATAATAATAGTAGTAACAACAATAGTAAGATTGATTTTAAAAGACTTAAGAGTGGCATGGATTCCTAACCACTCTACATGTATTAACTCCACGCCACAGCTCTGTAAAGTGGGTGAGGTTATTAAGCCCTCGTTTTTCAAAGAGGAGGTGAAACACAAAGAAGTACCACTCCTGAAATCCCACCACTAATAAGTGGTGGAGCTGGGGAAAAATTATCCAGGCAAATTAATTTCAGAGTTAGTGCTCTTAACCAGTAGGTTATGTCCCACAGGTAATATCTGCACATTTTGAAATCACTTTACAAATACTATTTTTACCCCTAAAGTACACAGGGAATACCCAGGGAAATTGGCATTATATTTATTTTTATTTCTTTGCCAATAATCTGTTAATTTTGGCAGTTCAGTATCCTTCCGCAACTTCTTAAAAATTCAGCCTACAATCCAAGAAAATAAGAGGTAGTGAAAATAAATGTCTTGTAAATCCAGTTCAAGAGAGCAACTAAAAACTAAGGCCCCCTGGATGTAAAAGAGAAAGCAAAAGAAAAGAAGAGACAAGAAGCCCAAACCTTATGATTAAGCTCCACGTTGTTAGGTAAAGGGGCATTTAATTAATGCTTCTTTAATACCTTGTGCACAGAGGCGTGGCTCTACAGAAGCCAAGGAATCTCCCTTTCATCACTGATTCATGGTATGCTTCTGGCAGGGTCATTTCCTTCTTTGAGTCTCAAAGCTTTTCATCAGTACAGTGAGGGAAATGGAACAAGGTCAGCTCTCACAGGCCAGCTCTCATGTTCTCTCATGTTACCTGTGAGTCTAGGTAAGTGCCGAATGTCTTTAACATGACAGATTATATTTTTTCTTAACCATTTCTCTTCTCCTGATTTTTACGTGATTTCTAATACATAGTAGAATAGTAGAAAAGAAAAAATACCACACTGAAAAGTAACTGATACACTAACTTTCCATTCTCATTTCACTGCCAATTCAGCCAAAAGCCTTCTGTAGAATTCTGATGCAGACCCTGAAAACACACTGTAAGTGTTCCAAAGTCTTTTCCATATTTGGTAGTCCTGTGATTTCCTTTGGCAGAACTATCTTGGACTGTCATCTAAAAATCTATCAAAAAGAAATTAAGTAATAGGAATTGATATGAATGGTATTGGAGAAAGAAATCCTTGAATTTATCTTACTGTGTGAACCTTCATCCATGTACAAAATCAACAAGAAATTTTAAACTTTAAAGGCAACATATTCCCATGAATAGAAGGGAGAACATAACACAACTTATATACAATGCTAACATTATGTACATACACATATATACAAGTGATCTTGAAATATATTCCCAGATATTAATTGGATTAAAGTTTGGGGCATTTAAGCATTTTTTCTCATACAGAACATTATTCTTTAAGGCACATACAGACACACATATCTGCCCCGCTGGCCTCTCACAGTTTCAGTTGATTCCAGTCATGCCCCCAGTTCATTTCCCCGTATATTTATTCTCAAATTAGTGATTTTTGAACAGGTGTTCCTCTCTTTAGAAATACCTCTGCCATGACCGCAGAGTAATCAGATTTCTTTTTGGCATTTGGTGACATATAATGGGGAAAGTGATGAGTTGTATGACAGGAGAGGTACAAGGTGAACCTTAGAGTAACTAAGACTTTATGCATAGTTTTTAATCCCAAAAGGAACAGAGAAAGATACCAGCAAAAGTCATTGGAATAAAGGACCTCTGAGATGAATCAGCATTAGGATAATTCATTGGTTACTGACTGTCCAGTCGGTTTAGGTTATAAAGTATTCCTGAGTGACTGCATCACTTTATGAAAAGATCTACCTAACTATAGATTTCTTTTGCTGGAATTTGTTTATATGGCAATAATATGCATAGAGAATGGCAATTGTGAATTCATGTCTTCCCCAAATTGAAGACATTCGTTAAGGTACAAGTTTCCCCAAGACTGCAAGTGATTTATCCATACTATACTAACTGAGACTGTGTTTTAGCATTCTTGTTTGTTAAAGGAGATAACAAGGCTAACTTTGAGTAGATTAATAGCAGGATACTTAGAAAATACTTTCAGGTTAAGTTTTGTAAACAAAGTTCAGTGTTTACCCACCAAGAACAAATCAGCTCATTTAGTATTGCAGGAAATGCCTTCATACTTTTTCACTGCCACTAAAGGAATTTAAAACACCTGTTGGATATATTCCCTCCTAGAATGCCATTTGTACACTTATTCCTAATAGGGCCTGTTATTTTAAATTCAAACTCATAAGGCTCAGAATTGATACTCAGTATTTTTAGTGATCACATGGTTTAGGGTTCTCAGATTTGGGTTCAGACTTGCATTTCAAGTATTGCAATCTGGGCTTGTTAAATGATTTCCTTACAACCAGGAAAAATTGTTTATCTGAATCTAAAGTCCAGTTAAAGAAATGTGATAGTGGTGATAGTGGTTGATGAAGCCGACTAGCATAGCAGCTAGGGCAATTATAGACAAGTTACATTTAACCTCTCTGTGCCTCAGTGTCTTCCTCTGAAACTGAGTTTCTTCATCAATGGGAATAAATACTGGTACCAATCTGACAGAGTTATTGTAAGAAATGAAGGAGTTCACAAATTTCCTAAAGGCTTAATGTTTGGCTTGTCATTACTAAATGCTGGTAATTATTAGTAAAACAATATCCCTCTATTATTTATTATATCAAAATAATAATGGTAAGAGCCTGTTATTTTAGTAGTTCTATTTTTTGGTCATATAGTTTAGACTAACTCATATTGTTTAAATGTGAAACCAAGAAGAAAAACAGTTTTGTTTTGTTTTGTTTAATCTGGTCAAGGAACCCAAATCACCTAATTCAGAAATGTTTCTAACTTGGCATCTGCTTTGAATCTGTCACAGCCAGAGAAAGTTTATTGTCTCAGAAAGTGACAGCCTTGTATTTGTGTAGCATAAAAAAAGAAGATACATGCTAGATAAGATACATACCCCTTATCATAGTCATGCCACATATAGTGTAGCACTATTCCTGCTGGGTTCAAACATTGTGATCCAGAGCCTGCCATTGCCTATTATCAGGAGCAGGAAAGCATAAGAACCATATGTGTTTGCCCTTAAGTTGGTCTGCAACACAGAGACTGTCAATCAGCCTCTGATAGTACCCTCCCCGTGGACAACCTTCTGTGCTTTTTTTTTTTTTTTTTTTTTTTTTTTTTTTTTTTTTTTTTTTGCAGTACGCTGGCCTCTCACTGTTGTGGCTTCTCCCGTTGCGGAGCACAGGCTCCGGACGCGCAGGCTCAGCGGCCATGGCTCACGGGCCCAGCTGCTCCACAGCATGTGGGATCTTCCCAGACCGGGGCACGAACCCGTGTCCCCTGCATCGACAGGCAGACTGTCAACCACGACACCACCAGGGAAGCCCTTCTGTGCTCTTTTGAGCATGCTTAGATGGAGTCTACCATCAGTGTGGTGGGACTTCACTTCGCTTCAAGTTTGTCCAAGTAGAAGGGTGAAATTAACAAATACTAACCAAATTTGTGGCTGTCCAAACTAGGAAAATAGTTAAAGAATCAGGACATGAAGAATCAGGCAAATACTCATTTGGTGTCAACCCAATAGAAAAGCTTCTTGGTGAGAAAAAAGTTGCCAAAGATGAAAGCCCAGAATAGTGCTACTTTAGCCTAACCACAGTGTCAAAGCAAATAACACACAAACGCAAAAGGAAGCCCTCTTTACACTAATGCCCCGAAGTCCTTTATGGGTCTTCAGATTGAGCAGATTAGGTAGGTTGATGGTTGTCCTTTACAGACTGGATCCACCTAACAAGACTAGTTACTAACAGAATATCTCTGTTTTGTCATTTAATAGACATCCCAAACTTAATATACCTTGCAATCAAATACACACATAGTCACTCATGCTTTTTCTGTAGACTTTCCAAAACAGAAAAGCGCATTTCCATTCTTCCTGGTGCTCAGTTACAAAATGTGATTCATCTTTGACGTTTTTCTTTCTCTCTCCTTTCACAACCAATACACAAGCAAAATGTGTCAGCCCTATCTTTGAGATAGAACCAGAATTTGACAGTTTCTCGATTTTTCCACTGTTACCACTCAGGATTAAGATTTTGTTGTCTGTCATCTTAATTATTATCCCTCTGAACTGTGTCCTTAACACAGTGGCCGGAGAACCCTTTGAGAATCTAAGTCAGAAGAATTATGTGACTTCAGGGTCTTCCCCTTCATCATAGTTGAAGCTGAAGTTCTTAAAATGCTGGAAATTTGCTACATGATTACCCTCCACATTATATATTTGATCTCATCTCCTCCACCTCTACTCCTTGCTCACTCTTTTCCAAACACCTTATACTCTTTAGTCCTTGATGTTCAACAAGTATATTAGGTAGACATTTTCAATCACTGTTCCCTTTACCTGAATTGCTGTTCTCTTTACTATCTACAGTACTCATCCACTCACTCTTTACTATCTGCAGTACTCATCCACTCACTCTTTTCTCAAATATCACCGTCTCCATTATGAGGCCTTGCTTGGATTCCCTGTAATAACCTGCAGCCCCACTAATACACCCTACCTCCTTAGAAGCCTCCCTTCTGCTGTAGAATCTGTTGAATGAATGAATGGAGTGAGCTATGTCTAATTTCCAAAAAAATAAACATCAACCGTAAACACTTGTTGAGAGACGGGTTCAGGGTATAAAGAATAAAAGAAGTGTAAATTCAGGCCTTATCATTCACCATCCATTCCCTCAGGGTTCTGCTATGGTGTATCTTTGAATAAAAAGCACAGTTTGAGGGCTTCCCTCGTGGTGCAGTGGTTGGGAGTCCGCCTGCTGATGCAGGAGACACGGGCTCGTGCCCCGGTCCGGGAAGATCCCACATGCCATGGAGCGGCTGGGCCCGTGAGCCATGGCCGCTGAGCCTGCACGTCCAGAGTCTGTGCTCCACAACGGGAGAGGTCACAACGGTGAGAGGCCTGCGTACCACAAAAAAAAAAAAAGCACAATTTGATAAGACTAATTAATTGCTTAAATTAGTTAGAATCCCAAACACTTTATAGTAGAAATGTGAGAAAAATTGTGTCAGAGATTCTCAACAAAATGTTAGCAAATTGAAGCCAAAAAAGTATAAAAACAATTGTATACCATGACCAAATGGGATTTGTGTCAGGTATGTAAGGCTGGTTCAACACTTCAAAATTAATTAATACAATCCAACCAAGACAAAAAAAGGGAAAAAAAGACATATAAATACATGCGGAAGAAGCATTTGACAAAATCCAGCATGGACTCATGAGAAAAACTCTCACTAAACTAGGAATAGAGAGGGACTTTCTTAATTTGATAAATATGATCTACGAAAAAACCAATAGCTAACATCATACTTACTTGAGAGAAACTCAATGCTTTCCCGCTAAGATTAAGCACAAGGCAAGGATGTCGTCCTTTAGTATAACTTTTCAATATTGTGCTGCAAGTCCTTGCTAATGCAATAAGGCAAGAAAAGAAAAGAAAAGGTGTACAGATTGAGAAGGAAGACATAAAGCTGTCTTTGTTCACAGGTGACATGATCATCTATGTAGAAAATCTTAGAGTTAACCCAAAACTCCTGTAACTAATAAGTGATTATAGCAAGGTTGCAGTATCCAAGGTTAATATACAAAAGGCAATTGCTTTCCTATATACCAATAATGAACAAGTTGAATAGGTTAAAAAAAAACCACACTATTTACATTAGCATTGCCACAAATGTAATACTTCAGTATAAATCTAATAAAATATGTACAACCTCTATAGGAGGAAAACTACAAAACCGTGGTGAATGAAGCCAAAGAATAACTAAATAAATGGAGATATATTGCATGTTCATGAACAGGAAGACTCTGTATTATCAAAATGTCAGTTCTTTCCAACTTAATCTATAGAAATCCAGTGCAATCCCAATCAAAATCCCCTCAAGTTATTTTATGGATATTGGCAAACTGATTCTAAAGTCCATATGAAGAGGCAAGAGACCCAGAATAGCTATCACCTCATTGAAGGACAAAGTTGAAGGAATGACACTACCCAGCTTGAAGACTTATTATGAAGGTTCAGTAATCAAGTCAGAGTGGTATTGGTGAAAGAACAAATAGATCAATGTAACAGAATAAAGAGCCCCAAAATAGACCCACATAAATACAATCAACTGATCTTTGGCAGAAGAACAAAGACAATACAATGGAGCAAAGATTGTCTTTTCATCAAATAGTGCTGAAACAACTGGATGTCCATAGTAAAAATAAAAATCTAGACCCAGACTTTATATCCTTCATAAAAATTAACTCAAAATGAACCACAGACCTAAATGTAAAACACAAAACTGTAAAACTCCCAGAAGATAACATAGGAGAAAACCTAAATGACCTTGGGTATGGCAATGACTTTTAAAATATAACACCAAAGGCACACTCCATGAAAGAAAGAATTGATAAGCTAGACTTCATTAAAATAGAAAATTTCTACTCTGTGAAAATCACTATCAAGATAATGAAAAGACAAGCCACAGAGTGGGAGAAAACATTTGTAAAAGACGCATCTTGTTAAGGTAAAGTGGCAACTTGCAAGCTTCTTACATGTGCAACTGGTGTAATTTATTTTGGTATGTAGTGTGAGGTACAGACTTTAGTTTTACATGGGTGTGTAGTTTTTTAGGCATCAATTTTAAAGATTATACCTTGACTTTGTCACAATCAAACTTCCCAGACATACTTAGAACTATTTGTGGATATTCTTTCCTATTTAATTTGTATATGTGTTCATTCATGTAGTAATGCTACAATGTATGAATTGTAGTGGCTTTATAGTTGTTATATAGCTGCCTGCTAATTAACAGATACTCAACTTCTAATAAAATTTAGGACTTGTACCTGAATGCCTCCAGATTATGTTCTTCATTCAGACTCTTTACTATTCACTCAATATAAATTCAGCGCTGATATATATTAAAAATTGAACTAAAGTGGCTAACATTTTTTAGTTTTCATCTATATTCCTAGATTTACAATATGAGAAAGTAGAAAATGCAACATTTTTTAAAACCTCTAATGACTCACATTTTCTATCTCTAATTAAAACAGAATACCGTGTGGAATATCTTTGCATCATTTACCCGGTTTCATTAATTCTGGCTGCTGAAGTTAATTTAAATTCACTCTGGTAAAATGAGAGCTCAGTATAAGGTTTTAGCATACCCAGTGAGACTTACAAATAGTCATCTGCTAGGTGGTAAACAGTAAACAGTCTTGTTTATTGCAAATAATCTTAGCCAATAAATGTTATTTATGCTCCATTTAAGAATAAAGATGTTAATCTGAGATCACAAAACGATCTTTTTGTTAAAGCTAAAAGCAATTCTGCTTTGATTATTTGCAAATGCAAATATTACCCAACTTCTTTCTCCTTCTTTGATAGTTGTATAGAAATAAAACTAAATATAAGAATGTAAGTCAAACCCACTACAAATGAAACTGCACTACAGACCCACTATCTTCAGTGATTTCTGGATGATTTCTATGCTCAAACCTTCATTCTATCCTCTCTTCCTAAACATAATTGTTTTGTTTTGTTTTTTGCTTTTGAGTAACTTTTATTACACAAGAGATTCATATTCTTTATAGAGAAATCATGTAATCAAATAATCCAAAAATAGATTAAAAAGCAGCCATAATTCCACCTCTCAGATATATTATCACTGTATCTATTTTATAGTATAGCTTTCTTATATATATATTTTTAACATCTTTATTTCAGTATAATTGCTTTACAATGTTGTGTTAGTCTCTGCTGTATAACAGTGCATCAGCTATACATATATATATATCCCCATATCCCCTCCTTTTTGCGTCTCCCTCCCACCCTCCCTATCCCACCCTTCTAGGTGGTCACAAAGCCCCGAGCTGATCTCCCTGTGCTATTTGGCTGCTTCCCACTAGCTATCTATTTTACATTTGGTAGTGTATATATGTCCATGCCACTCTCTCACTTCGTCCCAGACTACCCTTCCCCCTCCCCATATCCCTAAACAGAATTTTAAGAAGTTAGTCAAGATAAAATTAGAAACTGATTCAGACTTAGGTCCCAAATTTACAGCTTCAATGATTTAGGAAAATCCCTTGACAGCTATACTGAGCCTCAGTTTTCACATTTGTAAAAGGGTGAGGATTAAAAAAACGGATACTTCTGGAAATGCCTGTCATTCTGATTGGATATTTTTAAAATGTTAACTGAAATTTAAATGTATAAATTATAAAAAGAAGATGACAGAAAGGTCTATTATCATTTTACTACCCAGATAAACCCTGGTGGTCCACTGATAAGAAAAGTGGCTTCTCTAAGTAGTTTTCTTCATCCTGATTTCTGGACACTCCCTTCTTTAATCTGCTTTTGGAGGCAGCGGGTGACATTTTGGCAAGTTTTATTCAATTTCTTTATGCCTTGATTTTAGGAAAGAAGAATAGTAGCTGTGCTGAGCTCTGCCAGGTCAGATAGAATTTTGGAGTATTCTCTTTCTCTCTCGTAGACAGCCACTGTCATTTGGTAAGCCATAAGCCTTTCTTTGTTTTGACTGTGGTTAGTGTGTTTGCTGGATTTCTAAAATATGTTTTTAGTGTTTACTTGTTTAGATTGAAAAGATTGGTCTATATTTTTTAAAGTTTATCCCTCCATTTTGGAAGGCCTTTTAAGTTGTGATATTGCATGCAAGAGAGCTAACGTAATTCTGGACTCCATATTTTCGTGTTTACCTTTTTTTTTTTCCCTCAGTCTTTGAACCAACAATGGCTAATAATGAAAGGAACTCAGACCCGAATATTTTTTCCTTTGTCAAGCACAGAGAATATGGGAAAAAATGAAATTGGGAAATTGCTTTGCTCGTCTTCTTTCCTCCTTTTTGGTCAGTTACCTTAGTCATCCACCTCACTTTGTATTTCTAGCCTGGCTTCAGAAAGACCTGAATTTGATGAACTACACACTGTTGGACTAGTAGATTGCTAGAAGGAACCAAGATCCAGACAACCTTAAATGGTGTCTTCATGGAATCATATTCAAGAAGGATGGTCCAGGGAAACCTTGAAGATGGTGGAAGAGTAAGACGCGGACATCACCTTCCTCCCCACAGATACACCAGAAATACATCTACACGTGGAACAACTACAGAACACCTACTGAACGCTGGCATAAGACCTCAGACCTCCCAAAAGGAAAGAAACTCCCCACGTACCTGGGTAGGGCAAAAGAAAAAAAGAAAAAACAGAGACAAAAGAATAGGGACGGCACCTGCACCAATGGGAGGGAGCTGTGAAGGAGGAAAAGTTTCCACACACTAGGAAGCCCCTTCGCGGGCGGAGACTGCGGGAGGCGGAGGGGGGAGCTACGGAGCCGCGGAGGAGTGCACAGCAACAGGGGTGCGGAAGGCAAAGTGGGGAGATTCCCGCACAGAGGATCGGTGCCGACGGGCACTCACTAGCCCGAGAGGCTTGTCTGCTCACCCGCCGGGGCGGGCGGGGCTGCGAGCTGAGGCTCGGGCTTTGGTCGGAGCGCAGGGAGAGGACTGGGGATGGCGGCTTGAACATAGCCTGAAGGGGTTAGTGCACCACGGCTAGCCGGGAGGGAGTCCAGGGAAAAGTCTGCACCTGCTGAAGAGGCAAGAGACTTTTTCTTCCCTCTTTGTTTCCTGGTGCGCGAGGAGAGGGGTTTAAGAACGCTGCTTAAAGGAACTCCAGAGACGGGCGCGAGCCGCGGCTAAAAGCGCGGACCCCAGAGACGGGCGCAAGCCAAGCACGGACCCCAGGGACGGGCGGGAGAGGCTAAGGCTGCTGCTGCCGCCACTAAGGGGCCTGTGTGCAAGCACAGGTCACTATCCACACCCTTCTTTCGCGGAGCCTGTGCAGCCCGCCACTGCCAGGTTGCAGGGATCCAGGGACAACTTCCCCGGGAGAACGCACGGCGGGCCTCAGGCTGGTGCAACGTCACGCCGGCTTCTGCCGCCGCAGGCCCGCCCCGCACGCAGTGCCCCTCCCTCCCCACCCCCCCCCCCCCCCCCGGCCTGAGTGCGCCAGAGCCCCCGAGTCAGCTGCTCCTTTAACCCCGTCCTGTCTGAGCAAAAAACAGACGCCCTCCAGCGACCTACATGCAGAGGCAGGGCCAAATCCAAAGCTGAGCCCCTGTGAGCTGTGAGAACAAAGAAGAGAAAGGGAAATCTCTCCCAGCAGCCTCAGAAACAGCGCATTAAAGCTCCACAATCAACTTGATGTACCCTGCATCTGTGGAATACATGAATAGACAACGATTCATCCCAAATTGAGGTGGGCTTCGAGAGCAAGATCTATGCTTTTTTCCCCTTTTCCTCTTTTTGTGAATGTGTGTGTGTATGCTTCTGTGTGAGATCTTGTCTGTATAGTTTTGCTTCCACCATTTGTCCTAGGGTTCTATCCGTCCATGGTTTTTTTTTAAAATTTTTTTCCTTAATAATTAATTTTAATTTTAAACTTTATTATACTTTACCTTCTTTCTTTCTTTCTTTCTTTCTTTCTTTCTTTCTTTCTTTCTTTCTTTCTTTCTTTCTTTCTTTCCTTCCTTCCTTCCTTCCCTCCTTTAGACAACGAATCATCCCAAATTGAGGAGGTGGTCTCTGAGAGAAAGATTTATGATTTTTTTCCCCTTTACCTCTTTTTCTGAGGGTGTATGTGTATGCTTCTGTGTAAGATTTTGTCTGTATAGCTTTGCTTCCAACATTTGTCCTAAGGTTCTATCCGTCCCTTTTTTTTTCCTAAATAATTATTTTTTAATTCAATAACTTATTATACTTTATTTTATTTTACTGTATCTTCTTTCTTTCTGTCTTTTTTCCTTCCTTCCCTCCTTCCTTCCTTCCTCCCTCCCTCCCTCCCTCCTTTCTTTCCTTCTTGCCTTCTTTCCTTCTTTGCTTCTTTCTTTCTTTCTTCCATCCTTCCTCCTTCCTTCCCTCCTTTCTTTCTTTCTTTCTTCCTACTTCTACTACTTCTCTCTACTTTTTCTCCCTTTTATTCTGAGCCGTGTGGATGAAAGGCTCTTGGTGCTCCAGCCAGGAGTCAGAGCTGTGCCTCTGAGGTGGGAGAGCCAAATTCAGGACACTGGTCAACAAAAGACCTCCCAGCTCCACATAATATCAAACGGCGAAAATCTCCCAGAGACCTCCAACTTAACACCAGCACCCAGCTTCACTCAACGACCAGCAAGCTACAGTGCTGGACACCCTATGCCAAACAACTAGCAAAACAGGAACACAACCCCACCCATTAGCAGAGAGGCTGCTTAAAATCATAATAAGGCCACAGACACCCCAAACACACCACCAGAGGTGAACCTGCCCACTAGAGAGACAAGATCCAACCTCATCCACCAGAACACAGGCAGTAGTCCCCTCCACCAGGAAGCCTACACACCCCACTGAACCAACCTTAGCCACTGGAGACAGACATCAAAAACAGCGGGAACTACGAACCTGCAGCCTGCAAAAAGGAGACCCCAAACACAGTAAGATAAGCAAAATGAGAAGACAGAGAAACACTCAGCAGATAAAGGAGCAAGATAAAAATGCACCAGACCTAACAAATGAAGAGGAAATAGGCAGTCTACCTGAAAAAGAATTCAGAATAATGATAGTAAGGATGATCCGATATCTTGGAACTAGAATGAACAAAATGCAAGAAACAGTTAACAAGGACCTAGAAGAAATAAAGATGAAACAAGCAACGATGAACAACACAATAAATGAAATTAAAAGTACTCTAGATGGGATCAATAGCAGAATAACTGAGGCAAAAGAACGGATAAGTGACCTGGAAGATAAAATAGTGGAAATAAAAACTGCAGAGCAGAATAAAGAAAAAAGAATGAAAAGAACTGAGGACAGTCTCAGAGACCTCTGGGACAACATTAAATGCACCAACATTCGAATTATAGGGGTTCCAGAAGAAGAAGAGAAAAAGAAAGGGACTGAGAAAATATTTGAAGAGATTATAGTTGGAAACTTCCCTAATATGGGAAAGGTAATAGTTAATCAAGTCCAGGAAGCACAGAGAGTCTCATAAAGGATAAATCCAAGGAGAAATACGCCAAGACACATATTAATCAAACTGTCAAAAATTAAATACAAAGAAAGCATATTAAAGCAGCAAGGGAAAAACAACAAATAACACACAAGGGAATCCCCATAAGGTTAACAGCTGATCTCTCAGCAGAAACCCTACAAGCCAGAAGGGAGTGGAAGGACATACTGAAAGTGATGAAGGAGAAAAACCTGCAAAAAGACTACTCTACCCAGCAAGGATCTCATTCAGATTTGATGGAGAAATTAAAACCTTTATAGACAAGCAAAAGCTGAGGGAGTTCAGCACCACTAAACCAGCTTTACAACAAATGCTAAAGGAACTTCTCTAGAAAAGAAACACAAGAGAAGGAAAAGACCTATAATAACGAACCCAAAACAATTTAGAAAATGGGAATAGGAACATACATATCGATAATTACCTTAAATGTAAATGGACTAAATGCTCCCACCAAAAGACACAGGTTGGCTGAATGGATACAAAAACAAGACCCTTATATATGCTGTCTACAAGAGACCCACTTCAGACCTAGAGACACATACAGACTGAAAGTAAGGGGATGGAAAAAGATATTCCATGCAAATGGAAACCAAAAGAAAACTGCAGTAGCAATTCTCATATCAGACAAAATAGACTTTAAAATAAGGACTATTAAAAGAAACAAAGAAGGACACTACATAATGATCAAGGGATCGATCCAAGAAGAAGATATAACAATTGTAAATATTTATGCACCCAACATAGGAGCACCTCAATACATAAGGCAAATACTAACAGCCATAAAAGGGGAAATCGACAGTAACACATTCATAGTAGGGGACTTTAACACCCCACTTTCACCCATGGACAGATCATCCAAAATGAAAATAAATAAGGAAACACAAGCTTTAAATGATACATTAAACAAGATGGACTTAATTGATATTTATAGGACACTCCATCCAAAAACAACAGAATACACATTTTTCTTAAGTGCTCATGGAACATTCTCCAAGATAGATCATATCTTGGGTCACAAATCAAGCCTTGGTAAATTTAAGAAAATTGAAATTGTATCAAGTATCTTTTCCAACCACAGCACCATGAGACTAGATATCAATTACAGGAAAAGATCTGTAAAAAATACAAACACATGGAGGCTAAACAATACACTACTTAATAATGAAGTGATCACTGAAGAAATCAAAGAGGAAATAAAAAAAATACCTAGAAACAGATGACAATGGAGACACAACGACTCAAAACCTATGGGATGCAGCAAAAGCAGTTCTAAGGGGGAAGTTTATAGCAATACAAGCCCACCTTAAGAAGCAGGAAACATCTCGAATAAACAACCTAACCTTGCACCTCAAGCAATTAGAGAAAGAAGAACAAAAAACCCTCAAAGCTAGCAGAAGGAAAGAAATCATGAAAATCAGATCAGAAATAAATGAAAAAGAAATGAAGGAAACAATAGCAAAGATCAATAAAACTAAAAGCTGGTTCTTTGAGAAGATAAACAAAATAGATAAACCATTAGCCAGACTCATCAAAAAAAAAAGGGAGAAGACTCAAATCAATAGAATTAGAAATGAAAAAGGAGAAGTAACAACTGACACTGCAGAAATACAAAAGATCATGAGAGATTACTACAAGCAACTCTATGCCAATAAAATGGACAATCTGGAAGAAATGGACAAATTCTTAGTAATGCACAACCTGCCAAGACTGAATCAGGAAGAAATAGAAAATATGAACAGACCAATCACAAGCACTGAAATTGAAACTGTGATTAAAAATCTTCCAACAAACAAAAGCCCAGGACCAGATGGCTTCACAGGCGAATTCTATCAAACATTTAGAGAAGAGCTAACACCTATCCTTCTCAAACTCTTCCAAAATATAGCAGAGGGAGGAACACTCCCAAATTCCTTCTACGAGGCCACCATCACCTTGATACCAAAACCAGACAAGGATGTCACAAAAAAAGAAAACTACAGGCCAATATCACTGATGAACATAGATGCAAAAATCCTCAACAAAATACTAGCAAACAGAATCCAAAAGCACATTAAAAGGATCATACACCATGATCAAGTGGGGTTTATTCCAGGAATGCAAGGATTCTTCAATATACGAAAATCTATCAATGTGATAAACCATATTAAAAAATTGAAGGAGAAAAACCATATGATCATCTCAATAGATGCAGAGAAAGCTTTTAACAAAATTCAACACCCATTTATGATAAAAACCCTGCAGAAAGTAGGCATAGAGGGAACTTTCCTCAACATAATAAAGGCCATATATGACAAGCCCCAGCCAACACCGTCCTCAATGGTGAAAAACTGAAAGCATTTCCACTAAGATCAGGAAGAAGACAAGGTTGCCCACTCTCACCACTCTTATTCAACATAGTTTTGGAAGTTTTAGCCACAGCAATCAGAGAAGAAAAGGAAATAAAAGGAATCCAAATCGGAAAAGAAGAAGTAAAGCTGTCACTCTTTGCAGATGACATGATCCTATACATAGAGAATCCTAAAGATGCTACTAGAAAACTACTAGAGCTAATCAATGAATTTGGTAATGTAGCAGGATACAAAATTAATGCACAGAAATCTCTGGCATTCCTATATACTAATGATGAAAAATCTGAAAGTGAAATCAAGAAAACACTCCCATTTACCACTGCAACAAAAAAAATAAAATATCTAGGAATAAACCTACCTAAGGAGACAAAAGACCTGCATACAGAAAATTATAAAACACTGATGAAAGAAATTAAAGACGATACAAATAGATGGAGAGATATACCATGTTCTTGGATTGGAAGAATCAACATTGTGAAAATGACTCTACTACCCAAAGCAATCTATAGATTCAATGCAATCCCTATCAAAGAACCACTGGCATTTTTCACAGAACTAGAGCAAAAAATTTCACAATTTGTATGGAAACACAGAAGACCCTGAATAGCCAAAGCAATCTTGAGAACGAAGAAAGGAGCTGGAGGAATCAGGCTCCCTGACTTCAGACTATACTACAAAGCTACAGTAATCAAAACAGTATGGTACTGGCACAAAAACAGAAAGATAGATCAATGGAAAAGGGTAGAAAGCCCAGAGATAAACCCACGCACATATGGACAACTTATCTTTGATAAAGGTGGCAGGCATGTACAGTGGAGAAAGGACAGCCTCTTCAATAAGTGGTGCTGGGAAAACTGGATAGATACATATAGAAGTATGAGAGTAGATCACTCCCTAACACCATACACAAAAATAAGCTCAAAATGGATTAAAGACCTAAATGTAAGGCCAGAAACTATCAAACTCTTAGAGGAAAACATAGGCAGAATACCCTATGACATAAATCACAGCAAGATCCCTTCTGACCCACCTCCTAGAGCAATGGAAATAAAAACAAAAATAAACAAATGGGACCTAATGAAACTTCAAAGCTTTTGCACAGCAAAGGAAACCATAAACAAGACCAAAAGACAACCCTCAGAATGGGAGAAAATATTTGCAAATGAAGCAACTGACAAAGGATTAATCTCCAAAATTTACAAGCAGCTCATGCAGCTCAATAACAAAAAAACAAACAACTCAATCCAAAAATGGGCAGAAGACCTAAATAGACATTTCCCCAAAGAAGATATACAGACTGCCAACAAACACATGAAAGAATGCTCAACATCACTAATCATTAGAGAAATGCAAATCAAAACTACAATGAGATATCATCTCACACCAGTCAGAATGGCCATCATCAAAAAATCTAGAAACAATAAATGCTGGAGAGGGTGTGGAGAAAAGGGAACACTCTTGCACTGCTGGTGGGAATGTGAATTGGTTCAGCCACTATGGAGGTTCCTTTAAAAACTACAAATAGACCTACCATATGACCCAGCAATCCCACTACTGGGCATATACCCTGAAAAAACCAAAATTCAAAAAGAGTCATGTACCAAAATGTTCATTGCAGCTCTATTTACAATAGCCCGGAGATGGAAACAACCTAAGTGCCCATCATTGGATGAATGGATAAAGAAGATGTGGCACATACATACAATGGAATATTATTCAGCCATGAAAGGAAACGAAACTGAGCTATTTGTAATGAGGTGGATAGACCTAGAGTCTGTCATACAGAGTGAAGTAAGTCAGAAAGAGAAAGACAAATACCGTATGCTAACACATATATATGGAATTTAAGAGAAAAAAAATGTCATGAAGAACCTAGGGGTAAGACAGGAATAAAGACACAGACCTACTGGAGAATGGACTTGAGGATATGAGGAGGGGGAAGGGTGAGCTGTGACAGGGCGAGAGAGAGTCATGGACATATACACACTAACAAACGTAAGGTAGATAGCTAGTGGGAAGCAGCCGCATGGCACAGGGATATCGGCTCGGTGCTTTGTGACTGCCTGGAGGGGTGGGATAGAGAGGGTGGGAGGGAGAGAGACGCAAGAGGGAAGAGATATGGGAACATATGTATATGTATAACTGATTCACTTTGTTATAAAGCAGAAACTAACACACCATTGTAAAGCAATTATACCCCAATAAAGATGTTAAAAAAAAAAAAAAAAGGATGGTCCAGCCAAATTCCTCACTACCATTGTGAAAGGAGTTCCCTATTCCTAAGAAAATGGAACTATGTCCGACTGACATAGAAGATGGAGATTTATCCCAGTGCATTTGTATATGTATATATATTAAAATTATGTGTGTGTGTGTGTGTATATATATATATATATATATATATATATATATATATATATATATATAATGCCTAATGGAAATATCTCAGATGTTCTATTTTGTGTTTTTTCTTTAATTTTACTTATAAAATTGTGACCATTTTTTAACTCAAAAGAGGAGAACCTTAAAAATTAATTAAAAACACATTCTCAGTAGTCTAAGGTTCAGAGTGACTTGGCAGAGAAAATTGCTGAATGGTTAGATAACAGTGCTGCTATGCTTGGCTATTGTAACACTTTACATTTGAGTTTCTCTTCCTTGAAATTACAAGAACTATATGACTCAAGAGAAATATTGATAATTAGGAATTTTCTGCTTGCTTTTTATATAGCCCATTGAAGAACATTTTGATTATTTGGAGGTCATAGGAAGGTACCTTCATGATCTAACTTTTGAACAAGTAGTGTTGCAACACAAAGCTATGACTTAAAATTAAAAAGGAAATTTGAAATGACCTATTTCTTTTGGCATCTCAAGCCAGATATCTGTCAGTAAAATGAGTCACTTTTCAGTCAAATGGGTGGTCAGCAATATAATTTTTTATTGGGAAGCTGAAAGACACCATTGCCAAACAGAGCATCTGCAGTGTTCACATCTATATTTGAGCATCTGTCGTTTTCCCAAGGGGTGCAGATGAGAAGAAGGAAGGCAGAGAAATGCACTTGCATAAAGCTTTTCAAGATGGATAGAACAGAGAGCATTCCCAGAGGCAGGTCAAGTTCAACCCAAGAACAACTCTCTCAGTGCTTTCACAACTAGTTAAAATACAAGACCAGTAGTAACTCACCTCTCAAATCAGTGCTGAAATCAAGCAGAAGGTTGTTAATATTGATACGGTTAACATACATCAAATAGGACTACTGAATTTTCTGAATCTAAATGTTCTCCACAGTGTTGACATTTCCTTACTGAACTCCCAGGATTGTTTGGTTCCAAAGGCTGTTGGGCTCAAGACGCATTTGGTTTTAAATAATCCTTCATAAAAAGTTCAGCTTTCAGTCTAATATGATTGAAACCCAGCTTGAGTGTGTTTTATAATGCACTGAACTGGAAAGACTATGGGCATTGAATTATTCAAAACATGGTAGGCGAAGGAGTGATATGTAGGGAGGAGGTGATCAATGAAATCAGTGAGACTTGATATGTCTTGTTATCTCATTTTATTTACCTTTTAGAACTCTTCCAAATATTAGAGGAAAGAAAGCAATTTTCACCTGTCACGTTCCACACTTCAATTATTAATGAATGTCAAATTTGACCACAGTTTTCTGTACTACCTGCTCTGCAATAATATTTCTGAGCCTTTATTAAAAATGTAAAATTGTCATTGAATTTCCAAATATGATTCTCCAGTGGCTAAGTCAGCTTGTTTTATTAATAAGCAAGTTCTGATGAGTAATACTAATTTAATACACCAGCATGTAAGGTTAAAGTGTAAATTATTCCTGCCGAAGGTAATGAGATATGACTGCGATATGGTGGTAGGGCAGTCACCTTCCTGAACGAACCATGCGAGCACACAGTTCTTGGGAGAAAGCAGTACTTCATATAGTAGCAAATATATTATTTTTCATGTCTCCTGTAGCAGTGGAATGCACACACACACACACACACACACACACAAATATCATGGGTGAAAAAACACACATGCGCACCTTAGTTGCTTACATTAATTTCTGAATATAGTTCTCCAGAAAGAAAAAGCTTTACTGATGATTTGTATTTTTATAGTTTATTATTTTATCCATACTAAAACACTTCATGAAATCACTTCCTATTTTGTTGTCCATGGAATGCTTTCAATTTTGAGATGCTCAATATAAATCGAAATAATGATTATAGTCCTTGGCCATGAAAGACTAAGTTACAGAGAACCCGGTGACTGGAGGTCAGAGCTGCCACGGAATTATTCTCTGCTCCACAGACCATTAGAATATCACTGTGTACCCACTTAAGGATAGAATGCTGCTATTGAGAAACTAGCTCTCTTTTATTTTTACTAAAAGGAGAGAACAGTAGGGGACCTTGGCTGCATGAGTGTATGAGACTTTCTCTGTTTTGTACAATAAGCCAAAAACAATACATGAAATAGCCTCGGGTCTTTTGTCTTTTGTACCCAGCTCCTTCCTGTGTTGCTCCTGATCAATTACACTTAAATCAACAAGAGTTGCTTGAACATTTTGACAGTTAAGTTCCCCATACCCTGAAGCATTTTTAAAGGGTTACTGAGATAAAGCTCTTTCAAAAAATACTCCCTCCACATTTTTTCACGGTGGCATCAATGAAAGTAACTTAGAGAAAAAAACTCTACCTTGAGTTCCTGGCCTACCACTCTAAGGCCAGGCAAGCATAAACCTTCATAGCAAAACCTAAGTTTGCTCCCAGTTGAGAATTTGGTTTCCATGGTCTTATATAAAAAGTATATGGAGACTTTAATTCCCTATAAGCTCTTTCCAAAGAGTGAATACAGTTCATCAATCGTAAGAGATGATGAAAATTACAATTTTGTTGAATAGGTGGAATATATATTACATATAATATATATATTTATTTTTAATATATATATAAAATATATAAAGTTACTATTCAGAGTCCTAAAACATGGATTTTTCTTACTTACCAAGAATGAACAGTAACTTGATCTCTAAACAATAAAGCACCTGGTCATAACAGAATCATAACAAATATTTGATATCAGAATGAATTCGCTGTTCAGGTATAAAGAGGGAATAGCTTCAGTTTTCCTCCTTCGTACACCCCATTATTGCATCCTGGACAGAGGGGATTTTCTTGACTTTAAACTAAAGGAGAAATGTTCACTTTTGTTGAGATGGAAATTGACAACCTCAGTAGGCAGAGGCACTGTTTTTATTTGGCTGAATTCATGTTTCTAGTGATAATTCAAGGTGTAATAGGGTTTTCTCAGCCACTCCAAAATCTGAAAATGATAAGCATCTCACCAGAGTTTCAGGATGGCCCATTACCTATTCTGTGGAAAGGATATTCAAAATACCATGCTTCATCAATGTCTTCTTTGACTTATTAAGGAATGGACAACTACTATGTTAAGACAGTGTCTTATCCTTGCCTCAAAACAATAAAAACAAAAAAAACCCCACAAACACAAAAAAACTGTTAACGATGAAAACTTATTATGCCAGGCCTTAGTATGGCCTGACTTGGAAATTTAGTTTCAGAGGCTTTTGTGAATATACCAAGGAAAGAGGACCTAGGTGTATCTTATTCCCACAGGCCGTCAATAAATATTTGCTTCACAGAGAAAAAATTAATATATAGCAGAGGAGAGAACCTGACAGATGCTTAACATTATTGAGTGATAGCAATGCCCAAACTCATCTGTGATCAAACACTATGAAAGTATCCTCCTAAGGATAAACTTATTACAAATAAGTGAAAATTCAATTATGGAGATACTTTCCGTTTCAGCTTTGATATGCAAAAAGCTTGGAAGTTGTCACTGTATCTTGTCCTTACAAGATAATGCTGTACAAAATGAAAATCAATGACTTTTCTCAGACATGATTAATAAAACATGTAACTATGAAAGAATTTTAAAACTGTAATTATGTAAGTGCATATATGTGTCTCTGAAAAATCTATGTCAAAGAAAACTGAGGCTATCAGTATAAACTCATTTAACTTCTATCTCTTCTTACCTTTATTTCCTCCCAAACTTACCAGTATCCATCCAACTCGAAGGATACAAGTGATATTTATATACTGTGCAAGGTTTTTTTCTTATTCATATGTCCATGTTTCCCCAATTCTCTAAATTATTATCTACATCTTCAGGATCTCCTTTATCTGTTCCTTCATTTCAACATATAAAATATAAGTCCTTCTCATTCTAAAAAATTCTTTTTTGCTAATTATTTTCTCTTTTCATCCAAACTCCTTGAGAGTAGCCTATTCCCACTGTCTTCACTAGCCCCGCCTGGCCCCCACTGGCAGCCCATCACCCTCAATTTATTGCCATCTGGCTTTTTGTTCACCACTTCACTGAACTGCTCTAAGGTCACTGGGGACCTAACTGCCCAAATCCAATGGACACTCACATTCTCTGAAGGATGACACTGTCATCTACTTCCTCCTTCTTGAAACTCTATCACCTCTCTCCTTCCCAGAATTCTTTCTCTGCTTATTACTTAAACGTTGTCAGTACTCACAATTCTCTGAAATCTCATCCATTTTCATGATTTTAATGACTGCTGATATGTGCTGATGACATTCAAATTTTTATCTTTCCATGTCTTCACATGCATGTCCAGTTATCTACCAGTTTGTCTCCTGAATTCTACAGGTGCTTTAAAATTCTACATGTCCAGAACTAAAGTCTTTTCCCCAATTCAGTTCTTTACCCCCTATTTCCAAACTCAATGATACCACTACCCAACCTTAGTCACACAGATGGGGGTTCAGCCTCCACCTCCTACTTCTTCCTTATTTCCCAAGATCAAGTTTTGCTTGTAATTTCCTAAATACAATTAGAACTTATTTCCTCCCTTCATCTGTACCTTATTTCAGACCCCTTTCTTCTTGCTATTACCTGGTCTAGAGGTAACCAAATTGCTGTTTGGTGGAACCAGTTGTTAGACACTTTTGTTAAAAAAGGACTCTAGAGTCAAATAGCTTTGAGGATGGCTGTGTACCATACTCCTGCTGTGACAATCCAGAATGAACACTAGCCTACAGCAGCCCGGAGGAGCTGTACAGTAAAGAAACCTGATTAACTTTACTTAAGCCAGGTTCTCCCTTCTGCCGGCCTATAAACCTTTCAGTAGGGACAGGAGAGGAGGTGGCAGCGTGAAAGTCCCACTTGAAAATAAAAAACACTGCTCCTCAGAAGAGTGGGGCATAATTGTCTCCAGGCTTCTTCAAATTCCTCATCCATACTGACGTCAGTGGCCTAAAATGCCACCTGAACTTGTCCTTTCCATTCTTAGCTGTTTTCTGAGGAAACCAGCTCCACGCACATGGGTGGTTAATTAAGACCCGCTCTCCTCCTCCTTGCTGCCTCCGTTAGGGGCACTTGCCACTGCCTGGGGACACTGCACTGATCCTCCAGAGCCTATGCCTGTGGCTCCGTAACACACCCCTCGCACACTCATGGCTCTGGACTTCTGCTGTCCTCTCTGCCTTGAGTGTCCTTGCCCTTCACCGGCTGACTCACCAGTTTTTCACGAGTCCTTTAAGACTTAGCTTAGGGACTGCCTCTTTCGATGATTTTTCTTTGCCTCACAGCTCCCCCTCTTCTTCCACAAACACTGACCAAACGCCCTGAATATGCCCGTCACAGCATGTCACGTGCAGGATGAGACATCTGCTGTGCGTCTTCCCCTCTCACCCCACTGCTAAAGGGCCAACGCTACATCTTGCTCATTGTTTTACTCCCCAAACACTCAGTCCATGACTAATGAACTAACTAGTACTGTAGCAGCCCTCTTAGTAAAAATCAGGTAGGACCTTCTAAAAGAAATCTGACACTCCAGCTTTTCTCTGATCTCACCTTTCACTCTGATCGAACTAAAGACTTATCTGTACATGTTTTACCAGGGAGACATAATTTAATCCAGAGATGTGTCATCACATACTCTTACATACTCTGCCGTTTAAAAATTCGGCTCACGATGGGGGAAGGAGACAGGTGTGCTTTCTGACAGCCCCACTGTTTTGCACTTCCAGTGCTCACTGCCTTCTCTCTCGGTGCCTTCCTTAAACCCTTCTTCTCTTAACAAGGATACAGGATAACAAAGTAATTAAGAGCCTGGGTTCTGCCTATCTGTGAACAGAAACATAACCAAGGACATAGAGAATAGACTGGTGGTTGCCAAGGGGGAGGGGGTGGGAGAGGGTTGGATTGGGAGTTTGGGATTAGCAGATGCAAAGTGGTGTATATACAGGATGGATAAACAAAAAGGTCCTACATGGGACTTCCCTGGTGGCGCAGTGGTTAAGAATATGCCTGCCGGGGGTTCCCTGGTGGTGCAGCGGTTGAGAGTCCGCCTGCCGATGCAGGGGACACGGGTTCGTGCCCCGGTCCGGGAAGATCCCACATGCCGCAGAGCAGCTGGGCCCGTGAGCCATGGCCGCTGAGCCTGCGCGTCTGGAGCCTGTGCTCCGCAACGGGAGAGGCCATAGCAGTGAGAGGCCCGCAGACCGCAAAAAAAAAAAAAAAAAAAGAATATGCCTGCCAATGCAGGGGACACAGGTTCAAGCTTTGGTCTAGGAAGATCCCACATGCCAGAGAGCAACTAAGCCCGATGCCACAACTACTGAAGTCCAGGCACCTAGAGCCCGTGCTCTGCAACAAGAGAAGCCACCACAATGAGAAGCCCGTGCACCTCAACTAGAGAAAGCCCGCGTGCAGCAACGAAGGCCCAACACAGCCATAAATAAGTAAATTAATTAATACATTTATTTTTTATAAAGTGGATTTATTTTTAAAAAAACAAAAAGGTCCTACTGTAGAGCACAGGGAACTATATTCTATATCCTGTGATAAACCGTAACAGAAAAGAATATGAAAAAGGATGTAAATAAATGTGTAACTGAGTCACTTTCCCATACAGCAGTAATTAACACAACACTGTAATTCAACTGTACATCAATAAAAAATAAAATTTAAAAAAATTGCCAGAAAAATAGTCACATAAGGGGAACTTCCCTCGTGGCCCAGTGGTTAAGACTTTACCTTCCAATGGAGGGGGTGAGGGTTCGATCCCTGGTCAGGGAGCTAATATCCCACATGCCTTGTGGCCAAAAAACCAAAATATAAAACAGAAGCAGTACTGTAACAAATGCAATAAACAGTTTAAAATGGTCGACATCAGAATAAATCTTTAAAGAAAAAATTCACATAAATCAGAAACAAATGAAACATAATAAAGTCCATACATTTAAAAAAAAAAGAGCATGGGTTCGGGTCAAATGGCAGCTTCCCACTTACTTATAGCTGTGTAATTCTGGGCAACTCACATAATGTCTCCTCATACTCCTCATCTGTAAATGGGAATGGTAACAGTTCCCTACCTCAGAGCGTTGCTGTAATCCATAAACACGGTTAAGGGCCTTGGTAAATGTTTGAGGCTCTTTGGTTATTGTGAATTGAAATACATCAATGTCTTCTGGCCATGTGATTTATAATAGTTTGACATTTAACCAAATGGTAACACTATTCCATTTATTATTCCCATCTCTTTTTACCCTTACCCTGCTTTGTTGTTTATGTTTTCTCCCACCACAAAGTGCTAGTTCCAGGAGAGTAAAGGCTTTATTTTGTTCACTGCTGAAAGCAATAGCACCCAGAAAAGTACTGTACATATGAAGCCCTCAGTAAATACTAGCGGAATGAATGGTGCAAAGTGTCATGAGGAAAAGTACACCAAAACTTTCATTATAATAAAAAAGTATAGATAAATCTTTCTCTAATGGCTTCCAGTCAAGTAACTGAAAACACGATATGCTATAATAAAAACATAAGTAATTTATTAAAACTTGAAGGCAAAAACATAATTTTAAAAGATTTAGACCTATGTTAGGCATGATAGAGTATGGATGCTTTCTTGAAATACACAATCAGATCCAAGAGTATCACTTTCAGAATGTTCTAGTAGATTGAGTTTACTTTTAGTTGTCTTTGATGAAACAGTCACTATTCTACTCTCTTTCTTAACAGAAATGTGTGTTTTCGAAGACTCACTTTTAATTGGTTTATTAACCAAAGAACTATTTTGCCCAATTCCTTTGCTTTTCTGCTTTACAGGTGAGTCAGAGCAGGAATGCAGGTCCTTCCCAGGTTGTTTCTTAGCAGAGTATTTTTTGGTATATTCACCTGCTTTGCTCATTTTCTCTGAAGAAGACCTGCTATTTCTAGATAATTCCTCTTCTTTTCTTTGACTTCTAGTTCCAGAAATGATGTCTGCTGAAGGAGAACATGTTCTAACAATGAAATCTTCAAAGACTCCTGCTGCTGCTCTGTGACTGGGACCCCCAGGTTGTCTTTGGAAGTTTCTAAGGCCTCCTGAGTAGACACTGGGACACGGAAGGAGTCAAGAGGCAAAGGAATCCTAGCATCACCTGTAATTTTCTGAAACTGGAGGGAAAAACAAAAGACAAGACAAAAATTCAGTGATGAACAAAGCCAACCATTAAAAAGTAGAGTTCAAAACTTCAATGTTACTCTGTAATCTTATTATTAACACAGTCAATATTCAGAAGATTTCAGAGCCAGTTTTTTTCTAATTATATCTTGCCAAGTGATTCTCAGCTTAACCTAGCTATATCCAAGGCTATGTCCACTACATTTTCAGACTTTGGTGACTGGGGTAGTTATTACCCATTTCCTTTCCCTCACTAAAAATAAAACCCTATTCTGTAAGATAATTAATTTCTTTTCTATCCTCCAGGCACATGCAAACAGTATATAGTTTGTGACCAGACTGTGTTCTCAAGCTGTCAGTTCCCAAGACCAGTCTGAGATTGGTTGATGGGGGCTCCAAGCAAGGCTAGAGGAAAAGCTGACAGGTTTTCCCTCCCATTCCCATAACCAGGTGATTCACTGTAATATGTTACCTATTAGCTATGTCTGGATTACTTATTTTAAAAATTATATCAGTATGTGTACCTTCATTAGTGTTCCTTCATTGTAAGCTGACTGCATACAAATAGAAACCTAGATAAAATATGAATAGAATAGACATTTATACAATTTAAAATCTGGAATATTTTCTCTAATGTTTTCTTTCTTCATTAAGGATAGTTCGTTTTAACTCATAAATTTTCTAAAGAACTTCCAGTCTCCTTATTTACAACAATACAGTATCATGAAATGGGCACACATTTACTAATCTCAGATTTGGAAAGGATTAGCTCCTGAGCATATGAACTATTAGAGACTGATCATTATTGTTTTCTCCCTGACTTGGTCATTTCCTTTTTGCTAATCACTCTTAGAATCATTAAGTGCTGTTCTCTCCACTTACTTGGATGTTTTGCATTTGTCCTGGGGCACCCAGTTTTGATTCTGATTTTTCTTCTTCAAGTGCCTTCTTTTCTTCTTTACGTGGACTACTAACAGTAGAATTCATCTGGGGATGACCTAGTAAATGAAAATCTGACTGATCTATACCAGCCATTGTGGCCAGCTGCCCAAGCCTGGACCAGAGGAGGAAAGGAGAAAAGACAAAGGTTATTATAATCACATAAGAGCAGTTTAGATTTCCCCAGACCTACAATCATGAAATACTTCTAAAATCTTAAAAGCCAACATCCTACTCCAGACTACAAGCCTCTCTCTCCCCTAAATTCTCAGCCCTTCCCAGATTCATCCTCTAGGACACATCCCGGAACAGGGCTTGAAACCGTGTGCCCTGCCTTGGCAGGCAGATTATTAACCACTGCGACACCAGGGAGGTCCAACTATTGTTATTTTGAATTCTTCTCCATTTACAAGTAATACTCTTACATGACTATTTTCTCACTAAATTTGAGGCATTATCTGTTCACTTTCTATTTTACTAAGTAAGGGTTTAGTTCCTTTACACTCTTTCCTATGTCCACACTGCTCAGTAAAGTTATGTCATCATTAGTTATTCCACTGCTCATGATCTCTTTGACTTGTAGTGATATACTTAAAAACCTACATTGTTGATCAACTATAAACTCTCTCAACATCACGCTTTGTAAAATGAGGACATTCATACCATCTTCCCTTTTTTCTACCTCCTGTCTACCTTCCAAACCTAGCTTTTACGTTGTCAAAGTTGAAATTTATATTCTGTTCTGTGTGCAGTTAAGTCTACCGTTATTTGAGAGTCAGTAGGGAGTAAGGTTTAAGAGAACAGGCGGAGAGCCTAAACTCAAAGCCTCAATCCAACCCTAAATTAGGTACAGCCTGGGCAAGTTCCTTCCCTGTCTTAGCTTCCTTTTCTCAAAAGTGGGAATGATATTAGCACCAACCTCATAAGGCTATTCAGAGGATTAAATGAGTTAATATATGCAAAAACACTTAGAGCCTAATATATACTAAATACATACTAGTACACAATACATTTCAGTACATACCAAGTTAACACTAATACATACTAAGTATAGTTTAGGTTAGTTATTTGTTATTACATGCAAGTTGACAATAAAAGCTGCAAACCAAGACAGTATTGCCATTATTACAATGAAATTAATATTGCCCACTGCAGATGTACTGTGCCTCTGTGTATAGACTACACCTCGATCCATACTGTGCCAGGGTGCAGGGTGTGGAGGGTGCAGGGTGACCACATACCCCAAGCCGCCTTGGGCTGTTCCAGTTTATACCTGTTGTCCTGATGTTACAGCATTACAGCGCCTCCTTACACTATTGAAGTGTAAGGAGTTTGGACAAGTTCTGGTTTGGACAACAAATTAGATAGGTGGTCATTACCCATGTGTGTCGCTGAAAAGGGGAACATCTATAGTGTCAAGTTTAAGTGGATTATTCTCTTGCTCACCAATGGTAGGTTAAAAATCAACCATAGCTTAGTTTGCTTCAGGTTTATGTCAGTATAGCCTTTTCTCCTCTGGAGTTCAAGTTCCTTCTCCTCTTCCTCTCCCTCCTCCCTTCCAACAGTGCCTAATACCTAGTAAGTACAATATGCCTCAAGGTGTTTCTAAGCTCTCAATCACACAATCAATAGAAGCCTCTCCAATCTAGACTAGCTGCTCTCTGCACTGAATCCCCTATTACCTTCCTTCTTGGTTTATTGCCTCATTTTGCTGGATTATTTCTATAAATAGCTTAAGATGTAGCACAGGAGGTCAATTTTTCAAATTTCTTTGTGTACAAAATATCTTCTCCAGCCTCCACTTATGACTGATAGTTTGGCTGGATACAAACCACTAGGGTGAAAATTATGTGCCTGAAAAACTTTGGAGGTATCTTTCTAATGCCTTCCAGGATCCATGTTGCTGATGACAAGTATGATAAAGTCAGATTTTAACTTTCTTTTTTAAGTGACAAGTACTTTTCTCTCTGGAATGGATGTATCCTGTCAGTATTTTATTCTATGTTAATTTATTTTTTCAGTATTTTAAAGTTTCGTAATGAAGGGTGCCTAGGTATGAGTCTATTCTTGTTCATCTTGCTCAAAACTTGAGTAACTATTTTCAATCTGAGGCCTGATGTCTACTTTCAGCTGTGGGGAATTTTGTTGCCCTTTGACAGCTTCCCTCCATTTTTTTTCTGGGTCTGGAGTTTCTAATAGTAACATGTTGTATCTCCCAGATGCAGCCTCTCTAACATATTGCTATCACATTTTCCATTGTGTCTTTCTTTTTTATATAATGAGAAATTTTTTAAATTCCTACTGAAGTTATTTCAGCAACCATATTTTCATTTCCAAGAGACCTCTCTTGCTTTCTGATCATTCTCTTTTTAATTAACACCCTAGTCTTATTTTATACTTGCTAGCTCTTTTTAAACCTCTCTCAGGATACTAATTAGGGTTTTTTCTTAAATTATTTTGTTCCCTAAATTGTCCCCGGTCATACCAGGATATGTTTTCACACTTTTTCCCCCTCTCTCATGTTGTAAGCTTTACTCAACTATCAGGCAAATGACAGTTATTTTCTATTAAAGAATGAGTGCAGAAAGCTCCCTGAAGTCAACGATTGATTGGTTTCTTATGCAGGAAGAAGCGGGGAGTAACTGTAATAGGATCCCCCCCAAACACAATTTTCTAGGTTATAAAAACTCACACTAGCTGCCCTAGTTCTCACCAGTTTCACTGTTTTCAAAATGAAAGCATCTCATTTCAGGAGCGTGAGGGCGGGGCTGGGAGTCCACTCCTCCAAACACACCCCTTCAATGATTTCCCCTATTTCAGTCATACTTTTAACTAACTCCACCCTCTTTCCTACACGTGCATCTGAGCATGGGGTTACTTCTTCAGGTGGGGTCAGAATCCTCCTCAGTTGCAGGTTGTCCCTGTGCATACTCTAGGTGATGCTTTTCCTCTGTTCTACTGCTTCAGTTTCACACTCTTCCACTTGTCTTCCGTCTTTCAAAACTATGTTGAAATCTCTTGATTGTTGTGGGCTTATATACTTAAACACATTGATACCATCCTTGTAGTGTCTTGTCAAAACAGAGAAGAGCTGAAAGCGTTCTCAGTGCATTCTGAATCTGCTATTCTGTGGTCCCAGTGCGTAAACTTCTTGGTCTTCCCCAGTGTCTATCATTACTACTAGAAATACAATCTCCTGGTCTACTCGTGAAGGAAATGAATACAGCACATCTAAAATGACAAGGAAGGCGGTTAGATGCTCTAGGGTCTTGTCGTACTCTGCCATTTACTAATAAACCACTTATGTGCTAAAAATTGTAGGTGCTCATTTATAAAATGAAAGAGGGTAACTCTACATGAACTATAGATTTCTCCTACTCTAACATTTCATAATTTTCTAAGTTTGTTTCTTAAAATTTCTCTATATTATCATTAATTTTACTTAAAAAAATAAAAATCTAACTTTTGAAAATCAAAGAGTTAATTGCCATAGTCCTACAATAATGGGATAATTAGTTCTGAAACCGGTCAAGTTTCATGTTTCATACGAAAAGAAAATCATATTAAATAATTTTTAAAAATTAAACATGCACTTTGTAGCACAAAGACAAGGTCCCCCACAAATGGTGTTCCTTTATTTACTAGAAATGTTCAGCTCTTCATTAAAGTTGAAATAAAATAAATATATTATTTTTTAGGTGCAAAAATTTCTTATGAAAATCAATTTTTCTTTTCTGTCCATACAAACAAAAGTATGGAATGACATTAGAGGTCAGGTTTATTCGGTAACAGAATGTAGCTTCTTGATATTTTTTATTTTAGGAAAGGAGAATATCAACATGAAAACTTTTTTCAACTTTACTTTTATTTAAAATGAGGCCACATTTTCCTCTTGTAAAAAGAGAGTTCAACTAGAACTGCCAATTTTCTCACCTGTAAAACAAGAGCACTGAATCAGCTGACTACATTCATTCAGAACTCAATTTCTTTATCGTATGATCACTAAGGTTCTCCCTAAATCTAATATACTAAAGTTCTAAGCAAAGGAAAATATAGTACTAATGACATGTTTTGATTTTTATTTCTTAGAGTTCAAGTGTCCACCATTCACCCTGGTCTAAGCTTAAGGAACCATTCAAGGGGATACAATGCAGATGGGAAGAGAAAACAGAACCCTCACACAAGCTTTGCCGTATTGCAATCAGGCTTCCGTTTGAAAAATAATCTTCTCTATAGCTTTCAAGTGATAACTTTGTCCCGGCAATGCTTCTTGTTTCAAACTGATTTTTTCTGGCTCTTCCTGAACACTTTCTGAGGACTCATTGACCTCTTCATTTTCTGAGGAGGAAGGACTCTCTACTGTCACAGTCACAGGAAATTCTGATGGACCTGAGTGTCACAAGAAGAAGATAGGAAACCACAGAGTTGTTAAACTAAAGTGCAAAGAAAGAAAACAAGATTGTATAAAAGACAACACAAGACAGATACCAAATATCCAAATATTAAAGGACATTTAACAAAAGTGATCTGAGGCATCATTATTTATAAATGTCTCTCACTGCTCCTTAGTCTAAAACAAGCAATGACTAAGTAAAATTACAGGAACTTATTTTCGCTATGTTACTGCACAGACCTCTGTTGTACATGGTTAGGATTAGTAATGGGAATTATTATTATTCTTATTTTATTTTCTTTCACAAAAGCCAAGTGAAGATCCAAGGTAACCAGTTTTTCTCAGATCAACTTTAGACTGCAAATGAAAAATTTATTTTTCACTATCAGACAAAAACAGTCTGGAAGAAAATGTAGTTTTTTGGAGGAAAATACACCAGTAAAGGGACTGATAAAGAATCAGAAGAATAATCAGAAAGTCAACATATCTAAGCTGTGTATAATAGATGTTAGAATTTTAAAAAGTAAATCACATACACATACATAACTAAAACTGACCCATCAAAAATTTCATCTTCTCATCACCCTGAAGCCAAAACTAGGGTAACAGTAATACAATTCTATCAAGCTTCACTGCCACTGCAATGTTGTTCAGTTGGACATTTCCCAACATTTAAAACCTGACCTGGCCACAACCCCATAAAAGTCTACAGATCATAAAGAAGTGTGCTGGGGTTATGTAACTACGCAGAAGACAAGTCACTAGGACATCATTTTGACAACAAGCAGCAAACCTGCAGCATAGGAAAATCCGAACAGGAGAACGAGGTGCACACCCCTCTCTCTGGGCATGCAAGGGCAGGACTGACACCCAAGATGCTCTTCTCTCAACCTCAGCAGTGGTGCCTTTCACAGAGCAACTATGCAGTCTCCCAGAACCACTGGGAAGGAGAATCTGATACTGACAGTATTAGCTTGCCATGAGGCCATAAGCGAGGGAATGTGTGTGGCCTTGGTGAGAGAGCAGAAGTGTGGGAAATGTTGCTTTATATTGGCTTTCAGATCAGGAAATTTGTACACATAGCCTGCAAACAATGTTTCTTGCAAACATATGAACGTTCTTGAGTATGAGAGCTCCATGTGAGGGGTCAGAAATGGCAGTCAAGTTCGTTTCACTGGGTAACAGCTGATTTGCAGACTGGAGAACAGGCTTCCTTGTTTACAGACATAACCACAAGGCTGCCAGTTGTGTGCCAAATCCACACAACTACACAGTTGCATTGGGAGAGCGACCAAACATATTTTCCATGGATTTATTTCAGAGAGGGAAATGCTTCTTGTAAGGCTCTGTCAGTTTAAAAAGCAAGGAGAATGACCATCCACCTTTCCCAATTCAAGTCCTATATATCATAAATATGATAGCTACACACCAGCAACTGATTACATACATCACGAGCTTTGATGAATGCAAAGCCCCTAAAAAGATATCAACAAAACGAAGTTAGATCTTGATGTAAATACATCACCAGTTAAACCCAGTTAATACAACTATTTAGTATTATGTACAGTATCCATATAGAATTGTGTACAAAAATAAATAAGCTCAAAAGAAGGACGGGCAAGGCTCTGCTATGGAGAAAAGTGAACAGAATTCAACCGACTGGCTTCGTAATGACTCTTTGAACTGCTGAGAGGCCCCTTCCACTCCTATGTTCAGGATGGTTGAGATTTCAGTCTAACTTCTGTAAATGGTGATATTAATCGTACTCTAATTTACCACTCTGTGTGACGAGGATGAACCTGAGATTAAGTGTCTCAGGAAGAAGATAGAAAACCACAGAGTTGTTAAACTCAAGTGCAAATACTGGGGATTCAACACTATACTTTATGCAACAGCAATTCACATTACCATTTGGTCATATTCTTTCAACAAAACAAAAGCTGCACTCACATGTATTAAAAGACAAAAATTAACTGCCATCTGTATCAATATGTTAATGTGCTTCAATCACACATGTTTTCATGAAAGTTTAAACATAAAATCACCTTTAAGATCTTGACCATGTGATCTGCTCCCTGCCATGTCAGATTATACCCCATGAAGTTTACTGTCTTAAGAGTGACAGAGTTCTTTATACCTTGACAAATAACTAAAAGGAAAAATAAAAAAACCACACACAATAAGATGAAGAGCCTATACATTTGTCAATCTTGACTTATTTGCTTTTCTTGAGTCAATTGGAGGTTTACAGCCACATTTTTAAAATCATTAACTACAATCTTCCCAAAGAGGTAATTGATGAACTGATGCGTTCTAAAACTTGTCAGTAACAAAGCCTCATTCCAGTTTACAGCAACACTTTAATTCTATATAGGTACTAAAACTGAATACACTGAATACTGCAAACTTTATTGCCAACCACTCAGTAAAGTACTACATACTTTTGAGACAAAGGAAAAAGAAGAAAAACCTAAAAAGCATAAGACTCTTCCGATTTTCAGTTCCAATGATACATGCCAATCTTGATGATCAATCAGCGACTTAAATGTCAACTATAAACCCAGTATTTTATTAGCTGCTATGCAGTATACTAGAGCAATAGAAGAGAGAGAACCTCAAACCCTCTGTTCCCTCAAACTGAAAGGCAGGCTTCCTGAACCTTCCAGACCACTACTGGACACAAAGAACACACACTAATGTTTCAGGACCCCAAGGAACAGTCACCTGCTTTGTGATTACTTCCATGACACACTCCCACTAACACCACTGAATTTGCTGCTCCTATGGGATGTTACATATATTTCCTATTTTAACACATACCACAGTGCATTATAATTATTATTGCAGATACATGTTCTAACAATTTAAAGATCATGATGACTTTTTTGCTCTTTATATCTTGCTATTTCCCTTCCCATAATATTTCTTGAAGAGAAACCATAAAAATATAAACACACACAAAAACAGAAAATATAGAAAACGCATGGTTTGTGGCTTAACACAAACTTAAGTAAGATTAATTCTGACAGTATCCAGCATGACAAACTTCCATGGTACAAATGAGAATGGACCAAGGTTTGAGCAGGTATAGGAGACAATCCACGCATGAACACCACCAAGAAAAGGTAGACAGGAAAAGGTAGACAGACATGGTGTGTAGGAAATCACGAGACCAGTATGATGGGAAGAGACTTAAACAAGACTGAAACTCACTTTCTAAACCTCCATCTCCAAGTGGACAATTCACAAGACAAGGTGCACCAAAGAAGGCAATTATTCAATCCCTTTAATGGGGAGGAACAGTTTAAACTTTTATTGGTTTAGTTTGCCCCAAAAGCAACTATCAAAGGTTGGCAGGACACAATGAAGGCTTACCTTTGTTAACATAGTTAAGTCTCTCTCTCTCAGAACTAGCCCATTTAGCTCCAGGTTCCTTAGCGCATCGACGCACTTACACAGCAATTAAGAGCTTTACACAACTGCAAGGTCACATCTGTATTTCTTATCGCAGGAACACAACTTCTGTAAACTTTATTTCTGCCACAACCTAAAGCAAAATTATTGTAAAGTGAGTGATTTAAACCATACATTTTATCATCATTAAAAAGCATCTAAATAAAAAAAACAAGCATCTGCTCTGTGCTAAGGATTAGAAACGACTCCTGCCCTTAAAGCCTTCATTAAGGAGGAAGATGTATAAAATCAAAATTTCAATCACATGAGATAAATAAACATAACTTTTATGCACAGAGGTTCCTATGGAGGCAAAAACTTATGTCTAAGTGACGGCTTCATGACAACCCTGAAGTACAATCTAGAAAGATGAGGCTATGCAGAGTTGGAGTACTAGGTGCATTAACTGCAGAGGGAACATCTGTCAAAATACACTCAAGCCTGAGTCCTGCTGGGCACTGTAAATACTGCAGGTGGGGATGACTATAGCCCAGGGGTCCAAGTGTGAGAAGAGACAGAAAGGAAAATAGAGATGCTGGCCGAAGCAAGCCTGGGAGAGAGCATGGCTTCTATCCCACAGGTGATGAGTCCTGGGACTACCACTGGCTGAGTAGGGTGCCTCCGCTGATTAGAAAAAGGCACCCCACTGCTGAAGGACTGATTGGATAAAGGGAGTGATCACAAAAAGCTCCCCTTCCTCAGGGCCAAAGAGCCCCATGAGGCTTGGCCGAGCACAGTTCAGACTACACGCCTCTGTGCAGAGCACACGCTGGGAGGCTAGTATGCACTAACTCTGTGTGGGCAAGCCATTAGCAGCATTATTTTAAGCACATCTTTTTATGGTAGAAGATCACTTAACCCGAGTAGGCAGATGAACTTAGAGGAACTGAGTCCAGGGGCCAAGAAACCACCCAGGAGTTTCTGCCATAGTCTGGGCAAAATGTAATATGGATGAAGAAGCAAATTTACGAGGAAGCCAAAATTTACAAGATAGACCCATGGATGCAAGACATAAAGAAAGTTCAGTGAAGGAACTCTGAAGAGAATGGGCTCTACAATAAATTTTTCTTACATTCAATGTAAAATATTAGGCAAAATTAAGTACCGTGGACTTTAAGGTCCCTTCCAGCTATAATTTCTTTTGATTTCTAACTTATTACTCTGCTTAAGTAAAGTCCCTTCAGAGGTACAGAACAGTTCTTACACCTGAATGGGATGCAAAGAATAATCTGACTTCTCTTCACCAGGCGATGAGTTGAACTGTCCTTGCAGAAGAGATAACACATGGTGTGAACCCCAGATCCTAGAAAAGGGCCAGGCACACGACAAGCATTCAGCTTTCCGAAAACAAATGAACAATGAATTCCTCTCCTAGATCTTCATACCCTTCCTCTGCTGGCTTTCTCTCAGCTTATAAACATCCTCAAATATACCCACTTAAAAAACTCTCAGACCTATGATTCTTTGGATCTTCTTGTGGATAACCTAAGTCTCTCCCATGCCTTCAAACACCTGTCCTCCCAAAAAGCCCAGATCTGTACCTTGGGCCCAGACCTCTCTACCAGGCCCCTCTAAAGCACTGAAGATGAAGTAAGATCCTCTCGCCACACCCAATCCCTTTCTACTGTGCTCTGTTTATCTCACAAAAAGATGCAGCTGTAAACTGTCACCCACGCTTGCTGCCCTCCCTTTTTTAACTGGTCACCAGGCCTCACCCATTCTCTCTCAGATCTGCAAAACCCAGTCCCACCATTTATAACTTAAGTGGGACCCTTAGATTACAATTCACACTGCACCCAATCAAGTGCCTTCCACATGGAGGTCCGAGTGAGCCTCTAAACCAGAATTCCATTTCACTGTTCTTTGGTGTTTCCCACAGCCTTCAGGATAAACATCCAAACTTCTGACAGGACAAACAAGGCCCCTTTCTGTGGGGCCCCACTAGGTTTCCAGTATCAACTTTCATTGCTTTCCCAAACCCTGAGTTCCAGTCCTGTACATTAGTTTTGCCATATTTTCTTATATTTCTCAAACTTTGACACACACTGCTCCCTCCTGCCACCCCAGGAGCTTCTACATATCCTTAGAAAGGATGGCACCTCCTCCAAGGAGCCTACCCTGAACTTTCCCTTCCAAGATTCTGTGCTCTGCAAAGGGGAAAGATGGGGGGGAGGGATTAATTAGGAGTTTGGCATTAACATATCACACGACTATATATAAAATAGGTAATCAACAAGGACCTACTGCATAGCACAGGGAACTCTACTCCATATCCTGTAACAAACTGTACGGGAAAAGAATCTGAAAAGGAATGGATATATGTATAACTGAATCACTTTGCTGTACACCTGAAACTAACACAATATTGTAAATCAACTATACTCCAATATAAAATATAAATTAAATTAAAGAAAAAAGAGATTCTATGCTCTGTAGCACCAAAACTCACTTCTTCCAGAGCACTGACTACTGTGCTTGTGTTTACTTGCTGCCCAGTAGAAAGGAAGATTACCTAGGGCAGAAGCATCGTCTCCAGCAGCCCTTGGTTCTGACAACTCATTCAAGTGCCAGGATACTTTACACACATAACCTGCTTAATTAATTCTAAGAACCCACAGAAAGAGTGGTTATTAATGTCATTTTACAAGTGTGGATATTGTAGTGCAAAAGAAACCTGCCCAGGCCACAGAGAGCATAAGCCCGGGAATTCAAACCCTAAGCTGCCTTCACACCGGTGCTCTTTGCACTGTATGATACGACTATTGAAATAAAAATTTTTTTTCCTGAGCCCTGTTTTAATGGATAGGAAATGAAGCTGGGATATATCCATTTCCTAATCGCTTTGGTTTGTACCAGGCAAAGTCTTTCAACAGACCAGGTAACATCTGTGCAACAATTAACGATGCTCCAAACTGTGCTAAGTGTTCTACATTGCAGAGTCTACAAGCATTAACAGAGTGAGTCCTTGTAACCGCCACAGAGACTGGATCTTGTTAAGCCCATGCTACAGATGAGAACACTGAGACCTTGAAGCCTTAAGGCACTCGGCCGGGGTCACCGAGCTGGCAGGAGTCCTAGGCCGCATGCCCTTGTCTCGTGCACGCATACCCGGGCACTGGGCACCGGTTCTAGTGCCCACCCTCCACCTTGTACCATCTAAAACCCCGCTTCGCAGCGCCCACACGACAGCACCCGGAAGCGGGAAATACAAACCTGTCTCGCCAAGCCGTGGCTGGAAGAAGCTCTAGATACAGATCAGGGGCAGAGGGTGCTCAGGAGCGGCACCCAGTCTACCCCGCGGAGGCCTTAACTCCAGCTGGGCGTTCCGCAGGGAAGCGCGCATGGCAGGCAGAGGCACCGAGCCCTGCAGCGCGCACAATTCTCAGAGCGCGAGAAGTCGGCCGCACTGTCCCGGCGCAGCTTCACCGAATGATTACGGCCCGAGCGCAGCCTCGGAGACGCTGGCTGAGGACACGATGCTCACACCCTCCTGGGGGCCCCGGCTCGCCTCCCGGCCCCTCGGGCGCCCACCGCCCCGCGGCTGCGGCCCCGCAGTGTACGCAGGACCGGCGTCGCAGCCAGAAGACATCGGGTCACGGGCCTCAGCTAGGCCAGCCCCTCCATGCCGCGCTCTGAAGCCCCCGGTTGGTCTGGTTCTAGCGCCGGCATCAACGCCCTGCACGCCGCGGGGCTTGGGTTTAAGCCACGAGGGCGGGGCCGTGGGGGCGGGGCTCGAGGACGTCAGCACGTTCGCCGTGCGTCCGCTCGCAGCCCCGTCTCCCATGGTGACGCGGCCTGAGGAGTAGGGGCTGGAGCTTTGTGACTAGGGCAGCGCGAAAGGAAGGAGGTGTGGAGAATATGGCGTTTCCAGAAAGCGTTTGCTGACTCATCCAAACAAAAGTGAGACATGGTTATATGAACGCATTTTAAAAGTAAACTCCCGATAAGTCTCTGTGCTCGCCCCTCCAGGAGAGAGCGTGCACTCCGTGAGGGACACAGGAAAGTCTGAGTGGACGTCTGCCTGTGCTCCCTTACCTGGTGCACGGGTGTGTGAATTTCTGCGGAGAGCTCTTAATTTCTGTAGTTTCTGCTGACTTGACACGGTGGTTGGCAAATGGTGACGTGTTCCGTGCATTTAGGACATGATCGTGGTTAGTAATAATCACTCTGTTTTGTACTGACAACTCCACAGAGAATTTACTACTGAATATCCACTTTACAGAAGAAAAACTGAGGCGTAGGAAGTGAAGTGAATGAGTAAGAGGAAGGACTCAGACAATTTGTGTTAGTAAATTAACCCTGCAAGGAGGCCGTTAGCCTGCAGTGGCTCTAGTGATGCGGTTGCCTAGGTAAATCAACAAAAATCTAAGCCTGTCATCGCCTCAGGGTGACGAAAACCGCTGAGGACAACCAGTCACAAACCACCAACTAGGCTTTAAAGCTATAGCAAGTCAGTCATTTCCTTGCTTTGCTTCTTGCCCTTTTAAAAGAAACATCTCTGCAGCTCCTGTGGCTGGAGTGCTCCTCACCTCTTCTGCTTTCGTGGTGCCTGAATTAAATCTATTTTTGCTTACGTAAAGTCTTAAAATTTTAAATATGCCTCAGATTGTCTTTTAACATTGGCTGTAGAAGTTGGATTTGTGTCCAGTTTCTAGAACAGTGGTCGTCCTCTGGTCAGGCCTTAGGCGTTATGCGTACAACGTTCCTCTTCTACCACCACCTGGATGCCTCCACCCACTTACCAGCTCCCGCGCATCAGATCCCCTAGATGTTGTCAGCAATGGCTTTTACATGCAGCGTGCTCACATTATAACATCACAGACACTCCTCTGTCCTCCAGCCAGCGTGTGAAGTGAAACATTACCATTCCTGTTGAAGAGCCTGGTGTGACCACTTTCCCAATCACAGCCACTCCCCAGCTGACCCTGGGTAACCACTCTTCTGAACTTGGTCTCCAGCACTGTCATGGATGTGTTTCTGTTTAGGCTACATTTTTAAGTATTGTTAAACCTCATA
Organism: Stenella coeruleoalba; assembly: GCF_951394435.1. Taxonomy (NCBI): domain Eukaryota; kingdom Metazoa; phylum Chordata; class Mammalia; order Artiodactyla; family Delphinidae; genus Stenella; species Stenella coeruleoalba. Next base: position 34,339,227 of record NC_137164.1, on the reverse strand, counting down.
TAGTATTCTACTATGTTTTCTCTTCTTACTTGCTTTTTTTTAGTGTTATCTTTGCTAGGTTCATCCATGCTGACACATAAAGATCTGTCTAGTTCATGTACTTTCCTCACTATGTAGGATTCCCATGTAGGGAAATACAATAATTTATATGTGCATTTTTCTGTTGATGGACATTTAAATTGTTTCCAATTTTCAGTATGATTTCTGTTTTAAAAAAATTTTATATACTTTTTAGAGGTTACTTTACATTTACAGTAATTACAAACTATTGGCTATATTCCGTGTTGTACAATACATCTTTGAGCTATCGTACACCCAGTAGTTTAGATCTCTCACTTCCCCACCCCTGTATTGCCCCCTCCTCCCCCTCCACACTGGCAACCATTAGTTTGTTCTCTGTATCTGTGACTCCCCTTCTTTTTTGTTATATTTGGTAGATTGTTGTATTTTTTAGATTCCATATATAGGTGATATCCTACAGTGTTTGTTTTTGTTTGACTTATTTCACTTACCACAATGCCCTCCAAGTCCATCTATGTTGCTGCAAATAGCAAAATTTCTTTCCTTTTTAAGGCTGAGTAGTATGCCATTTGTTATATGTACCACATCTTCTTTATCCATTCATCTTTTTTTTTACATCTTTATTGGAGTATAATTGCTTTACAATGGTGTGTTAGTTTCTGTTTCATAACAAAGTGAATCAGTTATACATATACATATGTTCCCATATCTCTTCCCTCTTGCGTCTCCCTCCCTCCCACCCTCCCTATCCCACACCTCCAGGCGGTCACAAAGCACCGAGCTGATCTCCCTGTGCTATGCGGCTGCTTCCCACTAGCTATCTACCTTATGTTTGGTAGTGTATATATGTTCATGCCTCTCTCTCGCTTTGTCACAGCTTCCCCTTCCCCTTCCCCATATCCTCAAGTCCATTCTCTAGTAGGTCTGTGTCTTTATTCTTGTATTACCCCTAGGTTCTTCATAACATTTATTTTATTAAATGCCATATATATGTGTTAGCATATGGTATTTGTCTTTCACTTTCTGACTCACTTCACTATGTATGACAGACTCTAGGTCTATCTACCTCATTACAAATAGCTCAGTTTCGTTTCTTATTATGGCTGAGTAATATTCCATTGTATATATGTGCCACATCTTCTTTAACCATTCATCCAATGATGGACACTTAGGTTGTTTCCATCTCCGGGCTATTGTAAATAGAGCTGCAATGAACATTTTTGTACATGACTCTTTTTGAATTATGGTCTTCTCAGTGTATATGCCCAGTAGTGGGATTGCTGGGTCATATGGTAGTTCTATTTGTAGATTTTTAAGGAACCTCCATACTGTTCTCCATAGTGGCTGTACCAATTCACATTCCCACCAGCAGTGCAAGAGTGTTCCCTTTTCTCCACACCCTCTCCAGCATTTATTGTTTCTAGATTTTTTGATGATGGCCATTCTGACTGGTGTGAGATGATATCTCATTGTAGTTTTGATTTGCATTTCTCTAATGATTAATGATGTTGAGCATTCTTTCATGTGTTTGTTGGCAGTCTGTATATCTTCTTTGGAGAAATGTCTATTTAGGTCTTCTGCCCATTTTTGGATTGGGTTGTTTGTTTTTTTGTTATTGAGCTGCATGAGCTGCTTGTAAATTTTGGAGATTAATCCTTTGTCGGTTGCTTCATTTGCAAATATTTTCTCCCATTCTGAGGGTTGTCTTTTGGTCTTGCTTATGGTTTCCTTTGCTGTGCAAAAGCTTTGAAGTTTTGTTAGGTCCCACTTGTTTATTTTTATTTCCATTTCTCTAGGAGGTGGGTCAAAAAGGATCTTGCTGTGATTTATGTCATAGAGTGTTCTGTCTATATTTTCCTCTAAGAGTTTGATAGTTTCTGGCCTTACATTTAGGTCTTTAATCCATTTTGAGCTTATTTTTGTGTATGGTGTTAGGGAGTGATCTACTCTCATACTTCTACATGTATCTGTCCAGTTTTCCCAGCACCACTTATTGAAGAGGCTGTCCTTTCTCCACTGTACATTCCTGCCTCCTTTATCAAAGATAAGGTGACCATATGTGCGTGGGTTTATCGCGGGGCTTTCTATCCTATTCCATTGATCTATCTTTCTGTTATTGTGCCAGTACCATACTGTCTTGATTACTGTAGCACTGTAGTATAGTCTGAAGTCAGGGAGCCTGATTCTTCCAGCTCCGTTTTTCGTTCTCAAGATTGCTTTGGCTATTCGGGGTCTTTTGTGTTTCCATACAAATTGTGAAATTTTTTGCTCTAATTCTGTGAAAAATGCCAGTGGTAGTTTGCTAGGGATTGCATTGAATCTGCAGATTGCTTTGGGTAGTAGAGTCATTTTCACAATGTTGATTCTTCCAATCCAAGAACATGGTATGTCTCTCCATCTATTTGTATCATCTTTAATTTCTTTCATCAGTGTCTTATAATTTTCTGCATACAGGTCTTTTGTCTCCTTAGGTAGGTTTATTCCTAGATATTTTATTCTTTTTGTTGCAGTGGTAAATGGGAGTGTTTTCTTGATTTCACTTTCAGATTTTTCATCATTAGTATATAGGAATGCCAGAGATTTCTGTGCATTAATTTTGTATCCTGCTACTTTACCAAATTCATTGATTAACTCTAGTAGTTTTCTGGTAGCATCTTTAGGATTCTCTATGTATACTATCATGTCATCTGCAAAGAGTGACAGCTTTACTTCTTCTTTTCCGATTTGGATTCCTTTTATTTCCTTCTCTTCTCTGATTGCTGTGGCTAAAGCTTCCAAAACTATGTTGAATAAGAGTGGTGAGAGTGGGCAACTTTGTCTTCCTGATCGGAAATGCTTTCACCATTGAGGACGATGTTGGCTGTGGGTTTGTCATATATGGACTTTATTATATTAAGCCAAGTTCCCTCTAAGCCTACTTTCTGCAATGTTTTTATCATAAATGGGTGTTGAATTTTGTCAAATGCTTTCTCCGCATCGATTGAGATGATCATATGGTTTTTCTCCTTCAATTTGTTAATATGGTGTATCACGTTGATTGATTTGCATATATTGAAGAATCCTTGCATTCCTGGAATAAACCCCACTTGATCATGGTGTATGATCCTTTAAATGTGCTGTTGGATTCTGTTTGCTAGTATTTTGTTGAGGATTTTTGCATCTATGTTCATCAGTGATATTGGCCTTTAGTTTTCTTTCTTGTGACATCCTTGTCTAATTTTGGTATCAGGGTGATGGTGGCCTCGTAGAATGAGTTTGGGAGTGTTCCTCCCTCTGCTATATTTTGGAAGAGTTTGAGAAGGATAGGTGTTAGCTCTTCTCTAAATGTTTGGTAGAAATCGCCTGTGAAGCCATCTGGTCCTGGCCATTTTTTTGTTGGAGATTTTTAATCACAGTTTTAATTTCAGTGCTTGTGATTTATCTGTTCATATTTTCTATTTCTTCCTGATTCAGTCTTGGCAGGTTGTGCATTTCTAAGAATTTGTCCATTTCTTCCAGGCTGTCCATGTTATTGGCATAGAGTTGCTTGTAGTAATCTCTCATGATCTTTTATATTTCTGCAGTATCAGTTGTTACTTCTCCTTTTTCATTTCTAATTCTATTGATTTGTGTCTTCTCCCTCTTTTGCTTGATGGGTCTGGTTAATCAATTTTGTTTATCTTCTCAAAGAACCAGCTTTTAGTTTTATTGATCTTTGCTATCATTTCCTTCATTTATTTTTCATTTATTTCTGATCTGATTTTTATGATTTCTTTCCTTCTAAGTTTGGGGTTTTTTTGTTCTTCTTTCTCTAATTGCTTTAGGTACAAGGTTAGGTTGTTTATTCGAGATGTTTCCTGTTTCTTATGGTAGGATTGTATTGCTATAAACTTCCCTCTTAGAACTGTTTTTGCTGCATCCCATAGGTTTTGAGTCGTTGTGTCTCCATTGTCATCTGTTTCTAGGTATTTTTTAACTTCCTCTTTGATTTCTTCAGTGATCACTTCGTTATTAAGTAGTGTATTGTTTAGCCTCCATGTGTTGGTATTTTTTACAGATCTTTTCCTTTAATTGATATCTAGTCTCATAGTGCTGTGGTCAGAAAAGATACTTGATACAATTTCAATTTTCTTAAATTTACCAAGGCTTGATTTGTGACCCAAGATATGATCTATCCTGGAGAATGTTTCATGAGCACTTGAGAAAAATGTGTATTCTGTTGTTTTTGGATGGAATGTCCTATAAATACCAATTAAGTCCATCTTGTTTAATGTATCATTTAAAGCTTGTGTTTCCTTATTTATTTTCATTTTGGATGATCTGTCCATTGGTGAAAGTGGGGTGTTAAAGTCCCCTACTATGAATGTGTTACTGTCGATTTCCCCTTTAATGGCTGTTAGTATTTGCCTTATGTATTGAGGTGCTCCTATGTTGGGTGCATAAATATTTACAATTGTTATATCTTCTTCTTGGATCGATCCCTTGATCATTATGTAGTGTCCTTCTTTGTCTCTTCTAATAGTCTTTATTTTAAAGTCTATTTTGTCTGATATGAGAATTGCTACTCCAGCTTTCTTTTGGTTTCCATTTGCATGGAATATCTTTTTCCATCCCCTCAATTTCAGTCTGTATGTGTCTCTAGGTCTGAAGTGGGTCTCTTGTAGACAGCATATATATGGGTCTTGTTTTTGTATCCATTCAGCCAATCTGTGTCTTTTGGTGGGAACATTTAGTCCATTTACATTCAAGGTAATTATCAGTATGTATGTTCCTATTCCCATTTTCTTAGTTGTTTTGTGTTCGTTATTGTAGGTCTTTTCCTTCTCTTGTGTTTCTTGCCTAGAGAAATTCCTTTAGCATTTGTTGTAAAGCTGGTTTGGTGGTGCTGAACTCTCTCAGCTTTTCCTTGTCTGTAAAGGTTTTAATTTCTCCATCAAATCTGAATGAGATCCTTGCTGGGTAGAGTAATCTTGGTTGTAGATTTTTCTCCTTCATCACTTTAAATATGTCCTGACAGTCCCTTCTGGCCTTGTTATTTTTCCCTTGCTGCTTTTAATATGTTTTCTTTGTATTTAATTTTTGACAGTTTGATTAATATGTGTCTTGGTGTATTTCTCCTTGGATTTATCCTGTATGGGACTCTCTGTGCTTCCTGGACTTGATTAACTATTTCCTTTTCCATATTAGGGAAGTTTTCAAGTATAATCTCTTCAAATATTTTCTCAGTCCCTTTCTTTTTCTCTTCTTCTTCTGGAACCCCTATAATTCGAATGTTGGTGTGTTTAATGTTGTCCCAGAGGTCTCTGAGACTGTTCTCAGTTATTTTCATTCTTTATCCTTTATTCTGCTCTGCAGTAGTTATTTCCACTATTTTATCTTCCAGGTCACTTATCCGTTCTTCTGTGTCAGTTATTCTGCTATTGATCCCATCTAGAGTATTTTTAATTTCATTTAATGTGTTGTTCATCGTTGCTTGTTTCATCTTTAGTTCTTCTAGGTCCATGTTAAATGTTTCTTGCGTTTTCTCTATTCTATTTCCAAGATTTTGGATCATCTTTCTATCATTATTCTGAATTCTTTTTCAGGTAGACTGCCTATTTCCTCTTCATTTGTTAGGTCTGGTGGGTTTTTATCTTGTTCTTTCATCTGCTGTGTGTTTTTCTGTCTTCTCATTTTGCTTATCTTACTGTGTTTGGGGTCTCCTTTTTGCAGGCTGCAGGCTCATAGTTCCTGTTGTTTTTGGTGTCTGTCCCCAGTGGCTAAGGTTGGTTCAGTGGGTTGTGTAGGTTTCCTGTTGGAGGGGACTAGTGCCTGTGTTCTGGTGGATGAGGTTGGATCTTGTCTTTCTGGTGGGCAGGTCCACGTCTGGTGGTGTGTTTTGGGGTGTCTGTGGCCTTATTATGATTTTAGGCAGCCTCTCTGCTAATGGGTGGTGTTGTGTTCCTGTCTTGCTAGTTGTTTGGCATAGGGTGTCCAGCACTGTAGCTTGCTGGTTGTTAAGTGAAGCTGGGTGCTGTGTTGAGATGGGGATCTCTGGGAGCTTTTCACTGTTTGATATTATGTGGAGCTGGGAGGTCTCTTGTGGACCAGTGTCCTGAAGTTGGCTCTCCCACCTCAGAGGCACAGCTCTGACTCCTGGCTGGAGCACCAAGAGCCTTTCATCCACACTGCTCAGTATTAAAGGGAGAAAAAGTAGAAAGAACGAATTAGTAGAAGTAGAAAGAAAGAAGGAAAGAAAGAAGGAAAGAAGGGAGGGAGGGAGGAAGGAAGGAAGGAGGGAAGGAAGGAAAGAAAGAAAGAGGATAAAGTAAAATAAAATAAGATAAAATATAATAAAGTTATTAAAATAAAGAATAATTATTAAGAAAAAAATTAAAAACAAGAACAAGAAATGGATGGATAGAACCCTAGGACAAATGGTGGAAGCAAAGCTATACAGAGAAAATCTCACACAGAAGCATACACATACACACTGACAAATAGAGGAAAAGGGGAAAAAATCATAAATCTTGCTCTCGAAGCCCACCTCCTCAATTTGGGATGATTTGTTGTCTATTCAGGTATTCCACAGATGCAGGGTACATCAATTTGATTGTGGAGCTTTAATCCGCTGCTTTTGAGGCTGCTGGGAGAGATTTCCCTTTCTCTTTGTTCTCACAGCTCCCGGGGCTCAGCTTTGGATTTGGCCCCGCCTCTGCGTGTAGGTCACCTAAGGGCGTCTGTTCTTCGCTCAGGCAGGACAGGGTTAAAGGAGCAGCTGATTCGGGGGCTCTGGCTCACTCAGGCTGGGGGGAGGGAGGGGAACAGAGTGCGGGGCGAGTCTACGGTGGCAGAGGCCAGCGTGACGTTGCATCAGCCTGAGGCGTGCCGTGCGTTCTCCCAGGGGAGTTTTCCCTGGATCCCGGGACCCTGGCAGTGGCGGGCTGCACAGGCTCCGCGGAAGAGGGGTGTGGATAGTGACCTGTGCTCGCACACAGCCTTCTTGGTGGCGGCCGCAGCAGCCTTAGCGTCTTATGCCCATCTCTGGGGTCTGCGCTTTTAGCCACGTCTCGCTCCCGTCTCTGGCGCTCCTTTAAGCAACGCTCTTAATCCCTTCTCCTCGCGCACCAGGAAACAAAGAGGGAAGAAAAAGTCTCTTGCCTCTTCGGCAGGTGCAGACTTTTCCCCAGACTCCCTCCCAGCTAGCCGTGGTGCACTAACCCCCTGCAAGCTGTGTTCATGCCGTCAACCCCAGTCCTCTCCCTGCGCTCCGACCGAAGCCCGAGCCTCAGCTCCCAGCCCCGCCCGCCCCGGCGGGTGAGCAAACAAGCCTCTCGGGCTGGTGAGTGCTGGTCGGCACCGATCCTCTGTGTGGGAATCTCTCTGCTTTGCCCTCCGCACCCCTGTTGCTGTGCTCTCCTCCACAGCTCCGAAGCTTTCTCCCTCCGCCACCCGCAGTCTCCGCCCGCAAAGGGGCTTCCTAGTGTGTGGAAACCTTTCCTACTTCCCAGCTCCGTCCCACTGGTGCAGGTCCCGTCCCTATCCTTTTGTCTCTGTTTATTCTTTTTTCTTTTGCCCTAGCCAGGTACGTGGGGAGTTTCTTGCCTTTTGAGAGGTCTGAGGTCTTCTGCTAGCATTCAGTAGGTGTTCTGTAGGAGTTGTTCCACGTGTAGATGTATTTCTGGTGTATCTGTGGGGAGGAAGGTGATCTCCGCGTCTTACTCTTCCTCCATCTTCCCCTCGTCCCTCCATTCATCTCTTGATGACACTTAGGTTGCTTCCACATCTTGGTAATTGTAAATACTAATGCTCCGAACATTGGGGTGCATGTATCTTTTCAAATGCATATTTTTGAAAACACGTGTTTTTGTTCTTTTTGGATTTATACCCAGGAGTGGAGTTGCGAGGTCATATGGTAGTTCTATTTTTAGTTTTTGAGAACCCTGCATACTGTTTGCCACAGTGGCTGTACCAGTTTACATTCCTACCAACAGTGTACCAGGGTTCCATTTTCTCTAAAAATTGTAAATTTTCTTCCTAGGGGTAATTGAGATGATAGTTGAATAATAACATAAGATCAGGTGAAGTCTAAAGAAATTTTAGAAAACCTGGATAGAGTAAGAAAACTTCTGTTCACTGGCATCTGAATGTTAGAGAGACACCAAGACATGTGGGCCAAATTCTGGAGAAAAGGGAAACACAGACGCAAGCTTGACATTTGGTGCAGGTTTTCTCCTTGGGGCATTTGCTGATTCAAATCTTACAGCCTAGGAGCTGAAAAGCCAAAGAGTTCAAAAGACTCTAACGACAGAAGCCAAACGGCAAGAGCCGTTTTACATTGATAAAAAGCATTTTAACCATGTAGAAGCAGACAATGAAAAGAAAGAACTTTGCATTACATTTAATAAAAGTTTAGGGAGATCTTTGTGGTATATTAGTGAACTTATTTGTGGAAATTTAGCCATGTACTTTGTGTTGGAGAGGCACCAAGAGTTCAAGAATTCTCACAATTTGAGTACACAGTTGCCTTACATGTAGGCATGGTGGCAGCCATTTACATAACAATGATTTGGAGGATGTTGTGTTAGTCAGCTCTTGCTGTGATAATGCTTTGGAACAAATCACACCAAACTCAGTTACATAAACAAGAATTTATTTTTCTTGTACCTATGGGCTAGCTGCAGTGGCTCTCTTTTAGACCTCTAGATGGCTGGTTTTGCTTCGTGTTTTGGGTCAGTTTGAGGTCTGTCACACACATCTTCCTCTGGAGCCCAACTGTGAGGCCACAGCTCCCAGGCCCTGTCTTCTCACAAAGTTCACTGAAACATAAGAGGTGAGCCCAGCCGCACAAGCCCATTTAAGGCCTCTTCTGCTCATTTAAGGCCATCATGTCTGCTCATACTTCAGTGGCCAAAACATGTCACAGATCTAAGCTGTATTTAGAATATGTGTATTTGTTTAAAGTTGGGTGCTCTCACAGAAGAATATTGCATTTTGGACAGTTGTTACCTTAGCATTTTCATTGGCATTTGCAAACGTGATAAAAGTCGTGTGCACTTTTTCACCTTTGAAAACTTTTTGAAATTGTGAGACAATTTCTATGGGAAAAGAGGAAGGTACATTTTAGAACTCAACTCTAGTTATGGCATTGTTGGGAGAAGAATTAATGAGATAAGGTCAATATAAATGAAAGATTTGGGATTCACATATTCATAATTAACATTAGCATTCTACAGAACATTCCTGGAGAATTGTGATGCTTGCTTTACGTGATTTCTATCATAAATCATTAAAATCTGACCAAGCCACTTCAATAAAACATACATCATACAGTACATCACATTTTAGTTTTTCCTACCACTGCACAACTTATCATCAATACTGTACCATAACACAGAAACAGAAACTGAGTGAATTCTTTGTTAGCAGACGGGCTTCACAAGCAGTACTAGTGGAAGGTCTTCAAATGATAGCAGATAGTAACTCAAGCCATAAAAACAAAACAAAGAATGCTGACTAGAGCAGTTGTGTAGGGAATTATAAAAGATAATGTAATTTCAAATTTCTTCTCCTTTCTTCTCTTAGCTAATTTAAAAAGTGCATAAGCAATATGACTATATTTGGATTGTTCTGTATATAACATAAAGAAATATCATATATTTGATGATATGGCACAAAGAAGGCAGTGAGAAAAAAAGCTGTGTTAGAATAAAAATGACAGTAGATCATAAGCTGAATCTGCAGGAAGAAAGGAAGAGAACCAGAAATGGTAAATAGATTAACCCAACAAACTCAAAAATATTTATTTGCTCTACGTTCTTCTCTAAGCTTAAGTATGTAACATATATAAATGTAATAAAAACAAAAAAGAGGGGAAGGCATACAGCTCTATAAAAGTGCAGTTTCTGTTTTTCACTGGAATTAAGCTAGTAAAAATATGAAGAGATTCTGAGAAGGTATATTACATAAGCCCTAGTGCAGCCATTACTCAAACAATGTGGTTAAAAATCATTAAAGGAATTACATGTTACAGTAGAAAAGATCTACTTACTATAAAAGGAAAATGGAGGAACAACAACAATAACAAAAAAACAAAAACATGAGACATGTAGAAAACCAAAGGTATAATGATAGACATAAATAAATCTTACCATATCAATAATAAAAACTAAATGTAAATGAATTAAACAATACAATCAAAATGCAGATATTGTCGAACTGGGTTTTAAAAAATGTTTTCTCTAGGAGACACTCCTTGGATTCAAAAGTCTAATGTGTACAAAGTAAAAGGATGAAAAAATATACATCATGCAAATAGCAACCATAAGCATGCTGAAGTGGCTATACTAATACCAGAAAAAATAGACTTTAAAACAAACAAAAAAGTTACTAGATATGAAAAGGGACATTTTATGATTAAAAAAAGGGAAGATACAAAAATTTTTAACATATGTGCCCTGAATAAGATAAAACCAAAATACATGAAGAAGAAAATACCGAAATCCATGAAGAATTGAAGGAAGAAATAGATAATTGCACAACATTAGGTAGAGGCTTCAGTACTCCACGGTCAATAATGGATAGAACAGTTAGGCAGAAGATCAACAACGATATAGAAGACTTGGATAAGACTATGAATTAACGAGACCTAATAAATGTCTACAGAACACTCAACTGAACAGTAAAATACTCATCCTGCTCAACTACATGTGAAACGTTTTCCAGCATAGATGACATGCTAGGCTGTAAGACAAGAGATTGAAACCCACATACATTGCTGGTGGGAATGTAAAATGGTGCGGCCATTTTACAAAACAGCTTGAGAGTTCCTGCAAGTGTTAAACATAGAGTTGCCCTATGACCCAGCAGTTCCACTACTAAATATATACCTAAGAGAAATAAAAACTTATGTCTGCACAAAAGCTTGTACATGAATGTTCATAGAAGCATATTTCTAAAAACAAAAGGTGGAAAAAATTCAAATATCAATTGGATAAATGAATAAACAAAATGTGGAATATCCGTACAATAGAATAGCATTCAGCTATAAAATGGAATGAAATATTGATCCATGTAACAACATAGATGAACCATGAAAGCATTATGTAAAGTAAAATCAGCCACTCACAAAAGATCACATATTGTTTGGTCCCATTTATATGAAATGACCAGAATAGCAAATCTGTAGAGACAGGAAGTAGATTAGTGGTTGCCTAGGGCTGAGAGGGTTGAGGAGAATGAAAAAACCTCGTTAATGTGTAATGGGTATTTTGTGGGGGGACAGAAATCTAAAATTGGATTGTTGTGATGCTTACACAAGTCTTTTAGTGGTTACACTGAGAACCACTGAATTGTATACATTAAAGTGTTGAAATTATGGTATGTAAATTACATCCCAATAAAGCTGTTAAAATTATGATAATTTTATATTTATAAACTTGAAAATTCATCCAAAATGACAAATTCTTAAAAAATGCAAGCTAACAAGACTAACCCAAGAAAGAAAAAATATCTAAAAAACCTATATCTACTCCAAAAGTTGTTTGTATAATTAAGTAACTTTACAGAAAATGATTTCCAGGGATAAATGGCTTTCCAAGTAAATTCTTCCAAATATTTAGGGGAGAAATATTGGTAATCTTACATAAAAATCTTCCAGGAAACAGAAAACTATATATTGCTCAAAATATTTATAAGGCCAACATAAGCTTTAGATCAAAACTAAAAAGAATATTACAAGAATAGAATCACAGGCCAGTTTCTCTTTTGAACATGCATGCAAAATGTGTAAACAGAAGCACAAACTGTATCCATGATATGTAAAACAATCATATATCACAATCAAAGTAGCTTTATTCTAGTAATGCAAGGTTGGTTTAATGTTAAAACATGAAACTGATCCCAGGAATGAATAAGAGTGGGAAAAAATGTCATTTAAAACAGAAGTCTTGGGAATTCCCCGGTGGTCCAGTGGTTAGAACTTGGCGCTTTCACTGCTGGGGACCTGGGGTCCAATTACCGGTCAGGGAACTAAGATCCTGCAAGCCATGAGGCAGGGCCCTGAAAAAAAAAAAAAGGAAAAAAAGAAGACTTAACCAGGAGAAGCACAAGATCGAATGAACATAACAGATAACACCTTATGAAAAGTAGGTGAAGATTATTGAATATTCTAAAATTTTAAAACAAAAGGAAACTTTTAAAGATTCAAGAGGATGTGACAAATATTGTACATAGGCAAAAAATAAAATAAAATAAAATATACAGATGATGGGAGCCCAAAAATCCAGATGCCCATGACCTGTCTCTGAAGATTCTCATTCAATCGGTTCTGGATTTCCTCTATGTTTAAAAACCTACAGGTGTTATAAAGCAGAAACTAACCCACTATTGTAAAGCAATTATACTCCAATAAAGATGTTAAAAAAAAACCACAACAAAACAAACCTACAGGTGATTCTGATATGATTCACAGACAACGTAAAGCTTCTGCTTTACAGGAAAGAATACCAGATTATTTTCTCATTTTATAGTTATATTAACAGGCTGTACTATTGACGGATAAGTCTGATGTCAAAATGCACTCCCCACTAGGGATAAAAAAGGAACTAGTAGTCTCTACTGCTACTTGGTGGCAGCATGCATGTATTGCAAGGGCAATTATTGTAGGAACCCAAATTAGTGGAACATTTTAGAATTGGAAGACTACATACAGATCATCTAGTCAAGCTTCCAACTATTATAGTTGTGAAAACTAAGACCCATATAAATGAAATGATTTATCTCCAAAGAGCGTTAGTGAAAGTATGAAATAAAAAATATCTCTGAACTTTTAATTTAGTGCTGTTTTTATTAATCTCAAGTATTAGCTTATACTTCAGTGTGACAGATTTGGGATTGAATTCTTGCTCACATTTACTGATTGCGTGCCTTTTAGTAAGTTAGTAAAACACTTTTTTAATTGATTGATTGATTTAATTTTGGCTGCGTTGGCTATTCCTTGCTATGCGCGGGCTTTCTCTATTTGTGGTGAGCGGGGCTACTCTTTGTTACAGTGCGCGGGTTTCTCATTGTAGTGGCTTCTCTTTGTTGCTGACCGCGGGGTCTAGGTGTGTGGGCTTCAGTAGTTGTGGTTCACGGGCTCTAGAGTGCAGGCTCAGTAGTTGTGGCGCATGGTCTTAGTTGCTCCGTGGCATGTGGGATCTTCCCGGACCAGGGCTCTAACGCGTGACCCCTGCACTGGCAGGTGGATCCTTAACCACTGCGCCACCAGGGAAGCCCTACTAAAACACCTTTAACTTCGCTTTTCACATATGTAAAATGGTGAGACTTGACTGATATAGAACATGAGATAACCTAGCACTGTTCTTAACACATACATGTAGTTAAAATTTTTTGGCTCTCATCCCTCTTAAACAGCCTCTATCCTCTTAACAATGAAAGTGTCTTTCAGCTAGCAGAGCACCCCAGAGCTGACCACATTCTGGCAAGAGATATAGGATTCTTTTTCTTACTGGGGATTCTTTATACCTGGTATTTGAACTGCACTGAAACATGAACATCTCTTGTTTATACTGTATTAATGGATTTGATAGATGAATTTTAAAAATATGCATGAATTGAGCTGCCTTACTCTCAAGAAATATAATTCGATAGTGGTGGCTAGAACGATAAACAGTGTTTGGACAGGGAGTCCATATTGGAGGGAGTTTTTTTTTTTTTTTTTTGCAGTACGCGGGCCTCTCACTGTTGCGGCCTCTCCCATTGCAGAGCACAGGCTGCGGACGCGCAAGCTCAGCGGCCATGGCCCACAGGCCCAACTGCTCCGCGGCATGTGGGATCCTCCCAGATCAGGGCACGAACCCCTATCCCCTGCATCGGCAGGTGGACTGTCAACCACTGCGCCACCAGGGAAGCCCCAAAATTTTGGAGGGAGTATTTTTTTTTAGGGGGTCCATATTGGATGTGAACTACCTGTACTTCCATTCGTCTCTTAAGAATAAATAGAATCCTTTCAAAATCTGTTTTAAAGGGCAGTTATTTCCTTCTGACTCATTTAAGTTCCCTGCAAGAAAAAGACAGTCTCCTGAATCCTTGTTTAAAAGGCTTTTAATATAAAGCAGATAATTTTTTGCAACATTTCCCAAACTTTTCATTATCAAATTGCCTGAGGCTTCTCAACGATTATCATTTCACAACAATATTTCCATTTTCACCTTCTTTAAATAAATTGGCCTCATAGATGTGCCATTAAAACAGAGCTTCACTCTCAACATTTTTTTTTTTTTTTTTTTTTTTTTGTGGTACGCGGGCCTCTCACTGTTGTGGCCTCTCCAGTTGCGGAGCACAGGCTCCGGACACTCAGGCCCAGCGGCCATGGCTCACGGGCCCAGCCGCTCCGCGGCACGTGGGATCTTCCCGGTCCAGGGCACGAACCCGTGTCCCCTGCATCGGCAGGCGGACTCTCAACCACTGCGCCACCAGGGAAGCCCCACTCTCCACATATTTTTAAGTTTGTATTCAAACAGTATGAAGAAAACAGGATCAGGGAATTCAGCCATAAAGATGAATGGATTTCTGATACATGCTGCATCATGGATGCAACTAAGTGAAAGAAGTCAGGCACGAAAGGCTACATATTGTATGGTTCCATTTATAAGAAATGTCCAGCAGTGGCAAATCCATACACATGGACAATATTATACATTAGTGTTTGCCAGGGGTTTGGAACAGAGGGAAATAGGGAATGACTCCTTAAAATGGGTGTACGTTTTCTCTTGGGGTGATGAAAACGTTTTGCAGCTGGGCAGTGGTGATAGTTGCACAACATTACTAAATTCCACTGAATGGTACAGTGATTTGTAAAATGATCAAAATGGTGAATTTCGTGTTATGTTCATTTTACTACCATAAAAAGGAGAAAGAATTAGGGAAAGACTTAGAGTTTGGGAAACTAAGGTGAACTGGTCAAGAAAAAGACAGCTCTACTGTTCAGTTTTCTCTCAGCTCTCCCAGTGCATTAATCCTCAGCAAAAAGTAGCGTGAACTTGTAGATGATAGTCATTCAACGCAGTCCAGGGAAAAGTAAATAAAATAAAACCCAACTCTTCTTCTTTAGCACATCTATGACAGGTTACCTTCCTGCTCAGCCACATGGACATTCATTAGGACGTTTTCATTTATGTCTCCTCTACTTCAGTACTTTACTCACAGCTCATTCACACATGCAGGCAACAGCATTCCTTAATTCGAATTAATTCCTTAATTCGCAGTGCTGGTTGTGATCAGTCTCATGAAAAGAAAAGGGAAGGAGGAAAAAGCCTCCACATTGACTTGGTGGTCTTGATGAAATGGATGCAGAAGACAGCTTGAGTGTCAAACTGGAAACTTTTATTTTCCTTTTCCTTTTCTATCAGGTCTTCTGCCCACTTCCCACCCCTTTCTTTCAAACAGGAGAGACACTAATTAGCTGCTTTTTTTTTGTTTTTGGTAAAACATCTATTGTTTTGGGTTTCTTGTTGTTCGGTGAACATTATTGTTTTTACTGCCAAATGAGCTTCGGTGGTTGATGTAGGGGTTCTCTTGGAAACTTAACTTTTTCCAGTTTAAGTGGAAAAGCTTTTCTGTTTGAATTGGCTTTTATTGGGTGCTTCAAGGTTTGCTCTTGGCTCTTTGATGGGGGACTGAATAGCACTGTGTTTCCTTTGAGGTTCCAATAAATAAAGGATCCTATATCCTCCCGGGCACGTTTTGCTGATTTTGCTGTGTGTGCTCTCTAATAGCCAGATGCAGATTCCAGGAAAATGACATATAAATGAATATAAGTAACCTAATATTTTTAGAATTTGCTTTGGCCATAGTCCTGGTCTTATTCTACTTGTAGCAGACGGCTTAAAAGAGCATTAGCTACGTATATATTAAATATAATATAAACATACCAATATTAAATATTATATTGATGTATAAATGTAATATTCTAATATTTATATTAATGTATAACAATTATGTATTATATTAATATATACATTTGCCTAGCATATATTATATGCAACATATATGAGTAATGAAATGTATTTATATGGTTAATATGTTAATAATATTAATATGATATATACTGTAATATTGATTATACAATTATATCATAATATATAAATATATATTATTATTATCTGATATAATACACTATAGTTAATATATTCTATATAACACAATATATAATGTATTAGTATAAGACAATTGTATTATATAATATAAATATAATACATATATAAAACTATATATTTTAATTACACATATGAGTATGTATAGCTATTTATAATTTTATTTACATAGAAATCTGTTCATCATAACAAGATGTAAAAATATGCAATATTTTCAATCAAATGGGCCTTAACCTCACTACCTACACATAACTACTTTTAAAATCTTGAACCCTGTCTAACTCATGCTTACATATCTCTCAACCTGCTTTTCTACACATGCACATATACACACATTTATACACCATATATATGTATACTACCAGTTTCCAGTTGAATGTATATAACTATATAATATATATAATTATATTCCTGTGTATGTATACAAATATAAATCAAAGGTATGTGTATAGGTATGTATTTCATATATTTATATAAATGTATCATACAAATAATGTATGTGTATATAAATTCATGACTATATACATACATACACAGAAATATACTAATTTAAACAAAAGGGACCTAAATAAGCATAGTTCTCTAAGAATAAAAGTAGTTATGTCTCACTGTTTCAATAACAGGTTATAATTTTCTACTGTATGTGCTTCTATAATTGTTATGAACAATTCCCATTTGTTGAATGTTAAGCTGTTTTAATTTTTTGCCATTATTAATGAAGCTCTGAAGAATACGGTGGGCAAGATTACTTGAAAAACTCTCCTAAAGGAAAAGGGTTAGGTATGCTAGGTTAAATGTACACAACTTATTTTTAAGTGCGTGGTTGATTTTTGAAGTGTGCAGTAGAAATTTCCAGGACCCATGAAAGAAGGGTGGTACATGTGTCAGAATTATAGCTATATTAGGAGTGGATTGAAGATCTTGATAGCTTAGAACAGAAGCTGGCAATCCTGTTTTTATGGAGCCAAATGGCAAATATTTTAGGCTTTGTAGACCAAAGAGGGAAAATTGAGGATATTATTTAGGTACTTAGGTAACCATTTAAAATGTTACCAGTTAAAATGTGAAAATTATTCATAGCTCATAGGCCATAAAAAATAGGCATCTGTCTGGATTTGGAATACAGGCCATAGTTTAATGACACACCTGACCTGACATAGAGACTTGTTGTTAAAATGGCCATGACCACATGGGAGGCAGGAGGTAAGACTCCATCCCTACTAGATGCGAAGTTAGAACTAAACCTATCTATCCCTAGCTTCACCTTTAGTGAAAGGGTGTGCCAGGAGAAAAAATATCTGCTGGCAAGGGGAGACTAAGACCAAATTCTCTTGGCCTCTGCTCTGGGTAGGAAACAGGTAGGAAATCTTGAGAATTCTGAACCCCAGATCTGTGTTCACAGTGTTTGGGTTGCAAATTTATGTGCGGTCTTGCAAACAGAAGCTAGGAAATCAACTTAAAATGCTCCCAAATCAGTGGTATTCCAAACACAAAACTAAACCCTTTATAGAGAGGTAGACCTTCAACCCAGGCCTATAGCCTTCCCACAGATAAAGTTTAGCTAAACATGAGCTCATGATCTAAATTTACACAATAATGAAGAAATCAGCTACAAGTGGAGAGAATCAGCAAAAGCAATCAATACCAGAATTAGATTCCCAAGGCCATCCATCAGATGTTGGAATACTCAGGCGCAAGGCAGAAAATATACATAAAACTAGAACTGAAACAAGGAACAAGGGTGTTTTAAAAGACTGGGTAGGATCTTTAAAACATTTTTAAAGTACATGTCATTGATAAAGCTAAAAACTCGAAGGTCATGCAATACAGCAGATTAATCATGGAGAAGAGTGAAATTATGCTGTTTTTATAAATATGGCAGATCAGATTTTCTGCCTAATTATATAAGTAGATCTATCTTTAAAAAATACCCATTATTTTAAAGACTTAGTGGCTATAAAATAAGTTAAGAGTATTTCAAAGGGCTTCTCTCCAAAGAAAAGTGAGAAGTAGCAAAACACAGAAAGTCGAGGGGAAAAAATGTCAATATATACATTGCTATAGGGTGAAGTAAGCCTTAGGCCAGCAACAATGTGGAGGAGCTCACCCTTAGGTACTTACAACTAAGCTGGAATCTTCAAAAAGTTCAACTATTTATAACTAAAAAGATTTCTTAAAATTAATAACCAAGTGTTTTAATTGACATCAGAAGAGCAAAACAATAAACCCTCAGAACATAGAAAAACAGATAATAAAGATATGAGCAGAACTTAATAAAACAGAAAAAAGTATAAAATTGAGGTGATTTAGTAAATCAAAAATATTCTTTGAAAATATTTTAAAAACACACTTTGATTAAGCAAAACAAAAACAAAAGTAAATAATACACAGAAAGAATCAGGACAATGTTATAGCAGAGAGTAAAAACAGAGAACATATGAAATGCCAGTAAATTTGAACATTTATGTAAAGTGGACAATTTCCTAGCTCCTAGAGTTTACCAAAACTGACACAAGAAATTATAGCTGGAGTTCTTTCACCAGTAAAGGAATTAAGTCAATAGTTTACAATCTTTCACCAATAAAATAACAGACCCACCCAGATCGTTTGGGTGGGGAATTCTATCAAACTTCTATTAAACAGATAACATCAGTATTAATAAAGAAAAACTTCTAGAGAATAGCAAAGGAAGAATGCTCCTTTATTCATCTTATGAAGTCTATATAATCCTAATACTGAAAATAGATTAGGACTGTAAAGAAAAAGAAATTTACAGGTCAAATTTACTTGTAAGTATAAAAGCAAAAATTTTGATCTACAATATTAGCTACCCAAGTTCACTAGAGTAAGAAAAAGCATGAGCAAGTTAGGTCATCCAATGAATGAAAAGGTAGTTTAATGTCAAGAATATACATCAATAGATTGAAAACACCACATTTTCTTTCTTTCATCTGTCTCTTTAAAAAATTGATAAGTACTTATATTGATCTCTCTTGTACTAGGCACTGTGCTAAGTCACTTACATATTTATTCCTTTAAACCTTCTATTATCCCTGGGGGAAGGTTCTATTTTCCTTCCATTTCTTAGGTAAGACTCTAACCCCCAGAAAAGTAAAGTAACATTTGCAAGTTTCTGTGAATGGTCAGTGATGGGACCAGTACAGGAACATCCAAAGTCTCTGCTTGGAAACAGTGCCCTATATTGACACTCACATTACAGATGAAAGGAAAGGAAGCATGCACTTACCATATAGATTAAATCTCACATTACACGTTAAAGGAAAGGAACCATGCACTTACATTATAGATTAATACCCACATAACAGGTTAAAGGAAAAAGAAACATGTGCTTCTCTCAAAAGTTGTAAAGAAAGCATATCTATTTCTAACTATATTTCCCAGTTTCTTTTGCTTATTTTCTGACCTTTGTAGTGCATTCTGCCATGAGGAAAATTTTAATTCTTATATAATTAAATGTATCCTATTTTTCGTTGAATCTTAGAAAGGTGTTCCTCATGAATAATTTATTTCAAGTCTACCAGGTTTCTGATACTTTTACAGTTTCATTATCTTTTTACTTTTAACTAGTTGCTGTATCTAGAATTTAGTAATGATAGCCATATTTTCCCACTTTTGTTGAATAAGTTTTGCTACTGACCCAAAATGTCCATTTTATTTTAATCTCAAATCCCTTATGCTCTTGCATCCAATTTTAAGATGTTTCCTATCCCACTGGTTGTTTTGTCTATCTGAAACAAAATGCTACCTTAATTATAATGTAATTATAATATAATAAGTGTAATTAGTAAACATAATACCATATATAATAAATAGCATAATATAAAATAACAAAATATAATTTACCATATAACAAGGTCAAAAGAGAACAAAACTATACAATCACTTGAAATATCCCCCAAAGGTATTTTATACATTCAATATTCATTTCTAATTTAAATGAAATAGTAAAATAGGGATTTATGAATGCTTCCACAGTAAGACAAAATTATATATCTAAAAGAGAAAGAGGTAAATGATAAACTTTAGTAACACTGGCAATAAATATAGGACAAGATGAACATGCCTGATATAAACTTAAAGAAAAAGTATTATGTAACATTGTCTTTGCAATACTGATGAGTTCAGTGAAAAGAGAAGCTCATAGAAAAGAGTATCTCATTCTTAATGTCTGTACACTTGTCCATTGCATGAACATAACAGCTTATTTAACCAATATATTACTGATCTGCATCTGGATTTCTAGGTTTTCATGGAATTTTATTATGCACAATTGTTACAAACTCTAGGACTTCCTCTTAGGTTTATATCTTTTGAAAGAAACAGTATCTCCGTAGATGGGTTATGTGGGCTGGCTGCTAGCAGACTATGGCTACTTCTCAGTTCTTCCCTTTACATTCCTAGTCAATGTGAAAACGGAAGGCAAGAAGGTCTTCTGTTTAGAGACTCTAAAGATAGGTCTTGGTGATAAAGCCTTGGTGGTAAAGGCTAAAAATATCAACCCAGAACAAGTGTTTTTCCAGCTGTAACTATGTGTGATTCCCTTGGTTTTATTCTGTAGAGGATGTAATAAGACAAGACTGTAGGATCTGCCCTCAACGTGCTTCCAGTAAGATGAGCTAAGTCAAGTATGGTGGCATATCTAATTCAAGACAAAATATAATGGCTCCTTTTCTCTCAAAGCAAAACTTCGTGGAGTGAATATCGAAGTCACTGTAGGCTCTTAATTAAAGGAACACAATAAATCTTGTATTGGAAGGTGGTTATTCTGGTCTCTTTGCAGAGATGAATTGGAAATTGTCTAGAAGAAGGAAAATTAGCTTAACCAAAGTTAAACTCATAAATAATTGAGCATCTGTGGCCTATGTTTCTCTTTGATCATAATTTCTCCCAATTTATAGACCTCTTTGATACCCGATTAATCATTGTCAAAGATGCAATTAACAATGATTATTACTGTGTATTAGGTTTTGCA
This sequence comes from Stenella coeruleoalba, assembly GCF_951394435.1. NCBI lineage: Eukaryota > Metazoa > Chordata > Mammalia > Artiodactyla > Delphinidae > Stenella > Stenella coeruleoalba. The sequence continues at coordinate 34,318,098 of NC_137164.1, read as the reverse complement.
TGGGCCCTGAAGAAACCATCCTAAATTACGAGCTATGATTGTCACTTGATTTTCTCACAAAGAACAATCAGAACTCCTGGTCTTAAGTGGCTTTGAATGTGAAATTAAGAAGTCTCTTAGATATTATTAAAGGACCCCACAGAGCCCATTGGTGAAAGTTTGGAAAACATTGGGCTTCTTAAAATTAATTCTTGTAGTGTGTTACGAAAGATGACTGAACCAAAAGGATAACAGTGTTTCTGGTTCTGTTGTTAGCGTTCTCCATGGAAACATCACGGAAGCTTCTGGACTCAATTTCCTTTCCCATGTGTGAATGTCACTGAAAATATCCAACTCCATTCTATCCCCATATAACTTCAGAAACTAAGCAAAATGAAGACTCAAAATTCATTTCAAATAATGAAAGGAAGATATAATATAGAATGGAACTGGGAAAATGTCTGGTTTAAATTCTGGAAAGTACCAACTATACAATTCTGAATAAGTTGCTTAATCTTGCTTAGTCTAATTTAATGCCCATCTCACAGGCTGTTATGATGATTAATTTAATATCTTTGTATAACATACAGTGTTATGTAACTTCTTCTTGTTCTTCTTGAGTAAATTCATATCTTTAAGCAACTCACTTTAAAAAATAGTTACTTGGTTAAATTACTCTTACCTTCTATTATCAGCTGAATTGTGTCCTGCTCAAGTTAGTGTGGAAGTCTTAACCCCCAATACCTCGTAATATGACTGTATTTGGAGATAAGGCCCTTAAATAGGTAACTGAGGTCAAATGAGGTCAAATGGGTGGGCTCTAATCCAATATGACTGGTGTTCTTATAAAAAGAAAATATTAGGACACAGACATGCACAGAGAGAACAAAGTAATTATTAGTAACCACGATCATGTCGTGAATGCATGGAATACGTCACCATTTGCCAACCACCGTGTCAAGTCAGCAGAAACTACAGAAATTAAGAGCTCACCGCAGAAATTCACACACCCTTGCACCAGGAAGGGACCACAGGCAGACGTTCACTCAGCCTCTCCTGTGTCCCTCACGGAGTGCACGCTTTCTCCTGGGAGGGGCGAGCACAGACACTTATTGGGAGTCTTACTACTTTTAAAATGCGTTGATACAACATGTCTCACTGGATGAGTCAGCAAACGCTTTTTGTAAATCCCAAATTCTCCACACCTCCTACCTTTCGCGTTGCCCTAGTCTCAAAGCTCCCGCCCCTGCTCCTCAGGCCGCATCCCCATGTGAGGCGGGGCTGCGTGCGGACGCACGGCGAGCGCGCAGTCGTCCTCGAGCCCCGCCCCGACGGAGCCGCCGCCGGTTTGAACTGCATCCCCGCGCGCGGAGGGCTATGAGGCTGGCGCCAAGGGCCGGCGATTCGCCGCGGGCGGCGGCGCGGGAGCGCGGCATGGAGGGGCTGGCCTAGCTGCGGCCCGTGGCCCTGCGTCGTCTGGCTGCGACGCGGGTCCTGCGCACGCTGCGGGGGCGCAGCCGCCGGGAGGTGAGCGCCCGAGGGGCTGGGAGGCGAGCCGGGGACCCCAGGCGGGTGTGGGCATCGCGTCCACAGCCAGCGTCCCCGAAGCCGCGCTCTGGCCGTGATCACTCGGTGAAGCTGCGCTGCAACACAGCAGCCGACTTCTTCCCGCGCTGTGAGGACCTGTGCGCGCTGCAGGACTCAGTGCCTCTGCCTGCGGGAGGGCCTCCTGGACTTAACGCTGACCGCTTCCACGGGGTGGACTGGGTGCCGCCCCTGAGCACCCTCTGTCCCTGATCTGTATCCAGAGCTTCTTCCAGCCACAGCTGGGCGAGACAGGTTTGTAGTTCCCGCTTCCAGGGGCTGTCGTGTGGGCGCTGCGAAGCGGGGTTTTAGATGGTGCAAGGTGGAGGCTGGGCACTAGAACCAGTGCCCAGTGCCCGGGTGTGGGTGCACTAGACGGGGTGTGCGGCCTAGGACTCCTGCCAGCTCGGTGACCCCGGCCGAGTGCCTTAAGGCTTCTAGGTCTCAGTGTTCTCATCTGTAGCATGGGGTTAACAAGACCCACTCTCCGTGGCGGTTACAAGGACTCACTCTGTTAATGCTTGTAGACTCTGCAGTGTAGAACACTTAGCACAGTTTGGAGCATCGTTAATGGTTGCACAGATGTTACCTGGTGTGTTGAATGACTTTGTCTGGTACAGACCAAAGCGATTAGGAAATGGATATATCCCAGCTTCATTTCCTATCCATTAAAACAGGTCTCAGAATAAAAAATATATATATTTTTATAAATTCGTTTTAATTTATTTATTTAGCTGCGTTGGGTCTTCGTTTCTGTGCGAGGGCTTTCTCTGGTTGCGGCGAGCAGGGGCCACTCTTCATCGCGGTGCGCGGGACTCTCACTGTCACGGCCTCTCCTGTTGTGGAGCACAGGCTCCAGACGAGCAGGCTCAGTAGTTGTGGCTCACGGGCCTAGTTGCTTCGCGGCATGTGGGATCTTCCCAGAGCAGGGCTCGAACCCGTGTCCGCTGCATTGTCAGGCAGATTATCAACCACTGCGCCACCAGGGAGGCCCCCAAAAATCTTTTTTTCAATAGTCATATCATATAGTGGAAAGAACACCGGTGTGAAGGCAGCTTAGGGTTTGAATTCCAGGGCTTATGCTCTCTGTGGCCTGTGCAGGTTACTTTTGAACTGCAATCCCCACACTTGTAAAATGACATTAAAAACCACTCTTTCTGAGGGTTCTTACAATTAATTAAGCAGGTTATGTGTGTAAAGTATCCTGGCACTTGAATGAGTTGTCAGAACCAAGGGCTGCTGGAGACGATGCTTCTGCCCTAGGTAATCTCCCCTTCTACTGGGCAGCAGGTAAACACAAGCACAGTAGTCAGTTCTCTGGAAGAAGTGAGTTCTAGTGCTGCAGAGCACAGAATCTTTTTGTTTTTTAATTTAATTTTATTTTATATTGGAGTATAGTTGATTTACAATATTGTGTTTGTTTTAGGTGTACAGTAAAGTTTTTCAGTTATACATATATCCATTCATTTTCAGATTCTTTTCCCGTGCAGGTTATTATAGGATATGGAGTAGAGTTCCCTGTGCTATGCAGTAGGTCCTTGTTGATTACCTATTTTATATATAGCCGTGTGTATATGTTAATCCCAAACTCCTAATTTATCCCTCCCCGCCACCTTTCCCCTTTGCAGAGCACAGAATCTTAAAAGGGAAAGTTCAGGGTAGGCTTCTTGGAGGAGGTGCCATCCTTTCTAAGGATAGTAGAACCTCCTGGGGTGGCAGGAGGGAGCAGTGTGTCAAAGGTTGAGAAATATAAGAAAATATGGCAAAATAATGTACAGGACTGGAGCTCAGGGTTTGGGAAAGAAATGAGAGTTGATACTGGAAACCTAGTGGGGACAAACATAAAGGGGCCTTGTTTGTCCTGTCAGAAGTTTGGATGTTTATCCTGAAGGCTGTGGGAAACCCTAATAAACAATAAGATGGACTTCTGGTTTAGAGGCTCACTCGGACCTCCATGTGGAAGGCAGTTGATTGGGTGCAGGGTGAATCGAAATGTAAAGGTCCCACTTAAGTTATAAAAGGTTGGACTGCATTTTGGAGATCTGAGAGAGAGTGGGTGGGGCCTGGTGACCAGCTAGAAAAGGAAGGGCAGCAAGCTTGGGTGACAGTTTACAGCTGCATCTTTTTGTGAGATACAGAGCACAGTAGGAAGAGATTGGGGATGGGGAGAGGATCTTACTTGATCTTCAGTGCTGTAGAGGGGCCTGATAGATGGGTCTGGGCCCAAGGTTCAGATCTGGGCTTTTTGGGAGGACAGGTGTTTGAAGGCATGGGAGATACTTAGGTTACCCACAAGACAATACAAAGAATCATGGGTCTGAGAGTTTTTTAAGTGAGTGTATATATATATATATATATATATATATATATATTTTTTTTTTTTAATTTTTATTTATTTATTTATGGCTGTGTTGGGTGTTCGTTTCTGAGTGAGGACTTTCTCTAGTTGAGGCAAGTGGGGGCCACTCTCCATCGCGGTGCGTGGGCCTCTCTTAAGTGAGTATATTTGAGGATGTTTATAAGCTGAGAGAAAGGAGCCAGCAGAGGAAAGGTGTGAAGATTTAGGATAGGAAATGATTGTTCATTTGTTTTAAAAAAGCTGAATACTTATCGTGTGCCTGGCCTTTTTCTAGGATCTGGGGTTCACACCATCTGTTATCTCTTCTGCAAGGACAGTTCAACTCATCCCCTTGGTGAAGAGAAGTCAGATTATTCTTTACATCCCATTTAGGTGTAGGAACTGTTCTGTACCTCTGAAGGGACTTTACTTAAGCAGAGTAATAAGTTAGAAATCAAAAGAAATTATAGCTGGAAGGGACCTGAAAGGCCACGGTACTTAATTTTGCCACATATTTTACATTGAATGTAACAAAAATTTATTGTTGAGCCCATTCTCTTCAGAGTTCCTTCACTGAACTTTCTTTATGTTTTTTATCCAGTGCGTCTAACTTGTAGATTTTGGCCTCCTCCTAAATTTGCTTCTTCATCCATATTACATTTTGCCCGGACTGTGGCAGAAGCGCCTGGGTGGTTTCACGGCCCCTGGGCTCCGTTCCTCTGTTTATCTGCCTACTCAGTTTAAGTGATCTTCTAACGTAAAAACATACGCTTAAAATAATGCTGCTAATGGCTTGCCCACACCGAGTTAGTGCATACTAGCCTCCCAGCGTGTGCTCTGCACAGAGGCGTGTAGTCTGAACTGTGCTCGGCCAAGCCTCATGGGGCTCTTTGGCCCTGACGAAGGGGAGCTTTTTGTGATCACTCCCTTTATCTAATCGGTCCTTCAGCAGCGGGGTGCCTTTTTCTAATCAGCGGAGGCACCCTACTCAGCCAGTGGTAGCCCCAGGCCTCATCACCTGTGGGATAGAAGCCATGCTCTCTCCCAGGCTTGCTTCGGCCAGCATCTCTATTTTCCTTTCTGTCTCTTCTCACACTTGGACCCCTGGCCTTTAGTCATCCCCACCTGCAGTATTTAATGTGCCCAGCAGGTGTCAGGCTTGAGTGTCTTTGCACAGATATTCCCTGTGCAGTTAATGCACATTGTACTCCAACTCTGCATACTCTCATCTTTCTAGATTGTACTTCAGGGTTATCGTGAAGCCGTCACTTAGATATAACTTTTTGCCTCCATAGGAACCTCTGTGCATAAAAGTTATGGTTCTTTATCTCATGTGATTGAAATTTTGAGTTTATACATCTCCCTTCTTAATGAAGGCTTTAAGGGCAGGAGTCGTTTCTAATCCTTAGCACAGAATAGATGCTTTGTTTTTTATTTAGATGCTTTTTTTTTTTTTTTTTTTTTTTTTTTTGCGGTATGCGGGCCTTTCACTGCTGTGGCCTCTCCCGCCGCGGAGCACAGACTCCGGACGCACAGGCTCAGCGGCCATGGCTCACTGGCCCAGCCGCTCCGCGGCATGTGGGATCCTCCTGAACCGGGGCACGATCCCGTGTCCCCTGCGTCGGCAGGCGGACTCTCAACCACTGCGCCACCAGGGAAGCCCTTTAGATGTTTTTTAATGATGATAAAATATATGGTTTAAATCACTCATTTTACAATAATTTTGGTTTAGGTTGTGACAGAAATAAAGTTTACAGAAGTCGTGTTCCTGCGATTAGAAATAAAGATGTGACCTTCTAGTTGTGTAAAGCTCTTAAATGCTGTGTAAGTGTGTCGTGTGCGCTACGGAACCTGGAGCTAAGTGGGGTAGTTGTGAGAGAGAAAAACTTAACTATGTTAACAAAGGTAAGCCTTCATTGTGTCCTGCCAACATTTGATAGTTGCTTTGGGGGCAAACTAAACCAATAAAATTTTAAACTTGTTCTCCCCATTAAATGGATTGAATAAATCGGCCACTTCGGTGCACCTGTGTCTTGCGAGTTGTCCACTTGGAGATGGAGATTTAGAAAGTGAGTTTCAGTCTTGTTCAAGTCTCTTCCCATCAGACTGGTCTCGTGATTTCCTACACACCATGTTACTTCCTGTCTACCTTATCTTGGTGTTGTTCATGCCTGGATTATCTCCTGTGCCTGCTCAAACCTTGGACCATTTTCATTTGTACCATGGAAGTTTGTCATGCTGGATACTGTCAGAACTAATTTTACTTAAGTTTGTGTTAAGCCACAAACCACACATTTTGTATATTTTCTGTTTTTTGTGTTTGTCTGTATTTTAATGTTTCTCTTCAAGAAATATTATGGGAAGGGAAATAGCAAGATGTAAAGAGCAAAAAAGTCATGATGATCTTTAAATTGTTAGAACATGTATCTGCAGTCATAATTATAATAAACTGTGGTATGTGTTAAAATAGGAAATATATGTCATGTCCCGTAAGAGCAGCAAACTCAGTGGTGTTAGTGGGGGGGTGTCATGGAAGTAATCACAAAGCAGGTGACTGTAAGTTGGGGTCCTGAAATATTAGTGTGTGTTCTTTGTGTCCAGTAGTGGTCTGGAGGGGTCAGGAAGCCTGCCTTCAATTTGAGGGAACAGAGAGTTTGAGGTTCTCTCTCTTCTATTGCTCTAGTATACTGCATAGCAGCTAATAAAATACTGGGTTTATAGTTGACATTTAATTCGATGATTGATCATCAAGATTGGCATGTATCATTGGAAATGAAAATAGGAAGAGTCTTAAGATTTTTAGGTTTTTCTTTTTTTTCCTATGTCTGAAAAGGTATGTAGTATTTTACTGAGTGGTTAGGAATAAAGTTTGCAGTATTCAGTGTATTCAGTTTTAGTATCTAAATAGAATTAAACTGCTGCTGTTAACTGGAATAACACTTTGTTACTGACAAGTTTTAGAATGCATCTGTTCGTCAATTATCTGTTTGGGAAGATTGTAGTTAATGATTTTAAGAATGTGGCTATAAACCTCCAATTGACTCAAGAAAAGCAAATAAGTCAAGATTGACAAATGTATAGGCTCTTCATCTTATTGTGTGTGTGTGTGTGTGTGTGTATGTGTGTGTGTGTGTGCGCGTGTGTGTTTTTCTGTTATTTGTCAAGGTGTAAAGAACACTATCACTCTTAAGACAGTAAACTTCACGGGGTGTAATCTGACATGGCAGGGAGCAGATCACATGGCCAAGATCTTAAAGGTGATTTTTTTATGTTTGAACTTTCATGAAAACATATGTGATTGAAGCACATTAATATATTGGTACAAATGGCAGTTAATTTTTGTCTTTTGATATCTGTGAATGCAGATTTCGTTTTGTTGAAAGAATATGACCAGTTTTCAGTTTGGGATTCTACCATTTAGTAAAGATAGTCCACTTAATTTTAGAAATAAGAGATTTAATATATAATACATAATAATATTTTATGTAGTTTTAGTTACTGAAAACATTGATTGTGATACTGTCAAAAAACTATGCCATTATAGTCTTCAAGACTTAAATGAATCAAGTGTTTATTAGCTGCTGTAGTTTATAAACTAATAAAATCACTACACCAGCAATTTGTAAATACAGTTTTTAAAATAATGCCTTACCAACTTTACAGTGGTTATAATGACTGTATTTAGGCCTAAAGTTATTTAATAATTTGACATGAAGCCTTTTTAATAGTTTGATGGTGCAGATCAGGGATAGGTAAACTATGGCTGGTGGGCCAGATCCAGCCTGTCGCCCGGTAAAGAAAGTTTTTTTGGAACATAGTCGCACCCATTGTTTAGAAAGTTTTTTTGGAACATAGTCGCACCCATTGTTTACATGGTAGCTATGGCTACTTTCACCCTACGCCAGTGGGGTTGAGTAGTTGCAACAGAAACTGTGTAGCCCGCAAAGCTGGAAATGTTTAAATTTAGATTTTAAAAATTGAAAAATTCTTTGAGCCTATACAGGGCAAGTGCATTGACCCCTGCGGTTGAAAACAGTCAAGAACTTGGGTGCCGAAGCCAAATGGCCTAGGTTCAAATTCCCTTTCTCTCATTTCATAGCTAGTGACCATGGACAAATCACTTAACCTCTGTGCCTCATTATGAGGTTTAAATGAACTAATTTGTATAAATAGTGCCTGGCACATAATAAGCACTGTGTAAGTGATTGCTGTTATTTCTGCTTGCAGCTTTTATAAGTTATTGTTAATAGAAAAATGACACTAATGATTTTCGTTTTAGAGTGTCAAAGGCACTTTGAGTCTTTTATTTTTTCAAGAATGTAATGAGACTTTTTTCATTTAAAGTCAGTGTTCCCTATTACCATAATTTATTTTATGAATATAAAGAATTGAATGTCTTTAAGACAGTACTTGTGGTTAAATGTCAAACCATTATTTTCCCAAGGCACATCAAACTGGCTCTGCATAGTCCAGGCCTCTAAAGTTTGTGTGCATACCTTAGGTAACATGTGAGATCTATTTTGTTAATAGTTTTTAAAATAATGCCTTGGACTTCCCTGGCGGTCCAACAGTTAAGGCTCTGCGCTCCCAATGTAGGGGGCCCGGGTTCGATCCCTGCTCAAGGAACTAGATCCCATATGCATGCCGTAACTAAGAGCCCTCATGCCACAACTAAAAGATCCGGCATGCCGCAAGTAAAGATCCGGCACAGCCAAATAAATATTTAAAAAAAATAATAATAATAAAATAATGCCTTAGATTTAGGAAAAGAAAATATTAGAACGTATTTGCCTTTGTATCATTTTTAAAATATCTGTTTGTTTATAATGTACATACATTATATGTATAGAACTTCGTGTATATAATTTGTTAATAAATAAGATGCATATTAAAAAGTTTTCTTATGGGTTGCCCAGTCAGGTGTTTGGAGACCAGTGGAGGACAGAATGATGACATTTAGAGCCTCAGCAATGATAGAATTTAGAACCAATTCCCTGACTTAGAAGATAAGGAAAATAATTCTTAGACTGTAATTGAGTTGTCCAACTTTACATAACTGTTCAAAAACAGGTCATCCAGTGGCTGGAATCTAATCACTGACGGACTAGAATGTTGGTCACTGGACTCGTAAAGCAGAACTGACTGTTTAATTTCTCAGCTTGATTCTCCTGGCACATATGCTTGATACGTGTGTGTGTAAATCTCTGACATAATAAGCCATACTCAGTAGGCACACCCTGTTTCCTTATTGAAGCATCTTAATTTTCTCCCATTAAATCTTTGAAGTATCAGACTACCAGAAGGCACGAAGAAACCTGGGCTGAGAGTCTTCGTTCCAGGAGACCTGATCTTGACTGTATGGCTGGTTTGAGATGCATCACTCTGAACTGCGACATGCTCATTGGTGAACTGGGTGCAAGTGCTTTTGCAGAATCTCTTAGTGGGGATTTGTGTAAGTAAATTCTAAAATTGAAAATATTGAATTTTTAATAAGATACATGCTTAGCTTTTGGCTTGATACTGTTGTGATAGGAATTTTTTTTAAAGCCTCATTTTTCTGATAGGTTTTATTTTGCTTGTAAACTTTCTCTATAGTTGCATATATTCATTGTAGAAAATGCAGAGTTACAAGAGAACAATTACCTATAATCTTAATACCCAGACATAATCACTGTTCATTTTGGTGTATATACTTTCAGTCTCTTTTTTTCTATGAATATATTTTGTACACTTAGGGATAACAAAAATAAAATTGTAGTATACATGCTATTTCATATTCCTGCTTTTTTCATTTAATGATGTATCATGTAGTATAGCATCATATTGATGTCCCATAGTTTAATCAATTCTTTGCCATTAGATTTAGACAGTTTGTTTTTCCCTGTCAGAAACATTGTGAATACGTTGTATATACATCTCTGTGTCCATCGGGATTACTTCTGTAGAATAAGGAACTAGAAGTGGAATGACCTGAGTGTGACATATTTTTAAGACTTTTGATACACATGGCCAAATTACCATCCAGAAATGCTATGCCAATCTGTAGTACACCCCAACAGTGGATGTGAAGCCTGCCTCTCACAAACACTGGCTTGTAGCACTTGTAAAAAAATGTAAAACTACAAAAATGAGTACCTCTCCATTTTCTATGCAAGTAGGATTACTCCAAACTTTATAACATTTTTCAGTTAATTTAGTATGAGCATTTTAGCAAGTCAGTAAATTTGCATCTCCTGCATCATTTTTTGTGATTGTTCAGTATTCCATTATATGAATATGCCACAGTGCATATAGCTTATCTTTTCTTGTATATAAGCTTTGTCCAGTTTTTCAGTTACAAATTGTACTCTGCTATATATCCCTACCTATATCTCTGACTATTTCTTTTGGTTAAATTCTTAGAAAGAGAGTTGTTGGATCAAAAGGGTATAGACATTATTTAAAGGCTTTTCTTACAGAATCTTGGCTTAATCTGATAGGAGAATAGCTACATTTTGTTTTATTTTGTATTCATTTGATTTCCTGGTGAGGTTTACTGGCTGCTTGTATTTGGCTAGTTGGTTAATTACACCGTGTGTCCATTCTTCTGTAGTGAGAGTTTGTAGGGGTTGTATCATATCCTGTCAGATCCGTATGTCTGACTTGCTATTTCTGTATGTTATGGGGTGTTGAAAGACTCCAGTTATTTTAATGTGATGGTCCACTCAACACTTAAATAAATGACTCATGATAGTTTCCTTTCATGTAATATTTTTTAATACCTGTGCTTTGGTGATGATCCCTTTTGTTTAAATGAGTAGGTTGTTCAGCCCCAGAACTACTGGAATTCATGATCAGTTTTTCTGGGTTTTGTCTGACTTTTTATGGAGAGAGTTCTTGACCATCATACTTTCATGATAAGTTTTTAGTATGTATTCTCTATTCACACATTTTTTGAATTTGTTATTAGTATGTATTCTCTATTCACACATTGTTTAAATTTGTTATTATTTGTATCCTCTTAGACTTGTCTTTTTTGCTCTAAAACTAACAGTTATTACATTTCTTGTATTTTGTTTTCCCCTTTTAACTAGTTTCAAGTGTGATTTGGAGCTGAAGATCATGATCAAAAGAATGCATTGCATTTCTGAGCTCCACCAGGTTTTGCTTGTGAGGTTTACATGCCACTGCCACCCTTGCTAATTATGAACTGAGATTCATTTTGTGATGCTTTTTGCTCACAGGTTATATATACAGTTATTCTTCAGTTCTGTAATTGTAAAATATGTTGGATGATTTATTGGTACTAAAGCAAGGGTTATCATTGCACATCATTGCACAAGAAGAGGTTTTTAAATTGGATTATGCATTATGTGTGTGCGTATACCTTTCTTTTGTTTTTCCATACCCAAAATTACAAACCTGCCGTGACTTGTCTTGGGCAGGACTCTTCGACACGTGAGAAAATGAGAGTTGTCTATGTGTTAAATCTGTAGAGTTAGCAAGTGACCTTTTGTCTTTCATCAAAACACTTGACCTGCAGCAGTGTGGCCTCACCAGTGAAGGAGCAAAGGCTTTACTAAAGGCTCTTGAAACCAACAGAACGCTGCTCTTTCTGGATGTAAGAAAATATCCACTTGTTGGTATTTGGTCACTTTTTAAAAATTGATTAACACATAACAAAACAAAAAGAATTTGTTCATGTATTGACAGTTTTTAAAACTTAATGTGTTTAACTTTCCTCATCGTATACTGTTGACCCTTAAACAACGTGGGGTTAGCGGTGCTGACCCCTATGCAGTTGAAAATCTGGGTATAAGTTTATAGTCAGTGGTTCCACATCTGTGGATTCAACCAACCTTGGATCGTGTAGCATGATAGTACATATTTATTGAAAAATACCCGTATGTCAGTGGACCTGCGAGGTTTAAACCCATGTTGTTCAAGAGTCATCTGTACTTTTCTAGTGTTGCACTTATGTTTTTAGCAGGTAATTTACTAATTAAAGTGAATTATACTTGCAAATTGTTTTTATCCCTACTCTGAATAGAGGTGAACCTAGATACTAAACCTGCTTCCACCAAGAGCATTATTTCTTTCTTGTGCAACCTCTGAATTCTTGCAAGGAGTACTTTATTCATTTGTCAGATTCACAAGTAATTTTTTTAATATCTTCTGTGTGCCAGATACGGGTTTAGGCACTAGGGATAAAGCAGTGAACCAGACAGACAAAAGTCTTGCCCTCGTGGAGCTTACATTCTAGTGAAGTAGTTCAGATAGAAATGAGTAAACAGATAAGTCATATAATTTTAGATAGTAGGAAGTGCAAAAATATCGTAATGTAAGGAGAGTGAGCGGGGGCAGGTAGGACTCCATTGGACAGGTTTGTTAGGGAACAGCTTCACTGGAGAAGTGGCATTTGAACGGAGACCTGAATGAAGAGAGGAGCAAGCCATGGAAGATCTGGTGTAAGCACATTCCAGGACAAGGAGCCCATGAATATGCAGGCATATAGGTGGGTGGAGTATTTAAGGAAAAGCAAGGAGGCAATGAGTATGCAGGCAGGTAGGTGGGTGGAGTATTTAAGGAAAAGCAAGGAGGCCAACATGGCCAGAGTACTGAGTGAAGAAGATGTGGTATGACATGAGGTCAAGGAGCTAGCCAGGGGTCTGCTCTTGTCAAGTCTTGAAGGCCAGAGTAAAGGTGTAGATTATTCTATATGAGTAGAAGGTTTTGAAGTGGAAAAAGGCATGATCCAAATAGTATCTGAATAAGATGACCTTGTATAGAGAATAGACTTGGGGGAATAAAGAAGACAAACAGGGAGACCAGTTAGGAGACTATCACAGGAGTCCAAATAAGAGATGTTTATGGCCTAGGTTAGGTTGGAACTTTGCAGCAAGTGAAAAGTGGTTGAATTCAGGTTGTGTTTTGAGGGTGTAGCTAACAAGGCTTGCCGATAGATTAGATGTGGGGTATGAAGGGAATAGTAACAAGGAGACAAGTCATTGATGATTATGTGTGCAACTGGGTGGTATCACTTAGAAAAAGGGGGCTGATGGGAGGAGCAGCTTTTGAGGGAATATCAGGACTTTGGTTTGTTATCTTAGATGCCCTTTAGGTATCTAAGTGTCTGGACAGTGCTCAGACTGTACTTTCTATCCAAAGGTATCTAAAGCCACTTTAGATGCAAAATGTTTAAAGTTGACCTTTGCTGCTGCCAAAATAGTAGCCACTGGAGGCAGTCTGCAAGATGGCATCTTAGGTTTCTGAGGAAGAAATTAGAATACACAAAGGGGGAGATAAGTGTATAATTACATAATGTAGATTTCATATTTAATTTTATGGGAAGAGCAATAATTAGTTGGCTTTTGGTTTTAAATGGCAGTAGCCACTCATTGGGAAATAATTACTCTAATTTCAATTTATTTTACTTTAAATCATTCTGTGATGAAAACAGTTATCAAAAAAGGTCTCCAGAATGGAAGGAGTGCCAAGTCAGAGGTATATAATATGTTTTAATTCTCTCAGAAGAATTTCTCTTTAATGGCTTGTTTTTCTTTCCTTCTTAAAAGAAAATTATCAAGGTACTTTCTGCCATCTTAAAACTAAGTTTTTAGTCAAATGAAATGGCTTTTCTGGTTTTGAAAATGTTGTGTGATGCTTTAATTTAGCTTCCCAGAAATGCAGATTGAAGACCTTTTATTAACTTAAAATATCTTAATTTCCAATGAAGATCAAACCCTCCTAAATTACCTGTAACGTAAATGGCATATTTATCATTGCTTTCTCAGTACCAGTGGATAACTTCTCCATCGGTGAAGGAACCATGCAAAGCTGCTAGACAGAAAAAGAGAACTATAATTTTGGGAAGTGGTTGAAAAGGAAAAGCTACAATTAGAATTGGTAACTCTTTCTTTTTTTTAATGTTACTAGAACTTATACCGCTTATATATCCGGTGTGCTAAAATTAAAACAGCCTTAATGGTTATTCCTTAACGGTTAATTATTTCCTTAACGGTTAGCTGTTAATATTATTTGTTATGGATGTTATGTTATGTAATGTTATGTTATGGTGGTTCTTATGGAACGCACCTAGGATGTTCCTGACACATAGTTTTTAATATGTATTAGATATTAATTTTAATATGATAAAGCTCATGAAGTGACAAAATCCATATCCAGATATGAGGTCACCTTTTCTCCCTTTCTTGTGGGGTCCAGGCCTTAGGAAAGAAAGGGAAGCATGTGATGTGTCTAGTGACAACCCCAAAGTCAAGTAGGCAGAGCCCTTGGCGCTTTACAGATATGAATACATTTTTTTGGCATCACAACCCTGTGACAGTGTTTTACAGCAGCGCAGACAGGTTAGGGTCAGGTGCAGCGGGGAAGTGGGATCAGGCAGGAAAAGGACATGGGGAGAGTCGGGGGGAGGGCCGGTTCCATTATCACAGATGATAATGACTGTTTTTTTCCAAATGCAGGAATCGGTGGAAAAACTAGAAAGGATCACGTTCAGAATTGTGATCAGTTGTTTCTTAATATGTAAAAGTGAGTTACTTTCCCATTCTCCAGAAATAACACTAAAAAACAAGGAAAGATCCCATTTGCAATAGTCACAAAAATTAGTAAATATCTAGAAGTCAGTTCAGTGTTCACCTGAAAAAGTTAGTGCAAAAGGATAGATGAATCATTTTAAACATATATGTTAACATTAATAAAATATAATGTTAACATATGATCTATTAACATATAAAGCCACTGGCAGAGGGAAAGACAGATCGGTGGAAAAGTCCAGAAAGTGATCCGTGTTTACTTGAGAATTGTATTTTAACTTAGACAATTTTAAAGTCTAACTTGACTTTTTGTCTAATTGACTGATTGAAGCATTGATAATTCATTTAAACAGAAATTAGATATTTGCATCACAGCATACATAAATTCTAGTCAGTCGAAAAGGTGCAAATGCACCTAACTGCAAGAAGCAAATATAAAATACAGGAGAGAATTTCGGTGTAAGTGTAGGGAGTACAGAAGCCTTCCTAAGTAAGCCATAAAACTCAGAAGCCATAAAGTAAAAGATATTTAATTACATGAAAATTTAAAACTTTTCTACAGTTCAAGACGTAAACAAAACAAAATGACAGACACAAAAATTTGGTAGTATATTAACATATAAAGGTTACTGTTGATATAGAGAAGAACCCACAAATAAATGAAAAAGGATAACCAAATTTTAAAAAGGCAGGGGCTGGTTTCTACCTGTATGAGCAAACAACTCAGAAGAAGCACAGCTGGCTACTAGACAAATGAAGAGAGACCAACTTCTTTAGGAAATGCAGATTAAAACCATGGGATTTTCTTCCCCTCTGATGGGCAGAAATTCTAAAGACTGATAACATCTGGTGTAGACGAGGGAACAAGCAAACTTTGCCTATGTTAAGTGTAATAAATGTGTTCAATTTTGGAGCGAGGTTTGCAGCGTCCATCAAAGTTCAAAACTCTCTTGCTCTTTGTCCAAAGACTTTTACTTCTAGGCACCTGCCCTCTGCCAGTACTCTGCCTTGCACAGAAGTGTGCATAAAATCAGGCACCCGCAAGTCCAATGAGGGATACTTATGTAATGGGGAAAATCTAGAGACAACCCGGATGTCTTTCAGGAGGGGTTGATGAAGGAAATTAGGATCCATCCATGGTATGGAGTAACGTGTGTGTGGAGAACGGGGAAGGTCTGTGAGCAAACTGGGAGGATGACATGATACGTCATCAGGTCAAAAGGAAAAAGAGCAGGTGTAGAAAAGGACATGTCTATTATTCCAGTTAGAAACCCACAGTGTTTGTATTTGTAAATACTATATATGTATATATGTACATATGGAAACACGCATATATACACGTATACATATTTGTGTATCTGATCCTGAAAATGCACAAAAGGCTGTTAATGGCAACCACCTCTATGGAAGGGAATAGATCTTTATATTTTTACTCTAGTTTTCCTAATCATGTGCAAATTTAGAGTTAATTTTTTATTTAAAAGTTAGGCAGTCAGGAGAGGCCTAGTGACTCTTTTGTGGGCTTCTCTCACCACAGGATGCACTCTTCGTGCCCTTGTTGTTTCTGGTTTGTCTTTTGGAGCAGACACCACTGAAACGAGCGTCTTGTCATCGCTTGCCAACTGCCTGCGGTTTTCTTGCGCCCTCCTAACCCTCACCACCTTTGTGAGATGCTGTTTCGCGCTGAGGTGGTGCCTTTCCCCTCACACACACCCCTCTGGTACCTTGGGGAGTCCCGGGGTTTCTCAGTGGGCATTCTAGAATACTCATCCCAGAGATGCAGTGGGTTTTTCAGCCACAAGCATTTGGGGAAAACTCTGTTCCTGTATGAATTATCCTCTTGGGAGTTCATGATTCACCGGAGCTCTTGAGACGCTCTAGGAAGTTGAGTCAAGAAACCCGTGTAGCCCTGTTAGTTCAGGATTTCCTAAATTTCTAGGACTGACTGTGGCACCACTTTTCCAGTCACAACCATCCTTATCAGCTTCCCTGATAGACTCCCTGGGGAGCGCTGCTCAGACTCTGTCCTGGAAGCTTTGCAGTCTCAGGATTACCCGCTGCTTCCACACCCTCCCAGCCCCCTGCCAGCGCTCTGTCAGCCTGGCACCTTCTCCCTGCCCCCCAACTCATTCAGGCCACAGGTGCTGCCCTTGCTCTGGGATTTAGTGATAACGCCTGGGAGCAGTGGCCCAGCACAGCCCACGGCAGTGCTCGGCGTGGCTCACAGGGTTTAAAACACACAATTTGAGCCCTTACTGGAACATGGGAAGATGATTTAAATCCAGATGTCTTATTTCATAATCCCCGTGTCTCTGAAAGTGGGAGAAACAGACTGGGAGGGCCGTGTGTTTCAAGGAAAAGGGAGACTGTTTCTCTGTTGAAGTAAAGAACGGGCCCTCACAGTTAACAGGTAACGTAGGGAGTTTGTGCTGAGTCTGTCATGTTGGGCCTGTTATACTCATTTATATGACTGTTGGGTCCCTATTGGCATTTGCATTTACTGCCCAAGCTTGAAACTCCCCAGTGTCCCTGTCTTGGTCACGAGCCCTAATTCTGTTGACCTAGAAAGTTCTTTCTAGGAGCTTTCTAGCAGGCCTCTCCCCCAGTGTCCCCACCCTCCAGCCTCTATGTCCTAGTGCTTTTTCTAAAACGCACAACTCCTTATCGTGCAGACCTGATTGCTCCTTGCTCCTCCAGGATCTGATCGATCCAGTTCCCAGGAGAGCGTGTCCGCAGGGCCCTCTGCGGTCTGCAGTCCTGTCCCCAGCCAGGCACCCAGCACCGCAGGTGCTGCAGAGAACTTGCTGGTGTCCCCCGTGCCTTGGCAGAGACAACTCTCTGCCAGCTGCCATTCCTTTGTCTCCCCCTGTCCTGACCCGTCCCACCTCCCTTCCTCTGAAACCATCAATCTTCCCTCAGGCAGAGGTACTTGCTCAGTTCTGTGCTTCCACAGCGCTTGTCCTGTGGAATTTGAATTCCCTCCACAGCCGTCTTGCTAGTTTTGGAGCAGCTGATTCCCCTTCATCTTTTTCTTCCTTCCCTCAGCCCCACAGCAGGGACACTCTTGGGCACCGTGCAAATTTAGTCTTCAATTTCTAGTTGTTATGACACTGTTGCTGTGATGATACGATCTACGTTCACAGTAGGATGGGTAAATGTGCGGGGGATGACTGTAAATACAGATTCTTTGTAAATCCAGGTTCCTAATTCTTCCCCCTTTTAATATTTTTTCCCCTTAACTCATGTGTCCTTTTTGCTGCTCCAGCTCTATGATTGGACTGTCACCTGGGGAGCCTGAGGCAGCACAATATCAAAGAGGGTAGACAGTAAATTTTTATTTATTTATATTTTATTTATTTATTTATTTATTTATTTTGCGTTACGCCGGCCTCTCACTGTTGTGGCCTCTCCCATTAAGGAGCACAGGCTTCGGACGCGCAGGCTCAGCGGCCATGGCTCACGGGCCCAGCCGCTCCGCGGCATGTGGGATCCTCCCAGACCGGGGCGCGAACCCGTTTCCCCTGCATTGGCAGACAGACTCTCAACTACTGCGCCACCAGGGAAGCCCGACACTAAATTTTTGATGTAAATGTCAACCAGAATATCTACTAGCTGTGCAAAGGAGGCCCAGAATTCAGCCTCAAAGCCTATTACCAGATACTTGGTTTCCCTGCTTGCGTCTCTTCTCTTTGTCGACGTGCAGTTGACTCCTATTAACCTTAACAGGAATTATGTGTGTGCCTTGAGGGGCGAGCCTGGCTTTATTGGGGGCTTCCTCACACTGCTTTTCTTTGCTCTTTACTTTTTTTTTTGCAGTACGCGGGTCTGTCAGTGTCATGGCCTCTCCCATTGCGGAGCACAGGCCACGGACGCGCAGGCTCAGCAGCCATGGCTCACGGGCCCAGCCGCTCCGTGGCATGTGGAATCTTCCCGGACCAGGGCACGAACCTGTGTCCCCTGCATTGGCAGGTGGACTCTCAACCACTGCGCCACTAGGGAAGCCCTTTGCTGTTTACTTTCAATGAATCCCACCCTTTAGAAGTGGAAGAATAAGACAGGATGTGTTTGAGAAAATGGAGAGAGTTATTACATATTTTCCTTATTATCCAGAATAGCATGTCAGCTCTTCTTCTGTTTGTCTCCTTTGGTTGTCAGTGGAAGATAATTTTGGCTTGCTCACTTTCCAAATCAGAAACTGAAGTCAAATACTAACGTATCCTAGATGAAACTTGACCCATTCATTTTTTTTTTTTTGTGGTACGCAGAAGAGCAAAACAATAAATCCTGAGAACATAGAAAAAATAGATAATAAAGATATGAGCAGAACTTAATAAAACAGAAAAAAGTATAAAATTGAGGTGATTTAGTAAGTCAAAAGAATATTCTGTGAAAATATTTAAAAAGCACACTTTGATTAAGTAAAACAAAAACATAAGTATATTTATACTTTAAATATTAAATATACAGAAAGAATCAGGACAATGTTATAGCAGAGAATATATGAAATGCCAGTAAATTTGAACATTTATGTAAAATGGACAATTTCCTAGCTCCTAAAGTTTACCAAAACTTACACAAGAGGAAATTTATAGCTGGAGTTCTTTCACCAGTAAAGGAATTAAGTCAATAGTTTACAATCTTTTACCAAGAAAATAACAGACCCACCCAGATCATTTGGGAGGTGAATTCTATCAAACTTCTATTAAACAGATAACATCAATATTAACAAAGAAAAACTTCTAGAGAGTAGCAAAGGAAGAATGCTCCTTTATTCATCTTATGAAGTCTATATAATCCTAATACTGAAAATAGATTAAGACTCTAAGGAAAAAGAAATTTACAGGTCAAATTTACTTGTAAATATAAAAGCAAAAATTTTAAACTATGATATTAGCTACTCAAGTTCACTAGAGTAAGAAAAAGCATGAGCAAGTTAGGTCATCCAATGAATGAAAAGGTAGTTTAATGTCAAGAATATATATCAATAGATTGCAAACACCACATTTTCTTTCTTTCATCTGTCTCTTTAAAAAATTGATAAATACTTATATTGATCTCTCTTGTACTAGGCACTGTGCTAAGTCACTTACATATTTACTCCTTTAAACCTTCTATCATCCCTGGGGAAAACTTCTGTTTTGCTTCCATTTCTTATCTAAGACTCTAACCCCCAGGAAAGTAAAGCAACATTTGTAAGTTTTTGTGGATGGTCAGTGATGGGACCAGTACAGGAACATCCAAAGTCTGTGCTTGGAAACAGTGCCACATGTTGACACTCACATTACAGATGAAAGGAAGCATGCACTTACCATATAGATTAAATCTCACATTACACGTTAAAGGAAAGGAACCATGCACTTACATTATAGATTAATACCCACATAGCAGGTTAAACGAAAAAGAAACATGTGCTTCTCTCAAAAGTTGTAAAGAAAGCATATCCATTTCTAAATATATTTCCCAATTTCTTTTGCTTGTTTTCTCACCTTTGTAGTGCATGAGGAAAATTTTAATTCTTATATAATTAAATGTATCCTTTTTTCTTTGTATCTTAGAAAGGTGTTCCTCATGAATACTTTATTTCAAGTCTACCAGGTTTCTGATACTTTTACAGTTTCATTATTTTTAAACTTTTAACTAATTTCTGTATCTAGAATTTAGTAATGATAGCCATATTTTCCCACTTTGGTTGAATAATTTTTGCTACTGATCCAAAATGTGAATTTTATTTTAATCTCAATTCCCTTATGCTCTTGCATTAGTTTTAAGATGCTTCCTATTCCACTGGTTGTTTTGTCTATCTAAAACAAAATGCTACCTTAATTATAATGTAATTATAATATAATAAATATAATTAGTAAACATAATACAATATATAATAGCATAATATAAAATAACAAAATATAATTTACCATATAACAAGGTCCAAGGAAAGCAAAACTATACAATCACTTGAAATATACCCCAAAAGATATTTTATAAAATTCAATATTCATTAGTAATTTAAAAGAAAGAGTAAAATAGGGATTGATGAATGCTTCCAAAATAAGAAGAAATTATATGTCTAAAAAAGAAAGAGGTAAATGATAAACTTTAGTAACACTGGCAATAAATGCAGGACAAGATGAAGATGCCTGATATAATCTTAAAGAAAAAGTATTATGTAACATTGTTTTTGCAGCACTGATGAGTTCAATGAAAAGAGAATCTCATACAAAAGAGTATCTCGTTCTTCTTAATGTCTGTACACTTGTCCATTACATGAACATAACAGCTTATTTAACCAATATGTTACTGATCTGCATCTGGATTTCTAGGTTTTCATGGAATTTTATTATGCACAATTGTTACAAACTCTAGGACTTCCTCTTAGGTTTATATCTTTTGAAAGAAACAGTATCTCCGTAGATGGGTTATGTGGGCTGGCAGCTAGCAGAGTATGGCTACTTCTCAGTTCTTCCCTTTACATTCCTAGTCAATGTGAAAATGGAAGGCAAGAAGGTCTTCTGTTTAGAGACTCTAAAGATAGGTCTTGGTGATAAAGTCTTGGTGGTAAAGGCTGAAAATATCAACCCAGAACAAGTGTTTTTCCAGCTGTAACTATGTGTGATTCCCTTGGTTTTATTCTGTAGAGGATGTAATAAGACAAGACTGTAGGATCTGCCCTCAACGTGCTTCCAGTAAGATGAGCTAAGTCAAGTATGGTGGCAGATCTAATTCAAGACAAAATATAATGGCTCCTTTTCTCTCATAGCAAAACTTTGTGGAGTGAATGTAGAAGTCACTGTATGCTTTTAATTAAAGGAACACAATAAATCTTGTATTGGAAGGTGAGTATTCTGGTCTCTTTGCAGAGATGAATTGGAAATTGTCTAGAAGAAGGAAAATTAGCTTAACCAAAGTTAAACTCATAAATAATTGAGCATTAATTAAATATCTGTGGTCTATGTTTCTCTTTGATCATAATTTCTCCCAATTTATAGACCTCTTTGATACTTCATTAATCCTTGTCAAAGATGCAGTTAACAATGATTATTACTGTGTATTAGGTTTTGCCTGGGCCCTGAAGAAACTATGCTAAATTACCAGCTATGATTGTCACTTGATTTCCTCACAGAGAACAATCAGAACTCCTTGTCTTAAGTGGCTTGGAATGTGAAACTAGTTAGTCTCTTAGATATTGTTAGAGGACCCTACAGAGCCCATTGGTGAAAGTTTAGAAAACATTGGGCTTCGTAAAATTGATTCTTGTAGTGCTTTAGGAAAGATCACTGAACCAAAAGGATAACGATGTTTCTGGTTCTGTTGTTAGCGTTCTCCATGGAAACATTGCTGAAGCTTAATATCTTTGTATAACGTACAGTGTTATGTAATTTCTTCTAGTTTTTCTTGAGTAAATTCATATCCTTAAGCAACTCACTGTAAACAGTAGTTACTTACTTAAATTACTCTTATCTTCTATTATCAGCTGAATTGTGTCCTGCTCAAGTTAATATGTGGAAGTCTTAACCCCCAATATCTCGTAATATGACTGTATTTGGAGATAAGGCCCTTAAATAGGTAATTGAGGTCAAATGAGGTCAAATGAGTGGACTCTAATCCAATATGACTGGCGTCCTTATAAAAAGAAAATATTAGGACACAGACATGCACAGAGAGAAGATCATGTGAAGACAAAAGGAAAACATGGCTTCTACAAACCAAGAAGAGATACCTCGGAAGAAATCAATCCTGTTGACACCTTATCTCAGATTTCTAGCCTCTAGACCTGTGAGTGAGTAAATTTCTGTTGTTTAACCTCTTCAGTATCTGGTACTTTGTCATGGCAGCTCTAGGAAACTAATACAACTTTTTATGACCTCCTTGTCTCAAGTTGAAAGTTCAATATTTGGCATCATAGCTAGGAAACAAAAATATCATCTAGATTCCTGTTGTAGTCTTTCTTCCCCATTCTCATTGCTAGTAATTTCCATATTTGGGTTTGTTTTCTGTATCTTGTAAATAGAGCATTACGCTCATTTCTAGTCTTACTGCTAATATACAATAAATGTGCAGATACCAAATAGATTTTAGAGAAGTGCAACATATAGTTGGTACATGTGTGTATGTGTGTGTATTCATATAGTTTATACTTTTTCTCTATTTTCTTCCTTTGGTGTGAGCTAAGATTCTCTGCTTTTGTGACTAGTACTCCTGAATATTAATCCCTGAATTTAATTCAGCAAAAATTGTCCAAAAAAATAATAATATGGGGAAAGAGAGAGTGATAGAGGGAGAAGAACAAACAATCAGGCAAGGGCAGTACTGTGAATTATTAGGTTCTTATTAATAAGATTATGTTAGTCTAGAGGAAATGACCGTAAATATCATCAGTGAGCCCAGTTGGTCTTTATTGACTGCTAGACACATCCCTGGGTTCTGTTCTTAGTCTCCAACTGTATGATTACTACTGTCTGGAAGTATTATTTGGACAACTAAAGTCACTTAATGGAAAAGGAATATGTCTTTAGAGAATCAACAGTAATTTTTCTATCTGATTAAAAAGCAATGTTGACTGTCTGGAAACCTCAGTCATATTTGTAAGCAGGAAAGCATTGGCTATTAAAAGTGGATGATGTAAAGAAATGAGCAGAAACTTTGGCGATAGGTATACCTGGATTTAATTCTCACTTCTACCACTTGGCAGCTCGATAGCCTTAGGCAAGTTTCATACCTCCCTAAAATTCACTTAATTCAGTCTGTAAAATGGCATAATAACTTATTATAGCATCCTTTTAGGAATTTTAAATCAGTTATTGAAATAAAAGTACACAATATATAGACAAGTATGGATTCCTCAATAGGTGTTTGACCTTTCATTTCTCCAGTATCCCACCCGCATCGAATAAAGAAAAATACTTTTTAAAATTTACGAATATTTCATTGTTCTACAGTTAAAGCCATAAAAATAAAAATAATCAAATGGCCTACTATCATACCATTAGAAGAACCAAAAAAAAGGTGTTCGTGAGAGTTCTAAATTAGACTACAAGTTTTCATTAGGCACCTGTTTATGTATGCTATTCTGCTCTTTGCAATAAATAATTAAATTTAAAAGACTTAATTCCTCACTTTTAAGACTTTATTAGTTTACAAATTACATATCGACCTATGCTAAATTTTATACCAACCCATGCTAATGAATTCAGTACAGAAAACAAAAAACACTGCAGTCAAGCAAACTACACACACACACACACACACACACACACACACACACACACACATATATTACTTAGATGCATTTATATCCTACCGTGTCTCATAAAGCAGTGTGGTAACTCACTGGAATACAGACAATCAAATATAATGGCAAAAGCACTTAATATAAACAGGGCCAAGGAAACATAGACAGAAGATGAAGAAAAGATGAGGGAAATGTGAACAGGAGGAAGTGTAATTAATCGAGTTATATGTTTTGACCTTAAGATTCTCTGTGTGGGGAGTTCCCTGGTGGCACAGTGGTTGGGAATCCACCTGTCAGTGCAGGGGACGTGGATTTGAGCCCTGGTCCGGGAAGATCCCACATGCCACGGAGCAACTAAGCCCGTGTGCCACAACTACTGAGTCTGTGCTCTAGGGCCCATGAGCCACAACTACTGAAGCCCACGTGTCACAACTACTGAAGCCCCAGCGCCTAGAGCCCATGCTCCACAACAAGAGAAGCCACAGCAATGAGGAGCCCGCACACCACAACGAAGAGTAGCCCCTGCTCGCCCCAACTAGAGAAAGCCCATGTGCAGCAACAAAGACCCAACACAGCCAAAAATAAATAATAAATAAATTTATTTTAAAAAAAAGATTCTCTGTGGATAAAACAACATGTAAATAATTGGTTACAAAGCCACATTATTTGAAGGTGCCAGACTGCACATTAACAGTCTGACACAAAGGGACAGCACAGGAAAACTATTCAAAGATAAAGATTTTTAAATCTTTAGAGCAAGTATAATGAGCTCGACACACATTTCAACACTCCACATGTTAATCACATGTTCAAAGTATGTCTCAAAGTCATTGGAAATAGTTGCTGTCTCTGTCCCTGATATGTAAAACTGATCTGTGAGGTGTAAAACTCAGGAGATATTGATATCCACTTTTTGGCAACTGAACAGGAAACAAAGTTGTTTTGCAGTGATAATAAAGAATGAAGTAAATGCAAAAGGATACAAAAGACAAAGTACTGAGGGAATGTATTAACAAAAGGAATCAAACTAAATTCTGGTGACCTGGGGCCTATGATTGTACACACTCCATGGAAATACCCCAGCCTAAATACTGGCATAGGAGGAAGGATACTGCGAAACCCATCACAGTATAATCCTTTTAAATGTCCCTTTCAAGGTTGGCTCCACTCAACATGAGTATAGGAAATCTTCCCATCAGGCAGAAACACTGGCTGCCCAATGATTGACCAAGAAATTAATGCACTAATGAATAAATGATGCTAATTTATTTCTATCCCTGACAACGGGAAACAGCACATACTCTGTGTTAGTGGTATGTCCTCTTTCCCACTTTTCTAAATGGTAAAATATGTTTTTCCCTTCTTTGCTTTATATCATGTGTGGCAGGCATGATGGGAAATGGCTACCAATGGTTCTGTTACTGATTTCTACCTTCATTTCACTGTGGCTAAAGAAGATACTTTGTATGATTTCAATTTCTTAAAAATGTATTGGTACTTGTATCGTGGCCTAACTTATGGTCTTCCCTGGAGAATGTTCCATGTGTACTTGAGAAAAATGTGTATTCTGCTGTTGTTGAGTGGAGTGATCTATATATGGCTGTTAGGTTTAGTTGGTTAAATGTGTTATTAAGTCCCCCTACCTCTCTACTGATCTTCTGTCTAGATGTGTTATCCATTATTGAAAGCAAGGTATTGATCTCCAACTGTTATTTTAGAACTATCTATTTCTTCCTTCAATTCTGTCATGTTTGCTTCACATATTTCAGGGTTGTTTGGTACATATATGTTTATAGTTGTTATATCTTCTTGATAGATTGAACTTGTTATCAACATATAGTGGCCTTCTTTTCCTCTTGTGATAGTTTTTGATTTAAAGTTTATTTTGTGTGATATTAAAGTAGCCATCCCAGATCTATCTTCCTTCCTTCCTTCCTTCCTTCCTTCCTTCCTTTCTTTTTCTCTCTCTCTTTCTTTCTTTCTTTTTTTTTAACTATTTGCATGGGATATTTTATTCTATGCTTTAACTTTCAACCAACTTGTGTCTTTTGAAATCAAGTGAGTTTTTTGCGGACAGCATATACTTGGATTATGGTTCTTTTTAAACTCCATTCTGCCAATGTTTATCTTTTTATTGGAGAGCTTAATCCACTTACTTTTTCAAAAATTACTGATGAGGAAGAACTTAATTCTGTCTGTTTCCTGCTTGTTTTCTGTATGTCTTATGCATTTCTTGCCCCTCATTTACTGCATTACTGACTTCTTCTGTGCTTAGCCGATTTTCTTGTAGTGAACTCTTGATTCCCTTTTCATTTCTTTTTGCTTATAGTCTATTGATATTTTCTTTGTGGTTATCAAGAAGATTACATTTACCATTCTAAAGTTAAAACAATATAATTTGAATTGAAACCAACTTCAGTAGCACACAGAAACTCTGTTCCTCTACAGTTCCATTCCTCCTCTTTACATTATTGTTGTCACAAATTACACCTTTATACTTTGTGAGCCCAATAACATGGATTTATGATTATTTTATGCATTTGTTTTTTCAATCATGTAAGAAATAAAAAGTAGAGTTACAAGCCAATAACACAATACTGGCTTTAGTATTTGCCCATGTATTTATCTTTACTGGAGATTTCTATTTCTTTATACAGCTTCGAGTTGCTGTCTAGTGTCCTTTCATTTCAACCTGAAGGTTCAGTTTAGCATTTCTCATAGGGCAGTGGTAGGAAGTTGTAAAACAAACACCCTCAGCCTTTGTTCATCTGGGAATGTATTAATTTCTCCCTAAGTTTTGAAACCAGTTTGGCCAAATATAGAATTCTTGGTGGACAGTTTTTTCTTTCAGCACTTTAAATATGTCTGGCCTCTTGCTTCCGTGGTTTCAGATAGGAAATTAGCTATTAATCTTTTTGAGGATCCCTACTTTGTAACAAATTTCTTTTTTCTTTCTCCTTTGGGAGAAAAGATTCTTTCTCTGTCTTTTGGCTTCTGAGAGTTTGATTATACTGTTTCTTGTTGTGGGGTTATTTGAGTTTCTCTTAGTCCTGAAATCAGCCAAAGATTTACAGCAACCAAACACATACTGAACCAGGGAAGAGGCAATTTGAAAATGGCAGGAAAGCTCTGTGGCATTTTTACTTGCCCTTGCCCCATCCACTGTTAGTGTAGTGATGGTCTTAAAGTGGTGGAGTCTTAATGCAGTGATAGTCTTAAAGTAGCAGCAGACCATTCCTAGTATGGGACCCTCAATCCTGCTTCAGGAGGGAGCAGAAGAGACTGTACACTCAGATTATTATGTGTATCTGTTCTAACCTGTCTGGGAGCTACCTGAAGGACTGACACAAGGTGCTTATCTCTGTCTTAGCTAACTTGGAACACAGTCTGGAAAAGCAGCGGTCATTGCTCAAAAAAAGTGCAAGGTGAACTAACAAAGCACAGATGGCTGGGGCAGAAGACTGTGCATTGAAATACAATAGACCACATAAGATGCAGGAGCAAAAGTTGGGGGAGATTCTTTGGGAAATAAGAACATTCAAAAAGTACACGTGTCCAGAGAAATTAAGAAGGCCACATGCATACTCAAGATAAGATGCATGTTCTGAAAACACCAGAGGAGTCTCTAAGTTTTTACCATGGGCTGAGCCCTGAGCTCAATTCAGGTCAGCTAAATCTTGAAGGAGTGATCCAGCAATCTGCACACTGGGGAGAGGTGTGTGGTTTTGAGTGTGCATGTGGATGTGCTTGTGTATATTTGTTTTTGTTTGTTTTAGGTGCAGGAATTCAAGGAAATCTCTGTCAAAACATTAGCTAAACATGAACTAAAGGAACAGAGACTTCAGTGCCTACATACGATAAGGAATACAGTCATTGCAAAAATAGTTTGGAAAGGTCCCTAAACAAACAGACTACTACAGCCTTCAACAATCAAAAGCCCAGAAAACCCTGGGAAAGTGGGAGAATTTGATTTCCATAGACACCACATTATAATATTTGAAAGCCAAATTTTCAACCAAAAATATCACAAGGTATACAAAGACATGAAAAAGTATGGGCCATTTAAGAAAACAAATTAATTGATGAAACCATCCCTAAGGAAGCCCAGACTTTTCTCCATTGCATATTCTTGCCTCCTTTGTCATAGATTCATTGACCATAAGTGCATAGGTTTCTTTCTGGGCTCTCTATTCTGTTCCAGTGATTGATGTTTTTGTGCCAATACCATACTGTTTTGATTACTGTAGTTTTGTAGCACAGTCTGAAGCCAGGGAGCATGATTCCTCCAGTTGTGTTCTTCTTTCTCAAGATTGTTTTAGCTATTCAGGATCTTTTGTGTTTCCATACAAACTTTAAAATTATTTGTTCTAGGTCTGTGGAAAATGCCCTTGATATGTTGGTATAGACTGCATTGAATCCGTAGATTTCCTTGGGTATGATGGTCATTTTAACAATATTAATTCTTCCAATCCGTGACCATGGTATACCTTTCCAGCTGTTTGTGTCATCTTTAATTTCTTTTATCAGTGTCGTATAGTTTCCTGGGTACAGGTCTTTTACCTCCTTAGGCAGGTTTATTCTTAGGTATTTTATTCTTTTTTATGCGATTTTAAATGGGATTGTTTCCTTAATTTCTCTTTCTGGTAGTTAACTGTTAGTGTATAGAAATACAATAGATTTCTATATATAAATTTTGTATCCTGCAAATTTACCAAGTTCATTTTTGAGCTCTAATAGTTTTTTGTTGGTGTCTTTCAGATTTTCTATGTATCATGACATCTGCAAACAGTGAGAGTTTTACTTTTTCCTTTCCATTTTGGAGTCCTTTTATTTATTTGCTTTTTCTTGTCTGATTGCTGTGGCTAGGACTTCCAAAACTACGTTGAATAAAAGTGGTGAGAGTGGGCATCCTTGTCTTGTTCCTGATCTTAGGGGAAATGCTTTCAGCTTTTCACCATTGAGTATGTTAGCTATGGGCTTGTCATATATGGCCTTTATTATGTTGAGGTATGTTCCCTCTGTGCCCACTTTCTGGAGAGTTTTTACCATGAATGGATATTGAATTTTTTTTCAAAAGCTTTTTCTGCATCTATTGAGATGATCATACAGTTTTTAGTCTTCAGTTTATTACTGTGATGATAAGAGACCTAAGACAGCTACAGAGGCTAAGTGACCTTTCCTTCCCTGAATGGGTAAGTATCCTTGTTCTGCCTTCTAATTGAGTTAGTATCTGAGTAAAGAACTGCCAGGTGTCATTTAGTTCACAATACACTGCTGTGGCAACGTAGAAATGAATTTGCCTAAGTCATTTGGCTTTTCTAAATTATAGTAAATGAATATACTGAATGAATACTTCAACTTAAGGAAATGTTCTTAAAAATATATTAATGTAGGCACTTCAGTGGAGAATTGAAAACAAAACAAAAAATTCAGGTAAAGGGTTGAAATAAAAGTACACTCAATTGTATCCAGTTTCCTCTTGTAAATCTCTCTTTTTAATTTGAGTGGACAGTCACTTGAGAATATCTGACTTGGGGCTAAGGAAATCTAAGCCTTCTTGGCCACACTGTATTCTCTTATGTCATTTAATAAAGACACCAGTTGTGTTGCTGAAAAAATAGTGGGAAAAATTAATCCCTCACATCCAAAGGGCGGCTCTTGAAAATATGTGGATTGTTGTAGTTATTTTGCTCTTCTGGCCTCAGAAGTTCTAATCTTAACCTTAGCCCCTCATGGAGAGAGACATTTTAAACCAATTCCCACATTACTCATTATGTGACTGTTGAATAAGAGAAACCCAGCTCTTTTCCTGTGCTTTCAGCCAGTTATCTTCTTCAAAAATTTGTTTGGATTGTTATACCTTAATCTTGCCTGGCAAGGGACTTATGGGAAGGTTCTTATTATTTGAAAGTTTGGTGCCAGTATATCTGCAAAGAAAGAAGAAAGTAAAGAAGGAAGGTTGTGTTTATCAAACATCCCAGTAGTGAAGGTGTGTGAAATCAACTTTTGAAAAAGTTAATCTGTCAGAGTTTAGCCATATTATTACATTTTATTTTATTCATTGAAAATAAATAATTATCAATGAATCCTTTCTAGATTTTCTAGTTTTCCAAAGTTCCCTGTCTTCACATTCTAAGAGGAAAAATGGTATTTTAAGTCACTGTTCTCCACCTTATATTATTTATAATCACTCCTCATGACCTCTTCCTTCAAAGAAACGTGATCCTGAGAAGTGTCCTTTGTTTGTCTTTGTGGAATAAGTGATGGGATGCATCCTGGAGACCTGTGAGATGTTTAAATTGTGGTATAATAAAACTAGGATGGAGAGTTCTGGAAAGATCTGGAAAGATGGCTGGTAGAGTGTGGCCAGATGTGGGAGAAGAGAGACGTACAGAGAGAGGGAGAGGAAATTTTCAGAGGGAGAAAATTAAATAAATAATTAAATAAGTTTTGTTGTGTGGTGTGGGATGCAAGCCTTTCTCTCCCCCTTTCCTTCACAATCTCTTTGTTAAAGACTGTTTTTCATTATTTTTACTAAGATAGGATTTGCCGTTTTGTTTGGATACTGAGAATGGACCCATGGGAACAGTTACATTTGGGTTATCTCTGACTATACTTAATGAAGAACATAAATATTGGCCACACTATCTATGCACATGCTATCACCATGCCTTTTTTGTTCTCTGTTCATATATCTAAGTCCTCTTCTTTCTTTAAGGTCAATCTCAAATCTCATCTGAAATGTACATTTATTGATAGATTCAACCCATAATGAACTGTCCCTTCTTTGTCTTCCTTAGGCTCTGATTATTTATAAAAACTCATTTTTGAACTTAGAAACTGGCCAATATGATATATTAGTTATTTCAACAACGTATGTTATATCCTCAACACAGTTATAAGCTTTTGCGGGGCCGGGATCATACATTCTGTAATTTTTCTCAGTACTTACACTTACTTTGATAAAAAGCGCATTCATTCATCTAAACATCATTTATTGAGTGTTAATTAAATGTCTCAACTCAGTAAATATTGTTTGAATAAATGCATGCATGAATGAGGGAGTATGCAATAGGTAGCCTAATGTACCGCCCAATGTGAAAAAAACAAAAACATAAACACAAAAGCAAGCCAAAAAGTGGACCAGGACTTCCTGTAAAATATTCTGCTTTTTGTTGGATGATGCCATGAAAATAAAGATGCTCCTGAAAGGTCTTAATAGCTGACCTAGAATAGTAAACAATTGAAATTCTCTCAGGCTTATTCAACCCTATCACTGGACACATTTATACCTCTCAGGAATGTTATTAAAAGAAGAGATTAATAAAGCTTTTGTAGATGAGTTGATAAATCTCTAACTATTTAAATCTTCATTTCCTCCTAGGTTTTCTCTATTTTGGGTTTCCAAAAGATTTCAATAAACCACAGGATAATTAAAAATTAGACATTATCTTTCTTACCTTCACGTTTTTTGATGATAAACACCTTTTTATTGTCTCCATAGTGCTGCCCAATTTCCACCAGTACAGTTCTTAAGTGAATTTTGCTCTGGATGGTGGGAT
The DNA here is from genome assembly GCF_951394435.1 of Stenella coeruleoalba. Taxonomy (NCBI): domain Eukaryota; kingdom Metazoa; phylum Chordata; class Mammalia; order Artiodactyla; family Delphinidae; genus Stenella; species Stenella coeruleoalba. Next base: position 34,286,874 of record NC_137164.1, on the reverse strand, counting down.
ATAAGATGTAAATGAATTGTTTGTATATGTTTTAGAATTCTTCAAAAGGGCCTGGCCATGGAAATGCATTGAATATTACTTAAATAACTAAAGTAACTTCCTCAGAATTATTATTCTATTCTGGTTAGGATACTATCTGCTGTGGTTTGTTAAAATTTCCCTTTAGAGTGGTTTTAATTTTGTTTTTGGTAGGGTCCTAGGATTTATTGCCACACCCATCCTGCATCTGTTTTTCTTTGAATTATTCTCCTTGCAGTTTCTGATTCATACAGGGCCTTACAGGTTAGTGACAACCTGGCCATCACAACTCTGGGAAGGACAGGCCTACTTTTCAGAGGTGTTGATGTTTTCTGTACCTGAAGGTTTTCAAGAGATACCAATCTTCCTCACCACCTCCCTTGGCCCTCTTAATGGACTAAGAAGTTCCTCAAGAAATTTCTGTAGGATATCTGTACTAACTTCTCAATATTGTTCCATCCTGAGTCTAAATTCCTGGCCTCAAGGTAATGTTAGATTTCTAGCTCCAGCCCCTATTTACATAAGGCCTATACTAAGGAACAGAACCCATAGACATCAGTCTGCTCTTATTTCTCTGGATTTAATTTCTCTGTTACTTTTTGAAACATGCAGTGTTCCTTTCTTTATTTTAATCTCAGCTATGTGCTTTTAATTTTTTCAAAATTGACCCAGAATTTACATGTGTCTCCAGTAAGAGTACATTAAATTGAGCTTAGTCTGCTATTCTACTGGCATATTTGAGATCCAGATAATTTGCTACTTAACTGGATTCAATTACCTATATATTTCAGGCATCTAAAACTCACCATGTTCCAAATTTCCCTCCTTATTGTTACTAATTTTCTTGGGAATCTGAATGACATTAAATGGAATAAAGTTAGTGAGTGGCCCAGGAATGCCTGAAAGTTTGTTTGTCAGAGTGGCCAAGGAAAGTTAAGCAAGGAAGAAAACCAAATGAAAAACAGAATCACATTATTATGGCTGAGTTTACTCCCAAGATTCCATGCAGAGCTCTCTGTAGAGCTGGGTTGGGTTATAACTTATGCCAGAGCTCTGCGTGGGGCTGACACCATCTCATGCCAAGCTCTCAGTTCTGAGCTAACGTCCTCTCTAGTCCACTCTATGGAGTGGAAACTTTGGAGGAATGACCAATGTGTTCCACGGTGTAGGAAGAGGGAAATTGTGAACGTGACTTTCTAAATTGTGGAGGAAGTAACCACTGTAAATGTGCCTTGAACTATGTTGTTTAATTTGACCAGTCAGATCAATGACTTTCCCCTTGAATGAAATGCTGCTACGTATATGAGCAGAAAAACAAAACTGGTATAAGGAATAGATAGCTAGAGGGAAGCAGCCGCATAGCACAGGGAGATCAGCTTGGTGCTTTGTGACCACCTAGAGGGGTGGGATAGGGAGGGTGGGAGGGAGGGAGATGCAAGAGGGGAGAGATATGGGGACATATGTATATGTATAACTGATTTACTTTGTTATAAAGCAGAAACACACCATTGTAAAGCAATTCTACTCCAATAAAGATGTTAAAAAAAAACTGGTATAAGGAGATGGAGAGACTGGGAGTTTTATTTTCCCACCAATTAACTTTTCTGCTGACCATAACCTTCCCTTTGAGCCTCCTAGACCTTGGGGATGATCGCAACCCCTTGGGTTGGGTGATGGCAACCCCATCTTCACTAGAACCTCTATAGTTAACTTTGATTTTTCCCACTCCGTCTATCCATCCCATGTATGCAGTCAGACATCTGATCTTGGACTTTTACTGACAAAATATGCTTGAATATAACCATTTCTTTTCACTCCCACTGCTACTGCTATTGTCACTGCCTTAACTAGGGCTTTATCTTTAAGTTCTTTATATAAATATATAAATATCTATATATAAATAAAATATACAAATAAATAAAATATAATATTCTGATGATTTTAAAGTATTTTATTGATAAAGACTTTTCCTGATAAAGATACACAATATCTTATATAAATATTTTTGTATTATCTGTTCTTTTCTTAGAATTTTAGTCATATGATTCTATCTCTTGGTATGTCTAGAACTTTTTGATTGAATGCTGGCTATTTTATTTGGCTTTTTTTTGTTTTTCTCAGTGGAAATGTTGTTTTGCTTCAAAATATTTTATTCTACCTGGAAGTAGCAAATCTTCAAATTACAATTTTTTAAATGCTTTCAAATATCAATACTATAGGTGTCACAAAATCTAGAAAAATGACATTTAAAAATTAACTACTGCCAGGTGTGTCTCTATAAAACTTTTCCCCCACTCTTTTATCTATATATTCTTTAACTGCCTCCTCATATGACAGTTTATCTATTTTAGAAATAAAATTTTAAGAAATAAACTTTGTAGTTTATAGACATAGATTTCTTTTAACATGGTTGATTAGAATTTGCTTTTAGTTATTAATAGTTTAGAAAAGTTTATTTCAGCTTCACAATTTATTATTGATAATGTCACATTAATTTTCATTGTTAACTTTAAGAAAACCTCTATAGATTACTTCCTCATAAATATTTACTATTATAAATGCATTACTGATTTCAGTACTGCTATAGGTTTGTGCATAACAGGAATTCTGATAAAATACTCATTCACACCATTCCATTACACACATTATTGATGGAATATTTTCTTTCTTTCTTTCTTTCTTTCTTTCTTTCTTTCTTTCTTTCTTTCTTTCTTTCTTTCTTTCTTTCTTTCTTTCTTTCTTTCTTTTCTTTCTTTCTTCTTGGCTGTGTTGGGTCTTTGTTGCTGTGCACAGGCTTTCTCTAGTTGCAGCAAGTGGGGGCTACTCTTTGTTGTGGTGCGCAGGCTTCTCATTGCGGTGGCTTCTCTTGTTGCAGAGCACGGGGTCTAGGCACGCAGGCTTCAGTAGTTGTGGCTTGCAGGCTCAGTAGGTGTGGCTCACGGGCTCTAGAACACAGGCTCCGTAGTTGTGGCGCACGGGCTTAGTTGCTCCGCGGCATGTGGGATCTTCCCGGACCAGGACTCGAACCCGTGTCCACTGCATTGGTAGGTGGCTTCTTAACCACTGAGCCATCAGGGAAGACCCTGGAATATATTCTTGAGAGAAGAAAATTTCCGTTTTGACTAAGCATTGATGAGAACTGAATCTTTGACTTATCTTTCACATGCCTGATGATTGAAATAATTTTCCACAGAATAGCTTATGGTTTTATACTTTTCAGTTCTTTTTTTCTTCTTCAAACGCACATGCTTTGAGAGCTGTGAAGTGCAAGACATGGCTATATTGTAAGGTGGTTTTTGTCCTTATGCTTCTGTGTCTTGTGCTAGTTAAGTCAGTAGAGTAGTCAGTAGGAGTACTGGAAGTTATTCCTGTAATGGGATAGTATATAGTCAATTACATATGGTGGTGTCTGAAAATCACATAATAGCCTCACTTAAAACATCTCCTTAGGGCTTCTCTGGTGGTACAGTGTTTGAGAGTCTGCCTGCCGATGCAAGGGACACGGGTTCATGCCCCGGTCTGGGAGGATCCCACATGCCATGGAGCGGCTAGGTCCGTGAGCCATGGCCGCTGAGCCTGCGTGTCCAGAGCCTGTACTCCGCAACGGGAGAGGCCACAACTGTGAGAGGCCCGCGGAACGCAAAAGTATATATATATATGTATATATATATATGTGTATATATATATATATATATATGTATATATATATATATATATACACATATATATATATACATATATATATATATATATATCCTTAGCCAGATTTCAAAAAAGCCGGTGGCCATTCCAATATGATCCAATGTAGCAGAATATGATGGAAGGAAAATTGGCAAAGAAAGAGATGCTGGTCTTCCCTGATGGAAGTTAAAATATCTCACTTTTGACAATTTTGCAAAAACCTATAATTACATGAACTAATTTCTAGGCTTCTTCGTAGGACCTAAAAAGGAACCCATAGAGTTGTGGAACAACAATAGAAGCTACTGTGATGAGAAGCCCAGGCACCGCAACAAAGAGTAGCCCCCGCTCGCCACAACTAGAGAAAGCCTGCACACAACATTGAAGACCGAACACAGCCAAAATAAAAATAAATATTTATTTTTAAAAAAGTAATACTCAGGTTTGAGGCATGAGAAATATGATGAGGAAAAATTAGCTAATGTTTTCAGAACTTTTTAAATATCAAACTCAGTCTCTAAGATTTTAACATTATATACAACATTGGTTACTTATTAGTGGTTTGGGAAGGCCAATTGAAAATTTTCTGATCTTACCGTATTGAAATTCATGGCCCTAATGTTTTCCACATTGACTATATGAATGATGAAGAAAATTCAATCATGTATTTCATTTCCAACTGGACAGAAAACAAAATTTTAAAAAGTGGACTACTGACTTTTGATTTCTTCTAAGGCAAATGTATAGGTAATTTTTATTCCCTGAGTAGGAGAAAAATGGTGGAAGAGGGCAGGGTTAAGAATTAAGATTTCAAGACCGTGAGAGGTAGATGGCCAACCAGAGTTCCTAAGGTTCGGTGCCTGTAACTGTTGCCGTCGCTTAAGCCTGCCAAAGCAGTGGTATGGCTGCTGCCCTCGTATTTGCTACCTCTAGAAACATTCTTGCCAGTAGTGGCGGCAGCGGGACTCAATTACCCCCTTTTCGCTCTCTCTCCAGAAGCTCCAGATGGCGTCTTCCGTGGGCAACGTGGCCGACAGCACAGAACCAACGAAACGTATGCTTTCCTTCCAAGGGTTAGCTGAGTTGGCACATCGAGAATATCAGGCAGGAGATTTTGAGGCAGCTGAGAGACACTGCATGCAGCTCTGGAGACAAGAGCCAGACAACACTGGTGTACTTTTATTACTTTAATCTATACACTTCCAGTGTCGAAGGCTGGACAGATCTGCCCACTTTAGTACTCTGGCAATTAAACAGAACCCTATTCTGGCAGAAGCCTATTCGAATTTGGGGAATGTGTACAAGGAAACAGGGCAGTTGCAGGAAGCAATTGAGCATTACCGGTATGCATTGCATCTCAGACCAGATTTCATCGATGGTTATATTAACCTGGCAGCTGCTTTGGTGGCAGCAGGTGACATGGAAGGGGCAGTACAAGCTTACGTCTCTGCCCTTCAGTACAATCCTGATTTGTACCGTGTTCACAGTGACTTGGGGAACCTGCTTAAAGCCCTGGGTGGCTTGGAAGAAGCCAAGGCATGTTATTTGAAAGCAATTGAGATGCAACCGAACTTTGTGGTAGCTTGGAGTAATCTTGGCTGTGTTTTCAATGCACAAGGGGAGATTTGGCTTGCAATTCATTACTTTGAAAAGGCTGTCACCCTTGACCCCAATTTTCTGGATGCTTATATCAATTTAGGAAATGTCTTGAAAGAGGCATGGATTTGTGACAGAGCTGTGGCAGGTTACCTTTGTGCCCTAAGCTTGAGTCCAAATCATGCAATGGTACATGCCAACCTGGCTTGTGTATACTATGAGCAAGGCCTGATAGATCTGGCAATAGACACCTACAGGCGAGCTATTGAATTGCAACCACATTTCCCTGATGCTTACTGCAACCTAGCTAACGCCCTCAAAGAGAGGGGCAGTGTTGCCGAAGCAGAAGGTTGTTATAATACAGCTCTCCGGCTGTGTCCCACCCATGCAGACTCTCTGAATAACCTAGCCAATTTCAAACGAGAACAGGGAAACATTGAAGAGGCAGTTCGCTTGTATTGTAAAGCATTAGAAGTCTTCCCAGAGTTTGCTGCTGCCCATTCAAATTTAGCAAGTGTATTGCAGCATCAGGGAAAACTGCAGGAAACTCTGATGCATTATAAGGAGGCTATTCGAATCAGTCCTACCTTTGCTGATGCCTACTCTAATATGGGAAACACTCTGAAGGAGAATGCAGGATGTTCAGGGAGCCTTGCAGTGTTATACTCGTGCCATTCAGATTAACCCTGCATTTGCGGATGCCTACAGCAATCTGGCTTCCATTCACAAGGATTCAGGGAATATTCCAGAAGCAATTGCTTCTTATCGCACTGCTCTGAAGCTTAAACCTGATTTTCCTGACACTTATTGTCATTTGGCTCATTGCCTGCAGATTGTCTCTGATTGGACAGACTATGATGAGCGAATGAAGAAGTTGGTCAGCATTGTGGCTGACCAGTTAGAGAAGAATAGGTTGCCTTCTGTGCAGCCTCATCATAGTGTGCTGTATCCTCTTTCTCATGGCGTCAGGAAGGCTATTGCTGAGAGGCATGGGAACCTCTACTTGGATAACATAAATGTCCTTCATAAACCACCGTATGAACATCCAAAAGACTTGAAGCTCAGTGATGGTCGACTGCGTGTAGGATATGTGAGTTCTGACTTTGGGAATCATCCTACTTCTCATCTTATGCAGTCTATTCCAGGCATGCACAATCCTGATAAATTTGAGGTATTCTGTTATGCCCTGAGCCCAGATGATGGCACAAACTTCCGAGTGAAAGTGATGGCAGAAGCCAATCATTTCATTGATCTTTCTCAGATTCCATGCAATGGAAAAGCAGCTGATCGCATCCATCAATATGGTATACACATCCTTGTAAATATGAATGGTTATACCAAGGGTGCTCGAAATGAACTCTTTGCTCTCAGGCTAGCTCCTATTCAGGCAATGTGGCTGGGGTACCCTGGGACTAGTGGCATGCTTTTCATGGATTATATCATCACTGATCAGGAAACTTCACCTGCTGAAGTTGCTGAGCAGTATTCTGAGAAACTGGCTTATATGCCCCATACTTTCTTTATTGGTGATCATGCTAATATGTTCCCTCACCTGAAGAAGAAAGCAGTCATCGATTTTAAGTCCAATGGGCACATTTATGACAATCGGATTGTGCTGAATGACATCGACCTCAAAGCATTTCTTGATAGTCTACCAGATGTGAAAATTGTCAAGATGAAATGTCCTGATGGAGGACACAACACCGACAGCAGTAATACAGCTCTTAATATGCCTGTCATTCCAATGAATACTATTGCAGAAGCAGTTATTGAAATGATTAACAGAGGACAAATTCAGATAGCAATTAATGGATTCAGTATTAGCAATGGGCTGGCAACTACCTTGATCAACAATAAGGCTGCCACTGGAGAGGAGGTTCCCCATACCATTATTGTAACCACACGTTCTCAGTATGGGTTACCGGAAGATGCCATTGTGTACTGTAACTAATCAGTTATATAAAATTGACCCATCTACTTTGCAGATGTGGGCAAATATTCTGAAGGGTGTTCCCAATAGTGTACTGTGGCTGTTGCGTTTTCCAGCAGTAGGAGAACCTAATATTCAACAGTATGCACAAAATATGGGCCTTCCCCCAGAACCGTATCATTTTTTCACCTGTTGCTCTTAAAGAGGAACATGTTCGGAGAGGTCAGCTGGCTGATGTCTGCTTGGACACTCCACTCTGTAATGGACACACCACAGGGATGGATGTCCTTTGGGCAGGGACACCCATGGTGACTATGCCAGGAGAGACTCTTGCTTCCTGAGTTGCAGCTTCCCAGCTTACTTGTTTAGGTTGTCTTGAGCTTATTGCTAAAAATAGACAAGAATACGAAGACATAGCTGTGAAACTGCGAACTGATCTAGAATACCTGAAGAAAATTCGTGGCAAAGTCTGGAAGCAGAGAACATCTAGCCCTCTGTTCAACACCAAACAATACACAATGGAACTAGAGAGGCTCTATCTACAGATGTGGGAACATTATGCAGTTGGCAACAAACCTGATCACATGATTAAGCCTGTTGAAGTCACTGAGTCGGCCTAAATAATGACTGTATGTACAAGAGAATTACCCCTGTACCTGAGCCTCAACCTTCTGCGGGAAAGGGAATTACTTTCTCCTTATCTGTACAATACCATGTTGAAGATGGATGACAATGATAAGAAATAGCACAGCCAGACTTGCTTCCTGCATGATCATGATAGGGAGAGACACAAGAGATGGGAAACTGCTGTTCCACAAGGAGTCTCCATAGAATTTTGCAGCAGCCAGGTGTCTGGAAGGTCTGGAAGGTAAGTCTGGAAGGTCTGATCTCCCTTGGTCTTCCATGGGATGGATAGTTAGTGTGGAAGCGAGATAGAGATTGCCCAGCCGTTTTGTGATTATCATGGATTGATTGAGTCTTCTGAATAATTTTTTTTCTTTATATTTTAGGTATTGGAGCTTTTAAAAATGTTTGGTTTCAGGTATTTTTGTTCATGTGAAGTGTATATGATTCTCTTGAGATAAGGTTTTAAGCTAAAATATTCCTTGTTTTAGTTTCTGAACCGTACAGATAAATGGGGACTTTGCTGGTGTAGTCTTTTTATAGGTTTTATAAACCACTTGAGCCTATATCACTCATTTTAGTGTCTGATATAATGTTTGGAACTATCAGTGCTTTGTTGGTTTATAGATGATGGCTTAAATTCTTTTTCTGGTCCGTTTCCTTCTTCCCTTCCCCCCACTTTAAAAATTCTCCTGTAACTTGGCTAACAAAAAACCAAGTCTGATTCAAAACCTCCCAGAGTGTTTCTCTTAACCGCATCATCTGGTGCCAAATGAAGATTCTTAGGAGTGATTATTAATTATGAAGGGCACAGTTGTGGTACTGTCACTGATGATAATAATAATGGATTTTTGGCCTAGAGTTTTGACCTATTTCACCAGTGTTTTACCATTGACTGCCCCTCTATGCTGCTTCCAAAAGTGATAGTGTGTGATAAGATTTTTACTTTCATTTCTAAAGTTTGCTTTTTTTTTTGAGTCCTGTTCTTCCTTTTTCTTTCAGCAGAAATGAAATCCCAGGTAAGTATAAGTATTCAAATATTTGATCAGTAAGTCACAGTTATCTCCAGTACATTAAATAACTTTCATCAAAAAACGTTATAGGTAAAAAGCTCTGAAGGACCAGCTATGTATATGATAATTATGTTTCAGATATTCTAGGGTATTATATATTAAAACTTGTCTTCTGGACGTGGTCTTGAAGTCTTTATGGATTCAGCCTCAGTAGTAGTGAACTGCACTGCTACTTGGTTTAGAGTACAAATTAGACTTTAGCCCTTCTGGAAGTTGAGTTTTTGGTATTGAAAACCATAGGAAAGAAATTATTGTATTTCCACAAAGGATCGAGGGCTTGAGGCTTAAACAAGCCAACATATGTGTGGGAAGCAGTCAGCCTTGAGAGCAGGCTACAGACATGCCAGGCATGCCGCCGCTCCCTGCTCGAAGGGACTGTCCCTACTTGTTCTCCTCCTTGTTCCATTCCATGGGAGATAAATCACCAGGGCCCAGAAATCAGAAAGAATGTAAAATGAGACAAGCAAAGCTGTTTCCCCCCTGCACGTGCAGGTTATTTTTGATGATTCTGGCTTTATGGGTTTTCTCCCAGGGAAGTTAACCCTGAGCCGAGACAGTCTTTACATAATGTAAACCACCGTCTGGCAACCTTCCCTTTTCTAGTCTATATAATCTGCAACTGTAGCGCAATAAAATTTGCCTTGCAGCCATCAGTTGTCTTGGTCCTTCTGACCCCAATTGTCGGTGCTACTTCAGTTCCTTACCCCATCCCTTCTGGCCCTGGGCGGTGAAATCCTCTTTCTCCGGCTAGTCCGCGGCAAGTGGCGCCCGAACAGGGACCTGAAGCGTGAAGGCAATTAAAAGAAAAAGAAAATGCAAGTAAGAGAACCCTTATGCAAAATATGTGTGGCCACGAATAAAAGTGAAACTAATAGAGGCATAAGGCAATAGTCAGAAGTAAAATAAGATGGGGCAAAGGGCTCAAAGGAGTGTGAATTATTTGCTCAGGTTTTACTTTCGATGCTTAAAGCTCGGGGTAATAAAGTTTCTACCTCACAGCTGACTGAGTTTTTGCAGCATATCCGTGATGTATCTCCCTGGTTTCCCGATGGCGGCTCTGTTGACATAGAAATCTGGCAGAAAGTTGGAGATTTAAAAAATTATTATGAGTCTCGAGGGCCTACTCATACTCCTGTTGTTACATTTAGTGTGTGGAATCTGATAAAAGAATGTTTAGATTCTTCTCATGATAGTGTTGATTTGAATGTAAAGTCAGAAAAACATAAGCCTCTGACAGAAGAAAAGACTGTATTATCAGCTACTGCGTTGCCACTTCATAAACTGAAAGAGCTAATTAATTTAAATATTTCAGATGAGCGGCATGTGGGATCTTCCCAGACCGGGGCATGAACCCGTGTCCCCTGCATCGGCAGGCGGACTCTCAACCACTACACCACCAGGGAAGCCCGAAGAGGAACATTTTCTAATGGCTATGATAAATAAGTCAGTGAAAAAGCTTCAAATTAGTAAGGACTGTCTTCCTCAAAAATCTACATCTGTAAAAATGCTCAGTCCCTTGCAGCGTGCTGTACAAGGAGCAATAAAACGAGGAGAAGATCCTATTTTCTGTTGTCCTGTCATAGAAAGACCTGATCCTAATAATCCTCAACAAGCTATTAGGGAGCATCGGGCTCTTCCTTTTAAAGTTTTGAAAGATTTAAAATCTGCCTGTGCTCAATATGGGCCCACTGCTCCTTTTACTACTGCTATGGTTGACAGGAGAAGCTATTGCAGGAGAAGCTCTTCCCCCGGCTGATTGGAAATCTATAGCACGAGTTTGTTTAAATGGTGGAGATTATTTAATATGGAAGTTTGATTTTTATGAACGGGCTGTTGAACAAGCAGAAAAGAATGCGGCCCATAATTTTCCAGTTGATTATAATATGCTGATTGGGGAAGGACAATGTATTTCTTTACAAGATCAATTAACTTATCCCTTTGTTGCTTATCCTCAAATACATCATTTAGCATTAGAAGCCTGGAGGAAATTACCTTATACACACACAACTGAGGATCTTTCAAAAATTAGGGACCTAATGAACCATATGCTGATTTTGTAGATAGATTGTTACAGGCGGTGGGGAGACTCATTGTGGATGGACTCACTGGTACAATTGTAGTTAAGCAACTAACTTTTGCAAACGCTAATAATGCATGTCAGGCTGCGATTCGACCTTGGAGAAAACGGGGAACATTGGAGGATTATATTCGCCTTTGTGCAGACATTGGGCCTGCTTATATACAGGGTGCTGCTATGGCTGCAGCATTAACTAAAGTGGGGTTTAAAAACAATCAAAAGAAAACAAAGACTTGTTTTAAATGCAGAAAGGCAGGTCATTTTGCTAGAGAATGTAGATCTTTTAGTTCTAAACCTAGTCCTTCCTTCCCTACTCAAAAATCTCCAGATGGTCAGAAAATCCCTGGTTTATGCCCTAGATGCAATAGGGGAAAACATTGGGCACGAGATTGTCGCTCAGTGGCCAACAAGGATGGGACACCACTGTCGGAAAACTCCTGCCGGGGCCTTCCCCGGCCCCAACAAACAATAGGGCCAATGTCTGTGTATCCTTCTCAAATTATAAATCAGACATTAACCAGAAACAAAAACATACAGTATCCTCGCTCTCCAGAGTAACACCAGGAAGCGCAGGACTGGACCTCAGTACCTCCACCCGATATGTATTAACTCCTGAAATGGGTCCTGAGGCCCTCTCTACGGGCATCTATGGACCTTTACCCAAGGGTTTGATGGGACTGTTATTGGGAACAAGTAGTGTCACCATGAAGGGTTTAACTATTATGCCAGGAGTCATAGATTCTGGCTACGAAGGAGAAATAAAAATCATGGCACAAACTATTAAAAATATAATAACTATTTCTCCTGACGATAAAATTGCACAATTGCTACTTTTGCCCTTTGTACCTCGTGGACAAATTTTACAACATCAAAAGAGAGAAACAGAGGCTTTTGGATCATCTAATGCTGCCTACTGGATTCAGAAGATAGGGAAAGAACGTCCAGAAATGAAATTAACCATTAATGGAAAGGTTTTTTCAGGTTTGTTAGACACTGGAGCTGATGTCTCTGTTATGCACAGATACACTGGCCTAAACATTGGCCCATTAGTCCTACTATTACATAACTTCAAGGAATAGGACAAAGTTCTTCTCCTGTGCAAAGTAGTCAGTTATTATTATGGCAAGATAGTGAGGGCCATTCAGGATACTTCCAGCCTTATGTTTTGCCTGAGCTGACTTTAAACCTCTGGGGCCGAGATATATTAAAAGAAATGGGAGTATTACTTTATAGTCCAAATTCTCAAGTCTCTAATATGATGCTGAATCAAGGATTTCTTCACACAAAAGGGCTGGGAACAAATCAACAAGGAACTGTCTATCCTACTGATGTGAAAATAAAAAATGATAGACAAGCTTTAGGTTTTTCTTAGGGGCCTTGGATTCTCCTCCACTCACTGCTGATCCAATTACTTGGCTGACTGATGACCCTGTGTGGGTGGACCAATGGCCCCTCACAACGGAGAAATTAGAAGCTGCAGAACAATTAGTACTGGAACAATTAGGGCATTTAGAAATTTCCAATAGTCCTTGGAATACTCCTATTTCTATTATCAAGAAAAAATCTGGAAAATATAGGTTATTACAGGAGCTAAGAGCTGTTAATAAAACTATGCTAATAATGGGAGCTCTGCAACCAGGCCTACCCTCTCCAACAGCCATACTACACAATTATCATGTTTTAGTTATAGATTTAAAAGATTGTTTTTTCACTATTCCTTTGTTTCCTGAAGATAGAAAACATTTTGCTTTTAGCTTGCCTTCCTTATATTTTAAGGAACCCATGAGGAGATGTCAATGGAAAATATAGCCTCAGGGCATGGCAAATAGTCCTACATTATGCCAAAAATATGTGGCTCAGGCCTTGACTCCTGTGAGAAAAAGGTTGCCAACGTTATAGCTCATACATTATATGGATGATATACTTTTAGCCACTAATAATATTTCTTTATTAGAGACTGCTTTTCAATTTTTACAACAATCCTTACGATCATTTGGCTTGGTCATTGCCTCAAAAGTCAAAGACAATCTCCATTTTTATATTTGGGAAAATATATTGATAACACTACTATTAGGCCTCAAAAACTGCAAATTTGAGTTGATAATTTGAAAACATGAAATGATTTTCAAAAATTACTTGGAGATATTAATTGGCTAAGGGCTTCCTTAAAACTTACTACTGCTCAATTACAGCCTTTGTTGGATATTCTTAAAGGTGACTCAGATCCTTCTTCTTCACGCTCTATGACTCCAGAAGGATTTCAAGCTTTACAAATAGTCAATAGATCTGTCAGTTCTACACAATTAACTAGAGTTCATACTCACCTTCCAATTTTCTTAATAATTTGTCCAACTCCTTATGTGCCTACTGCCGTCTTATGGCAAACTGTTGGAATTATTGAATAGATTCATATGAAATCTACACCCTCTAAAGTTATTAACCCTTATTATGAACTTATTAGTAATTTAATAATGCAAGGTAGAACTAGATGCTTACAACTTATAAATACAGAACCTTCTCAAATTATTATCCCTTATTCAGTTAGTCAACAAAATTGGCTTTTTCAACATAGTAATTAATGGGGTCTTGCTCTTGCAGGATTTTCAGGTACCTTGGAATGCCATTACCCTGCTGATAAATTGATCCAATTCAGCAAACTTAACTCATATCTTTCCTTCTATAATTAGGCAACAGCCTATTCCTCATGTACCTTTGGTTTTTACAGACGGTTCTTCTTCAGGAGTGGATACTGTAATCATTGACGACGGAACAAAACTCATTAGACAAACTTCCTTGACTTCAGCTCAACGTGTTGAACTGTATGCTGTCATTATGGCTTTTAAACATTTGCCTTCTATATCTTTTAATTTGTTTTCTGATAGTAAATATCTTATTAGCTTATTATTTCTTCTGGAGACTGCGACCATAGGACATACTAATGACCCTGAATTATCATCCTCTTTTTGTTTGCTTCAACAGCTTATTCGTTCCCACGATGGTCCTGTTGCAGGTCTGTATATCCGTGCTCATTCTAACTTGCCTGGTCCATTGACTAAACTTAATGTGACAGCAGATGTTTTAACTCCATCTAAACGTGACCTTTATCCTGTGCACTTTCCTCCCAAGAATAGAGTTGAAGTTACTCCTCCTCCTCAATCTCTTTTCCCTAAAGCAGGACATATCCCAATTTACCGTACTCCTACTTTCTGTTCGTCATGCTGTCAAGAATGGCTAATGTATTGCATTCATTATCTTCATACTGTTGATACTCATGGTGCATGTCCTGGACACCCTCATATTATGGTAAGTTATGATCAAACTGCTTCACAAGCAGCACAACAATCGCATGCTTTACACCATCAGTCGGCGGCTACATTACGCAAACAATTTTCCCTTACTCGTGAAGCTGCCCGACAAATTGTTAAGCAATGCTTACGTCACCTTCCTGTTCCACATTATGGTGTTAATCCTCGTGGATTATTACCTAGTCATTTATGGCAAATGGATGTTACTCATATCCCGTCTTTTGGGAAATTACAGTTTGTTCATGTCACTATTGATACTTATCCTGGTTTCCTCTGTGCTACAGCACAGACCGGAGAAGCTACTGAACATGTTATCACTCATTTATTACACTGTTTTGCTTTCACGAACCTTCCCAAAATTATTAAAACAGATAACGGGCCCACTTACACTAGTGCTGCTTTTGCAACATTTTGTAATTCATTACAAATTACCCATATTACAGGCATTCCATATAACCCTCAAGGACAAGGTATTATAGAACGTGCAAATAGATCTTGAAAGCTAACTATTGAAAAAATAAAAAAGGGGGAATTATACAGAACAACACCACATAACCTTATAAATCATGCTTTGTTTATTTTAAATTTTCGCACTGTTGATAAATTTGGCCGGTCTGCAGGGGAGAGGTTGATGGCTGAGCCAAGATTGGCCTCTCAATCTCCGGAGCTCCTCTGGAAAGATCCGTTAACCAGCACTTGGCATGGTCCTGATCCTGTGTTGATTTGGGGCCGTGGTCACGTGTGTATCTTTCCCAGATCAGCGCCTGGACGTCGCTGGCTTTCTGAGCGCTTAGTCAAGCAAATAGATGGCTCGCCACAGCCCACAACTAGTTCAGAAGATGAAGAAGCTCTGCATCTCTCCCGAAAATTTGACACTGTTGATTCAGAAAAAGAAGAAGAGGAGACCACTTGCCAGGACGACTCAAAGGAGTGATGTTCCAACTTGGGGACAAATTAAACAATTGGTTTCACGAGCTCAAGAGTTAGTGAAACAACAGAATAATCCTGTTACACCTGTAACTTT
Source organism: Stenella coeruleoalba (assembly GCF_951394435.1). Classification (NCBI taxonomy): domain Eukaryota; kingdom Metazoa; phylum Chordata; class Mammalia; order Artiodactyla; family Delphinidae; genus Stenella; species Stenella coeruleoalba. The sequence continues at coordinate 34,271,546 of NC_137164.1, read as the reverse complement.
ATTTTTGGCTATGTTGGCAACCATTTCATGTGTTCCCTCTGTTAATGCAGCAACTTACTGGGCCTATGTACCTGATCCTCCACTATTACAACCCATATCTTGGTCTGAAGCAGAGTTTCCTGTATTTTACAATGATACTGTTTATGGGCCTCTTATTGGGAATATAAAACAAATCAATATGTCTGTAAATTATACTAACTGGTTTAGTACCCATCCTGTCTGTCTTAGCCCATTGAATCTGGAAACTGGATGTGTAAAGACTATTAGTTATGAGCATACAGATGTTTATGAGGGAACGGATCAATCAATTAGTTTGTCAGACTCTCCAGGCATCCTTCGTTTTACAGGAACCAACATTACTCTTACATGCCCGGCTACCAACCGACGAGAGGATCTTAACAATACCATCATTTGGTATAAAATGGGCAACCTATTAATATTAGAGGTCGAATCTCATACGCCTCACCACTTAGGGATTCCACTATTACTATAGCCAAGGTTACAGGTGAAGATTCAGGAAATTATTTCTGTATGAAGTGTTTACTTGGAGGACAAGGGATACTTATAGCTGGACATAAGGTTACTATTCTTAACAGAAAATCAAAAAATCAATTTCCTCCTTTTATGACCATTAATTTTCCTGGATCCAGTTTTGAACGTTGCAATGCATCTTGGAATAATAACCAAATATGGTGTACTATAGATTATACCAAGGGGTCAATTCTTATCTCTTCTATTCCCTTCATAGATAGGTTTATCAATCATATTTCAAAAGAACTGGGATATAAGGAAACTAGCTCTAATTTATTCCAATACACCTGTTATAACTTGTGTTGCTCCTCCATATACACTTTTGATTGGTTCTATTAACATTGGTAGTTCTTCCAAAGGAGGATATAATACTAGCTGTGTTAATTGTATTTTTAGTAGTTGTGTGTTCCCTTCTGCAGGAACGCAATCTGTGCTTATACTAAAGCAACCCATATATGTTATGGTGCCTGTACATCTGAGAGAACCTTGGTATGAAGATACTGGAGTACAGGCATGGATGGAACTCTCTAAAGCCTTGCAGAGAAGGAGATGCTTTATTGGGTGGCTAATAGTAAGTTTACTTGCCTTGGCTGCTCTGTCTGCTACCGCAGCTACTGCCGGTCTTGCTCTTTCACAGAGTATTAATCATGCTCACTTTGCTAATCAATTATCTCAGAATACCAGTCTTGCTTTATCTTTACAAAGTCACATAGATTTACAGATTAATAACAAGTTAGATGAATTTAAAAATGCAGTTATGGGGATTGGAGATCAGATGGCAGCATTAAAATTGAGGATGCGTTTAGCTTGTCATGCAAAGTATACATGGATTTGTGTTACTCCTAAAAAGTACAATGACTGTATTTGGGAATGGGAAAAAGTAAAAATGCATCTGCTGAGTGTTTGGTCAGATAATAATATTAGTCTTGATCTTAAGAAGTTAAATGCTGAAATTCAGGTTATACAAAATGCACATCTTCATGATATTTCACCAGAATATGTAATTCAAACTTTACTGGATCATTTAAAGTGGTTAAACCCTCAGTCTTGGATTACTGGAAGGTTGTCAGGATTTATTACCCTGGCCATAATTTGCCTATTATTGATAATAATCTTCTCATGTCTGTTTCGTATCCTCATGCAACAATATACTACTCTCGGCACTAAGCTTCATGGAATAATTTTGCAGCAAAAATTAAAAAATAAAAAAGGGGGACCTGTGGGAAGCAGTCAGCCATGAGAGCAGGCTATGGACGTGCCAGGCATGCTGCCGCTCACTGCCTGCTCGAAGGGACTGTCCCTACTTGTTCCCCTTCTTGTTCCATTCCATGGGAAATAAATCACCAGGGCCCAGAGATCAGAAAGAACGTAAACTGAGATAAGCAAAGCTGTCTCCCCCCTGCACGTGTAGGTTATTTTTGATGATTCTGGCTTTATGGGTTTTCTCCCAGGGAAGTTAACCCTGAGCCGAGACAGTCTGTACATAATGTAAACCACCGTCTGGCAACCTTCCCTTTTCTAGTCTATATAATCTGCAACTGTAGCGCAATAAAATTTGCCTTGCAACCATCAGTTGTCTTGGTCCTTCTGACCCCAATCGTCGGTGCTACTTCAGTTCCTTACCCCTTCCCTTCTGGCCCTGGGCGGTGAAATCCTCTTTCTCCGGCTGGTCCGCAGCACATATGAATATATGTTTTTGTCTTGCTCTACTGCACATATGCTGTCTAGTAACAGGTATTTTGTCTGCTAGTAGTGTTCTAGGTTATGTCTTTCCAAAGCGCTGAGGCAGTGCACCTATTCTGTAGTTGCAGCTGATGCCTGAATGTATCCTAGCTGAAAATTATTGATTAATAAGAACTTGAATTTCTGAAAGATTTGTACTGTTAACCAAAATCTGAGCAAGGAGTCTCAAATATAATTCTTAGCCAGAATTACATGTTAATGAACCATTTTACAGTGTAAATCAAGGAACATCAGTGTAGGGATTTCTTTTAATTTATTTTTTACCTGCTTGAAATATCAGTTAAAAGTTGCCAGCTTGGTTGCAGATGAATGGACGTTTGAAGTTCACCAAACTACTTAATGTGGAATAGGATAATAGACTTCCAATGCCCTCAAGGCTGTGACCTTGCAGCCATTTTACATAGCACATCATCCTCCTATAGGGATGAACCTTTCCCTGGCCCAAAAAGTAGCTGCTCTGTTGAAGCTTTGCTTATTGTAACAGTCTTTTGTTTCCAGGTTACATGTCTGTGGAAGACTTAATTCTGAATAGAGATATAGATATTACTGGAAACTAATTGTTTTTTCTATTATACTCTGCTTTATCAAAAAAGTAAAACATTTAAATTGTGCTACAGAAATTCAGATGTTGTCTTGCAAGCTTTAAACAATAAATGAATGATTTGCCCTTAAAAAAAAAAATTAAGCAGTTAAGCTGTTTGTCCCACATCAGACAAATTATCCTTATACCTCCTGTCAATATTGTTAACAGAGACTGTTATTTTATTAATCCTTATGATCCCGTGATTCTTTCTTTCATGTTTCAGGGCACAGCAGGTGAGAGAGTGGATTTGTTAAGCTGGGTGGGTTTATCCTTCTTTTATGCGTTCATTCAATTTTATGTTCATTTACTTATTGTACACATATGGCAATAGAAGCTGCTAAAGCAATCATTGCTATTCTGCAAAACAACAAGGCACAGAAGCAGATGTCTTATTTCCAAGATTTCTCAGGAAATCTCCCAGGATTATTATGATTAAAGATCCTTTCCCCCCACTCCCTGGAGAGGACAAGGGACTGCTCGCTGGAGGTTTTTTAATGACTTGGGGAAAGGCTCAAATATCCCCCCATTATGGTAATCCACCCCAGGGGCAAACCACACAAGAATATTATGAATTTATTTTATTTTTCTATCCTTGCAAAGGTAATACTCAGCTCATTAGAATATGAAAACTATACTGTCAAATTTCAGAGTTACATGGATGAAGAAAATCACCAAAGTGGCATCATATCATGTGTGTTATAGTTGTATTTACTATATTAACTATGTTGTGTTAACAATATATTGCATAACTATATATAGTGAAAAGGCAAAATGCTGTAACTTATTTCAGAGAAAATGATTATGTTGGCAAACCCCAAATTGTACATTGTAGACGGGTCCTAGGAAAAGAAGATTTAATTCATAGTGGACAAGAGGTTAGCTTCTGTTTTCAGCCATGTGCTATTTCAAGAATTAAACATCATGAATAATACAGGATATAAGAGGAATAGTCTAAAGATGGAAAAGCACATTTTGATTAGGAAAGAGAATTTAAGGCTTAAGTCTTTTTTTTTTTTTAAGGAAAACTGCCTTATTACTATGAGATAAGAAAATTGTTTCTTTTCTTCCTTGCTTTCTTCTTCTTCTTCTTCTTTTTAACCTTTTTTATTTTGGATATTTGACCTCTAAGCTGAGATGACTGAAAATGCCTCCTCTGGGCATCAACCTTTTTGAAAGACTTTTTCCCCCTCCCTAAGGGCTATTTGTCTCTTGGAGGCATTGTCTACGTTACTCACCAAGAGGTAAGCATTTGTCCTTGCACTAAATGCTGACATCTCCTGATAAGAGGGAAGCTGCAAAGTAGAAGAATTGAAGGTCAATATGTTGATATTGGTCTCAAGTGGATTGATGTACATTTGTGTATTGGGGAAGCAGAGTGAAGCTTGAGAGTGGGCTAGTGGGGAGGGGTAAATATTTTGTGATGCTGTCTACCTATGGGCTTATAAAGTTTACAGCTGCATTAGGAGGACAAGCATTACCATTAGCATGAAAAGTAGGGCAGACCTCAGTTGCAAAAGCTTCTAGCCATACATATAGGGCAATACGTAAATGATACACCTTATTGCATTCACCCATTCACCCTCCCCTGTTCACGCTAATTGGAAATTTCAATCAATTTCAGAGAAGTAACACAACTATCAATCATTTTCCCTGGCACGAATCTTCCAGGAGGAAGAAAATGGAATACACCTAGCAACAGAGCTCACGCACTAGCCCATGTGTCTGAGATTTAATATCTGATCATTAGCTGGATTGAAGCCAAGAGGTGGTTCACAAAGTTGCTGCACATTAGAATCACCTGGGGAACTCTGAGACCTCCCCGTGCCCAGGCTCCTCCCTAGACCTACTGAATCAAAATTTCTGGGGCTGGGATCCAGAAGCCAATGTTTTTCTTAAAAGCTCTTCAGGTAATTCAAACGAGCAGCAAAGCTTGAGAACAAGCCCAATAACGGAAACAAACTTATTTCACACAGATAAAGTGGGGCAATTCATATGTTAAAAGAACATGATGAATATATATATATATATATATATATATATATATATATATATATATATATATATATCTTTTCTCTTTATTCTGTTGGTGTTTCAAATAGGCTTTTCGTTTTTCTTCTGCAAAAAGCGTTATTGTTTCCATTTGGTCCAAGGCTTGGTAGAGGGCTCCAGGGCAGTTACAAAGCTGCCTAGTGGCTGCAGAGCGGTGCTTCAGGCAGAAGCTCTGACGCCAGAGGGGCTTCTCAGAGGCCGCTGGACTTCAGAGACTCCTGTTTGTGCTCGAGGGTTAGCCTTTCAAAGAGATACTCGCCCAGCACAGCCTGTGGACCCACCAGCCTGCGGAGGTTGGTTATGTGGTCGCCCATCTTCTTGATGAGTTTCACCTGCTCCTCCATGAAGCGGCTCTCCAGGAAGTCACAGAGGTGGGAGCCTGCGCAGGCAGAGCCCAGGGCGCGCAGGTCCGATAGTGCCTGGTTCAGGTTCTTCTCCCTAAGAATGGTGGCTTCCACAGCATCCTGGGTTTTATCCCACTCATCTTGAGAAGGCTTCCGCACATCCTGGAAGAGGGCACGGCCGCAGCACTGGTTTTGCATCTTCAAAAGAAGCTGGGCACCCTCACACTTCTCCTCAGCCAGTTGGCGAAAAATGTGGCCCACACTGTCCAGAGTCCCATTGTTGCTGTCGAAATAGAAGTTCAGAGAGAGGTAAGTGTCCACAGGTTCATGTTGAATAGGCGGTGGACGGCCGCCTCCACCTCGATGGAATAATTCTGACGAACCTGGGAACTCGTGGTTGATCAGTGATAAGGAGCTAAGCTCAAAAAAATGGTGTTGGCCTGTCCTGGAGGCTGAGGATCGCTGAGTGGATGATTCCAAAGGTTGCGACAGGAAAAATGTTGGAGGGTGGTCGGGGGCTGGAGCAAGGAGCGTCCCTGGGTCTGTTCATTCCAAACACTGTTGAAGCAAAAGACAGATCTGCAGGACCGCCGAGCGCACTGCCTCAAATAGGCTTTGATATAAATGAACAAGAAGTCCAAGAAAGGAAAAAACTTACCCTTCCCCCCACCAAAATAGCTGGCGATACTAGAATCTAGATTTGGGAAGGGATTCTTCCATTACTTTCTTAACATTCCAAGCCACTAGAGCAGTGGTTCTCAAAGTATGGTCACCTTGTAACCAAGCAGTACCTTATGGGGCCTTCCTAGGACAGACCCATCCTCCATATCCTCTGCTGTAGTTCCTCTCTGAAGTACTCAGATAATAGTATCTCAGGCATATTTCTTGAGTTTTCAGATGCTAAAAACCACCCCCCAATGGAGGAAATTAACTCCTTGATGATCATGAGCATGTAGCTCCCAGACCTTCTGGCACCTAAGGATGGATAATGTTACCTGCCCTGTGGCCTCAACATCAACCAATCATAGGATTGTGCACAAGCTGATCACATTCCCTGGGATGTCCCTCCCTCACCTGGCCTTTAAAAATGCTTTGCTGAAATCCTTTGGAGATTTCAGGGTTTTTTGGAACACGGGCCATCCCTCTCCTTGCTTGATCCTGCAATAAACCTTTCTCTGCTCCAGACTCCAACCTTTAAGTTTGTTTGGCCTCACTGTGCTTCAGACACAGGAACCTGCATTCGGTAACAACCTGACCAGCTTTACCAGCGTCCCCTGATAATGTGTCAGATATTCAAGTTTTAGGGCCCTGTCCCAGCCCTATGGAATCAGCAACTCTGGTGGGGCTCAGTGATCTCTGTTGTAACAGGCCCTCCAGGTGATTTTTATTCACGTTAAAGTTTGAAAATATCTGCATTGTCAGCTGGCCAAAGCGTCCACCAGCAGGTGAAGGGGAGTGGCGCCTGGAAAAGATAGGGACCAGCCAAGGCAAGTACAGCAGCATTTGCCGTGGTAGTAATGGAGAATGCCTTTTCTCCACTGGTTGGCACAGACTAGGATCTGGGAGCAGTGGCAGGGTTATTTAGGATGCTTTACATTTCGATGTAGAGTGACGGCTGTCCTGGTTTGCCAGGGACTTCCCCTCTGTGAGCACTTAAAATCTCATCCTGGCAAACCCCTTAGCCCTGGGTTTGAAAAACGTAGGGAATAACATGAAATTTAGGGGAAACATGATCTAGGTTTTGGGCAAGTCACAAGTGCTAATTAAAGCTAAGCAAGTATGGACAACATCTAGCGTTCTTTACCCAGTTGCAGGGAGGTGAATCTGATTGGGTGAAAGGACTTATTGTTAAGAAATCTTCGTAGAAACATCCCCTTCTGCTTAGTCGGCTGGTTCTCAGTTCTGGCTAGACATTGGCATCGTCTGAGGAGATTTAAAATGATTTTATCAGTCTAGGATGACCAACCGTCAGTGTGAGGGTTTTTAAAAAGTGCCTCAGATGATTCTAATGTGCAGCCAAATTTAGGTGCCACTGCTTAAGCTTTTGAACCACTGCTACATATTTTCACCTCATCTTCCTATGAGAATATCCACCTGTAGTTGGTTTGTTTTTTTTCTTTTTCTTTTTTTAACTGTCTTATTATAAGATTTACTGTCTTAAATAAGATTGAATGTACAGGAAATCCTGCTAGTCCATCTGGTATAGCTGGATCCTTAGAATAATATCATTAAGATATATACCATTTAAGTATTGTGACTGGCCTTTTAAAAATTAACATATGCATTGAATTAGTACCATCTGTTTTGAAGTTGTCATGTTGGGGAGCTATACCTCTAATCTGCTGCCATTGCTAAATATCTGGACATCTCTTATTAGGAATTGCTTTTAAAAATCTTTAGGGATTAAAATCAAGATTGCTGTATTATTTGTACTGGGACCACAAAAACCTCACAAAGTTCCCCTGCTGTACCTTCTACCCCCTTCTCTTCCATGAAATGTTTGTTCCTGTCTTCTGCCTATTTTCTAGTTGGATTTTTTTAAGTTGTTTGGAGAGTTCTTTGTATATTATAGATACAAGTCATTTGTCTTATATGGGATTTTCAAATATGTTTTCCCACTGTGTAATTTGAGTTTTCACCCACTTAAAAGGATCTTCTATGAAGCATTTTTAACTCATTTTGATGAGATCCAATTTATCAGTTTTTGCATTTATTGATCATACTTTTGGTGTCAAGTCTAAGAATTATTCACCTAGTTCTAGATGTCAAAGATTTTCTCCTATTTTTTTTTCTAAAAATGTCCTGCTTTTACATTTAAGATTATGATCCACTTTGATTTAATTTTTGTGTAAGGTGTGGAGGTTTAGGTTAAGGTTCATTTTTTGTTTGTTTTTGTCGAGGGATGTCCAACTGTTTCAGTACCATTTTTTGAAAAGTCTATTTTTCCTTGATAGCTTTTGCACTGCTGTCAAAAGCAAGTTAAATGTATTTATGTCAGTCTATTTCTGGGTTGTCTATTCCATTCCATTGATCTATGTATCTACCCTCCATCATTACTGCAAAATCTTGAAATTGGGTAGATTAATTCCTCCCATTTTAATCTTCCTTTACAAATTGTTTTAGCTATTCTTCAGCCTCTTCTTACCATATAAATCTTAGAATAAGCTTGTCTATATCCACAAAAACCTTAAGGACATTTTAAGAGTAATTGTGTTAAGCCTCTTGGGGAGAATTGACATCTTTATTATGTTGTGTTTTCTAATACATGAACAAAGTATGTCTCCCTATTTGTTTGGGACTTTTAAATTTTTCTTCATCAGCATTTTGTAATTTTCAGTATAGAGGTCCTATAAATGTCTTATTGGGCTTATATTTAAGTATTTATTTAGGTCAGTTGTAAATGGCATCACATATTTTTATTTAAGCTTCTACACATTTGTTATTAATATATAATTTGATAAAATTGTGTTGACCTTGTACTCTAAAACATTTACAAACTAATATTATTTCTCAAGCTTTTTGTGGATTCCTTGGTATTTTCTCCATTTAGATTATCATCTCATCTTCAGATACAGACAGTTTTACTTTTCCTTAGTCAATATAATAGGATATATTACTATTCAACATTCAGTAGGATATGTTCCTTCCTATTCAACATAGTAGGAATAGTCCTTTTATCTTTTAAATAAACTTTTTAAAAATTTAACTTTTAAATTTATGTATTTATTTATTTTTGCTTTATTTTCTTACTAGAACCTCCAGTAATATATTTAATAAAAGTGGTGAGAGCAGATATCAGTGCCTTGTTTCTGATCTTACAGAGAAAGCATTCAGTCTTTCACAGTTAAATGTAATGTCGGTATAGGTTGTTTGTAGATCCTCTTTATGAGTTTCAGTATGTTCCTTTTCTATTCCTAGTTTGCTTGAAGTTTTTTTTTCCTTCTTTTTTTAAAATCATGAATGGGATTGGATTTTGTCAAATGCTTTCTCTGAATTAATGGATAGGATCACATGACTTTTCCCCCTTAATCTATTGGATATTGTGGATTACATTGTTTGATTTTCAAATATTTAACCAACTTTGCATAACTGGAATAAATACCACTTGGTCATGGTATATTATTCTTTTTATATATTTCTGGATTTAATTTGCTAATATCTGACTGAGGATTTTTACAGCCAATTTCATAAAACATATTGGTATGTAGTTTTCTTCTTTCTATACTATCCCTGTCTGGTTTTGGTATCAAGGTAATACTGGCTTCATAAAATTAATTAGGAACTGTTCCCTCTACTTCTATTTCTTATCAAGTCATGTAAAATTAGTGTTAATTCTTTAAGTCTTGGGTAAAAGTGAAACATCTAAGCCTGAATATTTCTTTTGGGAGTTTTTAAATGAAAAATCAATGTTTCTAATGGTTACAGGAAAATTGAGATTATCTATTTCATCTTGGCTGAGTTTTGGTAGTTTTGGGTGTAGAAGCATTGGTCCATTTCATCTACATTTTTGAATTTATAGTGTAGACTTTTTCATAATAACTTGTCCCTTATTAACCTGCAGGATATGTCATGGTATCCCTGGTTGCATTTCTGATATCTGTGATTTGTGCCATCTCTCTTTTTATCTTTATCAGTCTTGCTAGATCTTTATTGATTAGATTGTTTATTTCAAAGAACCAGCCTTTTGTTTCATTGATTCCCCCCCCCATTTTCAGTTTCATGGATTTCTGTTTCATCTTTATTATTTCCTTCTTTCTGCTTGTTTAGTGTTTTTTCCTCTTCCTTTTTTACTATTTTAATATAGAAAATTAGATTATTGCTTTGAAATATTTTCTTTCCCAATTTAGTGCTATAAACTTCCCTTTCAACATTGCTTCCACTTCATTCCACAAACTTTGATCTGTTATATCTGCATTCTTTTATTCTCTGAATTTAAAATTTTTTCCTTGATGCTGTCTTTTTTACCCATGAGTTATTTGGAATTGTGATGTTTAGTTTTCATGTGATTGAAGATTTTCCTGTTGTCTTTGTTATTGATTTCTAGTCTGATTCCATTATGGCTAGAGAACATACTCTCTATGATTTTAATTCTTTTAAATCTGCTAATGTTTTTTTATCACCCAGTATATGGTATATGAGTGAATGTTCCATGGACACTTGAATATGTATTCTGCTCTTATTGAGTGTGTTCTTTAAATGTCAGTTATATCCTGTTGATTGATGATGTTTTCAGTTCTTCCACATCCTTGCTGATTTTTCTCTCTGGTAGTTCTATAAATTGCTGTGTTGAAGTCTCAAATAATAATTGTGGATTTAAAATTTTCTCCTTTTACCTTTTTCAGTGTTTGCTTCATGTATTTTGAAGTTCTGTTGTTTGGTGCACACACATTTAGTATCACTAGGTCATCTAGGTGGATTATTCCTGTTATCTTTATGTAATGATCCTCTTTGCCCCTAATAATTTCCTTTGCTCTGAAATCTACTTTATCTGATATTAATATAGCCATTCCTGCTTTTTCTGATAAACGTTCACAGGATATATCATTTTCATCCTTTTATTCTGAACTACCTATATCATGATGTTTAAAGTAAGCTTCTTATAGACAGTATATAGTTGGATCATGCTTCTGATTTTTCATCTACTCTTCCAATCTCTGTCTTTGACTTGGTTATTTAGATCATTTACAGTTAATGTAATTATTGCTATGTTAGATTAGGTCTACCATTTTATTTTTTGTTTTGTCTTTTACCTTAGTTTCTCAATCCTGTGTTTCTCTTATTTTGCCTTCATGTAGGTTACTTAAACATTTTTTAATAAGTCCATTTTAATTTAATTTATTTATAATCATTTGTGTATACTGTTTGTATAGTTTTCTTAGTGGTTGTTTTTGGCATTACAGTATACATATGTAACTTATCATAGCCTACTGGAATCAGTGTTTTATTACTTCAAGTGAAGTTTCAAAATTTTACTTCCATTTAGGTCTCTTAATATTCCCCAGTTTTAAAGTATGATTTTCTGTAGTATTTCCTTTCTCTGCATTGAGAACCACATCAGATGGTGTCATCATTTTTGCTTTGACCATCAAGAAACTCATGAGGCTAATGATAGTCTCTGATATTTACCCCATTTGTTTTCACCCATTCCATTGTTCCCCTTTTCTTTCTGAAGTTCCCAGTCTTCTGTTATTGTTTTTTTATGTTTTCATAACAGTAGGTGATATCTGGGCTTTCCAGTGCCATTGGATATGAGTTTCAGGAAACACTGAGCCTGGCTCACTTAATGCTACTGAGTTGGAGGGTTTGTATATGTTGGGCCTGTTGGCACAGCAGATGCTAGCAGATTAGACTAATGTTGATGGGACTAGTGCCACAGGAGGATGGGTTCCCATTCAGGCTATGCTGCTGCTACAGTAGATCAAGTCCCCCTCTACCCCAAGTGTGGGGCAGTGACCTGATGCTGTCACTGCTTTGTATTAGGCTGCTTTTGCCTCAGGTGTGTGGTGGGATCCCTCGGAAGCTGCTGCTGCTGTCAATCACAAGGTAAATTCACTTCAGAAATACTTAAGTATAAATATATAGCCTGGCTGTTGTAGGACCTCTGTATTTGTTTTTTATTGTTTTCATACAAATTACAAAAAAATTAGTGACTCAAAACAATGTAATGTTATTACCTTACAAGTCTGACATTGGTCTCAATTGAGTAAAGTAAAAGTGTTGGCAGGATCGACAGATGAATGGATAAAGATGTGGCACAGGGCTTCCCTGGTGGTGCAGTGGTTGGGAGTCTGCCTGCTGATGCAAGGGACACGAGTCGTGCCCCGGTCCGGGAAGGTCCCACATGCCGCAGAGCGGCTGGGCCTGTAAGCCATGGCTGCTGAGCCTGCGCGTCCGGAGCCTGTGCTCCGCAACGGGAGAGGCCACAACAGTGAGTAGCCCGTGTACTGCAGGAAAAAAAAAAATGTGGCACGTATATACAATGAAATATTACTCAGCCATAAAAAGAAATGAAATTGAGTTATTTGTAGTGAGGTGGATTGACCTAGAGACTGTCATACAGAGTGAAGTAAGTCAGAAAGGGAAAAACAAATACAATATGCTAACACATATATATGGAATCTAAAAAAAAAAAAAAGAAAAAATGGTTATGAAGAACCTAGGGGCAGGGCAGGAATAAAGACGCAGCCATAGAGAGTGGACTTGAGGACACAGGGAAGGGGAAGGGTAATCTGGGATGAAGTGAGAGAGTGGCATGGACATATATACACTACCAAATGTAAAACAGATAACTAGTGGGAGGCAGCCGCAAAGCACAGGGAGATCAGCTCTGCTTTGTGTCCACCTAGAGGGGTGGGATAGGGAAGGAAGGGTGGTAGGGAGATGCAAGAGGGAGGGGATATGGAGATATATGTATATGTATAGCTGATTCACTTTGTTATGAAGCAGAAACTAACACACCACTGTAAAGCAATTATACTCCTATAAAGATGGTTAAAAAAGAAAAAAAAAAGTATTGGCAGAGCTACATTCTTTTCTGGAGGCTCTTAGGGATGTTTCTGTTCCCTGGACTTTATCTGCTTCCAGTGGTCACTTGTAGTCCTTGACTCAGAGTCCCCTTTCTCCACCTAAAAAACCCAAAATGTTGCATCTCTCTGATTCTGCTTCTATTAGGACATCTCTCTCTTTCTCTTTCTACAGTTGGAAATGGTTTTCTGCTTTTAAGGACTCATGCAATTAGATTTGTTCCATGAGGTAATCCAGGATAATCTTTCTATCTCAGGGTCTGTAACTTCAGTCATATCTGCAAAGTCCTCTTTACCATGTAAGGTAACATATTAATAGGTTCTAGGGATTAGGGTGAGGGCATTTTTAGGAGCCATTATGCTGCCTACCACATCCTTAACAAGTGACCTTGAGAAAATTACTGAGATTTTTAAAGCCTTACTTTCCTCAAACATAAAATGGAAAGATAGCTAGTTAATATCATGAAAGTGAAACAGTATATATGAAATCAACTAATTCAAAAAATAAGATTTCTTCTTTTTCTTTATGATTTACATGATTCTCAGAGTTCAGTTACTTGAAGAGTTACTTTTTCTTAAACAGAACTAAGGAATTTCAGGGTTCAGATGCTGTAAGATTGTCTGAATTATCTGAGTAACAATTAGCTAAGCACAGGTGTAAAACATTTGATTTACTCCCTGGTGTTCTTTATCTTCTCATCCCACTAAATCCATATCCCTTGTCTAGCTCCAGCCAGTAGAGTCAGGGCTCATTTTACTGTTTAACTAAAGTTCAAATCACGTAAAAATCAGGAGAAGAGAAATGGTTAAGAAAAAATATAATCTGTCATGTTAAAGACATTCGGCACTTACCTAGACTCACAGGTAACATGAGAGAACATGAGAGCTGGCTTGTGAGAGCTAACCTTGTTCCATTTCCCTCACTGTCTTGATGAAAAGCTTTGAGGCTCAAAGAAGGAAGTGACCCTGCCAGAAGCATACCATGAGTCAGTGATGAAAGGGAGACTCCTTGGCTTCTGTAGAGCCATGCCTCCATGCACAAGGTATTAAAGAAGCATTAATTAAATTCCCCTTTACCTAACAACGTGGAGCTTAATCATAAGGTTTGGGCTTCTTGTCTCCTTTTCTTTTGCATTCTCTTTTACATCCAGGGGACCTTAGTTTTTAGTTGCTCTCTTGAACTGGATTTACAAGGCATTTATTTTCACTAGCTCTTATTTTCTTGGATTGTAGGCTGAATTTTTAAGAAGTTGCGGAAGAATACTGAACTGCCAAAGTTAACAGATTATTGGCAAAGAAATAAAAATAAATATAATGCCAATTTCCCTGGGTATTCCCTGTGTACTTTAGGGGTAAAAATAGTATTTGTAAAGTGATTTCAAAATGTGCAAATATTACCTGTGGGACATAACCTACTGGTTAAGAGCACTAACTGTGAAATTAATTTGCCTGGATCTTTTTTCCCCAGCTCCACTACATATTAGTGGTGGGATTTCAGGAGTGGTACTTCTTTGTGTTTCACTTCCTCTTTGAAAAACAAGGGCTTAATAACCTCACCCATTTTACAGAGCTGTGGCGTGGAGTTAATACATGTAGAGTGGTTAGGAATCCATGCCACTCTTAAGTCTTTTAAAATCAATCTTACTATTGTTGTTACTACTATTATTATTTTGTTAGCTGTCCTTGAAAAAGTTTGCCAGCAGAACTCACTTGCTTTTCTTTCTGTTGTATATTCTCTACATCCTACTTAAGCGTTCTACCAAGCCTTAAGAGACACTTTTCAGATATTTTACACCTCTTTACTTGTTTGTCTCAGCATAAGTAAAAGGAGTGTGGCTCCCCTTGATCAAACAAACCAGAACTTTGGCTTTCTCCATTCATACACATTGGTGAACAGATGTGAGAAAACGACTCCATGAGGCTTTCAGTCTGGAGCCAAACATCCAGGCTCTGTGTAACTCGACACTATTATGCACACATGTTGGTCCGTTAGGACCCAAAAGAATCTCGACTAAGCCCATCATTATTTCAGGAATATGAAGAATGCTTTTTGTGAAGTAGTTGAACATAACAGAAATACAAGAAAAGGCAGAGCTGTTTCATATCACAACTTTTTGAGAAATGCTCAGAGCTCTAAGATGTAGCTGACAATTCCCCCATCAGCTAATGCTTTCAAAATTACCATAAATTTCACCATAAATACATTTTTTTCAGCAATGGCAATAATGCGGTGCCTATACTGCTCAATTCCTCACAGTGTCAGCATTAAATACATTAAAAGGGTAAGTTAAAATATCTGTCTGGAATGGGAGAAAATATTTGCAAATGAAGCAACCGACAAAGGATTAATCTCCAAAATTTACAAGCAGCTCATGCAGCTCAATAACAAAAAAACAAACAACCCAATCCAAAAATGGGCAGAAGACCTAAATAGACATTTCTCCAAAGAAGATATACAGACTGCCAACAAACACATGAAAGAATGCTCAACATCATTAATCATTAGAGAAATGCAAATCAAAACTACAATGAGATATCATCTCACACCAGTCAGAATGGCCATCATCAAAAAATCTAGAAACAATAAATGCTGGAGAGGGTGTGGAAAAAAGGGAACACTCTTGCACTGCTGGTGGGAATGTGAATTGGTTCAGCCACTATGGAGAACAGTATGGAGGTTCCTTAAAAAACTACAAATAGAACTACCATATGACCCAGCAATCCCACTACTGGGCATATACCCTGAGAAAACCAAAATTCAAAAAGAGTCATGTACCAAAATGTTCATTGAAGCTCTATTTACAATAGCCCGGAGATGGAAACAACCTAAGTTGTTTTGGATGAATGGATAAAGAAGATGTGGCACATATATACAATGGAATATTACTCAGCCATAAAAAGAAATGAAATTGAGCTATTTGTAATGAGGTGGATAGACCTAGAGTCTGTCATACAGAGTGAAGTAAGTCAGAAAGAAAAAGACAAATACTGTATGCTAACACATATATATGGAATTTAAGGGGAAAAAAATGTCATGAAGAACCTAGGGGTAAGGCAGGAATAAAGACACAAACCTCCTAGAGAACGGACTTGAGGTTATGGGGAGGGGGAAGGGTGAGCTGTGACAGGGCGAGGGAGAGTCATGGGCATATACACACTAACAAACGTAGTAGGGTAGATAGCTAGTGGGAAGCAGCCGCATGGCACAGGGATATTGGCTCGGTGCTTTGTGACAGCCTGGAGGGGTGGGATAGGGAGGGTGGGAGGGAGGGAGACGCAAGAGGGAAGACATATGGGAACATATGTATATGTATGACTGATTCACTTTGTTATAAAGCAGAAACTAACACACCATTGTAAAGCAATTATACCCCAATGAAGATGTTAAAAAAAATATATCTGTCTGATTGCTTCTGACATAACCCCCAGATCGCTTTGATTTCTGTACTCCATCAATTGTAATGTGGAACATTAAGACAAATTATTTCTAAACACTAACAAGGAATGTAGTAACAAGTGGCAGACAAGGGGAATTTTGCCATAGCATGGTGCTTATTTTGTTACAAGCAGGAATGCAAACCCAAAAGGATGTAATTTAGAGGAAACTCTGTCCTGTCTATTCTCTAGAAACTAGAACAAGGAGACTGAGAGAAGATGCTTCTGGGTAAATCAAACCGTTTCCTCCTAACTACAGCTGAATAGTAGGGAGCAAACTCCCAAGGAAGGTTCTGATCTGCTTGAAGAAAGCTACGATGTTGCCCTGGTTAGGGTCTTTCATATACCGTTATTCAAGCTCAGACTTGATCATCTGTCAGGGATGCTACAGTAGGGAGAGATTTGCCGTAGCTGTGAGACTCAGTAAGATCACTTCCAACTCGAAAACCTACAATTTTAATTTAATCACCAACACCAGCCATCATTAACAGCGACCTCAAATAACTCCAAATCTGTTCATCTACTCACATATTCTTTACATAGTCAACAGACCTTGAGTTATTACTACATGCCAGACACAGTTCTAAGACCCAGAATAAGGGATAAGAAAGGTAACAACCTCTGTCACTGTGGGGCTTGTGTTCTTTGGGAAAAAGTTGATCTAAATACAAAGAGACACCAAAGATAATATTTGTTTTTATTATTATTCTGTGAAAGAAGTAAGGTAATCTGATAAATTGGGACTAAGTTAGGCTGGTAGGACAATCAAGGAAAAAAATATCTTTAAGAGATGAGTGTCAAAGAATAGAAAGGAATAATTTATGGACAATTTTTCTGGAAATAATATTTCCAGAACATGGGAACAGCAAATACAAAGGCCCTGAGGCAAGATGAAGCTTAACTACAATCAAGGAACAAAAAGAAGCTAAAAGGTTAGGTCAGGAGATAACCACACAAATTTACACCAGCTGGTCCCTAACTTCAAGTCTACGTGGATATATTCTTGAGGTGAGTTAAACAATATATATCATCCAAAAAACAAAAAAAAGTTGACTCCAAAATTACCCTGGAAATTCTGAGTGAGACCCTTTACAAAGGCACAACCATATTAAAGATCACAGACATCATTCTCCAAACTCCACTCTGGCCATCACTTGCAGGCATTTAACGGGGGTGTTTAATATCCTCTCTAAAATATTGGGCAGGAAGAACAAACATCCTAGCATGTCTGCACCGTGCACCTAGTGTCCCACAATTGAAAAGTAGCTGGAGCTCACCCTGCTGATGGCTTTGCCAGGTTTTTTTTTTACCTTTTATTAAGAGTCCCATCTCTTTTAAGGACTCAGATATATTTTTTGAGGGAAATAAACTATAGGAAAATTCAACTGACAGAGATCATACTGTACTTGACTTTTCTGTTCTTTGCTACATTTATTTGTTGAGACAACCATCTGTTCTTAGGCTTTTTTTAATGGCTCTGTTAAACAGAATGGACACACAGTACACTGCACATCCTTAAAGAACACAATTTAAGTTCTGAAATATGCATATACCCATGGACCTGCCAACACAATCAAGAAAAGGAACATATCCTCACTTGCAAGTGTTTCTATGCCTCATTCATAAAGCCCCTTTTTTCCCTCAAATTCCACCCCTCCACATCCCCAAGTGACCACTGATAGGCTTTCTATCGTTAGACATGTGTTTGCATCTTTCTAGAAATTTATATAAATGGATTCACACAGTGAGGACTCTTTTATCTGGCTTCTTTCACACAATGTAATTATTTTGAGAGTAATTCATATTTTTGTGGGTATCAATAGTTTATCACTTTGCTTTGCTGAGTAGTGTTTCACTGTATGAGTATACCACAGTAGGTTTATTCATTTGTCTGTTGATGGGTGCTCGAGGTTGTTACAATTCTGTCTATTAAAAATAAAGATGCTGTGATGATCCATGTACAAGTCTTTGTATGAACATATGCTTTCATTTTTCTTGCATAAATATCTAGGTGCAGAAATGCTGGATCATATGGTAGGTGTATGTTCACTTATAAGGAAACAGCCAAACTGTTGACTGAAGTGACTGCACCATTTTCCTTCCCACTAGCAGTGTAAAAGACTTGCAGTTCCTACACTGCCTCACCAATACTTGGTGTGGTTGGACTTTTCTAATTTTAGCCATTCAATACGTGTGTAGTGATATCTCCTGGGGCTTTCATTTTCATTTAGCTAATAATTGATTACATTGAGCAACTTCATGTGCTTATCTGCATCCGTACACCTCCTTGGCAGGATTCTCTTTTAAAATATTTTTACCCATATTCTTAATTTAAAAAATTTTTTCTAATTACTGAGTTTTGAGAGTTCTATACATGTTAGAGACACAAGTCTTTTCAGGTATATAATTTGTAAATATTTTCTTCCAAGCTGTGGCTTTTCTTTTATTAATAATGGCTTCCAAAGATGAAACCCAATTTATCACTTTTTTTTCTTTTATGGATCTTGTTTTTGGTGTCATCTCTAGGAAATCTTTGCTTAACCCAAGGTCAAAAAGATTTTGTCCACGTTTTAGAGTTATGTTTTGATCTACATTTAGTTAATTCTTTATATGGTGTGAAGTAGGGATCAAAGGTCATAATTTTGCATATGGCTATCTATGCACGATATCCGTGTGCTATATGCTTCCGGCACCATTTGTCAAGAAGACTATCCTTTCTCCTCGAAATTGGCTTTGCAACTCTGCTGAATAATCAATTGTCCTTATATGTGTGGATATGTTTCTGGGATCTACATTCTATTTGATTGACATATTATATCTGACTCTTGGTTATATTTTTTCACGATGTCTTTTCACTTGCTCATGTAAATAGTCTCCCAGTAATATAGCCTTACCATTTTACTGGACATACCTAGGTATACCTGAAATGCATTTGATAAATCGATGGAACTTGCACTCAAACTAGGGTTACTTTCCAAAAACACTTAAAATGTTGAGGTGTAAAAACTATGTACTCTACAGCCTTCCTGCCTCAACCAAGTGTATGTTAACACATCCCCACAAGCTATTTTGCATGTGTATGGTGCTGTAGACTCTGGGGAGTATGAGAGTGGTATGTGCTGTCTATCCCAAAAGATCATCATAGGACGCAAAGGAAACATTAAGGAAATAGATAGGAATAGTCAAATGCCAAATGTTAAAATATTTCTCATGTGTTTTTAATATTTACATTGAGATAAATAAGCAAATTATTATAAAATAAAATACAAAAATTTAGAGAATATTTCAAAATGCTCTTTTTTGCCAGATGCAACCAGATACTAGGAATAAATAGGGGAATTTTCTGGAACCAGCTTGTCTTTCCTTTTTTTATCACCATTGAGTGATGGGGTTGTATTTTATTCAGTCTATTGTACATGTGGGTGTGAATAAGATGGAACTTCTCTCTGAAAGGGAAATGAGCAACGAATATATGTTGTCAACTTGTCTAAAACATTTTTTCATGTTCTGACTCATTTTTCTTTGTATTGGTATTTCAAGGGATTTTGTTTTTTAATTTGACAATTAAGAAACCTTGATAACTTCAGTGATATCCCATGAAGATAATATAAACAACTGTAATGGAAAATGAAAAGATGATAATAGCAACCAGTACTGTGATATTTCTTGTCAGTGTTCTTTACTATTTAGAATAGTAACAAATCCAATATTAATTTGACTTTTTGAACTTTGGCCTTTACTTTGGTGGAAAAACTTCCTTTCACTTTGCTTATTATCTGTTTGCAATTAAAAACAATTAATGGGGGCTTCCCTGGTGGCGCTGTAGTTGAGAGTCCGCCTGCCGATGCAGGGGACACGGGTTTGTGCCCCGGTCCGGGAAGATCCCACATGCCGTGGAGCGGCTGGGCCCGTGAGCCATGGCCGCTGAGCCTGCACGTCCGGAGCCTGTGCTCCGCAATGGGAGAGGCCACAACAGTGAGAGGCCCGCGTACCGCAAAAACAAAAAAACAACAAAAAAAATTAATGACCATACTTTGATATGATCATCTTAGAATTGTATAGAGGGAGGATAGTTATGCAATTATTTATATATCTATGGGTTCAAGGAAGTTTAAAGGCTTGATATTTGAATCCTGTGGAATGTAGCCTCCTTTCCCAGAGGGAAATGAACATATACATGTACTAAATGTAGTTTAAAATAAAGCAACACCTGTTCATAGAGGCACCTTCTATTCCAGGCATGTTTAGGTATAGGGAAGGGGAACAAGAGCTATAAAACATAATTCTTGTCTATAAGGAGTTTACAGTTTAGGGGGGTTGAGGGCACTCAATGACTCAACGAGGATGAGCCTGATGCAGGTGGCTACAAGGTCACCCTTGGATAAAGTCTGCTTTAGGAATGACCAGCCTACTCTTACTCTGTTAAACTCTTTAATGCGGTGTCCAATAAACCTGAATATCAAGTTCAAACACCACTTTAGAAATGTTTCCAGGGGGGCTAACAGCCAAAAAGTTAATATGATTCCTACACACTTGACACAACTCACCAGAGGTCTTGAATTCGGTGAGCATATTGACCTCCTTTAAGAAAGATCACCATTTAAACTTCGAATGCTAAGTTCTAAGAGAATGAAGTAAGTAATAAGTGATATTCAGGTTCAGAGGTGGAAGAGAAAATAGGTCTCACCTTGAGTACAACATTTTGTTGGATTCTCCAAAGTGGCAAACAATAAGGAGAACACTAACCACTAACCAGCTAAGACTCTGAAGAAGTTGAGAATTAAGATGAAAGCCTAAGATGGAGGTCAAAATGTCCCCTAGATTTAAGGATACACTTAGGCTGAAAGGGAAACTATTGAAAAAGATGTAGAAAATGCTAAACATTTCACAAAAAATTTATTAGAACTAATAAAACAACTTAGCAAAGTTTGTTTGCAGAATATGAAATCAACATATATGCATCACTTGCATTTCCTCACATTAACAATGAACAATCCCAAAAAGAAATTGGGAGAACAATTCCATTTACAATAGCATCAAACAGAATAAAATACTTAGGAATAAACTTAACCAAAGACATGAAAGACTTGTACACTGAAAACTACAGCATTATTGAAAGAAATTAAGGAAAACATAAATAAATGGAAAGACATCCCACATTCATGAACTATTGTTAAAATGTCCATATTACACAAAGCTACCTACAGATTTAATGCAATGCCTATCAAAATCCCCTATTTTGGCACAAATAGAAGAAACGACTTCAAAATTGATATGTAACCACAAAGGACCCTCAACAACCAAAGCAAACTTGAAGACCTCACACTTTCTTTTGAAATGAAGTTTTCTTGTTATTGTGGGTTAAAAACCCAAAGTCCTAAAAGTCCATAAATTATCCTCCTAAATTTACATTTTGGTTCATTTTCAGTGACAGGCCTTTCAGTGCCTGAGTGGCATTGAGGGCTGCTTCAATATCTGTAGCTTGGACTTCTGTCACTGACATGGTGTGGGTATCTCAGAGCCTTGGCTCTTTTACCAGTTGATCAAGTCCCGCATGAACCATGCTCAGAAGGGCCCCACGCTTGCTTGGTTTCATGCTCTGCTATTGCTGTCTTGAAATTCTTAATGATTTTATCTTTGAACTTACGTTTGTAAGTAAACTTTATGGGACAATAAAATATACGCATGAGCAGAGGAGGCATGTGCAATATGTGTGTCTGCCACCATTCCTGCTGCCCCATTCACATCTAGTTTTCACCCTGCTTATGGTGTGCTTTCCATGACATGCTTATTTGGTACCCATTTGGAGTCTTACTGAGTTCCACCAGAATTCTGTGCTACTGGTCACATCCAAGACTAAGTGAAGGTGTTAAGAGCTCCGGGAGGCCATGCTTTCCATTTGAATCTGAACTTACTTCTAACACAGAAAGAAAGCAGTTTGTTTTTTAAGAAAGAAGAATGTCCAAGGAATCTTATCATATCCTTTCTTACTCGTGTTACTTCCCAATATTAGCCAAACACTTCTGCTGAAAAAGATGACATATAAGAAAAAGAGAAGAGAGAACAACACATAGAACCCATTTAGGGCTCACCCTAATCTAGTACAATGTCATCTTATCTCGATTCTATCTGAAAAAAGAATTTACGTGTGCACATTCACAGGTTCCAGGTAAACATGAATTTGGGGAGGACACTATGCACCCCGGTGCAAATACTTTCAACAACACCTTTTCTTTGCAGTTTGAAAAAGAGGCACTATATTTTCATTTTGCACTGGAGCCCACACATTATGTCACTTTTTACTGTTAGAGCCCATGTTGGAAAGTGGGGCTTCAGGAGACAGCCAAGTGAGTCTGTCAACTGAATTCTAGAATTATCCAGACTTACCCACTTTATTGCAGCAAGTTGGTGCCAGGCAAACCCATGTGAAAGGGGCATGTCCACAGTGGAGCAGAGAACTTTTGTCTCTCTATCACCAGACTCACTCCCAAGATGAAGGAAAGAAGAGCTTAGCAAAGCATAGCCAGTTATTCTTCCCAACTTTGCCAGTCAAGTAGGTCACCTCACCTAGCCAGTGTCAGTGAATATAAGAGCAGGGAGGTTAAAAGTTATACTACTCAAATTCCCTTCACATGCTGGTACCATTAGGAATGAGAAGGGAAATTGTCACTAATGCTTCCCTGTTTTTTTCAATCTCTTAACCCACTCAAATATGCCTTTAAGCCTGTAATTAACGGAATGTGGCTCTCCCTTCAGGAAAAAGAAAAAACCTTTATCAGGACAGTCCTGCTCACACTGTTATGGGGCTACTCATTTGAGTGGCCTCTGGGAACTGCTGGTGGACAACTTAGAGTTTCATCCCAGAAGTCTCTGATATGGGTGAGAAATTGCCTTAACTTAAAATAACTCCAGGGCTACTCATATCCTACAATCAGAAACAACTTTTTATTCTATCAGCCATCCACAGCACAGCTAACCATAGAAAGTTCATGAGGTTAAGTGAGAACTAAGATTAAATACATAAAAGCATCCAGTAATACAATTCAGAAATCATAGAAATGTTGCAAACGTGAAAGTACACCTGTGCCAGTATCAAATTCTTCACAGAGAAATTAAAAGGGCACACATTAAATGCTCTTATGAATTAAGGTCCCAAAGTATTAAAGCCCAATTTTGAAATCAAGTTTCCTTGTTACTGTGGGTTAAAAATCCAAAGTCCTAAATGTCCATAAACCATCCTCCCAAATGTACATTTGGTTCATTCTCAGTGTCAGGGCTTTCATTGCCTGAATGGGACTGAGGCCTCCTTCAGTATCTGTAGCTTGGACTTCTGTCACTGACACAGGTGTGGGTCTCTCAGGGCCTTGGCTGTTTTATCAGTTTATCAAGTCTCTCATGAGCCATGCTTTTAAAGAGTCCAAAGAGTTACTAAGATACAATTTGATTTTACAGCACTATCCCCAAAATTTAAAAACAATCTCAAAAGCAAGCCAATCAATCCCCCACTCCTAGAAGAGAGAAACTAGGCACATTTTTGTTCCCAGAATCCAGTACAGAATTTGACCAAAGAACAAAGCAGAAACTCAATGGCATTTGAGAGAAAGATAAAGTCTCTTTCGTTTTAGCCTCACTAGGATGTCCATTAGTCTATGCCATTTATTTGAAATTTCTGACCTGCGAACTTCGAACCAGGAGGAATCTTTGAAGACTGACGTTGATTTGTCACTATGAATTTGCCATGTGCAGTGCACAGCCCTGAGCATCTGTCACACATGGACTCTTGAGTTATCCTTCCTCTTTGATGACCTTGTGGTTCACACTGCAGTACTGAACTGATTACGGGTTCTGTGAAGTGACATTATACCTCCAGTTGTGATGCATAGATTTGACAGTCCTAGGCAGCCATGGCCAATTTCACTGCCTCCTGCTATGGAACTGCATAGACCAAAGGCAGCTGCCTTTAAGAGAACATTTCTTTCTCCAACATAATTGACAAAACCAGTGTCAGCTTGGGTCCACATATAAAGGGAGTCACTTCAGCCTATGGCAGACCATATGTGTCAATGCCAACAAGTTCTACGAAACATGTTTTCCTTACAATTGAGTCTTTGTCTCAGTCAAGCCTGCTTGGGAAAAATTGTACCTGAAGAGTAAGGCAAGGTGGACGGCTGCCTGAGACTTTCCTGCCCTGTAAACTCTTGCACACTTTCAAGTCAAGTGCCAGGTAATGGTCTCTGTATACTGAAGACCCTCCACGTGCTTTATTCATTCTGCTCCAGGTATTGCTCAGTCACCTGGAACTCCCTAATGCCCTTTTTCTTTATGTCAGACCTTTACTTAAGTGGCTCGAAAGAAACAGCCAGTCTCCCACACCATAAGCTGCAGCCATCAGCCAAAATCAAAGTATCTTACGGCTGGTATAGTGGGTTGGATGGTGGCCCCCAAAAGGATATATCCATGTCCTAATCCTTGACTGTTACCTCATTTGAAAAAAAAAGTTTTGCAAATGTCATTAAGGATCTTGAGATGGGATTTCCATCCTATATTATCTGGATGGGTCCTAAATAGAATGACAATTGTCCTTATTATACAAGAAGGGCAGAGGGACATTTGAGACAGACAAAAGAGAAGATACAGACACAGAAAGGGGGTGATGTGAAGACAGAGACAAGAACTGAGTGATGTGGCCTGAAGCCAAGTAAGATGGCAACCACCAGAAGTTGAAAGAGGCAAGGGATAGAATCTCCCCTAGAGCATCTGTAGGGAGGGCAGCCTTGCTGACACCTTGATATCACACTTCTGGCCTCTACAACTGTGAGATAGTACATTTCTATTGTGTTAAGCCTCCAAGTTTATTAGTCACCCAGCAAGCACGGGACACTTATACAGCATGCCTTAAACCTTTTCTAGGCTTCAGCAGTTTACTGCACAAACCTAAATATTTTCAAACAGTCAAAGGTCTCAACATCCCACCATACATTAAGAACCAAGGCACTAGACTAACTTCCTTGGCAGTAACAAAGTATCTTCCACATGGACATTTTGCTCTCTAAAATGTCCGCTCTTTTCTTTTTATTTCTCAGTGTTCCCAGGTAATGCACCAAGTGTTAGGGTCTTTTAATTACCTTCCAGGAAGTACAATGCCTTAATTCCATTTGGTTTGGAATAAATTAGGAAATAAGATAAAAGCGAAAAGATGGAGGGCCGAATATTCCTGTTACTGTTGATAGCCCTGGCTTGAGAATCCAGTTTCAATAAGATGATCACATAACGGAACCCCAGAATTGGGCAGATTTACTAACTAGTAATACACAGAATGAGAGAAACAGAAGACACTCACTCACACTCTCAAGGAAGAGGACAGAATTAGTCAAGGCAAGCATGCTCACTTAATTCTTTTCAAGCTTTCTATATAAGTCACTTGATCACCCTAGGGCAGAGTCAGTAAAGAAGCAGGGCTGAAAAGAACCTAAGAGCTCTCTTGACAGGACTGAAACATCAGGAGCAGGAAAGGAACATTCTGTCACTCCCCACCACCACCACCCCAGCAGTAAAAAATGATCATCCACATTGACAATGTAAAAGAAATCAGAAACAGACCCTTCCACATGCCTCAAAGGGAACATGCAGACCTGTGTGCTTCTGGATTTTCTCACGAAAACCCCACACAATTTCTTTACTATTTCAGCCATGTATGGCCTAGCCCTACCCTCATACCTGTTTTTCTTGGTTTCGTAATAAAGAAACATAGGTGGAAATAAAGAAGAGCTATCAGGTAAAAAGATATAAAATAGTGGGAAAAATATTATAAGTAGAGTCAAGTACCAGCACCATTTACTAAAAGTGAACTTTCAGCACCAACATTAATACTTTTTCCTGTTATATCTGTAAAGTGCTAATAAGTAATATGTACATGACAATTTTTAATTTATTCAAATCTCATTTTTATAACTAACTACTTCACAACAAGTAACATGCTAAGGCAACATCAATAGATGAAAAAAAGTAGTCCCTGGCCCCAAGGAATGTTGCCCAGGAGAACACAGAGATATGTTAAAAATACAATCACAATACAGTGTAGCGGGCTTCCCTGGTGGCGCAGTGGTTGAGAGTCCGCCTGCCGATGCAGGGGACACGGGTTCGTGCCCCGGTCCGGGAAGATCCCACATGCCGCGGAGCGGGTGGGCCCGTGAGCCATGGCCGCTGGGCCTGCGCGTCCGGAGCCTGTGCTCCGCAACGGGAGAGGCCACAACAGTGAGAGGCCCGCGTACCGCAAAAACAAAAAATCAAAATAAACAATTAACGACCATACTTTGATATGATCATCTTAGAATTGTATAGAGGGAGGATAGTTATGCAATTATTTATATATCTATGGGTTCAAGGAAGTTTAAAGGCTTGATAAAGGTTTAAAGGTCTCGCGTACCGCAAGAAAATAACAAAAAAACCCAATACAGTGTAGTGAGTGCAACAATCAGGCATGCAGAAGTGCAAGGTAGCAAAAAGGAGCGTGTGATCACAGCACTAAAAAGAAGACTGCACAAAAGACATAATATGTAAATTGAGTTTTGAAAAATGAAGTGGGTTTCCCAGGTGCCCCATAGGGAGAAAGGAATTCTTGGAGGAGAGAAAAACATAAATGAAGACAGTGAATTGTTCATATAATCCAGAAGTGAAGTAGGCAATGGCCGGAGAAATGATCGGACACAGGCGTCATGAATACTTGCATGTCTGCATTTTAGCAAGTCCATTCTAAAGGAAACTCTGAGGATCAACCCGGGGCTCATGGGCCATGGGGGGACATAACTAGTCATTCCTGCAAGAAACCCTGGAACCAGTTTCTACCAACCCACCAGAAAAACGACTTCAAAGGCAACGTGGTGTCACAGGAAGGGCTTGTTTCTGCGTTTGTTTGTTTTTAGTTCATTAGGCCTCACTTAAAATTCTGATTCCACAATGCACTTGCTTTGGGATCTTGAACAACACTCATAACCTCTGCAAGTTTCAGTATAGTAAGTTTATGTGATTACGTTCATCTGTAATATCCCTGTGTTGCAATCTTAATTAATTAAGATTAATTCATCTTAATCTCAAATTCAGATCAAACACTAGTTCCTCTGTGACTTTTCCTCTGAACTGATTCAAAAGCCTTCTCTCCCATCCTCATTTGGCTTCTCTTCTCTTCTGGAATCCCGTAAGAACTTCTATGACCTCTTTGGTTTTTTGTTGTTGTTGTTGTCTGTTTGTTTGTTTTTTAATTGAAGTATAGTTGATTTACAATGTCGTGTCAGTTTCAGGTGTATAGCACAGTGATTCCGTTTTCAGATTCTTTTCCCTTATAAGTTATTACAAAATATTGAGTATAGTTCCCTGTGCCATAGAGGAGATCCTTGTTGTATCAATTCTATGCTTTCTCTGAATGACTGTAGCACTTGTTGTCTGTATCATTTTTATATCTGTTGTGGCTTTGTGACTGAAAATGAAAATTTTCTATTTGTTCATGTCCTGGCCCTTCCTTAAAAATGTGTTCATTTATCTATTTCATATTCATTGACTACATCTTAGACACCGTGTTAGCTGCTTGTTCTAGATGTTAGTAAAATATAGACCTTCCTGCTCAAAGGGTCACGGTATTTGTGGGAAAACAATAAAATGAACAACCTATGTCTCAAATAGCTTTGTACTTCCCAAAGAGAACACACCTCGTAGGTACAATAAATATATGTATTATACATAAATGTATAAATAGTTAATGGCATTAAAAACTTGAGATAACTGTTTTTCTATTCTGAGGAAATGATGATTATATTTCACCAGGAGCTCAATACCACTCTGAGAATGAGGGCTTAACCCCCGACCTGACTCACTGCATCACTTTCTTATATGAAAATGGACAAGTCTGTACATACTCTCTACAAAAAGGCTTATCTGGCATGAATTTCAGATAGCAAGAAGAAAAATTCAAGAGGTCCAGAGAAGCATCCAGAAGCTCAGATGATTATCTGGCACTAATAGAACTTGCTTGACAGGAAAATAGAGCTGTAAATCTCACAAAATTAGATGATCTTTTAAGAATTTCAAAACTTCCTGCTATTAATTAGAAATCCTAGAAGAACCGCTTCTTTTAAAGCATACTGATAATATGCTTTACAGCTTAATATTCAGAAGCCTATTTTTTGGCTAAGTGAGCTTCAGGAAAGAAGGAAACTTGTGGTTCAGTTCCATCTACTCTGGGACCTCTGGTCAAAACATCTACTTCTGTGCTCAGCCATCTTATCATCTGCAAAATGGAGGCAACTCTAAGAAAACATAGTTACAGAGATGTTGCACAGTTTCCTGTGTCATTGTCTTCATTTGTTTCAGAAAACCAATAACATCTAAGCTACTACTGCAAAGAGTGCAATGTTACTTGGGGTCATCTAGTGCAGCTCTGTCAAAGTAAAGAAAAGGAAAGGGGCCTAGAATAACTATAATTTTCTCAAGAGGACACTACTATTTTATGGTAAATCTCAGTCAAGAACCCTGATTTCTTTGATGCCATTCCATTGTTCTTTCGTTGGGTTCTGAACAACCCAGAGAAAGAAAGAGAAATAAAACTCCTATGTGTTGTGTCACCGGTACAGGACGTGACAAGATTGGAATTGGAGAACTACATATTAACAGATATTTGGGAAATTCTTCAAACTAATTAAGATATATACCAGGTACATAAAAAAAACAGTATGTTTTCTCAAGATGATTCTGTGGAATGAACAGAATTGGTAACTGAAGGTGCCTGTGTGCTGCAGTTCCAAACAGGATGGGTGAATGCTTGTTTTCTGGCACCTTTAAGACTCCACCTCAATATACACATTAAAATAAAATTAACATTTCAACAGGGTCATATTTAATTCTGCATGTACTTGTAGGTCAGCAAAATATTCCATATATCATTTAAGTTGTCACACACTTTTTTTTCTTTTTTTTTTTTTGCGGTATGTGGGCCTCTCACTGTTGGGGCCTCTCCCGTTGCGGAGCACAGGCTCTGGACGCACAGGCGCAGTGGCCATACCTCACGGGCCTAGCCGCTCCGCGGCATGTGGGATCTTCCCGGACCGGGGCTCGAACCCATGTCCCCTGCATTGGCAGGCGGACTGTCAACCACTGGGCCACCAGGGAAGCACGTCACTCACTTTTCAACTTGAGTTTTAATTTCTAAATGTCTTTCCAAACACAAACAGAGGTGGGAAAATGGTATATGGGAAGCTGCAGAGATGAAATAAGCTTACTTCATTTGGCATAAAGATGAATACCCAAACAACTTCCTCATAGCTGAAAGTGTCCAAATCTACTATCTTCATTTTGTAGTCAAGGCTTCCGGAAAAATATGCTAATGGATTCCGAATTACCCAAATGCCCCATATCTGTTTCAGTAAGTATCATTATATATTATGGAAATTTTTCTCAGTGACAGAGAAAGACATCCTGGCAGAGGATCCCCCTGCCCATGACACAGAGGTGATATTCTCAAGCTACCTTGAAGGCGTTGGAGCCCACTTTATCCATTACTAATATTAATGGAGGACAAAACTTCATATTCTGTTTGCTCTGTATTTGTTAAATCACTTCTTCCCTTCATTAAAATGGGTGACACATAACTGAGTCTGTAGTGTGTGTATCATTGGAAACTGAACACATTTCTGTTGGTTTTATTAATGTCATAGGTTTCTAGGGAGGGTCTACTAAATAACTAAGTCTAGTTTCACAGTTACAAATAAATTACGATGTAACTTTGAATAAATTAAGCTCATCATAAAGGAAGGACACTGATAGTTGCTACTACCCCTTACTTGAGGGGCTCTTGTAAAGCACTAAATAAAGTAACAGAGGTTTACATGCATGCATATACTTTCAATGATATTTGTATACACTTAAAAAGAACTCTACAGAATGCATTATAAAAACCTTGATGCTGTGTGTCCCTAGTTCCCAGCTCTCTCATTAAAACTATTTATATGAACAAAATGTTATCTATTAGGATAGCTATCAGAGTACTCCAAATACTATTTCTTGCAGTACCCTGTCCCAACCATTTGCCTTCCTCTTCCCATTAGTCCTTAATTCAGAAACCCCAGAGATTTGTTCATTAATTTATGAACATATTTCTTCATTCAGCCAAGAAAATTGATTGATCCCTTACCAAATTTCAGGCACCCTTCTTCAGTATGTTTTATAGGCATGTTCAAGAAACACAGCAGTGATTAACACAGATGAATATAGCCTCTCTCGAGCTGAGGGGAGAGACAAAAGTAAAGAAGCAAATATAAAATCATAGGTATAAATACATAAATAAAAATTGAATAAATGGGTAGAATAACTAGTATATCAGGTAAGTGCTGGAGAAAAACAGCAAGCAAGGAAGGGAGATGGAGATTGTTACCTGGTAGGAGGAGGCTGCGATCTGAAACTAAGTGATCACTGAAGGCTTTCTGGGGAAGATAAAATTTAAGAGGGAACCTAAGGTTGTGAGAGGGAGCAAGGTGCATATCTGGGAAGTAAATAGTACAGGCAGAGGGAACAGTCAGATGGAAAGGCAATGAGGCAAGAGTGGGTTTGGAGTATCCAAGGAGCAGAAAGGATGTCAGTGTGTGGGAAACAGAGGGAGCAAAGCAGAGAGGAGAAGGAAACAGTCAGAAAGGAAACAGAGGGCCAGATTTCTAGGGCTGTGGAGGCACTTTGAGGACTTTGCTTTTCCTGTGAAGAAGCCATTGAAGAGACTTCAGTGATATGATCTGACTTATGTTTTAACAGGATCTCTCTGG
Organism: Stenella coeruleoalba; assembly: GCF_951394435.1. Classification (NCBI taxonomy): domain Eukaryota; kingdom Metazoa; phylum Chordata; class Mammalia; order Artiodactyla; family Delphinidae; genus Stenella; species Stenella coeruleoalba. The sequence goes on along the minus strand of NC_137164.1, from coordinate 34,240,537 downwards.
ATGCCATGTTCATTAGGGACTGCAGGAGAATAAGGATAAGCCCCAGAAGATTAACAGTTGATTCAAATAAGTGATTACTCAAACATCGTCCCCCTCCTCAGTGAGGACGCAGAGTAGGGATCGGCAAATACTGGCCACAAATCAAATCAGGCTCTCAGCCTGGAACTGTGTGACTGAGAGCTAATAATGGTTCTCACGTTCAGAAAGTTTGTTGAAGAAGAAAGAGGAGGAGAAGTTACAGAAACCGTATATGGCCCACAGAGCCTAAGATATCTAAAATCCAGAAAATGCTTTCCAACACCTGATGGAAGGCATCTGGCTGGTAGGAGGTCCTCAGCAAAATTTGGAAGAGGAATACATGAGTCAGTTAGTTCCTGAAAACATTGTAAAGTGATAGGTGTCAAGAAACATTTATGCCTTCACCCTTAACCCTCACAAATGATGTCATTTCCATTGAGCTACTGAAAAGTATAATCTGGCTTTCAAAACAATAAACCAGAAGGCATTTTCTCACATAAGCAAGGTCATAAACAACTGTCAGCTAAAGTTGAAATAGCAACAAATCAAATAATAACAAAAACATTTTTATAGATTTTTAAAACTTACAAAGTATTTTCATGTCCATTATCTAATTTAATCCTCAAATCAACGCCATGAGATAGTTATTATTTTCCCATTAGAAATGAGCACATATTAAATGCTTAGTGATTGCTGAAGAAAAGCTGAAATCTTGAGTGTTACCTCTATTAATGACAAGGTTGTGTTTTTTCCCATGGGAACACTGGATGCTAAAATCAACAGGGATTTTCTTCTCAAGATGGCAGACTAGGAAATATATTTACTTTCTGGTCCTCCTGAAACCATATTTAAATAAAACTGTAGAAATACGAAAAGCTATCAACCAATAAAAGCCAAGACATTTTGGAAGTCATCAACCACAGAAAGATTTCAACACATTTCGACAAGGCAAACAATGAAATGGAGGGGCCATGAATAAAATAATGAAGAAAAGATTACCCTAAGTAGGGTCTGCACAAAGCCAGTCAGCTTTTGCTGAGCTCTAGTTATAGAAAAGGGCAGAGGAAAGAAGAGGGGCTGAAAACAAGGAGACAAAATTCATTTTAGGAAAAAAGTTCATTTAATGAGATCCAGGGAACACTCAGCCTGCTGTGATACTCACTCATGTATTACAGTGGATTGTTGGTAAGCAAGACAAGAAAACAGGGAACAAACAAACAAAAATCAAGATACTGTTTCTTACTGAACTCTTCTCAAATGAGATCAAGAAATTATGGTTCAATGCCATAGCTGTAAATCATTTCTGCTCTTGGACAGGTTAGAAAGGGCTTATAATATTTACCCTTTTTTTTCAGACAGAATTTAGGTCTGAGCAATAGCTTTTGTGTCCTCCAACCTCAAAGTTTATTGGGGATGGAAGTCCAAATTTGCTTTGAGATACCATAAAAAGAATCTCATGAGCAGAGGGTCAAACTACTTTTGGAATATATGAATTATGCCCAGTGTTATTTTAAATATATAAATTTTAACTGATCTATATGATTCTGGGTTCTGAAACTTCTACATGTTACATGCCTGATATATAACACACAATGTCAGTCCCAGGAGAGAGAAAACACACCAATGAAGCAAGCCAAAGAAACAAGATTTGAACAAGGTCAAGTGATGTGTAGACCAAAACCAGGATTTTTCAATTCTTTCCTGTCATGATATAGCTTCCAGCTCCTGAATAGCAACACATGTTTCCCTTGTCCTAGACACACAAGAGTATGTCTCCTCTCTGGGGCCTAATAAGCTTTAGAGTTACACATGTGTGTGTAGTAAAGAGTGGACCCAGCAGGCATACTCACAATGACCAAATTCTGTTGATCGTACTTTATTTTAAACCAATACATCGCTCCATGCTGAAGTTGCAATAAATGATATACTTGCTTTCTAGACATGAATGAGATGCCTTACTGGATATACTCCACGAAGGCCAGAGAAACTGGCTTCTAATCCATACAGAATAATTCATTGATGAATTCCTTTCAGGACAGCCCATGATTTATCTAGAATATAAGCTTTACATACCTGGATCCTTCAAACTAGACCAAAGGGAAAAATCTAGGCTGCAAGCCTCAGTTAGAAATGTGGGATGGTGCTATGCTGACAACTGGTGGTCCCTGACCTATCTTCTGAGATTAAAACCCAGTGTGGTGGATGACCAATTCACGCGTTGAACAAATGAACACCTCCTGCAGGACAGTGTATGTGTTCATTACAGGTATGGCACTTAGGGCTAAGTATCATAAGGACATCAAGAAAAAAAGAAAAAGTATCACATGAAGCATATATGATAAGGAGGCACCACAGTCCAGAGCACGAGCTCTGGAATCACATAGGCTTGGTTCAAATCCCGGCTAAGCCACTACCATCTGTATATCCTGAAGGACAGGCCAAGGTTTAAATGTTGTTTTACCAAATTTCAAAAAAGAAGTGAAGAAAGAACCTATCTGCCAGGAAGGCACCTCGTGGGGTGCAGCATCCAGTCGGGTCAGGGCTCTGCATCTCCTGCTCAGAAACCTTCACTGCCTGGCTCATGGTGATGTTGGCAGCTCAGCAGCCAAGGAGAAGGTGCTCCTGTCTCCACGGCTCGCACACAAGCTGGAGAGGTCCACGGAGGAGGCGGGCCACAGCCTGGCAAGCTCTGGGTGCATCCTGCACTCACCTCTGAGTAGGCTCTGGCCTCTGGGACCCGTTGTGGGGAAGGGCTGGCCGATACATATCCAGGGCTGAGGGGCCTGCAGAGCCGGTGCCCAGGCAGGGTGAGCTCTGGAGGAGAAGGCTTCCACAGTCACCAACAGTCTCCGCATGGTGGCCCATCCGGTGCCAAACACCTGCCACCCACAGCGAGAAGTCCCAGCCGATAGAAAGTCCAGAAGGAGTCAGGCTCTTTGCCCTTGGGCCGGGTTTCTCCAGGGGCTGGGCTTGCGTGGGGCCCCCAGCCCATCCCTTGACCCGCCCGCCCTTGCTCTGTGACACGTACAATGGAATGTCAAGACCCAGGCTGAGCCGTCCAGTGTCCAGTTCATGCTAGACCTCGAGAAGAGTTAGAAGCTAGAGAGAAGCTCTCTCACTTTCACTCTCTTTTCTCCGATCAGGCAGGCAGCACATCTCACCCCGAAGCTATGGACACCACACATCCTTCCCAGGCTATCTTTTTCCATTCTGCCCATTTTCCCTTTCCATTCTGCTCCTCTTGTCCCCAGCCTCCCATTTACAGCTTCGGGTGTCATCGCTGCTTCAGCAGGCAGCACGTCTGACCCCGAACCTATGGACACCACACCTCCTTCCCAAGCTGTCATCTTCCATCCTGTTCCTGTTTTCCCCAGCCCCCCATTTACAGCTTAGGTCGGTATCGGTGCTTCAGCAGGCAGCAGCTCTGACAACAAAGCTATGGACATCACACCTCCTTCCCAGGCTGTCATTTTCCAGTCTGCCCTGTCTCCAGGTAGAACCACTATCCATTTCACACCACTGTTCCAAGTTCTGGGAACAAACCACCCAGTGGTAGCAATGCCTCAGGCCATGCCTTGACTCATTTACCTGCAACGTTGGCCAACAGATAGACCGACACTTCAAAGTTATGACAAAAAGTTGGGTAAGTTATACGCTTGGAATTTCATTTATTATTATTAACAAGCACAACTGTAGTGCTTAGACTATAACTAGTACTATTCTAAGGGCTTACCAAATATTAACTCACTTATTCCTCATAATGGCAACCCTATAGGTAGGGAATATTCACAATAGTCACTTTTTTGGGGGAAACTGAGGTCCAGAGACGTTGAATAGCTTGCCTAATGCCACACAGTAAGTAGGTGGCAAAAACCCAGGATTAAAACCAGACCATCTAGACTTTCATCACTTTGCTGTGTCACCTTATTATAAGTTGTGGTTAGGGAAGGGACTAAATTGACAAGACTCTGAACTAAAAGGAGAAGGGAGAAATGAGAAAATGAGTGATCCTAGAAACTAGAGAAGAGTTAGGCTCAGAAATTTCTGGTGATGAGACTCGGAAGAACAAGAACTTGGTTGGAATATTAACTTGCGGGTAGTATCTGAATCCACTGAGAAATGGTTTTGTTTTCTGTAAAATTTAGAAAGGCCAGTTGGATGAAGATTAATGAAGAAAAAAGTAGAAAGGAAAAGAAAAAGATGCCTTAAGTGAGACATAACCGCTTCCCTCTAAGTACTAGGGGTGGGGTCCTGTGGGAAAGGATGGAGCTCTGTCTACCAGGTTTGTCACCAGGATGAACAAGGAGAAACATGGCAACCATTGAACTGGTTTTGATGATCTCTCAAAACCAAGGCTTCAGTTTCCAAGAACGACCTATGGTAGCATAACTACTGTGTGTCACACATGCCACTAAGTGTGTTTCCAGTCACACATTTTAATTGGAGAAATAGTTCCTATGAGGTACGCATTAGTTCCCTATGGTTGCTGTAACAAATTACTACAAATGTGCTTGCTTCAAACAAAACACACTTATTTTCTTATGGTTCTGGAAGACAGACGTCCAAAACCAGTTTCCCTGGGCTGAAACCAGGAGTTGACAGGGCCATCCATCCTCCTTCTAGAGGCTCTAAGCGAGAATCTGTTTCCTTGCTAGCATTCCTTGACTTCTGGCCACATCAATCTAACCCCAACTTCATCATCACATTCTCTTTGGAGTAAAACTTCCCTCTGCCTCTCTCTTACAAGAACACCAGTGGTTATATTTGGGCCCGTCCAGGTAGTCCAGGAGAATCTCCCCATCTCAGAACTCTTACTTTCATCCCATTGGCAAAGTCCCTTCTGCCAGTTAAGGTGACATTCACAGGTTCTGGAGAGTAGAATGTGGATATTTGGGGGCAATGGTATTATTCAGTCTACTACAAGGTAGATACTATTATCTTTCTCAGATGTAGGAAATGACGTTTAGGGAAGTAGTTTGTCTCAGGTTTACAATTTCCAGAGTAGAGATTTAAATTCTGCCACTGAGACTTTAGGACACACCCTAAACAACTTTAATTTGTGTCCTTAACTACTGCATAATCCTTGGTTAAGAGTCACACTTAGGTATCAAGGCCCAATTGAATACAACACAAGTACTGTCTCCTCTTTCACTATGTTTGCCTGGTGTATTGAGGAATCTTGCCCAGAGCAGAAGAGTTCAGAAAATTGTTATGCAGGTTTATGAAGAGAAAGCATTGACCGTTTGACATGCATGGAGTAATGGAAGGCTTTTTAAAATAAAATAAAATAAAATAAAATAAAATATGCCACCAAACAGTCAAGTGTCACAACAGAGGTAACCCCATGGGAGTCATGAGGAGACTAAAATTATCTCCAATTGTGCAGGGGAGAAAAGTTTCACTAAAGGCAGGTGTAGTTCAGCCAAGCCCCACAGCACAGAAGTAGGAATTTGGATATGTATGAATGGGGAAAAAGACATTTTAGGTATGGGAAATAGTTTAATGCAGAATGGATGAGAAATATGCATTAGACCTATTCTAAAACAACTGGCTTATTAACTCAGTAAATCGATTTAGTCAGTCAAACTAGCTTTAGCTGATTACTTATCCAGGGGATAGCTGTTCAGAGTAATTTTTGTCATAGAACAGTAAATAAAATTGTTGAACTATAGCTTTAGGCTTGCTAAGTGAAATAGATTGCTCTAGATGATTTTCAAGTGACTTACTTGGTAGGATTCACGAAATTGGGGGTTAACCATTGCTTAAGAAAACAAAGAGAATTGATTCTAAATAGTACTTGAAGTAGTTACTGTGTAAACTATCTGTTCAGTAGCTCATGGTAAATGGATGTTTATAATCCCCATTGGACAACCAACTACTTTTTTGCAAATGGTAATGTGAATTGCTGTTGCATAATCTATAGCAATGACCACCTATCTAATTTGTTGTCCAAACCAGAAATCTTCTAACAATACTGGTGTCTTAATAAAAATAAGCACCAAGGTAACACACACTGGGTGTCTCCCATGTGCCTGTGCATGCATCTATATCTCACTGAACCCCCATAACAGCCCCCAAGAGAGGGACTCTGAGTGTCCCCATGCTGCTGGTGGAGAAACAGGCACAGGAAGGTTCAATAGTCTACCTACCTAAGATCACACAGAGGGTGGGAGAGCCCGTTTTTAAACCACCTGCCTCCAATTCCAGGTGCCAGGAGCCAGACTCAGCCTACAGCTCTCTTCTGCTCGCCTGGAGGTGAAACCATGTGCCATGATTAGTCACATTCTGTCTTCACTCATCAAGGTAGCTTGAACGCTTGCACGTCCTCCAAGTAGCAGGTAGCATAAGAAATAAGATGTTTGCCCCGGGATTGTCCAGGAACTTGGAATCAGCTGTGCCTAGTTAGACTGAGCTGGTTTAGAGTGGACAGGACCACCGATCTTCCACCTGGGCAAGTGCCTTTTGACCTCCTGCCGTCAGAGGGCTGAAAACTCCAGCCTGAGAATGTGCTGAGCCCTGTAGCCTAGTTACGCCAGCTCAGAACAATGATGAGCACACCTTTTTCCAATCACCTTTCCTCATGCTCCCCATGGCTCATACTGCCCTGCTTCTTTATCCTTTATCCCACAGATACCCCAAGCCCCTTGCCTTTGGGGAGGCGGATTTGAGACCTATTCTCACGTCACGTCCTCGCTTGGCTGCCCTGTGAATAAACCTCCTCTTTGCTGCAAACCTCAGCATTTCAGTGTTTTGGCTTGCTGCGCCTCAGACAAAATGGTTGGGAGCAAAGGTACAGGTCCCTTGCCTGTGAGGGAAGCTGGTTCCTAGTAGTCACGTTGTGGATGTTTTCTCCTCCCAGGGCGGTGGGGGGGGGGGGGCAGACGTCCTGCTCTTCCGGAAAGGGAAAAACGCAGGTGCTGGACCCTTGCCCTCAGCGTCACCGTCACCTAGGAGCTTGTTAGAAGCACAGAATCCAGGCCCCACCCAGAACTACTGAATACCAGCCTGCATTTAACAAGATCCACAAGAGAGGCATACCCACATTAACGTTGGAGAGGCACCAAGCTGGAGTCCACGTTGCTCATCCCTAGGGTCATCGTCTTCTCCGCAGCTAATGAAAATGAAGCAAAGATTCATCCTGAGCCTACACTGCCTCAGTCACCTGGATATCACATGAGCTCATTTAATCCTCCCCAGAACCTGCAAATGAGACTGAGGGACAGAGTGGTCAAGCACCCAAGGGTCCATAAAAGAACATGACCAAGGCTCATTGGAGCTCAGACCTCCAAAGAAGAAGGCCCCTGAGCACAGCATGGCACCACAGCAGCCCAAACCGTGGGCCTGGAGGGTAGGTCAGGCTCCCCACGCAGAGTTCACACCATTCGACAGATGCCCACAGCAGACCACAAGGCAATATGAGAAGTAAGTTCTGATTGTGGAATCTCTGAATTTTGAGATTTAAAGAAAAAAATCTGTTTTCAGGGGCTGGTTAAAACAGTTCTACCAAGGAGTAAAGAGAGGGCATCTCAAGGCCCCTTCTGGACTTAGAATTTAATGCCTATTTATTGAGAAACGCTCCGTGCATTTGCTCAGTCCTACGTCAAGATGAAGTTCTCTGTGCCCTATAAGCTTAGGTTCTAAAAAGGCCACAGAAATGGGTGAGACCTAAAAATTGCCAGAACAATGCAACGGCCTTAATCAGACTGTCTTTGCTTTGCCTTTCTTACAAGTCACTGACTTTAAACTGAATATGGTGTCATGTCTTTATTTTTCTTGAAGTTTTTTTTAATAAAAGATCATATAAAGATTTTCTTCCATGGTAAGACTTTTATATTGTATTTTTCTTAAAATGGAGTGTGGTACATTTACCCTCCATCAGATGATTGCTTATAACTCAGATTGCTTATAACTAACCTTGCTTTATTAAGAATACCGCTAGAGGTTTCTATGCACCTAGTAATAGAAATGCATTTTCAGGCCCATTCAAACCAATGAAAATCCAAGTTTTCAGAGCACAAGATAATGAAAATTCTCTCGATCCGCGTCTTTTACTACTTTTAATCTGTTAACAAACCCTAAGTGTCTCAGATGAAAGGTACTGTAGCGGGAATTGACATCGTTAACAGCATTCCATACAGGTAAGTCTTGATTGTTCCAATTTCTCAAAAATTTGGACACATTTACTGCCTCTATGACATCTCTAGGGTGTGTGAAAGAAAAAAAAAGAGGCCTGTACAATGTATTTCTCAAAATATACACAGAAATAGTTTGCACATACAAACAGGGAAACCTTATAAATAATGTATGGGGAGCAATGTAATGTCGGTAACGGAACTACTCATTATGAAAGACAACACTGTCACCAAGTGTCCCCTCACCAAAACTGACTGGGAATTTTTAGGGGCCGCCAAACCAGAGGTGGAGATTTATAGGAACCTGAGATGTTTGAAAAATGGTTTTAGACGACCTCCTCGAGGAAGGCACCAAGCGCCATCCCAAATTGCAAAAATGGCTCCAGGTTGACTCATTGTGTCCTCACTCTTTGCAATGTGACATTCCAACCTCTCCCATCAAGAGACAGAGTTGATTTTCCCCCCCTTGAAGTTAGGTGACTTGCCATGGCCAATAGAAGGCAGCAGAAACGATGGTGCGCCAGCTCAGAGCTAGGTCCCATGATGCTTCTACTCTCCCTCTCAGAGCCCTGCTACCCCCATGAGCACAAGCCCCAGTTACTAGCTGGGGCATAAGTGGCATGTGGCCCAGTCAGGCCCCCGGCCCGGCTACAGCCAGCCCCCAGCTGACCCCACAGGTGTAGCAGCAATTCCAGCCATGATAAGCAGGGTTGTGAAGAAGAATTAAGAGCATAAGAGTATGCTATAATTTATAAACCACTCTGTCAACCTACGACATTATTTTTCAAAAGCATTTTTGTTATTTTGAATGCCTGCGTGGACATATTGAAAACAGCACTCCAATGATTGCTGGAGAGCAAAGGATGCAACCTGAAATTGAGAGTAAAATATATTAGTTTATCCAGATTCACATATTTGTATAAACTACTAGAAAATCATCTGAAGAAAAACAGACACGAATGAAAAAAACAGTCCAGGGTCAGCTGGGGAGTGGCTGTGTTTGGGAAAGTGGTCACACCAGAGACTCTTCAACAGGAATGGCAATGTTTCACTTCACATGCTGGCTGGAGGACGGAGGAGTGTCTGTGATGTTAAAAGGTGAGCACGCTGCATGTAAAAGCCATTGCTGACCACATCTAGGGGATCTGATGTGCGGGAGCTGGCAGTGGGTGGAGGCATCCAGGAGGTGGTGGTAGAAGAGGAACATTGTACATGTAACGCCTAAGGCCCGACCAGAGGACGACCACTGTTCTAGAAACTGGGCACAAATCCAACTTCTACGGCCAACCTTAGAAGACAAACTGAGGCATATTTAAAATTTTAACACTTTATGTGAGCAAAAATAGATTCGATTCAGGCACCACAAAGCGGAAGAGGTGAGGAGCACTCCAGCCACAGGAGCTGCAGAGATGTTTCTTTTAAAAGGGCAGAAGCAAAGCAAGGAAATGACTGATTTGCTGTGGCTTTAACGCCTAGTTGGTGGTTTGTGACTGGTTGTCCTCAGCAGTTTTCGTCACTCTGAGGCGTTGACAGGCTTAGATTTTGGTTGGTTTACATAGGCAGCCGCATCACTAGAGCCACCACGGTCTAACGGCCGCCTCACAGGGTTAATTTACTGACACCAATTGTCTGAGTCCTTCCTCTCACTCAGTCACTTCACTTCCTATGCCTCAGTTTCTCCTCTGTAAAGTAGACATGCAGTAGTAAATTCTCTGTGGGGTTGTCAGTACAAAACAAAGTGATTATTAGTAACCACGATCATGTCCTGAATGCACGGAACACGTCACCGTTTGCCAACCACCGTGTCAAGTCAGCAGAAACTACAGAAATTAAGAGCTCTCCGCAGAAATTCACACACCCGTGCAATAGGTAACGGACCACAGGCAGACGTTCACTCAGCCTCTCCTGTGTCCCTCACGGAGTGCACGCTCTCTCCTGGGCAGCGCGAGCACAGACACTTAGCGGGAGTTTACTTTTAAAATGCGCTGAGGGGGGCTTCCCTGGTGGTGCAGTGGTTGAGAGTCCGCCTGCCGATGCAGGGGAGACGGGTTCGTGCTCCGGTCCGGGAAGATCCCACATGCCGCGGAGCGGCTGGACCGGTGAGCCATGGCCGCTGAGCCTGCACGTCCGGAGCCTGTGCTCCGCAACGGGAGAGGCCACAACAGTGAGAGGCCCGCGTACTGCAAAAAAACAAACAAACAACAACAACAACAAAAATCATAAAATGCGCTGATACAATCATGTCTCACTTTTGTTCGGATCAGTCAGCAAACGCGTTTTCGAAACCCCAAATTCTCCACACCTCCTACCTTTCGCGATGCCCTAGTCTCGAAGCGCCCGCCACTGTTCCTCACGCCGGATCCCCATGGGAGGACCCTTGGGCTGCGTGCAGACGCACGGGGCGTGCACTGACGTCCTCGAGCCCCGCCCCCACGGGCCCGCCCGGAAGTTGAAACCGCAGCGCCGCGTTTCGCGAGGCATTGAGGCCGGCGCTAACAGCCGGCGTAGCTGGGGCACGTGGCCCTGCGTCTTCCGCCTGTGACGCGGGTCCTGCCCACGCTTCGGCGCCGCAGCCGCCCGAGGGGCTGGGAGGCGAGCAGGGACCGCCAGGCGGCTGTGGGCATCGTGTCCGCAGCCAGCGTCCCCGAGGCCACGCTCTGGCCATGATCACTCGGTGAAGCTGCGCCGCGACAGCGTGCCGACTTCTGGCGCTGTGAGGACCTGTGTGCGCTGCAGGACTCGCTGCCTCTGCCCCCGTTCGCGCTTCCCTGCGGGAGGTCCTGCTGGACTTCTAGGCCGACCGCTTCCGTGGAGTGGACTGGACGCCGCTCTTGAGCACCCTCTGCCCGTGATCTGTATCCAGAGTTTCTTCCAGCCGCGGCTTGGCGAGACAGGCCCTCATGTGGGCGCTGAGAAGCGGGGTTTTAGATGGTGCAAGGTGGAGGCTGGGCAGTAGAACCGGTGCCCAGTGCCCGGGTGTGCGTGCACTAGACGGGGCGTGCGGCTTAGGACCCCTGCCAGCTCGGTGACCTCGGCCGAGTGCTTTAAGACTTCTAGGTCTCAGTGTTCTCATCTGTAGCATGGGCTTAACAGGACCCACTCTGTGGAGGTTACAAGGTCTCACTCTGTTAATGCTTGCAGACTCTACAATGTAGAACACTTAGCACAGTTTGGAGCGTCGTTAATGGTTGCACAGATGTTACCTGGTGTGTTGAATGATTTTGCCTGGTACAGACCAAAGCGGTTAGGAAATTGATCTATCCCAGCTTCATTTCCTTTCCGTTCAAACAGGGCTCAGGAAAAAAAAAATTTTTCAATAGTATCCTATAGTGGAAAGAGCACCGGTGTGAAGGCAGCTTAGGGTTTGAATTCCAGGGCTTATGCTCTCTGTGGCCTGGGCAGGTTTCTTTTTCACTACAATCCCCACACTTGTAAAATGACATTCAAAACCACTCTTTCTGTGGGTTCTTAGAATTAATTAAGCAGGTTATGTGTGTAAAGTATCCTGGCACTTGAATGAGTTGTCAGAACCAAGGGTGATGCTTCTGCCCTAGGTAAGCTCGCCTTCTACTGGGTGGCAAGTAAACACAAGCACAGTAGTCAGTGCTCTGGAAGAAGTGAGTTCTGGTGCTACAGAGCACAGAATCTCTTTTTTCTTTAATTAAATTTTTATTTTATATTGGAGTATAGTTGATTTACAATATTGTGTTAGTTTCAGGTGTACAGCAAAGTGATTCAGTTATACATATATCCATTCCTTTTCAGCTAAGTGGGCTAGCTCTGAGAGAGAGAGACTTAACTATGTTAACAAAGGTAAGCCTTCATTGTGTCCTGCCAACCTTTGATAGTTGCTTTTGGGGCAAACTCAACCAATAAAATTTTAAACTGTTCCTCCCCATTAACGAGATTGAATATTTGGCCACTTTGGTGTGCCTGTGTCTTGCGAGTTGTCCAGTTAGAGATTGAGGTTTAGAAAGTGAGTTTCAGTCTTGTTTAAGTCTGTTCCCATCGGACTGGTCTCATGATTTCCTACACACCATGTCTGTCTACCTTTTCCTGTCTACCTTTCCTTGGTGTTGTTCATGCGTGGATTGTCTCCTGTACCTGCTCAAACCTTGGTCCATTCTCATTTGTACCATGGAAGTTTGTCATGCTGGATACTGTCAGAATTAATCTTACTTAAGTTTGTGTTAAGCCACAAACAATGCGTTTTCTATATTTTCTGTTTTTTATGTGTGTTTATATTTTTATGGTTTCTCTTCAAGAAATAGTATGGGAAGGGAAATAGCAAGACTTAAAGAGCAAAAAAGTCATCATTCTCTTTAAATTGTTAGAACGTCTGTCTGCAGTCATAATTATAATGCACTGTGGGTGTGTTCAAATAGGAAATATATGTAACGTCCCGTAGGAGCAGTGAATTCAGTGGTGGTGAGGGTGTGTCATGGAAGTAATCACAAACCAGGTGACTCTTCATTGGAGTCCTGAAACGTTAGCGTGCGTGCCCTATGTCCAGTAGTGGTCTGGAGGGGTCAGGAAGCCTGCCTTTCAGTTTGAGGGAACAGAGGGTTTGAGGTTCTCTCTCTTCTATTGCTCTAGTATACTGCATAGCAGCTAATAAAATACTGGGTTTATAGTTGACATTTAAGTCACTGATTGATCATCAAGATTGGCATGTATCATTGGAACTGAAAATCGGAAGAGTCTTATGCTTTTTAGGTTTTTCTTCTTTTTCCTCTGTCTCAAAAGTATGTCATACTTTACTGAGTGGTTGGCAATAAAGTTTGCAGTATTCAGTGTATTCAGTTTTAGTACCTAAATAGAATTAAAGTGTTGCTGTAAACTGGAATAAGACTTTGTCACTGACAAGTTTTAGAACGCATCAGTTCATCAATTACGTGTTTGGGAAGGTTGTTGTTAATGATTTAAAAAATGTGGCTGTAAACCTCCAATTGACTCAAGAAAAGCAAATAAGTCAAGATTGACAAATGTATAGGCTCTTCATCTTATTGTGTGTGTGGTTTTTTTTTTTTTCCTTTTAGTTTTTTGTCAAGGTATAAAGAACTCTATCACTCTTAAGACAGTAAACTTCACGGGCTGTAATCTGACATGGCAGGGAGCAGATTACGTGGCCAAGATCTTAAAGGTGATTTTATATTTAAACTTTCATGAAAACATATGTGATTGAAGCACATTAATACGTTGACACAGATGGCAGTTAATTTTTGTCTTTTGATACCTGTGAGTGCATCTTTCATTTTGTTGAAAGAATATGACCAGTTTTCAGTTTGGGATTCTACCATTTAGTAAAGATAGTCCAGTTAATTCTAAAAATAAGAGATTTAATATATAATACATAATAATACTTTTATGTATTTTTAGTTACTGAAAACACTGATTGTGATGCTGTGCAGAAACTATGCCATTACAGTCTTCAAGATTTAAATGAATCAAGTGTCTGTTAGCTGCTGTAGTTTATAAACTAATAAAAATTACTACATCAGCAACTTGTAAATACAGTTTTTCAACTAATGCCTTAACAAGTTTACAGTGGCTCTAATTACTGTATTTAGGCCTAAAGTATTTAATAATTCGACATGAAGCCTTTTTAGTACTTTGCTGGTGCAGATCAGGGATAGGTAAACTATGGCTGGTGGGCCAGATCCAGCCTGTCGCCTGATTTTGTAAAGAAAGTTTTTTTGGAACATAGTCGCGCCCATTGTTTACGTGGTAGCTATGGCTACTTTCAGCCTACACCAGTGGGGTTGAGTAGTTGCAACAGAAACTATATAGCCCACAAAGCTGGAAATGTTTAAATTTAGATTTTAAAAATTGAAGAATTCTTTGATCCTCTACAGGGCAAGTCCACTGACCCCTGGGGGAGAAAACAGTCAAGAGCTTGGGTGCCGAAGCCAAATGGCCTAGGTTCAAATTCCCTTTCTCCCTTTTCATAACTAGTGATCATGGACAAATCACTTAACCTCTATGCTTCATTTAGGTTTAAATGAACTCATTTATATAAATAGTGCTTGGCACATACTAAGCACCGTGTAAGTGCTTGCTGTTATTTCTGCTTGGAGCTTTTATAAGCTATTGTTAATAGGAAAATGACACTAATGATTTTCCTTTTAGAGTGTCAAAGGCACTTTGAGTCTTTTTTCAAGAATGTAACAAGACTTTTCTCATTTAAAGTCAGTGTTCCCTGTTACCAGAGTTTATTTTATGAATATAAAGAATTGAATGTCTTTAAGACAAGACTTGTGGTTAAATGTCAAACCATTATTTTCCCAAGGCACATCAAACTGGCTCTGCATAGTCCAGGCCTCTGAAGTTTGTGTGCATACCCTAGGTAGCATGTGAGATCCATTTTGTGAATATAGTTTTTAAAATAATGCCTGGGAATTCCCTGACTGTCCAGCAGTTAACACTCTGCGATCCCAATGCAGGGGACGTCGGTTCGATCCCTGCTTAAGGAACTAGATCCCACATGCAATAAGTAAAAGATCCGGCAGGCCGCAGCTAAAGGCCCGGCACAGCCAAACAAACAAACAAACAAATAAATAAATATTTTTTCAAAATAAATAAAATAAAATAATGCCTTAGGAGTTAGGGCAAGAAAATATTAGAACCTATTTAGCTTTGTATCATGAAAAACTATCTGTGTAGTTTATAATGTACGTAAGTTAAATGTATAGAACTTTGTGTATATAATTTGTTAAAAAATAAGATGCATATTAAAAAGTTTTCTTATGGGTTGCCCAGTCAGGTGTTTGGAGACCAGTGGAGGACAGAATGATGACATTTAGAGCCTCAGCAATGATAGAATTTAGAACCAATTCCCTGACTTAGAAGATAAGGAAAATAATTCTTAGACTGTAATTGAGTTGTCCGACTTTACATAACTGTTCAAAAACAGGTCATCCAGTGGCTGGAATCTAATCACTGACCGACTAGAATGTGGGTCACTGGACTCGTAAAGCAGAACTGACTGTTTAATTTCTCAGCTTGATTCTCCTGGCACATATGCTTGATATGTGTGTGTGTAAATCTCTGACATAATAAGCCATACTCAGTAGGCACACCCTGTTTCCTTATTGAAGCATCTTAATTTTCTCCCATTAAATCTTTGAAGTATCAGACTACCAGAAGGCATGAAGAAACCTGGGCTGAGAGTCTTCGTTCCAGGAGACCTGATCTTGACTGTATGCCTGGTTGGAGGCGCATCACTCTGAACTGCAACAAGCTCATTGGTGACCTTGGTTCGTGCTTTTGCAGAATCTCTTAGTGAGGATTTATGGCTTGGAGGTAAATTCTAAAATTGAAAATATTGAATTTTTAATATAATATATGCTTAGCTTTTGGCGTGATACTGTTGTGATAGGATTTTTTTCAAAGCCTCATTTTTCTGATAGCTTTTATGTTGCTTTTAAACTTTCTCTAAGAGTTGCATGTATTCTTTACAGAAAATACACAGTAACAAGAGAACAGTTACCTATAAGCTTAATACCCAGACATAATCACTGTTCATTTTGGTGTATATATTTTCAGTCCTTTTTTTATATATAAATATATTTATACACTTAGGGATTACTAAAATAGAATTGTAGTATACTTGCTATTTCATATTCCTGCTTTTTTCACTTAATGAGGTATCATGTAATGTTCCATCATATTGATGTCCCATAGTTTAATCAATTCTTTGCAATTATATTTAGATAGTTTGCTTTTCCCTGTCACAAGCAACGTGAATACATTGTATATACACCTCTGTGTCCATTGGGCTTACTTGTGTAGAATAAGGTACTACAAGTGGAATGAGTAAGTGTGACATATTTTTAACACTTTTGATACACATTGCCAAATCACCACCCAGAAAGGCTATGCCAATTTGTGGTCCACCCCAAGAGTGGATGTGAAGCCTGCCTCTCACAAACACTGGCTGGTAGCACTTTTAAAAAACTGAAAGACTACAAAAATGAGTACCTCTCCCTTTTTTATGCAAGTGGGATTACTCCAAATTTTATACCTTTTTTCAGTTAATTTAGTATGACCATCTTAGCAAGTCAGTAAATTTGCATCTACTGCATCATTTTTTGTGACTGTTCAGTGTTCCATTATATGAATATGCCACAGTACACATAACTTATCCAATCTTGTATGAAAGGTATGTCCAGTTTTTCAGTTACAAACAGTACTCTGATATATATCCTTACCTATATCTCTGACTATTTCTTTTGGTTAAATTCTTAGAAAGAGAGTTGTTGCATCAAAAGGATATAGACATTTTGAAGACTTTTCTTACAGAATCTTGGCTTAATCTGATAGGAGAATAACCACATTTTGTTTTATTTTGTATTCATTTGATTTACTGGTGAGGTTTACTGGCTGTTTGTATTCATTTGGCTAGTTGGTTCATTACACCATGTGTCCATTCTTCTGTAGTGAGAGTTTGTAGGGGTTGTATCATATCCTGTCAGATCCATATGTCTGACTTGCTATTTCTGTATGTCATGGGGTGTTGAAAGACTCCAGTTATTTTAATGTGATGGTCCACTCAACACTTAAATAAATGACTCATGATAGTTTCCTTTCATGTAATAGTTTTTAATACCTGTGCTTTGGTGATGATCCCTTTTGTTTAAATGAGCAGGTTGTTCAGCCCCAGAACTACTAGAAGTCATGATCGTTTGTTCTGGTTTTTGTCTGACCTTTTACCGTGAGAGTTCGAGACCATCATACTTTCATGATAGGTTTTTAGTATGTATTCTCTATTCACACATTGTTTGAATTTGTTATTATTTGTATCCTAGCAAACGGTACTTTTGGGCTTCCCTGGTGGCACAGTGGTTGAGAGTCCGCCTGCCGATGCAGGGGACACGGGTTCGTGCCCCGGTCCGGGAAGATCCCACATACCGCGGAGCGGCTGTGCCCATGAGCCATGGCCGCTGAGCCTGCGTGTCCGGAGCCTGTTGCTCCACAATGGGAGAGGCCACAACAGTGAGAGGCCTGCGTACCGCAAAAAAAAAAAAAAAGCAACACAAAAACAACAACAAAAAAACCCTGTTACTTTTCTAATGTTGTACGTCCCTTATGTTTTTAGCAGATAATTTACTAATTAAAGTTAGTTATACTTGTAAATTGTTCTCATCTCTACTCAGAAAGAGGTGCACCTAGATACTAAGCCTGCTTCCACCAAGAGCATTATTTCTTTCTTGTGCAACCTCTGAATTCTTGCAAGGAGTACTTTATTTATTTGTCAGTTTCACAAGTAATTTTTTTAATACCTATTGTGTGCCAGATACGTGTTTAGGCACTAGGGATAAAGCAGTGAACCAGACACACAAAAGTCTTGCCCTCATGGAGCTTACATTCTAGTGAAGGAGTTCAGATAGAAATGAGTAAACAGATAAGTAATATAATTTTAGATAGTAGGAGGTGCAAAAATATGTTAATGTAAAGAGAGTGAGCGGGGGCAGGTAGGACTCCATTGGACAGGTTTGTTAGGGGACAGCTTCACTGGAGAAGTGGCATTTGAATGGAGACCTGAATGAAGAGAGGAGCAAGCCATGGAAAATCTGGGGTAAGCACATTCCAGGACAAGGAGCCCATGAGTATGCAGGCATATAGGTGGGTGGAGTATTTAAGGAAAAGCAAGGAGGCAATGAATATGCAGGCAGGTAGGTGGGTGGAGTATTTAAGGAAAAGCAAGGAGGCTAACATGGTCAGAGGACTGAGTGCAGAAGATGTGGTATGACATGAGGTCAAGGAGCTAGCCAGGGGTCTGATCTTGTAAAGTCTTGAAGGCCAGAGTAAAGATTTCGATTATTCTAAATGAATAGAGAGTTTTGAACTGGAAAACGGCATGATCCAAATAGTATCTGAATAAGGTGACCTGGTATAGAGGATGGACTTGGGAGGATAAAGAAGAGAAACAGGGAGACCAGTTAGGAGACTATCACAGTGGTCCAAAAAACAGATGTTTATGGCTTAGCTTAGGCTGGAAGTTTGGAGCAAGTGAAAAGTGGTTGAATTCAGGTTGTGTTTTGAGGGTGTAACTAACAAGGCTTGCCGATAGATTAGATGTGGGGTATGAAGGGAATAGTAACAAGGAGACAAGTCGTTGATGATTATGTGTGCAACTGGGTGGTATCACTTAGAAAAAGGGGGCTGATGGGAGGAGCAGCTTTTGAGGGAATATCAGGACTTTGGTTTGTTATCTTAAATGCCCTTTAGGTATCTAAGTGTCTGGACAGTGCTCAGACTGTACTTTCTATCCAAAGGTATCCAAAGCCACTTTAGATGCAAAATGTTTAAAGTTGACCTTTGCTGCTGCCAAAATAGTAGCCACTGGAGGCAGTCTGCAAGATGGCATCTTAGGTTTCTGAGGAAGAAATTAGAATACACAAAGGGGGAGATAAGTGTATAATTACATAATGTAGATTTCGTATTTACATTTATGGGAAAAGCAATAATTAGTTGGCTTTTGGTTTTAAATGGAAATAGCCACTCATTGGGAACTAATTACTCTAATCTCAATTTATTTTACTTTAGATCATTGTGTGATGAAAGCAGTTATCCAAAAAGTTCTCCAGATGGAAGGAGTGCCAAGTCAGAGGTATATCACACGTTTCAGTTCTCTCGGAAGAATTTCTCTTTAATGGCTTGTTTTTCTTTCTTTCTTAAAAGAAAATTACAAGGTACTTTCTGCCATATTAAAACTAAGTGTTTAGTCAAATGAAATGGCTTTTCTGTTTTTGAAAATGCTGTGTGATGCTTTAATTTAGGTTTCCAGAAATGCAGATTGAAAACCTTTTATTAACTTAAAGTATCTTAATTTCCAATGAAGATCAAACCCTCCTAAATTACCTGAAACTTAAATGGCATATTTATCATTTCTGTCTCAGTACCAGTGGATAACTTCTCCATCGTGAAGGAACCATCCAAAGCTGCTAGACAGAAAAAGAGAACTCTAATTTGGGGAAGTGATCGAAAAGGAAAAGCTACGATTAGAGTTGGTAACTCTTTCTGAACTTATACCCCTTATGTTTTCTGGTGTGCTAAAATTAAAGCAGCCAATATTAACCACATGCATATTAGGAAGCCAATGATTATTTTGAGACTTATGAGAATTTATAGAATATAGATATAATAAATGAATTTAAAGAGATGTTAATATTAACCAACATTATTGTTTGGATCTCATAAAAACTTCGTTATTTTGAAAATATTTCCTGGTTGATAATTACTTCTGACACTTTGCAATTGTAATTTGGGGTGCACTTTGATGATAATTTTAGTAGTGGTGCTTTTGAGGAATGATTTTTTTTAAATGCAGAATTACCTTTTGCGCTACAAGAAACAAAATTTCTTCTCAGTTCCAACCTTCCCATTGTTTCCTGCTTCTTTCTTAGAAATGCTTACCTAAATTTTTGAATCAGGTAATATCTTGTTTCTGTGAATGATTAAAAAAACTTGAAATATGTATGATACTTATAAAAGACTTCTACAGACAAGTTTATTTACCTAGATTGAACATTTTAGAAAACCATTTTCTAAATGTTTACTGTAATGTATATTTAATTTTCCAAATGGTAGTTAACCCAGGATTTTACAACTAAGCCTATTATTTTGTTACGAAATGTAATTGTAATAGAAAGCTTTTAAAAGCCTTTAACAATCAGTGGTGTAAGTTTCACATTCTCCTGAATATATAAATTTCCTAGAATTCACTTCTACTGATAACGTTTGTATTGTTTCTAAGAGACCTTAACTTTTTATTTTCTGGAACATATTATGGTTAGTCACAAATTGTCCTTTTTTGTTGGTGATAAGAATGAATAGCAGGAGCAGCATTTGTGAAACCAAATCTAATATGAAACTGACTCTTTCTTGTGAGTAACTTTGAATTTTGAAACAGCAGAACAATAAGGTTGAATATAAAGCAAAATAAATTTTTTTATGTTTATGATCTGCCAATTTCCCAGAAAGAGTTTTGTGGTGACTTTAGTTATATACCAGATACATTAAAATCACCAATGGACAACACATCTTTTATTCAGGTGCCCTCTGAAAGTTTTAAAAATTTGTTGACTTAATATCACTGAACGGTCCACTTTAAAATGGTTAAAATGATAAATTTTCTGTTTTGTGTAGTTTACCACAATTTTTTTTAAATGTGTTGTTTGAAGATTTGGGGGTTTTATAAAGGTATTGTATTAGCATAAGAATGAAAAATTTAAAAGACCACCTCTAATTCCATTATCCTATCAAGCAATATTTACATTTTTATTTTCTCTTCCTGCTGTCCATAAACATAATTCCACGTAGCTTCAATATAATTTGCCATTCTTCTCTTTTCATACTAAATTTAAATTCTATGATTCATAGTTATACTTTTTAACATTGTATTTACAAGGTTTTAATTGAGTTGGTCAATTTTTTAAATTGGTGAAAAACTGGAAATAACCTAAAATAAACTATTGTAAACATCTTCATAAATACAGCTTTTTTTTTTCTACTTAAAGATGTATTTTTGTTTTTGTTTTTGTTTCTTGTGGTACGGGGCCTCTCACTGTTGTGGCCTACTCCCGTTGCGGAGCACAGGCTCCAGACCCACAGGCTCAGCAGCCATGGCTCACGGGCCCAGCTGCTCCGTGGCATGTGGGATCTTCCCGGACCGGGGCACGAACCCGTGTCCCCTGCATCGGCAGGCGGACTCTCAACCGCCTCTCAACTCTCAATCCAGGTTTTTGATTCTCTATTAATCAACTTGCTTGGACAATAGCGTATTAAATAGAAGTTGTTAAGAGTGTTTATGAAGTCAAAAAAAAGCTTATGATTGTCTGCCAATTGTTATTTCAAGAGAGTGATATTTTAATAATGAAATAGTACATACAAATAAGTTAAGATTTGTGGTATCACACTAATTAGATATTATTATTAAAAATTTATATCACATGTAAAGTATTCTTAAAATAGCTAAGTTGACTTTTGCTATGATATTAGAAATGGAAATATATATAAATAAAGCATGTATATTAGGAATTCTGTAAAATTAGTACCGGCGGTATATAAAAGGGCATCATGGAATGAGAAGAAAACAGTTAAACTTTTTTTTTATTTAGCATGATTCAACGAAGTGGAAATGTAACTGAAATATACAAACTCATTGAGCTATTTGAAGAGTAATTTTATTTCTTGGGCTTTTTTTTTGTATTTGCCTCAGTTATTTGGAGACATAGAGGTAAGCCAAATCAGTATCTGGCTCTATACCTAGATCCAGGTGAGTATAGGGGTGAAATAATGGTGTGAATGGCGTCACATTTATATTGTAATTATGTATGCCTAAAAAAAAGATGGGAACTTTTATTAGAAATTTTTTTTATCACCTAACAAGAAAAGTGTAATTTAAAAAAATTTTAATACAAATGTATTTGCATTCGTTTCTGAAAGTAAAGGAAGGGTATACACATACAAACCACATGCATACAAACATTTTTTTTTGACGGTAATTAAGTTAAAAAACACAATATAATAGCACAAAATGAACTGAGCTCCTATATATTTTTAAGAGGCATGTAAATCTCACAGGATCGTGTGGTGATTATCAACAATCTACACTCTATGAAATATTTGTCCTATATTACCACATACACTCCATTTTACCCTGCATCCTAATGGTGCTAAAATATAGTAGAAAGCAACAGCATAGCACAGGGAGATCAGCTCGGTGCTTTGCGATGACCTAGAGGGGTGGGATAGGGAGGGTGGGAGGGAGGCTCAAGAGGGAGGGGATATGGGGACATGTGTATGCATATGGCTGATTCGCTTTGTTGTGTAACAGAAACTAACACAGAATTGTGAAGCGATTATACTCCAATAAAGATCTATTAAAATAAATAAATAAAATAACACAAAATATAGTAGCTTTGAAGGATAAATATAACCCTTTTAACCTATGATGTTTGTTTTCAGTAAGTTCAAATTAAATATTTAAATGTGAATTTTAATATGTGGCTTGTTCTAAATAAAATATTAACACGTAGGTCTAGTTTTTGCAACCAAATATTTCATATAAAGATTCCTTCTTTTCATGCTTTGTCAAACATAGGCTTGGCTGCAAAGCAACCTGTAAGTAATGGAATGAAACACTCTGCTGGTAAAGAATGTTATGGTCCTGAACCTCTACCACCTGGTGTGTCTGGTTTCTGGCCGTGGCATACTGCAGAACGTGGAAAAAGTATAGACATTTTGAAGACTTTTCTTACAGAATCTTGGCTTAATCTGATAGGAGAATAACCACATTTTGTTTTATTTTGTATTCATTTGATTTACTGGTGAGGTTTACTGGCTGTTTGTATTCATTTGGCTAGTTGGTTAATAACACCGTATGTCCATTCTTCTGTAGTGAGAGTTTGTAATGGTTGTATCATATCCTGTCAGATCCATATGTCTGACTTGCTATTTCTGTATGTCATGGGGTGTTGAAAGACTCCAGTTATTTTAATGTGATGGTCCACTCAACACTTAAATAAATGACTCATGATAGTTTCCTTTCATGTAATAGTTTTTAATACCTGTGCTTTTGTTTAAATGAGTAGGTTGTTCAGCCCCAGAACTACTAGAAGTCATGATCATTTGTTTTGGTTTATGTCTGACGTTTTACCGCGAGAGTTCTTGGCCATCATACTTTCATGATAGGTTTTTAGTATGTATTCTCTATTCACTCATTGTTTGAATTTGTTATTATTTGTATCCTAGCAAACGGTACGTTTGGGCTTCCCTGGTGGCGCAGTGGTTGAGAGTCCGCCTGCCGATGCAGGAGACACGGGTTCGTGCCCCGGTCCGGGAAGATCCCACATACCGCGGAGCGGCTGTGCCCATGAGCCATGGCCGCTGAGCCTGCGTGTCCGGAGCCTGTTGCTCCGCAACGGGAGAGGCCACAACAGTGAGAGGCCCGCGTACTGGGAAAACAAAATATTATTCTCACATTTCAGTTATTTTTGAGGGCATATGATCTAAATCTGTTTTATATAGACAGAGAGATGCTTGATAAAAATCCATGGAAATGTGTGCTAGAATCCAGAAATCCCTGAAGAATCTACTCAGCTAACATATAGCAATATTTTCTTATAGGAATATTTTGTTCAAGTTTATGCATTATAAGTACAGAAAAAAGGTAATAAACTGGACTTTTGAATGAAAAGATTAGCAGAAAAACAAATTTTAGTTAAATCATATCATAAGGAAATGGAATAATAATTCCAAAATATTTTTATAAAGGAGATTTATTAAAAATTAACGTAATGTACATATATGTATTGTATCCCTATTCTGATTTTTAAACTTTAAGTCCACAAATAACATAAGGTTTTGTTCTTTTAGGATATTAAAACACTGAGAAAAAATGAAAGTATCCTTTTGCAACAAACAGAAAATATTATGCCAAATCTCATATCTGAAGTTTTTATCTTTATAAATAAGTGTGTTTTGTTGCAATATCATTTGTGGAATAAGTAACTTTGTAAAGGTTAGTTTACATGCCAAATCTGATAAGACACCATAAGTAAGAATATAAAACATTTTGATAATATTCTGTGTAAGAACTATAGATATGAAAATATTCTATGATATTAATAATCATATTCATTATTTGGCCTTATGCTATTTGGTTTATTATTTGGCATTATGCTATTTGGACAACTGGCTTGAAGACTGGGGGGAAAATGAAAAATTTTTGTTCTATTTCTAATTGTAATCTTTACAGGATACTTGTTTTAAATAGACAATTTGTTATGTGTTTGCAATAATATTTATACCACTTGCAATCATTCAATTGAAATACTATTATTTTATTACTTTTTAAAAGAATATATTTAGCAAATATTCCCAGAGCATCAATTTTAATATTCTTATAGATGAACATAAAAAATGGAAAGGATTGTTTTCCATGACTATTTGGTGGTCCAAATATTTTTCTTTTGAGTACCTTTTATATTTCTTCTTCTTAAGAAGAATGACATTTTATTAAATATTGACAATAAAAAATATTTTATTTTTAAATAAAATCTTTCTTTTTCAATCATATGCTTTCTTTCAAACAATTAGTTTGCACCACTGAAAGGACATCTTCACACGTGTTTCTGGGGAATGTTGCATTTATCTCTTGGGTTACATTACTCTGTATGAAAAAGTTAAGGATTTGGAAATTTATTTTACTTCTCTATTATCCTTTACTAGAAAAGAACTTTTTGGTTCAAAGATGAAATTTTTCTGGAAATCCCATGGGAGTATTAAGTTACCTTGGACTAAACTGAATCATCAGTGATCATCTTAGCTGTCAATGACCTATAGATGACATATTTATCTAATTAAAAGATGTCTTATTTTGAAAGAAACGGTGCATTGTGCATAATTAAAAAATTGGAGTCATTGGCTTATTAATCTAATGAAGCTAGCCTATGTCATTTATATTACTATGTGGAGAAGTTGTTTTATTTGCAATTAACAATGCTGTATATGAAATGTTAATTCTTGATAAAGAACATAAAAATTAAGCACATCATACTTTTTCAGAGGAAATTTCAGTTCTTTGCTATACACCCCTGTCACTTATTTCTGTTACTAGAGTATGAAACACTTGTATACTGTTTTTCACTAACCAGTCCCTTAGACTTGCACACCAGCCATCCATTCATCCTATTCTATCCCTGTTACAGGGATAAACATGCATCCCCTCCTCAGCAGTGATGTTGGTTCAAGCTGTAGGCATGCGACATGATCCAAGTATGTCTGTGTCCTTTCCTAGGAATTTTCAAATTGTTTTGAGGTTGAAGTCGATTCCTTTTCCTCTTTGATCACAGAAATCTAAGAATATAAACCTAGGAAATAGCCAGCCATGAATCCAGCTGACTTGAGATCATAAAACCATCAGCGAAAAACAGATAAGAGAATAAAAAGTTTGGCTCCTTACCCTCCCAGAGAAACTGGCACAGGGGAACACTATCTTGATCGATATTTACATTTCAAAGTGATGGCTCCTGGGTCCTTGAAAAAGACATTCCTGGATTGTAAAACCAGCAAGAAACTTTTTGAAAGAATTTACATACACTTCAAGGCACAAAGAAAGACAAGTTTTCTCAAGTAAATAGTTTAAGAAATGGAAGAGGAGGGACCTCTGTGGTTAGGCCATTTGGAATCTGTAAGAGCTGCTATGAGAAAAGGTCAGGAACCTAACAGCAGCAAGAAGCCTGCCTGAGGTTTAGTCAAGCTGACAGAAATGTTAAGGTCTTCTTGGACTTTATCTCTTGCAGTTAGTTTAAAATCCATGGCATTGTTGATTTTAATATTCTGGCAAATTCTTTTGTGGGTAAATAGAAAAGACAGCAATCTTAATAAATCCTAAGCCAAAGTGACATCAAATATTTGTAAGATTTTGAATGCTAAAGAGACAAGATGAAATATCATTATCATATGCATAAAGTCTTCTATTTTATGCTTATTGTTTGGTGTCCATGGATATATCATCTGCCTTGAAGCCTGGAGCGTTTTTAACTTGTTTTGCTGTTAATAATTAACAGGAAGAAATATTTCATGTATTTTATTGCAATTGTATGATAAGATATTTAAAATAGAATGTGAGTGGCTGGGTAGTTCAAGTATTAGGGAAAAGTGCAAAGCAGCAAGGGCCACACAGCCAGTGTTACTTCCTTGGGCCTGTGGCCTCCAATTAAGAATCTATCATAAATTCCTTCACTTTAGACATTTTCATAAAATATCTGAGAGAGATGAGTCAGATGATACAAATAAGTTACCACTAGACAAAGCTATAAACTATTCAATATTTGATTTGTGTGTTTTTGCCTTTCATTGCATTTTGTCCCCTTTCCTCCTTACTGCCATTCTTCTTTCTTAAATGTGTGTGTGTGCATATGAATCAATTATGCAGCATATATGCCAAGCTTTTCATGTCAATGATTCTTAAGAGAACTCCCCAAAAATGTGTAAGAATCACTTGAGAAGTCTCCTCCCTAGTTATAGTTCTCTGTCCTTTCACTTTTCTAATATTCATTTCAGAGTGCTTAATTCCCATTTGAAAATTACTTGCATAATGGGAACTGTGAAATATTTCTCAAGTTTGTCAGAGTGGTGAAAAGAATTTTGGGGACCACTATGGTAATTTATTAATTAGTAATCAAGACACTACTTAAAATAGCTCTCTCTTTTTTCATTTCAGTATAACAATAGAATGTTTTCTTCAAGGATATAGAGAATATAATACTATATTATTCTGGCTTTTTTAATAAATAAGAGATTTTTAAAATTTAGAAATATGCACTTGCCTTAGAAGGTAGCTTAGAGTTAATAAATACAAGTGTAAAGGTGGAAAGTAAGCTTGAAATTAAGTATGGAAAGTGAATTAGTATAAGCAAAATCTTTCTACATAAGTCAACCATAAAGAACCCTATTAATTAGGTTCTACAGTTAGTTTATCTTCTGGCATTGAAGTTTCTTAAAATGGTTAGAGGTAAAATTAGTAAGCAAGTGATATGAAAAATCTGTATCATACATGTGAACACTCTACATTATACACTGCATTGTGAGATGCTCAAACCATTACAGGTCTTGCTGCAGTTGAATTTAACAAATAGAAAGCAGTTTTCTGTCTTCCTTCTCATGCCTACTCACTAGCATAAGCTCATTGAGTAATTTACATGTCAACTTGTCCACCCTATTTAAATATCTCTCTCCTCTACACTCTGTTTAGATCTTCCTCTCTCTCTCTCCCTCGCTCTCTAATACATATAATCATAGTCACCTAAATTAAACACACCTATGATAAATGTCACTGTTTTCTATCTAAGTTTCTTTTGTGTCATCATACACGAGAAATCTATATACTAATTTACTGAAGTAAATTTGAACATTTAATTGATATTTAGGTAAATTTATGAATAATGAAAAGTTACTCTTATTTGCTATAAAATGTGTAAAACTTACACATGATATCATGCTATTGATGCACTAGAGGCTTTACTAAATGTCAAATCGTTTATCATGTATAAAATAATTACCTTGATGAAAAACAAGCAGAAACAAAATATTTCCTGATAATTTGCTCAAGATTTATATTTAACAAGAAAAACTCTTAATATTAGTAATTTTCAGCCCAGTTTCCTCACATTGAAAGAGGAATTGATACAAATAATAATGGTGACACACAGATGTGGTGATATATTCCTCTAGAAAATCTCACTGACTTTCAAATAATTAAAATACAAATTTTCCTTGTCACTCATTTTTTGTTCGGCCCATATAAGAATTATGAGATGATGATGAGTAAGTCTAAATTAATTTCTATGAATGTGACTATATACTTTATTAATTCACTTATTAGAGAAGCAGATATCTATTGAAGTCCTCCCTATCTTAAGCAATATGACAGGTGCTAATGTAGAGTAATGAAAGACAAATAGTATGACATTAAATAATTTTTAAATTTATGATATTCAGTTGTCTCTAGGTATATCTAAATAAAGTCTCAATCAATTCACATTTTTTGAGAAATACAAAAAGAGAAAAGGCAATAGAACTACTTCTAAATTTTTAAGTTGATTAAGTACATCAGGTAAAATTAGTCCTGTGGTTTTTGAAAGCCTAAATATAGTCTTTGATTCTGACATTTATATTGCAATCAATACAATATATGCTCTCCTATGGTAATATCTACATTAAAATATTTGTAGAAGTATGAATAAAATCTCATAGATAAAATCTGTAATCTCTATTGTAAAGCTGAGTCACAAATGTGTTAAAGAGTTTGATAGAAACCTTCAAGATGGTGGAAGAGTAAGACGTGGAGATCACCTTCCTCACCACAAATACATCAGAAACACATGTGGAACAACTCCTACAGAACACCTACTGAACGCAGGCAAAAGACCTCAGATTTCCCAAAAGGCAAGAAACTCCCTACATACCTGGGTAGGGCAAAAGAAAACAGAAAAAGAATAGGGATGGGACCTGAGCGACTGGAAGGGAGCTGTGAAGGAGGAAACATTTCCACACACTAGGAAGCCATTTCACTGGTGTAGATGGGGGTGGGGATGGGGGAGGGGGAAGCTTCAGAACCACGGAGGAGAGCTCAGCAACAGGAGTGCAGAGGGCAAAGTGGAGAGATTCCTGCACAGAGGATTGGTGCCGACAACCAGCACCCACCAGCCCAAGAAGCTTATCTGCTCATCTGCCGGCCGGGACGGGTGGGGCTGGGAGCTGAGGCTCAGGCTTCGGAGGTCAGATCTCAGTGAGAGGACTGGGGTTGGCTGCATGAACACAGCCTGAAGGGGGCTGCTGCGCCACAGCTAGCCTGGAGGGAGTCTGGGAAAAAGTTTGGACCTGTCTAAGAGGCAAGAGACAATTGTTTTGGGGTGCAAGAGGAGAGGGGATTCAGAGCACTGCCTACACAAGCTCCAGAGGTGGGCGCCAGCCACGGCTATCAGCACAGACACCAGAGATGGGCAGGAAATCCTAAGATTTCTGCTTCAGCCACCAAGAAGCCTGTGTGCAAGCACAGGTCACTATCCACACCTCCCGTCCTGGGAGCCTGTGCAGCCCGCCTCTGCCAGGGTCCGGTGATAAAGGAACAATTTCCCCTGGAGAACAAACGGCACACCTCAGCCAGTTGCAAGGTCACGCTGGCCTCTGCCACCAAAGGCTTGCCCTGCATTCCATCCTCTCCCTTCCTCCGGTCTGAGTGAGCCAGAGCCCCCTAATCAGCTGCTGCCAGCCCCATCCTGACTGAGTGAGGGACAGACACCCTCATGAGACCTACACACAGAGGTGGGGCCAAAACCAAAGCTGAACCCCAGGAGCTGTGTGAACAAAGAAGAGAAAGAGAAATCTCTCCCAGCAGCTTCAGGAGCAGCAGGTTAAATCTCCACAACCAAGTTGATGTACCATGCATCTGTGGAATATCAGAACAGATTACGAATCAACCCAAAATTGAGGCAGTGGAATTTGGGAACAACGATATTATATTTTCTTCTTTCTTCTCTTTTTGTGAGTGTGCATGTGTATGCTCCTTTGTGTGTTTTTGTCTGTATAGCTTTGTGTTTACCATTTGTTCTGTGTTCTATCTCTCCGTTTTTTGTCATTTTCTGTTCTGTTATTATTTTTTTTGTATAGTTTTTAGCACTGGTTATAATTGGTGGATTTGTTTTTTGGTTTTGTTTCTTCTTTCTTTTTTTATTTTTAATAGTTTTATTTGTTATTTATTTTAAAAATTATTTAATTTTATTCTTCCTTTCTTTCTTTTTTCTCCCTTTTCTTCTGAGCTGTGTGGCTGACAGGGTCTCAGTGCTCCAGCCGGGTGTCAGGCCTTGCCTCTGAGGTGGGAGAGCTGAGTTCAGGACACTTGTCCACAAGACACCTCCCACTCCACGTAACATCAACCAGCAAAAAGCTCTTCCAGAAATCTCCATTTCAATGTTAAGACCCAGCTCCAATCAATGATGAGCAAGCTACAGTGCTAGGCACCCTAAGCCAAAAAATTAGCAAGACAGAAACACAACCCCACCATTAGTAGAAAGGCTGCCTAAATTCATAATAAGGTCACAGACACCCCAAAACACACCAGTGGACGCAGTCCTGCCCACCAGAAAGACAAGATCCAACCTCATCCAACTGAACACCGGCACTAGTCTCCTCCACCAGGAAGTCTACAGAATCCACTGAACTAACATTAGCCACTGGGGGCAGACACAAAAAACAATGGGAACTATGGACCTGCCACCTGTGGAAAAGAGACCCCCAAACACAGTAAATTAAGCAAAATAGGAAGACAGAGAAACCCACAGCAGATGAAGGAACAAGGAAAAAAACCACCAGACCAAACAAATGAAGAGGAAAGAGGCAGTCTACCTGAAAAAGAATTCAGAGTAATGATAGTAAAGATGATCTAAAATCTTGGAAATAGAAAGCAGAAAATACAAAAAATGTTTAAAAAACACCTAGAAGAACTAAAGAACAAACAAACAATGATGACCAACAAAATATATGAAATTAAAAATTCTCTAGGACGAATCAATAGCAGAATAACTGAGGCAGAAGAACAAATAAGTGACCTGGAAGACAAAATAGTGGAAATAACTAAAGAATTGAGGACAGTCTTAGAAACTTCTGGGCAACATTAAACACACCAACGTTTGAATTATAGGGGTCCCAGAAGAAGAAGAGAAAAAGAAAGGGATGGGGAAAATATTTGAAGAGATTATAGTTGAAAACTTCCTTAAAATGGGAAAGGAAATAGTTAATCAAGTCCAGGAAGCACAGAGAGCCCCACACAGGATAAATCCAAGGATAAACATGCCAAGAGACATATTAATCAAACAATCAAAAATTAAATACAAAGAACAAATACTAAAAGCAGCAAGGGAAAAACAACAAATAACACATAAGGGAATCCCCATAAGGTTAACAGCTGATCTTTCAGCAGAAACTCTGCAAGCGAGAGGGACTGGCAGGACAAATTTAAAGTGATGAAAGGGAAAAATCTACAACCAAGTTTACTCTACCCAGCAAGGATCTCATTCAGATTTGACAGAGAAATTAAAACCTTCACAGACAAGCAAAAGCTAAGAAAATTAATCACCACCAAACCAGCATTACAACAAATGCTAAAGCAACTTCTCTAGGCAGGAAATACAAGAGAAGGTAAAGACCTACAATAACAAACCCAAAACAATTAAGAAAATGGGAATAGGAACATACATATCGATAAGTACCTTAAAAGTAAATGGATTAAATGATCCAACCAAAAGACTGGCTGAATGGATGCACAAAGAAGACCCATGTGTATGCTGTCTAGAAGAGACCCACTTCAGACCTAAGGACACATACAGACTGAAAGTGAAGGGATGGAAAAGGATATTCCATACAAATGGAAATCAAAAGAAAACTGGAGTAGCAATTCTCATATCAGACAAAATAGATTTTAAAATAAAGACACTACATAATGATCAAAGGATCAATCCAAGAAGAAGATATAACAATTGTAAATATCTATGCACCCAACATAGGAGCACCACAGTACACAAGGCAAATGCAAACAGCCATAAAAGGGGAAATTGACAGTAACACAATAAGAGTAGGGGACATTGACACCAATTGACACAATACACCAATGGACAGATCTTCCAAAATGAAAATAAATAAGGAAACACAGCTTTAAATGATACATTAAACAAGATGGACTTAATTGATATTTATAGGACATTCCATCCAAATGAAACAGAATACACATGCTTCACAAGTGCTCATGGAACATTCTCCAGGATAGGTCATATCTTGGATCACAAATCAAGCCTTGATAAATTTAAGAAAATTGAAATCCTATCACGTATCTTTTCGGACCACAACTCTATGACACTAGATATCAATTATAGGAAAAAAAATCTGTAAAAAAATACCAACACATGGAGACTAAACAATACATTACTTAATAACGGAGGGATTACTGAAGAAATCAAAAAGGAAATCAAAAAATAATTAGAAACAAATGACAAAGAAAACACAATGACTGAAAACCTGTGGGATGCTGCAAAAGCAGTTCTTAGAGGGAAGATTATAGCAATACAATCCTACCTCAAGAAACAAGAAACATGGGGCTTCCCTGGTGGCGCAGTGGTTGAGAGTCTGCCTGCCAATGCAGGGGACATGGGTTCGTGCCCCAGTCTGGGAAGATCCCACATGCCGCGGAGCGGCTGGGCCCGTGAACCATGGCCACTGAGCCTGCACGTCCAGAGCCTGTGCTCCGCAACGGGAGAGGCCACAACAGTGAGAGGCCCACGTAACGCAAAAAAAAAAAAAAAAAAAAAAAAAAAAAAAGAAACAAGAAACATCTCAAAGAAAAAACCTAAACTTACACCTAAAGGAAGTAGAGAAAGACCAAAAAAAAAATCCCCCAAAATTAGCAGAAGGAAAGAAATCATAAAGTTCAGATCAGAAATAAATGAAAAAGAACACAAAATACCCCTAACAGCAAAAGCAATCTTGTGAAAGAAAAATGGAGGTGGAGTAATCTGGCTCCCTGTCTTCAGACTATACTACAAAGCTACAGTAATCTAGATAGTATGGTACTGGCATAAAAACAGAAATATTTATCAATGGAACAGGATAGAAAGCCCAGAGATAAACCCACGCACATATGGTCAACTTATTTTTGATAAAGGAGGCAAGAATATATAATGGAGAAAAGACAGCCTCTTCAATATGTGGTTCTGGGAAAACTGGACAGCTACCTGTAAAAGAATTAAATTAGAACATTCCCTAACACATACACAAGAATAATCTCAAAATGGACTAAGACCTAAATATAAGGCCAGACACCAAAAAACTCTTAGAGGAAAACATGACAGAACACTCTATGACATAAATCACAGCAAGATCCTTTTTGACCCACCTCCTAGAGAAATGGAAATAAAAACAAAAATAAACAAATGGCACCTAATGAAACTTAAAAGCTTTTTCACAGCAAAGGAAACCATAAACAAGGCAAAAAGACAACCCTCAGAATGGAAGAAAATATTTGCAAATGAAGCAACTGACAAAGGATTAATCTCCAAATTTTACAAGCAGCTCATGCAGCTCAATGTTAAAAAAACAAACAACCCAATCGAAAAATGGGCAGAAGACCTAAATAGACATTTCTCCAAAGAAATAATAAAGATTGCCAGCAAACACATGAAAGAATGCTCAACATCTCTAATCATTAGAGAAATGAAAATCAAAACTACAATGAGGTATCACTTCACACCAGTCAGAATGACCATCATCAAAAAATCTACAAACAATAAATACTGGAGAGGGTGTGGAGAAAAGGGAACCCTCTTGCACTGTTGGTCGGAAAGTGAATTGATACAGCCATTATGGAGAACAGTATGGAGGTTCCTTAAAAAACTACAAATAGAACTATGATACGAGCCAGCAATCCCAGTACTGGGCGTATACTCTGAGAAAAACATAATTCAAAAAGAGTCATGTACCACAATGTTCATTGCAGCACTCTTTACAATAGTCAAGACATGGAACCAACCTAAGTGTCCATTGACAGATGAATGGATAAAGAAGACATAGCACATATATACAATGGAATATTACTCAGCCATAAAAAGAAATGAAATTGAGATATTTGTAGTGATTTGGATGGACCTAGGGTCTGTCATACAGAGTGAAGTAAGTCAGAAAGAGAAAAACAAATACCGTATGCTAACACATATATATGGAATCTAAAAAAAAAAAAAAGAAGGTTATGAAGAACATAGGGGCTAGTCAGGAATAAAGACACAGATGTAGAGAATGGACTTGAGGACACGGGGAGGGGAGGGGTAAGCTGGGACAAAGTGAGAGAGTGCCGTGGACTTATTTATACTACCAAATGTAAAATGATGGCTAGTGGGAAGCAGCCGCATAGCATATGGAGATAAGCTCAGTGCTTTGTGACCACATAGAGAGGTGGGATATGGATGGTAGGAGGGAGACACAAGAGGGAGGAGATATGGGGATATATGTATATGTATAGCTGATTCACTTTGTTATAAAGCAGAAACTAACAGCATTGTAAAGCAATTATACTCCAATAAAGGTGTTTAAAAAAGAAGGTTGATAACTTGAAATGGATAACTAGATAAGCTTTCTGCTCTACCAAGTGAATATATTTATGTTCTTTTATATTCAAGGAAGTAAATGCATAAATAATATATTGAAACCTTACAAGCAGACTCTTGCCCTGAGGCTCTAATAAAATATATAAGACTTCTCTTTGGAAAAGAGAAAATTCTTCCATCTCAGTATACAACAGCAAGGACTCCCCTTTCCAGTGATACTTTTATAAATGTAGATAAAAGTGGTCTTCCTTAATTGTTACAAAAAATAATCATTCATATAAATTAAGCTACACAATGTTTTTTTTTCTTTTTTCTCTTTATGCAGAGGAAGAATGCAGTTAAAACAGACAAATATATTTTCAGTATGAGTGAAGCTTTACATCTCCCTTGCTAGTTGCATCACCCCCAATTATATATTTTGCCACAAATAGGTGAAGCGTGTACTTGCCAATTTCTTTAGTGATATCTCCTGGAGAGAGCAAGCACAATCATCCTCACTAATTGCCACTGAACTGTGACTTGGTCATACTGCTCCATTGCACATTTCTGTAATTTTACTCTTTGTTTGCAAAGGGCTAAGAAAGTTTTGTGAATTTTTGTTTGTTTGTTTTTCACTGTGCTACCATGAATGGAATAAAAAATAAATACTTTTTCTTCCCTCTTAACATTGAGAAATGGCAGTTTAACTGAATACATTTGATCTATACAGGTGACAGTGTAAAGATATGAATTCTGTATCCATTCACTTATAATACTTTTGTGAATTTCTAAGTCCTTTCAAAACTAGACAAAAAAAAGAAAAGAAAAGAAAGGAAAGGAAAGGAAAGGAAAGGGAAGGGAGGAAAGGGAAGGGAAGGGAAAGAAAGGGAAGGAAAGGATAGAAAATAAAAGAAAAGAGAAGATGGTGGTGTGGGAAGACACCGAGTTAGTGTCTCCCAACAACTAGGATGCCTGCCCGCTGCTGGTGGGAGACCTGGACACCCAAAGAGAAGGGAGGAACCCCCAAGTGAACTGATAGGACGTGGGGGGACTGAGGAGGGAAGAGAAGTGGAGGCCAGACAGGATAAGTGCCCCTGTGGTTGGGGAGATCAGGAGAGGCAGGCAGGAGGGGCTCTCCAGGAGGAGCAGGAGGGGAGGAGAGCATGTTTGCCCCACCCACTCAGGCATGGATAACCTGCTGAGCTCCCAGATGATGTCCTCCAACATCTGATACCAGGAATTGGGTGCACACCTGGGCCCCTTCTGTTCCATTGAGCCAGAGTCCCACCACCCACAGCCTCCAGGGCCTTTTCTAGCCCTGTGGTTTGTAAGCATAAGCCCCACACACAACCCAAACCTCACCCCTCCTTAGGCGCAGCCCAGCACAGCCAAGGTCTTTTCCCTCTTTTCTTTTTTTTTCCCTCCTCTTCTTTCTTACTATTTTGGTACTGTTGTACATTCCAGTTGTTGATTCTTCTATATTTATTTTTATATTCTTTCTAACATATCTGTTAATTTCCTAGTCTAATTTTATTTTTTGCTTTGCTATTGTTCTCTATCTTTTAAAATTTTTTTGGCCACCACATGCAGCTTGCGGGATCTTAGTTCACAAGCCAGGGGTCAGGCTGAAGCTCCTGTGGTGGGAGCTCCAAGTCCAAACCACTGGACTAACAGAGAACCTCAGACCCCACTGAATATTCATCAGAGTGAAATCTCACAGAGGTCCTCATCAGCACCAAGACCCATCTCTACCCAACAGCCTACAAACTCCAGTGTTGGAAGCCTCAGGCCAAACAACAAGTAAGACAGGAACACAATCCAACTCACTAAAAAAAAAAAAAAAAAAAAAAAATAAGATGGCAAAAAAAAGGTCATCAAATGAAGGAGCAAGGTAAAAACTTACAAGACCAAATAAATGAAGAGGAAATAGGCAATATACCTGAAAAAGAATTCAGAGTATTGATAGTAAAGATGATCCAGAATCTCAGAAATAAAATGGAGGCATGGATTTAAAAAATACAAGAAACGTTTAAAAAGATCTAGAAGAACTAAAGAAAAACAAAAGAGAGATGAACAACACAATAACTGAAATGAAAAATATACTAGAAGGAAAAAAATACAGAATAACTGAGGCAGAAGAAAGAATAAGTGAGCTGGAAGACAAAATGGTGGAAATAACTGCTGAGGAGCAGAATAAAGAAAAAGAATGAAAAGAATTGAAGACAATCTTAGAGACCTCTGGGACAACACTAAATCCCCCAACATTTGAATTGTAGGGGTCCCAGAAGAAGAGAAAGAGAAAGGGTCTGAGAAAATATTTGAAGAGATTATAGTCAAAAGCTTCCCTAACATGGGAAAAGAAATAGTTGCTCAAGTCCAGGGCACACAGAGAGTCCCATACAGTATAAATCCAAGGAAAAACACACCAAGACACATATTAATCAAATTAACAAAAAATAAATTCAAAGAAATAATATTAAAAGCAGCAAGGGCAAAACAAAAATGACATACTAAGGAATCCCCATAAGGATATCAGCTGATTTTTCAGCAGAAATTCTGCAGGCCAGAAAGGAGTGGCAGGACATAATTAAAGTGATGAAAGAGAAAAACCTGCAACCAAGATTACTCTACCCAGCAAGGATCTCATTGAGATTCAATGTAGAAATCAAAAGATTCTCAAACAAACAAAAATTAAGTGAACTCAGCACCACCAAACCAGCTTTACAACAAATGCTAAAGAAACTTCTCTAGGACGGAAACACAAGAAAATAAAAAGACCCACAAAAACAAACCCAAAACAATTATGAAAATGGTAATAGGAACATACATATCAATAATAAACTTGAATGTAAATGGATTAAATGCCCCAACCAAAAGACACAGACTGGCTGAATGTTTACAAAAACAAGACCCATATGTGTCCTGCCTACAAGAGACACACTCCTAGGGACACATACAGACTGAAAGTAAAGGGATGGAAAAAGATATTCCATGCAAATGGAAATCAAAAGAAAGCTGGAATAGCAATACTCATATCAGATAAGATAGACTTCAAAATAAAGACTGTTGCAAGATATAAGGAGGGACACTACATAATGATCAAAGGATCCATCCAAGAAGAAAATATAACAATTATAAATGTTTACACACCCAACATAGGTGTACCTCACTACATAAGGCAAATGCTAACAACCATGAAAGAAGAAATTGACAGGAACACAATAATAGCAGGTGACCTTAACACCACACTTACAGCAATGGACAGATCATCCAAACAGAACATAAATAAGGAAACACAAGCTTTAAATGACACAATAGACCAGATAGATTTAATTGATATTTATAGAACATTCTACCCCAAAGTGGCAGAATACAGTTTCTTCTCAAGTGCACACAGAATGTTCTCCAGGAGAGATCACATCTTGGGTCACAAATCAAAGCTTGGAAAATTTAAGAAAATTGAAATCATATCAAACACCTTTACTGACAACAATGCTATGAGATTGGAAATCAAATACAGGGAAAAAATTGTAAAAAACACAAATATATGGTGGCTAAACAATGCACTACTAAATAACCAAGAGGTCACTGAAGAAATCAAAGAAGAAATAAAAAAATACATAGAAACAAATGACAACAAAAACATGAAGACCCAAAACCTATGGGATGCAGCAAAAGCAGTTATAATATGGAAGTTTATAGCAATTCAATCTCACCTCAAGAAACAAGAAAAATCTCAAATAAACAAACTAACCCTACACTTAAAACAACTAGAGAAAGAAGAACAAGGAAAACCCAAATTTAGCAGAAGGAAAGAAATCATAAAGAGCAGATCAGAAATAAATGAAAAACAAATGAAGAAAACAATAGCAGAGATCAATAAAACTAAAAGCTGGTTCTTTGAGAAGAAAATCAAAATTAATAAACCCTTAGCCAGACTCATCAGGAAAAAAAGGGAGAGGACACAACTCAGTAAAATTAGAAATGAAAAAGGAGAAATCACAACTGACACTGCAGAAATACAAAGGATTATAAGAGACTACTACAAGCAACTATATGCCAATAAAATGGACAACCACGAAGAAATGGACAAATTCTTGGAAAGGTACAATTTTCCAAGACTGAATCAGGAAGAATTAGAAAATATAAACAGACCTATCACAAGTAATTAAATTAGACTGTAATTAAAAACCTTCCAAGAAACAATAGACCAGGACCAGATGGCTTCACAGGCAAATTCTATCAAACATTTAGAAAGACCTAACATCCATTCCTCTCAAACTCTTCCAAAAAATTGCAGAAGGAGAAATACTCCCAAATTCATTCTACGAAGCCACCATCACCCTGATACCAAAACCAGAAAAATATATCACAAAAAACAGAAAATTAGAGACCAATATCACTGATGAACATAGATGAAAAAATCTTGAGCAAATACTAGCAAACAGAATCCATCAGCACATTAAAGGATCATACACCATGATCAAGTGTGATTTATCACAGGGATGCAAGGATTCTTCAATATATGCAAATCAATCAATGTGATACACCACATTAACAAATTAAGGAATAAAAACCATATGCTCACCTCAGTAGATGCAGAAAAATCTTTTGACAAAATTCAACACCCGTTTATGATAAAAACTCTCCAGAAAATAGGCATAGAGAGAACCGACCTCCACCTACTAAAGGCCATATATGACAAACCCACAACAAACATAATACTCAATGGTGAAAAGCTGAAAGCATTTCCTCTAAGATCAGGAACAAGCAAGGATGTCCATTCTCACTGATCTTATTCAGCATAGTTTTGGAAGGTGCAGCCATGGTAAGCAGAGAAGAAAAATATATAAAAGGAATACAAATTGGAAAAGAAAAAGTAAAACTGTCACTGTTTTCAAATGACATGATACTATACATAGAAAATCCTAAAGATGCCACTAGAAGACTACTAGAAGTAATCAATGAATTTGGAAAGGTTGCAGGGTACAAAATAAATGCACAGAAATCTCTGGTATTCCTATACACCAAGAATTAAAAATCAGAAAGAGAAATTAAGGAAATACTCACATTTACCATTGCAACAAAAATAATAAAATACCTAGGAATAAACCTGCCTAAGGAGGCGAAAGACTTGTACTTAGAAAACTATAAAACACTGATGAAAGAAATCAAAGATGACATATAAAGATGAAGAAATATACTATGTTCTTGGATTGGAAGAATAAATTTTGTGAAAATGACTATACAACCCAAAGTAATCTACAGATTCAATGCAATGCCTATCAAACTACCAATGGCATTCTTCACGGAATTAGAACCAAAAATTTTACAATTTGTGTGGAAAAACAAAAGACCCCAAATAGTCAAAGCAATATGGAGAAAGAAAAACAGAGCTGGAGGAATTAGGCTTCCTGACTTCAAACTATACCACAAAGCTTCAGTAATCAAGACAGTATGGTACTGGCACAAAAACAGAAATATAGATCAATGGAACAGGATAGAATGCCCAGAGATAAACCCACACACGTATAGTCACCTAAGTTATGACAAAGGAGACAAGAACATACAATGGAGAAAAGACAGCCTCTTCAATAATGGTGCTCGGAAAACTGGACAGCTACATGTAAAAGAATGAAATTAGAACACTCCCTAACACCATACACAAAAATAAAGTTCACATGGATTAAAGACCTAAATGTCCATAAACAAGACCAAAAGACAACCCTCAGAATGGGAGAAAATATTTGCAAATGAAGCAACTGACAAAGGATTAATCTCCAAAATTTACAAGCAGCTCATGCAGCTCAACAACAAAAAAACAAACAACCCAATCCAAAAATGGGCAGAAGACCTAAATAGACATTTCTCCAAAGAAGATATACAGACTGCCAACAAACACATGAAAGAATGCTCAACATCATTAATCATTAGAGAAATGCAAATCAAAACTACAATGAGATATCATCTCACACCAGTCAGAATGGCCATCATCAATAAATCTAGAAACAATAAATGCTGGAGAGGGTGTGGAGAAAAGGGAACCCTCTTACACTGCTGGTGGGAATGTGAATTGGTTCAGCCACTATGGAGAACAGTATGGAGGTTCCTTAAAAAACTACAAATAGAACTACCATATGACCCAGCAATCCCACTACTGGGCATATACCCTGAGAAAACCAAAATTCAAAAAGAGTCATGTACCAAAATGTTCATCGCAGCTCTATTTACAATAGCCCGGAGATGGAAACAACCTAAGTGCCCATCATCGGATGAATGGATAAAGAAGATGTGGCACATATATACAATGGAATATTACTCAGCCATAAAAAGAAACGAAATTGAGCTATTTGTAATGAGGTGGATAGACCTAGAGTCTGTCATACACAGTGAAGTAAGTCAGAACGAAAAAGACAAATACAGTATGCTAACACATATATATGGAATTTAAGAAAAAAAAAAATGTCATGAAGAACCTAGGGGTAAGGCAGGAATAAAGACGCAGACCTCCTAGAGAACGGACTTGAGGTTATGGGGAGGGGGAAGGGTGAGCTGTGACGGGGCGAGAGAGAGTCATGGACATATACACACTAACAAACGTAGTAAGGTAGATAACTAGAGGGAAGCAGCCGCATGGCACGGGGATATTGGCTCGGTGCTCTGTGACAGCCTGGAGGGGTGGGATAGGGAGGGTGGGAGGGAGGGAGAC
The DNA here is from genome assembly GCF_951394435.1 of Stenella coeruleoalba. Lineage (NCBI taxonomy): Eukaryota > Metazoa > Chordata > Mammalia > Artiodactyla > Delphinidae > Stenella > Stenella coeruleoalba. The sequence continues at coordinate 34,200,041 of NC_137164.1, read as the reverse complement.
GCAAGAGGGAAGAGATATGGGAACATATGTATGTGTATAACTGATTCACTTTGTTATAAAGCAGAAACTAACACACCATTGTAAAGTAATTATACCCCAATAAAGATGTTAAAAAAAAAAAAAAAAAAAAAAAGACCTAAATGTAAGGCCAGACACTATAAAACTCTTAGAGGAAAACATAGAAAAGCACTCTTTGCCATAATCCACAGCAAGATCTTTTTTGACCCACCCCCTAGAGTAACAGAAATAAAAATTAAAAAGAAACAAATGGGACTTAATTAAACTAAAAAGCTTTTGCACAGCAAGGGTAACCATAAACAAGACAAAAAACAACCCTCAGAATGGGAGAAAACATTTGTAAATGAAACAACGGACAAAGGATTAATCTCCAAAATATACAAACAGCCCATGTACCTCAATATCATAAAAACAAACAATCCAATTAAAAAATGGGTGGAAAACCTAAATAGACATTTCACCAAGGAAAACATACAGATGGCCAAGAGGCACATGAAAAGAGGCTCAACATCACTAACTATTAGAGAAATGTAAATCAAAACTACAGTGTGGTATCACCTCACACCAGTCAGAATAGCCACTATCAAAAAATCTAGAAACAATCAGTGCTGGAAAGCGTGTGGTGAAAAGGGAACCCTTCTGCACTGTTGGTGGAAATGTAAATTGATACATTTCATTTCCATAACATACTGTTATGGAAAACAGTATGGAAGTTCCTTAAAAAACTAAAAACAGAACTACCATACAACCCAGCAATCACACTACTGGGCATATACCCTGAGATAACCATAATTCAAAAAGAGATATGTACCACAATGTTCATTGCAGCACTATTTACAATAGTCAAGACATGGAAGCAACCTAAATGTCCATTGACAGATGAATGGATAAAGAAGATGGCACATATATACAATGGAATATTACTCAGCCATAAAAAGAAACGAAATTGAGTTATTTGTAGTGAGGTGGATGGATCTAGAGTCTGTCATACAGAGTGAAGTCAGAAAGAGAAAAACAAATACTGTATGCTAATGCATAGAGATGAAATCTAAAAAAAAAAAAAAGAAATAAGCTACTGATTAACCTAGTTGCAGGGCAGGAATAAAGATATAGACATAGAGAATGGACTGGAGGATATGGGGTGTGAGAGGGGAGCTGGGATGAAGTGAGAGTAACATCGACATATATACACTACCAAATGTAAAATAATTAGCTAGTGGGAAGCAGCAGCATAGCACAGGGAGATCAGCTTGGTGCTTTGAGATGACCTATAGGGATGGGATAGGGAGTTTGTGAGGGAGGCTCAAGAGGGAGGGAATATGGGGACATATGTATACATATGGCTGATTCACTGTGGCGTACAACAGAAACTAACACAGTACTGTGAAGCAATTATACTCCAATAAAGATCTATTAAAAATATTAGCAAAGTTTATTGTATGTTATTTATACCTGAATAAAGCTAGAGAAAAACGGGCATGACAAAAATTAAAACAGAACTTGGATAAAACTGAAATAACTTCAAGAGGACTGATTTAAAAAGAAAAGGACAGCAAGAATTTTAAAAAAATATTAGAAAAGAAAAAAGAAAGAAAAGAAAAAAGAAAGTAAGTACGACTCATGGAGACTGTAGAACACAGTAAAGCTGTGGATTATTTCGATTATTGTGCTTCTAAAACCTATTTATTACATTTACCTTCATTTTGAGTGTTGACAAGGATGAATTAATTTTGATTTATAAACAAAAAAAGCAAAACGTGATGGAATCTGAACATGTCTAAAAGGTGACATTTACTCATAATTTACTTACCCAAACAAGCTTAAATTTCAAATTATGTTCATATCTATTTGCCATAACAATTCAAATATATTGGTATTTTAATCAAATGTGAATATTTTCTATTATTAGAATCCCTTTCTCATTAAAGTTTTGAGGTGTTATTAATATTATTATTATTCCTAATTAATCATTAGATTATGAGATTACCTCTAGAGTTGATAGTCAGCATCTTTTTCACTGTAAAGAAGGGTATTCTATATGTCTCCTCAATCTGTTTTAATTTAATGGATTGATTTACATACTGTCTATAATTCAATGAGTCTATCTCCTTCTGTCATCCTTTATAGTCCTAGAATTAGTTCACTGATTGGCACATAGAAAGAGATCAATGAGTGTATACTAAATTGAATATAAAGCACTGACTTTGGAATGTAGAACTGACTTTCAAGAAGCTGTGAACTTTAGTGGAAAATCATTGCATTCAAAATGCATTCATTATTCATAGTACTTTGATACTATTGCAATAAAAATTTTTAAATACGTTATATCCAATATATGTTTTTTGTGCAATATGTTCGTTTTATTAATTCCGCTTACTTTTCTCTTCAGTTCGTTTATCAGAGATACAACTTAAATTCTGGATAGAGAGGCTCAGCCTCTCACAATCAAACAGTTAGGCCCAGTAATGCCTTCTACATGTTCAGTGAGTTGCAAGGTCATTCATAAATTAGACACTTTCTATCATTTGCCTGGACAAGTTGATGTATTTTCTGTAAAGGTTACATTTAGAATGTTATGATAACATCTTAAATACATACTCTAGATTGAGATTTAACCTTCACTCTGTCTACCATTTCCCTGATAATATGAATGTACGGAGTATGTAAGCACATATTTATACATATTCTAACTCATAACTATAAACCATCATATTTGGATAACCCATAAGGAAGTCAATTTTTTAATATAAATAGAAAAGCCTCTATTTTCTAACCACACTAACTTTTCAGCTTCCTAAAGTTCCTACCGTAATTACTGTGGTCCTATATTTCTACCTGCCTCTCATGGTGACTTCTACCACCACCTCTTTGCCTCTCTGCCTCTGGTATCATTTACGATCATTTATTTTCAATCTGAAGTTAACCCTGCCTGCAAACTGGGCACTTCTAACAATGTCAATTTGTTTATGTTGCAGTTCTATTTAAATCCCTCCATGGTTCACTTTTCCATATAGAAAACTCTGAACATAATACAAAATGCTCACATTGTTCTAGTTGTGGTCTCTCTTTCCAGTTTTTTCCCCATTTTCCTATTCCTGAGTCACAAAATTCCCTGCCACATATCACATACCTTTATACATCTGTCATTCATAAACTTTCCTCCTTCTAAAGCCCACCTCTTCCTTATGATCTCTTCTGAATCGTCCTTTGAATCATCTAAAACGCCATCTTTCCATGAAGAACACATGTGTTACAGACTGAATGGATGATCCCTACTTTCACACAATTCATTTACAGACCTGTGCTATAGCATTTTCCATAGTAAAACGAACAACCGTGTGTTAATATGTCTGTCTTCTTCGGTGGATAATGTAGTGTGAACAATGAGAGGCTTGAAATTGAGCCATATTCATCCTATTATCTCTAGATTCCACCACACACTCTGGTGCATGGTAAGTTAGATGTTATAATGATTGATTTAGTTAAACATACAAGCTACATAACTATTAAGATTTAATTTAGATATATCATGAGCTAGGATAATAACTAAATAATAGTACAAAGACTATGAGCATCATATTAATCTAGATTTTTAAGATAGTATTTTTCACCTTTTTTCTTTGTAAGAAAATTACATTCTTCATAATTCTCCATCTATTTCTCATGCTGTTCTTTCTTATCGTATCACAAGTTTTATTTTTTCTCTTCTCCCTTTGCGTCCTTCCACTCCTGTTTCCTCTTCTTCTAATAATAACAATAAAAATATTCCCATAAATCTATTTCCTTGCATTTTTCTCTTCTAAAACTCTTTTCAGTTGTTATCAGCTCCTAGACTTTAAAACATCTAGATTTATCAACTCACAAAATGATTTATTAAGCTTTATGTTTCTCCTAATTCTAAGCTCCCATTGACTACAAAATAAATATTATACTGGTAACTCAGACTCAAAATACTGACACTTATATTCATTATATTCTCAAAAAATGTTATAGTGAAACTTAAGAACCAGGTAATGAAATCTTGTAATAAAATCCCGACTTTACCCTTATTACCTCTACAATTTGAGGAAAAGTGTCTATCTTTTATGTGCCTTGAAGTTCTTTCCTGTAAAATGAGCAGAATACAGTTATTTATTAGTCTTATATTAAAGATTCAATGAAGCCAAGTCTGTAAAAATCTTAGCTTAATATTAATACAAGAATAGATCTTAATAAATGACAGGTAATATTATTGAAAGTGCTGACTTGCTATTTTCTATTAATGGCATCTCCCTTCTTTTAGGCATTGATTTTTTTTTTAGCTTTTCATGGGCTCTTTTCTTTTCCTGCTGCATGTATTGAGTACTTGACAAGTCCTATTGATTCTGTGCTAGTAGTAAATTGTTCATGTATGCTTATTTTTCATTTTCCAAATTAATCATTCTATTTCAATCATCTGTTTTTTTCCTGAACTACTCATGATCTCTCACCCCTTTCCTGTCCTGCATACTACCCAGGTGAAAATTTTCGAACTTAACACTATCAGTGCTAATCTTTTTTTCTAAACTAGTCAATGGTTCCACATCTCCTACTGAGTCATTTCTAAACTCAGCTGCTCATTTTGAGCCCTTCAGTTTTTAGCCACAACCTGCATTTTCAGTCTTATATCCCACTAATTTTATATGTAGCCTATTCTACATATATAGACTATGCTAGAATAGTCTACAGATATATAATCTACTATATAATTAGTGATATATATATATATATATTCACAATACAGACTATAGTCCAGCCAAATTTATTCACAATACAGACTATAGTCCAGCCAAATTTGGTAGTTTAATACTACCAAACTTTACCTAAAATATTACCTTTCCCTAATAGATCTATATTATGTCACTTCACTTACATAAAATATACATTTGTCTCATACTCCCACAAACTTCTGCCTGTCACAATTCTCTTTACCTCATCAGTAAAATAAAGGGGTGGAAGTAGAGATCGCAAAAGCCCTTTTGTCTGTGAAATTCTATGGTTGTATTAAAAATCTATCCATATTTTTGTAGCCCATTTTAAATGCTACCAATGTTATCAAGCCTTTAATTTCCCCCCTAGGTATGTGAAGGTATTTTCACAAGTGTTTAAGAACCCAAGCTTTTGACTTAGACCCACTGAATTTCAACACAGCTCTGCCTCATGCCAGTTTTGTGACTTTGGCCAAGCTACTGTGACTCTCATTCTTGCCCTCAGTGATCTTATCAAGAAAAGGAAATAATAATAAAATTGACTCCACAGAACTGCTGTGACTTGTTAACAAGATCTTGCAATTTAAGCCAAGTGATGTACTACAAAATCTGAGTCTTTATGAAGTTCTTGCCCTCTTAACATGTATAGCAATTTTTGTCATCTTAAGGTATCAGAACTTACATTAAAAATAATAATACACGTGTTTTCCCCGTGACATGATAAGTTATTTAAGAATATAATCCGGTCTATGTATTGTGAAAGAGCACACACCAATAGTAAATATCAAATAAATATTTAATGAATTAATCAGTATATATTTAGGGAATGTTTCTGATTAGATGAAACATTAAAATGCTGACCAATGGAACCTGAGACATAACTAGGCAATTGTCCTGACTCATATTTAAGTTCAACCACCAATATTGGACTTAGTATCATAGACACTCTGTGTTATAGATTCTTTATTTGTTTATCTGAATAATATCTTCCTCTCAGGTTACTAAAGGCAGAAAGAAATAATTTGTGTAACTTTTAATAATTTTATAAAATATAGTTTATTTTTATAATATTAATTGTGACCTAATAAGAAAACAATAAATACAATTTACTTCTATAATATGTTTAATTCATTATCTGCATCTCACAACATTATAACCAATTACAACTATAACAAAACAGTCAGAAGTCAGCAAATTTTGTTTTTAAACTTTGTGTTTTATTTCTTTACTATTTATTATCTCTTACCCATGTGACACAAACTTCTTATACAGAGGCTTTGGGCACCATGTGGCTGCCCAGTGCTTCATCCTCCAGGCTTGCTCTAGTTCAGATGTGATGCATTACCTCCATTTTATTACCTATTTATAGAGCATCACGCCACATTCTAGTCCCTCCAACACTGTATCGACACCATTTCCTCACACTTTAGTCTTACTAACGAAATTGGTATTAAGTACTTCCTAGGTGCCATACATTAAAGTAACTGCTTTAATCGGAATATCTTAGAACATTTTTCACAACATTTCAATGAGGTAAGCTTTATTATTGTTGTTATTATTATCCATAAAATAGGGATAAGAAAACAAATGAAGAAAAGCAGGGCACTTGGTCAGTGTAACACAGGAAGCCAGCACCTGGGCAATCTAAAAGTTGAGCCCCAAACATCCTACTCTTTACCACTTTGTTGGAGGAGGTCATCAAGAGGACATGACCAAAAGGTGACCTGCGAGAGGGACCCTGGCAATCAGAGGCTCCTTATTTTCTCCCCTGTCTTTGGAATGGGCATTCTGCCCACTCCACCCACACTAGGAGCCACTTCAATAATGCAGTCATGAGAGTAATGTATTGTTGAGACCATCTGGACTGAATACGTGACTGAACACTTTTCAAGGTCTATCTATACATTTTTAGGATATGGAGAGGAAGAGGAGTGTGGGCTGTGGCGATCTACTTGTCTTGTAGTCTCCCAAGACAAGCCCCTTACGTAAGTCCCTTGTTTATTAAACCTGCCACATGCCAATCTGGTGTGGTCCTTTTTCATTACCCTTGCCCTCCAGGGACCAGTTTCGAATTTCATCCCAGGTACTACTCAAGTTTCAAACCAACACACTCCCCTGTAAGGAGTGGAGGTGTTTAAGGGAACCTACAGGATAGCTGTCTCTAGTCAGAGAAGGGAAAGGAAAAGAAGCAAAGAGGAATACATATGAGCTAGGAATTTCCCTTTAATATCTTAGAATTCTCCAGAAAAAAAGAACACGATTTAGCAAATAAATAAGAGCCTCATGAATACAATTGTAAAAAGGAAAAAAAAAAAAAAACTATTAAGAAGTTTAAAAGTTGTAAAATGTAAAAGTAAATATCTTCCTAGTAGCACTTAAGAAATTGAAATCTCACCCTGTCTTTTTAACTCAGATTCCTGTCACCATGATCTTTGGAAGAATTTTAACAGGCAGAGCTCCTTCTGCTAAGAGATCAGACAACGGAAAGATCACGGAAACACTGCAGTAGATAGGATGATCTTGATCTGATTACAGAGCTTGACCTCTTTGCCCTTGTTGCCTGAGATATTCTCATTTAGAATTCAAGATCCCTTTCCTGGAAACACTTTTAAGTTATAAAAGTCTTAATTATTAAAATTAGAAAACAATTCTCTAATGAGATAGAAAAGTTTAAGGGTAAAAATCGGAGAGATAACAGATCAGTCTGGGGCTTCCCTGGTGGCGCAGTGGTTAGAGTTCGCCTGCCAATGCAGGGAACACGGGTTCGTGCCCCGGTCCGCGAAGATCCCACATGCCGCGGAGCGGCTGGGCCCGTGAGCCGTGGCCGCTGAGCCTGCGCGTCTGGAGCCTGTGCTCCACAACAGGAGAGGCCACAACAGTGAGAGGCCCGCGTACCGCAAAAAAAAAAAAAAAAAAATCAGTCTGATATTAGACTGGCAGAAAAATCAGGAAAAATTTTCTCTGCTGTACAGTCTTTTTCCTCAGCTCCAATGGCACTTGCATTTCCCTTTTAACCGAGCCACTTCAAAGAGGCTCTCTGCTCATGACAGACACAGGGAAACCACAAACCACATTCATCCAGCTTCTGTCTGATCACTACCAAACCTCTCCTCCAGGGAGTTAATGATTCCAAAGAATGGCTATTTCAAACAGCTGCTTGGGTAAAATTACAAACAAAACAGCATTTATTTATTTTACAAGTAGTTGGATAAAAATGATACTGAAACTTTGCTCAGGAAACTTGCTTTAAAAATGACTGTTTTGAGACAGATAAACATACCAAAAATAAGACAGACATATGCTGCTGCAAACTTAGAGAAGCCAGAAACTTATTTTCCAGGTGTGAGCATTTTGTGCTTCCATGTGCCTGTAGCTCTGCAGTGAATGAGATCATTATTGGGGGCAGAACAAGGAAGGTGTGGGCCTTGTATCTTCTTTGTTGGGAAATTTTCTGACATTGAAGCCCTGCCATGCAGAAAAATGATGGACTTTCTATTCTGTTTGATTCTCGTGTGTGCAGATTTTGCTGTGCCCACACTACATATTTTTTGCTTAGGAAGTCTCTATACCAATCATGTAAAGTCTGTTTTGTGAGCTGAATAAACGGTTCCATTACTTTCCAACTTGATAGGTTTTCTTCACTTCAAATTTTCGATGAAGTGGTCTTTAAACCCAAAATCCCCCCCAGACCTTTTGTTCTGATCTCTCCATTACTCGCCATCTTTTAACTTCCTACCTTCTTCAATTCCTGGAGTGTTTCTAATTTTCTCAGTCCTTAATCCTCCACTAGAGAGATACTCTTGCTTTGCAGAAATCCAAATTATGTCATTCATATTGAATCTTTCCCTGGAGAGGATAAAATAGATTTACAGAAAACATGAAGAATGCTATGTAGGGGACTTCGTCCCTCCGACTCCTACTCTAGAGCACTGCAGTCATTAGCTTCTGGGAGCATGCCTTCCCCATTGTCCTGGGTAGTCCTTCTAACAGGAAGGACTGTTAGAAAGACTGTCATCAGCACTGATTATGCTGTCATCAGCATTGTGCAGAGAGCAAGAACTAAAATGTTTTTCTATTCAAACAGAATAAGATTCTACAGATATTTTAAAGATTGGCCTTTTTCTTATAGTCACAGGAAGGAAGTCATAGACAAGAATTTATCTATGAAAGCAGATGATGAAACAAAATCCTTTGATTATAGCACACGATTCTACTAGAACCCTATTCTACTTTCTGTCCCCTATTTTCAATCAGTACAATTTACCAGAAGACTACTTCATACAATAGATATCACACATTCTTAATTCAGCAAAGTTTGGATCCTTTCTAAGTGCTAGGTGCTAGGGATTGAATGATGTATCTTGTGTTAGGTAAAGATGCAAAACACATAGGTTTTGATTACCCTCTCATGGGAACCATTTCTTTATAGTTACCAAAAATCTATTAGAGTAGACCTTCAGGAGTGGCTCTTATGCCCCATATTTTAACTATACATATGTGGATATATATTTTTTCCTTTAAAAATTTCCTACCAGTTACTCATCTTTTTTCTGTATTTCTCTTAGGGATCTGATAAACTAATCTGACCCAGTATTAATAAACTACAGTGCCAATGTTTGCTTTAATGTGTTATTTTTTAATTTTTTTTAAAAATAAAGTAACCTAAAGAAGTAACATGATGAAATGGCAGAATAGAGAAAGCATTTTTAACTCTTTTGCTCTTTTGTCATAAGACTCTATTTTAAGACACTATTTATACAAAATTAGAAATGGAATGGCATAACTCACAATGAGGAACTGATTTCTCTCCATACAAGTATTTGTGACTGAAACAATTGTCCCTCTAAGAGTCTCCAAACCTAAACTTGTTAAATGCTAATATTGGAATTTTAGTGCTTTCCAAAAGTGTTCACACATTTTACAAAAGAAAAAAAAATCAAAGTGAAATTGATTCTTTAATCATGGATTACTAAACTATATAAATTGGGATTAAATGGTTTCAGATCAGTTTAAATCTAATATGATTTAGATCCATTATGAGCTTAAAAAAATATTGGGCAGGAAAACAAAACAAAACAAAAAATATCAGCTTCCAGATATGTCCTTGACTAGCTTTTAAGGAAAGGGCTCAAGAATAGAGTATTTCAATTTTTTTTTAAATGAAATTTCTACATCTGGTAAAACCTACAAACAAATCTCTTAAATAGAACCAAGTCTGTCAAAAAGGAATATGGTTTTCTATATTAGAGCTTTAACTTTTCTTGGAGGTTACCTAAAGAGTTATATAGCATGAAAATTTGGCACTAGGAAATGAAACTTGAAAAACATGATTCTGACAGGGTGCCCTCATTTCACGGAGGCTAAAAGCAACAATTTTATTCAAAAGCTCAGCTTAGTGGTGAGCAACCTAGGACTTTGAAGACTAAATAGAAGGCTCATTCTAGGTAGACTTCTTTTCTTTTCTGCAGGATTCAAATGGACTACTTGAAATATCTACAAGTCGTTCATTTAAACAGCAGTGCCTCATCACAAGAGCTAATTGCTCATTATTTTTGCAGTCCAGTGTAAAAGAAATACATGAAAGAATTCTCAGAGGGCTCATGTTTCAATTTTGAAACCTGGGGTGAAAGGACTTAGACTCTGATCCATTGTGAGAGCTGACTAGCAAATAGAGCTTGTTGCAAACTCCCACTGTGCCCCATGTTCTAAAAGAATGCAAGCCTACTGTGTCAGCAGTTGTATCACACACACATGAATGAACTTTCAGAATGACCGTCTTATTATGTGTATCTAAAAATGAGACAAACCCATGTGCCTGGGGCTTTGGTCTTCAGAAACGAGGATGCATCAAGGCCTGTGGTTTGATTAAGCATTTTACTTTATTTTAGAAGGGATGGTACTTGTGAGATCAAACTAAGACAGGTCCCTGCTTGTTCTCTATGAATCTGACATGCCTTCATATAGAGAGGATACTAGTGGGCTGCTGAGCTATTAATGAAATTCAATTTCAAACCATGCCTTATGGCCAACCATGTTGGTAGGATACAAGAACAACAAACACACCACTTTTAACAGCACTTTCAGGTTGAATTAAATAAAATGATAGAAAAAGCCCATGTATAGCAAATAAAAAAGCATTAAATAATGGAATTGGGATCAGGTGGCAATGTAATTCATTGTCAACATCTTATAACATCAGAATATATGTCTCTATCATGTTTGGGCATTATGCAATTGATGAAATGATGAAAAAATGGATTGAAATGCAGTGCATTTGATGATTTTTTTAAATTCTTAGAATTATGTGATAAAATGAGCAAACTTACAATTTTAGATACCATTTTGTCTCAGTAGAACTTCACTAAAAACTGATCTAAAATTTTACATCTCTGATACGCTTTTTTCTTTTTATTAATAATCAGAAGCTTTTCTCTTTTCTGTTAAATGTGATAAGCCTTAAGCATGTGTACCATTATTTTACATATAATAATATAATAATATTTAGATACTTTATACTTTATATAATATTTAGATACTTTATTTAAATTATAACACAGCAACCCTCTTGTATTTCTTTATTTGGTAGGATTTATTACCCACCTTTATCCTTCCACTATTGCTATAAATTTACAAATTGTTTATACATATATTCTTATACTTGTCAAATTAATATTTCCAAATGTTTATCCACTTTTGGTTTCTTTTTGCATCTATATTTTTATTTGTATATTATAAATAAAAGCACCTTTTTTCTAAAGTAGTATGACTGATTAAAGGGTTCCTTAATTTAAAATCATTTTCTTAATGTGGGACAATTCCTCTTCAATCCCAGTTTATCTTTAATATTTGCATATATTTTGTGTTTAAAACTTCCTTTTCTATTTCTGTGATTTCGTTAGAACCCAAGGATAGAATCAGAAATTTTGTTTCAAAAGAGTCTTTGGAAATTATTTATCCAAATCCCTCATTCCACAGAGTGGATAATTGTTGTTCAGAGTTATTCAAGGACAGGCAGTAGAGGTCAACAACATATTCCTAATAGATAAATACTGGGAAACAAATCTCCTTAGTTCTAATCCATTGCTATTTCTATAATCTAATCCCCAATATTGACAATGAGCAAATAATTTTTTAAGATAAATTAAATTGTTTATTCTTAATTCTTAATTCAGTGCTCTAGCTTTTCAAACTGCTCTCTGCTTCGTAGAGGAACACTCCTTAAAAACAGATGACATAGAGTTAAGATACAAAAGAAGTCAGAATTAATACATACATATCCAAGTGATCTTTCATGATTCTTCCTCCTTTCTTAACCCAAATTAATTGATTGGCTGATTGATCTAACCCAGCAGTTTGTATTCCTGATGCTTATCTGAATCAATTCCTGTTTCTAATTACTATTTGGCCTGCTTCCTTTCCCTAATTGCACTATGTGAGGACTACTCTCAGTGACCTTTTTTGTGAGCTCATTGACAGCTTTGTTCAGCCTCAGGGAGGTTAAGGTAGTCACTCAAGGTCAAAAACCTATTTAATGGGGAGTCTGGTTTTGAAACCACATCTGACTGAAAGCAATTCCACTCTGAGTTTAGAAGGCTCAGAAGACACAACCATGCTGAGAAAAGGTGAATTAACTCTGTGAGTTCCAGGACCAAAGCCTGGATTTAGAAATAAAGCAATGAATGAACAAATATTTGACTCATCTTTTTTACAAATAGGTTTAGGTTAGAGAAAGAGAACATTGGATTTAGAGTCAAACAGGCAGGAGTTATAATCTTACCCTTGCTAATTTGTGATGCTTGGTAAGTGTTAAACTCTCACAGCTTCCTATTTTCCCATTCTGATATATACAGGGATTCTTTGTATAAATTGTGTTCTCCATGAAAGTTACATAAATGGCTTTTTAAATTAAGGAAGAATGTATCTCCATAACTTAGCAAATTCAGTGCACTTAACAAGATGGTAATCAACACACACAAACGTAAACTAAAATAATCTTCCTTCAGGAGTTCTCTATTCTAGTTTAAACATACATATTATACTGTTTCTACTTAACAAGGTTTGAAACTTAAGAATCACCTTAAGTTCTTAGTTTTTCTTGCTATGACATTTAGGCAGGGAACATATTTTGTTAATCACACCTCCATGATCTCTCTCATAACCATCTGCCCTTGCTTTCCATTCTCATTGCCTCTTTCTTAATACATGACAGTGATTCTTATAATCATTTAGAAAACTATACTGAATTCTCACTTTTTTGAAGGTTCTATATCACTTTGCTAAATATCTGTGGTATATCAATACATACTAAAGGTTTTTAAAGTCACTTCCTTAATAAGATGTGTGCTACAAATTTAAATTTCTTTATCTCAGTGAGGTAAAGCTCTGATACCAGCAACTTCCTAATTAACATTTTAAAGCTACCTTCCTTTCAGTTGGAGCACTTGGATTGTTGTTTAATCATGCCCAATACAATATCTGAAGTTTTTATGAATTCTACTTCACCTTCAAGTTGTATTACTATATATTTATTGCTTCTGACAATGATGAACAGGACAAGAACAAACCTGTAGAAGATTACTAAACCTTTTCATTCCACGTTTAGAGTGTAGATGCTGTCCTGGAGTGTCTTATGAGAGGCTTTGCTTTATTACAATCTTAATTGATATATATCTATGTTTTCATGGTTTCATAATCTAGAAAAGATCTTATGCATACTTAAAAGGGGTGCATACTCAAAATTATGCTTAGCATAATTTTCCTCAGTAAAATTGTATTAGTCATTGATCTTTCTTTAAAAATGTAACCAAATCATATTTTCTAAATGATTCTAGAGTTTTACTAGTTATTTATATCAATGCCCTTGGTCCAAGATTTCTATATCAACAGCTCACACTATATCAGAAGGATGTTTGCTTACCTGTGTTTTTCTAACTTTTCTTGGGTTCCTAAATTTTGGTGATGATACTTCTTTGAAATAAGAGTTCTATTTTGCCATTTAAAAGTTGTTTTTTTTTGCTGTACGCGGGCCTCTCACTGCTGTGGCCTCTCCCGCCGTGGAGCACAGGGTCCGGACGCACAGGCTCATCGGCCATGGCTCACGGGCCCAGCCGCTCCGCGGCACGTGGGATCCTCCCGGACCGGGGCACGAACCCGCGCCCCCTGCATCGGCAGGCGGACTCCCAACCACTGCGCCACCAGGGAAGCCCCTTTTTTGTTGTTTTTAGATTCTGCCTTTAGATAATATTTGTCAGAAATTAGAAACCTGATTTCATTTGGATAAGTCTTCACTGACAAGACTGTTATGCATTTTAAATATTTATGCTCTATGGCTTATAACTTATTGATCATTCTCTTCAAAACAGATATTTTTATATAGTTAAAATCATTGAATTTTCCTTAAAACTTTTGTAAAACTCAAGTTGTATTTGGCTTAACCTTCATATACATTAGTCATGTACATTTCTTTGCTAAGATATCTTCCTCTCTCTCACTAGCCTTGTAATCTGATTAATAACAGTCTTTGCTGCAGCCGTGTGTGGTTTTGTTTGTTTGTTTGTTTTTACGTATTTCTGTTTTTGTTCCTTATTTGATTCATTTCTGATTATGATGCTATGCATTTTCTTAGCAGTTTCTTATTAACTCTGAGCTAATTCTTTTCCTTTTATTTTTTTTTCCTTTTCCTCAGAAAACCCTAGAAATATTGATTCCCTTTGAATTTCTACTACATTCTAGAAAAATAACACACTACTTCTTTTGTTTTTCTTTTAAGGTAGGTATTTATCAAAGTTATTTGTAAACATGATTTTGACAAATATACATTTTAGTTTACTCACTCCTTTCTTTACTCTTTCCTATCCCACCCTAAAGATGGGCAGTTTAATCTGATTTGTCAGATTCTAGATCAAAGATAATGTCATTTTCATTATTTGAGTACCTATAAAATAATTTAATCCAAGATATCTTATCTCTCTCACACACAGTCTTCAGAAGTGGGAAATGGATTCATGCTCTTTTTGGAGAGAGTGTCAAACATCCCTTTCTCCTGTGATCCAGGACACTTTTTTCTCATGCTTTTCCTATTTATTTTGAGTGAGAACTGAGGAGAAAAGAAAGTTAAGGAAGGCTTGAGCCTAAGCCCAGTATTCTATCTGATTTGCCCCCTTTTCCTGTACTAAGATTTAAGTATAAGCATAAATTATCAAGTGTTACGTTGTTTTCACTTGTAATTGCTCCTTTTATTTTTTGTCTTTCCAGGAAGATCTCTGATGAATTGGGGTCTGTGGCCTATACTTCTGTTATTCTTCATTATTTTCTCATAATGCTATTTAATTATTATAAGTAATAAGTGTTTTGTTTTACCAGTGCAATGAACAGTATAATTCTGAATACATATTTTTAACTAAAAAAAAAAGTTCAATTTTATGTTTTATTTTTCATTTGTTGTAGAAAATTTTGATTATATAGTGATTTATGTGATAATAAAATATATTCAATGGATATCTGTAAGCCTCAGAAATATGTATCTTGAATTGTAACTTCTCAAAAGAAAATGTGTTGACTAATGTATTTATTATGCATATGGCATGAGACTCTACTTCTTTTGTTGGTGCTCATAAGTACTTATAGTTTTTTTTTTTATTGTTTTTATCAGAACTTTGAAGCAATGTTAAAATGTCCTAAATTTAGCCTTCCTAATGAATCCAGGTTGTTCCTTGGATATTTACAATTCCAGTACTAGAATTTACAACACATGCATTAGTCCCAATAGTTTCTGTTTTATCTTTCTGTGCATCCTTTTGGTACAAGAACACCAGTACCAAAATATAATCTTCAGTGTTCCACTTCAGCCACATCCCTTTTTCCTTTTTGCAGAAAAATATTAGCTTTCACATAAGCTTTTTTTTTGTCTTGTTCTTCCTCACAGTGTGACAGTTTGCTTTGTCAGTGAATAAATCTTCATTTAGAAATACACTACACTATGTTTCAACTTTTAGCAGTGCTTTAAATTTAGATACACTTTATAATAACACTATAGATGAGTCTATTCTTTAAATGAAGAGTGGAATACAAAACACGTATGCGTAAAACATGCATCTGCCTTGAGGATCCCTGTTGTCTTCTTTTTCAAGTGTTCATATCTGTGTTCATGGGAAAATCTAGAGCTGTATGCCTTGTCTTGACTCACAGAACACAGATAATATCAAGTTCAAAATATATTTTACCCATAACATTGTTCATTAGTCATGATGATTAAATAGGGAGACATCTCAATAATTACTAAACATCACACAATTATACATGAGAATGCAGCCAGTTTAGTTGTTGGTTTTTTCTTGCTGTCTGAGGTAGTGGTCTTGTATGAGGCAGAGAAAATAATTTTTTAGCTTAACCCTGCCCTCACACTTTCAGCACACAAATGTGAGCTTTCAGTCTGCCTTCTTGGTTTTTATTTGAAAGTAGTCTAGGCTTTGGGGCAATGTGTGTTTGCTCCAACTGATTTCTTCTCAGGATCCAGGCTTAAGAAGCAACACTGTGTTTTTCTTGTGGTACAGAGCAAACATGCAAAAAGGTTGGTTGAAGTTTTTGATGCTTCTTATGGTATTAGCCTCAACACTTAACACCGCCAATTTCTCTTCTTTTTCTTAGACCCCATTGGTCAAAGAAGGCCAAACCCCATGTGAAGGGATCAGGGATAAATACTCACCTGACTAATGGGAACTAAAGCAATGTCACATGACAAAGGCATTGGATGTTTGTTTGGTTTTCAGAGAGGGAATACAAAGTGTGGGGCATTAATTTAATCTATAATAGATGATAGAGTAGAAAGTGTTGTCATGATTTTTTAACATGAAATAAATATCACCTAAATACTTATTTTTTAACATGAAATAAATATCACCTAAATATCACCTAAATAAATATCACCTAAATACTTGCTCCTTAAGTATGCTCTCTTTTCTTTTCTCTTGTAGGATTCTCCCTTAGCAGTGACCATTCTTTTACAATAAGAGAGAAGTTGAAGAGGTGAAGTTATTAAATGAAAGTTATCATATCTCCTACTTCATTACAATATATCTGGATCTTGAATATCTCAATATGGGTTGACATAGCCAAACCTTACATCACATGAGGCATGCTTAAGTAAAACATGCATAGGGCAGAACATGACACAATGCCCTTCTTGGCTTCAGGGTACCTTGACTAAAGGACATTTGCAGACACAAATATATTTAATTTTCCTTCAGTTTTGTATTCCAACATAATTTATAATCAGTGAGAGTTCATCATAGAAAAATTCTGGGTGGATTAAAATTAGAATTTTCTTTGGTTACATGAAAAAGGACAATTGTCAAAGGGTATATTTTCAGACACATCTATATTAAGAAAGAACACAATTGACATTGAAACTATTGAAATTGATTCTCTTAAAATCATTAAAGTCTGCGTAGTGTTTGGAAGTTTTTTTGAACATTTAAGGGTCTATAGCCCTTATTTAACTTTGAAAACCAATTAAATAGAGTATTTTGAGAAATTACTTAGAAATTGATAAATTATGACTCTCACAGACAGATGTTTAAAAGTAGTTAACAGGGCTTCCCTGATGGCACAGTGGTTGAGAGTCTGCCTAATGATGCAGGGGATGCGGGTTCGTGCCCTGGTCCGGGAAGATCCCACATGCCGTGGAGTGGCTGGGCCCGTGAGCCATGGCCGCTGAGCCTGTGTGTCCGGAGCCTGTGTTCTGCAACAGGAGAGGCCACAACAGTGAGAGGCCTGCGTACCGCAAAAAAAAAAAAAGTTAACAAATGTCAGCATTCATTTGTTATTTAAAGAGAATATAGGAAAGAGAAATAAAATGTTCTTAACTTAATAAATGACATACATTAAAAATAAATAGTAAACATGGCATTGAGAAATACTGACATTAAAGGATGAATATAGTTCTTTCCACCATGTCTACTCAACCTTGTATTGGAGGCACTTGGCAAATGCAATAAAATCAGAAACAATATGTAAATAACAATAATCATTAAAAGAAATACAAACTTCGTTGCTTTTAATTGACTTGGTTAACTACATAGAAAATCCAGCAACTCATTTATACAAAACACTTGAATTAATAGGATAACTAACCTAGTTGGTTAACTAAAAATTATTACATAAAAATAATTATCACTCTTTGGAGACAAAGATCCCATTCATAATTGACAAAAAAATCAAAATATAGAGAGGAATAAACCTAGCCAAAGACATAAAAAGTGTCTTAGGAGATAGGTACACAAATAATAGAAAGACAAAAAGGCAACCTGATTGTTCATGGACTGACTCAATGAAGTAATACATTTAATCCTCCCTTAATTTAATCTACAAAGGTAGTAGGAAAGAGATGGCAGAGATAATTTATAAATGCTAGCAGAGATATTCTATGCATTTACAAAAATTAAGACAGTGTAGTACTGATGAGAGTAAAGACATCAATAAATGTAACAGAAAACTATTGTTAAAATTAGACCAATCATATACAGAAATGATATAAGGCAGTAGTAGTATTATAAATCATTGAAGTAAGGTGATATGTAATCAATTACAGTACATTAAAATGTTTTTAGCACAATAATCAATGTCATAAGGAAATATTAAGAAAGAACACACAATTGAATATAATGCTAAAACACATAAAATTAATAAATATTAATATCCAGAATACCTACAAATCAAATTAAACTCGTTTAGCTGTCCAATTTTCGCAGCATAACTTATTGAGGGGCAATCTTTTCTCTATTGTGTGTTCTTGCCTCCTTCATCATAAATTAGGTGACCATATTTGCATGGGCTTATCTATGGACTTTCTATCCTGTACCATTGATCTATATTTGTGTTTTTGTGCCAATACTATACTGTCTTGATTACTGCAGATTTGTAGTATAGTTTGAAGTCAGGTAGCCTGATTCCTCTAGCTCCATTTTTCTTTCTCAAGATTTCTTTGGCTATTTGGGGTATTTTATGTTTCCATACAAATTGTAAATTTTTTTATCCTAATTCTGTGAAGAATGCTATTGGTAGTTTGATAGGGATTGCATTGAATCTATAGATTACTTTGGGTAATATAGTCATTTTCACAATATTGATTCTTCCAGTCCAAGAACATGGTATATTTCTCCATCTGTTTATGTCATCTTTGATTTCTTTCATCAGTGTTTTATAGTCTTCTGAGTACAAGTCTTTTGCCTCCTTACATAGGTTTATTCCTAGGTATTTTCTCCTTTTTGTTGCGATGGTAAATGGGATTGTTTCCTTAATTTCTCTTTCTGATTTTTCATTGTTAGTGTATAGGAATGCTAGAGATTTCTGAAATTAGAACAGTACTTAACACCATACACAAAAATAAACTCAAAACAGATTAAAGACCTAAATGTAAGACTGGACACTATAAAACTTTTAGAGGAAAACATAGGAAAAACACTCTTTGACATTAACCACAACAAGATCTTTTTTGACGCACATCCTAGAGTAATGAAAATAAAAAGAAAAATAAACAAATGGGACCTTATTAAACTTAAAAGCTTTTGCACAGCAAAGGAAACCATAAAAAAGACTCTAAGTCAATCCTTAGAATGGGAGAAAATATTTGCAAATAAAGCAATGGACAAAGGATTAAAATATACAAACAACTCATGGAGCTCAGTATCAAAAAAAAAAAAAAAAAAACCAACAAATAACCCAATTAAAAAATGGGTGGAAGACCTAAATAGACATTTCACCAAAGAAGACATGCAGATGGCCAAGATGAACATGAAAAGATGCTCAACATCACTAATTATTAGAGAAATGCAAATCAAAACCACAATGAAGTATCATCTAAAACTGGTCAGAATGGCCATCATCAAAAATATTACAAACAATAAATGCTGGAGAGGGTGTGGAGAAAACAAAACCTCCTGCACTGTTGGGGGGAATGTAAATTGATACATCCGCTATGGAGAACAGTATGGAGGTTCCTTAAAAAACTAAAAATAGAACTACCATATGACCCAGCAATCCCACTACTGAGCATATATCCTGAGAAAACCATAATTCCAAAGGACATATGCACCCCAGTATTCACTGCAGCACTATTTACAATAGCTAGGACATGGAAACAACCTAAATGTCCAACAGTAGATGAATGGTTAAAGAAGATGTGGTACATATATACAATGAAATATTACTCAGCCATAAAAAGGAATCGGTCATTTGTAGAGATGTGGTTAGACATAGAATTTGCCATACAGAGTGAAATAAGCCAGAAAGAGAAAAACAAATATTGTACATTAATGCATATATGTGGAATCCAGAAAAATGGTACAGATGAAACTATTTGTAGGTCAGGAATAGAGATCCAGATGCAGAGAAAGGACATGTGGACACAGGGGTCGAAGGGAAGGGTGGACAAATTGGGAGATTAGGTTTGACATAAATATAATACCATGTGTAAAATAGATAGCTAGTGGGAATTTGCTGTACAACAGAGGAAACTCAGCTTGGTTCTCTGTGACTACCTAGATGGGTGAGATGAAGGGGTTGGGAGGAAGGTCCAAGAGGGAGGGGATATAAGTATACATATAGCTGATTCACTTCATTGTACAGCAGAAACTAACACAACACTGTAAAGCAAATTTACTCCAATTAAAAAACAAAATAAACCATTTAAACCACTCAATTTTCAATATAAGAAAAAATAATTAGGCTGGACTAGTTTTATTAAAAAGGTGACAGATTATACTTGCGAATTTTCAGGTTTATAAAATTCACCCAGGTAGTTACCGAATAAAGAGCCAAGATAGTGACTAAATTTGTCTGGTACAACATTGAAACAAAACAAAACAAAACAAAACAAAAATACTGAAAGCTATACTTGCATTAGAAAAAGGAAACAAGCATAGGCCTATCAAGTTTATATTTTGTTCTGTCTCCCATAGCATTATAATATGCCCATTTATTGTCATAAATATCTTTATGTACTTTGTATTAAAATAATTTTTAATTATTAGCAAGTAAAGGCACACCATGAATTTTTTAAAGTAATATTTAACTACAAAATTCTGAATTTATAAAATAAAAATAAAAAGTTCTTAATAAAGGCTTTCTTATTGGTTAGTATTTTATAGCTGTCATGCATATATACCTTCCATAAGAAAACCATTATCATGGATTTACACAATTTGGTTTCCTATACTTCATGTTGCTCTTTCTTTATTCTAAATAAATATATAGAGAGAAGTTAAAAACCAACACTTGCAAATTCTAAGTGACACTATGCAATTTTCAAAGTCATCCTGCCTTCCAGAAGCACCTTCCCCTAGGATGTTATACTCCCATGGTCACACCCAATTCTGCTTACCTAAGCAGTGCTTGTGGTCTGCTCTAAAACAAATATCTGAAAACCATTGGTTTACAGGCTCAGTCTTATCCAGGATCTGTACAATAAGCACCAAACATTTTACATTTAGCTTTGTCTCTTTGCTGATAGGTAGGGCCTCAAAAGATTCTGCAGCCCTTAAACCTGTAATCTGAGGTGCTAACATTAAGCTTATGGATGCCCTGTTATGAAGTAAGGAGTATCCCATTTATACTCCTTCTTCTTCTTCTTTTGTTTGTTTCCATCCCTAATACTGGACTTTTGTTTGTATATGAACTCAATTTCTCACTGTTGCTGTAACACACCCTGAGTCACAGATCAAGTTGTGAATTTCTACAACCATCATGGAAGATAAACTTTGCATTTGAATGTTTGCCTATAATATGAGCTCTGATTTACCCTGAGTGGGCATTTTTGCAAAACCACTCTTTGAAGAGGATACCTTCTGAACTTACTACTCTCATATTGTGGGTGGTCATCTAACTATTTGAGGCAAATTAGTTCAACTTTTTGTAACCACATTCTGGAGCTAGACCTGCATCTGTAGAGTACTATCACATCTCCCCTCCCCTTTCTGGCTTATTCTCTATTACAAAACTTACCATGAAGGTCTGACAAAAGAGTCCATGTGAACTTGGATTCATGCTTTCTTTTAAGCCAATAAATTAGGAAACTGTGATCAATACTATCAAAACGTGTATTTAAAAATTAATGATTGTGATGATTTTTTTGAGCAAATTTTATTGGAGATTATGAGAGCTCTGTTCATAAATGATTGTGTTTCCTAGTGAAGTGGAACACATATCAGGTTACAACCTAGCTACTCATGAGTTGGTGATATTTTGGAATTGACAGATCCTGAGCCCCATGTTCCTTTTCTGTAAATAGAAGCAATAAAACAATAGCTTTCTTATATCATTGTAGAGGTCAAGAAGACTGTTTTAAAGTGTTTTGTTAAATTATATGCAAATGTTATAGAAAGAAACCAGTGCCCTGCTGAGTTAAATGTCATATTCAGTCCACTTTCTCATTAAAAGAATGAGAAAGTAAATAAATCAAAATTCTCATTAAAAATTTTTTTTCATTTTTTTAACAAAATTTTAAACTGAATTTTAAAATAATTTTTGTAGTGAAATTATGTATTTGCAAATTCTATTTAATGGTGAGAGAAACTTAGTCTATTTTATGTATACAATAACTTGATGCCAATGTGTGACAAAAAGGAATCAAATAAAAACCTGAGCTGACCATGATGAGGGTGAGCCAGAGCTTCCAGCTTATAGCTACGTTTCTGATCTGTGCCAGTTAGTTCAGAATACTAGATGCTAGCAGATTCTTTTGTCTCTAGTGTATGTTTTCAGATTTTAGACCAATGTGGAGCAAAAGGTAAATAAAATACTGCATTTATTTTTTCACTTAAAATATTTATTGAGCAGTTGCCACATGCAAAGCTCTGTCCTAGGCAATGGGGATAGAGCAGGAGACAAACCAAATAATACTGTTTCCTTCTAAGGGTAGTTCAGGGGACAGAACATAACATGTGGAAAAGTAAATATTGTGCTAGACTCTTGTTTAGGGATAGCCAGTACCATTTCCTTGTTCTGAGCACACAGCACACATAGACTCATATTTTTACAGTCTCCCTTTCAGTTATAATGAGCACACATGACTGGGTGCTGGCTTATGGGAAACATTAATGTATGCCACTCCTAAACCTGGCCATCCTGCTTTGTTCTTTACTGTCTATCTCTATGTTAATTCACTGACAATGCCAAGGACCTTAGAAAATGACAGAGGCACATGATGGAAGAATACATGACTCAAGTGTCAGTGCTTGGAAGAGACCTCCTGACAAGATTCTAAAGTCTAATGTGAATTAGAAATAAAATTTTACTAGATTAAACAGGGGTGATTTGTTCATTGTTTGTTACAGAAGCTAAGCGGATGAAAATATGTAACTTATTGACAGCTAGTTGTAGATACTATGAAAAATAAATTACAGTAAGGAGATATATAGAGGAAGGAAGTGCTGTTATAGATATAATCAGAAAAGTCTTTTTGGTTTTGGTGAAGACTAAACAGAGAGTTGAATAAAGTGAAGGAGGAAACCATGTGAATATCTGGGGAATGGACATCCTCTAGGTACAGAACATGTACAAATACTCTGAAGCAAAACCATAGCTGGTTTTTTTGAGGAACTGAGAAAGGAAATATAGTTGGAAATATTGGAGAGAGCGCTAAGGACCTGCTCCTTTGTAAGCCACAATAAGGACATGATTTTAAACTAAGAAAAGAGTTCATCAAAATATTTCCATTAAGGTCATAATGATGGACAATAAAATTGAAGTCCAGTGAAAAATAATACTTTACAAGTGCTAAATCAAAGTATATATTTGATCTACAGGAACTTTGTTCTTCACAGCACTTGCTGGTAGTCACATCTTTAACATTAACTCATTCACTTTATAGCAGTAATGCTGCCATAGAATTTTGGTATATACAAATTCGTAAAGCCCTCATGCCTTTATTACATAATACTTTTAGGTAGGTTTGACCAATAATTACTAGCTACTTTTTGGATAATCTTATCATACAATATAATATCAACAACAATTAAGCAGCCAAAACATGTAGGTTTATTTTACTCTAAATCCTCTACATTCTTCCTTTTTAAGCAAAAATATAAGCAAAAAATTTGCTTTTCAGAGTTATATTATTTGATTGCTTTAGAATTGAACACTAAAAATAAAGGGAATTATTCAAGGTCACATATATTTTAAGGGACTATACTGGTTGCAGATTTAATTTCTTCCTGGCTCCAAAGTATTCAACTGCTTTAGAATAATTCTAAGGAAGAGCATTTTTATGTATGGAAGAAAGAAAATATGTTTTTAAAATACTGCAATAGGTCATTTTAAATTCACTATTATCTACTGATTTTTATTATATTTTCTTTTAGCCACTAAAAGAAAAAGTAGTCAGTTTTTTTAGCATAACTATATTTTTATTACTTAAAATTTGCTGTAAGAAGCAAAAGAAAATTCTGTCTGTGAAAGTAGTGATGGTCATAAATGTCTCTTTTCATTTACAGTCACATATCAAAATAAAAATCACCACTATCAGAATACTTTTCAGAAATAAAGAATAGTAAGACTTTGTTAATCAAGAGATTTAAAAAGTTAAAACATATGAAGGAAAGTTGTAACATAATAGTTCAATTATGGATTACTTTTCCATAAACTGAATCCACCAATTAAATGCACCATTCATGTAGCAAAGTGATTTAGATATTCTGATCCACAGTTTTACAGTAATAAAAAAATATGAAAAACCACCACTTAGATAATACTAATTATTAATTGGTCTTAATGGGATAATGCTTAAGATGTCATTGAAATCTCATAGCAAACACATTATAGTGCACCATATATTTTCTCTAAATTTGCAGTATTTAAGTGCAAATAGATATTTCAGTTTACTCTGTAAACAATTATAGTGAATTGAAAGATAAAACAAATGGGGAAAAGATTGAGTCTAAAGTTTATAGTGATTATTTAATATTATTTAGGAAATACTCTACCTGGACTCTGTCATCGGTATTCTAAAGCTAAGTGAGGAAAACTTACTACTTCCAATTATCATTGTTAAAATTAAGATTACCTGAAATGATTTTGAAATGCTTTATGAAATATTTATTCTTTATTATTTTCACTTATATTTTTGAAAATCATAATAGAAGTCTATTTACAATGTTCTGGCATTTTCAAATGTGCATGATGATTAAAATAATTTGATCAATTCTGGTTGTCATCCTCCATTGTTACCATAAAATATACAAATAAACAAGAATGACTCAACATTAAAAATTCAATTTGAAAACTACAGAATGTCTTAATGACTTGCTCATTATAAACCATCTTCAGTAGTTTTTGTTTATTCAACAAAGAACAGAAATTTAATTGGGCTCTATTACACCAAATCTCATCATCTGAAAGAATTACCATTAAGAAAAGTTTCCAGAATGATGGGTTTAGTCTTACCTTCTGGTGCTGTAAATAGTCCAATGCCTTGCAGAGAGCAGGAAGTCAGCAGCATTTTCTGAATGAAGGCGTATATTAACAAATGAAACTATACTTTTATAATAGAGAGAATAATTTTTGCTATGCTTCAAACAAATGATGTTTTTGAACATGCTACAACTAACGAAGAGAGGGTTTCTTTGAGAATAAATGTTTTTTATCTGTAGAATATATATAATTAGCTGTCAAAGAATCTCATTTTCGTCTTAACCTTAAGAAAAAGACATGTTTTACAAACACAGCTAGACACTTCTAGATAAAAAATAGTAACAACAGGATTTTTGGGGGGAGGAGTTAGGTATCCCTTCAAAGTAATCTCTTGCTTTCATAAATCAGCAATTCAGGGGAAACTACAACACATTTTTAAAATGTATTCTTGATAAAGGACAGATGGGTTAACTTTCAATATTATGAATTCTGAATGAAAGCCTAATAGAAACTCATCAACCAAATAGAGAAAATATCATATTAGGGCTTCCCCGGTGGCGCAGTGGTTGAGAGTCCACCTGCCAATGCAGGGGACGCGTGTTCATGCCCCGGTCAGGGAAGATCCCACATGCCGCGGAGCGGCTGGGCCCGTGAGCTATGGCCGCTGACCTGCGCGTCCGTCCTGAGCCGGTGCTCCACAACAGGAGAGGCCACAACAGTGAGAGGCCCGTGTAATGCAAGAAAAAGAGAAAATATCATGTTATAATATTTCACATGCTGCTTTTTTAATGTTGGAAGTTTTTGCTTGGTGGTACCATTAGCATCTAAATCTAGTAGCCATGACTCTGAGTGGAGGAGTACATCTGAGGATCATGCAATAGCATGACTGACGGATTAGGTTGAGTTGGCTTCTTTGATAGGCTAAGCAGGTGCCCTTCCTTTCTCACACTTATCACTATTTCCCTCATACTTGTTTTTGTCCTGAACACAAAAGGATCAATCTCGCACATAAGAATAGTTTTACTAAGAGAGTACCAGTCATTGGACACTTAGAGTATGAAAATGACAACACAAGTTTGAAACATTGAAAGAAACATTTCATTAAAAACAATATTCCACTCAAATAGTGAGTTAAGAGAGTAATATTGACATACATACACCTCCAAATGTAAAATAGATAGCTAGTGGGAAGCAGCGGCATAACACGGGGAGATCAGCTCTGTGCTTTGCAATGACCTAGAGGGGTGGGATGGGGAGAGTGGGAGTGAGGCTCAAGAAGGCGGGGAGATTTCTGTGCATTAATTTTGTATCCTGCTATTTTACCAAATTCATTGATAGCTCTAGTATTTTTCTGGTAGCATCTTTAGGATTCTCTATGTATAGTATCATGTCTTCTGCAAACAGTGACAGTTTTACTTCTTCTTTTCTGATTTGGATTCCTTTAATTTCCTTTTCTTCTCAGATTGCTGTGGCTAAAACTTCCAAAACTATGTTGAATAAGAGTGGTGAGAGTGGGCAACCGTGTCTTGTTCCTGATCTTAGTGGAAATGCTTTCACTTTTTCACCATTGAGGACGGTGTTGGCTGTGGGTTTGTCATATATGGCGTTTACTATGTTGAGGAAAGTTCCCTCTATGCCTACTTTCTGCAGGGTTTTTATCAAAAATGGGTGTTGAATTTTGTCAAAAGCTTTCTCTGCATCTATTGAGATGATCATATGTTTTTTCTCTTTCAATTTCTGAATATGGTGTATCACGTTGATTGATTTGTGTATATTGAAGAATCCTTGCATTCCTGAAATAAACCCCACTTGATCATGTTGTATGATTCAATTAATGTGCTGTTGGATTCTGTTTTCTAGTATTTTGTTGAGGATTTTTGCATCTATGCTCATCAGTGATATTGGCCTGTAGTTTTCTTTCTTTGTGACATCCTTGTCTGGTTTTGGTATCAGGGTGATGGTGACCTCGTAGAATGAGTTTGGGAGTGTTCCTCCCTCTGCTATATTTTGGAAGAGTTTGAGAAGGATAGGCATTATCTCTTCTCTAAATGTTTGATAGAATTCGCCTGTGAAGCCATTTGGTCCTGAGCTTTTGTTTGTTGAAGATCTTTAATCACAGTTTCAATTTCAGTGCTTGTGATTGGTCTGTTCATATTTTCTATTTCTTCCTGATTCAGTCTTGGCAGGTTGTGCATTTCTAAGAATTTGTCCATTTCTTCCAGGTTGTCCAATTTATTGGCATAGAGTTGCTTGTAGTAATCTCTCATGATCTTTTTTATTTCTGCAGTGTCAGTTGTTCCTTCTCCTTTTTCATTTCTAATTCTATTGATTTGAGTCTTCTCCCTTTTTTTCTTGATGAGTCTGGCTAATGGTTTATCAATTTTGTTTATCTTCTCAAAGAACCAGCTTTTAGTTTTATTGATCTTTGCTACTTTTTCCTTCATTTCTTTTTCATTTATTTCTGATCTGATCTTTATGATTTCTATTCTTCTGCTAACTCTGGGGTTTTTTTGTTCTTCTTTCTCTAATTGCTTTAGGTGCAACATTTGGTTGTTTTTTCAAGAATTTGGTAAAGTAGCAGGATACAAAATTAATGCACAGAAATCTCTGGCATTCCTATACACTAATGATGAAAAATCTGAAAGTGAAATCAAGAAAACACTCCCATTTACCACTGCAACAAAAAGAATAAAATATCTAGGAATAAACCTACCTAAGGAGACAAAAGACCTGTATGCAGAAAATTATAAGACACTGATGAAAGAAGTTAAAGATGATACACATAGATGAAGAGGTATACCACGTTCTTGGAATGGAAGAATCAACGTTTTGAAAATGACTCTACTACCCAAAGCAATCTACAGATTCAATGCAATCCCTATCAAACTACCACTGGTTTAGTCAACCTAAGTGTCCATCATCAGATGAATGGATAAAGAAGATGTGGTGCATATATACAATGGAATATTATTCAGCCATAAAAAGAAACGAAATTGAGTTTTTGGTAGTGAGGTGGATGGACCAAGAGTCTGTCATACAGAGTGAAGTAAGTCAGAAAGAGAAAGACAAATACCGTATGCTAACACATATATATGGAATCTAAGAAAAAAAAAATGTCATGAAGAACCTTGGGGTAAGACGGGAATAAAGACATAAACCTACTAGAGAATGGACTTAAGGATATGGGGAGAGGGAAGGGTAAGCTGTGACAAAGTGAGAGAGTGGCATGGACATATATACACTACCAAACATTGAATAGATAACTGGTGGGAAGCAGCTGCATAGCACAGGGAGATCAGCTTGGTGCTTTATGACCACCTAGAGGGGTGGGATAGGGAGGGTGGGAGGGAAGGAGACGCAAGAGGGATGAGATATGGGAACATATGTATATGTATAACTGATTCACTTTGTTGTAAAGTGGAAACTAACACACCATTTTAAAGCAATTATACTCCAATACAGATGTAAAAAACAAACAAACAAACAAACAAACAAAAACTAAAGCACTGTAGTTAAGAATCAGAAGGCTTGGGTTTCAACTTAAAATGTACAGCAAGTTAATTAATCAACCTTAGACTAATAAATAAAAATTGATTTCCATTTTTTTCATTAAAAAAAAAACCTCTTAGCCATAAGTGTAAAAATATTAGTAACTGACAACTTTACCTGTACTTGTTTTCCTTTTTAGAATATTAACTTTGTCAATTATACCTCAATAAAGATGAAAAATACTAACTTTAAAAAAAAGAAGGAGGGGATATGGTATTGTGAAGCAATTATACTCCAATAATGATGTGTTAAAAAAATATGGAAGGAATATTTTCAAATAACAAATGCATCTTGTTTGATTAACTGATTAAGATTTGTGGCGATCTATTTTTCTTTCATGGGGAAAAATACCTTTAAAATTTTTGTTCCTTACCCGTGCTGTCCTGTAGAATGATAATGCATGGTAAAATTTTGAGCCAAATATGTAATTTTAAACTTTAAATAGACACATAATATCAAAAGGAAATAGTAAAATGATTTTGATATTGCTTTTTTAATCCAATACACACAAAATATTATCATTTTAACATGGTATCAACATATTAATTTTCATTTTCTATGTTTTATTTGTTATATTTGTTTGTTTTCTTTGTTTATTATGCTTAAAGTAATTATGAAGAAGAAGGAAGGCCGCCAAAAATTGACAGGGAGAAGAAAATGTGATGTGAAGGAAATCTAAGAGTAATTGATCAAATAAAGGTAATTATTTTTGCTGTATCTACAAAGAACAAAAGAATAACAATGTAAAAGATTAACTGAGAAAACAAAACTACTTTACAGCAGGCCTAAAAATGTTTCTTAATATTAACCAGATTGTGACAAAAGTTCAGATTCTTACAGTAGGCAGCATAGATAGAATTTCCTTTAAACCATTCTGAGTGGATCTTGCTAATGTAGTTACACTGCCCACTCCCATTATGTGTTATATTAGGGAAAGTGAATGATTGATTCCATCCAAGTCAGTGGATTTTTAAACTATGGGCTGTTATATTAGTCTTTGCATGCATTTTGTAGTGAGTTATTTTTCATTAACTACCCTCATCATTACTAACTGCATTTGAAATAATCATAAGGATCATCGGAAACTCAAGTCAAGTAATCTATGACCCTAAGGTTGAATGGGCACGTAGAGTTACAAATAAAGCTTCGGGTTAACTCTGCCTTATATTTAAAACAGTTGTCATTCAGTAGCAGAGTAAAGCGCTTATCCTTTTATCTATATAAAACCAGAATTGGGGGCCTTCAGGTTACCTTTTCTTGCATGTCAAAGATGTTAATAATGTATCTGCTTACAAATGTGATGAAGAATATGTCTGCTGGATTCTTTTCTTTGGAGTGAACTGAAACTGAAAACTTTCATTTTGTCATTGAAAATGCTTTCCATATAGTTCTTTCATTTCACACCACCTGTGGAGCACTATACTCTAGGTTAACTCTGGGCATAAGAAATTCATGGACTTCCCCCTGATTAGTAGATAATAGAAAAAAAAAAATTGTACCAGTGACATAATTCTTTTCTTGTCTTTATGTGGTTGAAGGAATATATGACTGCTAACACTTCATACAAATTGTAAAATATATGCATTTTTAAAAAATGTGAAACCCAAAGCTGAGCTAAGTAAATAACACTGCCAAATAAATATGAAAAACTGTCACCACTTTAGGAGTGCCTGCTTTTGATAAAGCACTATATTTCTGAAGGCAAGGCTCTAATAACTAATAAAAATAGTAAATAGCATTGAGTAATTTGCTTATCATTTTCCATATGAAAATATTCCAATATTGACTGTAATTGAATACTCAAGTTTGTACATGTATTTACTATTCATTTTGTTATAAACACATCCAATAGCATGTTAAAATACTTGCATTCTCATCAAGAACAAAATAATATAATCGACTGGTCAGCATGCTAAGTAAAAACATGAGTGGCTATACAAAAACTTGTCCTTTTGGGAGGATGAAAATAAAGTGTGTAATTGGAGCAGTCTTTCATACTGCAGCATGGACAATTTAAAAATGAAAATAATAGTATCATTAATTGTCAGTCTCCAATGCCATGAAATTTGTGTTAAACGAACTCTGTTCCCTTTGCTAGTTAGCAAGGACCCAAGCCATCAATAATAACTATTCTAATTTACACTCTTTGTGCCAAAACAAGAAATGAACAATAGGGGATGACTGAGGTGAATGAAGCTGTCCTTCCATTAATTTTATATAACTCACCATAACCAGCTCTCTCAAAATG
Organism: Stenella coeruleoalba; assembly: GCF_951394435.1. Taxonomy (NCBI): domain Eukaryota; kingdom Metazoa; phylum Chordata; class Mammalia; order Artiodactyla; family Delphinidae; genus Stenella; species Stenella coeruleoalba. The sequence goes on along the minus strand of NC_137164.1, from coordinate 34,169,096 downwards.
TGCTCCAGAAATAATTTATTTTTTATATTATCCTCCAGCACCACCAAGTGGTAAAAATTTTACTTTCTCTTGTAGAGTGATCACTTGAAGACAAACATTAAAATAGTACTGGGATGTTGTTAGGACTAATTAAGCACCTGAAATGTATCTAATAAAAAATACATCTCAGAATCCCCAGTCTCTATCAAAAAGCCACTGAAACTAATATACTTCAGAAATAAAGAAACAAGATAATTTAATGAATAGATTGTTTGGTTATACTTATTTTCTTGTTTTATGTTATCTATATTCTGTTCCCCAAAGAGATCTTTTCACTATTGCAATTTATTTTAGTTTTATTTCCCCAAACCTCCAATCTTACTCTAATAGTATAAAATATATAATCTTCTGGTTGTATATTATTTGATTTGGTGGCTGAATTTTGAAGAATAAAAAGAGAGCTGGTAGCTTAAATATTTGTTATTTGAGTGGTATAACATATTAATGGCCATAGAATTTTAAATTGATGTAAGAAAATCATTCAGTTTAATGGTAATATAAAAACAAGGCATAAAGAAAGTACTTACTATAAATAAAGTTGTACACACTTATACACTTTCTTATTTATTTTAAAAATGGCACAGTTTTTAAGTGTATTTTAGAGTTTTCTTTTAGCTATTAATTTCCTAAAATATAATACATCATTTGTAAGAATATGCAGTGACAAAAATTGAATGGCAAGAAAATCATATTAAAGTTTGCCAGGTAAAAAGTGCCAGGGCCCCAGTCACAAGTTGTGTTACAGTCATCTAGGCAATGTGGAGCATTGAGCACTAGCAGTGTCAGATACTTTGAGCATTAAGAGAAATTTAGATCTAATGTTAGTGCATTCGGTATTGAAAATACAGAGCCCCTGTTTCCAGCATTAGTCCAATTAATCTTAGGGGTCTTTTATTAAATATGAAATACACATCTTCTTCTACCTATGCTATCTTATCAAGTGATGATTAAATATGGAAAATTAATTTCAAAGTTTCAAAACCAAACATTATGGAAAATATTGACCTTTTAAAATTATTGTATACCCATTGCTAACCTGATCATTCTTATTGTTGGTCAAGCAAAGCTAACAGTATTAGACTTACAGAAAAGAAATGGAACATTGCCTTGACAGAACCTAAATAGTGTCTCAGAAGGAGGATGTCTCATGTGCTGCTATGATCTGAATAAACGTTTGAGTTCCTCAAAATTCATTTGTTGAAATCTTAACCCCAAAGGTGAGGCTTTTGGAGGTGGAGCCACTGGTAGGTGACTAGGACATGAGTATGGAACCCTCATGAATGGAATTAGTCCCCTCATAAAAGCAGCTTCAGAGATACCTTGCCTCTTCTGCCATGTGAGAACGCAGGAAAAGGACAGCTGCCTATGAACCAGGAAACCCTTACAAAACCCCAAATCTGCTGGTACCATGATCCTGGACTTCCAGCCTCCAGAACTGTGAAATGTTTGTTGTTTATAAACAGACACCCCAGTCTGTGGCGTTTTGCTATAGCATCCTGAATAGACAAAAATAGATGGATTTTAGAGTCTGGTCTGTGCAATTTTGATAGTCTTGCAAGATGGGAACCCAGTTCAGTTGGCATTAGTTTATAAAATATAGCTTTGGATTGATGGCACAGGGAGGTAATTGTCCTGATGTGTGTATTGATGATTAAGCTATGAGTCTTGATAAGTAAGTTATTTTAGTTGGTTCACTGTCTTATCTTTCAGAAACAAATGTTTCCCAGAAAAGAGCTAAATAATTTTTCCTTAACCCCAGTATTGCTTAGCACAAACACAGATAAGTAATCTTTATCAAAGAATTGTTCAGATAGAGACAGAAAAGTATGTTAAGAATTACTCAGATAGAGACAGGAAAGTATGTTTGGCTAAGAATCGCTTAATATAAGAAAGAGTAAAATATTGTGGTTTTATTTCTCTATTTCTGTAAACAACAATAAGAAAAACAGCACCAACAAAATTATGTCTATTATAACTGTTAAAAGACAACCCACTATGGGTCTTTTGCATTACTTCAAGTCTGGAAAACAGAATCACTGACTGTCTTTGTTCTGGATCATCTTTTCAAGGATGTTTGTATAGTGACCAGTCTTAGAAAATAGAGCTAGTGGCTTCTTCTGGAGCTAAATCAGGGATTCCCAAGGCTAAAAGATGATGTTAGTAATGAGGTCCTCAATACCTAATATATAGCATTAGATCAAAACCACATATATACAATGGAATATTACTCAGCCATAAAAAAGAACAAAATAATGCCATTTGCAGCAACATGGATGGACTTAGAGATTGTCATACTGAGTGAAGTAAGTCAGACAGAGAAAGACAAATATCATATGATGTTGCTTATATGTTGAATCTAAATAAAGGTGTGCATGAACTTATTTACAAAACAGAAATAGGGTCACAGATATAGAAAACAAAATTATGGTTACCAGAGGTAAGGGGGGAGGGATAAACTGGGAGGTTGGGATTGATATATACACACCACTATATATAAAATAGATAACTTATAAGGACCTACTGTAAAGCACAAGTAACTCTATTCAATACTCTGTAATGACATATATGGGAAAAGAATCTAAAAAAGAGTGGATATATGTATATGTATAACTGATTCATTTGGCTGTACACCTGAAACTAACACAACATTGTAAATCAACTATACTCTAATAATTCTTTTAAAAAAATATATTGGAAAGTTTATTTGGTTGAGCCATAACTGTTGTCATGGAGCTTAGACAAAATTAAGTGCTAAGTTTTATTTAGACACAGAACAACTATCTCACTGTGTGCCTCCTGATCAATCTATCCTCCTCTATTTAGAGCTCAGGAACTTTATAGTGAAAGATTATTAGAGCTGAGAGTAAGGATATCTTGCCATCAAGGGGAAGAAGCAAAGTCTATATGCACCCATCTGAGTATGCTGGGGTGCTCTGAGGCAAAGAACTCAATCAATTATGGCTCTGTTGAATACAGGATCCAAAGTTGTTATCTTACCCACGACTGTGGAAGGAAAATGTGCCCTTATTCAGCTACCAGTGTTTGGGCAGAGTTCACAGTGGGGAAGAACACTAACTTGACCCTGCTGATGGCTCCCTTTGCGTCAGTTATTTGTATTATTGTTGTTCCTACATATGAGTGTTTAGTAGGAATTAATGTATTATACCCATGTGCCTCCTGTTCCATAGGGCCAAAGGATATTGTTCTATTCAGGAAGTTTCACATGTATAGAAGTGCTAGTGGGATACATAAATGATTATCCAAATTATCTCCCTACAACGTCTTGGGTGGTTCAACATAACCAGTGTAGAATGTCAGGAGGAGAAATAAAAACAAATACTTTAAAGACTTAAAGGTAGCAGAAGTAGTATGAGATGCAATATCTCAATACAATAGCCTTGTATGTCCAGTGGAAAAGAAAACTTACAATGGATTATTGTTAAGTGAAATCAGTTGTTGCTCCCATAGCTCTCACACTTCCAGACTTTGTAACTATAACCAAATTCATTACACAGACTAATATCACTTGGACATACCAGGATCAAGAAAAGTTCACATTCATGTCACAAAGTCTCCAATATGTGTTTGTAGTACGCCAACAGGAGAATCTAAACTACCGTGGTTTTTCCAACCCTGAGTGGATTAGGATTTAGCATGAATAGCTCTAACTTCTAATGTTCAGAACTTTCACTTTGTAGATGATGTACAGTTGGATGACACATAAGAAGCCTAGGTCTCAATGATGCTGGCCCTGGTGCTATCACACCTCCTTCAGAAGGTGCCAAAGATAAACTCTGACAAAAGTAAGGGGACTTCTTAGCAATGACTGATCCCTCTGGCAGTCAAGGAACAATGTTTCTCTTCAGCTCCTCTTCACCTAAATAGAAACCTAGCACCTTAATGCACTCTTTATATATTGGAGAAAGCGTATGTCTCACTTGGGTATTCTACTTGTTCCTTTATATAGGTTAAACCTATAAGCTATATAGGTTTATATAAACCTATATAAACACATAAGCTTATCTTGAGTGTCACCCAAACCAATAGATTCAAACCTTTAGAATCCATCCAGCAAGCTGTTAGCATGTTCTATTATCTTTGGGGCACCGCAACCCTGGTGATCCCTTACAGCCACATGTCTCAGTGAATGATGATTATGCTGATTGGAGCTTTTGGCAAAGAGAAGCCACTTCTTGGAGGCACCCTTTGAGTTTTGGACTCACCTTCCAGATATGACTACCAATTTTACCAGTTTTTACAAAGAAGCTATTAGCTTGCTACTTAGTTCTTACTGAAACTTGGGTCCTGACCCATGAACTCTCTGTCATGACATTGCCATTCAAATTCAATGCTTAGCAAGTTGCAAGTTGAGAAGAATTCAATAACCTTTACTTGTGAAATGAGTATGTAATATTCAAGAACACAGAAAGCAGGGTGCCAGTGTTATTTCACCTGTACACAAAAAATCAGCAGCTATCAATTTAGGGGGAAATTTATCCTCAACTGTGGTGGTTGAAGCAAAGCTGTTGAATCACCTGGGCTCTTAATTCGAAGAGATTCTCTTAAATTCCAGGCCTGGTTCAATGATGGTTTAGATAAGCTGAAACCTGAAGTTGTCCATTAGGCTGCTACAGCTGTTGAACCTCAGCACCAACTAAGGAGGACCATAAATGGATATGTTTGCTTCCCTCATTGGGCAGAAATCAAAGCTGTTTTTATTGCTCTGTCTAAAACTTTGTCTAATGAAATTTGTTATATATATATATATTTTTTGTGGTATGCGGATCTCTCACTGTTGTGGCCTCTCCTGTTGCAGAGCACAGGCTCCGGACGCGCAGGCTCAGTGGCCATGGCTTACGGGCCCAGCCGCTCCACAGCATGTGGGATCTTCCCAAACCAGGGCACGAACCCGCGTCCCCTGCATCGGCAGGCAGACTCTCAACCACTGTGCCACCAGGGAAGCCCCGAAATTTGTTATATTTTTACTGACCATTGGTCCATTGCTATTGAGCTGGATGTTTGTCTGACATTTGGAAAACTATGACTGGCAGATTTAAAACACCTCTCTTTGGAACCATTGATTAGTAAGGAAAGATTCTCTGATTAAACTGACTGAAATCAAGCTACTAATCAAATGGTAACCAAATTTCCATCATTTCTGTCTCAATTGATCATTACATCAAGCATGGAAACAAGTCACCAACATAAACTGGGCTCTCAGTAAACAATTCCATGTTTCTGATGCAGAGGTTTGCCAGATTTCTGACACTTGACAAAAGTTGACCCAGTCGTCTCCTGTTGAGAGGAGAGCTGTCCCTACCTGCAGATTGACTATGTATGATTTTGATCCCCCTATTAGGACTATCAGAGATGTGAGAAAGTTGATGATATGTTTTCAGGTTATGGTGATGCTGTTTCAGTCTGATCATCTGACTTTGGCTACATCACACTGGCCCTTAAGACTACTATTTGTCATCTTTTCAGCTTTCTATACCATTTCTCATCTGACCTTTTATCACAGAAGCCAATAAACACTGGGCTTATGTCGAGTTATTTAATGAATCTTCTACATTCCCCACCATCCACTGATAGAAAGGTATTGTTGAGTGCTAGAATGGACTTCTCAAAAAATCCACTAAAGGATTTCTGACTCTATCTCCCTCACTTCTTTGACCTTAGTAAGGCAGCTTTCTCACTGAATGTGTTACCTCCAGAAAGGGATCATCTCTTCTCAATCTAGATAATGATGAAGACAATAGGTACAGGGGATATACAGACTTTTTCAAAAATTTGTAATTTCATACTGTCAATTTCTATGTATGACAGTTTATTATTTCTCCTATGACAACCCAGGTTGAACTTGTTCATAGAACTTCCAAGGTGTCAGAATAGTTAAAATAAGGCCTTGGGGATTCAGTGTTAATTCTGTTCCAGCCACCTACATTTTTCTCTTTGAATTTCACAATCTTACACCATAAGTATAATTACTACTTTGTTGAATATATTCCTTGCTGAATTTCCCTTGGACTAGTAGATCAAAGTGGAAGACATAATGGGTATTATGTCTTATATTATCTATAAGTTTTACAAGAATTACCTTGTCCCTCTCACAACTGACCTTGAAGAAGAAAGATCTGTGTGAAAGAAGAGGATGACTGGGCAAAAGGTAAGTCTATAGATATTGGAATCGTACACACCGACTTTGTGGTAGTGGAGAGAGAACAGAAACTTTGCATCTGGGGAGGGGCCACCTTAGAATATAGGACATATTGGGAAAGAGAGGATATTAGTGACATCTGTCTTTTGGAACCACCTCTGGACTCATCCTCATGAAGAAAAACACCCCGGTGCAGGTCTTACAAACCATGGCATGAACCTTAAATTTAACTCATTCTTGGCTGCCATTTCCAGTTAGATTGCAATGACCTATCAGGAACAAGAGATGTTTTCAGCTCTGGCACCTCCCACACAAAACACCTTGTCAACTACTCTGTATATCTTCTCTACTTATATTCTTATAATTGTCTTTGTGGCTCCATGGGGTAGATAACTGTCACCTGGAGGATGGCACAGACAATAGAACAGGTGAAATGACTGCCCTCAGACAGTTCTTGAAAAACAAAAATTTGACTTAATTATTCAAACTCAACTGTGAATCTTATGGCTTACTACTTGGCTGGAAGATCACTTTTTTTGTTGCTGTTTGTTTGTTTTTAACATCTTTATTAGAGTATAATTACTTTACAATGTTGTGTTAGTTTCTGCTGTACAACAAAGGGAATTAGCTATATGTATACATATATCTCCATATGCCCTCTTGAGCCTCCCTCCCATGCTCCTTATCTCACAAAAGTTGTGAGATAGGTTGTCACAAAGCATCGAGCTGAGCTCTCTCTGTGTTATGCAACAGTTTCCCACTAGCTGTCTATTTTAAATTTGGTAGTGTATATATGTCAATGCTACTCTCTCACTTTGTCCCAGCTTCCCCTTCCCCCTGGGTCCTCAAGTCCATTCTCTATGTCTGCATCTTTATTCCTGCCTTGCCACTAGGTTCATCTACACCATTTTTTTTTAGATTCCATATATATGCATTAGCATATGGTATTTGTTTTCTTCTTTCTGACTTACTTCACTCTGTATGACAGACTCTAGGTCCAAGAGTCTCACTACAAATAACTCAGTTTTGTTCCTTTTTATGGCTGAGTAATATTCCATTGTATATATGTCCCATATCTTCTTTATTGATTCATCTGTTGATGGACACTTAGGTTGCTTCCATGTCCTGGGTATTGTAAAGAGTGCTACAATGAATATTTTGGTACATGTATCGTTTTGAATTATGGTTTTCTCAGGGTATATGTCCAGTAGTGGGATTACTAGGTCATGTGGTGGTTCTATTTTTAGATTTTAAGGAACCTCAATGCTGTTCTCCATAGTGGCTCTATCAATTTACTTTCCCACCAACAGTGCAAGAGGGTCTTTTCTCCACAACCTCTCCAGCGTTTATTGTTTGTAGATTTTTTGATGATGGCCATTCTGACTAGTGTGAGGTAATACCTCATCGTTGTTTTGATTTGCACTCCTCTAATGATTAGTGATGTTGACCATCTTTTCATGTGCTCATTGGCAATCTGTATCTCTTCTTTGGTGAAATGTCTGTTTAGGTTTTCTACACATTTTTTTGATTGGATTGTTTGTTTTTTTGATATTGACCTGCAAGAGCAGCTTGTATATTTTAGAGATTAATCTTTTGTCATTTGCTTCTTTTATAAATATTTTCTCCTATTCTGAGGATTGTCCTTTTGTCCTGTTTATGGTTTCCTATGTTGTGCCAAACTTTGAAGTTTCACTAGGTGCCATTTGTTTATTTTTGTTTTTATTTCCATTAATATAGGAGGTGGGTCAAAAAGGATCTTGCTGTGATTTATGTCATAGAGTGTTCTGCCTGCTTTCCTCTAAGAGTTTTATAGTGTCTGGCCTTACATTTAGGTCTTTAATCCATTTTGAGTTTATTTTTGTGTATAGTGTTAGGAAGTGTTCTAATTTCATTCTTTTACAGGGAGCTGCCCAGTTTTTCCAGCACCACATATTGAAGAAGCTGTCTTTGCTCCACTGTATATTCTTGCCTCCTTTGTCAAGGATAAGGTGACTATGGGTTTGTGGGTTTATCTCTGGGCTTTCTATCCTGTTCTATTGATCTATATTTCTGTTTTTGTGTCGGTATCATACTGTCTTGATTACTGTAGCTTTGTAGTATAGTCTGAAGTCAGGGAGCCTGATTCCTCAAGCTCCACTTTTCTTTCTCAAGATTGCTTTGGCTATTTGAGGTTTTTGTGTTTCCATACAAATTATAAGGTTTTTTTTGTTCTAGTTCTGTGAAAAATACTATTGGTAATTTTATAGTGGTTGCATCAAATCTGTAGATTGCTTTGGGTAGTATAGTCATTTTCACAATGTTGATTCTTCCAATCAAAGAATATGGTTTATCTCTCCATCTGTTTGTATCATCTTTGATTTATTTCATCAGTGGCTTATACTTTTCTGCATACAGGTCTTTTGCCTCCTTATGTAGGTTTATTCCTAAGTATTTTATTCTTTTTGTTGCAATGGTAAATGGGAGTGTTTCCTTAATTTCTCTTTCTGATCTTTCACTATTAGTGTATAGGAATGCAAGAGATTTTTGTGCATTAATTTTTTATTATGCTACTTTACCAAATTCATTGATTAGCTCTAGTAGTTTTCTGGTGGTATCTTTAGGATTCTCTATGTATAGTATCATGTCATCTGCAAACAGTGACAGTTTTACTTCTTCTTTTCCAATTTGTATTATTTTATTTCTTTTTCTTCTCTGATTACCATGGCTAGGACTTCCAAAACTATGACGAATAATAGTGCTGGGATTGGGCACCCTTTTCTTGTTCCTGATGCTAAGGGAAACACTTTCAGTTTTTCACCATTGAGAATGTTGTTGGTTTTGCATTTGTCATATATGGCTTTTATTATGCTGATGTTGTTTCCCTCTATGCCCACTTTCTGGAGAGTTTTTAATGTAAATGGGTGTTGAATTTTGTTGAAAGTTTTTTTTCTGCATCTATTGAGACCCTCATATGGTTTTTAATCTTCCATTTTTTAAATATGGTGTATCATATTTATTGATTTGTACATATTGAAGTATTCTTGCATTCCTGAGATAAACCCCAATTGATCAAGGTGTATGACTCTTTTAATAAAGGTTTTAGAAAAATAATGTTGAAGCTATATTATTAGCCACCCTTTTGTGCTCATCCACTGTAGTAGTGTTAGGACATACACATAATATTATCTTTATTTATCATTTGTAAAATAAATATAAAATGAGGTCTGTATATTAGTTTTCTATTCCATCAAATTCTACCAAAAAAGTAAATGTTAGAATATTACATTTGGTTGAATTGTTTGTATAACTTCACATATTTTGATGAAAAATATTATAAGAATCCAAACAGAAAAATACTAATCAAAATAAATTGCTAATTATTTTTAATTTATAAGTTCATCTCTCATAGAATACATCTATTCGATTTAGTTAGCATACAGTGGAAATTCATAGGTAAGAATAAAGTAGATGTTTCAGTTAAGAAACATATGACAAGTATGTGGCTTGTTAGAATTTAGTTTTTTTAAAAAATAACATGTAAAACCTAATATAAAATAAAGCTCAATAATTACTTGAAATTATTTTTATTAAATAAGTACATTGAAAATATTGACAATATGGAAAATTGAAGAAACACAAGTAACAAAATTTCAAATATCTAAAGTTAATAACTGTTAGGATGTTTTCTTTCATTCTGGTATTTTTCCTATAAATATAGTTTATATAATTGTAATAATAAGATATTTTATAATTTTGTATCTTGATCTTTTTTATCAAACATTATAATTGAAGCATGTTTTGAATGTGATAAATATGTACACAACATTTTATGAGTTACATAATATTCATCTAATTAATGTTCTATACTTTTTGGTGGCAGTTAGTTATTAATGATGTAGATAATTAATTTTTAATGGGTGATATTATTATATTTTTAGCTCTAATTAGCCATATCTTTTGTTAAACATTGTTTTCTCCACTTCCTCCAAAACATTACATTAAAATAAATCTCTGTAGATATCTGATAAAGCTTCACTTCTGAAAGCTTTCTAGGGTAAAATTGTAAAATTAAATGATTATGCTTGATTTATATGAAAAATGAAATCAGCATTATTGAGGCTCACCTTCTCAAGGAATACTATCTTTCCTGAGGATAACAGTTTAATCTGGGAGAACAAAAAGGCTGTGGGAGGGTAATAGTTATATTTGTCAGTGTCTTCAGTTCTGTCCCAAAGAAAAGGCACACAGACCAGTTGACTCCTTCTTATGAGTAATATCTGACAGATGTGTTCATTACCCTATTGTAATTTGCTGACACTTCCATTAAGATCACTGAAGCCAACTTTGCTTTGATTTCATAGTCATCTCACTACAACTTTTGTTTTTAAACTGCATGTTAATTAAACTTATTCAATAACTTTGTGTAATCTATATTTACAAGATTAGATAATTGTTGACCACCATAGTCTAAGGTAAACATAAAACTGGAAAATACAAATCATTAGGTATGCTCATTGCTACGAAGTATCATTGCTTCTAGCCCATCTCAGATGACAGAGAAAGGAGATATACATGCGTTTATTAACCTCTGTATAAACACATATTGATAAAGAGTGAATTCGTACTGATGTCTCAAATCTAATCCATTTGAGTAAATGTAATAATATGTACTGATGTATGCTCTCAACTTGAGACATGATTCAATTATTTTATTAATGTTTTGTGCTCCAAAACATTTTTGCAACTTTCTGTAACAAAGACTGGTTATTGCCTAACCAGATGCATTATTTCTACCAACCTCCCCCTCTCCACCCCACCCATCCCCAGCTAAAAGAGTACATTTCCCATCTTTCTTTGTAGCTAAGTATGGCTAAATGACTAAGTTCTGGCCATTGTGGGGTTAGACTTATCAGAAGACTTCTGAATATGAGGAAATGAGCACAGTCCACTGACACAACCCTTTCTTTTGCCTTTTCCCCTTCTTTTCAGTTACCTGGGACTCAGACAAGATGGCTGAAACACTAACATCCATCATGAAGTAATAATGAGGCAAAAAAGCCAGTACTAGATAGCAAAACAAAAAGAGAAGCCTGGATTTTTGATAACTTAAAGTTGCCATACTGACCCTGGTCTTACTACATCTAGACTTCTTTTATGTGAGGAAGAAACAAACTGTTGTCATTTAGCCTTTCTGTTTCATTCAGCCAAACCCGATTGTAACAGGTAGACTTTTTGGAATTGTCTTTAGATATAGTTTCTTAAACAAAGTAGATCATTTTTATAATTTCTTCCTTATTGAGCAACCCCCTCCTCCCTAAAAATCAAAAACAAAAACAAAAAAAACAACTTCTTGGAGAAAGACGTTTAGAATGAATCATAAAGAGTGTGGAGTAGAGATATTAGAACTTATTGTGGAAAGGAAAGAGAGAGAAAGATAAGATAGCAGGAGAAAAAGAGAGGAGCAGGGAGAGAGAGAAGAGGGAAAGAAGAGAAGGGAAGAGAAAGAAGAGAAGGGAAGAGAAGAGGTGAGGAGAGGAGAGGAGAGGGGAGGAAAGGAGATGAGAATAAAAAAGGAAAGCAAAGAGAAGAAAAGAAAAGTGAAAAGAAGAGAAGAGAAAAGAAATGGAACCTGGGGAGCTCAGAGTGATCTAGGCAAGAAAGATAGCATCACATTATCATGGAGGTGAGTGAAAAAGAGTGTATCTTAGGGAAAAAAATGTACAAATTAATTAGGTTACCTTGGGCCTCTTTGCTAAAGTCTTTTCAAAATTCTGATGACATGAGCATTAGATATTTTGTTGTAGTCACACAAGTCCCTGAAAACAATGCTCTATCTATTTATCATCTATCTATCATCTATCTATTTATCTATCTATTTATCTATCAACTATCTATCTTCATATATATATAGTATATTTTCTCATTGTTGTTTAGATTGGGTAATTTCTGTTGTTCTGTCTTACATTCAGAGAGCCTTTCCTCCATTCTGCTGTCAAAGTCATTCATCGATTTTTTTGTTGTTTTAGTAACTGCAGTTTTTAGTTCTAAAATTTATACTTTTTCTTTACAGCTTTTATTTCTTTGCAAGTACTACTTTTATTTTTTTCCATTTTTTGGCTACACCCCACAGCATGTGGGATCTTAGTTCCCAGAACAGGGATCAAACCCACACCACCTGCAGTGGAAACACAGCACATTAACAACTGGACCACCATGGAAGCCCCACAGTACTACTTTTTTCATTCATTTTAAGATGTTCTAATTGCTCATTGAAACAATTTTCTGATGAATGCTTTAATCTTTGTCAGATAATTTTAACTTGTCTGTCACATTTTTTTTCATTATTTTCTAGGATTATTGAGATATAATTGACATATAACATAATGTAGGTTTAATATGTAAAATGTGATGATTTGATAAACCATTATGTTGCAAAATGATTACCACAATAAGGTTAGGTAACACTTCCATCCTCACATAGTTGACTTTTTTTTTTTGGTGAGAACTTATAAGACCTACTCTCTTAGCAACATTTACGTATACAATACAGCATTTTTAACTACAGTCACCATACTGTAAGTTCTAGAATTTATTTATTTTAAAGCTGGAAGTTTGTACCATTTGACAACCTTGACTAACTTTCCCCAACTCCCCATCCCTGGCAACCACCAGTCAACTCTCTACTTCAATGAGTTCAGGATTTTTTTTAGGTTTCACATATAATTGACATCATATAGCACATTTTTTCTCTATCTGACTTACATCACTTAGCGTAATGCCCTCAAGTTCATTCATGTTGCTGCAAGTGACAATATTACTTCTATTTTTATGGTTGAATAATATTCCATTATATATATATATATGTGTGTATGTGTGTGTGTGTGTGTGTATGTACTGATATATATACATATATATACTCACATATATATATATATACATATATGTCACATTTTCTTTATCCATCTATGCATTGATGGATGCTTAAGTTGTTTTCATGTCTTAGCTATTATAAATAATGCTGCAAAAACATGAGAGAGCATATACCTCTTTTATTTTATTTCCTTTGTGCATATAACCAGAAGTAGTATTGCTGGAACAAATAATAGTTTATTTTTTATTTTTTGAAGAACCTCTATACTGTTTTACAAGGTGGTTGTACCAAATTACTTTCCCATTAAGAGTGCACAAGTGTTCACTTTTATCCACATCCTTTTTAGCACTTGTTATTTACTGCCTTTTTGATAACAGCCATTCTAACAAGTGGGAGGTGATATCTCATTATGGTTTTGATTTGCATTTCCCTGATAATTAGAGATGTTGAGCATTCTTTCATGTACCTGTTAGTATCTTGTACATATTTTTTGGGAAAATGTATATTTAAGTCCTCTGCCCACTTTTAATTGGATTATTTGTTTATCGCTATTGAGTTGTGAGTTCCAATATATTTTGAATAATTATTCCTTACCAGATATATAATTTGTGAATATTTTCTTCCATCAAGTAGATTTCTTTTAATTTTTTTTATTATTTCTTTTGCTTGGCAGAAGCTTTTTAGTTTGCTGTAGTCCCAATTGCTTATTTTTGCTTTTGTTGCTTGTGCTTTAGGTATCATATCCAAAATATCATTACCAAGACCCATATCAAGGTGCTTTTCCTGATGTTTTATTGTAGGAATTTTATGGTTTCAAATTTAAACTTTTAACTGTAATCCACTTCAAGTTAATTTTAGTTAGACAGTTGTTCAGTTTAATTCTTTTGTATAAGAATAGGCTGTTTTCTAAGCACCATTTATGGAAGACTATCTCTTCCGTATTTGTTATTCATGGCGCCCTCGCCAAATATTAGTTGACATGTGTAGGTTTATTTCTGAGCTCTTGATTCTGTTCTGTTGATCTCTGTGCCAGTTTTTTTATGCCAGTATTTTACATACTGTTTTGATTACTACTGATTTTGATACTATTTTGTAATATTGTTTGAAATCAGAAAATGTGATGCCTCCAACTCTATTCTTTTTTTTTCTAGTTTTATTGGGATGTAATTAACATATAACATTTGCTAGTTTAAGGTCAAAACATAATTATTTGATATATATATATACACATTGCAAAATGATTATAAAAGTAATTTTAATTAACATAAATTACCTCACAGTGTTAATTTTTTTCTTGTGATAAGAACTCTTAGCAACTTTCAAATGTACTATTCAGTATTTGTAACTATCATTACCGTTCTATACATTACATCACCAGAATTTAGTTATCTTATAAATGGAAGTGTGTAAATTTTGACCACCTTCACCCCATATTTGGAAAGTTTTTAGCCATTATTTCTTTTTTAAAAAAATATGTTACTTTCTTTTTTTATTCCAGGATTCCCATAATGCATATATGGTTTGTCTTGTTAGTGTCCCATAAGTTCTGTAGGCTTTCTTCACTTAGACTTTCTTCGCTCTTCTTCATCTTTATTTTCTTTTGATCCTCTGACTGGTTAATTTCAAGTGACCTGTCCTAAAATTCATGTATATTTTTTTCTTCCTGGCTTAAGTCTGCTCTTGAAGCTTTCTTGAATAATTCAATATAATCATTGTATTCTTAAGTTCTAGGTTTTCTGTTTGGTATTTTTGATAGTTTCATTTCTGTTGTAAAATTCTTGTTTCCTTCCCAGACTTTTTTCCCTAATTTCATTAGTTTTCTGTGTGTTCACTGAACTACTTTAAGAGGATTATTCTGAATGTTTTGGCAAATAATTCATAGATCTACATTTTTAAAAACTCAATTATTGGAGCTTTAATTAGCTTCCTTTGTTGGTGTTATTTTTACCTGACTCTTCATGACCTTTGTCTCCTTGTATCTGTGTATCTATGTATAAAGTAAGTGGTCTCTCTTCCAGATATTGCTAGTTTGCTTTGGCAGGGAAAGACCTTCAACAGTCAGCTCATCTTGGGATATTGGACAGGTTAGCTAGTAGTGTAGGCAGGCAGGCATTTCTATTTATGTCTCTAGTTGGGTGAGACTGCTGCTGTGCTCTGAAGTTGGGGGGTTGTTCTTGTTGGACTCCACAGTTAGGTGCATTTGCTACTTGGCTCTGCATTCATGTGGGGTCACTGGTTGGTCTCCCTACTCAAGTGAGGCTGCTGGCTGTGTTCTAAGTTCAGGTGGGGCCACTAACATTGCTCCAAAATCACTTATGGTCAGGAGGGGTCACAGGCTGTGTTTCCTGAAAGGGCAGGGCCACTGGTTGAATATTGCCATTGGGCAGACTTGCAGACTGTGATCTGAAATTTTTTCTGCTCAGGTGGGGCCTCAGGCTATGCTGAGTGTGTTCCACATTTGGCCAGGTGACTTTTCAGGTTTCATGATCAGGTGGGACCACAGATTATGATGCAAGATTGAGTTGGGTCACTGGATGGGCTCCCTAGCTGGGTGAGGCTGCAGGTTGTATTCAGCAATTTGTCAGGGCCATAAGTTGGGGTCTGCTGATAGGCAAGTTTGTAGTTTGGGTTCCACAGCTGCTCAGTGTCACTATTCAGGTTTCATGTTTTTGTGGAGCCAAAGGACATGCTCACCTGTTGGGCAGGGATGCTTGCTTGGCTCCCTGCCTCTGTGAGCCATAGAATGTGTTATGTTGGGCTTCCCTGGTGGTGCAGTGGTTGGGGGTCTGCCTGCTGATGCAGGGGACGTGGGTTCTTGCCCTGGTCTGGGAGGATCCTGCATGCCGTGGAGCGGCTGGGCCCGTGAACCATGGCCGCTGGACCTGCACATCCGGAGCCTCTGTTCCACAACAGGAGAGGCCACAACAGTGAGAGGCCCGTTTACCACAAAAAAAAAAAAAGGAAAAAAAAAAAGAATGTGTTATGTTACTGCTAGGCATCTATGTCCATGCTTCTCAATGGAGTGGGACTGGAGCCTATACTCAACAGTTGGGTGGGACTGTGAATTTGCTCCCCTGCTTGGATGGGTCATAGGATGTGCTCTAGAGCTACTGGACATCTGTCACCTCACTATAACTGTAACTTCACACAAAAATCAATGTAGGGCGTGGGGTACCTTAATTAATCAATAGGAATATTCTAGTCCATATTTCTCAATGTAAATTATTAGACTACTGTTTCCATGTATCTACCATGTCTCATGATCATGTTGTTCTGGATTATTTTCACAGCTTGACTAATTTAGAGGTCAGGAAGAAAACCAATATTCAGTTCCCCAAAACACCAAATCCAAGACTTTGTTCTATATTATGTTAGAAAGTTACCTGCATTATTAAAATAAACATTAAATATTTTCAAGAAACAAAGTTACTTGCCTCAGACACAGGCAGTGGAAAACAGAATTAAACAAAACACCAATTTAAAACAGTGAGCCATGGCCAAAGCATTACCTATTTTAAGTTTCTTAGCACTGTTTCCTTCAGACCACAATATCTGTGAGTGTAACTCTGAGTCCTAATTCCATCTCTGCTATTTGGCTTCGTGTTTTCATTCTTAACACTTTCCACTCCTAGCAAGACTCATAAATGTAAATTTTATGGCACAATTCTTGCTTATATTATAGACTTTCTATCTGATGTTAATTGGATCTACTGTGTATCCACCAGGCTCATTCCCTAGACAGCTACAAGTTTACTAGATAAAGTGAAGTTTACGGTTTGCTAAAAATTTTGCCAAATTATTCTCACTCTGAGACAACTGACAACTTGGTTACCTTATTTAAAATCATTTTCTTAATTAGCAGACTATGTTTTGCTAATTTGCATAGCAACAAACATTAAACATAACATCAACTAATCAAATTTCTATCTTACATGGAAAGATTTTTAAATATTATGCTTTATTCCATGTATATTTTACCCAGAAACTCATTTCCATTTCTTAAAAAATGAGAGGTTGCCAAGCATGATTTGTATTAGAATCCCACATACCTCATAATTATGACAGTTCTAGAATGTGCTGTTAAAACATGTCTTTATAGTATAGCAAAGCATATCTTTTAAAATGATAAAGGTTTGCTAAAATTACTGAAAACTATGTAGTAGGCCTTGGGCACTGCTTGCTTTTGGATAAAAATTACACTGAAATAAGCCATTGTAGATAGTAATATCTGAAAATGATTTATACCTCTAAAGTAGAAAATGAGTTAAATAGCTTTATTTTTTCTTACTATGACCTCTAGGAATCAAGGGAAATGCAAGTTTTAAATTGAATTCTACCAATTGATATACTTTGAGAACAGAATCAAAACTAAATACAAATTAATGCTTCAGAAGAATAGCATGACTTTCCTAAGGCAACAAAGTAGGGCAAGTTGATCTTCAAATGACTCATTCAAAAATTTTCTTCCTTCCATTCTTGCCTGGTAGAATCACTTATGCTTTATTTATTTATTTATTGCTTTGCAGTACGTGGGCCTCTCACGGTTGTGGCCTCTCCCTTTGCAGAGCACAGGCTCCAGACCCTCAGGCTCAGTGGCCATGGCTTACGGGTCCAGCCGCTCTATGGTATGTGGGATCCTCCCAGACCGGGACACATACCTGCGTCCCCTGCATTGGCAGGTGGACTCTCAACCACTGCTCCACCAGGGAAGACCCCATATGCATTTTGACCTACATTATCAAATAAACATTCAGCTTATTTCTTCATGATGTAAAAACATTTACAAATGGGTCTTTAATGAGGGCAATACAAATATATAGAAAAAGTTTTACCCACATGGCAATGTTTCTCCAAATGTTGAATAGCTTGATTTAATTTCAAGAATATTGTGAAAGAATGTTTCCTAGTTAAGAAATCAAAAGAACTCAATGTATAATCAATAATTCATTTGTTTTGTGAACATTTTTTCTCATGTTAATATCTCATATGTGTTTAGAAATATCAACATTCAGATACATCATTACTTTGAGATAAGAAATGAGCATATATAATATTTAAGTTTATTTTCTATATCCAAAACAATAAATTTAGGATATACAAATAATTATATCTGGTAGAAACATGATTTCTTTCTTAAATTTATTTATTATATTTCCTTAGTTTCTATATGTGAAAATTTGTAGAGAGGTGATAAGAAAATAAATCAAAGGAAAATGTGATTGAACTGAAAACACCAATATAGCAAATATTCCTCATTGAAGAAAGGTAGAAAAGAAGGAATATTGCCATTCTGACTTTATTTACTGTTACTAGGCTCTTATTTGTTTTAATATTCTGTAAAATGGAATATAAGAAACAAGAAATTATTTTTATATTATATGATTCTGGTGCATGACTTAATTGATAATGATGCATCACTATAGTAGAATTCTAGCCCACCTCATGGAACAAAACTAAAATAGTAGCTGTGATCTGCACCTGGAAATTTACAAATTTAGCTCCTTTTGAGTTCAATCATCTTTATCCATGATCAGTTTATATAATGCCTAATTTTTGATTAAGGAAATATAATCCTATAAGTACATTGGAATTTAAAGTTCTGAATTTATACTCCATATTATTTCAGAAAATACATATACATTATATATACATTTACAAATACTATAATGAAGGGCAGTATAATGAAGTTTAGGGTTGGAAAAATATTTAGACTCAATTCTACTACCGAGTGGTAGCTCTATGATTCCAGGGATATGATTACTTAACAGTTTATAGGTAAACAAATACACTAATACTTAACTTATAAGATTGTAGATAAATAAATGAGGCAAGACTTGAATATGCTTAACCCATAGTCTGGAACATAGTAAGCACTGAATACACATTAGCTCTTTTAATGTTCTCATGTTATTGAACATGGAAATTTATTAGTTTTCCCCAGAACTCCATTTTCAAACTGCTTGGAAAGTGACATAGTGATTATAGCTCATTAATTTTTAGGTGTTTTGGTGAATTACAAATTCAGTGACTTCTAAAGAATAAAAAGAATATGTGTTTAGCAAGTGCTATAGTGGGGTTATAGATAGTATAATTTAATGAGTCGATTATGCAAATACTGAATTATGCTAAGTATTTAAGTTAAATATTTCTTAAAGTTTTCATTAGATAATTGCAACTGTGATACTTTTGTTTCTTCATATGCTCCCACTGAACTCTCTACTGCCACTCAGATATTTTTGACAAACACCTTTATTCCAGTTGCTTGATCTCATCTCTGAGGTTTACCATATGTCTAGAAGAAGTTTTAGGCTAAAATTTACAAGTTCTTTCACTATTGTGTGGAGTATTATTTACAAGGTTTCTGCAACTAGAGTAAACGAAGATTAAAACATAATTTATCCTTATATTATATTTGTGATTTTTAAATCCTTATAATAATAATGATAATAAAGCTATTACTTAATGGATCTTGTGCTGTGCATTATATATGGTGTTTTAAGTGTGTTATCTCATTTAATCCCATAGGCCACATTGAGTGCTAGCATTTACTGTGGGTTTAACACAAGACAAGCAGAGTAGTAGCTCTATGTAATTTATTTCTGACAATCACCTAAAAGACAAACACTATGTACCTGTTACCATATGTAAAAATTATTATCCTAGTGAACAAGAAAAGTGCAACAAATATTTTACATGGAACTTAAAAGTTTGGAAAACAAGGTACAGATAGTTAATAAACCTAGTGAAGACTACACATCAGGTGATTTGGAATAAATTAAAAATTCTGCTAAGAAATTATAACTGTAGAGTAATTAATAACAAAGATAATTCTTCAAAGGAAATAAAGTAGTTTACAGTGACTAAAAAATCATTCAGAACAAATTTTTAAAAATTGTTTACATATTTTTTTCTGTTTTTTAAAAAGCCATGGATGGATTTCTTGCATATTGCCAAAATCACAGAACATCAAATTAAAACATACTCTGAGGCTTATGCAAAGATGGTTATTATTTATTTATTAAGTAGTAATTTGATTAGTAGCATCTCTCATTTTTTATCTCATTTCATTATATATATAAAACATAAATGTGCATATATATATAACTGAAGCACATTTGATGAATGCTTTTATGTGTAAATTTAAATGCATACACTTTGCCATAAAGCCAAAGAGCTATTCCATTGCCATATTTTTAAAAATGTTTTCTGTGTTCCATGAGCATTGTCATTTTCATGCTATAGAAAACTTACATTTTTAAAACCTAAAGTCTGTTTATGAACTTTATATTTTTTTTATTCTCAAGAAGTGTTTTACAAAAACACAAGAAAGAAAGCAATCTCTATTCAACAAAGAAAGAACAGAATGTTCAATATTCAAATTCTCTAATTTTTCTGAAAATACTTAATATAAAATGAGTTCCTTAAAACTTATATTCCATTTTTGTACCAGGAACACTGGGCTGAAGGTCCAAGGGTGAGGTCCCTGAACACAGAGCACTTTGTGAGCCAGTAAAACCAGATGAAGCACAAAGAAAAAAAAAAAAAGGGAAACAGATCTTCACAAAAACAGATTCTTAGTGGCTGGTGTAAAGAGTCATTCCAAGCCGTGTGGCTAGCAGGGTCTTGGTGCACTGGCTGGGTGTCAGACTTGTACTTCTAAGGTGAGAGAGCCAAGATCAGGACATTGGTCCACCAGATACTTCCAAGCTCAATGTAATATCAAATGGCAAAAGCTCTACCAGAGATCTCCATCTCAACGCTAAGATGCAGCTCCACTCAACAACCAGGAAGCTACAGTGCTGGACACTCTATGCCAAACAACTAGCAAGACTGGAACACAACCCCATACATTAGCAGAGAGGCTGTCTAAAATCATAATAAGGTCACAGACACCCAAAAACACACCACCGACATTGTCCTGTCCACAAGAAAGACAAGATCCAGCCTCATCCACCAGAACACAGGCACAAGTCCCCTCCACCAGGAAGCCTACACAAGCCACTGAACCAAACTTAGCCACTGGGGGCAGAAACCAAAAACAACAAACCTGAAGCCTACAAAAAAGAGACTCCAAACATAGTAAGTTAAGCAAACTGAAAAAACAGAGAAAGACATGGCAGATGAAGGAGCAAGGTAAAAACCCACCAGACCAAACAAATGAAGAGGAAGTAGGCAGTCTACCTGAAAAAGAATTCAGAGTAATGATAGTAGCGATGATACAAAATCTTGGAAAGAGAATGAAGAAAATGCAAAAAACGTTTAAGAAAAACTTAGAACTAAAGAGCAAGCAAACAATGATGTACAACATAATAAATGAAATTAAAAATTCTCTAGAAGGAATCAATAGCAGAAAAACTGAGGCAGAAGAACGAATAAGTGACCTGGAAGACAAAATAGTGGAAATGACTACCATAGAGCAGAAGAAAGAAAAAGCAATGAAAAGAATTGAGGACACTCTCAGACTTCTAGGAAAACATTAAATGCACCAACATTCGAATTATAGGGGTCTCAGAAGAAGAAGAGAAAAAGAAAGGGACTGAGAAAATATTTGAAGAGATTATAGTTGAAAACTTCCCTAATATGGGAAAGGAAACAGTCAATCAAGCCCACGAAGTGAAGAATCCCATACAGAATAAATCCAGGAGAAACACGCCAAGACACATATGAATCAAACTATCAAAAATTAAATGTAAATAAAAAATATTAAAAGCAGCAATGGAAAAAAATAACATACAAGGGAATCTCTATAAGGTTAACAGCTGATCTTTCAGCAGAAACTCTGCAAGCCAGAAGGAAGTGGCAGGACATATATAAAGTGATGAAAGGGAAAAATCTACAACCAAGATAACTCTACCCAACAAGGATCTCATTCAGATTCGGTGGAGAAATAAGAACATTTAAAGACAAGCAAAAACTAAGAGAATTCAGCACCACCAAACCAACTATACAGCAAATGCTAAGGGAACTTCTCTAGGCAAGAAATCAAGAGAAGGAAGGGGCCTACAATAACAAATCCAAAACAATTAACAAAATGGTAATAGGAACATGTATATCAATAACTACCTTAAATGTAAGTGGACTAAATGCTCCAACAAAAAGACATAGACTGGCTGAATGGATACAAAAACAAGACCTCTATATAGGCTGACTACAAGGGACCAAACTCAGACCTAGGAACACATACAGACTGAAAGTGAGGGGATAGAAAAAGATATTCCATGCAAATGGAAATCAAAAGAAAGCTGGAGTAGCAATTCCCGTATCAGACAAAAGAGACTTAAAATAAAAACTATCACAAGAGACAAAGAAGGGCATTACCTAATGATCAAGTGATCAATCAAGAAGAAGATATGCCAATTGTACATATTTAAACACCCAACATAGGAGCATCTCAATACACAAGGCAAATGCAAACAGCCATAAAAGGAGAAATTGACAGTAACACAATCATAGTAGGGGACATTGACACCACAGTTACACCAATGGACAGATAATCCATAATGAAAATAGATAAGAAAACAAAACCTTTAAGTGATACATTAAACAAGATGGACTTAATAGATATCTATAGGACATTACATCCAAAAGCAACAGAATAAACTTTCTTCTAAAGTGCTCATGGAAATTTTCCAGGATAGATCATATCTGGGGTCAAAAATCGAGCCTTGGTAAATTTAAGAAAATTGAAATCATATCAAGAATCTTTTCCAATCACAATGCTATGAGACTAGATATCAATTACAGGAAAAATCTGTAAAAAATACAAATACAAGGAGGCTAAACAATACACTACTAAATAACAAAGTGATCACTGAAAAAATCAAAGAGGGAATCAAAGAATATCCAGAAACAAATAACAATGAAAACACAATGACCCAAAACCTATAGGATGCAGCCAAAGCAGTTTTAAGAAGGAAGTTTATAGCAATACAATCCTACCTCAAGAAACAAGAAACATCTCAAATAAACAACCTAATCTTACACCTAAAGCAATTACAGAAAGAAGAAAAAAAAACCCAAAATTAGCAGAAGGAAAGAAATCATAAAGATCAGATCAGAAATAAATGAAAAAGAAATGAAGGAAACAATAGCAAAGACCAATTAGACTAAAAGCTGGTTCTTTGAGAGTATATACAAAATTGATAAACCATTAGCCAGACCCATCAAGAAAAAAAGGGAGAAGACACAAATCAATAGAATTAGAAATGAAAAAGGAGAAGTAACAACTGATCCTGCAGAAATACAAAGGATCATGAGAGATTACTACAAGAAACTAAATGTCAATAAAATGGACAACCTGGAAGAAATGGACAAATTCTTAGAAAAGCACAACATTCCGAGACTGAACTAAGTAGAAATAGAAAATATAAACAGACAAATCACAAGCACTGAAATTGAGACTGTGAGTAAAAATCTTCCAACAAACAAAAACCCAGGGCCAGATGGCTTCCCAGGCAAATTCTATCAGACATTTAGAGAAGAGCTAACACCTATCCTTCTCAAACTCTTCCAAAATATAGCAGAGGGAGGAATACACCCAAACTCATTCTACGAGGCCACCATCACCCTGAAAACAAAACCAGACAAAGATGTCAAAAAAAAAAAAAAAGAAAACTACAGGACAATATCACTGATGAACATAGATGCAAAAATCCTCAGTAAAATATTAGCAAACAGAATCCAACAGCATATTAAAAGGATCATACACCATGATCAAGTAGGGTTTATCCCAGGAATGCTACAATTCTGCAATATATGCAAATCAATCAATGTGATAAAAGATATTAACCAACTGAAGGATAAAAACCATATGATCATCTAATAGATGCAGAAAAAGCCTTTGACAAAATTCAACATCAATTTATGATAAAATCCCTCCAGAAAGTAGGCAGAGAGGGAACTTACCTCAACATAATAAAGGCCATATAAGACAAACCCACAGCCAACATCATTCTGAATGGTGCAAACATGAAACCATTCCCATAAAGATCAAGAACAAGACAAGGTTGCCCATGGTCACCACTATTATTCAATATAGTTTTGGAATTTTTAGTCACAGCAATAAGAAAAGGAAAAGAAATAAAAGTAATCCAAATCAGAAAAGAAGAAGAAAAACTGTCACCATTTTAACATGACATGATACTATACATAGAGCATCCGAAAAATGCTACCAGAAAACCACTAGAGCTAATCAATGAATTTGGTAAAGTAGCAGGATACAAAGTGAATACACAGAAATCTCTTACATTCCTATATACTAATGATGAAAAATCTGAAAAAGAAAAAAGAGAACACTCCCATTTACTACTACAACAAAAAGAATAAAATACCTAGGAATAAACCTACCTAAGGAGACAAAAGACCTGTATGCAGAAAACTATAAGACACTGATGAAAGAAATTAAAGATGATACAAACATATGGAGAGATATACCATGTCCTTGGACTGGAAGAATCAACATTGTGAAATTGACTCTACTACCCAAAGCAATCTACAGATTCAATGCAATCTCTATCAAACTACCAATGGCCTTTTTTATAAAACTAGACAAAAACTTGCACAATTTGTATGGAAACACAAAATATCCCGAGTAGCCAAAGCAATCTTGAGGAAGAAAAATGAGCTGGAGGAATCAGGCTCCTTGACTTCAGACTATAGTACAAAGCTACAGTAATCAGGACAGTATGGTACTGTCACAAAAACAGAAATATACATCAATGAACAGGATAGAAAGTGCAGAGATAAACCCATGCACTTATGGTCACCTTATTTTTGATAAAGGATGCAAGAATATACAATGGGGAAAAGACAGCCTCTTCAATAAGTGGTGCTGGGAAAATACAGCTATATGTAAAAAATTGAAATTAGAATACTCCCTAACATCGTACAAGAAAATAAACTCAAGATGGATTAAAGATCTAAGTATAAGGTCAGACAGTAAAACTCTAAGAGGAAACCATAGGCAGAACACTCCATTACATAAATCACAGCAAGATCTTTTTTGACTCACCTCGTACAGAAATGACAATAAAAACAAACAAACAAGAAAACAAATGGCACCTAATGAAACTTAAAATCTGTTGCATAGCAATGGAAACCATAAACAAGATGAAAAGACAACCTCAGATAGGGACAAAATATTTGCAAATGAAGCAACTGACAAAGGACTAATCTCCAAAATTTACAAGCAGCTCATGCAGCTCAGTATCAAAAAAAACAAACAACACAATCCATAAATGGGCAGAAGACCTAAACAGACATTTCTCCAAATAAGATATACAGATTGCCAACAAACATATGAAAGGATATTCAACATCAGTAATCAATACAGAAGTGCAAGTCAAAACTACAATGAGGTATCACCTCACACCAGTCAGAATGGCCATCATTAAAAAATCTATAAACAATAAATACTGGAGAGGGTGTGGAGAAAAGGGAACCCTCTTGCACTGCTGGTGAGAATGTAAAATGATACAGCCACTATGGAGAACTGTATGGAGGTTCCTTAAAAAACTAATAATAGAACTACCATATGACCCAGCAATCACACTACTATGAATACACACTGAGAAAACCATAATTCAAAAAGAGTCATGTACCACAATGTTCATTGCAGCTCTGTTTACAATAACGAGGACATGGAAGCAACCTAAGTGTCCATCGACAGATGAATGGATAAAGAAGATGTGGCACATATATACAATGGAATATTACTCAGCCATAAAAATAAATGAGATTGAGTTATTTGTAGTGAGGAGGATGGACCTAGAATCTGTCATACAGAGTGAAGTAAGTCAGAAAGAGAAAAACAAATACCTTATGCTAAGACATATATATGGAATCTAAAAAAAAAAAAAAAAAAAAAAAAGAGGTTCTGAAGAACCTAGGTGCAGGACAGGAGTAAAGACACAGATGTAGAGAATGGACTTGAGGACATCAGGAGGGGGAAGGGTAAACCAGGATGAAGTGAAAGAGTGGCATGGACATATATACACTACCAAATGTAAAATAGGTAGCTAGTGGGAAGCAGCCGGATAGCACAGGGAGATCAGCTCGGTGCTTCGTGACCATGTAGAGGGGTAGGATGGGGGGGTGGGAGGTAGACGCAAGGGGGAGTAGATATGGGGATATATGTATACGTATAGCTGATTTACTTTTTTATAAAGCAGAAACTAACACAACATTGTAAAGCAATTATACTCCAGTAAAGATGTTAAAAAAAACCCTATATTCTTCTTTGTTTGACAAATCTTTGATTCAGTTTTACTAAACATCATCCCCAGATAATGTCAAAAAGATTACTTGTCTAATCATGAACCTAAGGCCAATGATAGAGCTATTCTGAAACATAGTGTATCATCAGGACTTCCACTTTCCACTGGTCAGGCCTGCCCCGTCTGAGACTTCCACTTATGTGAGCTCAAGAACAATGACCGGCCCCTTCTTCAATCTGTTTCTGCAATATCTGTATTCATTAAAAGTTGATGGACTAAAGAATTCCAGATTTTATATTCATCTTATTTCATTTAAGCAGTTGAATATAATAAAAAATGCAATAGAAATGCTATTGAAGACATTTTATACTGCAACTATATAAATTCTTATTTATTCCTTTTTAATTTGCTTATTTTATAGCACAAATTAGAATAAAATATTTGAAAGTTTGTGAAATAGTATATTTTTCTTTATATTTAATGTTATCTCTTCCAAATAGTTTAGCAGATATGGAATTGATGGAAGAAATATGTGAATATATTAAAATGTATACTGTATATTGCAATTTAGTTTCCAAATGAAAATAAACACATTATGCTTTCAGAATTATTGACTTGTAAGTTTGTAAACTTCAGGCATGACATTTGTTTTTAAATTTTCTGCTCATAGTGGTTGCTCGGTTTCCTATTGAATGTGTATATATTTTGTGGGTGTTTTATTAACATTTTTTTCTAATTAAAAATTCATAGCTTGTTCATCAACCATCACAAAAATATGTAATAAAAACCATGAAAGTCCCTAGCAATAGTTCAGAAAGATCCTTATCAACAGCTTTACCCATATGCTTTTCAATTTTTTTAAACATTTTATTAGGTGAGCATACAAATACAAATTAATTTATAAAATTATGTCTACTAGGGCTTCCCTGGTGGTGCAGTGGTTGAGAGTCCGCATGCTGATGCAGGGGACACGGGTTTGTGCCCCGGTCGGGGAAGATCCCACATGCCGCGGAGCAGCTGGGCCCGTGAGCCATGGCCGCTGAGCTTGCACATCTGGAGCCTGTGCTCCACAATGGGAGAGGCCACAGCAGTGAGAGGTCCGTGTACCGCAAAAAACAAAATAATAATAAAAAAGAAAATATTATGTCTACTAACATATATTTAAGCACTTACTGAAGACCAGGCACTGCTCTACCCACAAATAATACCTAATTTAATTCTTCCAACCCCGTAAGGTATATACTATTTTTTGTGTCTGTGTGTGCAGTACGCAGACCTCTCACTATTGTGGTCTCTCCCGTTGCGGAGCACAGGGTCCTCTGGATGCGCAGGCCCAGTGGCCATGGCTCACGGGCCCAGCCACTCCGCGGCATGTGGGATCTTCCTGGACCGGGGCGCAAACATGTGTCCCCGCATCAGCAGGTGGACTCCCAACCACTGCGCCACCAGGGAAGCCCGGTATATACTTTTATTTTTGTCCATATGGTACCCTTCATTCTGGTATAATTGTATGTGCCCAAATAATACCATCCCCACCTTCTTTTCCTTCCCCATGCCATTGACTCCTTTTCTTGTGAAAAGAAGTAGTCTGTACCTTTCTCCTTCCTCCTTCCAATCCATTGTCATTGTGCTAGTTTTATCTACTACCTCTGTAAAAGTCTTACTACTAATTTTTCAAGAATCTTTTCCACTCCAATTGCTAGCCTGATTCAAGAAAACCCAGGACTTGAATATTAAAAACAGAATTTTGAAAGTCTTTTTACCCTTTGGAGCACCAAAATTTTGCTTTTGAAGCCAAACACTAAATATAGACAGTTCTCCCATTTGAATTTCTGCTGTAAATTGTTCCAGTTACACTGGGTAATCTGAATGACTTTGACTCTCATTGAGAAGTAAAACATAAAAGAAAGTACAGAAGAGAAAATTCACAAAGATTAATATTTCAAGATATCTTTCCATACATATCTACCAATGGGAATATGATACAAAATATTTATACAACAAATATATTAACCATCTTCCCTGGTGGCACAGTGGTTAAGAATCCCCCTGCCAATGCAGGAGACACGGTTTCGATCCCTGTTCCGGGAAGATCCTACATGCTGCGGAGCAACTAGCCCATGCACCACAACTACTGGGCCTGCACTCTAGAGCCTGCAAGCCACAACTACTGAAGCCCATGTACCTAGAGCCCATGTTCCTCAACAGGAGAAGCCACCGCAATGAGAAACCCGTGCAACTGCAATGAAGAGTAGCCCCCACTCACTACAACTAGAGAAAGCCTGCACACAGCAACGAAGACCCAACATAGCCCAAACTAATTAAAAAAATATATATATATATATATTAGCCATGTGCCTGTCATATTTACTACCACTATTTTAATTTCTCTCATAATTTCATTTTTATTTTAGTTAATTGTTTGGTTGTTTTTTAATGCAGTTTCTTTGTGGTTTTTCTAACATCTATATCAGCTATTGCCTTTGAACTTTTGGCTTGACTCTGTTTTGATTCATATAAACCTTGATGTAAAAACTAAACTACTATATAAAATTTGAGTATTTCACCTATGTCAATACACTAGAGCACATAATTTTGAAATTTTTGAAATTTTTGGAGGACTCACAGTAAGGGACACATCATAGAATTTAAAGAGTTATATACAGAGTGCTTCTCATTGCTCACAGTCAAGCAAAACTCTGTCTGTTCTTAACCTTCTACTTTGTATACAACACCACTTCACTTCCATCTTTATCTTATATTGTAAAGTATACTTCTTTCTTCTTCATAACAACTGGAAAATTTTATATTATTAAGAAATCAGTGATGCTCACTGCATACCATATATCCAAGAACAGATGTCATGTTGAATGACACCTAGATCCCAGGATAAAGATCAGAGGTAGAAGCTGCAGGCAAGTTAGCTTTGTCTTGTTTCTTGTATATGAGCCACAACAAATTAATAATTTTAACTAAATGAGCCCATTTATCAAATAGAAATATTACTATTTTGTGGGCTATACTATAAAGACCATAATAAAAATAAAATAATAACACAATTATCAAGGCATTTCATCCTACCTAGGATAACTCATGCACATATTCTCTTCATAGAAAAATGTATTTTCTTTCCTGAACCATATGTGATTGTGTAGGCTCCCTTTTGGTTAAGACTGGTCTCTGAATGAGCATAATTTCCTGTGATTAAAAAAAGTCTTCAAATGAGAATGAAAGAGGAGCATTGTCATCTCTGACAGTCTTGTGTTTTTATTTATTTTACTTAAAAATAATTATTTTATATTTTCTACCTCATATCTCCATTACCATAGACCTAAAGGGTTTTAGGTCTGTGTTTGTTGTTGACTTTGAATGGCATTCAAGATAGCTCGTTTCCTTGTATTTGTTGTTTTGTTAGTGAGTTCCTGTGGTCCATGCTTGATATAGGTCTGCATCTAGTGTTGAGCATATATCTTTCCAAAGAGATTTATACTTGCTTCTGCCAAGTACCCTGGATTACTTTATACATTAATTTCTCTGGTTGGGATGTCCTGGAACTCATAGATAGTGTAAATTTGAATCGAGAATCAATGGAATGAAAAGGGAGTTATTTATTGACTCACATGACTTGAAATTTTAAGAAATTGACTTCTTTCAGGCAAGGGATTCTGTATCTTTCAGCCGGTATGCTTCATTTTCCTAGGGTGACTTGTTCTTAACAAAGCTCTTTCTTGGATATCAAAAATTTGCTGGTAGATGGGCATACCAGTTCCCTCTAAAATATTTTAATCAGCCCTTATTTTGGCAAATACCTATTTTTGGACAATGACTCTATCCAGGAGAATGGGGTATTATGATTGATCTGTGGTGTGTATGTCATATATGAAGGCAAAGTCATGTAATTGACAACCACACCAGCTCCCCTAAACAAAACAAAACAAACAAACAAAAAACACATATCATGGGCAGGAGAAAAAATAAAATAGAAAGTATTCAAATCTCTCTCTTCATTAGAAGCACGTAATGGCAGTGGTTCTAATTAAGGAGAAAGTGTAAGCTAGGTGACGCCACCAAGTAGCCTATGAGAACAAATACTCAGTCTTACCCTCTGCATTCTGGGACCCACTGCACTTTCCAAAGTCATTTGTGAGGTCAGACCTAATAGATCACTAGAGATCTTTCAGGGGTGATGGAAATGTTCTACCTCGATTGTATGCTGGTTAACTCTTTAAGTTTACTAAAGAATCTTGAATTTTACCTGAAAAACAGGTGAATATTATGGTATGTAAATTATATTTATTAAATTTGTTAAACTAAATAAAGTACAATTAAAAGAAATGTATCTCCCACCCAAGCTTCATCAACTGGCTCAAGACTTGCATTTACACTGAGCCCCATTAGTTTCATTCTTCTGAGTGTTCATTTCAGTTCTCATCCAGCCAGACATTTTTATTAGTCAAGAATTGTGGGTTGGTTGGCCTTTCCAGTAGATTGATCTCTCTTGAATTATGTATCAGGAAACTTTCTTAATATTGCTGGAATATCTGTTGTGACCTTTTCTATTTTCCATAATGGATATAGGATTTTTTTTATGTTCTGCCTTATTGATTATTTTAATTGATTTGTCCAGAAGGGAGCAATTGAATTCATAGATTCAGACTCATGTTTTGAATTATAGCTCCAATATCTCTTTAATACATATTTTGCAAACGTCTATGTAGGATCTATTACTGCAGCTGATACTTAAATTTGCTTACTTAGATAGCCCTGACAAAGTAACACAGATTGGGTAGCTTAAGTAATACACATTTATTTTCTCACAGTTCTGGAGGCTAGAAGAAGATGATTTTGTACTCAGTTTTTATTCCTCTTTGCAGGCTGGTGTCACTGTTGTCAGATTTTCTAACTCTAACTGAGATCTATGTTGTGTAGCTCATATTGATACCTAAGGTCATTTCCAAAGTAAACACACAAAACACCAAGAATAACTGGCATCCCAGATGCTGGAGGCTGTGTCTATATAAGGACCTGTTCTAAATAATTCCATGCCCCCTTTAAAATCTCTAGTGATTTTAAAATATATATGTACCAAATTTATCAGTAAAACTGAAGCAGATAATATCATTAAAGAGATATAAAGTTAGTGATCTTACTACCATGCTAACACTTATCAATTCATTGTGAAACCTCTAATAGGATTTTTAAAATTAATATATTTATTTTTGGCTGCACTGGGTCTTCATTGCTTCATGCAGGCTTTCTCTAGTTGCGACGAGCAGGGGCTACTCTTTGTTGTGGTGGGAGGGCTTCTCATTGCTGTGGCTTCTCTTGTTGTGGAGCATGGGCTCTAGGTGTGTGGGCTTCAGTAGTTGTGGCACACGGGCTTTGTTGCTCTATGGCTTGTGGGATCTTCCTAGACAAGGGCTCGAACCCATGTCGCCTGCATTGGCAGGTGGATTCTTAACCACTGTGCCACCAGGGAAGCCCTCTAATAGGATTTTGGAGAAGAAGCACATTTTCAGCAAATCTCATTAATTTAAAATGGCCAGTAGCATATACCACATAGGAAAAATGCTAAAAACTTTGATATGTAAATTAAAGGTCCCAAATTTTTCTGAGACATCCGCCAGCATTATAAAGAATCATAAAATAATAAGGGGAATCAGAATCAGCAGTCACTGGACTACTGGATAAAAATCCAACTTTTATACAGACTTTGGGATGTGCATATATATATATATTTTTACATCAGGGATTATATAATCTCCTCTGCATTGAAGTAAAACAAAAAAATATTGGTAGGGCTTCCCTGGTGGTGCAGTGGTTGAGAGTCCGCCTGCTGTTGCAGGGGACACGGGTTCGTGCCCCGGTCTGGGAAGATCCCACATGCCGCGGAGCGGCTGGGCCTGTGAGCCATGGCCGCTGAGCCTGCGCGTCCGGAGCCTGTGCTCTGCAACGGGAGACGCCACAACAGTGAGAGGCCCGCGTACTGCAAAAAAACCCAAAAACCAAAACACAAAACAAAACAACAACAAAATATATATATATATATATGTTGGCAAGCAATTCAACTTGCATTAAAAACGTGGTTAAGGTAAAAGCCAGAAGGGATTAGTATTGGTGATTATATTTGTTTATGAAGAAGTCAGTGCAGATTGTTTCATTAATCTCAGCTGTGTGATGAACAGTTGCATGAATTTATTGTGCACTTTATTCTCTTAAAACATGAGAAATAAACTACAAAGTTTATTGTTGATATCTAAAGTAGCATGGCCTGTGTTTTTCTTAGGTCATGATATTTCTGCTGCAGTATCATCTTAGGCTTTCTCTAGAGAGCTCTATGTTTATAATAACAACAGCTTACTTCACTATTTTACTTCCTTGACCCCTTAACATAATTCAAATTTCACTGCCCTTAATTTACAATTCTGCTACCATTTGGCATAAATCTACTCTTTAAAATAAATTTAGTACAAATTCTAGATGTAAATAGTAGAAGAAAAAACTAAAACACAAGCTGAATGGAACCCACATTCATATAGCTCCTCAAAAACTACTCAAATATACAGTTATTTTCAAATGTACTCTTTTACCTGAAAAAATATTCCATATGATAAAACATAGCTCTATCTTACTATATTTTCTATTATTGAATGTAGCATTTAAGTGGAATTTGAGAAATGTTTTATAGAATTATAAGTCATTTTCACATATATTTCACAACTTTACTTAGGTTTTATTATGCTTTTTTGCTTATATGGATTTCAAACCTCAGAGAAGTTGAGTAATTTGCTCAATATTGTATAGCTTGTAAAACAGCTATTCATCTGTTCCTCAAAGACACATCTTCTGTTGATACTGTCCTATTTCCAACATCTCTTTTGTGGACAAACATTGTGAATAATGAGTCTACTTTCTCCAATCTGTTGCAATAAGGTTTTTATCTCTAACTTACAATGACATTTCTCAGGAAAATCACTAGTGGCATATTTGTAATTAAATTCAAAGATTAATTCTCTAAATAATTGTACACCTTTGTGTATCTGACACTGTGATAACTTCCTCCTAATTTTTTCTTAAATCTGACAATTCCTCCTTATTCTACTTGCTGGCTTTATGTTCTGCTCTTTGAAGCCTGACTTATCTCAGAGTTCTGGCTTTTATCTCTTCATTCTATCTATTCTCCTTGAGAATTAAATTTTCTTCCAAGTCTTCAATTCCTGTGTATGTGCTCAGGACCCTTAATATCTGTCTAGATTTAAGAATCCTCTCCTGAGGTCCATATTTTATATTTAAGTCATATGTTCTTTTATTTTTTATGAGAAAACAATTCTTTTATAATACCCCATGGCTAAGAGATAAGTATAAAAATCATATATGTGTAGCTAAATGTCTTTTCAGAGTGAACACAAATATGTAACCACAGCCCAGATCAGGAAACGGATCACTGCACTACCCCAAAACATTTCAAGCCCTTTTTCAGTTACCACCAATCTCCTGAACAAAGACAATATTATTCATTCTAACTTTAAGCATATATTAAATTTAATTAATTTAACTTTTGAAGAGTATTCCAGTCATTCCTCTCCCTTGCCAATTTTGGTACATTCTTTTCTATTTACCATTCTGGTATGTGTGAGTTGGTATTTGCAGTTTTAATTATCTAATGCATTTTGATGTCAAGAAATTTTTCAAAAGTTTGCTGGATATCTGAATTTACCCCTTTGTGGATTATGCTGTTTTGAAAAAATAAATTTTCCTCTTGAAACTAATAAGCAAATATAACAAAGTTAGAATAAAAAGTCAATCATTTTACTGTATACTAGCAATGAGTAGGTGAAATTTGAAATTAAAAACACAATACCATTTACATTAGCACCCAAAGAAAATGAAATAGGTATAAATCTAACAAAACATGTACAAGAACATCATGTGGAAAATGACAAAACTCTAATGAATGAAATCAAAGAAGAACTTAATAAACGGAGAGATAGTCCAAAATCATGGACAAGAAGACTCAATATTGTCAAGACATCAGTTCTTCCCTACATGATTTATAGATTCAACATAATCACAATAAAAATCCCAGCAAGATATTTTGTGAATATTAAAAAACTGATTTTAAAAATTTATATGGAGAGGCCAAAGACCAAGAATAGCCAACACAATATTGAACGAGAGGAAAAAAGTTGGAGAACTGATGCTATCCAACTTCAATACATACTACAGAGCTACAGTAATCAAGACAGTGTTGTAAAAGAATGGTAAAAAAGGTAAATGGAACAGAATAAGAGCCCAAATTGACCCATATAAATTGATATTTGACAGAGTAGCAAAAGAAGCAAAGATATCCTCTTCAATAAATGGTGCTGGAACAATTAGAGAGCTGCATGCAAAAAATATCAATCTAGATATAGACACGACACCCTTAACAAAGATTAACTTAAAATGGATCACAGACTTAAATGTAAAATGCAAAACTATAAAATTTCTGAAAGATAACATAGAAAAAAAACCCTAGATTACCTTGGGTATGGAAGTGACTTTTTGGACAGAACACTAAAGGCCCAATCCATGAAAAAAAATTGATAAACTGGACTTTATTATAATTTAAAAGTTTGCTCTGTTAAAGACAATGTCAAGAGAATAAGAGAACAAGCCACAGTCTGCGAGAAAGTATTTGCAAAAGACACATCTGATAAAGGATTATTACCCAAAATATACAAAGAACTCTTAAAACACAATAATAAGGAAAGATATGGAGGAAACTTAAAAACATATTACTAAGTGAAAGAAGCCAATCTGAAAAAGTTATGATTCCAACTATATGACATTATTGAAAAGGCAAAACTATGGGGACAATAAAAATTACAGTGCTTGCTGAAAGCGAGGATGAATAGGTGAAGTGTAGAGCATTTTTATGGCAGTGACAATACTCTAATGATGGATATATGTCATTATACATTTGTCTAAACCCAAAGAATGTAAATACAACACCAAGAGTGAACTGTAAATTATGAACTTTGGGTGATTATGATGTATCAATGTAGGTTCATCAATTGTAAAACGTCTACCACTCTGGCGAGGAATGTTGAAAATGACAGAGGCTATGCATGTGTGGGGGAAAGGGGTATATGAGAATTCTTTGTAACTTCCTTTCAATTTTGCTGTAAACCTAAAACTTCTCTAAAAAATTAAAGTATTTAAATATGAATAAATAAATATTTTTTCCAAATGAAATGATATTTTTAAAAATATTATTAGATTATATCCATTTTCATTATCTGTGAATGATTTATGATATAATGACATAGCATGAAGTTATTGTTTTTACTTGCCCAATTGCCAGATATTTCTATAAATGCATAATATTAGTACTTTTATATAGAAATATATTTTCACCATTTTATATCATTGCCATCAGAAAATAATTTTTTGTTGTTGTTGTTTTGTTTTTTGTTTTTTGCGGTACATGGGCCTCTCACTGTTGTGGCCTCTCCCGTTGTGGAGCACAGGCTCTGGACGTGCAGGCTCAGCAGCCATGGCTCACAGGCCCAGCCACTCCGCTGCATGTGGGATCTCTCTGGACCAGGGCACAAACCCGTGTCCCCTGCATTGGCAGGAGGAGTCACAACCACTGTGTCACCAGGGAAGCCCCAGAAAATATTTTTTAATAGTATGCTATGAAATAATGAGTCAGGCAAAAATCAATGTACTTATGGTTAATTTGGGGGGTTTTTTGGTTACAATTTTATTTATACTATGTGGATTATGAGTAATGATGTGAAATTGCTAAGTTCCTAAACTGGGTCACAAGAAATGAAGAATTGTCACAGTATTTTTGGATACAATTAAACATGCTTGTTTTTTTTTGTGTTCTTTTAATCAACTTAGAAGACCTGACAAGATCTTTGCAAGTTTTTTTTCTTTTTTCCAAAACCTGCTTCTTGTTACCTCTTCCACAAGATTATTAGTGGAATAATCTGCTTTTCAGCCATCTGTGTCCCCAAGTCAATGTTTTTTAAAAAGGACAAATAAATAAAAATTAATAAGAGAAACATGTTGTGGCAGTACTTTAATAAGAAAATTAATTTCAAAGAAGCTGCTGAACTCCTTTTTGAATTTTATAACATTAATACTCTATTCATAAATACTTCCATTTTTTACCAGGCCAGTATATTATAAGGTCAAGCCTATAGAATGTGACTTCCTCTCTTCAGGACAAAAACAATCAAACAAAAATATGTCAGGATAAATAAATAGCCAAAAGTGCTATGCGATGGGGTTTCTAAATGTATAGTCAATTTAAACAAACATTTTTCCAAAATGTGGCATGGATGCTACTGCTATATCTCTCACTGACAGCCAAACTGGTCATTCGGAGCAGCTTAAGATGGCCAAAAATAGGTGTTTGAACTAGGTTTTCAAATCTATTCCCTAAATATTGTTCATGCTTCAAAATTAGTAGCAATATAAAGCCACATCTGAAAACAGCAACTCAATGTAAAAAAACCCTCAAAATCAAAATTGTATAATTTTTTTTACTTTCTAAGAGATATGAATCACTGTTTCTGAGGACAGTTTTAACAGACATTAAGCATGAGGCTTCCTGGATTACATGGAGGTTAGGATTTCAACATATGAATTTTGGAAGACACAAACATTCAGACCATACCATATTTTAAGTAAGTTGTTTTAATTTTTTTTATAATTTTTGTTTTTTGACCTATAAAATAGGGCAATAATGGTTATGTTTTGGGAGTATTGGAAGGATTCTTATATCTGTGTATATCAAGATATAGATTAGTAGATTAGTAAAGTACATATGTGCCTTATGTTATGATTATTATATTTTGTCTTTGATTTCACTGCTAGCACAAATTTAAAAAAAATGTTGAACTGATGATTCCCATAATTAACTTAGTACATATTTTTATTATCCTTCTTTCATTAACATTTCAAGATATCCTTATAGCTCAAGTGCTTTCAAATGATTTCACTTGTCTGGCTAATTAAAAACATGGCATTTCTAATAACTCTGGGTAATGGAAACACATACAGTTATGCACAATCATTTGGCTCTCCGTCAAAAATTATTCAAGGATCTTTTTGAAACAAAAATTCAAAATGTTTCTCATAAAGGTTTTGAAAAATCACTACTCTTTAGAAAAGTTCTCTGTTGTAAGAATTGTTTTCTAGCAAGTACATCAAGAAAAGAAAATA
Organism: Stenella coeruleoalba; assembly: GCF_951394435.1. Taxonomy (NCBI): domain Eukaryota; kingdom Metazoa; phylum Chordata; class Mammalia; order Artiodactyla; family Delphinidae; genus Stenella; species Stenella coeruleoalba. Next base: position 34,131,616 of record NC_137164.1, on the reverse strand, counting down.
TTAAGTATAATGTTGCAGACAGTTATCATTTCAAAATAAAAGACCACTACATCTGTCTATAGGTCTGCAAACAGAGTTGATAAAGCATTTTTCTTTTCAGCCAATACTGATTAAATAATGACTAACATTATCAGTGTCATATTCTTTGATTATAAAGGTTAATACTGTGAAAGTATTATTTTTTGGTGGATACTGTGAAATTATATATATATTTACTATTTATCTGCCTCATTAAATGTTATGCTTAGTAAAATGTTTAAATTTTAAACATTTAAATATTTTAAATTGGCATATTGGATATTTGCCTGAGAAACTAAGAGGACACAGTTTGTGTGGTAGTTTAAAGATCATCTCTTGATTTTTTTTTTAACATGCATTTTCTTGTTCCCCCTCTTAATAGTACTAAATTCATGAACTATAAGGTTCAGGCAGAATTCACTTTCTTCCTCCCAATTCCAGAGTGTGTTCTGAATATATTTGCCACAGTGATTTATTGAGTTGGACAAATGACAAGCTTTTTCAAACAGAAGGTATGTTTAATTATTTAGTGTTATTTACTAGAGATATGATAAAATAGATTAGCTCTTTCCAATTGCCTTAGAAATATAAAATTATGAAGCTATGAACTTCATCCTTAAAGCTTCCAAAAAGCCCCCCTAGAGTTAAGAATGAGGTTAATATTACATCAGAGCACAATGGGGGAAGAGAGAGAGAAGAAACAGATTTGAAAACAAATTTTTTGTGAGTCCTTTTGCAATCAGGATCAAGGCTTAACTGACATCTACTGTACTCTGGTCTCTTAAATTAAAGAGTTAGTAAATCATGTAATCATACCTAGTAATCATACCCTAGTATTCTTTCTTGAGGAAGTAAATCCCCCAAAATGGCAAAAGTATGAGGTTTTACCCATAACTAAAGTTGAGGAAAGACAATTAGTTATCAGGGAAATTAAACTTGTTCACTTGGATGTCAGGACCCCTGTCAACTGTTAAAATATAATCAAGTCAAGGTGCCTTCAAGATGGTGGAGGAGTAAGACGTGGAGTTCACCTTCCTCCCCACAAATACATCAAAACTACATCTACATGTGGAACAGCTCCTACAGAACACCTACTGAATGCTGACAGAAGTCCTCAGACTTCCCAAAAGATGCCCTCGGGTAACCTACACACAGAGGCAGGATCAAATCCAACCTGAACCCCAGGAGCTCTGTGGACAAAGAAGAGAAAGGGAAATTTCTCCCAGCAGCCTCAGGAGCAGCGGAATAAATCTCCACAATCAACTTGATGTACCATGCAACTGTGGAATACCTGAATAGACAACAAATCATCCCAAAATTGAGGTGAAGAACTTTGGGAGCAACTGTAGACTTTGGGTTTGCTTTCCACATCTAATTTGCTTCAGGTTTTATGTTTATCTTAGTTTAGTATTTAGAGCTTAATATCATTGGTATATTTGTTTATTGATGTGTTGCTCTCTTCCTTTATATATATTTTATGTGTACATATATTTTTTCCTTTTTCTCTTTTTGTGTTTATGTGTGTGTGTCTTTGTGTGATTTTGTCTCTATAGCTTTGCTTTTGCCATTTGTCCAAGGTTCTGACTGTCCATTTGTGGTTTTATGATTTTTTTTTTAGTATAGTTTTTAGCACTTGCTATCATTGGTGGATAGGTTTTTTGGTTTGCTTGCTCTCTTCTTTCTCTTTCATTTTTATTACACTTTTATATTTTTATTTTTAATAATTTTTTTCTATTTTAATAACTTTATTTTATTCTTTCTTTCTTTCTTCTTTCTTTCTTTCTTTCTTCCTTCCTTCCTTCCTTTCCTTCTTTTTCCGTTTTCTTCTGAGCCATGTGGCTGATGGTTCTTGGTGCTCTGGCTGGGTGTCAGTTCTGAGCCTTTGAGGTGTGAGAGCTGAGTTCAGGACATTGGTCCACCAGAGACCTGGCTCCACATAACATCAAACAGTGAAAGTTCTTTTAGAGATCTCCATCTCGACGCTAAGACCCAACTCCACTCAACGACCAGCAAGATACAGGGCTGGACACCCTATGCCCAACAACTAGCAAGACAGGCCACAAACCCATCAATTAAGAGAGAGGCTGCCTAAAATAATAATAAGTTCACAGACATCCCAAAACGCAACACCAGATGTGGTCCTGCCCACCAGAAAGAAAAGATCCAGCCTCATCCACCAGAATACAGGCACCAGCCCCCTCAAAAAGGAAGCCTACACAATGCACTGAACCAACCTTACCCACTGGGAGCAGACACCAAAAAAACAAAGGGAACTAAAAACCTGCAGCTGGCAAAATGGACCATAAACACAGTAAGTAAAGAAAAATGAGAAGACAGAGAAATAGACAGAAGATGAAGGAGCAAGGTAAAAACACACCAAACCAATGAAGAGGAATTAGGCAGTGTACTTGAAAAAGAATTCAGAGTAATGATAGTAAAGATGATTCAAAATCCTGAAAATAGGGGCTTCCCTGGTGGCGCAGGGGTTGAGAGTCCACCTGCTGATGCAGGGGACACGGGTTCATGCCCCGGTCTGGGAAGAGCCCACATGACACGGAGCGGCTGGGCCCATGAGCCATGGCTGCTGAGCCTGCGTGTCCGGAGCCTGTGCTCTGCAACAGGAGCGGCCACAACAGTGAGAGGCCCGTGTACCACAAAGAAAAAAAAACAAAAACAACAAAATCCTGGAAATAGAATGGATAAAACACAAGAAACATTTAACAAGGACCTAGAAGAAATAAAGAGCAAGCAAACAATGATGAACAACACAATAAATGAAATTTTAAAATTTCTGGAAGGAATTAAGAGCAGAATAACTGAGGCAGAAGCATGGGTAAGGGACCTGGAACATAAAATAGTGGAAATAACTACTTCAGAGCAGAATAGAGAAAAAGTGATTGAAAAGAATTGAGAACAGTGTCAGAGATCTCTGGGACAACATTAAACACACTAACACTTGAATTATAGGGGTCCCAGAGGAAGATAAAAAGAAAGTGACTGAGAAAATACTTGAAGAAATTATAGTTGAAAACTACCCTAATATGGGAAAGGAAATAGTCGATCAAGACCAGGAAGTGCAGAGACACCCATAGAGGATAAATCCAAGGATAAAGACGCCAAGACACATATTAATGAAAATATCAAAAATTAAATAGAAAAAAAATTCTAAAAGCGGCAAGGGAAAAGCAACAAATAACATACAAGGGAATACCCATAAGGTTAACAGCTGATCTTTCAGCAGAAACTGCTAGCCAGAAGGGAGTGGCAGGACATATTTAAAGTGATGAAAGGGAAACACCTTCAAACAAGATTGCTCTACCCAGCAAGGATGTCATTCAGATTCAATGGAGAAATTAAAACCTTTACAGATAAGCAAAAGTTAAGGGAATTCAGCACCACCAAACCAGTTTTACAACAAATGCTAAAGAAAATTCTCAAGGTAGGAACACAAGAGAAGGGAAAGACCTACAAAAACAAACCCCAAACAATTATGAAAATGGTAGTAATAGAAACATATCTGTTGACAACTACCTTAAATGTAAATGGATTAAATGCCCCAATCTAAAGACATAGACTGTCTGAATGGAAAGAAAAACAAGACCCTTACATGTGCTGTCTACAAGAGACCCACTTCAGACCTAGGGATACATACAGCCTGAAAGTGAGGGGATGGAAAAAGATATTCCATGCAATGGAAATCAAAAGAAAGCTGGCATAGCAATACTCATATCAGAAAAAATAGACTTTAAAATAAAGAATATTACGAGAGAAAGAAGGACACTACATAATGATCAAGGGATAAATCCAAGAAGAAGAAAAAACAATTGTAAATATTTATGCACCCAACATAGGAGCACCTCAATACTTAAGGCAAATGCTAACAGCCATAAAAGGGGAAATCAACAGTGACACAATCATAGTAGGGGCCTTTAACAACTCACTTTCCCCAATGGACAGACCATACAAGGGAATATAAATAAGGAAACAGAAGCTTTAAATGATACATTAAACATGATGGATTTAATTGATATTCATAGGACATTCCATCCAAAAAGAGCAGATTACACTCTCTTCTCCAGTGTACATGGAACATTCTCAAGGATAGATCATATCTTGGGTCACAAATCAAGCCTTGGTAAATTTAAGAAAATTGAAATCATATCAAGTATCTGTTCTGACCACAATGTTTTGAGACTAGATATCAATCAAAGGAAAAAATCTGTAAAAAATACAAACACAAGGAGGCTAAACAATACACTACAAAAAAACCAAGAGCTCACTGAAGAAATCAGAGAGGAAATCAAAAAACACCTAGAAGCAAATAGCAATGAAAGCACAATGACACAAAACCTATGTGATGAAGCAAAAGCAGTCTTAAGAGGGGAGTTTATAGCAACATATTCTTACCTCAAGAAACAAGAAACATCTCAAATAAACAAACTAACCTTAAACCTAAAGAAATTAGAGAGGGAAGAACAAAACAACACAAAATTTAGCAGAAGGAAAGAAATTGTAAAGATCAGACCAGAAATAAATGAAAAAGAAATGAAGGAAATGATAGGAAAGATCAATAAAACTAAAAGCTAGTTGAGAAGATAAACAAAACTGATAAACCATTAACCAGACTCAACAAGAAAAAAAGGGAAAAGGCACAAATCAACAGAATTAGAAATGAAAAAGGAGAAGTAACAACTGATACTGCAGAAATACAAAGGATCATGAGATTACTACAAGCACCTATATGCCAATAAGATGGACAACCTGGAAGAAATGGACAAATTCTTAGAAAAGCACAACCTTCTGAGCCTGAACCAGGAAGAAATAGAAAAAATAAACAGACCAATCACAAGCACTGAAATTGAGACTATGATTAAAAATCTTCCAAAAAAAAAATTGCTCAAGACCACATGGCTTCACAGGCAAATTCTATCAAACATTTAGAGAAGAGCTAACACCTATCCTTCTCAAACTCTTCCAAAATATAGCAGAGGGAGGAGCACTCCCAGACTCATTCTATGAGGCCACTATCATCCTGGTACCAAAACTAGACAAAGATGCCACCTAAAAAGAAAACTACAGGCCAGTATCACTGATGAACATAGATGTAAAAATCCTCAACAAAATATTAGCGAAAAGAATCCAACAGTACATTAAAAAGATCATACACCATGATCAAGTGGAGTTTATCCCAGGAATGCACAGATTCTTCACTACAAGCAAATCAATGTGATAAACCATATTAACAAATTGAAGGATAAAAATCATATGATCATCTCAATAGATGCAGAAAAAGCTTGCAACAAAATTCAGCCCTGATGTATGATAAAAACCTTCCAGAAAGTAGGCATAGAGCAAACTTTCTTCAACATAATAAAGGCCATATATGAAACACCCACAGCCAACATTGTTCTCAATGGTGAAAAACTGAAAGCATTTCCACTGGGATCAGGAACAAGACAAGGTTGTCCACTCTCACCACTATTATTCAACATCATTTTGGAAGTTTTAGCCATGGCAATCAGAGAAGAAAAATAAATAAAATAATACAAATTGGAAAAGGAGAAGTAAAAGTGTCACCATTTACACATGACATGGTACTATACATAGAGCATCCTAAATATGTTACCAGAAAACCACTAGAGCTAATCAATGAATTTGGTAAAGTGGCAGGATACAAAATTAATGCACAGAAATCTCTTGCATTCCTATACACTAATGATGAGAAATTTGAAAGAGAAATTAAAGAAACACTCCCATTTACCATTGCCACAAAAAGAATAAAATGCCTACGAATAACCCTACCTAAGGAGACAAAAGACCCGTATGCAGAAAACTATAAGATACTGATGAAAGTAATTAAAGATGATACAGATAGATGGAGAGATACCATGTTCTTGGATTGAAAGAAACAACACTGTGAAAATGATTAAACTGCCCAAAGCATTCGACAGATTCAGTGCAATCCCTATCAAACTACCAATGGCATTTTTCACAGAAGTAGAAGAAAAAATTTCACAATTTGTATGGAAACACAAAAGACCCCAAATAGCCAAAGCAATCTTGAGAAAGAAAAATGGAGCTGGAGGAATCAAACTCCCCGACTTCAGACTATACTAGAAAGCTACAGTAATCAAGACAGTATGAAACTTGCACAAAAAGAGAAATTTAGGTCAATGAAACACATAGAAAGCCCAGAGGTAAACCCACACACATATGGTCAACTTCTATTTGATAAAGGAGGCAAGAATATACAATGGAGAAAAGACAGCCTATTCAATAAGTGGTGCTGGGAAAACTGGACAGGTACATGTAAATGAATGAAATTAGAACACTCCCTAACACCACACAAAAATAAACTCAGAATGGATTAAAGACCTAAATGTAAGGGCAGACAGTATAAACCTCTGGAGGAAAACATAGGCAGAACACTCCATGACATAAATCACAGCAAGATCCTTTTTGACCCACCTCCTAGAGAAATGGAAATAAAAACAAAAATAAAAAAGTGGGACCTAATGAAACTTAAAAGCTTTTGCACAGCAAAGGAATCCATAAACAAGATGAAAAGACAGCTCTCAGAATGGGTGACACTATTTGCAAATGAAGCAACTGACAAAGGATTAATCTACAAAATTTACAAGCAGCTCAGTATCAAAAAATCAAACAAAACAATCCAAAAATGGGCAGAAGACCTAAATAGCCATTTCTCCAAAAAAGACATACAGATTGCCAAGAAACACATGAAAGGATGCTCAACATCACTAATCATTAGAGAAATGCAAATCAAAACTACAATGAGGTATCACCGCACACCAGTCAGAATGGCTGTCATTAAAAATTCTACAAACAATAAATCCTGGAGTGGATGTGGAGAAAAGGGAACCCTTTCCACTGTTGGTGGGAATTTAATTGATACAGCCACTATGGAGGACAGTACGGAGTTTCTTCAAAAAACTAAAAATAGAACTACCATACGACCCAGAAATCCCGGTACTCGGTATATACCCTGAGAAAACCATAATTCCAAAAGAGTCATGGACCACATTGTTCATTGCAACTCTATTTACAATAGCCAGGACATGGAACCAATCTATGTGTCCATCAACAGATGAATGGATAAAGATCATGTGGCACATATATACAATAGAATATTACTCAGCCATAAAAGGAAATGAATTTGAGTTATTTGTAGTGAGGTAGGTGGATCTAGAGACTGTCATACAGAGTGAAGTGAGTCAGAAAGAGAAAAATAAATACCATATGCTAACACAGATATATGGAATCTAAAAAAATAATAATAATAAAAAAAAAGGTTCTGAAGAACCTAGGGGCAGTTCAGGCATAAAGACATAGACGTAGAGAATGGACTTCAGAACGTGGGGAGGGGGAAGGGTAAGCTGTGATGAAGTGAGAGAGGGGCATGGACATATATATACTACTAAATTCAAAATAGATAGCTAGTTGGAAACAGCTGCATAGCACAGGGAGCTCAGCTCGGTGCTTTGTGTCCACATAGAGGGGTGGGATAGGGAGGGTCGGAGGGAGATGCAAGAGGGAGGAGATATGGAGATGTATGTATATACATAGCTGATTCACTTTGTTATACAACCTAAACTAACATGGCATTGTAAAGCAATTATGCTCCAATAAAGATGTTAAAAACATTTTTTTATCAAGTTGGCTTCACAGTTTTCATCCAAGCCATTAGACTTTAGCCTTATGGTTTTCTTCTCTAGAATGCTAGAATACTCTAAGGCACTTTCAGGTTCTAAATTCTGTGAACTGAGAGTATAACAAGAGGTATTTTCTTTAGTTTAGTGTTCAGTTTTTGGATTTGCTGATTTTCGGACCATTAGAATATTTCCCACGTTAGCTTTAAGGATTCACAGGTTTTAGAACTTACTGAGATCCTTAATGGTCCCGCAGAAGCCGCTGGGTTATTCAATAGCAGCATTAATCTGTGACATTCACTGGCAGAAAAACCCATCCCAGGAATAAAGAACATTTTTGGCACTTTCTCATTTCATTTGGACCAGTTTGCTTGGTCATAATCTTCATGCATTTCCAAACGTCATTTTCTGTTTGACTGATTGCCAGATGCAGGGTGTATAAATCAATTTTTTTACTAAATACCCAGAGGGTAAAAACAAAAACAAACACACCAAAACCTTTTGATGAGTGGACAAAAAGGTATAGATTCTAATGAATTCAAGTTCCAAAGAAAGTAGATCAATCCTTTATTTTATATATTCTCATTAACTCACCCATGTGTGCAGCTGAATATGAGAAAAATGAAACCAAGTTTTTATTTTAAAAGATGGGAATTCTAAATCATGGAATAGACACTTGATTAAATGCAATATACACTCTGTTTTACTACTCACATGGATTCTATACTCAGGTTTCTTAATATTTTCATTTTATCATTTAAGAATTACTATTTCACCTGGTGTGTTTCACATAGTGTGTTAGTAGAAGAACCTTAATCAAACATAGTTCTATACATCCCCAAAGCTCATGTTCTCCTTGCAGTATCTGTTTATCCTAGAAAAAGTGTGATATTACAAATCCAATGAGAGTAAGGTATGTTCTTCCTAATATTTGCTTCATATTTTGCAGTAAGTTAATGTGCTGCACTGTGAATAGGACTGGAATTTCATTTAGCAGATTTGGGGATATAGAGTTGCAGTTACGTAGAATGTTAATTCAAGGAAATCAGTAGAGTACCTCAAGTTCCATACCATTTTGCCAGATGAATTTATTGTTCATATATTTCATTTTTCTTGTCACAAAAATTGTAGATATAACTTAAATAAGGTTACTAGAACTGTCTGTAAAAATAGAACATAGGTAAAAATTAAATCAAGAACTGATGTTTCACAATCACCAGATCCATGTATGGGTATATGAATGTGAATAAGTATATATGCATATGCACATACACACAAAATATCTGTAAATGCTTGTGCTATATATACATCTGGAAAAATTAAAATACTGTAGGTAGCAAAATTTAAAAAACCTAATCTGTAAAATCTAAAATGTTCTGGTTATTGAGGTTACTATTAATGGATTTTTTGGATTGATTGTTAGCTTAAACTCTGTTCTTTGCATAGAAATTACTTGTAGAAAATTTAAAGTGTTAACCTACGGAAGTGTTACCTTCATAACTTCAAGCACAATCACTTTGTTGATCTCCTGGCTTCTTATACATCTTACAGCATATTATTTAACATATTATTTAAATATGTTTCTTAAAATTAACTTTGATTAAATTTAATATAATTCTACTGTGGGTAGAGTGTATTCCATCAGCACTAAAAATACAATCCTATACATTTTTGGTACTCCTGCTTTTATTAGTCTTTATATACCCTGACATCTGAACCAATTTGACCTTCTGGCCTATAAACTTCTTTTGATCATATTTATGACTGAAATAGCTTTTTGAAGGTCAATGTGACAATTTATAAATTGACCCTTGATTGCAAGTATAGGTGGTAAATTTCATTCTCATTTTATTTTGAGAAAAAGAATGACTATTTTTTGTACATGTTCAAGAAGATCCAGAAAATTATACCTAAACCATCTCATCATTGAAGGCATAAAATGTATTTTTAAAAGATTTTCAGTATATTAGTATTTTAATTTTAAACATAAAAGTATTATAAATTTCATTAAGCAACTTTTTCTATTTCTTACTATCATTAATAAATATTAATTAATGTGCTGACAATTGTTGAATTAGTAGGTAAAATCAACTAAATAACCAAGGCAATAGTACCAATTATTTTATGGTTATATGTCAGATAGACTAATTACCTGGTAATTGTTTCCAAAGGCAAAAAATATATTGAAACATTACATCTCTTTTAAGTTCTCAACATATAACTTAAAACTAGAAGTTAATGTTTGGTAATGAAAAAATTACATTGGAAATCAGAAGCCTTAAATTCTAGTTGCATCGTTTCTTTTCACTACCTGAAGACTTTAAGAAAAAAGACAAATCTTTTCTATATTTATTTATGTCTAAAACATAGATTCTACATGAAATATGGTGACACCAAGTGTATTTAAATACATTGTCTAATTTTCCATTATCTACTGTAAATTTGTTCTGAGTTAACCTTTGTTATCGTCATTATCCATAGAGAAATAAAATGATTAAATAATAGCCAAAATGTTCAATGATTTTCTAGTTCATCCGAAGTTTACTGTAAATTCTTAGGGTAAATAATTTAGCCTGTTTCATAACTTCCCCACTAATAAAATTGAGGTGTTAGAATGATATAAAAAATCTATGGATTTTAAGAGAGCTCAATGGAAACCCAGTTGTACTGCCTGAAGCTTGGGAGAACTGGGAAGTAAAATTAATATTTATTTATGTGACGGATAGTTTACTTGGCGTGAATTTATATGATGTCTCATTTTACAGCCCACAATTTTTGACTGGTAATTAGTATTAGCTCAATGTTTAACAAATAATTAAGGTTAATAAACATTGAATCTATTCCACATCTTCACATCTTCTCATGAGCAATCATTTTTTTCTTGGCCGCACTGTGTAGGTTGCAGAATTTCAGTCCCTAACCAGGGATTGAACCCCGGCCCTGGCAGTGAAAGCCCAGAATGTTAACCACTAGTCCACCAAGGAACTCCCTAATCTTTTTTCTTTTTTTTTAATTGAAGTATAGTTCATTTACAATGTTTCAGGTGTACAGCAAATTGATTCAGTTATACTTATATATGTATATTCAGTTACATATATACATATATATTCTTTTTCAGATTATTTTCCATTATGGGTTATTAAAAGATTTTGAATATAGTTCCCTATGTTATACAGTAGGTATAGATTATCTATTTTATATATAGTAGTGTGTATCTGTTAATCCCAAATTCTGAGTTTATTCCTCCCTTCCCTTTCCCCTTTGATAACCATAAGTCTGTTTTCTATGTCTGTCTATCTGTTTCTGTTTTGTAAATAAGTTCCTTTGTATCATTCTTTTAGATTCCACATACAAGTTATATCATATGATATTTCTTTCTCTGTCTGACTTACTTCACTTCATATGATAATCTCTAGGCCCATCCATGTTGCTGCAACTGGCAGTATTTAATTCTTTTTTTTGTCTGAGTAATATTCCATTGTATGTATTTACCTCATCTTTATCTATTCATCTGTTGGTGGACATTTAGGTTGCTTCCATGTCTTCATTACTGTAAATAGTGCAGCTATGAATATTGGAGTGTATCTTTTTGTTTTTTTTTAAATAAACTTATTTATTTATTTATTTTTGACTGTTTTGGGTGTTCATTGCTGCACAGGCTTTCTCTAGTTGGGGCAAGCAGGGGCTACTCTCTGTTGCAGTGCTGGCTTCTCATTGTGGTGGCTTCTCTTGTTGTGGAGCATGGACTCTAGGCACATGGGCTTCAGTAGTTGTGGCATGCAGGCTCTGTAGTTGTGGCTCACAGGCTTTAGAGCGCAGGTTCAGTAGTTGTGGTGCACAGGCTTAGTTGCTCCACAGCATGTGGGATCTTCCCAGACCAGGGCTCAAACCTGTGTCCCCTGCATTGGCAGGCAAATTCTTAACCACTGCACCACCAGGGAAGCCCCAAGGGGTGTATCTTTTTGAATTGAAGTTTTTATATTTTCCAGATATATGCCCAGGAATGGAGTTGCTGAATCATATGGTAACTCAATTTTTTGTTTTTTAAAGGAAACTCAATACTGATCTCCATAGTGGATGCACCAATTTATACTACCACCAACAGTGTAGAAGGGTTCCCTTTTCTCCACACGCTCTCCAACATTTATTAGTTGTAAACTTTTTTGGTGATGGTCATTCTGACTTGCATGAGGTGATAACTTTTGGTTTGATTTGCATTTCTCTAATAATTAGTGGTGTTGAGCATGTTTTCATATGCCTATTGCAGTGGTCCATGATGTTTTTGGCACCAGGAACAGGTTTCGTGGAAGAAAATTTTCCACAGACCGGGGTGGGGTATGGTTTTGGGATGATTCAAGCACATTACATTTATTGTGCACTTTATTTCTATTATTATTACACTGTAATATATAAAGAAATAACTATATAACTCACCATAATACAGAATCAGTGGGAGCCCTGAATTTGTTTTCTTGCAACTAGTTGGTCCCATCTTGGGGTGATGGGAGACAGTGACACCCAAAGTGTGTTGCTTATGTCCAGTCTACTCCGTAATCTCATTTTCGTTGCTGTCACTGCAGAAAACCCTGCTTCACAAAGATGGGATATTGGAAATGGAGGCAGGCTTTTCAGTGCTTTTGTGGCAATCTCAGGATATTCTGCCTTGACTTTAATCCAGAACATATGGAGATTTGAGGTTGTCTCAAACAAACATTTAAGGCCACTGTCATTTCCGTTCTCAAGCAGTTGATCCTCTTCTAGCACAGACAAAGTCAATTTACCTGGCTTACTCCCAAATGGATCTCAGATACATTCCTTCCCAATTTGGGGGCCTTTTGTGGTTGGGAAGTAATGCTCAAACTCTTTTGAAAGCTAAGATAGGTGATCATGCAACAGCCGGGAGAAAGAAGACCCTGGTTCAGTCTCTTTCAAAATCTCTGCTAATGTTTGAAACATGTCAAAACTCCCAATGTTCACTCATCCCCCTCATAATTACAGTTTGGCTTTGAATACAGCCACTTTATCTGCCTACTTGTACATAATTGTCATTCTCCCCTGAAGTGACAGATTGAGTTCATTGAGCAGGTTAAATATATCACACGAGTAATAAGTTTTGAGACCCATTCTATGTCACTGAAATATGCTGCCAGTGGTGACTGCTTTTCTAAAAGAAGTCTTGGGAGCAGCTCTCATAACTCAAAAACTCTGGCCAGTGATCTACCTTTAGAAAGCCATCTGACTTCTGTGTATAAGAGAAGACACAGAAGTGTTTCTCTTATACAAGACGTGGATGGGCTCCACGTCCATCTCTTCACAGAGCTGCGTGAACAGACCTAAGTCAAGGGCATGTACTTTAATGTGGTTGATAATTTTAATCAATCCAGCAAAAAGTTGTTAAATTCAGATGACTTTTTTCGGCTAGCCAGCATTTCTCTATGGATGACACATTGCATAAACTCACATTCAAAAGCTATCTCTTTGACCTGAATAGTGAAACCAGAAAGCCATCCTGTCATGGCCGCCACTCTGTCCGTGCATATACTGACACAAAATGACCAATTCAGTTTTCCTGATATGTAATCATTCAAAGACTTGAATAGTTCTGCAGCTGTAGTGTTCGTTGGCAACAAAAGTGCACATAACATATCCTCATGCACATCCTCCTGAAAAATATATCACACAAAAACAAGCATTGTTGCCTTGGTATCAACATTAATAGACTTGTCAACCTGGATTGCCTACCATAGTGACTCATTAATCCTCTCTAACAATTGTGCCTCAATGTGCTCTGCTATTTCATTAATTCATCTAGTTATCGTGTTAGCCGAAAGAGGAATATGTGCCACCTTTTGAACTGCAACCTCTTCTAAAATTTCACAACAAATTTCCTTAGTAGCTGGCAGGATCAACTCTTCACCAATAGTAAAGGACTGCTTAGCTTTAGCAATGTGGTTAGCCACTAAGAATGATGCTCTCAGTGCAGACACATTTGGTGAAGTTGTGGTCTTCAATAATTGCTTCTGTTCTTCCTGTTCACGTTTTTTTCTTTTGGAAAACTCCAAAGGCTTATCTTTTAATGCAGTCTGCTTTGTCTCCATGTGGCAAAGTAACTTTGAAGGTTTCATGGCTTTGTTGGATAGCCAGTCACCACATATTATACAAAGCGAGCTTGGAGAATGTGAATCACCTGTTGCAATGAACCCATAATTTAAGTGGTACTCTTGGTATTTTCTTTTAAGTGCAGCTTTCTTTTTGCTGCAGTCTTAGAGTCTTCTGCTGTCTCTTGATTGGGTCTTCCCCATTTCCAAAGAAGCTCTCCAGTGACATTTGGTTTTTACTCATTTTGGCTAGGGTTAGCCTGTGAGCTTACCAAGACTGTGACTGGGGCAAGTGAACAGTGAGGGAAAGAGGAACAGACAGAAGTGGTAAATAAGAAAATGGGCAGGCCATGCATGGACTACAATAGTCCTCAGATTCTGAGTTAAAGCCTGTCACCAGATGCAGCTGTACAATTGAATTATATCAACTCACTTGCTACTATAAAGCCTGCCACGAGATGCGCTTAATTGTCACTTGCCACTCACTGATAGGGTTTTGCTATGAATCTGCAAGCAATTGATTTATTATGGTCTCTGTGCAGTCAAACCTCTCTACTAATGATAATCTGTATTTGCAGCTGCTCCCCAGTGTTAGCATCACTGCCTCAGCTCTGCCTCAGATGATCAGGCATTAGATTCTCATAAGGATCATGTAACCTATATCCCTCACATGCACAGTTCACAGTAGGCTTCATGCTCCTATGAGAATCTAATGCTACCACTGATCTGACAGGAGGAGGGGCTAAGGTGGTAATGAGAGTGATGGGGAGCAGCTGTAAATGCTGATGAAGCTTTGCTCACTTGCCTGCTGCTCACCTCTTGCTGTATGGCCTTGTTCCCAGGGCTTGGGGACCCCTGACCTATTGGGCGTCTGTATGTCTTCTTTGGAGAAATGTTTATTCAGCACTTCTGCCCTTTTTTATTTTATTTTATTTTATTTATATTGAGCTGTATGAATTCTTTGTATATTTTAGAGATTAATTCCTTGTCAGTTGCATTGCTTGCAAATATTTCTCCCATTCTGTGGGTTGTCTTTTTATTTATGGTTTCCTTTGTTGTGCAAAAGATTTTAAGTTTCATTAGGTCCCATTTGTTTACTTTTGCTTTTGTTTCCATTACTCCAGGAGGAAGATCCAAAAGGCTATTGCTGAGATTTATGTCAAAAAGTGTTCTGCCTATGTTTTTTTGAAGTTTTATAGTATCAGGAATTACATTTAGGTCTTTAATCCATTTTGAGCTTATTTTTGTATATGGTGTTAGAGAATGATCTAACTTCATTCTTTTACATGTAGCAGTCCAGTTTTCTCAGCATCACTTATTGAAGAGACTGTCTTTTCTCCATCGTATATCCTTGCCTCTTTTGTCATAGATTAATTGACCATAAGTGTGTGAGTTTATTTCTGGGCTTTCCATCCTATTTCATTGATCTATGTGTTTTTGTGCCAGTACCATACTGGCTTGATGACTGTAGCTTTATAGTATAATCAGAAGTCAGGGAGTATGATTCCTCCAGCTCTGTTCTTCTTTCTCAAGACTGTTTTGGCTATTTGGGGTCTGTTGTTTCCATATAAGTTTTTAAAAGTTTTTTGTTCCAGATCTGTGAAAAATACCATTGATAATTTGATAAGGATTGCACTGACTCTATAGATTGCCTTGGATAGTATGGTCATTTAAACAATATTGTTTTTCCAATCCAAGAACTTGGTATATCTTTCCAATTGTTTGTGCTGTCTTTGATTTTTTGTGTCAGCATCTTATAGTTTTTGAAGTGCAGATCACTTGTCTCCTTATGTAGGTTTATTCTTAGATATTTTATTCTTTTTGACATGATGGTAATTGGGATTATTTCCTTAATTTCTCTTTCTAATATTCCATTGTTAGTGTATAGAAATGCAATGGATTTCTGTATATTAATTTTGTATACTGCAACTTTATTGAATTTATTGATGAGCTCTAGTAGTTTTCTGGTGATATCATTAGGGTGTTTTATGTATAGTATCATGGCATCTGCAAACAGTGTTAGCTTTACTTCTTCCTTTCCAATTTGGATTGCTTTTATTTGTTTTTCTTCTCTGATTGCTGTTGGTAGGACTTCCAAAACTATGCTGAATAAAAGTGGTGACAGAGGACATCCCTGTCTTGTTCCTATTTTTAGAGAGAATGCTCTCAGCTTTTCACCATTAAGTATGATATTATCTGTGGGTTTGTCATATACAACATTTATTATGTTGAGGTTTGTTCCCTCTATGCCTGCCTGGAGAGTTTTTATCATAAGTGTTGTTGAATTTCATCAAAAGCTTTTTCTGCATCTATTGAGATGAACATACGGTTTTTCTGCTTCAATTTGTTATTGTGGTGTATCACATTGATTGATTTGCAGATATTGAAATATCCTTGCATCCCTGGGGCAAATGACACTTGGTCATGGTGTATGATCTTTTTAATGTATGGTTGGATTCTGTTTTCTAGTATTTTGTTGAGGATTTTTGTGTCTATGTTCATCAGTGATATTGGCCTGTAATTACCTTTTTTTGTGATATCTTGGTCTGGTTATGGTATCAGGGTGATAGTAGCCTTGTAGATTGAGTGCTGGAGTGTTCCTTCATCTGCAATTTTTTGTAAGAGTTTCAGAAGAATAGATGTTAACCCTTCTCTAAATGTTTGGTAGAATCTATCTCTGATGCCATCTGGTCCTGGACTTTAGTTTGTTGGAGTTTTTTATTTGCTAATTTAATTTCTGTACTTGTAATTGCTCTGCTCATATTTTCTATCTTTTCCTGGTTCAGTCTTGGGAGTTTATATCTTTCTAAGTATTTGTCCAGTTCTTCTAGATTGATTATTTTACTGGTGTATAGTTGCTCATAGTAGTCTCTTATGATCCTTTGTATTTAAGTGGTATTTGTAACTTCTTTTTTTTTTCACTTCTGATTTTATTGATTTGGACCCTTTACCTTTTTTTCTTGATGAGTATGACTAAAGGTTTATCAATTTTGTTTATCTTTTCAAAGAACCAGCTTTTCATTTCATTGATTTTTTCTATTGTTTTCTTTGTCTCTATTTCATTTATTTCTGCTCTGATCTTTATGATTTCTTTCCTTCTACTAACTTTGGGTTTCATTTGTTCTTCTTTCTCTTGTTGGTTTAGGTATAAGTTTAGGTGTTTTGTTGAGATTTTTCTTGTTTCCTGAGGTAAGCTTGTGTCACTATAAGCTTCCCTCTTAGAACTGCTTTTGTCTTGTCCCATAGGTTTTGGATCTTCATGTTTCCATTTTCATTTGTCTCTAGGTATTTTTAAATTTCCTCTTTAATTTCTTTAGTGATCCACTTGTTGTTTAGTAGCATACTGCTTAGTCTCCATCCTTTCTGTGCTTTTTGCAGTTTTTTTCTTGTAGTTGATTTCTAATCTCATAACTTTGTGGTCAGAAAGGTGCTTGATATGATTTCAATTTTCCTCAATTTACAGAGGCTTGTTTTGTGACCTAACACGTGATCTATCCCAAAGAATATTCCATATACACTTGAAAAGAATATGTATTCTGCTGCTTTCAAGTGGAATGCTCTATAAATATCAATTAAGTCCATTTGGTCTAATGTGTTTTTTTTTTCTAATGTGTTTTTTAAGGCCTGTGTTTTCTTATTGATTTTCTCTCCAGATGATCTGTCCATTGATGTAAGTGGTGTGTTAAATACATTTATTGTGTTTCTGTTGATTTCTCCTTTTATGGCTATTAGCATTGCCTTATATACTGAGGTGTTCCTACATTGGGTGCATACATAGTTACAGTTGCTATATCTTCTTCTTGGATTGATCTCTTCATCATTATGTAGTGTCCTTCTTTGTCTTCTATAACAGTCTTTATTTTAAGGTCTATTATGTCTCATAAAGGTATTGCTACTCTGGCTTTCTTTTGATTTCCATTGGTGTAGACTACCTTTTTCTTTTGATTTCCATTGGTGTAGACTACCTTTTTCTATCTCCTTGTTTTCAATCTACATGTCTCTAGATCTGAAGTGAGTCTCTTGTAGGCAACATATATATGGGCTCATGAGACATCTTTTAGCAGACAATCTTCATTGTACTTGGTTGAAAAGATAGAAGTAATCTAATTAAAGCATCTTCATTTTCCTATCAAACAAAATCTGCAATTTTCCATATTTCTGAACCCACCTTCCTTTTTTTTTTTTCTTTATGTAGAAGAAGAACTTCACTTTCTATCAAAGACTCTCCTTGCTTTTAATTATCTCACCTTTCTCTGGGGCTTAGTTGGTTATTACTTCTCTCCTCAATCATCATCATTTTAATCTCTATTCTTTCCTTTCCATAAACCTACGGTCAGTGTCTAATACCTCCTGCATTTAAAATTTCCTATTGTTATCTCAAATTCTCTTTCAGCTACCACAACCTTCCTCTTCTATTCATAAATAAAACTTAGAAGACATTGCCTTTATTTAATTTTCCCTTATGCTGTTATTTATCTAATTTATTCTAACATAACTTCCCCTCTTACTATTTCATTCTAGTTTTACCAATGTTACCAAAAATGTCTTGAAATCCTGAACCCCTTTCATTTGTCATCATTCTTGACCTTTTATTGCTATTCCAAAATGTTACAAATGTTATCATTTAAAAATGCTTATTTCTCTTGCTTTCTGATACTACTAAAGCTTGATTTTCCTAAGATATTGACTGTATCCTTCCTTTGATTCCAATTCTAAATACTGGAATTCCTAGGCCTTGTGATTTACCTGCATTCTCTCAATTATCAGATTTATTCCCATAGATTTGAAATCATTTTACTTTAAAACTTACAGTAAAATACACCCCCCACCTCTTCAACACTCACACATCATTTTTTCTTGATTACTATGAGCAGGTCACTCAGGCTTTGCATAATGTCTTTCTTCCTGAAATTGTAAACTCTCAACTCATCCCATGGCTAACTCTCATTTTTCTTTTCTCATTTTAAATCTTCCTCCCCAGCAAGGACTTTCCAAACCATCCAGTCTAAAGCTGCATTCTATTATTTTCATCATAGAAATCCATTCATTTCTTTCATTACAATGTATAGTTAATATCTCTATTTTCATCTACCTGTGGATTATCTGGATTTCCCATAAAATTATATACTTCTTG
Organism: Stenella coeruleoalba; assembly: GCF_951394435.1. Taxonomy (NCBI): domain Eukaryota; kingdom Metazoa; phylum Chordata; class Mammalia; order Artiodactyla; family Delphinidae; genus Stenella; species Stenella coeruleoalba. Next base: position 34,112,696 of record NC_137164.1, on the reverse strand, counting down.
AGATCAAAGACTATCAACATTTTTCACTATTATATAAAGGATGCTTAGCCTTAAATAATGAATAAATTAATGAATGAACCAGAATTTCCCTCCTTCCAAAGTTTTCTGACAGCAACACCTATATTTTGTCACTATACCAGGTTATCTTCTAAACTCTGAGCCCATTATCACCAAAGTCAAAAGTCATGAATTTTTTCACTAACCTTAAAACAAAAGTAGTTTTTAAAAGGATATAACACATGCAACTAGCTATCTGGTGTCATAGGGCCTGCTATCATAATTCTGGTTTTTATGAAATCAGAATATTTCAGCAGTTAATGTACACATCATTTGTTTTCCAGTTTAGTAAAATTGTCTCTAGATATAATTGAAGGAAGCAAATGAAATCTCATTTCCTCTTTTGATATAATCTGGAAAAAACCTGTTCATCCAAGGAGTTTCAACACCCGTTGCCCATTGCTTACCTTTATCTTAATATGCATAGCTTCAGATCCAACCAATCTCCTGAGATATTTAGGATTATTCATTTATTTAGCACACATAATTTTCCAGGTATTGCATGAGGTGTCAACATTTTCTCAGATCTATTTAATTATCTACTTCCTGGCTTATTTGTAGTCCTAATTTCTGGGGCTGCCTTGGTTACTTTAAGAGCATGGTGCTTGACGGAGATTTTTCCATATTTGAGTTTATTAAACATTTCTTCTGTTATTATCTAGTCTCTAGGGCCATTAATCTGATTGAAGGCCTATGGGGTTTTTCTTTCTCAACTCAATGAAGACTGAAAATATTTTGAAGTTCTCCAGCACGTAAAAAATAATTACAGGTATTTTCAACACCTTATACAGTATATAAAAGTTGTGAGATCTTTTAAAAATGTAATTATTTTGTTTACAAGATGATTATATGTAACTGCATTTATTTGCATTAAATTCATTAAGGTGATACATTGCTACTATTTGTGATACACCAATTATGTTATATTTAAGTAGATTTTTAATTTAAAAACATAAAGCACAAGCTTTTTCTTTCCTACTATGAGTCCCAAGGTTGTCTTTTTCCTAAATAATGAAACTATAAATTTTCAACTTCTGTTTCAAGATTTAACTTTAAAAAGAAATGGAGAAATGCATTATTATTTTCTTCTGAGATATCACTTTAAACCTCCCATTATTTTCTTAAATTTAGTTGAATTAAATTTACCAACAAAATGTATGGAGCTGTTTTAATATGCAAATTGTTGCCATCTAGACAGGTTACCAAAACATATTTATGCTGTTACTGATAAAAACTTTTCTAATTATTATAAAGTGGCTAAAATATAATATCCTGTGAAAACCTCTGAGTCATAGTAACATCTATTCCAAATGCAAAATCAGCATTCATTGTATTAGGATTAAGAAATTTAAACCTGAAGACATTTACAATTCTTACCTCTTCTAAATAGGATGATGCCAGATTTCTCCTCAGTTTTTCCTCTTATTGTTAGCCCCCACTTACTCCCTTAAACATTCACAAATGCTTCTGTTTGAACTGAGATTATCATTCAAGCCACCTTGTGTTATTTGGATGATGATTTCAAGATCTCATTTAGTGCTTATTAATAATAATAATAAATATATTAACATAAGTATTTTTTTCAAGACAAAATAACCTATTTATTGTAGAACTGTGGAGGGATCAATCAATCAAGACTGTAAAGTTGATTAGTAAATATAGACTATTTTCAGATATGTATTTTAATTTATAGACCTGTAGTATCTAATAGGGATGTATAAATAGAGCATATCATATATCGATGGTCTGAAGGGATTTTGAAGGAATATGCTATATAAATTTAAACATCCCAAGCCATAAACCATAAATATTAATCATTCAAATTCTATTTGCCATTACTATAAGTTTTAATTGATAAGGCCTGAACTATAGAGGTCTGTATGTTTTGCTATTTTGCCTCAAATTCAGATGGTTACCATAAGTTAAGGATAAGTGGAGATATTCTATGACTTTAGATGACTGCTCTCAGCTTTACTCAGAGTTCTAATTCACAATAAATTACAGTTGGTGTAATTGCTAATTTAAACAGTTTTTGTTGTATCTAGGGAAATACTTTTAAAAATAAGTTCAGTTGAGCAACTGACATTAAGCCATAATTACTACCTGTAAGTTGTTAATTAAGAATGACATTAGCTCTTATTGAACGTACTATGTATTAAGCTTTGTGCTAAATTCTAAGTTCATTATCTCTTTAATCCTAAAACAAAACAAAACAAAACAAAGCCAATGGGGATATTTCTGTTCTATTACCTGAATGACTCTCAACTGTAGATGATTTTGGCCCCCAGGAGGCATTTCACAATGTTTAGAAACATTTTTGATTATCAAAACTGGGATGGGACTAGGATACACGTTCTACAAGTGTGTAGAAGCCAAGGATGCTACTAAACATCTACAATACACAGGAAAGCTCCCAGAACAAAAAGTTATCAAGCCTAAAATGTCAATAGTGTTGAGTTTGAGGAACCTTATCCCACCTAGAACTGTTTAGTGTAGTTCCAAGTCATTGAAACAAAGCCCATTTATGAAATGACAAGATGAACACAACCAAAAGCAATCATTATCTGTACAGAGGAAGTAGGGCTAAAATTCAAAGAAGGAAGTTTTTTCTTTTGTTTTTTTAGCTCTATTGAGGTATAAAGGTATAATTCGCATACAAAATTAAATAGAGTTTGAGTGTACAAGGTGATAATTTGATGTACATGTTCATTGTGAAAAGGACTCCCCAAAATGAGTTATTTAACATATCTGTCACTTCTCATATTTAGTTTTTTGTGTGCATGAAAAAGCTTAAAATATACTCTGTTGCCAACTTTCAAGTATACAGTATAGTATTATCAACCATAGTCACCATGCTACACATTAGAGCCTCAGACTTTCATCATCTTATAACTGAAAATGTATACTCTTTCACCAGCCACTCCCTACTTCCCCCCAGTCCCTAAAAAAAACAGTTCTACTCTCTGTTTTTATGAATTTATTTTTTTTTTAGATTCACATATAAGTGATAACTTATAGTATTTGTTTTTCTCTGTCTGTTTTTTTCACTTAGCATAATGCCTTACAATTTATCTATGTTTTACTAAGTGGCAGGACTTCTTTGCTTTTTAAGGCTGGAAAACTTTTCATTGTGTATTTATATATCCCATATTTTCTGTATCCATTTATCTATCATCAGTGGACACTTAAGTTGTTTCTAAAATATCTCTTAGAAATAGTGAATTCATTTCCTTTTGATATATTATCAGTAGTAGGATTGCTGGATCATTATGCTAGTTATATTTTTAATTTCTTTAAAAACCTGCACCCTGTTTTCTATAGTGGCTGTATCAAGTTACATCACTACCAATAGTGTATAAAAAAAAAAAAAAACACTGGAGAAAGGGTTCCCATCTCCATATCCTCATCAGCACTTGTTACATCTTGTCTTTTTTGGTCTTTTTGATAACAGACATCCTAACAAGGTGTGAGGTGATGTCATTGTGGTTTTGATTGACCTTTTCATGATGATTAGTGATATTGAGGACTTTTTCATTTACCCACTGGCCATTTTTTAATCAGGTTTTTATTTTTGTTTTGGCTATTGAGTTGTATAAGTTTCTTCTGTATTTTGGATATGAACTTCTTATTGTTTTAGTTGTTTACAAATATTTTCTACCATTTCATATGTTGCTCTTCATTTTGTTGATTGTTAGCTTTGTTGTGCAGAAGCTTTTTAGTTGGATATAGTCTCACTTGTTTATCTTTGCTTTTGTTGCTTTCACTTTCACCTGTGTTTTCTTCTAGGAGTTTTGTGATTTCAGGACTTACATTCAGGTCGTTAGTCCATTTTGAGGTGATTTTTGTGAGTGGAGTAATATAAGAGTCCAGTTTCATTTCTTAGCATGTTGATATGTAATTTTCTCAACACCAATTATTGAAGAGACTATTCTTTCCTGATTGCATATTCTTGGTTCCACTGATGTATTTGCTATATTACTATGAAATATCATTCACATTTAATCTTTGATTCTATAATAGTTATTTTTAAAACCTTCTTTTTACACAATTTCCTGTGGATTATCAATATTTAAGCTTAATTATAATGTAATATTAAAAAACGGTTCAGTTTTACATGACTACTAAAGAAAAACTGATGACTATTTATGGTTAAGTGAATATGGGTAGGAGTTTATCATGGGGTTTTTGACATACCTATAAGGTATACAAACAGATGCATCTTTAACTATAAAAGTATCCTATTAAATAAATATATCAATCAGGCAATACTTATGGATATTAACCATATGACCAAAACTTTGCTAGATTTTTAGGGGTACACAAAAGTTCCAAGGACAACACCTTTCATTGAGGATATAGTCCATGAAAGAGATAAATTGAGTACCAAGAACAATGACCACAAATGCAAGGGCAGTATATACATTTAAATACTATAAATCTTACCATGAACAATAACAAAGTGAAATATTTTATAACTATTTACTCAAAATCAACTATGTCTTAGATTCAAAATATTTCTTTTTGTTCCCAGGTGCACCAAAGAGGTCACAGATAAATAGTGAAAACAGACTGTCAGTCAAATATGTGATTATGATGAGTAGTAGGATAATAGCCTCTGAAGTATTCAGCAGAATACATAGTCATGAATTCACAGTAATAGCTAAATTGCAAGTATAAAGCCCACGTCCTTGTAATATTGGACAGACCCTCTAATTTATATATTCTCTAATATTCCTTTTCTTATATTCAGTATTTCTAATCATTACTAATCCCATATCATAGTTGAATCTACTTTTAAATACTTCAAGATTTTAAGTACTAAAGTGTCTCTGTGTACCTTAAAAAAAGTACTATTATGTGTAGTTGTATTTAAACATGAATCAAAAACCTCATTGTTAGGCTTTGAGAGTGGTATTTTGAGCATCATTAATTATATTGTATTTATTTGGAGTTGGGATACAATTAACATTGCCCTGAAACCACATCTAGAGATAAAAATGAGTATTGTTATTTGTTGATGATATAAATTTCAAATGAGAAACAATTTTGACTAATATCTCCTAAAAGGGAAAATTATCACATTAAAATAATTTAACATTTAAGTCAAAGTCTAGAAAAAGAGAAGAAATTAATATGTGAACTGAAAATCATTTTTAAAGTTCATATATACCCATAATCATTTATATGAAACTCTAATTTATTTTCTATTTACTTGCTCATGTAACCCCAATAAAACTTGGTGTAATTGTTTCATAAATTATGAATTCAAGAAATATTTGTTATAATGTTTACAAGTTACCAAAACATGTAGTAAGAATTAATTTAAAAATTGAGGATTTTTTGCACAGAGAAAATAGATTATAGCATAATTCTGACTTTAAGACATATATTCACAATCACATACAGTTTGTTAATAAGATATTAAAATGAGAATAAGGAGTTAAATTATGCTAAAAGCAGGATAGTTGCATTCTTAGACAAAGTAGTTCTAACTGTAGATAACCATGAAAAAGCCAGAAACACAAAAAAATAGTCGTGTACAAAGGCCTGAAGCTGAGTGAGAAGAAAATATCAATTTCTAGGCCAATTTTCATAGATCTCAGCATGGATCTTCTTTTGGGTCCAGACATTTCTGACTTTCCATAAAAGTCCTCAAAAAAAAAAAATGTATTACCTGAACTCTAATTAATTATAGTAGAGCTTAAATTCCTAACTCTATTCTGTCAGATTTCTGGCAAAGAGAATTATAGACACTTTGTGTTTTACTTCTTTGCATACATGTGACTTGCCTGTGAGTCATCATTTACTGGAACTGAGAAAAATTATGTATTTAAATAATGTGACTGTATTTCAGTTAAAGTAATGGTATCTGTTGACTGTGGCAGATATCTTTGTGAAATGTCACATCAAAATTGCTATCTCTTTCCTTATTTTATGTGGGTGTTTGGAAGCTTCCTTAGTGAGGCTGAGATTTTAAAGTTCTTAAACATTCCCCATAATATGTATACATCCATCTGCTATGTATTCATCAAACTAACACACTGAAGAAACTTGCATAGAGAATCTATGGATGAACAGATTAATAATACTTGTCTCCTTCACAGTTAATGCAGTGTATTAAGATAAATGTTGAAAAAGTCCTATGAGTGAAATAGTTATCTGTACTTGGAACATTGAAAGGATTTCAGGGAGGAGATAATCTTTGAGTAGAGTTAGAAAAGAAAAGGATAAATTTATAAAATTAGAATATTTTCACTGAAACTTAAGTACTTATATGTTACTTTTCATTTTCCCTATGCCATTGATGTTTCCTTGAGTTATTCATTTAATAATTGAAGTCCTCAATTGTATACCAATGCACTTAATTTAATTATGTGTGTGAAACATTTCAATGAAGAATTTCTACTCTAAATATTACATATGATAAGAGAATGTGTCTATTTCTGTTCACAATTGTGTTTACCAATCATAAGTATTGAGAAGATTATGAGGGGAAAACTATGCTTTTAGTTGAATTTTTATTGAACTTTTGAGTGTTTTTGATTCTCTGATAATTTTTGAGAGATTGGATTTGAACTATGCAAATGGTGTATAAGCAGATATATTTTGGGGCTCCTTCTTTATATTTTAATGAATTGAAAAATTTCTGAATGAGTTGGATATACTTTTAACCCTCTACCCAATTACAAAATAAAGAGGAAAAATGTATATCTTAAAAAAAATAAAAATAGACGTTCACTAAACTTATTGTGTTAATCCTTCCATGATTTTTGTAAGTCAAAAATCATTATGTTGTATGCTTTAAAATTATACAATGTTGTATGTTTAATTATATCCCAATAAAACTGAAATTAAAAAATAGTCGTTTTAATTGTAAATATAGAGTGGCTCTAACAGAAAACTGGGCCCATCTCTCTAATCACTGTCAGAAAAAAAGTCTTAAAATCAACCTCTTCAAAAAAAAAAACACACAAAATATTTTCCAGTAAATATTTTCCAGATATTATTTGTCATATATTGAAATATATCAATGGGTCAGTTAAGCTAGTTTCCAAATATTTATTTTACAAATATTTTATCTTGGTGTGTTCTCAAAACTAATCTATTAGAGTATTATTAAGAATAATATATATAGGGGACAGGGTCAAGATGGCAGTAGAGGAGGACATAGAGTTCTCCTCTCCTCACAAGTACATCAAGAATACATCTACAAATAGAACAAGTCTCACAGAGCACCTGCTGAGCACTAACAGAGGACCTTGGACTCCTAAAAGGACAAGAAAAATCCCCACACAAACAGGGTAGGATGAAAGAAAGAACAAGAAAACAAGAGGAAAAGGAACAGGACCTGAATCCCTGGTGGGGAGCTGAAGCAAAGGAGAGGTGCTTGCACTCAGTGAAGCCCCCTCACTGGTGGAGAGAGCAGCTGGGACAGAGAGGGAGCTATGGGGGCTTGGAGAAGAGCACAGCAATCAGTCCATGACAGGAAGCACAGAGTAAGACCAACACGACTTGTCTGTACCACAGCCCTGTGCACCCTAGCCCTAGTCATGTGTCTGCTGGTAGGGAGGGGGTCTGAGTGCTGGAATGTAGGGTTTGGTGACAGCTTTGGAGAGAGGGTTTGGGGACATCTGTTGGCTGAGAAGAGATAGCCTGAAGGGACAGAAGTAAGGAGCTCTACAACTGGGAATGTTCCTGGAAGAAGCTTGGGCCAGCATATAAACAGGGCACCATTGTTGTATGGCACAAAAGCCGACCCCTGCCTCTGTGGGCTGACCCCTGCCTCTGTGAGCACAAGGAGGGACACCCACCTGAGTAGGCTTGCCACCCCTCCTGCCAGTGCCTCCTCTGGTCCCTCTGGTGAAAGTGGACTCAGGCTCCCCACCCACCAACACCTCCTCTGACCCCACTGACTCTGGTAGTCTTGTGTGCCCCTCCCAACACCACCTCTGCTGCCACACACCTGAGTGGGCATGTGTGCTCTGGGGCAGCCATGGGAGCAGATGACCATGGGAAAAACTTATGTGGAGGTGGGGCTTAAACCACAGCCGAGCACCAGCAGCTGTGCAACTAAGGAAGAAGAGCTGAAACCTCTCCTCACATCTGTGGGAACTATGGATTTGAACTCAGTGCCTGAGGAATGTCCAAAAGGATGAGTGTTCCAGCAGCTGAGACAGGTCTAATTTTAATAGTTGTGGACTTTGTGGGCACATATACATGGGGATTGGACCAGGCCAGAATCTGAGCTGCTTCCATAGCTCCCATGGTGGGTCCAGGTACACAATTACTGCAGTCCTAGGACTTGACTTCAGTGGATCTATGCTGGTGACCTGGTGAAAAAATCACCTGAGTGACACCAGGGCCTATTGCTGGCATAATCATGGTTAAGGAGGGGCTGAGAGTAGATCTAACTAGAGTGTAATTTGTGAGCCAGCACAATGAGTGAAAAGTGACACAACAGAGTACACCTACAGGTGAACACCTACATAGAAGGAATACTCAGTAGCTTTTCTCCCAGTGAGAGTGCTCCAATCCCACCTACCTGGCATTTCATATAAGAAACACAGCTCAGGAACAGATCTGGGGTCCTCTACTCCACACACTAGAGAGCAAACCTTGCCCATGATAGGGCAGTAACAACCACAGAGCAAAAGGGAGGCCCTGCTCAATAACCAGTGCAGGTTCAGGTCACCACAACATAAGTCATACCTTCTATAGAGGGGATAATGGCAAGCATACACTGAGGAAAGAGATGGCAGACATCCATACTAAAAACAGCCCTCACAGCAAAAAATATTAAACCCACAGAGACTACACAGGGATGTTCTCATGTAAAAATAGCCCTGCAAGACATTCTGAAGGTCAGGCATTGGGAGGAATAAGCCCCAGAGCACTTGGCCTTGAAGGCCAGATGGGCCTGAGTGTAAGAGCTCCACTCTTGGAGTATGCACACAAGAACTCACATGCACTGGGCTGAGCACAAAGCAATACCTTCATAGGAACTGGGCCTAGACCTAAGTAGGTGTCTGGGAGGGTGTCATGGGGAAGCAGGGGTTGGCTGTAGCTCACTGTGGGGGCAAGGACACTGATGGCAGAGGTCCCAGAAAATACTGTTTGGTGTGAGCTCTCCCAGAGGTGAGCATTTCAGCACAAGAGCTGGCCCCATCCAACAGCCTACAGGCTCCAGAGCTGGAACACCTCAGGCCAAACAAGCAGAAAGACAGGAAAACAGCCCCACCTATCAGTAGACAGGATGCCTAAAGTCATCCTGAGCCTACAGCCACCTCAAAACCCATTGACATGGCATTGCCCATCAGAGGAAAAAGACCCAGCCCCACCCCCCAGAAGGCAGTCTCCAGTCCTTCCCAAAATGAAGCCTGTACAAGCCCCTGGATCAACTGCACCAACCAGGGGGCAGACACTAGAAGCAAGAGGAACTACTGTACTGCAGCCTGTGGAAAGGAGACCACAAAGACAGAAATTTAGACAAAGTGAGATAATAGAGAAATATGTTGCAAAAAATGGAACTATATAAACACCTACAAGAAGAGCTAAATGAAGAGGACATAGGCAATCTACCTGAAAAACATTCAGAATAATGATAGTAAAGATGATCTACAAACTCGGAAAAAGACTGGAAGCACAGATTGAGAAGACACAGGAAATATTTAACAAGGAGCTTGAAGATTTAAAGAACAAACAAACAGAGTTGAACTATACAATAACTGAAATAAAAAATTCACTAGAAGGACTCAATAGCAGAATAACTGAGGCAGAAGAAGAAATGAGTGACCTAGAAGACAGACTGATGGAAATCACTGCAACAGAACAGAATAAAGAAAAAAAAAATGAAAAGAAATTAGAACAATCTCAGAAACAACTGGGACAACATTAAACGTACCAACATACACATTATAGGGGTCCCAGAAGGAAAAGAGAAATAGAAAGGGCCTGAGAAAACATTTGAAGATATTATAGACAAAGACTTCCCTTATGTGGGGAAGGGAACACTCCCTCATGTCCTAGAAGCTCAGAGGGTCCCAGACAGGATGAAAACAAGGAGGAACATGCTGAGATACATATTAATCAAACTGATAAAAGTTAAAGACAAAGAAAAATATTAAAAGTAACAAGGGAAAATCAACAAATAACATATAAGGGAATGTCCATAACGTTATCAGCTGATTTTTCAGCAGAAATTCTGCAGGTCAGAAGGGAGTAGAATGATATATTTCAAGTGATGAAAGGGAAAACCTACAACCAATAATACTCTACCCTTGGGACATCCCCTGTGGTGCAGTGGTTAAGAATCCGTCTGACAATGCAGGGGACATGGGTTTGAGCCCTGGTCCAGGAAGATCCCACATGCCACAGAGCAACTAATTCTGTGTGCCACAACTATTGAGCCTGTGCTCTAGAGCCTGCGAGCCACAAGTACTGAAGCCTGTGCTCCTAGAGCTGATGCTCCACAACAAGGGAAACCACCACAATGAGAAGCCTGTGAACTGCAACGAAAAGTAGCGCCTGCTCGCCGCAAATAGAGAAAGCCTGCGTGCAGCAACAAAGACGCAATGCAGCCAAAAATAATTAACTAATTAATAGTTAATTAAATTAAATTAAAATATTAATTAATTAATTAAAATATAGAAAGAATACTCTACCCAGCAAAGCTTTCATTCAGATTCAATGGAGAAATAAAAAGCTTTACAGACAAGCAAAAGCAAAGCTAATTCAGCACCAACAAACTAGCTCTACAACAAATGCTAAAGGAACTTCTCTAGGCAGGAAAGAAACCAGCAACCTAAAACAACATTGTACATATATAGACTGCTATATCAAAACCTCATAAGAACAGCAAACCCCAAAAGTACAATAAATACACACACAAAAAAGAAAAAGCAACCCAAACACAATAATAAAGATGGTTATCTAACCACAAGAGAAGACAACAAAAGAGGAAGGGAAGAAAAAACACCTACAAAAACAAACTCAAAACAATTAAGAGAATGACAATAGGAACATACTTATTGATAATTATCTTAAATGTAAATGGATTAAATGCTCCAACCAAAAGAAATAGACTAGCTGAAAGATAAAAACAAGATCAATATATGAGCTGTCCACAAGAGACCCACTTCAGATTTAGGGACACATACAGACTGAAAATGTGAGGATGGAAAAAGATATTCCATGCAAATGGAAACCAAAAGAAACCTGGAGTAGCAATATTCACATCAGACAAAATAGACTGAAATAAAGACTGTTACATGAGACAATGAAGGCCACTGTGTAATTATCAAGGGATCAATCCAGAAGAATATATAATAACTATAAATATATATGTGCCCAACATAGGAGCACCTCAATATATAAGCCAAATGCTAACAACAATAAAAGGAGAAATCAACAGTAACATAATAATAATGGGGGACTTTAACACCCCACTTACACCAATGGATATATCATCAGGACTAAAAATCAGTAAGGAAACACAGGCCTTAAATGATACCAAAAACAAATAAAAGAAATCCAAATTGGAAAAGAAGAAGTAAAACTGTCACTGTTTTCAGATGATATGGTACTCTACATAGAAAATCCTAAAGTTGCTACCAGAAAACTACTAGAGCTCATCAATGCTTTTGGTAAAGTTGTAGGGTACAAGATTAATAACGAAAAATGTCTTGCATTCATATGAACTAACAATAAAAGATCAGAAAGAGAAATTAAGGAAGCAATCCCATTTACCATTGCATCAAAAAGAAGAAAATACCTAGGAATAAACCTACCTAAGAAGACAAAAGACCTGTACTCAGAATATTATGATACTGATGAAAGAAATCATAGATGACACAGATGGAAAGATATGCCATGTTCCTAGATTGGAAGAATCAATATTATCAAAATGACTATACTACCCAAAGCAATGTACATATTCAATGCACTCTCTATCAAATTGCCAATAGCATTTTTTACAGAATTAGAACAAAATATTTTACAATTTGTATGAAAAAACAAAAGCCCCTAAATAGCCAAAGTAGGTTTGACCAAGAAAAACAGATCTGGAGGAACTAGTCCCCCTGACTTCAGACTATACTACAAAATTACAGTGATCAAAATAATATGGTACTGGCAGAGAAAAAGAAATATAGATCAATGGAACAGGATAGAAAGTCCAGGAACAAACCCAAGCCCTAAGGTCACTTAATCTATGACAAAGGAGGCAAGCATATACAATAGAGAAAATACAGTCTCCTCAACAAGTGTTGCTGGGAAATTCAGACAGCTACATGTAAAAGAATGAAAGTAGAACACTCCCTAACACCATACACAAAAATAAATTCAAAATGTATTAAAGACCTAAATGTAAGGCCGGATACTCTAAAACTCTTAGAGGAAAACATAGGCAGAGCATATTCTGATGTAAATCACAGTAAGATCTTTTTTTGACCCACTTTCTAGAGTAATGAAAATGAAAACAGAAATAGACAAATGGGACCTAATGAAACTTAAAAGCTTTTGCATAGGAAAAGAAACCATAAACAAAATGAAAAACACCCACAGAATAGGAGAAAATATTTGTAAAAGAAGCAACAGACAAGGGATTATTGTCCAAATATAAAAACAGCTCATGCAGGTCAATTAAAAAAAAAACAAAAAACAATCAACATAACTAATTATTAAAGATATGTCAATCAGAGCTACAGTGAGGTGTCACCTCACACCAGTCACAATAGCCATCATCAAAAATTCTACAGAGGGGTGGAGTCAAGATGACTGTGTGGGAAGACACCGAGTTAACATCTCCCCACAATTAGGGCACCTGCTTGCTGCTGGTGGAGGACCCTGATGTTCAAGGAGATGGGAGGAACCCTCAAGTGAACCTGTAGGATTTGGGGGGACTTATGGGGGAGGAGAAGTAGAGGCCAGACAGGATTGGTGCCCCTGAGGCAGGGAGATCAGGAGAGGCAGGCAGAAGTGACCCTCCAGGAAGAGTGAGAGAGGAGCAGAGGACGATTGGCTGGCCACTCAGGCCAGAGAGCCTGTTGAACTCCCAGGCCAGTTCCCTGCCCTCGAAAGCCCAAAACAGGCCACATGGGTCCTTGGGGGCATAAGAGGGAGGCCAGGGAGATCAGGAGGGGCAGGTGGGAGGAGTCATCCAGGAGGAGCAGGAGAGGAGTGGAGGGTGATTGTCCTGCCTACTTAGGACCAGGAAGCATGCTGGGGTACCAGGGGAGGTCCCCCACCCACTGTGAAGAGGGGTGGAGGGCATGCTTGGGCCCCTTCTGTTCCTTGAGCCTAAGCCTCACGTCTCACAGCACCCAGGGCCTTTTCTAGCCATGTGGGTCCTAAGCATAGGCACAGCCCACCACCCTAACCTCACCCTTGTTTAGGCCCGCCCTCCACAGCCAAGGACTATCCCCACATTTTTTTCTTTCTTTCTTTCTTTTTTTTCCTTTTCTCTCCTCTTTTTTTACTATTGTGGTACTGTTGTACATTCCAGTTGTTGATTCTTCTATATTTTTATGTTTATATTCTTTCTAACATATCTGTTAGTTTCCTAGTCTAATTTTATTTTTTACTTTGTTATTGTACTCTTTTTCTTTTTTCTTATTTTTTGCCACCCCACATGGTTTGCAGGACCATGGTTCATGAACCAGGCCTCAAGCTGTAGCTCCTGCAGTGGGACCTCCAAGTCTGAACCACTGGACTAACAGAGAAACTCAGACCTCAGGGAATATTCAACGGAGTGAAGTCTCACGGAGGTCCTTTTCTCAGCACCAAGACCCAGCTCTACCCAACAGCTTACAAACTCCAGTTTTGGAAAACTCAGGTCAAACAAACAAAAGACAGGAACACAATCCCACTTTAAAAAAAATGAGATGGCAAGAAAATATGTAACAGAAGGAGCAAGACAAAAACCTACAAGACCAAATAAATGAAGAGGAAATAGGCAATCTATCTGAAAAACAATTCAGAGTAATGATAGAAAAGATGATCCAGAATCTCAGAAATAGAATGGAGGCACAGATTGAGAAAATACAAGAAATGTTTAACAAAGACCTAGAAGAACTCAAGAATAAACAAACAGATGAACAACACAATAACTGAAATGAAAAATACACTAGAAGGATTCAATAACAGAATAACTGAGGCAGAAGAATGAATAAGTGATCTGTAAGACAAAATGCTGGAAGTATCTGCCAAGTAGCAGAAGAAAGAAAAAAGAATGAAAAGAATTGAAGATAATCTCAGAGACCTCTGGGAGAACACTAAATGCACCAATATTCAAATTATAGGGGTAGCAGAAGAAGAGAAAAATAAAGTGTCTGAGAAAATATTTGAAGAGATTATAGTGGAAAACTTCCCTAACATGGGAAAGGAAATATTCACCCATGTCCAGGAAGCACAGAGTCCCATACAGGATAAACCCCAGGAAAAACACACCAAGACACATATTAATCAAACTATCAAAAATTAAATTCAAAGAAAAAAATATTAAAAGCAGCAAGGGAAAAACAAAAAATGACATACAAAGGAATCCCCGTAAGGTTATCAGCAGATTTTTCAGCAGAAACTCTGCAGGCCAGAGGGGAGTGGCAGGATATACTTAAAGTGATGAAAGAAGAAAACTTAAAACCAAGATTACTCGACCCAGCAAGGATCTCACTCAGATTCGATGGAGAAATCAAAAACTTTTCAGACAAGCAAAAGCTAAGAGAATTCAGCACCACCAAACCACTTTACAATAAATGGTAAAGAAACTTCTCTAGGTGGGAAACACAAGAGAAGAAAAAGACCTGCGAAAACAAACCCAAAACAATTAAGAAAATGGTAATAGGAACAGACATATCAATAATAACCTTGAATGTAAATGGATTAAATGTCCCAACTAAAAGACACAGACTGGATGAATGGATACAAAACAAGAGATATGTTGTATACAAGAGACCCACTTCAGACCTAGGAACACAAACAGACTGAAAGTGAAGGGATGGAAAGAGTATTCCATGCAAATGGAAATCAAAAGAAAGCTGGATCTGCAATACTTGTATCACAAAAAATAGACTTTATAATTAAGACTGTTACAAGAGATAAGGAGGGACACTACATAATGATCAATGGATCAATCCAAGAAGAAGATATAACAATTATAAATGTTTATGCACTCAACATAGGAGCACCTCAATACATAAGGCAAATGCTAACAACCATGAAAGGAGAAATTGACAGGAACACAATAATAGTAGCAGACTATAACACCTCACTTACACCAATGGACAGATCATCCAAACAGAAAGTAAATAATGAAACACAAGCTTTAAATGACACAATAGACCAGAGAGATTTGATTGATATTTATAGAACATTCTACCCAAAAGTGGAAGAATACACTATCTTTCACGTGCACACAGAACATTCTCCAAGATAGAACACATCTTGGGTCACAAATGAAGCCTTGGAAAACTTAAGAAAATTGAAATCATATCAAACATCATTCTGACCACAACACTATGAGATTGGAAACCAATTATAGGAAAAAAACTGTAAAAAATACAAATACATGGAGGTTAAACAGTGCATTAATAAATAACCAAGAGATCACTGAATAAATTAAAGAAGAAATAAAAAAATACATAGAAACAAATGACAACAAAAAGAGGATGACACAAAACCTATGGGATGCAGCAAAAGCAGTTCTAGGAGGAAAGTTTATAGCAATTCAATCTCACCTCAAGAAACAAGAAAAATCTCAAATAAACAATGTAACCCTACTCTGAAAACAACTAGAGAAGGAAGAACAAAGAAAACCCAAAGTCAGTGGAAGGAAAGAAATTGTAAACATCTGAGCAGAAATAAAAAAAAGAAATGAAGGAAACAACAACAAAGATCAATAAAACTAAAAGCTGGTTCTTTGAGAAGATAAACTAAATTGATAAACCATTAGCCAGACTCAAGAAAACAGGGAGAGGACACAGATAAAAAAAATTATAAATGAAAAAGAAGAAATCACAACTGACACTGCAGAAATACAAGGGATTATAAGACACTACTACAAACAACTATATGTCAATAAAATAGACAACCACGAAGAAATAGACAGATTCTTGGAAAGGTACAATTTTCCAAGACTAAACCAGGAAGAATTACAAAATATAAACATACCTATCACAAATAATGTAATTGAAACCATAATTAAAATCTTCCAACAGGGGCTTCCCTGGTGGCACAGTGGTTGGGAGTCCACCTGCCTATGTAGAGGACACGTGTTCATGCCCCAGTCCAGGAGGATCCCACGTGCTTCGGAGCGGCTGGGCTCATGGGCAATGGCCGCTGGGCCTGCGCATCCAGAGCCTGTGCTCCACAACAGGAAAGGCTGCGACAGTGGGAGGCCTGCATACCACCAAAAAAAAAAAAAATCTTCCAACAAACAAAAGTACAAGACCAGATGGCTTCACAGGTGAATTCTCTCAAACATTTAGAGAACAGTTAACACTGATCCTTCTCAAAATCTTCCAAAAAATTGCAGAAGGAGAAACACCCCCAAATTCATTCTACAAAGACACCATCACTCTGATACCAAAACCAGAAAAAGATCACAGAGAAGGAAAATTATAGACCAATATCACTGTTGAATATAGATGCAAAAATCCTGGACAAAATACTAGCAAACAGAATCCAAAAGCACATTAAAAGGATCATACACGATGATCAAGTGAGATTTATTCCAGGGATGCAAAGATTCTTCAATATATGCAAATCAATTTATTCCAGGGATGCAAAGATTCTTCAATATATGCAAATCAATTTATTCCAGGGATGCAAAGATTCTTCAATATATGCAAATCAATCAATGGATATGCCACATTAACAAATTAAGGTGGTGCAGTGGTTAAGAATCCACCTGCCAATGCAGGGGACACGGGTTTGAGCCCTGGTCCAGGAAGATCCCACATGCTGCGGAGCAACTAAGCCCATGTGCCACACTCCTGAGCCTGTGCTCTAGAGCCCACGAGCCACAACTACTGAGCCCGTATGCCATGGCTACTGAAACCTGTGCACCTAGAGACTGAGCTCTGCAACAAGAGAGGCCACTGCAATGAGAAGCCCATGCATCACAACGAAGAGTAGCCCCTGCTCACTGCAACTAGAGAAAACCCACATGCAGCAATGGAGACCCAATGCAGCCAAAATAAATAAATTAAAAAAAATGAAAAACAACAACAACAACAAAATTAAGGAATAAAAACCATATGATCATCTCAATAGATGCAGAAAAAGATTTTGCCAAAATTCAACACCCATTTATGGTAAAAACTTTCCAGAAAATGGGCACAGAGTGAACCTACCTCAAAATAATAAAGACCATAGATGACAAACCCACAGCAAGCATCATACTCAATGGTGAAAAACTGAAAGCATTTCCGCTAAGATCAGGAACAAGACAAGGATATCCCCTCTCACAACTCTTATTCAACATAGTTTTGGAGGTCTTAGCTATGGCAATCAGAGAAGAAAAATAAATAAAAGGAATACAAAATGGAAAAGAAGAAGTAAAACTCTCACTGTTTGTAGATGACATGATACTATACATAGAAAATCCTAAAGATGCCACCAGAAAACTACTAGAACTAATCAATTAATTTGGTAGGGTTGCAGGATACAAAATTAATGCACAGAAATCTCTGGCATCCTTATACACCAACAATGAAAAATCAGAAAGAGAAATTAAGGAAACACTCTCATTTACCATTGCAACAAAAAGAATAAAATACCTAAGAATAAACCTGCCTAAGGAGGTAAAATGCTTGTACTCAGAAAACTATAAAACACTGATGAAAGAAATCAAAGATGGCATAAACAGTGGAGAAATATACCATGTTCTTGGATTGGAAGAATCAATATTGTGAAAATGACTATACTACCCAAAGCAATCTACAGATTCAATGCAATCCCTATCAAACTACCAATGGCATTCTTCACAGAATTAGAACAAAATATTTTACAATTCATGTGGAAACAAAAAAGAGCCTGAATAGCCAAAGCAATTTTTTTATTTTTATTTTTTGCGGTACGCGGGCCTCTCACTGTTGTGGCCTCTCCCGTTGCAGAGCACAGGCTCTGGACGCACAGACTCAGAGGCCATGGCTCACGGGCCCAGCCGCTCCATGGCATGTGGGATCTTCCCGGACCGGGGCACGAACCCGTGTTCCCTGAATCGGCAGGTGGACTCTCAACCACTGTGCCACCAGGGAAGCCCTAGCCAAAGCAATTTTGAGAAAGAAAAACAGAGTTGGAGGGATCAGGTTCCCCAACTTCAAATTATACCACAAAGCTACAGTAATCAAGAGAGTATGGTACTGGCACAAAAACAGAAATATAGATCAATAGTACAGGATAGAATGTCCAGAGGTAAACCCACACACATATGGGCACCTAATTTATGACAAAGGAGGCAAGAATATACAATGGAGGAAAGACAGCCTCTTCAATAAGTGGTACTGGGCAAATTGGACAGCTACATGTAAAAGAATGAAATTAGAACCCTACCTAACACAATACACAAAAATAAACTCAATAGATTAAAGACTTAAATGTAAGACCAGACACTATAAAACTCTTAGAGGAAAACATAGGAAAAACACTCTTTGACATACACCACTGCAAGATCTTTTTTTGACTCACCTCCTAGAGTAATGGAAATATAAATAAACGGGACTTAATGAAACTTAGAAGCTTTTGCACAGCAAAGGAAACCATAAAGATGAAAAGGCACCCTTCAGAATGGGAGAAAATATTTGAAAATGAATCAATGGACAAAGGGTTAATTGTACAAGCAGTTCATGTAACTTGTACAAGCAGTTCATGTAACTCAATATCAAAAAAAAAAGCAAAACAACCCAATCCAAAAATGGGTGGAAGACCTAAATATAAATTTCACCAAGGAAGATATACAGTTGGCGAAGAGACACATGAAAATACACTCAACATCACTAATTTTTAGAGAAGTGCAAGTCAAAACTACAATGAGATATCACCTATGCTGGTCAGAATGGCCATTATCAAAAAATCTAGAAACAATAAATGCTGGAAAAGATGTTGTGAAAAGGAAACCCTACTACACTCTTGGTGGGAATGTAAACTGATACAACAGCTATGGAAAACAGTATGGAGGTTCCTTAAAAAACTAAAAATAGAACTACCATATGATGCAGCAATCCCACTACTGGGCATATACCCTGAGAAAAACATAATTCAAAAAGAATCATGTACCACTATATTCATTGCAGCACTATTTACAACAGCCAGGACATGGAAGTACCCTAAATGTGCATCGACAGATGAATGGATAAAGATGTGGCACATATATACAATGGAATATTACTCAGCCATAAAAAGAAATGAAATTGAGTTATTTGTAGTGAGGTGGATAGACCCAGAATGTGTCATATAGAATGAAGTAAGTTAGAAAGAGAAAAACAAACACCGTATGCTAACACATATATATGGAATCTAAAAAAAAAAAAAAATTGGTACTGATGAAACTAGTTGCAGGGCCGGTATAAAGATGTAGACATAGAGGATGGACTTGAGGACAAAGTTGGGGAGGGCGAAGCTGGGGCAAAGTGAGAGTAGTATCAACATATATACACTACCAAATAGCTAGTGGGAAGCAGCAGCATAACACAGGGAGATCAGTTGGTGCCTTGTGATGACTTAGAGGGGTGGGAGAGTGAGGATAGGAAGGAGGCTTAAGAGGGAGGGGATATGGGGACATATGTATGCATATGACTGATTCGCTTTGTTGTACAACAGAAGCTAACACAGTATTGTGAAGCAATTATACTCCAATAAAGATCTATTAAAAAATATCTACAAATGGTAAATCCTGGAGGAAGTGTGGAGAAAAGGGAACCCTTCTACATTGTTGGTGGGAATGTAAGTTGGTACAGCTACTATGGAGAAAAGTATGGAGGTCCTTTGAAAACTAAAAATAGAGCTACCATATGATCCAGCAATCCCACTCCTGGGCATACATCTGGAGGAAACCATAATTTGAAAAGACACATGTTCATTGTAGCACTATTTATAATAGCCAGGACATAGAAGCAACCTAAATGCCCATTGAGAGAGGAATAGGTAAAGAAGATGTAGTACATATATACAATGGAATATTAGTCAGCCATAAAAAAATTAAATAATGTAATTTGCAGTAACATGGATGGACCTAGAGATTGTCATACTGAGTGAAGTAAATCAGATAGAAGGACAAATATTGTATGATATTGCTTATACATGGAATCTAAAGAATAGTACAAATGAACTATTTACAAAACAGCATATAGTTATAGATGTAGAAAAGAATCTTATGGTTACCAGGGGGAAATGCGGGCAGGGATAAATTGGGATATTGTGATTGACATATATACCCTACTATATATAAAATAGATAACAAGGACCTACTGTATAGCACAGGGAAGTCTACTGAATACTCTGTAATGGCTTATCTGGGAAAATAACCTAAAAAAGAGTGGATATATTTATATGTATAACTGATTCACTTTGCTGTATAGCAGAAACATTGTAAATCAACTATACTCCAATAAAATTTTTTCGGAATAATAATATATATGAATATATATGTGTATAATACATATATACATACATATACATATATATATAGGTAAATTTCCTTGTGACAGGATCAGTTGGTATGTGAGTCAGCAGGTATGGGGACATCCTTTTCTTTTATGGCAATTAATGGAGATCTAACAGAGGGTGACATTAACTCTAGGAGAAGGATTATTATACTTGTTCTGTGGCTTTTAAGTTGCAAGATTAGGGAAGCATCGACTCATTCTGTAGCATAACCAGGGACCAAGTCACAATATCGTCACGATATAGCAGGTTCGTGATTCCAGGCCTATTTTGCCAGCTCTGAATTCATGTGTTCGGGGAGCTCTAGCCCCTTTCCTGGTATGATAATCTTTCTAAAAACAGTTTTTTACTTCTTGAGTAGCTACTTAAATGACTTCTCAATATTATTTAATATGGTAGAACACTCTCTTTGTCTTGAAACATATTTTTTTCTAGGTGTATCAAGATTATTTTTACACGAACCAAAGTCACAGTAAACAATGAAGTAATTTATTTACTCAGATAATAAGATCTGGAGGCCTTCTGATGTTGATTTATTGACTCAATGATCAAGAGTCTATTGCTCTACACATTTCGACTCTTCCAACTTCAGTGTGTTCCAACATTTCCATTCACATTTGTAAGGTGAGTTAGAGAATAACAAATATCATGTGCTCCCATGATAGCGTACAATGCCATAAAATAAAACTTCTCTTCTTTTCTCCCATCCAATTGCATTCTAAAGAGGGTAATAATACCATTTATATTGCCTTAAAAGGGCAAAGTTTATTATTTTGCAAGAACTGGTCTATGTGTTCTAGGTTAAATTTCTACACTGGTACACTACTTAGGTCAATCTATACGCTATGTGTTTATGTTGTGAGCTTCAGGCCCAAATATTAAGTAAGAAAAATAATATCTTGACTCTCTTATTCAAAAAGTATAAGTGACAGGGAATCACCTAAAAGACAGAGGTCCTGATAAATCTTAATGTATCTATTATATTATATATATTCGAAAATAAGAAGCAATTCAAATATTAAAATGTGCCTAAGAGGGAAACATATCAAATATAATCTAATCCACTAATGAATGGCCCACTTACATGCAATAAGAACCTGGTGAACTTTTAGTGCCTGTCTTGGGAAAAAAAAAGTAAATTCCTTTAAGATTTAGAAATATGCAATAGTAGATACCTCATTTGCCCAAAAGTTCCCTTGCTCTCTTTTCTGCCCATTTGTTACCTTAATCCTCTGAAATATAGTGAACACGTGAACTCACATGTTTAACATAAATATTCCAACAGAAATTAAAGACTTTTATTCTTTATAATGCAAGGCTTTGAGCCTTGGATGAATTAGAGGGGCAAAAAGGGAACTAGAACCACCAGAGCTCAACAAAATCAAGTTGGGTTTGATTGCTTACAGTATGAAGCAATGCTTATACCATGAAGCTTTGCCTATTTTAAACAGAATACATCATAGCTTTATTTCTCTGCTTATATTATATTCTGCTTGCTGAATATCATGTATGATCAAAAATGCATATATTCTTGCTATTTAAGTATAAATTAATCCCGATATAGCTTTACACATGTCTCACTTTCTGTGTACATGAAATTACTATAAAATCTTCCCTAATTTATATTTTGAGAGTCTCAGATGAGTTTTCCCTGGCTCTTGAATAATAGGAGATCATAAAAAGATATAGTGATACATATTATCTAGCAATTTAGGCACTTTCTCCTATGTAAGGAGCTGCTTATTTAAGAGATGCAGCTGCTTGTGAAGTTTGAAGGTCCTGAGTGAGTCTGTCTCACATATCCTCACCTAAGTTTGCCAAGCTACACCAGATGTCAGAGGCATCCCTTGAGAAGATTTGGGCAGTTTCTTAAATCTCTGAAATGCCAGTTAGCTGTACTCTGTGGCTATAGCCACTCTTATCACTCTATTGGTGGATAAGTGTACAGAAGGCACTACA
This sequence comes from Stenella coeruleoalba, assembly GCF_951394435.1. Taxonomy (NCBI): domain Eukaryota; kingdom Metazoa; phylum Chordata; class Mammalia; order Artiodactyla; family Delphinidae; genus Stenella; species Stenella coeruleoalba. The sequence goes on along the minus strand of NC_137164.1, from coordinate 34,090,022 downwards.
GAATATGTGATACTTCATCCTTAGGAGGAAACTTGGCCACCAACTCCTCTGTCATCAGCTTCCTAGTGAATTCAGTTGAAACATGCCTTTAATATTCCTTTGATTTTCTAGCTTAAGGCCTAAAACTTAAAATCAACTTTTAGAATTAGACAGCTCTAATACTTACCCTGGCATCACCCTCTAGTTCATACTTGTATTTCCAAATAAATAAGGGAAAATTATAGAAAGAAACTGGTAAGAAGACGAGGGCTTCTCAGCTTAAGTGAATAGAGCTCCTTGAGTATGTTACTTCACCAATTATGAAAAGAAATTCTTTCAGAAAAGAATTTAAAAACATGATATCTTTAGAAAGAATGCAAAGTAATGAAGGAAAAGATGTAGGAAAATTAGTGGGGAGAGAGAGAGAGAAGGGCTAGAGCAAGGCAGGATAGAGAAGGAAGGGAAGGGAAGGGGAAGGGAGGAAAGGGAAGGGAAAGGAAAAGAAGGAAGAAAAAGGAAGGGAAAAGAGTAAAGGAAAGGGAAGGGAATGAAAAGGAAGGGAGAGGGGTGGGCATTATATATTAAATATAAACCATTGTTGTTCTCCCCTTGACAAAAACTAAAGTTTCACTTCTGAGGACTGTGGAGATATTGTTTCCTTGATTTTTACTGAGACTCCTTTTTCCTAGGGATTTAGAATGACAGGATTGAAATGGGCAGAAGAAGCTATAGCAAGTCAGTCTTGAATTCTTCCTAGAGGTTAGATTAGACAATATTAACAATTAATACTAATGATTAACTATTTTACTATCATTCATTTTCTAGGAACGACGTGACTACCTGGAAGAGTGGTTAATATACTAAGACTTAGTTAATTATGAATAGAAGGTTTCTTTCTGTTCTACCTATGTAACTTAGGTATCACAGTCCATCTGAGGGCAATGTTCCAAATTTTAAGCATAGTATTTGCTATAGATTGATGTCTTTCCCCCCAAAATTCGTGTTTTGAAATCTTAACCCCTAGTATAATAGTATTAGGAGGTGAGGCTTTTGGAAGGTGATTAAGTCATAAGGGCAAAGCTCTCATGAATGAGATTAGTGCCCTTACAAAGGAGACCTCAGTGCGTTTTCTTGCCCCTTCCACCATGGAAGACACAGTGAGAAGATGGTCAGGCTTTCACCAGACACTAAATCTGCTGGCACCTCAATCTTGGACTTCCCAGCTTCCAGAACTGTTTAAGCCACCCTGTCTATGGCATTTTGTTATAAAAGCCCAAAGAGACTAAGATGGTATCTCAGGGGAAAAATAGACTTGAAAATCTCAAAAAAATAAATTATTAATTTTTAATAATTTAATTAAGAAAAATTATTACAAATCCAAATTGTCATATCAGAAGTGTTTTTTGTTTTCACTATTCATCATGTAATCCAAATTCAATTCCATTAAAAAAAAACCTCCATTATTTAGAACTTTGTGAATAATTACACTTCATGTTTGTTCCCTTCTGAGAATTTAATATGAAGAAAGTTGGTAAAAATCATGAGTGTTTTTTGTTTTTGCCTTAGTAGCAATTTTTAATTTTTTTTTTAGGGTAGCTGTATATAGAGCTTCTTGAGCTCTATTTTTTCCTAATATCCCTCCATGAAATTTTAAAATAGGTATACTGAATATCTGTTTATGAAAAACTTCATGTATATCTATGCTTTGTACGCAAAAAACACAGTAAAAAGATTACATATTTTAATTCAACACATGGTTAAGAGTTACTAGAATAATATTAAGAATGGCAAAATCAAATTTTCAAGTTAAAAGTAAACTTAAAATTTAAAAGGTGGCAGCATTTAACTTAACTTTACAAATGTATTTGCTGAGTAATTTTAATGTAATTTATATGCATATACAAATTGGAATGTATGAAATTACTTATGAAAATTATGCTAATATATAAATACATAACAGTGTAATCACGTTTTAAAATGTTCCAAAATGATTTTTCCAAGCAAAACTAAAAAAAAATTAAATAGTAAGTAAATTTCCAAAAAAATATTTTTAATGCACTTAGCTTTTAATTTTGCTCAAAATGAGAAACAAATGTATTCCTTAACTAACTACAGCATATTCATCCAGATACTGTTGACGTATTTTTGTTTTCAACACCTGGCATAATGAATTATGGATTAAATAAATTTTATAGAATCAAACAATAACATATAAATTATTTCTATTTAATTCTCAAAATCCAAGTCACCCACAAAAACACTGAAGCTCAAACATAAATAATGTCCACAAAGCATCCAATAGTAGTCCATAGCATGTGCAGACCACCTGTCACAATTGTCCATCTGATCACAGTCATATATATGTACTAATGTATCTTTCATAACTCAGTGCCAATGATGCCCATGTCGAACTCAAGAAAACCAAACGAGAGTAAGTTTTAAGGAATATGATTTTGTTGGTGCAGTAAACCTTTGGAGGCTATAACCATGTATAGGTGTTCTTTTGCTTCTTCCCCAGAACCTATTTCCTTCCCTTTTAGAGTTATATTGCCCCTGTTGAGATTTAATACCCTAGAGTCATAGATTTTTTTAAGCTATAAAAATTAAATGGTTCAATTTCCTCAATTGTAAAAAAGAATGGAAATTATGCCAGAAGTTATTATTTTTCTCTGATTGTAAAAACAGAAATTAAACATTTTTGATACTAAGATATTGTCTGCTTTATAAAGATGGTTGCTTAATTCTTCTATATTTTTCTATGTATTTCATTATTTTTCCAGTAAAAGCTGGTAATTTAGCAAAACAAAATTAACATATTATTAGTAATTTAAAATATTTGTTGATATATATATATATATATATATATATATATACATGTAATATGCTAGCACTTAAGCACATTTTAAGACAGTGCCAAGGATGGTACTAATATTCACTGTATTCTTTTCTGCTATGCATTTGCAACACCCTCACATCCACAAACAGGGACAATTTGACTTAAGAATAACCTAATGAAGCTGTAAAAATTATTCACCTTATTTACATTTGACTACATTTGGCAAAATGATAAGTCTGCAAAAATACTTCTGCTTCAAGTCAATGTTGCATGATTGTCTAAAGTAAAAGCACTTATGCACTTGTTTCAGTTACATGTTGAACAAGTTTCTTATTTTAGACAAGGTTTTCATTTAAAAGAATGGCTGGTAGAAAAATTATAGTAATAAAGGCTTAGGCATTTGTCTGATATTTCTTTGAAAATACATAAAGTGAGTTGAAAAATTTGAGAGCACTTTTTGCCAGTGACAAAATTCTAGCTTTCGAATGGAAAGAATGAAATTCTGCCATTTGCAACGACATGGATTGACCTCGAGGGTATTATGCTTAGAGAAATAAGAAAGAGAAAGACAAATGCTGTGTGTTATTACCTATATGTTGAATCTAAAAAATAAGACAAACAAATATAACAAAATTTAAACAGACTCACAGATATAGAGAATAAACTAGTGGTTGCCAGAAGGAAGAGCGGTGGGGGAAGGGGCAAAATAGATGAAGGGGATTAAGAAGTACAAACTACTAGGTATAGAATAAGTGTTACAAGATGTAATGTACAGCACAGGGAAAATAGTCAGCATTTTATAATAACTTTTTATGAAGTATAGTCTATAAAAATATCAAATTAATATATTGCACATCTGAGAGTAATGTAAACTTGTAAGTCAACTATATTTCAATTTTAAAAAGTTTATTAGGTGCTGCAGATTTCATTGAAAAAAACATTTTTCAAGTTTTGTTGGAGTATCATAATTGTCTGGAATGCTATTAAAATATGCCTCTTTTTTTCTAGCTACATGTCTTTGTAAGACTGTGTATTCTTCACATATTTTAAAGGAAATTGCATACAAAAATTGATTATGAGAATTCAACTTTGTTCTACTAATCCACATATTAAAGTGGTTTACAGTATTCTAAAACAAAGTCACTCTTCTCACTATATTTTTGAAAATACTGTGGGGAAAATTTTTCATAAAATTATGTATGATAAGTGACAACTTATCCTTTCCTTCAATGTTTTATTACTTGAATTTAAATGAATTGATAAATGCACATTCAACAAATTTCTTGGTTTTAATATCTAATGCAATATATACCTATAGATTTTACACATATAAAGAAAAGTTCTTTGGGGTCCTCAATAATTTTTTAGAGTGTAATGTGACTCTGAGACCAAAAATTTTGAGAACTAGACAAATTCAGCAACTAAAGTTCCTGATGAGAGTGATGTCAGCAAGATGACAGAATAAGCAGTTTTCAACTATAGTCTGAGGGGTCACAGTCAGACCAGCTAGCAACTATCCATAGACAAGATGCCTATGTGAAAATCCCAGAAACCAAGAGTGAAGCTTAAGTACACCCTTGGACCACAAAAATGAGAAAACCACATTAGAGGGCTAAGAGGAGCAGTTTCACTTTGATCAAATTTCCCCTCCCCAAGGCTGACACACTGCTACACTGAAAGGATCCCCTGTGCCTATAGTTTTTCCAGGGGGAAAATAGAGAAAAAAGTGGACTTCCAGCTCCCTATCATTACCAAATACTTCCTGTGAGGTTCACTTACATCTTGCCTAACAGGGATCACTGGGGAAATCAGTGGAGCTAGATCACTAGGGATCAGCTACTGATGAAGAGGGGCAGCTCACAGCAACCAGCATGCATATCTCACTGGACTACATTTCTGCTTACAGCAGTTCCCAAGTAGAAAGCCTAGCCAATGACTCTACTGATCTTAAGAGCTGAGCCAGTGGCCCCATGTGGCCAAGTAGTATGGTTGACAGCTCTACCTAATTTTGGACCCTAGTCATTGAGATCTTCCAACTGTGGAACAAATCCTACTGCCTGCTAGACAGGGAAGCAAGTCAACAGCCATGTACAAATTGCTGAGCATAGCCTCTAGCCCGTCGTGAGCAGGGATCCCATCAGTGACCATGGCACAATCCCAGAGTCCATTCTATAAACCTGTACAGGCAGAGAGCCAAGCCAGCAGCCCCACCCAAATTTGTAGCATAACTTCTGTCCCCACCTTACCAGGGATCCTAAACAGTGACCTCCAGTGAAGCTGGACAGTCTCAGAGCACAGCATACTGTACTTTCCAGGTACAGAGCATGGTTGCTGGTCCTGCTTAATTGCTGAACACAGTCTATGACCTTGCCTAGGCAGGGATCCCTGTCAGAGACTCTACTCAATCACAGATAGTAGCCTGCAGTCCCCCAAACGAAGGAGCCCAAATAGCAAGAGGAGAGCATAGCCTTCAGCCCCAACCAAATAGCAGAAAAAGCTGTTGGCTGTTCCTGAACAGGCTGTCTGGCCAGTGATCTATCCACTATTTGAGCCCATCCCATGGTCTTGGCCAACTTCAAGGCACAACCTCTGTTCCTACCTGATCACAGAGCATAGCCTGATAATCCATCCAGTCACAAAGTCTTGCCTTCATGCTGCATGAATGCAGATTCCATCCATCACTACCATCAAGATAGGGTCAAAAGCTTGGGAGCCACCAAAGTAAGGGTGATTGCAGAGCCCAGTCTGTAGCCCTGCCCAATTGCAGAGTCCAACTACAGACACTGCCCTGCCTAGGAACACAGACTGTGATACTGCATACCAGAGGTGATTATGAAGCCTGGCAAGTGATGCCACAAGACTGTGGACCTCAACCAAAAGCCCCATCTAATCATGAAGTACAGCTAGCAGGCCAAATTGGATAAGGACCATAGCCAGCAAGCCAACCCAAATATGGAACCCAGCCAGCAGTCCCCAATCAGATCACACTGAACAAGAGATCACAACAGAACATGATTTGCTGCAGATGCTATCAGTTGACCCATCCAGAATCCCAAGCTATGTTAATGGATGAAAGTCTTTCTTTGCTGAAACAAACCTGTAAATACTAAAAGAGGAGGTTACTTCCTCAAATGTGTGGATAACAAAGCAAGTATACAAAGTCCACGAAGAATCAAGTAAACATGACATTTCCAAAGGAAACTAATAAAGCTACAACTAATAAACCTGACCCTAAAGAAATGGAGATCTATGAACTGACAAAGAATTCAGAATAATCCTCTTAAGTTCAGTAAGCCACAAGAAAATGCAGAGACACCTAAAGAAAATTAGGGGGAAAAATGTATGAACAAAATAAAAAGTATGGCAGAGAGATAAAAACCAAAAAAGCCCCAGAAATCCTAGAGCTGAAGAATGATTGAACTAAAGAATTCAATAGAGAGCTTCAACAGACTCATCCATGCAGAAGAAAGAATCCGTGAAATTGCAGACAAGTAATTTGAAATTGTCCAGTCAGGGCAGTGAGAAAAAAAAGAAGAAGAATGAAAAAGAGGGAAAAAATCTAATGGGACTTATAGGAAAACATGAAGTAAAACAACGTATGACTTATATGAATTAGGAATCCCATAAAGAGAAGAAAGAGAGAAAGGGACAGGAAGTCTATTTCAAGAAATAATGTCTGAAAACTTCTAAACATGGGGAGAAAAACAGACAACCAGATTCATGAGACTGCAAGGACCCCAAATATATTGAATCCCCAAAGGGATAGAATGGGGTACATAGAGCTAAATTTTCAAAAATCAAAGACAAAGAGAATTTTCAAAAGTCAAAAACAAAGCAACAAGAGAAAAGAGACTTGCCTCATACAAGTGAAATCACATAAGATAGTAGATTTCTCAGCAGAAACTTGGAAGTCCAGGAAAGAGTGGAATGATATATTCAGAATATTGGGAAAAAAATCTGTCAATGAAGAATGCTAGCCTGGCAGAGATTTCTTACATAAATAAAGAAGTAATAAATCCTTTCTCAGACAAAAAAGCTTAGGGAGTTTATCACCATTAACCTGTCTTACAAGAAATTCTAATGAGAGTTTTTCAAATTGACATGAAAGGACACTAAATAACCATATATATATATATATATATATATATATACACATACATATATATATGAATATGTAAAACTCACTGCTATATGTAAATATATAAAATGAGTCCCTAATATTGTAATAGTTGTGCCTCAATAACTTTCAACTCCAGTTTAAAAGTTAAAAAATGAATATATTAAAAATAACTATAACTACAATAATTTGTAACTGTATTCCAATGCAATAAAAATGTAAACTGTAACATCAATAATCTAAAATGTGAGAGGGGGAGAGGTATAAAATTTCTGCATGCTATTGAGCTAAAATTGTTATAGGAAAACTTTTGCTTTAAGGACACAGAAGAGTGAAAATTAAAGGATGGAAAAGATATTCCAAGTAAACAAATACTAACAAACTGAAAAGGGAAATAAACAGCATTTCAATGATGGTAATTATTTAATACCTGAATCTCAACAATGGATAAATCATCCAGGCAGAAAATCTATTATGAAAGAGTAGATTTCAAAAATACTATTGAACTAATGGACTTAACTGATTTTATATATATATATATATATATATATATATATATATATATATAAAACATTCCATCTAATAACACCAAACACATTCTCTCAAGCATGCAAGAAACATTGTTCAAGATAGACCATATGTTAGGCAACACAACAGTCTTAACAAATTCAAGAATTTTGAAATTATATCAAGTACATTTTTGACCATAATGGTATGAATTAGAAATTAATAAAAGGAAAAAACTTGGAAAATTTTGGAAATTAAACAACATAGTCCGGAACAGCTAATGAACCAACAAAGAAATCAAAAAGGAAATCAAAAATATCTTGAAACAAACGAAAATGGAAATACAAAAATGGCAATACAATATACCAAAATGCATGGGATGTAGCAAAAGCAGTTAAGAGGAAAGTTTATAGCTATAAATGCCCACATTAAGAAAAAAAAAGAAGTATGATCTCAAATAAACAACCTAACATTACACCTCAAGGAACTAGAAAAAGAGAAACAAATTAATCCAAATTTGGCAGAAGGAAGGAAAAAATAAAGATTAAAGTGAAATAAATAAAATAAATACTAGGAAAACAACAGAAAAGATCGATGAAACTAGAGTAGTTTTTGAAAAGATAAACAAAAATGACAAAACTTTAGCTGGACTAATCAAGAAAAAAAAAGAGAGCTCAAGTAAATAAAATCATAAACAAAACAAAACATTACAATTGATACAGTAGAAATACAAAGGCTCATAAGAGACTACTATGAACAATTGTATGCCAACAAATTGGACAACTAGGAAGAACTAGATAAATTCTTCAGGCTAAGGGGAATCTAGCATCTTTGAAGATGTTTGTGAGGGCTCACTTTTGTAGGTTAGAGATAATATGTGAATGTCATTCTTACAATAGAAATAATGTGATCCTGGAGGAACAGAGGCCAAGTTTTGTTAACTATCTGAGAGTAGATGAGCACAGTTGCCACAATAAACCAAGGCATAGGAATAGTAACACAAAGTATTGTTTAAGCAACCTCTAGTGATGGTTATTAATCACAAAGTCCCTAGAAATGAAATAGGCACACTATTAAGTTGCTGCTTAATATATGTTGGAGAAAAAATTTAAACATTATAATTCAATTCACAGTGATGGGAATTCATGCTCTTTTTTTTCAGTTTCTAGAACTAAGTTAGTTCTCAGACCTGGAATCCTTTGACTGAGGTGGAGAAAGTATCATTTTGAGGAAAGATACTGTTTCATAGTCACATGTGTATTCCATGAATCTTCCTTAAGTTTTGCTTGTTTTCCAGGTGAGTGTAAACATGGGAAAGATAAATAGCTATACCTTTAGGATTATTAGATACCAACGCTGAGCTTACATTGACTCTGAGAGACTCAAAATGCCATTGAGGTCCAAAGGTAAGAATGAAGACTTGAAGAGTTAGGAGTTAGATAAAGACTTAGCCTCCTGAAATACTAAATACTAGAGTAAGTGACAAATAATATGTATATGTACATATATAATGTGTATATTTATTATAAACAATTTATATTTATGTGTGCTATTATAATTTATATGTCATATATAATAATTTGAGACATATATATCAGATTTTGTGTAGATATATACATATATAGCAGCTGAAGACAAACTTTAAATTGATTTTTATCTTAAATAAATTTGCTTTTGTAATGTTGGCCTCTGATATTCAGGGACCTTTTAGGTTTAATTGGAAATATTCTTCATATATATTTTTGGTTATGCTCTAATTTACTCTCTACACGTTAGGAAGGGAGAAAGTGATTTATTATATTAAACAGAAGAATCAGATTTACAATTTGAATTTTATTATAAAAACTTGGAGTATCTAAATGCCCTTCTACTTTCTTGAAAATTTAGTACTAGGTGTACTAATAAAAGCATGGCAACAAATAAAACAAGTGTTCAGAGCATCAACTCTGTTTATCAAAAATTCTTTCCCAACTCTATAAAATAAGTAAGCTACAAGGGTAAATTGTACAACATAACATAAAGAATACAGCCAAAGTTTTATAATAACTGTAAATGGAGTATAACCTTCAAAAATTATGAATCATAAGTTGTACATCTGTAGCATATAATATTGTACATCAGCTATATCTAAATTTAAAAATGAATAACTAAATAAAAAGAAAAAATTATGTAACCGTCCCTATTGAGACCTGTAGTCAAAAGTGTTTGAATTCCCCTCCAAATTATTTGTGTAGTTTTCAAATGGATATAACTAAATATAAGCAATTTTACTTCTATAATGTTTCCACATAGTAGTAATCATATTTACATTATAAAATATTATAATTTTAAAGATTTAGGGGTTTTGATGAATAATGAGTTGGAAAACATCAGGAATATTTTTTTGTTAAAAATTTGAACAAAATACTGTTCTGTATACTCACTTGGTAAGCAATGCCCGGTTTAAATTCAAAATTTTTTTAAGTTTCAAAAAGTGCTTACTAATTGCAAAGTATCTTAGGCATTGATAAACTATAGTTCCTATGTAAATAATTTATTGTTATGGTGTTACTACATAACAATGAAAAATCCCAGTGGCTTACTGAAGTAAATGTTTATCATTTATGCATCTGAAATCAGCTGGGGTTAGTTAGGAGATACTGACTGCCTTTTTTGGATTGACTGGCTAGGGATTGACCTATATTTTCTTTAGCTGACCTATATTTTCTTTCCCCTCAATTTGTGTTTCATCTTTCAATAGGTTCTCATGCTGTCTTAATCAACGTTCTCCAGAGAAACAGAACCTATAGGATTTGTGTGTGTGTGTGTGTGTGTGTGTGTGTGTGTGTGTGTGTGTGTGTGTGTATACAGGAGAACCTATGTTCCAATTCAAGTCTAAAGACAGTTGACTGTAGAAGAAAGAAGAGTCAATGCTGCAGGTGAAGTTTAAAGGCAGTCTGCTGGAAAATTCTCTCTTATTTGAGGAGGCTGGTCTTTTTGTTCTATTAGGCTTTTAACTGATTGGATGAAGCCTACTCACATTATGGAGGGAAATCTGCTTTAGTCAAAAGTCCACCAATTTAAATGTTAATCCCATCCAAATACACCCTCACAGAAAGACACAAAGTAATATTTGACAAAATGTCTGGGTGCCTGATGTCACAGACATGTTGGCACATAAAATTAATCACCACACATGGGAATAGCAGAGGCTTAGGAACAAAAGAGAAAATAGGCAAAACTTCTTCAGCTATAGGCTGAGAACTGGCATGACATAATTTCTGCCACAATCTATGGGATGAAGTGGGCTTCCCTGGTGGCGCAGTTGTTGAGAGTCCGCCTGCCGATGCAGGGGACACGGGTTCGTGCCCCGGTCAGGGAAGATCCCACATGTCACGGAGCGGCTGGGCCCGTGAGCCATGGCCACTGAGCCTGCGCGTCTGGAGCCTGTGCTCCACAACAGGAGAGGCCACAACACTGAGAGGTCCGCGTACCGCAAAAAAATAATAATAATAAAATAAAATAAATCTATGGGATGAAGCAAATCACAGGGTCAACACAAGTTCAAGACATAGGGAACAAGGCACCAACACTTCAATGTGAGGAATTTCAAAGTCCTACAACAAAGTGTATGAATACTGACAGAGGTGATTATTTGAAGTTATTAATGCAATCAGTCTAAAATATTTCTTTTTTAATATTTGGTATGATTTTATTTTAACCAATGCTTCTTCATTGCCTGATTTTATCATACACTTAGATGAATAATTCAGAATACTTTCTTACAAGTAAGTCCAGGTAAGATTTGTGAGATTTAAACTGAAGAGATGTTTGTCAGTCCTTGAAAAATGATTAACAACCATATTATACAACTTGCCAGATGTGCAAAATAGAGTTAGAATTTTTAATTACTATAGCAAAGAAGTCAGCCAGACGTTTAGTTATCTATCAACAATTTTGTAGCCTGTAGAGTATATAGTGTTGAGCTGACTGAGAATTTATGTACTTTATTCCCTGATTTAAAGCTGAATCCCCAAGGTTTAATGATTATATGATGTAAATAATGAGCATTTGAATTTCATATTTTTGTCCTGAGTGGTGCTCTTTACTTTTTCTTCCTTCATAGATCATTTTATAGAAGGAAAGTGTTAGATACATTCACAGAAATGATGCCAAAGAAAATGTTAAAAACTGAAGTAAGGTAAAAATAATTTCATATAAATATTGACAGGAATTGTTTTTCAGGTTAAGAAAAATTTTAGTAATAATTTTATTCATGCCTAGCACACCAATATTTGAAAAATAATGTAAAATTGAGAAAAAATGTATGAAGAAATTTTCTGATCATCTCTGAAAGTGAAAACTGAAAGGAAAGTAGTTAAGAAGAATACTTATTTGTAATTGATGTAAAGTATGTATTTAAAACTTTTTTTCTCTTTGTTGGAAATGTTAATCTGATTTGATAATGTTTTAAAATTTTATTATTCATGAGGAATATTTTTACCATGCTTCTTTGAGAAAGCTTTAATTTTTTTACCATTTCCTGTCTTTAGCTTAAAATTTTTCTTCCTAAATGATAAGAAAGACACGCTCTCTTATAAATTTGAATAAATTATGCATACAAACAGCTAGAACTTGCCATATATTTGGAATTACACATTGGTTTTCAATATTGGTAAGTGACTAGTATTATTCTTGAATATAATTAACTGAAGTATAGTCAATCAATTCTCTGATACAGTTCACTGATACATTTTAACTATATAACATTATCTTTCTAAATCAGCATTTATGTTACCATTTTCAGGGCAAATCAAAGCTCTCTCATTTTTCTGGAATTACATAGAGAAGAGACCTCTTGGTCTCTCAGTTTAATTCATGATGCCTGCAAGCAACAGGAAAACAAACAAATCATTTTTTAACCATACTTCAAAGTTGTAAGTAGTTGCAAAGATTTATAGACAGGTAAGAACTTCTTCCAAAACATTTAATTTCTCTCCAGCTCAGCTTCCTTTTAACAAATTCCAAAATAGACAATTTGGTCTTGTCAGAATGTATAATAAGAATAAACTTTACAATTAATCTTCATATTCAAATCAAAGATTATTTTTTTTAGAACAGTACCATCTGAGTAACAGCTCTTTGTAGGATGTTTCCACTTTTTGAACTACTGTAAGCCTAATTAATCTGTCAATCTTCCAAATAATCAGAGGAACCTAACTTTCAGACAACTATGTGCCACTGTGAAATGTCTTGGATCTTCACATTAAAAATTTCAGGCTACATAAATCCTATGTTCCAGAGGCAGAAAATTTTCATCCCCATTAATAATTAAGAACTGGCCTATAATAACAAAACCAAAATAGTTTCAAATGTATTCCTCCAGATTCAATCTCTTAGTAAGGAACAGTATAGGATCTGGAAAAAGCCCAGAATTACCTCAATAGAAAAATCTGAATATAATATTTTTAAAAGGAAAACTACAGATGAATACAGTTCTTTAATAGATACAAATTAAAAAAATATATTTGCAGAAACAATCAAGCAATATGTAAAAATATAATTTTAAAAGGTCAAATTGGATATAGTCCAGGAATTCAACACTAGTATAACATTTAAAAATCTATGTACTGTTCCACTTCAAATTAGAGAAAAAAATGCATAATTATTGCAATAAATTTAAATTACTTGATAAAATTTATATCTATTTTTGACAAACAAAAATATTCTTTAAAATTACAAACAATTTAAAAAGTCTTTATCTAATAAATTTAATGGAAAAATGATGAAAATTTATCCACTCTTTGAAATAAAAAATGTGATAAAGGGCTTCCCTGGTGGCGCAGTGGTTGAGAGTCCGCCTGCCGATGCAGGGGACATGGGTTCGTGCCCCGGTCTGGGAAGATCCCACATGTCGCAGAGCAGCTGGGCCCATGAGCCATGGCTGCTGAGCCTGCATGTCCGGAGACTGTGCTCCACAACGGGAGAGGTCACAGCAGTGAGAGGCCCGCGTACCGCAAAAAAAAAAAAAAAAGTGATAAAGCTACTTGTCACTTCCCTTCTATTAAGAATTGTACAGGAGGTAAAATCAATAAAACAAGAATGAAATAAGAAGAAATGAAGTATATAAAAGTATAAATTTTAAAGTTTGCAGATGACATATTTGCTTGTAAAGTCCAAAGTAACATGCAACTAAACTATTAGAATGAATAAGGAAATATTCAAGGTCTCCAGGAAAATGAAAATATGCACAATTATTTCTCTGTATATTAACAACAACAAAAATAGAAAGCAAATGTTTTAAAATTAATGTCTTTTCAAAACATTGAAATTTAAAAAATAATATCTTTTCAAAACATCAAAAATCAAATACTGGGACTTTGTGTTTCTAGTTCTGCATGTAAGGATCTTGGAATTTACCACTCTTTCTAACAAGTAAACATCTGAACAGACTGAAAAATTAACAGTTCTTCTTGGATTTGTAAGAGAGAGCAAGACAAAGGGCACATCACTGCTCCCAAGACTGAAGAGACTCACAAGTGGAAACAGCCTCAAGAATCAGTGTCAGGGTCAAAAATCATGAACTGTAATTGACAGATTGCTGAAGACTCAGTGTGGACAACTCTGAAAGTTCAAAACCCCAGGTGAACCCGGTCAACAATATTGTGAGATTTACCTTGTAGAGCTCCACCAGGTTCCCACAGTAAATATAAGAGAAAAAAACCCTATCCAGTTTCAGGTAGGGGAGAGGAAAGAAATCATTTTGAAATATTCCAGAGTATTCTGTTCTTCTTAACAAGTCCTGTCCTCAGGTGAAACTAGTTACCTTATGTCTGAGTGGGGGAGGGGGGGTGTTATCAGACTCTGACCTCAGGGAAGGGAAATATTCAACTCCAGCCCACTCTAGTCATCCTGGTCTATCTAAGGGGTAGAAAAAAGAAAAAAAATGGAAAAACACTTGTGAAGTTCACAGTCCAGAGTCATAGGCTTACTAAAAGACTGAGACCCAATCTTAGGACTATAGAATGCTGTTACTCCCCACACACCTCACCACCACATTACTAAAGATCTTTTTACAACATTTCCCTTTAGCCAGTACATCATTTTCCAATATCAAAACAAAACAAAACAAAAAAATCCCAAACAAACAAAAAAACTAAAACATATGAAAATGCCAAAGACACAGTTTGAAAAGATAGAGCAAGCTTCAGAAACAGACATGGCAGAAATGTTATAATTATTAATCAAGACTTTTAAAGATCTATGATTAATATGCTTTAATGGGCTCTAATGGATAAAGTAGACAGCATGCAAGAATAGGTGGGCAATATAAGCAGAGGTGAAAATCCTAAGAAAGAACCAAAAAGAAAAGCCAGAGATAAAAAAAAATAGGGCCTCATAACAGAAATGAAGGATGCTTCTGATAGGCTTACTAGTAGAAAGCACACAGCTGAGGAAAGAATCTCTAAGCTAGAGAATATATTAATAGAATCACTGAAAACTGAAAAGCAAAGAGAACAAAGACTGAGAAAAACAGAACAGAATATTGGAGGACTGTGGGAAAACAACAAAATGTATAACCTACATGTAATGGAAATAGCAGAAGTAAAAGAAAGACAAAGGAACAGAAGAAATATTCAAAACAATACTGCCCTTGAATTAATGTCAGATACCAAACCACAGAAGCTAGAACAAGAAAGATAAATGACAAAAAAAAAAAAAAAAAAAAAGCCACACCTAGTCATATCATTTGTAAACTATAGGGAATCAAAGATAAAGAAAAAAATCCTCAAAGAAGCTAGAGGAGGAAAAAAAGCTTATCTATAGAGAATCAAGGGGAAGGGATAAATTGGGAGTTTGGAATTGACGTATACACATTACTATATTTAAAATAGACAACCAACAAGAACCTACTGTATAACACAGGGAACTGCTCAATATTCTGTAATAACCTAAATGGGAAAAGAATTTGGAAAAGAATACATATATGTATATTTATAACTGAATCACTTTGCTGTATACCTGAAAGTAACACAACATTATAAATCAACTATAGTTCAACATAAAATTAAAAAAAATAAAATAAAGGTTACATCTGACTTCACTTTAGAAACCATGCAAGCAAGAAGAGAATGGAGGAAAAAATATATAAGGTGTTGAGAGCAAAATAACACTAGCTTAGAATCCTGTACCCTGGAAATTATCCTTCAATAGTGAAGAAGAAATAAAGACCTTCTCAGAAAAACAAAAATTGAAGAAATTTGTTTCCAGCATACCTGCCTTGCAAGAAATGTTAAAAGAAGTTCTTTAAAGAGATGAAAAATAATATTGGTCAGAAACTTAGATCTATATAAAGTAAGAAAAAACATAGAAAAAGGAATAAGAAGAGGTAAATTAAATCTTTTATTTGTCTTTTTCTTAATTGATCTAACAGATAATAGCTTGTTTAAAATAATACCAAAAATGTATTCATTTATGTATACACATTCATTTATGTATACACGTAATTTATGTATACACAAACATATATATATATGTATATATGACTATGTATGCTTACATTGTATTATTTTGTATAAGTAAAAGGAATGACAGCAAGGGACAGGAGTAAAATGAATTTTTTGTTATTGTAAGGTACTCACAACACCCATGAGGTAGTATAGTGTTATATGAAAATGAATTAGCTGTAAATGGTGCAAAGTCAAGGGCAACCACTTAGAAAAGGAAAAAAAAAAGTATATATTCTAAGAAAAGAGGGAAGTGGAATTATATAAAATGCTCCCTTAAAACCACAAAATGAAGAAAAAGAATAGAAGAAAAAATAGGAACAAAGGACAAGAGCAACAAATAAAAAAGAGGAACAAATGTAGATATAATCCAACTATGCCAGGAATCAATTTGAATATCAATGTTCCAAATGCACCAGTTAAAAGAGAGTAGCAGAGTGGATCAAGAGACAAGATTCAACTATATGGTGTTTACAAGAAACTTATTTTAAATTTAAAGACATATATGGATTAAAAGCAAATGGATAGAGGATAATATACCATGCTAAAACTACTTAAAATAAAGTAGGAGTATGTATATTAATTTTAGATGAGCAGAATTCAAAGTAAGGAAAACTATCAGGGATAAAGAAGGGCATTACATAATGATAAAGGGGCCAGTTCTCCAATAAAACATAATTTTTACATGTATGCACCTAACAACAGAGTGTCAAACTATATGAGGCAAAAACTAACAGAATTGAAAAAAGAAATATCAATAAATAAATCCACTATCATAGTTGGAGACTTTAGTACCCTTTTTTCAGAAATGGACAGATCCAGCAAGCAGAAAATCAGTAGGGACATAATTAACTCAATGATACCATCAGTCAACAGGATATAATTGACATCTATAGACTACTTTTTGTCCAAAGACAGCAAAATATGTAGAGATTAAATAAAACACAGATCAAAGAAAAAATCTCAACAGAAATTTTAAAATATTTTGAACTAAATGAAAATGAAAACACAACATCAAAATTTGTGGAATGCAGCAAAAGCAGTGCTTAAAAGGAAATTCATAGAATTGAGTGCATATATTGAAAAGAAGAAAGATTTAAAATCAGTAATCTAATTTTTTACCCAGGAAATTAGAAAACAAAAGACCAAATTAAATTTAAAATAAGCAAAAGAAAAGAATAAGAACAGAAGTCAATAAAATTGAAAACAGAAAATCAATAGAGAAAATCAATGTAACCAAAAATTAGTTCTTTGAAAAGATCAATAAAATCAATAAGCTATTAGGATTAGGTGAGCTCTTAAGAGTGGAGTCCTCATAAATGATATTAGTGCCTTTATGAGTCTTGAGAAAGTTGTTTTCTCTTCTGCTCTAATGTCATGTTTTCTCTTCTGCTCTCTGCTCTCAATACCTTGAGAGAAATTGTCATTCTCTAACATATAAGAGGTCTGTTATTAGAACCCGATCATGGTGGCATACTGATTTTGGATGTCCAGCCTCCAGAACCGTGAGAAATAATTGTCTGTTGTTTAAAAGCCACCGATATTTTTGTTATAGCATCCTGAGCTAAGACATGTAGTGAACATTATTTTTCTACTTCTCCAAATTGCTCAATTATACTAATTTTCCTCCTGTATGTGCTTTTTTTGAATTTGTTTTACAATTTATTTTCTATTTCTTTTCTTTAATATATTTTTATATTTTTAATTAAAATTAAATTGTATTTATAAAAGCAGATTTCAGTATACTTAGTGAGGCATGTAGTTAAACAGTTTTTCAATTGCAATATTCCTTATCACTAGATCATATTATTCCAAATACAGTCTTTTTTTAATGAGTACCTATTGCTAATTTTATCTTCCCTGCAGAACAATTATTAATAGGGCACTGTGCTTTATTACATGACACGTGCCCTCAACCTCTTTCAATGGCCTTCATTTTCCTATTCTAGTAACTGGAATATGATTCAGAAAGCATTAATAGTTTCTATATTATTATAAATTATATCTCTTCAAGAAATTTGACGATTATCATACCTATTATGCACAATTTATTTATAGAGAATGCATCTCAAAAACACAGTCAGAGCTACTTCACATTTTAAATCTACCATATAGATGTTTATGATAATACTTTTCCCCCAAGTGCTCTGAACTGTGAAATTATTGTCACATACTTTCTAATTCTAGATGTTTAAAAGATTACTTTGTATTAAGTTATGGCTGAAAGTCTCACATGCTTAAGTGCTTAAATTAAAATTATTAAAAATATATTATTTTTCTATAAACATTTTCAAGTAATAAATTAAATATTTTAGAACATTTAAAATACTTAAACAATATTCAGTGATATTTTTCTAAATTTTATGTATTTCTAATTTATTTTAAAAATTTAAATGTATATTATCTTAAATAAGGAGATTCTTTAATAAGAAAATTAAAATGGCCTTTATCAGAAATGAAAATAAACTTATTTTCAGGAAAAACAAACTACTAACATTTTGGGCTATGTAATCTCAGGATTATTTCCATCTGTATGAAACCCCTCTCCCCACTACACGATTTCTATATTTATAGGAATATAATGAAATGTCTTCAGTTCTTTAATGTTTTAAACTTAAAAACAAAATTTGAGATTCTATCAACAGATGATGGAGTGAAGCAGATTACAGGCTTACTCTCCCAATTATTGTTGAAATGCATTCAAAAAAAAAAAAAAGAAGTAGAAGAAAGAAAAGAAACAGCCAAATACATAGGAACAAACTGCATGCTGTGAAATCTGAAAAAGAAAAAAAAAGCATGAGCTAAAAAAATAGTATTCTGGCAAAGAATGGCAAGGCCCCTAACCCTAGCTCTGAAAAGAAGATGGAGTGTTGAGTGAGAAAGAGAAACACTCAGAACTGTCAAAAATTTCTCACAACTTTGAAGAAAGTAGAATTGGAGTCAGGGAGGTAAAGTATGGAAAATTATGCCTCTTTCTCCCCTATGATTTTTGTTCTGGGTTCCGGTGAGATCTATTAATGGAAATATCTTCTTAAAAAGGGCATGTCAAACAGTCAATGTGAACAAACACAAAGGTTGCCCCTGAAAGTATAGGTACTAGGCTCCACACATCCACTCATTTATTCATTTATTTAACATATCTTTACTGAGTGCTTTCTTAGTAATAGCAACTATTCTAGACATTAGTACTAATGACAAAAATGAGATATCATGGGTTTAAATTCTAGCGGGTGAGAGAGATAAAGACTGAAACTATAGAATATAGATTACTTCATGGCATGGTAAATGATTGAACTAGATCATTAAGGATAATGTGATAGAGACTAACTAGGATGAGAAGGTGGGCACCATTAGACAGGGTGGTGAGGCCTCTCTGAGACGATAATTGTTGAACTGTAGCCTGAATGAAGGATCCAGCAGGGCAAAGATCCAGCAAGGAGATAGACTGATACACACAGAGGTCAGAGGAAGAAAAAGGGCCTGAGGGGAAAACAGGTTCATCAAGTTCCCTGACTAGATAATAAGACATCCATAGCAGAAGCTTCAAGAGGGGAAAGAGGTTAGATAACACACACCACAGAAGAGCTGGGGTTTTATTTGAAGAGGAATTGGGAGTTTCTCCCAATGACCCTGCCCCAGGATGCAGAAAGGCAGCACTCCCGTGGGATTTGGGGAGACAGACTGACCACAGGGTGGACATCAGCTCTCAGCTCACCAGGCAAGGGCAACTGCATTCTCGCTCCTTGGACCCTCAGCATCATCTTCCTGCTTTTTGTGAAATGTACAAGCCTTTAATATGCTTTAAGTAAATGAAGAAGCTAGAAATTCAGAAACATAACCAAACACATATGGAAACTTGATACCATTGTTTTCCATTATTTGTGGGGAAAATGTACTATTCTTATTATAAACAGGATATAAAATTATCTTTCCACATGAATTAAATAAGATGAAATTATAATATATATAACTCCATACACAAATATGATTTGTGGTGACTTAAAAATATAAGAAAAGAATGAAACTTTAAGTTTCTTGTATTTTATTATTTATAACTAAAATCTGTTTTATAGAATGAAAATGTAAACAAAGTTAAATGACAAACCACAGAGACTGAGTATGTTTCCAACAAAAGCAAATAAAATTTAAAAAGATAAATTGTAATATACAAAGAATTCACCCATAAATAACTTTTAAAACAGACTAATTATGTAAATGACAGTTTCTAAGAAGGGGACACAAGCATATGCAAATATATTCAATCTGAAGGACGTTGGCCAAGACGGTAGAGTAGGAAGACCTTGAGCTCACCTCTGGCCATGGGCACACCAAAATTACAACTATTCACAGAGCAATTATTGATGAGAATGACCTGAAGATAAGTATAAAAGATCTTCTACAACTGAAGATATAAAAAGGAATCACAATGAAACTGGATAGGAGGGGTAGAGATTCAGTACAGTCAACCCCACATACCTGGTTAGGTGACCACAAATGAGAGAATAATCACAATTGCAGAGATTCTCCCCAGGGAGAGAAGGATCTAAGCCCCATATTAGGCTCCCCAGCCTGAGTATCCTGCACCAGGAAGGTGATCTCCCAGAATATCTGGCTTTGAAAGCTAGCGGAGCTGGCATTCAGGAGAGCCAGAGGGTTGTAGGAAACAAGAGACTCCATTCTTAAAGGCACACACAAAATCTCATATGCTCTGAGACCCAGGGAAGGACAGTAATTTGAAAGGAGCCTGGATCAAACCCACTTCCTGATCTCAGAGAGTCTCCTGGTAAGGAAGGAGGCAACTGAGACTTACCCTGGGGACATAGATACTGGTGACAGTCATTTTGGGGAGCTCATTTTACTGTGAAAACACTAGTGCTGGCAAGAGGGGTTTTGGCAGCCTCCCTCTAGTTTATTAGCACTGGAACTCAGCCCTGTCCACTAGACAGTTAATGCATGAGTACTGCATTAATGAAGTCACTGTACTTAAAGGGCAATCTGGCATCCTTGGAAACATGCTGTTCCACCTGAACACTGTGGTGGCCACTTCTTCTCTGCACCCAATCTGCTATATCTACTGAAGGGTCATTGCTAGCATTCATACCTGATCATAGGGCATCAGCTTCCTAATTGCTGAGGGGGGGCGGTTGTCAGTGATTTATTAGCTGGGACATTGAAAACAGTGAGGATTGCCTCAGGCACTTGCAGGTGAACCCACATGTCCCTCCACACATCCTGACTCCACAAGGTTCCACACGTGAATCATCCACCCCTTGGCTTCCCGTTGTGCAAGCAATACAGTTAATCTCTTTAGAACAGCCCAACTGTTAGTGCAAAGGATTAATGGCCAGTGCTCACGAATGAACATTAGTCAAACCCACTGGCTGCTGTGATTTATTCCTTCCTGAGAGGCTCAATCTGTGTTTGCTGCTAGGAGATGTAGCTCTATGGGGGTATATCATGTTTCTTCTCTCTTCCATAGCTGGGACCAAAATCCTGTGGATACTCTCTCCTTCTGCTGTCCTTGACACAGTGCCTGAACCATAATTTCTGGAATTCACAGATACATCCAACTCAGGGTGATAACAAGAGACTTAATCTACTTCCCTAGTATTTTTGTCTTCTCAAAAGTGGTTGCTGCTCCGACTCCCAGTCTTACATGTGCCATCTCTTTACCAGGCAGTATAAGGGACAGAGACACTGCAGCAGGTAGGGAATAAAAGTCTTCCAAAACCCCCAAATTCCTACAAAGACTTGCAATGATTTCATGTTCTTAGGAGTTGGACAGGCTTTCACAATATCAATTACAGCTTTAGTGACAACATGTATCTCACCTGACAAAATGACTCCCCAAAACTTACAGAGGTGCTTCGGTCTTGAATTTTCTATGGGTTTGCTGCCCATCTTTTACCTGGCAAATGTTCCAGCAACGTCTGCATAGTGTTCTGCAGCAGGGGCAAGTTTTCACATGTTAACATTACATCATCAACGTTATGGGCCCGTTTTTACTAATGTGGGAAGGAGAATAGGGACAGGCCTCTGGCTACCAGCCTACAACATATCGTAGGGCAATGCAAGCAGCTTTGGGGAAGGATTTGAAATGTTTATTATTGTCCCTCCCACATGAAAGCAAATTAATCTTAGCTATCAGAAGCCTGTACTTGTCAAAGTCTTTTCCATGAATTTCCTTGAAGATGAAATAGTTTTACAGGAACACATTTTGCCAAAGCATGAGAGTAAAATAATAACTATTTGCAAGTGACAAAAGATTAAAAATGACTATGGTTAAAGGACTGATGAGAGCTCATTATAATGCATTTGACAAAGGAATTTGGTTATTCACATACATATTAAAATCATAAATGTTAACATTATACCAGGACATAGCAGAGTTTTAGAATTTCATACAAATATACCCTAAAGAAAGTTAGCATCATTTTTTTCTTGTTTTTTCTTTTTTTTTTTTTTTGTGGTGCGTGAGCCTCTCACTGTTATGGCCTCTCCCATTGCAGAGCACAGGCTCCAGATGTGCCAGCTCAGCTGTCATGGCTCACGGGCCTAGCCGCTCCGTGGCATGTGGGATCTTCCCGGACAGGGCATGAACCCGTGTCTCCTGCATCGGCAGGCAGACTCACAACCACTGTGCCACCAGGGAAGCCCTAGTATCATTTTTTATTTGACAGTGTTTCCCATGAAATTTAACATATGCAAAATGTTATATAATTGTAAAAACTTAGCTCTTTTAAATGAGAAGACTCTGTTTTCTTAAATAATCAAAAACCTGATAAAGACAAAACACAGAATCTCTGTTGTCTAGACAGGTTCCATTGAAAGTAAGGAAAAACCTATGTTTACAATGTATTATTAACAGCAGACCAATAATCTAAGACAACTTTATCCTTTTAATGGAGAGAAAACAAGATTCTAATTTTTCGTCAGTGTACTTTTGATACTATAATTCTCTTTTTTTCTTTTTAACTTGAATAAACCTATTCTAATTTTAGTTTGATACACATAAAATTCCTTTCTCAATATTCCTTTTTTACCTTACAAACCTTCCATATAACTGTCTATATCCATTCAGTTTTTGTCCTATCATTTTTTTTTATTTTGAAACAATCATTTTACTTTCTTAAAGAAAGGACAAAATTACTTTCTTTTTTTCTTATCAAACACACACACACACACAAAAAATCCTATGTTCTTTATATTTTTCCTTATCCCTCCTCAAAAAAAAAACAAACAAAAAATACACATTCTAGTTCTCTTACCTACTTTTTACATAGTCATTTCCTATCACCTTTATTACTTCTAGTAGTTTTGGGAGAAAAAAAAACATTCAGCATTTTAGAAATCTTTTACAAATATTGACAATACCCTCCATAGGTAGTAAAACATCACATATGCACAACCTAGGTAGATAGGTAGATAGATAGATAGATAAATAGCTAGGTAGATGTACAAAAGTATACATACAGACACAAATAGAAACCCCATAGTTGTCATTCCATATATTATATATTTTGCCTAGCATCCATGCTTATATATAATTATTTTCTTTATTTAAAAAAAATTTAGTGAGTGAGAGAAAAATCTGGGATGGTGCAGTAAATGCTGTCAGTGTCTCTGACTCATAGTTGTCCTAATACATTTATAGAACTGTTCCTTGAAGCTTGGAATAAGCAATGGGCTATGGCAGTTGAAATAAAAGTTTCATAATTGAATCCTAAGAAGTCTTAAATCCTAAATCCTTAGAATCCTAAAACGAAGTCTTTCAGAAAAGTCAGAGAAGTTTTATTACATTAAAGCATATTATAAAGAATTTATTAGGTAAGACTAGATAACCCACCAGATGATCACGTTTTCTTCATTAAAGTAATGAGGAGTATGCTAATAAGATCTGAATAATATTGGTAGATTGTTTCAATGTCCATATTTTGCTTGTAATATTGTACTACAGTTTTATAAGATGTTACTGTTGAAGTAAACTTTGTAATGGATACAGAATATCATCCTGTATTATTTCTTACAAATATATGTGAATTTATAATCATCTCAAAATTAAAAGGTTAATTTAGGAATAGAAATTAGCTCCTGGTATACTACAAGGCCTAGGTAGAAACTAAGAATATTATCGGGAGACATCAAATAATTTTGTGCTCACAGTTGCTCATTACGAGTTCGGTTTTATAAAGCTCCATGTTATTAAGTCAAGCAGGTGCAAAATAGTCCATAATACAATGCAAATAGTGCATATAAAATTAAGACCAAGCAGATCTGAGAGTACATAAATGGGTGATCAAGACTCCCATTAACCTCAGTTATAATAATGTCTCTTCATTGACTCATGTGTATAGATAGCCTCATGAGTAGTTTTCTTTAACCAACAGGTGAAAAAAGAAAAAATATCGGTCCTGCATTACAGAAAACTCAACATGTTACTGTGAAGAGAAGATGGAAAGACCCAGTAGGGGTTACCTGAAAGACAGGCTGAGGTAAAATTGTTCCAAAGAACATGGGCATACCTTGCCATTAACTTGGTGAATGAATCACTGAGGCTAATGGTTCAGGGGTCTGGGAAGAGCAGGATAGGACAATCCAAAAGAGAAAACTCTGTGATAAAAAAAAAAAAAATGAGGACAAACCTAAGAAAGTACAGTGCTCACCAGACAGCATATCCTGCAGAGGAGGTATTCAACAAACAGAAAGAAAGAATGCCTCTCCAGTGGACGTCCCTTTCTCTGACCTCAGCCATCCCAAATGTGTTCACAATAGCACATGGACATCATAGTTATGGTATCATAGTTATGGTATCAGGGATGAACGCTATACATGGATCCAACAGCCTGATCTACCACCATCTGCAGCTGCTAAATATGCAACCTGTCAGCAGTAGGGATGGACACTGAGTCCCTGGATATAGGACCTCTCAAGGAAACCAACCAATTTCTTACTGGCAAGTTGATTATATTGAAATGCTTCCATCCTGAAGAAGATAGTAATTTCTATATTGATTCATGTTCTATTAAAATGGATTTGTTGAACCTGTCCTCACAACTCTACCAGCACCACCATCACCATTACAAACATCTTATTTAACAACATAAGATCTCATATAACCTCACCTCAGCCCAAAAGACCCAGTTTTAGATGTGAAAATTACCATTTGATCACAATCCACTGGATGTGCTATATACTGCATCACTTGGAAATTTATGGCCTGACAGCACCTTGAAATCACCTCTTCAAGGGTCAGATAATACCACATTAAAGATGTCACCCTAGGATTAGAACACCATTATTCAGTATCGGTATGTAAGTTATAGTACTATGTCCTTAGCATCATAAAAAATTGGATCCATATAACAGGTGTAGAATTAGCAGTGACCTCTGTCACCACTACTCTCTGTGATACACTTTGGTTTTGTGTTTTACTGCTTTTAAATTTTTAGACTTGGTAGAATTACAGGCATGGGATTAAAAAGGTAGAATGTTTTCACCTGTAGACATAGGTTGCACTGAACCTAAGCAATGATGTCAAAGGGTCACTTTGGACTCCTCATGTTAGTTTTCCTACAGGAGAAAAAATAAATCAATACATTTGTGAGGATAATCAACCCTGAATATCATAAAAATGTAGGATTGCTACTAAGTAACAGGGGAAGGAATGAGTAGATTTGAAACTCCGGAGATCTACTAGGGTGTCTGTTTGTGCTCCTACACTCAGTAAAATGGAAAATTGTAGTAACTGTAGCCTGATAAGAATGAGGAGATAAGGGATTCAGAATTCCACTGGATAAGGATTTAGCTAACCCTACCAGGCAAGCAGTCTAAAACAGGAAAAGTGTTGCCTCTTTTTTAACCATTTATTTGTACTTCCTAAATATTAACTTTAATAATCAATTGTATATAAAGTATAATAATCTTATATCTGTAATATGTATGGCATATAACTTGTGTGCATGATTAGTATTTGTCTGATGTGCCAAACATCCTCATCTGCTTATGGCTCATTTCATCCCCTAGAGGAAAGCTCCACTGATCTGTCTGCTGCCACTACTTAAATTGAGGACCCTACAGATCCACCTTACAGTTCTGTGTATGCATAGTAACAATGGAGATCTTGAGAGGTCCGCTGTTAATTGTCTTATGATTTTCCAGACCCTATCACGTTTATTCATCAGTGTGGGGAAAGTCCCTCTAAGATTTTTCCCACTCCCCATACCAGAATGTTTTATGCTTTACTGGGGAGGAGATAAAATTATGAGAAGAACAGTGACTGCCTTCAGTTTCACAGGTGATTATTACATTAATAAAAATGTTTGTAACATATTAGCACTGTACTGATGTATTTCCCTTACTTTTATAACCTTGTAGTAATTTTGAAACATATCTAGTAGCCACTGGGAAAAGGAGAGAGCTTTGAACTTTATAAAAAGTTTTTCATGAATTGGGAGATTGGGATTGACATATATACACTACTGTGTATAAAATAGATAACTAATGAGAACCTGCTGTATAACACAGGGAACTCACTGCTCTGTGGTGACTTAAATAGGAAGGAAAACTAAAAAAGAGGGGATATATGTACATGTATAATTGACTCACTTTGCTGTACAGCAGAAACTAGCACTACATTGTTAAGCAACTATACTCCAATAAAAATTTAAACAAATTTTTTCATATTTCCAAAACATTTCAGATTTTCTTGTTTATAGTGCATATCAATCTTTGATGACTTCCTTCGTATTTTTTAATAATTTTGTTGATATATAATTTATATATCATGAAGCACACTCATCAAAGTGTATAATTCGGGACTTCCCTGGTGGCACAGTGGCTAACAATCCATCTGCCAATGCAGGGGACACAGGTTCAATCCCTGGGCCAGGAAGATCTCATATGCCACGGAGCAACTAAGCCCATGCACCACAACTACTGAGCCTGTACTCTAGAGCCTGTGAGCCACAACTACTGAGCCTGTGTCCTGCAACTACTGAAACCCGCACGCCTAGAGCCCATGCTCCGCAACAAGAGAAGCCACCACAGTGAGAAGCCCGTGCACCACAACGAAGAGTAACCCCTGCTTGCAGCAACTAGAGAAAGCCTGTGTGCAACAATGAAGATCCAATGCAGCCATAAATAAATAAATAAACAAATTTATTTAAAAAACCCAAAGTGTATAATTCAATGATGTTTAAGTATATTTACAGAATACATCACAAGAATCTAATTTGAAATGGTTTTCGTCACCCACAAAAGAAACTTCATACCCAGAAAGAAACCTCATGCCCATTTGTAGTCACTCCTGTGGTCCCTCACAGCCTTAAGCAGTCACAAGTCTACTTTTTATCTGTACAGACTTAACGTTTCCAAACATTTCATGTAAATTAAATCATACAAAATGTACAATGTATGGTCTTTTGCATCTGCCTTCTTTCACTTAGCATAACGTTTTGAGATTGCTAGACATTTTATGAAAAAAGCAAGGAAAAAAACTACACTAAAATATAGAGACTCTTTGAAAAGGTTGATGCAAAAAAATATAGCATAATGAAGAACAAAATTTAATTTAAGATGTCTCTTTAATAATTACATTTCTAATTTTATGGCAACACTACTATGAAGAAGAACATGGTGCTGTTATATACCAACCCAACACTATCATCTCACCAAAAAAGTATCTCATTTTATTTTATGAAATATTTCCAAGGTCCAGAATCCACTAATCATATATGTAAAAAAAATGACAGGCATTTAAGAAATGAAACTAAAAAATTTTATAATCAAAGGCCTTGAGAACTACCTGCACTCTAGAATAGCTAAGTAATGTAATTTACAAGTGATGCAAAGGACAATTATCTTTATCTACATCTAGTTAATGATACTTAAATTTGAAAGAGTGCTAAAAACTGTCAAAAATCTTCACAATGCAGTACTGTCCTAGGTCTTTTTTGACACCTTTGTAGAAGAGTATAATTTTGTATAATTTTTCATAACAGAATTATCAGGATGAGACTATTAAGTATAAAATCTAAAATGCATAAAGAAGGTAAGATTATAAAACACATAATATGTCTATGCTGAAATATTTTACTTTTTAAAGATATTCCCCAAGTTAACATTAACAGAATTACCTCCAAAATTACCTTTATTCTATACCTTATACTATACTTTCCCCAATATGTATACTGCAATGCCTGGCCTGCGGACTGATGTTTTGCTCCCTGACTGTGGCTAGTGTTAGCAATTCAGAGTGAATAGCTGTGCAATGAGCCCAGGCAGGAAAGAAGGAGCTGTAGGGACTTAGACTTGACAGATTCCTGTGACTGAACTAGACTAACCAGAGCTGAGCCACTGCCCTTGTGGAGCCATGTGAACTTGGGCATGAAACACATAAGAATAGTAATGAGACACTAAAGCCTTGTGACCTGCACTCTTTTTTTGGCCTCAATCTTAGGATAAAAAAATATAACACATATAGAACAAAGATCAGGAATAAGTAACACAGTCAGCAAGAAGCACAATTAAATAAATACACAATAACAAATTCAAACAGCATATATGAATTTTACTCCACGGATGTTTTTGTGCAAAAGCGTCAAATTGGCATATTTTCTTGTATCAGATAAAATCGTAATGGTCATTGCCTTAAATAAATGTGTGAAATTCAGTCATTGAATTGTTTTCTATTATGATTCAAGCAAAAGTTCATACAAAAGCATAAGGTTAGAAAATTATAGAAAATCAATGCAAGATTCCTGAAGATAAAGATTGTCTCTGTAAACCATTTATCATGGGAAAATACCTTGATAAGAATTCAGCCAGGGCTTCCCTGGTGGCACAGTGGTTGAGAGTCCGCCTGCCTGATGCAGGGGACACGGGTTCGTGCCCCGGTCCGGGAAGATCCCACATGCCGCGGAGCGGCTGGGCCCGTGAGCCATGGCCGCTGAGCCTGCGCGTCCGGAGCCTGTGCTCCACAATGGGAGAGGCCACAACAGTGAGAGGCCCGTGTACCACAAAAACAAAAACAGAACAAAAAAAGAATTCAGCCATCTATTAGGTAATAAATTCAGTAGTCTACTGTTGTTTTAAAAAATTAAATTTTTATCTCACCATGAGAAATGTGGAAATTATCCTTACAAAATGTCAAAATGTATTTAAGCAGTGACTGTGCTACTCTGAGAAGAATGAAGTTACCACAACTGTGTTAGCAATTACTAATGCAAAATGTGCTAGTTTCAACTGTATAACCTTGTTAATGAAGTCTGAGAAGCACAAGACAAAAATTAAAAAAAAAAAAACTTTTCTTTGGATAACAGAAGGTAATAGAGGCAAACATATGTGTCTTATTGCTAACATGTTGAAACAAGAAAATATTTGAACTGCATATAAATCTCTGTCATACACTTTGTTTCTTTTAAGGAAAAGGGGCAAGCAAATTAGAGCCATTTGGATAACAAACTAAAATTTTGATTTTAATTGAGTCATGTATTCTTTTATAAGTGTCTGTTATGTGGCATAGTAGTTTGGCAATGGGATTATAATATTCCAAATGTTGGAAGAACTTATATTCTAGTACGAGAGACAGGCAAACATTCATAAAATGTTAGTGCATAAGACAGTGCAATAAGATATTACAGAGAATACCAAAATTGAGAATATCATACTATTGAAACGAGTGTGGATTAGTACCAGTTACCAAAACAAAGGAAAATGTAGTGAGTTTTCAATAACTAAAAGGCATTCAACCTAGACAAATGATTTTTATCATTAAATTATGTTTCTAATTTGTGTTAAAGTGTCCTTTGTTTTATGTGTAAAATATTAATAAATAGAAACCTCAATTAAATAGAGTCGGAGACCAGAAGGGGGAGCTCTCACACCCTGGAAAGATAGCAGAGCCCAACAGGCAGAAGAAAGACTCCTCTAATTCCTGGCAAGGACTCAGGCAATGAAAAGCCGTGCCTTTCTTAACTACAGTCCTCCCAGCTTCCCTTTTCTGTCTATAAAAGCATTTTCCTTCTTTGCCATGTGGGGATTTGCACATGGCTCAACATGTTTGCAGACCTCAAATTGTAATTCTCTACTGATCCCAAATAAAAACTTCTTTGCTGCAGAAACATCTGGCAGTCTATTTGTTTTAGGTCAACACCTGAACCTAAGTTAACTATGAATAATGATATTTTAATAGACTTACATGAAAAAATAAAATGTGGGTAATCTTCTTTCACCTCCCATCCTTCTATTTTTCATATATAAAATTCAGGGAAATACTGATTTGACATACAGTGTGTGCACTAGTTAATACCAAAATCATCCTCTCCCAGGAAACTTGACAGTATGTAAGTAACTGTGAGGAAAAACTCTATTACTGTTGAAGAGTAAACCATTAGACTTTAACCTTTTAGGTTTAAAGAAACTTTGTAGCAGATGATGTTTGTCCAGACTCTCACCACTCAGCAAAACACAGGTGGAGGACTGGACTCACTTCACAGATCACAAAAAATCTCTGCTACCAAAGACCATCATCAACATTTCACTTCCACCACTAATGAGACAGTTGTGAAAATGGCAGTGGAGCATAATGTCATCCTCAAAATTCACCTCCGTGTACACATATGGCCTGGAACTACATGTACAGCTCTGACTGAGGTGTTGAATTCTTACCAAGTCTAATTCATGAGCATATGTAATTATACCTGCATTTCCCAGAGGTTTTTGGAAATTTTGGAAATTTGTAGGAAATTCTGTAAAATTCCAAGTTAATATATAAGTGAAGGACAAGAGAACACAGATAGATGGGCCCTCCTTTAATAGGACTTCCTGAAATGAGACTGATAGTTGTAGTGGAATTGAGATATCAACATAAATGCCAACATAACTATATCACTGACTTTCCCACCCCACTAAATGACATTTCACACATTTTTATTTTTCTGTAAATGTTCCCACTAATAACCTTGTCTTATACTCCACTGAGAAAAGAGCAGTAACCTTAAGAAAATACCTTAATCTGAAAATTAGAGAATTTATTGATCTACCTTGTTTTCAAACTTTTCTCTCTGCCTTGTCTCCTGTTATAGAAGTAGCATTGCTTCTATTAAGTAAATCACCCTCTCCTAACTTACCCAGTACTTCCTAAGGACTTCACTTCTACTATACTCTTTCTGTATCTACTTCATCATCAGTTTTTTTTAAATTTTTTTTAGTTCATAAGTTAATCATTCTATTCAGAAATACAAACATTCTTTAGAACCTCTACCATTGCAAAAACAAAAACAAATCAACCATAACTTGACATCTGCTTCCTGTTTTTCTGATCCCTTTACAAAATGACTTACCAGAAGAAATCCCTAAGCTCATATTTCCCCTGTCTCATTCTCATTCTTTCAGTCTCAACTCATTCGTCTATAATAAGGGTTTGGTCTTGTACATTTTATTAAAACTTCTGGGTTTTAGGTCACCAATGATTGGATTAACACACTTCCCAATTTTCATGAGGCAGCTTGCTTTACACTTATTGCTCTAACTAAAGGTTAATAGTATCCCTTTTTATTCTCAAAGTTACCTAGTTGGACAATAAGTTATATATGTAACTCTACCATGATATCTATGTTGTCACATAGAGTTTATTTTTGACTGTAAGTCAGTAGCAGCCAGCAAAGATGAACCTACGTTCTTTTAAAATTTTCTTACCTTTGTTCCTATGACATCTCATGCTCCTGGTTGATCGATTGCAGTAAAACTTACCAAATTTTCCCTCTGCTCTGTTACACTTTCCATGTTCTTTCAATTAGTGTCATGTAACAGGTTCTAGACAATAAAATGTGTGGAAAATAATGTGAGTCACATATATGACTCTTCAGTCATTTTCTTATTAAAAAATAAATTCTTCAAATTGTGCATCTATGAGATGTTTTAGCATCCATCAATGAGGTTCCTATGTGACTATATGACCATCACCTGATCACCTAGGTGGGACAGAAAGCATGAATGAGAAATAAGTTTTAGATGTTGAACACTGATATATTAGAGTTGTTTGTTACAGAAATAAACCCTGGCCTATTCTGAATAATATACCTACCTTAATTTTTTTTCATTTTCAATTTTTATCCTGGGTCTACCTCCTTTACTTGACATTAAATATATCACACTATCACATTACAGGATTTGATTTTCTTCCTAACACTACTTATCAATTTGTTTGCTTCTGTGATTGTTTAATCCCTACTTAGAATGCAAGCTTCATCAGAAATTAAAATGTATTTGCCTTGTTTATCATTTGATCATCAACTTTAGAACATTTCCTGTCACAAAGTAGTCACTTCCTATTTTCAACTGAATGAAAGAACCTGAGACATATAATTCAAAATACCTAAAATATTTTTATTTGTGTAGCTATTTTTAATTTTGAAAAGTTTTTACTAGAAAATGTCCAGCTCTTGCAATTTGCATTAGTGGGTCAATAATTTTCAGCCCAGGAAAGATTCCTCCCAAAGTGGCCCAATATGGATAATTTATTATTCCACTTGTTTTAACCTGTTTTCCAGGGCTACTAGTTAACTATATGCTATGATTTGAATGTGTCTCCCCACTCCCTGCAAAATTTATGTGTTAAAATACTAACCTCCAAAGATGACGGTATTAAGAGATGGGGCCTTTGGGTGAGGCTTAAGTCGTGAGGATGGAGCCCTCATGAGATGAATTAGTGCCTTATAAAACAGACTCCAGAGAGCTCCCTAGCCCCTTCCACCACAGGAGGACACAGCAGAGGAGGTGCTAGCTATGAAAAAGAGAGTGGGCTCCCACTCTCTGGGGAGTATTCTGGGGTTATATTCCCCAGAATATAACCATGCTAGAGCCTTGATCTTGGACTTCTCAGCCTCTAGAACTCTGAGAAATCAATTTTTCTTGTTTATAAGCTCCCCAATCTGTGGTATTTTGTTATAGCAGCCCTAATGGACTAAGACACCATAGTTACATAAAGATACCTTGAACATGTGTTTTCCAAGTTGCTAAATATCTGAAAACATCTTTATCTTTTATCATATATTATTGACAACCTAAGTTTAATGTGGCTGGGTCACAACACTTTTCTTTCAAACCATTGTAAACTTTGCTTCATTAGCTTCTTTTTTTGTATTAGTAGAGAAAATAATGAATACACTCTGATTCCTATTCTCCTAAAATAAGCTCATAATTTTAATATTTTTATTTTAAAATATTTTATGTGTGATTTTTAAAAACTAAAAATAATTTTGTCTAAATATGGATCTCTTTTCATTAAATTTGAGAGATGAAATGATATAAATTCTCATTGGTAGGAATAGGCTCTTTTTTAAAGAATA
Organism: Stenella coeruleoalba; assembly: GCF_951394435.1. Lineage (NCBI taxonomy): Eukaryota > Metazoa > Chordata > Mammalia > Artiodactyla > Delphinidae > Stenella > Stenella coeruleoalba. Next base: position 34,056,749 of record NC_137164.1, on the reverse strand, counting down.
AACTTTTTTTTTCTTTGATTATACCTTTTATATGCCCTAATCAACTGAAAAAAATGCACAACTAAAAGTTGAGAATTATGTTTTATTCAGTGGGATTTCTGAGGACTTCAAGCCTGGTAAGCAGCCTCTCAGACAGCTCTGAGGGACTACTCCAAAGAGATAAGGGAGGAACCAGGATATATGGGAGTTTTGCAAAAAGACCAGGTAGTCTGAACTTCAAAATATTACCTTTAATTTAAAAAAAACCAGACATCTCAAGTTAATGAATTTAGTGTTTTTTTACCTATGGGAAGATGCAAGAGTCTGAACTCATTGAAATCATTCATTTGATATGCACCTCAGCTGGCTAGTTGCAAAGAAACCTGTTATTTTCCATCCTGAGTCCCCTCAGAGTGCACTGTTGGGGGTGGCTGCAGTGGCCGAGGACTTGGCAGTGGGCAGTCCATTTGTCTCCATCCTGGGTTCCCTCAGTGCTCACCATCCAAGGTGGCTGTAGTCACTTGATGGCTGCAATATCCTTTGTTTATTGATATGGCAGGCAACATTTTTCATTCACACCCTCTAATCTCTTTTTAATATAGAAACTATTATTATGTATAGAACTCATTTCCATTTATCTTAACATTTTCCATATTTTATACTTTTATCATTTTCATATATGTTTATGGGAGATTCTTCTAGATTTTCTCCTCAGTCCAGGATTCAATTGTATTTATTTCCAACAGTCTTCATTTTCCTAAGTGTATTTGTTTGAAGACAATGATTATATTTTTTAATCCCAAAGCTTTCTTTTAATGCTTTCTTTTAACTTTGGTAATAAAGGCTTTGGTAGTTTCACAAATATAATGTAGATTTGCAATTTTAAAAGGTGAATAGGGTGTCATAAAATATTATCACTTTTCAGTCAGTAAATTTGGGAGAAACTATGCTTTAGTTATTCAGAAAATGTTAGTCCTCTCCTTTTCTACCACAATTTATTTTCATACATTGCTTAATGTTTACTTTTGTTAATTACTGCAAGAAGAAACTTTACTTGTATGAAGTTGGCAGTTTTCTAAAAGCAATTTCTAATTTACATCTGTGTCTGTGTATGCCCAAATCTTTCACAGAGATATATGATAGTCAGGAAAATGGTAGGGAGGTGGGGAGTTGCAATGAAAACAAACAAAAACAAAACAAAACAAGAAATAAATAAAAAAGAGAAACTAGACTATAACTGCAGAGTTCTACCAGTCTGGTGTGGAAATATTACTGTATTAGTATTAGTAATAAAAATGTGTTTTGTTTGTTTTGTTTTTCTTTTCTGCTTATTTCCATAGATACTCAAGATCAAGTGGCTCTCTGACAAATCAGATTTTCTGGTTAGTGAGCCATTTAGCAGAAGTATATTCCAAGGCCTCCTGAGAGTATGGTTGTGATTTCTGCACAAATCAGACAAATGAGAGAAAGGTCATGTGTGTGTCCATCTTTAGTCTTTTAAACTGTTCTTATTTTACAAACAATCTGTCAACCAGAAGTTAATGGGGGGATGGTTCCCCTGCCTCATCTCCAAGCAGGCAAAACTATTTAAAAAGGATGGTTTTCAGGGCTTCCCTGGTGGCGCAGTGGTTGAGAGTCCGCCTGCCGATGCAGGGAACGTGGGTTCGTGCCCCGGTTCGGGAAGATCCCACATGCCAGGGAGCGGCTGGGCCCGTGAGCCATGGCCACTGAGTCTGTGCGTCCGGAGCCTATGCTCCACAACGAGAGAGGCCACAACAGTGAGAGGTCCGCGTACGGGGTGGCAGGAGGGAGAAGGATGGTTTTCAGAGCTTAGGGACTTTAGTTCTTCAGTACTCTATCTATTAGAGATCCCCCCAATTTTCAATCGAGAAAAATTATCAATTATCTTCAGTCCTTTTCTTCTGTTTGTATAGTATATGTTTATTTTAGTATAAACGGTTCACAAGCTATTTAATTCCTAAAGATAGCATGATTTTTCTTTACATGAAAGCATGATCATGTCACATAATTCAGTGGCTTCTCATTGCTGAGAATATCTACCCTATTTATGAGGCTGCTTTATTATTACACCCTTTTCTTTCATTCTTTGTCAATTTCTTTCTTTATTTTTTATAAATGTAGCATTTATCATTCTGCTCTTCTATCTTCCTCAGCACAAAATTTAGAAAGATAAACACTAATACATGGAGGAGTTAAATTTGGGGAATATTGGAATCTACTTCTTGGTAATTTGTCATTGAGAAACGTACATGTGTGTAGTTAGGAGTGAAAAAGTGACTACCGTAGAGTTAGTCTTTCAGGAGGCTCTGGGTTATTTGTGATTTTCAGCATTCTATAATTGTAAAATGTAGCTAGTTTTTGTAAATAGTTTTTATAGTTGTGCAGTTTGCTCTCATTTCTATGTGACTTTAAGCCTTATATCACACAGGACGTGGGAATTTTTCCTCAGCGGGCCATGGAATCCTATGCTGGTTTTAAACACATCAGAGTGAGCGTCCATAAATAAACCTTGATGGCTTTAAGGAAGTCTAAATGAGATTAAGAAAGTTTAAAACAGGAGAGTTCCATGAACTTCAGCAAATGTATGTGGGCCTGGCATGGGAGTGGTGTTTTTTTATAGAGGCTGGGATAACCTGATAAAACCACACAGAATCAGCAAGGAGGCAGAAGTCCAGCCTTGAAATGTTCAGACTTCAGGGCGTTCACTGTAACACTGTGTGCAAGGTGGGGCTGTTGCAACCTGGTATAAAGGACCAAATATTCCAACCTAGGGAAAAATCTTCCCATACACATGTCTTTGATTTATTAAAGAGATGAAGTAAATATTTGCTTGTTTAACTTTGTTTTTTCAGCAGGCATGCAGCCTAGGATTTTAAACTGCAGTTAAGTCCTATCTATAAAGAACAAAAAGAATACACAAGAAAAATGGATAAACAACTTGAACAGGTACTTCACAGAAGAAATATAAATGGTCAATCAATATATCAAGATGTGTTTAATGTCGTTGATGGCCAAGAAAATGAAAATCAAGACCACAACAAAATAAAATTCTAGATCCGTTTTATCAGCAAAAATTTAAATCCAATATTACCAAATGTTAGAGAAATGGTTGCAAACCATGGTTTACAGTTTGCTGATAGGAGTATGAGTTGTTGCAACACCTTAGAAAAGTTTAAGATGATCATTCCATATTTCATACACTGTAGTCGATCAATGCTGTCCCTTATAAAATAGCAAAAGAGATATGATAGTAGTATTATTAGTCTTTTCTTTCTTAATTGTTGACAGCCTTACTTTATATATTCCATATATAAGTCCTTTGGTTATTATAAGTATAAACAAAATTGTTCCTGCCATCCAGGATCAAGTCATTTGTTACTGGTCACCCAACAACAGTGTACCCTAAGCGGAATTCAAGATAGAAAAAACAGGAATATATGGGTCCTTAGGTAGTTAATATGCATATCTAAGGAAGAATTTCAATGACCTCAGGTTCTTGCATTTTCCCTAATAGAGAAAAGCATTAAAATCACTACCTTGAGATGTCCGTTCTTCATGATTAGCTGGAATACTTCTTTGCTTGACTACATGTATTTCCCAGCCAAAATATTCATACATATACTGGCTTCTCCCCTACTTCTTCAGAGCAGTTCCTCAGAGCAATCTGAGAGGATGTCTCCTGGGCTACAGTCCTCAGTAAGACCCTGAATAAAACTTAACACACAACTCTCACATTGAGCATTTTTCCTTCAGTTGACTTAAGTATTGCATATAGCTTCTTACACACTGTAGCTGGCTTTTCACTTATTTAATGGTTTATTTAATGACCAAACATCTCTAATATTAATATAATAATATTGATTATTTTTGTGGATAAGGCTTTCTGTGTGCTTTTCAAGATATATTTACTTTACCTATATAATAAATATATTGTATATTAATATGCAATTATGTAATTTATAATGTATGTGTAATAAATTACATATAATTTATGGTTTCATTTGGTCATTTATAGACATAATCTACCAAGAATTGATTTTATGGCATAATTGATTTTATGGCATATCAAAAATTCATTTTGATAGAGCACTACATTAAATAAAATATCCTTTATTCTTATTATGTACATATTCTTTCAGTCTTTTTAAATGAGCATTTTTATTATTTCCCTATTATTTCAGTATTATTTTAGTGGGTACCCTAGGATTGCAAAGCATATCCTTATTTTATTAAAGTTTAATATATATTAGAAATTTTACTGAAGTCTTTTGACAATATTAATGCTGTTCACTTCCCCCCAACTGTTTTTTAAAATTTAATTTTACACAATATTTTTATATAATTAATCAACATGCAAGACATAATTTTGCTTAATATAATCAATATTTAGATTGTGTAATATAGTCTACTATTCTCTATTTTTCTTCTCTTCCCACTTTTATCTTATAGTTGTTTCAGCACACAACTTTTTTTTTTCTCATACATTTGAGACTTTAAATACATAGTATTTTTCTTGCTTTTTCTCCTTGGAAAATTCATATTTCATTTTTCAGGTATCAGTTCCTTAATTAGTTGCTGTATATTCTTTGATGGTTTTCAATAAGAAACATATTTCTCTCAGATATACTTACCATACTCTGCCAAATTTCCATTAGTGTAATAATTATATTGTATTTAATTATGTATTTTCCCAATTGTTTTCTCCCTAGGTATTTGAAGGCAAAGGATGCATGTTTCATGTTTTTATCTCTACTGCCTTGTGCATAACAATTATCTGGTAAATAATGGTTAGATCCACAAGTAAATTAACTCTCTGCCACAGATAATGCCCGCCACTTTATAAAGGATATCAAACAAATCCAGCTAACAGCAATGTAAAATTCACATTTTAGCATTTCATTTTATCTAAAATTCTAGACTTGTAAAGAAGCAGTAAAATAGGAGAAAAAATTCTTGATACAAATAGATCAAGAATAATGAAATTAGCAGACAAGGATTTAAACCAGCTACTCTCAATAGTATAAGCAGACAATTATTTGAAGCAAAACATCAACATAATAGATGCCATTAAAATAACACTTCTGAAGATAAATTTTTTAATATTTTTAGTTAAAATACATCAGATGAAACTAAAAGCAGATTAAAAAAAACTGCAGAAGAAACAATGTATATATAATGTACCTGATGGTATAGCAATACTATCTATTCAAAATGAAGTACAAAGAGAAAAAAAGACTAAAAAACCATGAACAGATCATCAGAGATGTAGGGGACTATATCAAGCAATCTCTAGAAGAAGAGGTTTGTTGGTTGGTTGGTAGAGGGAATAAAAAACTATTTGAAGAAAAAAATAGCCAAATATTTTCTAAATTTGTCAAAAACAATCCTAAAAATCCAAGAGACTAAAAACCTTAAAGACAAATAAACTTAAGAAAATCAAACCAAGGCAAGTCATTCTCAAATTGCTGAAAATAAGTGATAGAGGAACATATTTCATACTGAGCAACATTGTTAAAGACTTCGTCAGACTCATCTGAATTTGTGCAAACCTACAGACCGCAGCACAGAAAGGAAAAAAGCAAATCAAAACTGTGTTGGTTGGCAACCTCAGGAGTTCCTCCAGATGAAATATGAAACAAACCCCCATACTTTGAGGACAAGGAGAGACCCAAAATAAAGGCAGGCCACTCCAAACTTGTAGGTGGCAGGTTTAATAAGCAAGGGAACTTACATAAGAGGCTTGTTTTGGGCAGCTGCAAGAATAGATCTCCATAATCACATACCAAACCTTAAAATTTATATAGAGGACTTAACTGGGTTCAGCCAGGTATACTGTCCAGGGGGTCTCAACAGCACATTGCTCTCTCAAGGCTGTGTCCCTGAAACAGCTCTCAGCATGGGAATGGTGGACAGAACATACATGCTAAGGACAGGGGAAGGGGGAAGAACCTCCAATTGCCTGAGTCCAGCTCACAGGTCAACTGGCAATCACACTTTCTCTATGATATCTTCCAATAAACTATCTACTTAGAATTCTAGGTCCAGTAAAAAATTCAAAAGTAAAAATAAGATTTTTTAAGCTAAAAGTTGAGAAAATGTATCACTATTAGATCTGCATGACAAGAAATGTTATAGGAGGTTCTTCCACCCAGAAAGAAAATGATACCAGATATATATTTAGATCTACGCAAATCAATGAAGTGTGCCAAAAAATGTTAAAACAGGAAGAATGACACCAGTTAGCAGAGCACTTTAAAGTAACATACATGGAGATGTTAGAAAAGTTTAGAAAAAAGGTGGACTAAACTTTTAATGAATTGATCTCTATTATAAGTACATTTCAAAGCAGGAATGTCATTCTTTACCAGAAGCAATAGGGAAATAAATAGACAAGAGTGACTGCCACTGTGTAATTTTCTAAATGTTTTATGAATTTTAGCTACAGTCATAAAAAGCCCTCCCTTTCTCCCTTTCCCCTTTCCAATCTTTACTTCATGTTGACATCATTGTAGCCTTAGTATATGCTACAAAAAAATCACCATGCTAGGCTTAGACCAAATAGTTGGCTACTGTTGTGAATGAATCTGGCATTACGGTCATTTTAAGACAAACTTAAAGAAAACTTTAATGCTGCCTCTATGATTATCTGATTTCTTTCCAATTAAATCTACATGTGCAGACACTTTCTTTTTTAATAAATATAATTTATATTTACTATAGAAAAATTAGTTTTAGAACTCAATATTTTTGACAACAAAATCATATTTTTAACAAGTTTCTTTGAATGGAAAAACAGGAAATATTTTTAATCTGCATGTTTCCTCATCATTCTTCATTTTTTGTTAACCTAACTTTATATACACAATTAAAACTACAAAAGTGAGACACCTCAGTCTGTCACTGACACCAAAACTTTTATTTTCCAAGGGCCAAATAGTAAATATAAACTATATTTGTTCATGCAAAACTGGTTGTAAAGTATTATGACTACTCCTACTTCTCAAGACAATGTACCATTTGGCTAACTGCTAGGGCTCATTCTTAGGAATTTCAGTATTTTGGCTTGTTTTTTCCTATTTAGATCTTTTTACAGTCATATTGAGAATGAGAATTAATCACTTTTGTCTTTCTTTTCAAATACTTCTGAATTATGTATAGCTAAAATTGTTCTTTTTCAGAAATATAAATTATTAAATTGATCTTTCTGGGGTCAGCAGAGATTGTCTTTACTTTGTACTTTAATCATGTTCTTAACCAAACTACTTAAAAATATTTTTTATAAATTTGTGAGGAATATGTTTTCAGAGAACATCTTTTTATAAGTCATAAAATTTGCTCCTATAACTTACTTCTAACTGACCAAAAGAGAAAGAATATAAAACTGCAGAAAATGTGGTAGAAATTTTATTGTCACTTTGTTCTGGTTTTACACTCCACATAATATGGAGCAACTTAGAGCATAAGAATCTAAAATCACCATCAATATCCCTTCTTAGAGATTGACTTTTATGTTTAGTATTGACTACAAAAATTTAAACTGACAGACGAATAAGTAGAGAAAGAGAGACAGATGGGAGGGGGGATGAGAGCGGGAGAGGAAGAGAGAATATCCATTGAATGAATAACAAAATTTACAACAAGGACATGTAACAAACAGAAAAATCAGTAGAGGCAATGGTGGGTGTGGGTGTGGATTGATCTTCAAGAAAGGATTATGTAAGCTACCAGGGTAGCCAAATTAGTGTATCATATATTAAATATTGCCTTGTTCTATGATAAAGAGAATATAGCAACAATTGAACAGCAAGTTTTGTTCTGATAATTTTGGTTTGCAAATATGTAGTATGTAATACTAAAGAAGCAAGTATATTTTCTTTATTAGACTAAGTGTAAATCACCTTGTAATCTTGGGAATTCAGAGTTTTCAATTGTACCTATTTACTTGAAATCAATTTTTCACTACAAATCAATCAATTATTAAAACAAAAATATGATTATTTTCTCATAAATCAATTACTGGTATGTATACTAATAAGTATTGTGTTTTAGCTTGTTATTTGCATCTTAATCTTTTAAGACACATTTCAGAAAAATTACATTTCCCCCATTGTATTATTGCTAGACTCAGTAATATCTTCAATTTTAATACCTGTGTTATTTTGCAACATGTTTTAAAAAATCCATGGCAAAAACGACGTTATTCTTCTTTTGTTGATCAAGCATTCTTTAATGTAAATTAAATAAGTATTCAGTTTTAATATATACTAAATTTAAATAGCTCTTGTTAATGTGGAGTACTATCCTAGGCCATCAAACTAGCAGATTAAAATAAAATTATGATTAGCCCTGTAAATTGCTATGTTATATCTTTGCTTATTTAATTGTCTTTTAAAAAATATTTATCAAAATTTCAAGAATAAAAGATGAATTCAGAGTTTATATTTCTCATTATTTTTAATAAAGTTGGTAATCATTTATCAAATAAACCATTAGATAAAACTCAACCAAATCAGTAGAAATCTGCTAATTTTCAACTGTTGACAAATATTAGCCAGTTGATGTATTTTTGTCAACTTGACGGGAAAAATATATTTGCCACCTTTTTAGCTAATAACAATATAGATTTTCAAAAAGTACTTCATGAAAAAGTTGAGTCAGTAATTTTTTTCTTTATAGTTGGAGAGTTAACTTACTTATTGCCATAAATATTTCAGTTCATACACTGTGTATATTAGCACTTCAAAATATCCCTGCCCTTTGAGGTAATGTATATCCTCACCTCTTACAACTCCATCAGGAAGAATGAGACAAGGGTTCACTTTTAGTTCTGTGTTTTTTGTTTGTGATCTTAGGAGTTATTAACATGAGAAAAATCTGAATCCTAGTTTTGTTATCCAGAAAGTAAGGGGCTATATTATATGACTCTTCTCATTGTTTGATTTAATGATTAATCTACTAAGGTATGTTCTCTTTTCACTGAAATATAAATTATGATATATGAATGATAATACACTTTTTTTTCTGTCTGACTTTGAGAACACTTCTTATTATAATGTCTTTACATGTACAACAAAATTAAACATGGACTAAGTAAGACATTACTCTGAGTTATAAAGCTATATGTCTATCATGAAATCCTAGTAATATCATAAAAGATAAAAGCATGCTTTATTTTTATAGACTCACTATGACAAAAGATTAAATTATAGCCTAATAATTCATGTTTCCTGTCTTTTATGTCATTTATGTGGCATGCAATTATCAGATGTATTTTCAACATATTTTTGATTCTTTTCTAATTTTATGAATGCTATAAACCACTATTTTTGAATATGGAGGTCATATAACTATATATTAGAATATGGAGCTACTATTCACTTGCCAAAATTTAAAAGGCATGTAAAATAAATATGTACTGTAAGAAAGGATGAGTTTTGTTGATAGGCTCAAAATGATAGAAGGAGCATAGCTTGAATTCATAACCATTCAAAAATATTCAATACTTTCATTTAAATTATATCTACTGGGATCTGAGGCAGTTTGTGTTAAAACTAAAGTAGTAAAAACCCTATATTTCCAAAGAGAAGATAATGTATTATATAGATTTCATTTTAGAAATCTGATAATCTCCTAAAACATACCATAACACACACACACCAATAAAATAATGTCATTCAACAGCAGTATTTAATAAATAGAAGCCACTGGGGATTTTTTTTTTTTTCTTTTGCGGTACGCGGGCTTCTCACTGTTGTGGCCTCTCCCGTTGCGGAGCACAGGCTCCAGACGCGCAGGCACAGCGGCCATGGCTCACGGACCTAGCCACTCCATGGCATGTGGGATTTTCCCGGATCGGGGTACGAACCCGCGTGCCCTACATTGGCAGGTGGACTCTCAACCACTGCGCCACCAGGGAAGCCCCACTGGGGATGTTTTTTAACCTCAGTTACCCACTGGTGAATACCTGCTCCCTGGTAAAGAAACATGGAAGGCTACTTCAGTCATAAAGCTCATTTGGAACTCATCTAAGACAAGTCAGGACATATGTGAATCAAATGTAAATTTACCTTAGGCTCAAACTGAAATCCTAGTTGTATAAGGAAAAAAAAAAAAAAAATTCTAGAAATAAACTCAATTTTGAGCTTTCTAAAATTATAAATATAGAAAATTGACACTTTTTTTTCTCACTTACATATTAGAGGTCTAACTTCAACAATTTACTAAATCTTAATGTAAATTGGTACATTCATCTCTAAAACAACAGCAAATAATCCTTATCTCACGTGAATGTTGCATTCATTGAACCAAATTTACAAACACTTTAGCATCATTATTAGTCATAATTAAATGTTAATATATACACTGTCTTATGCATGTTATAGTTTCATTCCTTTCTTACATCAAAACTGACTATATCAAAGTTAAGAATGTCCATTCTTCATAAGATACTATTAAGAGATTGAAAAGAAAAGCTACCAAGAGGGAAAGATATTTATAGTATGTACATCCAACAAAATGCTCAAATCAATAACAGAACCACCACCAACCTTAAATTGGACAAAATTTTTTGGGAAAAAAAAAACACTTCAAAAAAGAGGATATCCAAAGAGTAATTAAACATATGAAAATGTTCTCAACATCATTGGTGTTCAGAGTATTTTCAATTAAAACCACAGTGAACTACCAAATGCACCATCCAGGCAGAAAATCCCAGATGTTAGTAGTAATTAGAAGCAAATGGAAATCTCATATTCTTCTGGTGGATCTATTTATCAGTATAAAACAGTTCAAGAGTATCACATATAGTAAAAATACACATACACTGTGACAAACAATTTTATGCCAAGGCATTTATACAACAAAAATGTTTACATATATTTAAAAAAAAACATGGTAGCAGTATAAATAATAGTCATAATAGAAGCTACCTGAACCTACATCAATAAAATGAATAAATAAATTATAATGTAGTCTCATAATGAAACATTATACAACAATGCAAATGAAGAAACTTTTACTATATACATCAACACTGGATGAATCTCCAAAACAGTACTTGGAGTGAAAAAACTGAGCACAGAAGACTATATACTGTATGAGTTAAATTTTATAATATTCAATAGCAAGCAAAATTAATCTATGCTTTTAGAAGCCGGGATATTGTTTACATTTGGAAATGGAGATCATGTAGTGACTAAAAGATTTCCTGAATCAAGATAATATCACTTGATCTTGTAACAGGTTATATAGATGAATTTTCAGTTTGTAAAAATTGTGTGCTCTATACTTATACTTTGTGTACTGTTATGTTTTTATATATTATGAAAAATGTATAAGAATTATAATAAATGGAATTAAATCTATTAAAAAATAAAGAGTATAGTCTTGCTTATCAAATATGATATACTAAAAATACAGTATAATTTTAAAGATATGGTACTGGCATAGGACTAGACAAATAGACAAATAGAAAAGAACAGAGACCCCAGAGACAGTTTTACATACAAAGGAACTTGAGATATAATCAAAATCATATGGCAAAATCATAAAGATAAATTAACAGCTTTAGCATTAAAGAAAAACTCACTTTTTAAATTTTGTTTTATTGTTTGCTTTTAGCAAATCCATCAAGTGAAGAATTTGATTCCTACCTTACTGCACCAAATGGATAAAAGAAAAAACTGGAAAGTAAGATTATAAATCTAGTGAAAGAAAATACTGGAGAATATATTTGTACCCTAAGGATGGAAGTAAGCTCAAAACACACATCAAAATATAAAAACAATTGGTATTGACAAGAATTTTGTCCTTGACCAAACTTTAGTCAGGTTTCTTTGAGCTCTCTTCTAGATGAAACCCGACTTTTGGGCTTCCATGTCTGTCTTTTTTTTTTTTTTTTTTTTTGCAGTATGCGGGCCTCTCACTGTTGTGGCCTCTCCCGTTGTGGAGCGCAGGCTCTGGACGCAAAGGCTCAGTGGCCATAGCTCACAGGCCCAGTCGCTCTGCGACATGTGGTATCTTCCCAGATCGAGGCATGAACCTGTGTCCCCTGCATCAGCAGGTGGACTCTCAACCACTGCGTCACTAGGGAAGCCCCATGTCTGTCTTTGTATCACCCAATTTTAGCAACAATCTTGTTAAGTTGGTTTGTGAGAATTCCCCATCCTCAATATCTGATTATCCCTGATATCTGATCAAATTCCTAATCCTCCACTATCCCTCAGGTGATATCTGATCACCCTGGTCTGCTTTCAGCAATAATTCTATGAGATGTGTTTAGCTAGAATCTTCTCTTTCCCCTGATGTCTCCTCTGAATAATTTTCCGTTCACCAACCCCCTACCACAATCTTTGGCTATAAATCCCCACTTTTCCTTGTCATATTTGGAATTGAGCCTAGTTCTATACTGAGATTTATTTGCTTTTATTACAATAGATCCTGAGTGAAATCTGTTTCTAACCATTTTAACTACTGTCAAGTTCTAGTTTTTCATTGACAGGTAGCATGATTAATTTTATCAAAATTTAGGTGATGAAGGACATTGGCAGATAACAGATTGAGCAAAGATATTTGTAACATTGAAAACTAAAAAGAGACAAAAATCCAGAAATGCAAGACATCCTAAAACCGAAAAAATATGCAAGGGATGTAACCAGGTAATCAACAGAAAGAAAACACAAATGGGTAACTATACAAAAAGAAGTACTCGTATTCATTAGTAATAAGGGAAATGAAAACTAAACCAATATAGATACCAGATTCTACTCAAGAGATTAGTAAACATTTCACAATTTGGTAATGCTAATTTGGTAATACTAACTGGAATAGAATTAGGACTAAACATGTCAGCCCTGCACAAAAATATCTGGAAGTGCTTGGGCAAATTGATCATTTTTATATCCTATTATATAGAAAGCCTTCTCCTGGGAAAAAATATCTTGTGAAACGCTTGGCAGATCTCTGATGGGACACACATTTATCTATTCCTTTTTGCACTGCTTTTTTGATGGGAAAATAGAGGGAAACTTGGTGTCCATCACTAGCAGAAGATAAAAGTACAATGCAACTTATACATGCCATGGAACACTTGGCAGACGATTAAAGCAATAAAACTAGATGCACACAGTAATATGGGTAGATTAAAATCTCTTGTTCAGTAAAAAAAAGAAGCAGAATTTCACTTTTTGTATACTGAAAACATTCAAATATAACATATATTTTATACTACACAATATATACAAATTACAAAGGAATACACATTAATTCAAGGCACCAAACCAATCACATTAAAGTGGTTGTTTTTGAGAGGGTGAAGAAAGGAGGGAATGTTGTTATGAAAGAATAAATGAACAAAATAAATGGAACCCTCTATTGATCAATAATAATAGTTGCTCAATAACAAAGCAAGAATGAACTCAAAATTTTTAAATTTACATATAGAAGAGGGCATTGATTTGACAGACAAGCTCTGCATGAAAGAAAAGCACTGAAAGAGGATGTAACAAACAACACGATCAAAAAATGGGTGTAATACCTAAATAAACATTTCTCCAAAGAAAACATAGAGATCACAAAGAAACACATGAAAAAAATGCTTAAATCACTAATTACTAGAGAAATGCAAATCAAAACTACAGTGAGATATCACTTCACACTGGTCAGAAGGACCATCATCCCAAAATATACCAACAAAAAATGCTGGAACGGGTATGGAGAAAAGGGAACCTTTTTGCACTGTTGGTGGGAATGTAAATTGATACAGCCACTATGGAGAACAGTATGGAGATTCCTTAAGAAAATAAAAATAGAACTACCATGTGACCCAGCAATCCCACTACTGGGCATATACACTGAGAAAACCATAATTTAAAAAGACTCATGCACCCCAATGTTCATTTTTCATTGTAAATGTTCATTTACAATAACCAGGACATGGAAACAACATAAGTGTCCATTAACAGAGGAATGGATAAAGAAGATGTGGCACATATATACAATGGAATATTAGTCAGTCATATAAAGACTGAAATTGGGTCATTTGTAGAGATGTGGATGGACCTAGAGGCTGTCATACAGAGTGAAGTAAGTCAGAAAGAGAAAAACAAATATCATATATAAATGCATATATGTGAAATCTTAAAAATTGGTATAGGATTTCCCTGGTGGCGCAATCGTTGAGAGTCCGCCTGCCTATGTAGGGGACATGGGTTCATGCCCCGGTCCGGTAAGATCACACATGCCATGGAGTGGTTGGGCCCGTAAGCCATGGCCGCTGAGCCTGCGCGTCCGGAGCCTGTGCTCCGCAACGGGAGAGGCCACAGCAGTGAGAGGCCCGCATACCACAAAATTAAAAAAAAAAAAAAGAAAGAAATTGGTATAGATGATCTTATTTAAAAAGGAGAAATAGAGACACAGATGTAGAGAACAAACTTATGGATACCAAGGGAGAAATTGGGGGGTGGGATGAATTGGGAGACTGGGATTGACATATATAAATCATTGATACTATGTATAAAATGTGTAACTAATGAGAACCTGCTGTATAGCACAGGGAACTCTACTCAATGCTCTGTGGTGACCTAAATGGGAAGGAAATCAAAAAAGAGTAGGTATATGTATACATATAGCTGATTCACTATGCTGTACAGTAGAAACTAACACAGCATTGTAAAGCAACTATACTCCAATAAAAATTTAAAAATAATAAAAAGCTCAGCAATAGAAAAGAGAAGAGGATGAATGTACTGTGAATAAGAATTTGTTTTTAATGCTTCTGAAAGTCTGGATTACTTCAAGAATGAAAAGTTTTCCTTTTTTCCTGAGGTTTTCAGAATTTCAATTACACTCGCAATTTTATATTATATATATATACACACACACACACACACACACACACACACACATATATAGTGTGTTGTTATGAATGAAGAGTACCAAGTACCAAAGATGTTATATAATAGGAATAAAATTAAAGATATCAAGAGAAAAATTAATAAATTAAGACCTAACAGCAGAAAATTTGCTACTCAATGCATTTGAATTAAAACTTTATTATCACTAATTTATAAAACTTCATAGCATACTTATTCAAATCTTTACTCGTTATAACTTTTTTCCTATCATGAAACAGATTTTCCATTCTTAAGATTCACTGAGCTAGAATCTTTAGAAATCTTAAATATAAATTAAAATTTTTAGAATTTTTTTAAAGCGACCATTTGGTAAAATAAGATTATTTGCAACCTGCTACCAGTTTAGGATGCAGTCAATTTAAATTAAATTTAAAGCAATGTAAATTTAAACATGAATCAATATTTATAAGCTTACAGTTACATAATTATTCAAAATTTATCCACGAAAAGTCATATTAAAAATGAATCCCATATTTTACTATAATATAACAAAAATAAAGAACACATTGTCATCATTTTTTAAGTGGTCAATAACTAAAAATAGCAAACCAGGTTCCAATATACTTGAATTCTAAACATTTGTTGAGTAGATGTTCTGTGAAAGTGGTTCCACATGTAGATATATTTTTGATGTATCAGTGGAGAGAAGGTGAGCTCCACATCCTACTCCTCTGCCATCTTGATCCACTCCCCTAAACATTTGTTAGTATTTCTGTGGTAATATTAGAAAAGATGGACATGCTCAAAGCTGTACACTTGACATATAAACCTTTACTACAGCCTTTACTTTTTAAAATGTTTTTCTTATTATAATTAAAATTTGTTCAACCCCCAAAAATTACTCAAGCAAAAAACTAAAACTACTTTTAGTATGGTTCTATAGTATGGTAGTAAATTGTGCATAAAGTGCTATTCTTTTAATTACAGGATGAAAAAAATAGCCAAATTAGCCTCAGAAACAAGTTTGAGTAGATTCTTGAAATGATAACGTATTTTGCTTTCCCTTCAGACATGAATTTATGCAAAAGTGAAAAGAGATCACAGTTACTACTTGCTTCAGGAGGCAGTAACATGTTCTACTAAGCTAACATCAGTAGTTAAAATATTTTCTCGGTTTCAGTTAATTTACAGGAAGAAATTGAGCAAGTCTCAACTAATCTACATTAACTCAAATAACATTTCTATTTTTTAGGATTTACTAGGGAAAAATTTAAAAGTTAAATCACATTAAGTGAATTTATCATGACATAGTGTTAATATAAAAGAAATGTAACAACATATATATGTATCATATAAAAGCAGTTCTAGAATACCACTTTTAACAAATATATTATTTTATTTAGATATGATGGTAAGCTGGGACGAAGTGAGACAGTAGCATTCACATATGTACACTACCAATTGTAAACTAGATAGTTAGTGGGAAGCAGCCACATAACACAGGGAGATCAATTCGGTGCTTGGTGTCCACCTAGAGGGGTGGGATAGGGAGGGTGGGAGGGAGACGCAAGAGGGAGGGGATATGGGAATATAGCTGATTCACTTTGTTATACAGCAGAAACTAACACAACATTGTAAAGCAATTATACTCCAATAAAGATGTTAAAAAAATAAAATATATGTAACGCTAAAAAAAAAAGATGGTAATTTAATTAAAAAGAAAAATGTCATACTCTGTTAATATTAACTTGTATTCCAAGACTAACTCACATTCAAATAATTGTAACATTCAAACTTCTTAATTAGCATACGTGATATCAGATAGATATTTAAAAACAAATGGTTAGAATTACATAATCGGAAAGAGCTATTTACTATTGAGTTCAGGAACTATTGTTTTTAATTGCTAGATTATAACCTATGAGATTTGAAAAAATATCTAAGCCTACTCAGTAGGCAACAAACCCAATTCTAGGTAAAGAGGAAAGTCTATAAATAGTTCTGTAGAGGACTATACCTAAAAGAGACTGGAATATTGGGTATATTGCAAATTTTATATCTCAGGAACATAATTGCTCTGGTGTTTCATGCAATCTAGAAAATCTATTCATATCATCCAGAGTTGATCCAGTAGATTTTGCCATAATCAAAAACAGTGAAAAGTGAAAGTAAAAACAAGGTCTTTAGAAGCAAGAATTAAATTGATACACAGAATGAAACATTTATAATAATAAAGAATTTTTTAGCCATATTTAAAAATATATGTGGTATGGAGTGAATATTTTGTGCCTCCACAAAATTCATGTGCTGAAATCTTAACCCCTTGGTGTGGCTGTAATTTGGAGATAGGACCACTAAGGAAGTAATTAAGGTTACATGAGGTCATAAGGGTGGTTCCTTGATACATTACAATTAATGTTCTTATAAGAAGAGACACAAGAGAGCTCACAAGAGCCCTGTGAGGACATAAAGAAGAATGCAATCATCTGCAAGACAAGAAGAGAGCCCTTACCCAAATCTGAATTGACTAGAACCTTATGCTTGGACTTCTAGCCTCTAGAGGTGTGAGAAAATAAATTTATGTTTTTTAAGCCACTCACTCTATGATATTTTGTTATGACAGCCGGAGTTGACTAATACAATGTCTGCTAATTGTGCATTTCAGATTTATGAGAATCTGTGAGTTGGTTAGATATATCCAATGAACTTGGACATGAACTCAAAATGTTACTCAACATTATAGAAATTTTTAAAAAGAATGTTAAATATCTTAATTAACTTATTCAGTATGCCATTTTAAAATATAAATTTTTTAAAACAGGCATACTGAAAGCAACAATCACTCACTCATCAAAAGTGCTTTAATCTAGGTTTGGGGAAAAATAAGTAATCTAAGTAATCTTTGCCATCAGAAGTGCACTTTATATTTGGGCGCATAAATTTACAACCCAGGCTTTGGAGGTAGAGAGAGGAAATCAGGGGAAAAAAGCTTCTTTAAAATATTTTAATGCAAAGGACTTTGGGATGATCTTGTAGATATTGAGGAGACTATAAAGAACTTTAAGAAAAGGAGCAGCATGATAAAATTTGTGCCTTAAGACTCCTCTGACTTCAGAGAGAATAGACTGAGAGAGAAAAACCAAAACCAATAGCAGAGAGGCAAGATAGAACAATAATAATATCTATGTGTGAGAAAATGAAGGCCTGACACCATGCAACTGCCTATGTATTGAAGAAGAAGGGTAAGTCTTGATATATATTTAGCTTTAGAATCAATTTAATAGGCTCTATGCCTGAGTATATTTTAGAGAGATAGTTTAAATATTTCTGGCTACTATGACTAGGGACATTCTGGGACTGAAAAACATGGCAGATATAGTAGTAAATATATTAAATTAAATTTTAGAATTATTGATTTTAAGTTGTCAGATGTAAAAGTGGACATATTCATTACACATAGATATATAAGATTAGAGCTCAGACTGGAGAAAATTATGATCTAGAGATTCATGTGTGGCTAAACACCAAATACAGTTGTACTTCAATATCCATGGGGGATTTGTTCCAGGAATCCCCACACCAAAATCTGAGGATGCTCAAGTCCCTCATATAAAATGGCATAGTACAGTCAGCTCTGCATATCCCTGGGTTCTGCATCCATGGATTAAACCAACGGTGGATCAAAATCTGTGCTTGGTTGAATATGCAGGTGAAGAACCATTCGAGACCAAGGGAGGACTGTTCATCAACTAGCAACATCTTATCTAGTGTGATATAAAGAAGAAAAAGGTACACTTCATAAGCTATTCACTCCATATTTATTAAGTATCCATTTCTGCAAATGAATAAGCCCAAAGTTACTGGTTTGAAACAAAAATAAGCACTGATTATTTCTAGTTTCTGTAGGCCATGATTCAAATAAGTCATATGAGTATGAAATATTTTATTGACAAAGTCTGTGGCACAACTGTAATATATGAAAGCTAGATCTGGAGTAATTTAATTCATTCACATGTCTGATAGATGACGTTGACTATCACCTGGGGCCTAGCTAAGATTATCAGGCAGAACACCTGCATGTGACCTCTGTATATAACCTGATCTTTCTCACAATATTTTGACTGTATTACAGGAGTAGCCTATCGGAAAAAAGAGTGTTTTTTTGGGAGGAAGCCATGTTATCTTTTATAATCTAGCTTTAGAAATTAAGCAGTATCATTCTATTTGTTTTAGTTACAGAGGTCCACCAAGTTTAAAGATTATATCTTACTATTTGGTGGTCAACATAACAATGAAAAAAAAAAACATTGGGATATGAAAAAGGAAATAAAGGTGAGACCAGATATTGATGAAATTCAAAAGAGAAAAAATGTTTTAAAAACCTATGAGAATATGTCCAGTAGTAAGATTGCTGTGTCGTATGGTAGCTCTATTTTTAGTTTTCTAAGTAACCTCCATGCTGTTCTCCATAGTGGCTGTATCAATTTACATTCCCACCAACAGTGCAAGAGTATTCCTTTTCTCCACACCCTCTCCAGCATTTATTGTTTCAAGATTTTTTGATGATGGCCATTCTGACAGGTGTGAGATGATATCTCATTGTAGTTTTGATTTGCATTTCTCTAATGATTAATGATGTTGAGAATTCTTTCATGTGTTTGTTGGCAGTCTGCATATCTTCTGTGGAGAAATGTCTATTTAGGTCTTCTGCCCATTTTTGGATTAGGTTGTTTTTTTTTTGTTATTGAACTGCATGAGCTGCTTGTAAATTTTGTAGATTAATCCTTTGTCAGTTGCTTCATTTGCAAATATTTTCTCCCATTCTGAGGGTTTTCTTTTGGTCTTGTTTATGGTTTCCTTTGCTGTGCAAAAGCTTTTAAGTTTCATTAGGTCCCATTTGTTTCTTTTTGTTTTTATTTCCATTTCTCTAGGAGGTGGGTCAAAAAGGATCTTGCTGTGATTTATGTCATATAGTGTTCTGCATATGTTTTCCTCTAAGAGTTTCATAGTGTCTGGTTGATTTTTGTGTATGGTGTTAGGGAGTGTTCTAATTTCATACTTTTACATGTAGCTGTCCAGTTTTCCCAGCACCACTTATTGAAGAGGCTGTCTTTTTCTCCACTGTATATTCTTGCCTCCTTTATCAAACATAAGGTGACCATACGTGCATGGGTTTATCTCTGGGCTTTCTATCTTGTTCCATTAATCTATATTTCTGTTTTTGTGCCAGTACCATACTGTCTTTATTATTGTAGTTTTGTAGTATAGTCTGAAGTCAGGGAGCCTGATTCCTCCAGCTCCATTTTTCGTTCTCAAGATTGCTTTGGCTATTCAAAAAGAGTCATGTACCAAAATGTTCATTGCAGCTCTATTTACAATAGCCAGGACATGGAAGCAACCTAAGTGTCCATCAACAGATGAATGGATAAAGATGTGGCACATATATAGAATGGAATATTATTCAGCCATAAAAAGAAGCAAAACTGAGTTATTTGTATTGAGGTGGATGGACGTAGAGTCTGTCATACAGAGTGAAGTAAGTCAGAAAGAGAAAAACAAATACTGTATGCTAACACATATATATGGAATCTAAGAAAAAAAAAAAGGTCATGTAGAACCTAGGGTAAGATGAGAATAAAGACACAGACCTACTAGAGAATAGACTTGAGGATATGGGGAGGGGGAAGGGTAAGCTGTGACAAAGTGAGAGAGTGGCATGGACATATATACACTACCAAACCTAAAATAGATAGCTAGTGGGAAGCAGCTGCATAGCACAGGGAGATCAGCTTGGTGGTTTGTGACCACCTAGAGGGGTGGGATAGGGAGTGTGGGAGGGAGGGAGATGCAAGAGGGAAGAGATATGGGAACACAAGTATATGTATAACTGATTCACTTTGTTATAAAGCAGAAACTAACACACCACTGTAAAGCAGTTATACTCCTATAAAGATGTTTAAAAAAATAACATTAGAATAAAAGGTGGTTCTTTGAAAAAAGTTGATAAAATTTATAACCCTCTAGGTAAAATTGCTAAGAAAAAAGAGAAAAGACGTTCTCAATATCAGGAAAGAAAATGAGGGTACCATTACAGATCCAACAGTCATTAAAATAATAAAAAAAGAAATACTTTGAAAAAAATTAAACTCATAATTTTGAAAACTTAGATTAATTGGAACAATTCTTTGAAATAAATTTTTAAAAACTATCAAACTTAACTAAAAAAGAAACAGATAACCTGAATGGTTCTAGATAAATTAATAAAATTAAGCTTGTGGTTAAATCCTGCCAAAGAAGGAAATAAAGACCTCAAAATAGCTTCACTAGGAATTCTCCCAAGTGTTTCAGGAAGGAATAATTGCGATTTCACAAAATTGCTTCCAGGAAACAAAAGAAAAAATAATAATATATCCAAACTTTTTATGAAGTCACAATAACCCTGCTACAACTATCAAAGATATTACAGGAATTGTTAACTAAACACCAATATGTCTCATAAAAATAGACACAAACATTCTTCCAAAACATTACCAAATTGAATCTAGCAACATGTGTAAAGGATACTACATAATAACAAAATAAGGTTGTCCCAGGAATGCCAACATGATTCCATTACAAACTCAGTCTAAGAAATCATAATAAGAAGAGAGTAAAAAATAAAAGTCATATGAACATTTCAGTAAATGACAAAAAAGCATTTCACAAAATTCAACAACCATGCAGGATATACACTCATCAAACTGCGAATAACATTGAATCTATATAACCTTATAAAAAAGCATCTACAAAAATCCTACTACTCACATCATACATGTATGAAAAACTGAATGCTTTCCCCCAAGATCAAAAATAAGATTGTCCACTCCCACCACTTCAAAACAATGATGTAGTGAATGTCCCAGTTAGTAGAATAAGAAAAAATTAGTAATAATAAAGGGCATAGTGCTTTAAAGGGAAAAAATAAACATGTCTCTATTCTCAGATGATTTAAGTATCTATGGAGAAAATCTAAAAGAATCTTAATAATGTTTTAAAAGCTCCTGAAGTAATAAATGAATTTAAGAAAGTTGCAAAATACAAAGTCAACATAAAAAATCAATTCTATAACTGCACTATAAACAATTAGAAAGTGAAAGGTAAAAGTATCATTTAAAATAGTTTCAAAAACATGAAATATTAGTTAAATATCTAATAATATATGCAAAATATATATGCTGAAAACTGAAAAACCATGATAACACAAATTAAAAGATACCTAAATCAATTTCAGGGACATAATTTGCAGTATTTTTGGTACATATTCATAAACTGAGTCCAAAATTTCCATGGAAAGGTGAAATAAATGTAATTTATTCTGTTTAGCCAAAACAGTTTTGAAAAAGAGGAACAAAATTAGAGAACTTGTCCTCAAGAATTACTATAAACTACAGTAATCCTGACTGGGATTACTATTCCCATGTACTTGAAAAATACACATAAGAAAGAGTTGGCAGGTAGGCTGGACTCTTTTGGATTCTAATCCATTATAACATGAAGGTACTAAAAGTTTGTTAGAGGTTAGTTTTTTCTTTTTTTTTCCTTATTCCCATCTATAGTAGATTTTTCTTCTTCCTGTTTTACCAGTTAATGTATCAGCTGTAGGTGTTTTAAATCCTAGAGTTTTATTTAGGTGGCTTTAGTTCTGTTCTCTGTTGAATTTTAAAGATTGTATTTTTGTAATTCACTCTTTTCTTTTTAATGGAGAGGGTGGCAGGTTTATGGTTTTTCATGCTGTTGTTGTTTTTCATAATGTTTTTCATGAATTTATGTATTCCAACCAGAAGTACATAATGCACTATTAGTCCGAGTTTTAAATTAAAAAAGTAAAACATGTTTCTCAGAAAGAGTATATTGAATTTTCTACATGCCACTGAATAAAGGTAAAATAAGGTTAGTAATGATGTTCTCCACATTTATTTAATGCTTACTCTGTGTCAGGCACTGTCATAAGCATCCCTAGTTACTCATGCACCAACTCTTACAGTATCTATCAAATGAAAAAAGATGATGTTAATTTTTTTGCTCAATGTTACATAGTTTGTAAGTTGTGGAATTCATAGTTGAACACTTGTATTCCAATTACTGAGAGAGGTTTCTCTTCCAAGTTTCTGCTCGATCAAAATCTGGAAGTTGAAACAATAAACACATTTCACAGTCAATTTCATAACATTGAGCCATACTTCCTTCTTTTTGGTTGTTTTTACTTATGGAAGTAATATATCTTTACATAGTCACACTTCGGTAAAAATGTATTAAGGCAATCTCAGAAAAATACATCTTCATCATCTTACAGTTCTGTTCCTCTAACAATAACATTACAAAGCTTAAATATTTTACCACAGTCAACAGACATTCTGTCAAACATTTGTGTGTGTCTGCATTCATTAATTTCACCTCACCTCCATTTACTAATTAAATATACAGCAGAATTTGTACTTATGTTCCTCTCCTTTGACACTTTTTTGCCAGTAGAAAGTCATTCCATTCTCATCCCTATAAATTCCAGTTCCAAAAATGTCATTTTTAAAAGGTCATTTCTGGTCTGTCACTCTGGGTAGATGTACCTCCTTTCTTGAAAAGGGAAAGTTAAGTAGATTTCTTAAAGGTATAATGATTCATTTTTTCTTAAATTCTTATATGCAAAACATGGTCAAATGAATCATTTGAAAAGCTTAGATATTCTCATTAGCCTTGAAACATGTAATATATAAGAAAGTTTCTATAATTTATTATTTCATAATTTTCATGAATTCTTATGTAACTTTCTTGGTGAAACCCTAAGCTGGCAAATTGTACTGAAAAGTACTATGAATTCAACAACAAAGATATGTTCAAAAAAAATTGTCAGTACTAAATCAGAAGTTCTGAAATTTTGCCAAAATTATTATTCAATAGTCTCCTTTCTTTAACAAGGTTATAATTTTAGTTTTAAGGAAGCAAAAAAAAATTCATCCTTTGACTTTCACTATACACAGCTTTGGATATCCTTGTTTATGAATGAATAATTATGTTATTTGTTAAGATTTTTGGTATTTAATGACATTAATGTATTTAAAATACTTTCAAAGCATAAGCAATTATGTCATCCAAACTACTAATTCCACTGAGAATTCAATGAATAAAGTCATCAAAACTGTTTTAGGTTTACATATTTATGAATGCCTTATGTCCACCTTCACATTCTGATCAATTCAAAATTACTTCTCTCTCTGCTCAGTTGTAGCCACTATATTTAAGCTAACTATATAATGGAAGAAATGTGTATGATATCTGTGGTAGGCAGAATTGTAAAATGGTTACCTAAGATTCCTGACCCCTGGTTATTTAATCAAACAATAATCTAGATACTTTTGTGAAGGAATTTTGCCAATATAATTTAGGTTACTGATCAGTATTTGTTTGAGAGATTATTTCCATGCGTCTAATGTAATCACAAGCAAAGTTCTCTCCAAGTGGCAGTAGAAGAAGTCAAAGAAATTCAAACATGGAAAGGATTTGATATGCTGCTGCTGGCTTTAAAGATGGAAAGCGTCACATGCAAGAACTGGAGAGTGACCTTCAGGTGATGAGAGCAACCCCTTGAGATTGCCAGCAAGGAAATGGAAACCAGAGCCCTACAACTGCAAAAAACTGTATTTTGCCAAAAGCCTGAATGAAATAGATTTTTAGAAGTGGATTTTTCCCTGAGCTTCCATGTGTGAACCCAACATTGCTGACACATTAATTTCAGCCTTGTGAGGCTCCAAGTGAAGAAATCAGTCAAGCCCACCTCTACTTCAGACCTAAGAAACTGAGACTAAAACAAAATGGGTGTTGTTTTAAGCTGCAAAGTTTTTGATAAATTTGTTATGCAGCAATAGAAAGCCAACAATATATTTAATTCCATCAGTGTGACACAGTAGATCACAAGGCACAAGATAATTATTTAAACATTTTGCCAGTTCTTCCATCAGTTCATTGTAATTTTGTACTTATTGTGTTCTTCTCTTCCAATTATTATTTGGAATAATTTGGAGGTGAAATAATAGATTTTAATTAGGTTGAACTGGAATGTTCTAGATGCAATGGAAGTCATTATCTATTGTTCATCTTATGCAAATTATTGTAATTTTTAAAGCATGATAGGCATTTTATCTTATGTATTTATTATGACTATTGGTCCAATAAATCAGAAACTTAGATATTTATATTTTAATACTAAGTTAAGTTATTCAAAAAGTATCTGTTCTCTAACTAGAACCCTCAAAGCACTACAGCAGGTACTGGACTTAAATTGTTGAGCACAAAATATAAGGTCCTGAATTAAATCATTCAATAAAGTTATTATAAAAATAAATATGTAACTATAATTGTAAGAACCCCTATGAAGAAAAAGAATATACTGCTGTGAAAGTATATAATATTGAATTGTTCCTAGATTAGGGTTTTAGGAAAAAGCTTCTCTGAAGAAATATATATCAAGCTGACATTGGAAAGATGAGGAAGAACCGTATAGATGAAAAAAGGGGGAAAATTATTCCAGATAGAGAGAACAACGTGTGCAAAGCTTTTTGGTGGGATAAAGCTTAATTCCTTTAAGAAACTGTGAAAAGACCATTGTGCTGAAGTGGTAAGAATGTATTGGGTTGGCCCAAAAGTTCGTTTGGTTAATGAATACATTGTTCAATAAAGTTCTTGGTGAAAACGAAAAATGTGTCTTCTATTTTTTACTTAAAACCAAAGGAACTTTTGGACCAACCCAATCCCTGGGGATGACACTTAAGATTTATAAGCAGGAGGCTAATCATAGTGTATTGGAGGTTTTGTTAAGGATTTTGGTGTTCATCTTAAACAAAATTGAGGGAATCAAATCAGAATTATTTGGCAAATTCAAAACAGAATTTTTAAAATTCTGCTTTGGTTTGTGATTTGATACTATGTTGGAAGGAGCTGGTTAGAGAATGAAAGAGTGGTAGGAAGAAATTAAAGTATTCTAGGCAATAGATTATGCTTAACTGGATTAAGGTAGTAACAGTGAGTGTAGAAAAAAGTACTTGAGTAATTAGAGGTACTCAAAAGTTATATATATATAAAACTTTTTGATATATTGAATGTGGAAGCTCAAGGAATTCTTTATGATAACTTATAGATTTCTTTTTTAACAACCTGGATATACAGGGGTGACATTTCATGAGACAAATAACATAGGAAAGAGTCTATCAAGAGAAAGAAAGATTATGAAGTGACCTAGGGCATATTAGATTTGTTGTTTTATTTGGGACATCTAGATAAAAATTTCAAGTAGTGAGTTGGCTGCATTGTTCAGAATTTTAGAGAAGAGTTAAAAGTCTATGATGGGAATCTTGAAGTCCTTGACATATGTATAATATTGGGGACAGTGTACATAAATGAGGAAATAGGACTCTATTTCCCTCTAGTTCTCTACATTCAGGGAGAGATATAAGAAGCTAAGAGGAACTGAGACTTGTTGTTGAGATATACACACTGTTTAATGACAGAATAAAGGGTGAGACTAAAACAGATTTACCAAAGAGATGGGAGAAAACCCAGCAGAGAGTAGAGTTGTGGAAATCCAAGAGAGTACGTTTCCAAAAGGAGCAGAAGAATAACACTGTCAAATATTTCTGAGAGTGCAAGTGAGATCATATATATATATATATATATATATATATATATATATATATACTACGTTTGGAACCACCATGATTGAGAATTCTGTTATTCATCTTTTAGAAAAGCTATTTAATAGTTACATATGGGGGATAGCTTCAAGATGGTGGAGGAGTAAGATGTGGAGATCACCTTCTTCTCCACAAATACATCAAAAATACATCTACATGTGGAAGAGCTCCTACAGAACACCTACGGAATGCTAGCAGGAGATCTCAGACTTCCCAAAGCCAGGTGGCAAACAGAGTCTTGGTGTTCCAACCGGGTGTCAGGCCTGAGCCTCTGAGGTCGGAGGGCTGAGTTCAGGACACTGGTCCACCAGAGACCTCACAGCGTCACATAATATCAAATGGTCAAATCTCTCTCAGAGGTCCCCATCTCAATGTTAAGACCCAGCTCCACTCAATGACCAGCAAGCTACAGTGCTGGACACTCTATGTCAGACAACTAGAAAGACAGGAAAACAACCCCACCCCTTAGCAGACAGGCTGCCTAAAATCATAATAAGTTCACAGACACCAGAAACACACACCGGATGTTGTTCTGCCCACCAGATAAACAAGATCCAGCCTCATCCACCAGAACACAAGCACCAATCCACTCCACCAGGAAGCTTACACAACCAACTAAATCAGACTTACCCACTGGGGGCAGACATCAAAAACAGCAGGAACTATGAACCTGCAGCCTGCAGAAAGGAGACCCCAAACACAGTAAGTGAAGCAAAATGAGAAGACAGAAAAATACACAGCAGATGAAGGAGCAAGGTAAAAACACAATAGATCAAACAAATGAAGAGGAAATAGGCAGTGTACCTGAAAAAGAATTTAAAGTAATGATAGTAAAGATGATCCAAAATTTGGAAATAGAATGGAGAAAATACAAGAAACGTTTAACAAGGACCCAGAAGAACTAAAGAGCAAACAAAAAATGATAAAGCGCACAATGAATGAAATTAAAAATTCTCTAGAAGGAATCAATAGAAGAATAACTAAGGCAGAAGAATGGATAAGTGACCTGGAATATGAAATACCGGAAATAACTAGTGCATAGCAGAATAAAGAAAAAAGAATGAAAGGAATTGAGGACAGTCTCAGAGACCTCTGGGATAACATTAAATGCCCCAACATTCGAATTATAGGGGTCCCAGGAAGAGAAGAGAAAAAAGAAAGGAGCTAACAAATATTTGAAGAGATTGCAGTTGAAAACTTCACTAATATGGGAAAGGAAATAGTCAGTCAAGTCCAGGAAACACAAAGAGTCCCATACAGTAAAAATCCAAGGAGAATTACAGCAAGACATATATTAATCAAACTATCAAAAATTGAATACAAAGAAAAAATATTAAAAGCAGCAAGGGAAAATCAACAAAAAACATACAAGGGAATCCCCATAAGGTTAAGAGCTCATCTTTCAGCAGAAACTCTGCAAGCCAGAAGTGTGTGGCAGGACATATTTAAAGTGATGAAAGAGAAAAACCTACAAACTAAGATTACTTTACCCAGCAAGGATTTCACTCAGATTCGACAGAGAAATTAAAACCTTTATGGACAAACAAAAGCTAAGAGAATTCAGCACCACCAAACCAGCTTTACAGCAAATCCTAAAGGAACCTCTCTAGGCAGGAAACACAAGAGAAGGAAAAGATCTACAATAACAAAACCAAAACAATTAAGAAAATGGTAAATGGAACACAAATATCAATAACTACCTTAAATGTAAATGGATTAAATGCTCCAACCAAAAGACATAGACTGGCTGAATGGATACAAACACAAGACCTCTATATACGCTGTCTATAAGAGATCCAATTCAGAACTAGGGACACATACAGACTGAAAGTGGGGGGATGGAAAAAGATATTCCATTAGAATAGAAATCAAAAGAAAGCTGGAGTAGCATTCTCATATCAGGCAAAAGGGACTTTAAAATGAAGGCTATTACAAGGGACAAAGAAGGAAACTACATAATAATCAAAGATCAATCCAAGAAAAAGATATAAGAATTGTAAATATTTATGCACCCAATGTAGGAGCACCTCAATACATAAAGCAACTGCTAACAGCCATAAAAGGGTAAATTGACAGTAACACAATAATAATAGGGGCTTTTAACACCCCATTTTCACCAATGGACAGTTCATCCAAAAGGCAAATAAATGAGGAAACACAAACTTTAACTGACATAGTAAACCAGGTGGACTTAATATATACAGGACATTCCATAAAAAAAAAAAAAAGCCAGAATACTCTCTCTTCTCAAGTGTTCATGGAACATTCTCCAGGATAGATCATATCTTGAGACACAAATCAAGCCTTGGTAAATTTAAGAAAATTGAAATCATATCAAGTATCTTTTCTGACCACAATGCTATGAGACTAGATATCAATTACAGGGAAAAAAATCTGTGAAAAATACAAACACATGGAGGCTAAACAATACACTACTTAATAATCAAGATATCACTGAAGAAATCAAAGAGGAAATCAAAAAATACCTAGAAATATATGACAATGAAAACACGATGATGTAAAACCTATGAGATGCAGCAAAAGCAGTTCTAAGAGGGAAGTTTATAGCAATACAATCCTACCTCAAGAAACAAAAAACACCTCAAATAAACAACCTAACCTTACACCTAAAGCAGTTAGAGAAAGAAGAATAAAGAAACTCAAAGTTAGCAGAAGGAAAGAAACCAAAGATCAGATAAGAAATAAATGAAAAAGAAATGAAGGAAACAATAGCTGAGATAAATAAAACTAAAACCTGGTTCTTTCAGAAGATAAACAAAATTGATAAACTACTAACCAGACTCATCAAGAAAAAAGGAAGAAGAGAAATCAATAGAAGTAGAAATGGAAAAGGAGAAGTAACAACTGACACTGCAGAAATACAAATGATCATGAGATGTTAATACAAGCAACTATATGCCAATAAAATGGACAATCTGGAAGAAATGGACAAATTCTGGACGAAATGGACAAATTCTTAGAAAAGCACCACCTCCTGAGACTGAATCATGAAGAAATAGAAAATATAAATGGACCAGTCACAAGCACTGAAATTGAAACTGTGATTAATAATCTTCCAACAGGGGCTTCCCTGATGGTGCAGTGGTTGAGAGTCTGCCTGCTGATGCAGGGGACACAGGTTCGTGCCCCGGTCCAGGAAGATCCCACATGCTGTGGAGCAGCTGGGCCCATGAGCCATGGCCACTGAGCCTGTGCATCCGGACCCTATGCTCTGCAACGGGAGAGGACACAACAGTGAGAGGCCTGCGTACCGCAAAAAAAAAAAAAAAAAAAAAAATCTTCCAACAAACAAAAGCCCAGGACCAGATGGCTCCACAGGTGAATTCTATCAAACATTTAGAGAAGAGTTAACATCTATCCTTCTCAAACTCTTCCAAAATATAGCAGAGAGAGGAAAACTCCCAAACTCATTCTATGAGGCCACCATCACCCTGATACCAAAACCAGACAAATATGTCAAAAAAGAAAACTACATACCAATATCACTGATGAGCATAGATGCAAAAATCCTCAACAAAATACTAACAAACAGAATCCAACAGCACGTTAAAAGGATCATACACAATAATCAATTTGGGTTTATCCCAGGAATCTAAGGATTCTTCAATATATGCAACTCAAACAATGTGATAAACCATATTAACAAATTGAAGGAGAAAAACCATATGATCATCTCAATAGATGCAGAAAAAGCTTTTGACAAAATTCAACACCAATTTATGATAAAAACCCTCCAGAGTGCAGGCATAGAGGGAACTTACCTCAACATAGTAAAGGACATATATGACAAACCCACAGCCACCAGTGTTCTCAACGGTGAAAAATTGAAACCATTTCCACTAAGATCAGGAACAAGACAAGGTTGCCCACTCTCACCACTACTCTTCAAAGTAGTTTTGGAAGAATCCCAAAGATGCTACCAGAAAACTACTAGAGCTAATCAATGAATTTTGTAAAGTAGCAGCAAATAAAATTAATGCACAGAAATCTCTTGCATTC
Organism: Stenella coeruleoalba; assembly: GCF_951394435.1. Taxonomy (NCBI): domain Eukaryota; kingdom Metazoa; phylum Chordata; class Mammalia; order Artiodactyla; family Delphinidae; genus Stenella; species Stenella coeruleoalba. Next base: position 34,026,157 of record NC_137164.1, on the reverse strand, counting down.
CTATACACTAATAATGAAAAATCTGAAAGAGAATTTAAGAAAGCACTCGCATTTACCATTGCAACATAAAGAATAAAATACCTAGGAATAAACTACCTAAGGAAACAAAAGACTTTTATGTAGAAAATTATAAGACACTGATGAAAGAAATTAAAGATGATACAAATAGATGGAGAGATATACCATATTCTTGGATTGGAATAATCAACACTGTGAAAATGACTATACTACCCAAAACAATATACAGATTCAGTGCAATCCCTATCAAACTACCACTGGCATTTTTCACAGAACTAGAACAAAAATTTCACAATTTGTATGGGAACACAAAAGAACCTGAATAGCCATAGCAATCTTGAAAAAGAAAAATGGAGCTGGAAGAATCAGGTTCCTTGACTTCAGACTATACTACAAAGCTACAGTAATCAAGAGAGTCTAGTACTGGCATAAAAACAGAAATATAGATCAATGGGACAGGATAGAAAACCCAGAGAAAAACCCACAAACATATGGTCACCTTATCTTTGATAAAGGAGGCAACAATATACAATGGAGAAAGACAGCCTCTTCAATAAATGGTGCTGGGAAAACAGAACAGCTATATGTAAAATAATAGAATTAGAACACTCCCTAACAACATACACAAAAATGAACTCAAAATGGATTAAAGATCTAAATGTAAGGCCAGACAGTCTAAAACTCTTAAAGGAAAACATAGGCAGAACACTCTATGACATAAATCACAGCATGATCCTTTTTGATCCACCTCATAGAGTAATGGAAATAAAAACAAAAGAAATAAATGGGGCCTAATGAAACTTAAAAGCTTGTAGAACCAAAGAAACCATAAACAAGACATAAAGACAACCCTCAGAATGGGAGAAAATATTTGCAAATGAAGCAACTTACAAAGGATTAATCTCCAAAATACACAGGCAGTCCATTCAGCTCAATATCAAAAAATCAAACAACCCAGTCCAAAAATGGGCAGAAGATCTAAATAGACATTTCTCCAAAGAAGATATACAGATTGCCAACAAACACATGAAAGGATGCTCAACATCACTAATCATTAGAGAAATGCAAATCAAAACTACAATGAGGTATCACCTCACACGAGTCAGAATGGCCATCATCAAAAAATACACAAACAGTAAATGCTGGAGAGGGTGTGGAGAAAAGGTAACTCTCTTGCACTGTTTGTGGGAATGTAAATTGATACAGCCACTATGGAGAGCAGTATGGAGGTTCCTTAGAAAACTAAAAATAGAAATACCATACGACCCAGCAATCCCACTACTGGGAATATACTCTGAGAAAAGCATAATTCAAGAAGAGTCATGTACCACATTGTTCATTGCAGCTCTATTTACAATAGTGAGGACATGGAATCAATCTAATTGTCAATCGACAGATGAATTGAAAAAGAAGATGTGGCATATATATACAATGGAATATTACTCAGTCATAAAAAATTGAAATTGAGTTATTTGTAGTGATGTGGATGGACATAGAAACTGTCATACAGAGTGAAGTAAGTCAGAAAGAGAAAAACAGATACCATATGCTAACACATATATATGGAATCTGAAGAAAAAAAAAAGATTCTGAAGAACCTAGGGGCAGGAAAGGAATAAAGATACAGACATAATGAATGGACTTCAGGACATGGAGATGGGGAAGAGTAAGCTGGGATGAAGTGAGAGCATGGCATGGACGTATATACACTACCAAATGTAAAAAAGCTACTGGGAAGCAGCCCCATGGCACAGGGAGATCAGCTCAAAGCTTTGTGTTCACCTAGAGGATTGGGTTTGTGAGGGTGGGAGAGAGTCGCAATTGGAAGGAGATATGGGGATGTATGTATATGTATAGCTGATTCACTTTGTTATACAGGGGAAACTACATGCCATTGTAAAGCAATTATACTACCACAAAGGTGTTAAAAAATAACAAATAAATAAATAAAATAAAGCACAGGGAAAACAATAAAATATGGAATGAGATAAAAAATGTCATTGGTAATCATAGAAAAAATTAGTTTTCTATAGGATGGGATGGGAAATTATATCAGATGAGTTACAAAGTGATTGTAGAAGGGGAAAAGTTTCAGTGATTAATGCCTATACTAAGTAGCTGTTTGTGAAAAAAATGTGTAGAAAATATGGATAGTAGCTGGCATAAAATATGTGGTTAAAATTTACTCTCTCCTTTTTTTAAGGTAAGATTTCAAAAATTAAAATGTTTTTTTAAGATATTCTAGGAATGTCATCAAAAAGAGATATTGAATATAGAGAACAATGATGTAAGAGTTCACTTATGTAAGATAAGAGTCCATTCTTTTGCATGTGGATATCCAATTTTCCTTATATCAATTACTACAGAAACTATCCTTTCTCCATTGTGTATTCTTGGCACCCTTGTTCAAGATCTGTTGACTGTATATGTGTAGGTTCTCTATTCTGTTCCATTGGACTACAGGTCTGTTTCTATGCAAGTACCATACTTTTTTGATTACTGTAGCTTTGTAATACATTTTGAAATCAGGAAGTGCAATGCCTTCATCTTTGTTCTTCTCTCTCAAGATTGCATTGTCTATGTTGGGTCTTTTCTAGTTCATATGAATTTTAGGATTTTTTTTATTTCTGTAAAATATGCCATTGGGATTTTAAAAGGGATTTCACTGAATCTACAGATAACTTTGTGTACTATGGATATTCTAACAATATTAATTCTTCCAATCCATAAATGTGGGTTTCTTTCCATTTATTTGTGTCTGATTTAAATTCTTTCATCAGTGTTTTATAATTTTCAGTGTACAAGTCTTTCACCTCCTAGGTTAAGTTTATTCTTTTTGATGCTATTGCATTGCTTATATATATATATTACTGTTATATTATTTTTATTGTTATTGTTTCTTAATTTCCCTTTCAGGTAGTTTGTTTTCAGTGTATAGAAACACAATTGATTTTTGTGTGTTGATTTTGTATCTTGCAAATTCGCTAAATGCCTTTATTCTAACAGTTTTTGTGGAATCTTTAGGGTTTTCTGGGCTTCTTGCTACATGGTGGCTTCAGGGAAGTCACATTGCTCACCTGGTAGCTACTTTCCAATGAAGATTAAGGCAGAAGTTCCAGTAGTCTTACAAGCAACACCCATAATGAGCACAGTGTCACTTCCACTGCACATTATTATTCAAATTGTTCATCAGCCTGCCCAGCCCATGTAAAAATATACATGTTCATTTAATATATATGCAGATGTGTATATGTGTTTTTCACATGAATGTATGTACTCACACACTACATATATAATCAATTTAATTGCATTTTATGCACACTTATCTATGTCGTATTTTCATTTTACTCAAGAATACTTTGTGGAAATCCATCCACTTTCTGATATATTTATAATTAGTCATTTTTAAAGCTACATAATATTCCATATTTTGGATTGCCATAATATATTCAGACATAATCTTATATTGAACATTGGCTTTGCTCTAAGTTTTCCAATTGTGTTTGTGTGTTTTTTTTGTGTGTGTGTGTTTTTTTATCACTACAGATGATGTTACACCAAACATTCTTTACATAGGACTATCATACTTACTTTGTAGGTTGTCCTGTGGATAAGGCTCCTTGCCAAGGAAACGAGTGAGGGCTGAAACACAGCCCATGTTCTACTCTGTAAATCATGAGGTTGGCATCTGCTCTTGGGGGTGGGGAAGAGGGTAGGCATTATTTTCTGACAAAACTCATATTGCTAAAACAAATTGCTTCTATATAATGTGGTACGCAGAAATAATGGTCTTCCATCCCTGACCTCCCCCCCCCAAATCTAAAATGACCACATTCTAATACCTGGTACCTGTGAATATGTTACCTTACATTGCAAAAGCAACTTTGAAGATGGAGTTAAGGTTGTTAATCACCTGACCTTAAAATAGAGAGTTTATCTTCAATTATCCAGATTAGCCCAATGTAATCACAAGGGCCCTTGAAAGTAGAAGAGAGAGGCAGAAGAAGAATGAGAGGGAGACATAACTGTAGAAGAAATGAGCAGAGACATAATGTTGCTGTCTTTGAAGAAGGAGGTAGGGGTCGACTAGACAAGGAATGAGAGAGCCCAGTAGGAGTTGGAAAAGTAAAGGAATGAATTCTTCTTTCAAGCCTCCAAAATGGAATGCAGTTCTACCCAAACACCTTGATTTTAACCCAGTGAGATCCATTTCGGATTTCTGACCTACTGAACTGTAAGATGATAAATTTGCGCTGTTTTAAGCTACAAAATTTGTGGTAATTTTGTATGGTATCAATAGAAAATCAATCCTATACATCTATACTTAATAGTGCTTTTATTTTTATGAGCCATATTCACAACAGTGGGATTGCCTGGCCAGAGTATTTTTAATTTATTGACTAATTACCTAGACTTTGATTCCAACAACTTTCAGGACTCCTGGCTGAAATATGTCCCTAAAGAACTGTGTTGAAAGAACTGAAAAACCATATGTCCTTCACTGACATTATAAAAGATGTTCCAGGAGATCTGAAGCTGATAGAGTATAATTGGAATGAGAAAACCCACTTCTGAGTCAGCATTCTCAGATAGCTGTTCACTGAACTGTGTTACGCATATGAGAATTCCTTGATTTTCTAGAAAGAAAAAAATCACTGTCCTTGTATGTTACTTGAGAATGTTATAATTAACACATTTAAAAATAAAATTTTAAATAACATAGCTGTTTGTAACTGTTGACATGGTAGGAATTTTAAGAAATTTTACCTCAAATTTTATTTACTTTAAAATGTGAAAATATCTCAGTTACCAAAATATATGTACTATTGTATAATTTTATAGTGATGCTATTCTTAACAATGACCAGTGCTTACAAATGATTATCTCTATAGTATTTATTGTGTATTCCTAAAAGTAAAATATAAAATACATCTACTTTGCACAAATAAAAATTATATAATAAGTATAATTTGTGATGTGAAATTGACAAAGTATCATTTTTAACATTTGTGGATTTCATATGTGAGACAATTAAGAGAAACACTGAGAATCCTTCGTCATTGTGGCATTTTTTTTTCAGGCTCCAATGATGTGAAAGTTTTATTTTTATTTCACCTAAACATTTTGAGATTTACAAAACACAACTCATGTTTTTACCTGTATATTTATATCAAAGGTGAGTACTCATAAGTGGATGCTTGTTTTGCAGCAATTAATGATGAAGCACTATGTTCTGCTTTCCTTCATAAATGTGTTTACTTGTACACAAAGAGCAATACTAATCTCTTTTGTAGTGTACTATTTTTCTATCCCAAGAGTAACTGATTGTTTCTTGGTTCACAGGTTTCTCCTCTCACTATGACAGTTTTAAAACATTGATGCATTGATGTGCTTAAGACAAACGTATGTGGGCTTCCCTGGTGGCGCAGTGGTTGAGAGTCCGCCTGCCGATGCAAAGGACACGGGTTCATGCCCCGGTCCGGGAAAATCCCACTTGCCGCGGAGTGGCTAGTCCCTTGAGCCATGGCCACTGAGCTTGCGCGTCCAGAGCCTGTGCTCTGCAACGGGAGAGGCCACAACAGTGAGAAGCCCCCATACCGCAAAAAAAAAAAAAAAGGAAAAAAAAGATAAACGTATGCTATTTTTCTTATTTTTACATGTTTTCAGTGTTTAGGGTTTTTTTCCCTCCATGGATATGTGATTTTATGACTAGATAAGAAAATTATGTTCCCAAATTCATAAGCTACATGATTAATAAAGTTCTGAATGATGTTTTCATTTAAAACTTTGTGTTAGTTATTTCTTTAAGGTGCAAATAAATAACTGGGGAATATTTGATATTGATTTATATACTTTAATTTTGTGTCTTTAATTGTATGTATGGTGTCTGTCTCTGTTGAAGATGTTTATATATGTGACTATAACTTGTTATTAGATAGTTGAACTTTTGAACACATCACTGAAATTAGTATTTGAACCATAAAATACCACAATATTTAGTTCTAAGATCCACTATGAGCTTCTTGAAATAACATGGGTACATAGTTTCTCTTCTTTTATTAATTCAGAATTCTCTCATTCTTAAATAAAGTTTACAGTTCTAAATCAAAATATTCAATTAAGTATGCAAACAAAATCTGAGATTCAAGTACTTTAGTCTCTTTCTTATGCCAGAGGTAAGGGCATGGTTACCATTCTCTTGTTTTAATTACTACTTAAGTACAAAAATTTTGTTATTTAGGGTTAATGGTTTCACAGAATTAAATTAATATAGATTTTTCTTTATTTATATTTAAGCTACTTTGACATCAAGTCCAAATATATTTTTGCAAGGAGGAAAAAAAATCAAGGCTCAGCAAAATTTTTTGACTTGCCTAAGTTTAGTAAATAGAAACATTCACAAAGAATTGATTTACCTCTTTACTTTTACATGTGAACCTTAGGCAAATTTAATATAAGAAGTACTGAAAGAATAATGAGTTTAGAGAATTGTTATCCACTGTACAATGTGTGTGTATAGCATTTAAAATTGAATTTCATATGTACCCAACTTTTCAGGCACCCAACATTTTTTTTTGTTTCAGGTATAAGTCTTTCAATTAGATCCATTATTTTTTTAAACTAATTTTGTAGCTTATTGAAACATGAATATTATTTATTTATAATATTTGTGGAGAATTCTACAGAATGTGATAATGTCATTCTATTTTATTTTGATTTATTAACCTTTTGATGCATATGCTATGAACTTCTTATTTCTAAAGCTAGCAGTCTGCGAGTGTTTGTGTGTGTGTGTGTGTGTGTGTGTGTGTGTTTAGGAATGGCAGTGTGCATATATTACATGGGCAGCATTTGCATTTAGGTAACTCAGACTAAAGAAAGCAGGATCATGAGTAAGCACACACTAATCCTTAATCAAAATTTTTATAAAGCTCAAAGCAAATATTTAGATGTCAGCCCCAAAGCACCCAGGACCATAAACCAAATCCTCCAGAATCCTAGCCTTAGAAAACAGATCTCATAGTCAGGAGAAATGGGAAACTCATTTAGGAATTAAATCACAATATATTTTCCAGTTCATAGCTTTCTAAACAAAACACAGAGTATCTCCAAATGTGGTTCACAGGCTAAAAAAGAGACAGAGGCAACAACCAACAAATTAGCTGTTATCTGGAGATAAAAACACACTGTCTAATAATGAAAGATACACTGCTATATTAAATTCCCTAGTGTCCAGATACTGAAGGAAATATCTCCTAACAAGCACTCAACATTTAAGGTAATATTATTTCAAAGTTTCAAATTGTGAGAAATAATTAATATAATTATAATACTAAAATTCCAAGAACAACAATCACCACAAAACCTCAAAAACAATGTTAGCATATGGTCTTTGTTATTAACCAAGGATATTCATTTCAACTATTTATTAGTTTAAAGGCTATGTAAATTTTGAAACACAAAACATACCCAAAATATTCAATTTGAATAAGATTAGTAAAATGCTTAACCTCTTTCAACCATATTTTGCTTATGCTCTAGCATCAAGGAAAAATATGATAGAGGAATATTACGTTGACCAGAGAGTCAGAAAATTGACTTGTTTTAAATTAATGGCAAACCAAGATCTGAAACATGCCAGTCAGAAAATTGACTTGTTTTAAATTAATGGCAAACCAAGATCTGAAACATGCCATTCTTCAGAGAAAGAATCGAACACCATTGACAATGCTTGATAGAGATTTTTTCCTATGCACAGAGTCGCTGCACAGATAGACCTATTTTGCTGTTAGCTGCCTGATGCTTCAGAATGAAGAATGTGGCTGCAGGATGAAACAGCTAATTCTGGGAGAGTGGCCAGAGGGAAATCAAATTTCCCTCATGGGAATTGTTGGTAGTGCAGTCTTGGATATATAAAGAATTATTTAGGTAAAACTTCTCTTACAGCCAGTCTTTTGCCCTTTCCCTATAAATTTAATTTTCTACATTAAACACATTTACACACTAAATAGTACTGTAAGTACATGTGTGGTTTTCTTCTAAGAAAAAGTAAGGAATATGCAATCTTATTAAGTTTCCAGGTTGCAAATTCTATCAGTGAAGAAAAGAAAAAGCACTTGTTAAAAATATGTGCTATTGTTTAAGATCTAAATAATGTGGGTACTTAAAATACAAGTGCTTTTCTAATTGTTGACTTTGGCAAAATTCTCTCATTAACAAAAAAAATGTAGCACGACCCTAGACAGAAAATTAAAATTTGTTTTTGAGCTTCAACCTCTAATTAGTGCCAAGATGCTGTTTGTGACACAGCACGTTCATATTAATAGTATGCAAGATACTTAATTTTGAAATAAGTGTTTACTGTCAGTGTATCAATGTGACATGTACAGGCTGCATGTACATTTGCAGCAAGAGAGAAAACTTATAAGCATTACAGTCTTTCCCTGAGAAATGAGTGCAGGACAATGCATATCTCTCTTGAGTAAAGCTTTGAGAAGTGGTAGAAGACTAATCTTCACTCATCTAATTGCCTAATAAGAGGACTTTTTGATATGTTACCTACATGTGAATATCTTTCCTAACTACTTTAGGCAGCATTTTGTTGCTTTACACAGTTCTCCAAGACAACACATGACTTGCTAAAGAGTGTCAGATTCTTGCCTGAAACAAGTTATAGCTATCATATTAAATAAATCACTGAACCATTGTGTTCTACAGGGAATGAAAAAAGTGATGCAATTCATGCAGGCCTGCTTCTACCTGAATCCATGAATTGATGGTTTGATGTGTATTCTTTAGTTCAAACAGAAATAAAAATCTTAAGAGGAAGTTTATAGTCACTGATATAAATAAAGGAATTATTTCTCTTATCAGTACATTTAAAGCATACCATAATGAAATATAAACACATGAAGGAGTTAAAGGCTTGCAGATGACCAAATTACAGCTATATTCCATGGTAGCTTAGCTTCTGTGTTCTGCAAATGTTGGAAGTATTAATAGCACATGAACTTCAACAGAAATATTTCCCATAGACATAACACAGACAGAAGTTAAATATTGTCTCCTGCCATGCAACTGACTACATTATGGGCTTGTTTTAAATAAAAAGAAATTCCTTATGAATGTTTGTCACTTTTAATTCAGCAACTATGAACAACTATAAACAATTCTGTTTAAAAAACAATTTTCAAAATCTGTCTGTATGATAACACACAAAATTGCTTGGGACATAAATTAAAGAGAGCAAGTATGTCCCATCAGCATACAGTAAAAAATGCAATAATGACAATGGCTAATTTTTTTAAAGTCAGAGATTCATGCACTAATTCAAAGTTTTAAATTTGCTAATTTTTCATAGTATCATCTTGAATTACCATACACCATACACTTTCTACTGAAGTATTTGATTTATGCCTAACTAATTTCATAATTTATTAAAAATTAATGTAATAAATCTAGATGATAATTTATAAGCACATTTATATATATTAATTTTTTGATTTTCATCTTCACAATAGCCATGTGACAAAATCATGTATGTGAATTTGATCATGGAAACTGAACTCTGAGGCTTGAACTGTTCCATCTTTATACCCATCAACAATCTCTCTCTTCCTTATCTCTCTTTCTCTATGTCAGTCACAGACACACACACACACACACACACACACACACACACACACACACACACATTTGTGCAGAATAGATAATAATGAAAAAATCTTCCAAGTTTAAAAAGCAACCATCTATTTCCACACACACTCTTGTAAAGTTTTTTAATCCAAATTTTGGTAGCTTCTAAAACAATTTATGGAATCAAAGAATAGTTACAAGCCCACACCAGGTGCTAACTAGGCAGAAATGGAAGGATTTAAAGCAAATGATAAGAAAACAGCACAACTACAAGCTCCCAATTTGCAGTGGGATGATGGTCTAGGACCAGCATAATGAACAGGGTCCTGCTCCTTAGTGAATCAGGAGCCAACTTTGGAGGGCCATGTCCCTTCTTTCTGGATCTCAAAGGCAAAGAGTTTGAGCCTTTTAACTAAGTCATATATTTATAGTTGAGAAATATTTGAAATATTACAGGGTGGTCCTTGGAAATCTCTAGATACACTTTTTCCTTTGGTTCTGTCTAAAAATTAGACTTTCCTTTAAATACCTGCTGGTATAATTTACTGATGTCATGAGCAAAATTTGATGAAAACTATCTCCATTCTACTCCCTCATTTTAAGTGTTTCTCAGAAAACTTTCATCATTAGTATTAAAATTTACTCCATATTATATAATATGTTTGCTCTAAGTGTAATAAGAAGCACTATGATTATATAATGAATTTTTGTTCCTTTTGAAAGTTATGATGGCATAAATTCTAATAAAGCAAAAGTTGATTTTTAACTCAGAGAAACCTGTTTGTTCTCTGATTATTGTGTATTGTATGAATAAGTATAACTTCTGACAAAGTAAAATTTCTTCATTTGTAAGGTGAGCAAGAGTATTGAGTGCCAAATATCTCTTAAAACTACTAATAAGTGATTAAGCAAGAGTTTTATCTAGAAACCTATGTAGATACTTCAAATATTTGTGGTGTCCTACAATTAAGCAGTCATTCTACACTTTAGGATTTACATGCTGATTAATATGGAAACTTTATTAATGAAATTAAATTTTGGAATATGAAGGTTATTTATGTGTAAGAGACAGCATCCTGTCCCCTAGAATTCATTTATCCTCTCTTTGATTTGGTAATAGACACCCTCTTCCTTTGAGTGTCAGCTGGATACTTGATGGTCCAGCTAGAGTGTACATTTTCCAGCCTCCCTTTCATTAGCTGTATCCTTATGGATAAGTTTCGAAGAGTGGAATGTGAGCAGAAATAATGTGTATTAATTTCATATTTAATTAATAAAACTGATTATGTTCAACTTTTTCCTCTTTTCTACTACAGGAAGTAGCAATAATTGGAGTAGCCACCTTAAGTTCAGACATGGAAGCCACGTGATGAAAATAAAGGACATTCTGCTAACCTGGATGCCTGAATGACCATGTGAATAAAAGTCACAAATCCACCCAGGACCACTTACTTACCTCTGGACTCTTGAGGGAGAAATACAATTCTGTCTTGTTTAATCTCATTATTATTGGATCTCTTTGTAATGGCAGCCTTACTAACCATACATTGTCCCAGATTTATTTACTAAAAGCACATTTTCTAAAGTCTTTTGAAGTCAGAATATTCACCATCATCATCAACACTCATTATTTAGATATGCAAACATAACAAGTTGAAACAAGACTATGAGTAGATTACTGTGCATATAGCAAAGACATGTAGCACTAACTTATCAAATATTTTATAAACATTAAAATATTTATAAAATGATCTTTAATAATATCTTGTGTATGCTATTTATAATTAAAATTCCCTTCAAATGCAATTCTTAATGAAATCTGACATTTTAACAACAGACTAAATGCCTATTCAGGAGATTAACTATGTATCTCAGACCATAATGAACTTTTAATAAAATTATGTCTGTAGTAAGGCAGAATGATATTGCCAACAGAATTCATATGGAGATGTGTAGAAGAGCTAACAAGTAATATTTATGGAATACCAGCTTTGTACCAAACATCCTTCATATGATATTTTATTTAATTCTCAAAACAAAATCCTCATAAGGTTTTTATTATCATGGATGCTTTGCTTCTAAGGAACTCTCAGATGTAGATGGCTGCCTCTCTCCCAACCTTTATCAGTTATCATTGTCCCAAAGCCTGCTCTTAGAGTAGAATATCTCAAATGGTTACAGCTTGAGCAGCCCCTTAACCTATGCCTTCTCTTCTTCTTAAGTAAAGGGTGTAATTCAATTGGAGGTTGAGGGAGACAATTTTTTCATCTACTCAATGTTTCTGCATTATCAGTTGCAGGATAGTGCAACAAAAGTGCTGACTTCAGGACTACCTGTATTATAAGGAAACAACTTTCTTGATGGTGAATATACTAGGTACATGCTTGACTCTCCTTTTGACTTTATTCAGATCATGACTAATAGTGACAGAGCTCAGCTTGGGGAGTGAAGAAAAGTAAGTATTATTTCTTAACAGTAATCATGTTATCTATGAATAAGTATATTTGACAAGCACTCAATCACTGACTCTTGGAGGAGGAAAAGGGTGAACTTATTATAAAGGGTTGGGTAAGTCATTAAACTTACCTTCACAGCAGATATAATCTTCCCCTAAAGCCATGGTCTTAGGGTAGGTAAATATAGTAGCTATTAGGAAGAAAAGTCAGTTAAGTTCATTTTTATGAAGTCTGAGGAAATTTCTATAACAAAAGAATAATTATCTCTTTTTTCACAACTTAAGTCCTAGTAGCTCACTCCTGAGCAAAAGGGAAAAGTCGCAGTGAATATAGATTATCTAGTAAATCCATGAAAATTGCTTCTGAATTTTTTTTTTGATATTGCAATATCAAACAATTGAATCCAAGTCATTCAAAATGTGAAAAGATTTTCTGTAAACATTACCAAACAATCCCTTAGATCACTTTCTTAGAAAAAGAACACACATAGAGGGGTGTCACTGTCATTTTAGCTGAATGTAAAGATTGTACAAATTAACTTTTAAATTAGTTAATTTAATAATATTGTTTTGCTATCTCTCATAAACCAGTGTATTGTTGAGATTATAATTGCAGGAATATGATTCAATGGTTCATTTTGGATCATTGCTATACTTTGGTATTTTTCACAGAACTAGAACAAAAAATTTCACAATTTGTATGGAAACACAAAAGACCCCAAAAAGCCAAAGCAATCTTGAGAATGAAAAACGTAGCTGGAGGAATCAGGCTCCCTGACTTCAGACTATACTACAAAGCTACAGTAATCAAGAGAGTATGGTACTGGCACAAAAACAGAAATATAAATCAATGGAACAGGATAGAAAGCCCAGAGATAAACCCATGCACATATGGTCACCTTATTTTTGATAAATGAGGCAGGAATGTACAGGGGAGAAAGGACAGCCTCTTCAAAAAGTGGTGCCAGGAAAACTGGACAGGCATATGTAAAAGTAAGAGATTAGAACACTCCCTAACATCATATACAAAAATAAGCTCAAAATGGATTAAAGACCTAAATGTAAGGCCAGAAACTATCAAACTCTTAGAGGAAAACATAGGCAGAACACTCTATGACATAAATCACAGCAATATCCTTTTTGACCCACCTCCTAGAGAAATGGAAATAAAAACAAAAATAAACAAATTGGATCTAATGAAGCTCCAAAGATTTGCACAGCAAAGGAGACCATAAACAACACCAAAAGACAACCCTCAGAATGGGAGAAAATATTTGCAAATGAAACAACTGACAAAGGATTAATCTACAAAATGTACAAGCAGCTCATGTAGTGCAATAACAAAAAACAAACAACCCAATCCAAAAATGGGCAGAAGTCCTAAATAGACATTTCTCCAAAGAAGATATACAGACTGCCAACAAACACATGAAGGAATGCTCAACATCATTAATCAGAGAAATGCAAATCAAAACTACAATGAGATATCATCTCACACCGGTCAGAATGGCCATCATCAAAAAATCTAGAAAAAATAAATGCTGGAGAGGGTGTTAAGAAAAGGGAACACTCTTGCACTGCTGGTGGGAATGTGACTTGGTACAGCCACTATGGAGAACAGTATGGAGGTTCCTTAAAAAACTACAAATAGAACTACCAAATGAACCAGCAATCCCACTACTGGGCATATACCCTGAGAAAATCATAATTCAAAAAGAGTCATGTACCAAAATGTTCATTGCAGCCCTATTTACAATAGCCAGGAGATGGAAACAACCTAATTGTCCATCACCAGATGAATGGATAAAGAAGATGTGGCACATATATACAACGAGATATTACTCAGACATAAAAAGAAATGAAATTGAGTTATTTGTAGTGAGGTGGATGGACCTAGAGTTTGTCATACAGAGTGAAGTAAGTGAGAAAGAGAAAGACAAATACCATATGTTAACACATATATATGGAATCTAAGAAAAAAGTATATCATGAAGAACCTAGGGGTAAGACGGGAATAAAGACACAGACTTACTAGAGAATGGACTTGAGGATATGGGGAGGGGAAAGGGTAAGCTGTGACAAAGTGAGAGAGTGGCATGGACATATATACACTACCAAAGGTAAAATAGATAGCTAGTGGGAAGCAGCCGCATAGCACAGGGAGATCAGCTCGGTGCTTTGTGACCACCCAGAGGGGTGGAATAGGGAGGGTTGGAGGGAGGGTGACACAATAGGGAAGAGATATGGGAACATATGATTATGTATAACTGATTCACTTTGTTATAAAGCAGAAACTAACACACCATTGTAAAGCAATTATACTCCAATAAAGATGTAAAAAAAAATAGCTTAACTATACATATGTATGCATGTTGGGTGTTTATATATCACAAACACACAAAGAGACACAGTGAGAAAGGGGAGTTTTTGTTTTTGTTTTTACTTTTAACTTTTAAAGGTCATAAATCTCAACATCTACTTGTGAGTTAGAGGCTTGATATTTTGAAACTAACTTTTACAAATAATGTGTAATGGTTTCCTTGGGTTCATGGTTAACATTTAAGTAATATTTCCATGCATTTTATTGGTACTCATATCAGATGTTTACTTCAAACATTTAAACCAGAATTCTTGTTTAGAGGAACAAAATTATTGCATTAAATAATACTTAATATATTTTTCTCATACTTATTTTTAAGAAATAAATAAAATATTGTATGCCACTAAAAGGATCAAGAAAATGAATACAATCCATGTTTTACTGTATTGAGAGGTTTATATTTCCAACAGTAAAATGAGAATTTCTGTTATATTTGGTGAAAACTGTAGAGCCAGTAATATTTTGCTTTTACGATCTGAAAACACACTGATTATTTTTTAAAAGAGATATTTTGTACGTGAAATTTAATTCCCTTGGCTCTTTACCAGTTGCACTGATGATAACAGTACATAGTGTTTCGCTAAAATTGAGACTTCATGAAAAATGCAAGAACTCTATGCATAAGTCACTTTTTATCCATACATAGATTTTGATGACAATCACCTTATTTTGTGATCATTGGGGTAAGTATAAGTAGAATTATATTTTGCACAGGTTTAACAACAGTTGATCCTTATACATCAGAAAATGAAAAAATAGAAAATTAGCATCTTTTATCACGTATCTTTTGAAGATGAGTAAATTTTTTTTTTTTGGCATTTCTGTGGTCCTTGAAATTCTACAGTGCTTGAGAAAAGCACAGCTAGATAGAATTCTAAGTGTGTGGTACCCAATTCCAACCTTGACCTTACAATAACTAGGGACATATAGTTAGTGAATAAATTATTATTTTTTCACAAAAGCAAATATTTTGAGATCTGAAATACCTGGGCGTAGCTGCAAAGGTGTACAATTAGATGTTTTTAAATTATAAAAGCACTGCTAACAGATCTGACATCTCCTAACAATTCTTATTATGCTGTTATCATCCAGTTCTCTATCATTCCTCTTATTTCTTGCTACAATAGATCAGAAATATGGATTTCTAATTTTATTCTAATGGCAATGTTAAAACAACATTTTCAGACTTGTGAGTGATAAAATAGGATTTAAATTTTAGAAGAATCTCTCTGCTTGCATGTTAGAAAATTGACTGTAGTTGGAGAAAATAATGAGGAAAATCAATTGAGAGGAAATTCAGTAGTCAAATGGTAGGAAAGATGGTGATATAGACTAGAGTCATAGCAGGAAACCAAGAAGTAAAAAAAATACTTAAGGTACATTTGGAACAAAGATGAAAATATATGGTGATGAATATGGTTTAAGGGAAAGAGAAGAATGAAGGATGATTCCTATGTTTTTGGTTAGGAAAACTAGACAGATTATGGGCTTATTTTCTAAATGAGGAAGACTCAGGAAAAAACATTTAGGAGAGGAAGCATATGAACCCAACAATTCTGTTTTAGACAAGATCAAATTGAGATGATAATTAAATATTCACTTAAGGTATAACTGAAACAATTGAATATAGAAGTCCAGCCCTCAAATAGGAAGGCAGGGCTAGGGAGACACACTAAAAGGTCAACATTATATGGGAGATATTAGGCTTGTTGATTTGACTGAAAAAAATTTATGGTAATAATGTAAATAGAGGGAAAAAAATCAGAGGAGTAAGTTATGGGGATACAAACATTTTAGGGATCATATAAAAGGGCATTTGTATAAAAACAGACAAAAAGTGTGAGGTGTCATGCAAGTCAAAAAAGAAAAGAAAAGTCAAAAAAGAATAAAATTACAAAAGGAAATCTACTGTGTGGAATAAAGTGAATGGTTGAGTAAAATGAGGATACAGTGGTATCCATGGAAAAGGCAAATGGAGGTCATTGTTGATCTTAACAAGAGCAAATTCACCTAGGTGAAGGTTTTTAGGGGATATAAGCCTGACAGAAGTGGTTTTAATAAGTGGAAGATGAGAAAGAAAAATAAATGAAGTGAGGAGTATTATAGAATTATATATAATGTTTTTTTAATGAAGGATGATAACAGTACATTTTTGTGAAGAAATGTAAGTCTACAAATAGCAGGTGTATTTTTCAGTCACTCTTTTACTTGGTGGTTGACAATGATGCTTTTACTATTTCTGATTTTTTCATTGTGTATGACGAGTAATCATCAGCTAAATAGTGGGAGAGGGCAGAAGGAGATCTGGGTAAAGAAGAAAAACATAAGATAATTTTCTCAGAGAGTAGGGAAATTATATTGGAAAATATATGGGACTGACAGGTAGTATAATATGACAATGTAAGTCCTGTAATCATAACTTTAAATTAATCTACCTAACTAACAGAGGAAATTTTCTGAGATGGATTTCAGAAGAAATCCTCCCAAATGCATGATCAGTCAGATCTACCACTCTTAGCTTTGACAATTCTATGAGAAAACTGACCATTTCTACAGCCTTTAATTACTTCATCAGGTATTTGTAGACAAGCTAATGGATAAACAATAACTTTACTTTTTAAAGCTGCATCAGAGTTTAATATTATAAAGACATTTTAAGCAATAATGAGACATGGGCTTAAATTCATGTTAGTCAAATGGTCAAAAATCATATGAAAAGATACTCCACATTAGTAGTTGTCAGAGAACTATAAGTTAATAACTCAAGGCAATACCACTATATACCCACCAAATGGCTAAAAAGAAAAAGACAGAAAAACAACTATTTTGGTGAGCATATGGATCAATTGAAACTTAGAAACATTACAGGTGGGAATGTAAAATGGTAGTATCACAATGGAAAACTATTTCAGCTAAGATTTTTGGTAGTAGTCTTACTTAACACATCCCAATTTCAAAAGTATTGTTACTGTTAAACATGCAATTTAAGATTGAGAAAATAAGTTAAAATAAATTATATTTGCTGTTATGCGTAAACCAGCCATATCTGGAGAAGCTACCAAGCTCATAATGCTTTTTTTGGTTTTCTAGCAATAGATCTTTACCTAGATACACACAGTTAATTATGGGCTACCAGCAGTTATTTTATTCCATGTACTTGTCCTATTCGCCAGATTTGATTGGATTCCAACAGGGAATCAAATAATTTGTTAATTATGACTTTGGAATTGGAACTAAAAACATCCTGTCCCAGTCTGACTAATATTTAAACAGAGGATATACATTTTTACTTTAAGACATACAGACTAGGAAGGAGAAAATGAAGTTCTGCAATGAGGGAAAAAATCCAAACCAAAACAATGAAAAAAATGCACAGATGTGAGATGCAATGTGATACTGCTTGTACTGAAGCCATTTCATTTCCCAATTTTTAGTCCATTTATTGTTGTCTGCAAACAAAAGATTATTAATAAATGTACATGAGCAGAAATGGGGAAGTCTGAGTATGAGACACTTAAGGTTCATGGAAAGGAAGAGAAATCACTCCATGTATGTGAAGCAGAAATGTGTGTAACAATGTGGATTTAGATACTTACAGATTTATTGGATGGGCTGCAGTCTGCAGACATTGCAGAACTATTGTATTCAGGGAAATATGACAAAGTTCTAATCTTAAGGTCAGGAATCTCCTGCTGTTGCTGCTGCTGCAGCTATGATTATATTACATAACCACAAACTGATAAGTAGATATAAAAGTGTTGAGTCTGGCCACTGAAACTGCTGGTTAGCACCCATATGTTTTTGTCCTTGCTTGATAACGTCAAAACAGATGGCCTCAACTTCAACTTTGCATTCCAAAACCCACGTGTGTGTATCTTATGAGAGAAAAGAAATGTATATACAGAACCGCTATTGCAGAGATTAAAATACGTGATTTTAGGTGTCAAACTATAGTAATAACAGTAGGATCAGATGGATATTAATAAACCAATTCATAACGTGTATCACATATGTGATTAAGGGAGTCATATTCACTGTAGAAAGTCCTACCTGTCTTCTGAGAATTTGGACAGTCACTACGAAAATTAAAAATTGAAATTTTTTCTATGTTAGGCAAAATGGCAAATAAATGTAATTTTTTACACCATTGATATTTTTTCTCTTTATAAATATTCTGTTTACACATTCTTCAAATATTTAATGAGAATATACTGAGTACCAAATACTTCCTAAGTGCTGAACAATCAGCATTAAAAAAAAAGACCAAAAAAAAAAAAAAAAGAAAGAATCTCTACTGTCTTAGTTTGCATAATCTAATGGGACAGGGGTATATGTTAATCCAATGCTCCAGGAAATATGATTAAAAATAAAAGAAAATGCCAGACAGGAATTGTACATCGTGTAGTTATTATAAGGTTTTATAATAAAATACTCTGTTTCAGGGAGGACTTTCTTGAAGAAATAACAATTTAGCAGAGCTCTAAAAAAAGAAAATGAATGAATACAGGTCTAAGCTTAGGAAATAATATGTGCAAAGACCCCAAGTTTTTGGAACCAGTTGTGCAAAGGAGCACACTCAGACTTACTCAGGTAAGCTAATTGTGTGACTCTTTTCCCAACTCTATATTTCTTTTATAACTTTTTCCAGCTTCTTTGGGATATAATTGACAAATAACACTCTGTAAGTTTAAGGTATACAATAAAATGATTTGCAATATTATATATTGCAAAATGATCACCATAATAATGTTAATTAACACATCTTTCACCTCACATAGTTACAATTTTTTGTGTGTATGTGATGAGAACTTTTAAGATCTACTTTCTCAGTAACTTTAAAACATACAATACAGTATTGCAAACTATAGTCACCATGCTGTACATTACAGCTCCAGAAATTACTCTTCTTACAAATTGAAGTTTATACCCTTTGACTACCTTTACACATTTCCTCCACAACGTCCCTATCTGTGACCTCCCTATCTGTAACTACTAATCTTCTCTCTCTTTCTGTGAGTTGGTCTTTTTAGATTCCATAAATATAAGTGAGAACACACATCTCTTTCTCTGTCTGACTTATTACAATTAGCATAATGCCCACAAGATTCATCCATGTTGTAGTAAATGGCAGAAGTTCCTTATTTTTATGGCTGAATAAAATACCATTCTATATATATACAACACATTTTCTTTATTGATTCCTTGAATCGACAGGGTTTTTTTTTCATATTTTGTTTATTATAAATAATGCTGCAATGAACATGGTGTTGCAGATATCTCTTTGACAGTACATGTATGGATTTATTTCTGGGTATAAGTCCTGTAGACTTTCTTCAATACTTTTCATTATTTTTTTTCTTTTACCCTCTGACTAGATAATTCCAAATACCCTTTCCTCTAATTCATTCATCCTTTCTTCTGATTGGTCAAGTCTGTTGTTGAAGCTCCCTACTGAAAATCTAAATTTGTTGATGTCATGTTCGCTGGATACCAGTCATGGTGAAAATATTTACACCACAGAAATTATCAAACACTACAAATCATTATTTTATTTACCCCAGAAAACTGGTGTTAGCCATTTTCCAACACACCACTAGTATGAACATCAGAAATAAAAAGCAATAATAGTATGAAATAAAGCTAGGGATGTAGGCAAGTGTTCAGAGCAATAGCCCTTACACGGGAGTTTTAGGCATTATCTTAACAAAAATAGAAAGACTCTGATTGCAATTCAATTGGCATATGGCATTACCAATTTGCAATTTGAAAATACCACACTAGTTGAAATAGGAAGAATGAATTGCATTGAGAAACTAAAACCTGCAGAGAAATCCGTTGAGGGGCCTAGAGTAGTCCATGAGAATAAGAATATTAATTTAGGCTAGACTGATGGCAATGAAGATACAACAAAGTGAATAGTTATAATAGCTATGTAGGTGGTAACATAGCCTAAAATCATAATGGATTGGATAAGGGAGTGAAAGGAATTGTGATGTAATGGGTAACTTATTTCACAATTTGACAGATGGTAGTGATATACAATGAAAATGAAAGAGTGTAGAAAAGTGACCAATTTGAGAGAAGGGGGAGTAGGGGTGTTTATTTATTTATTTTTAAATTAATTTTTTTTGGAATATAGTTGCTTTACAATGTGGTTTAGTTTCTTGCTGTATAGCAAAGTGAATCAGTCTTAGGTATATATATATATATCTCCATTCTTTTTAGATTTCTTTCCCATTTAGGAAACAACAGAGCACTGAGTAGAGTTCCCTGTGCTATACAGTAGGTTCTCATTAGCTATCTATTTTATTTATTTTATTTATTTATATTTTTTTTGCGGCACACAGGCCTCTCACTGTTGTGGCCTCTCCCGTTGCGGAGCACAGACTCCAGACGCACAGGCTCAGTGGCCATGGCTCATGGGCCAAGCCACTCCCGTGGCATGTGGGATCTTCCCGGATCGGGGCACGAACCCGTGTCCCCTGCATCAGCAGGCAGACTCTCAACCACTGCGCCACCAGGGAAGCCCGCTATCTATTCTATAAATAGTAGTGTATATATGTCAGTCCCAATCTCCCCATTCATCCCCACAACGACCTTGGTAACCATAAGTTTGTTCTGTACATCTGTGACTCTATTTCTGCTTTGCAAATAAGTTAATCTCTACCATTTTTCTAGATTCCACATATAAGTGATATTATACAATATTTGTTTTTCTATTTCTGACTTACTTCAGTCTGTATGAGAATTTCTAGGTCAATCCAAGACTCTGCAAAAGACAATATTTCATTCCTTTTTTATGGCTGAATAATATTCCATTGTATATATATACCACATCTTCTTTATCCATTCCTTTGTTGATGGACATTTAGGTTGCTTCCATGTCCTGGCTATTGTAAATAGTGCTGCAATGAATATTGGGGTACATGCATCCTTTTGAATTCTGTTTTTCTGCACATATATGTCTAGGGGAGGGATTGCTGGGCCATATGGTAGCTCTATTTTTAGTTTATTAAGAAAACTTCATACTGTTCTCCATAGTGGTTGTATCAATTTACATTCCCACCAACAGTGTAGGAGGGTTCCATTTTCTGCACATCCTCTCCAGCATTTATTGTTTGTATATATATTTTTTATTATGGTTACTCTGACCAGTGCGAGGTGATATCTCATTCTAGCTTTGATCTGCATTTCTCTAATAATTAGTGATGTTGAGCATATTTTCATGTTTTTGTTGACCATCTGTATGTCTTCTTTGGAGAAATGTCTGTTTAGGTCTTCTGCCCATTATTTTTTGATTGGGTTGTTTGTTTATTTGATATTGAGCTGCATGAGATATTTGTATATTTTAGAGATTAATCCCTTGTCAGTTATTTCATTTGCAAATATTTTCTCCCATTCTGAGAGTTGTCTTTTTGTTTTGTTTATGGTTTCTTTTGCTGTGCAAAAGCTTTTAAGTTTAATTAGGTCTAATTTGCTTATTTTTGTTTTTATTTTCATTACTCTAGGTGGTAGGTTGAAACAGATGATGCTGTGATTTATGGCAAAGAGTGTTCTGCCTATATTTTCCTCTAAGAGTTTTATAGTATCCAGCTTTACATTTAGGTCTTTATTCCGTTCTGAATTTATTTTTGTGTATAATGTTAGGGAGTGTTCTAATTTCATTCTGTTACATGGAGCTGTCCAGTTTTCCCAGAACCAGTTACTGAAGAGACTGTCTTTTATCCATTGTATATCCTTGCTTACTTTGTCATATATTAGGTGGCCATAGGTGCATAGATTTATCTCTGGGCTTTCTATCCTATTCCATTGATCTATATTTCTACTTTTGTGCCAGTACGATACTGTTTTGATTATTGTAACTTTTTAGTGTAGTCTAAAGTCAGGGAGCCTGATTTCTCCACCTCCGTTTTGGTTTCTCAAGATTGCTTTTGCTATTCAGGGTCTTTTGTGTTTCCATACATAATGTACAATTTTTTTTGTTCTAATTCTTTGAAAAATGATCCTGGCAATTAGATGAGTATTGCATTGAATCTGTAGATTGCTTTGGGTAGTACAGACATTTTCACAATATTGATTCTTCCAATACAAGAACATGGTATATCTCTCAATCTGTTTGTGCCATCTTTGATTTCTTTCATCAGTATCTTATTGTTTTCTGAGTATAGGTTTTGGCCTCGTTAGGTAGGTTTATTCCTAGGTATTTTATTCCTTTTGATATGATGGTAAATGAGATTGTTTCCTTAATCTCTTTTTCTGATTTTTCATTGTTAGTGTATAGAAATGCAAGAAATTTCTGTGCTTAATTTTGTATCTTGTGTCTTTACTAAATTCACTGATGAACTCTAGTAGTTTTCTGGTAGCACCTTTAGGATTTTCTGTGTATAGTATCATGTCATCCGAAAACAGTGACAGTTTACTTCTTTTTTTCCAATTTGGACTCTTTTTACTTCTTTTTCTTCTCTGATTGCCATGGCTAGGATTTCCAAAACTATGTTGAATAAAAGTGCAGACAATGGATACTTTTGTCTTGTTCCTGATCTTAGAGGAAATGCTTTTAGCTTTCAATCATTGAGTATGATGTTAACTGTAGGATTCTCATATATGGCCTTTATAATGTTGAGGTAGTTTCCCCCTAGTCCTACTTTCTGGAGGGTTTTTATCATACATAGGTGTTGAACTTTGTTAAAAACTTCTTCTGCATCTTTTGAGATGATAGTATGGTTTTTATTCTTTAATTTGTTAAATTGGTGTATCACATTGATTGAAGAATCCTTACATCACCATGATAAAACCAACCTGATCATGGTGTATGATCCTTTTAATGTGCTGTTCGATTCAGTTTGCTAGTATTTTGTTGAGGATTTCTGTGTCTGTGTTCATCAGTGATACTGACCTGAAATTTTCCTTTTTTGTTTGATATCTTTGTCTGGTTTGGGTATCAGAGTGATGTGGGCCTCTTAGAATGAGCTTGGGAGTATTCCTTTTCTGCAGTTTTTTGGAAGAGTTTCAGAAGTGTAGGTGTTGACTCTTCTCTAAATGTTTTATAGAATTTGCCCATGAAACCATCTGGCCTTGGAGTTTTGTTTCTTGGAAGATTTTTAATCACAATTTCAATTTTGGTACTTGTGATTGGTCTGTTCATATATTCTATTTCTTCTTGGTTCAGTCTGGGAAGGTTGTACCTTTCTAAGAACTTGTCAATTTCTTCTAGGTGGTCCATTTTACTGGTGTATTGTTGCTTATTGTAATCTCTTATGATCCTTTATATTTCTGTGATGTCCACTGCAACTTCTCCTTTTTCATTTCTAATTTTATTGATTTGAATCCCCTCCCTTTTGTTCTTGCTGAGTCTGGCTAAAAGTTTATCAATTTTGTTTATTTTCTGAAAGAATGAGCTGCTTTTAGTTTAATTTACTTTTGCTGCTGTTTTCCTTGTCTCTATTTCATTTATCTCTCCTCTGATCTTTATGATTTCTTTCCTTCTACTAACTTTGGGCTTTGTTTGTTCTTTATCTAATTGCTTTAGGTGTTTATTTGAGATTTTTCCTGTTTCTTGAGATAAGATTGCATTGCTATATACTTCTCTCTTAGAACTGCTTTTGCTGTGTCCCATAGGTTTTAAATTGTTGTGTTTTTGTTGTCTTTGTCTCTAGGTATTCTTTTTCCTCTTTGATTTCTTCAATGATCCATTGATTATTTAGTATACATTGTTTAAACACAGTATGTTTGTGTTTTTTACAGTATTTTTTCCTGTAACTGATTTCTAATCTCATAGTTTTGTGGGTGGAAAAGATGCTTGATATGACTTTGATTTTCTTAAATTTACATCTGTGGAGAATGTTCTGTGTGCACTTGAGAAGAAAGCATATTCTGCTTTCTTCATACTCTTCCAAATGGAATGTCCTATAAATATCAACTAAATCTACCTAGTCTAATATGTCAATTAAGGCTTGTGATCCCTTATTAATTTTCTGTATTGATGATCAATCCCATGCTGTAAGTAGGGTGTTAAAGTCTCCCATTATTATTGTGTTACTGTCAATTTCCCCTTTTATGGCTGTTAGCATTTGCCTTATATATTTAAATGTAGTGTATGTTGGGTGCATACATATTTACGATTGTTATGCCTTCTTCTTGGATTGATCCCTTGATCATTATGTAGTGTCTTTCCTTGTCTCTTGTAACAGTCTTTATTTTAAATTTATTTCATCTGCTATTAGTATTGCTACTCCAGCTTTCTTTTCATTTCCATTTGTATGGAATATCTTTTTCTATACACTCACTTTCAGTCTGTATGCATCCCTAGGTCAAAATTGGGTCTCTTGTAGGCAGCATATATACTGGTTTTCATTTTGTATCCATTCAGCCAGTAAGTGTCTTTTGGTTGGAACATTTAATCAATTTACATTTAAGATAATTATCAGTATGTATGTTCCTATTGCCATTTTCTTAATTGTTTTGTGTTTGTTTTTGTAGGTCATTTTTTTTCCTTGTGTTTCCCTCTTAGAGAAGTTCCTTTAGCATTTGTTGTAAAGCTGGTGTGGTGGTGCTGAATTCTCTTAGCTTTTGCTTGTCAGTAAAGCTCTTGATTTCTCTGTGGAATCTGAATGAGATTATTGCTGGGTAGAGTAATCTTGGTTGTAGGTTTTTCCCTTTCATCACTTTCAATATATCATGCCACTCCTTTCTGGTCTGCAGAGTTTATGCTGAGAAATCAGCTGTCAACCTTATGGGGATTCCCTTGTGTGTTACCTATTGCTTTTCCCTTGCTGATTTTAATATTTTTCTTTGTATTTAATTTTTTCAGTTTGATTAATATGTTTCTCAGCTTGTTTCTCCTTGGGTTTATCCTGTATGGGACTCTCTGCAGTTACTGGATTTGGGTGACTATTTCCTTTTCCATGTGTGTGAATTTTTTGACTATAATCTCATCAAATATTTTCTCACACCCTTTTCCTCTTCTTTTTCTGGGACCCCTATAATTCAAATGTTGATGCATTTAATTTTCTCTCAGAAGTCTCTGAGACTGTCCTGATTTCTTTTCATTCTTTTTTCTTTATTGTGCTTTGCAGCAGTTATTTCCACCATTCTATCTTCCAGCTCACTTACCCATTTTTCTGCCTCAGTTATTCTACTACTGATCTCTTCTAGTGTATTTTTCATTCCAGTTACTGTGTTGTTCATCACTGATTGTTTGTTCTTTACTTCTTCTAGGTCCTTGTTAAACATAATTGTATCTTCTTGATCCATGCCTCCGTTCTATTTCCAAGATCTTTAATCATCTTTATTATCATTACTCTGAATTCTTTTTCAGGTAGATTGCCTATTTCCTTCTCAATTATTTGGTTTTATGGGTCTTGACCTTGCTCCTTTGTCTACAACATATTTCTCTGTCATCTTATTTTGTCTAACTTACCATTTTTATGGTCTTGTTTCCACAGGCTGCAGGATCATAGTTCCTTTTGCTTCTGGTGTCTGCCCCTGGTGGGTGAGATTGGTCCACGTGCTTGTGTAGGCTTTCTACACAAGGTGGAAAATACTGGTGTCTGTGCTCTCATGAATGGAGCTGAGTCTTGTCCCTCTAATTTGCAGGGCCACAACAGGGAGTGTGTTTTGCAGTGTCTGTGAGCTTAGTAGGACTTTAGGCCACCTGTCTGCTGATGGGTGGAGCTGTGTTCCTGTTTTGCTGGTGTCTTGTCTGAGGCATACAGCACTGGAGCTTGCAGGATGTTGGGTGGAGCCAGCGATTGGTGCCAAGATGGGGACCTCTGGGAGAGCTCATGATAATCAATATTCCCTGGGGCTGGGAAATCTCTGGCAGTCCAGAGTCCGGGACTTGGTGCTCCCACTCTTAGGGCCCAGGCCTGACCCCTGGCTGGGGGAGCAAGACTCCACAAGATGTGCAGCATGCCCCCCCAAAAAGGAAAAGAAAACAAACAAGCAGTCAAACAAAACCCAAGAGAAATAACAAAAACTAACAAACAACAAGAAAAGAGAAGAAAACAAAGAAAACCCATGACAAGTAATGAAAACCAAACCAAATAATAACAAAAAGAAAGAAACAAACAAATTAAAATAAAAAGAGAAGAAAAATGAAGGAAAAAAAAAAAACAACCAAAGAAACCAAAGACCAGAGCAAATAATAAAAATAAAACTAATAAAAATAAAAAAATAAAAACAGAAATGGAAAGCAAACTAAATAAAGCAAAGAAAACAAAAAAGAAACACACAAAAATGACCATAAAAAAGTTAAAACAAAACAGAACAAAAAAAAATCAAACAAACAGAAAATAGCCAAACAAAAACATAAAATAAAAATAGAAAAATAAAAATATATATTTAAAAATTAAACAAATAAACAACAAAACAAAACTTTTCCTGCGGCCTCCACTATCAGTGTCCTTGCCTTCATGGTAAGCCACAGCTAACCCCCACTTCCCAGGAAGCCCTCCAAGACACCTAGGTTGGTCTCTGGGTTTGCTGTGTGCACTGTGGGGGCAGCTCAGACTCTGACCTGGCCCAACTTCCATGTATACTTGCCCCCCAAAACCACAGCTGCTAAAGCTAGACAAATCTCAGTTGTGGGAGCACTCATTGTCCTTTCAGATATTCCACAGATGCAGGGTTGACCAAGCTGATCACCTGGGTTTGATTCATGGCTTGTGCAGCTGCAGGGAGAGATTTCAGTTTCTCTTCCTTAATCACACAGCTCCTGGGGCTCAGCTTTGGTTTTGGTCCCACCTCTGCATGTGGGCCACCGTCAGGTGATTGCAGCACCTGAGTGGGGCATGTTTGCTTGCTCAGGCAGGAGAGAGATAAGATGGCCATGACTGGGGCACTCATGTTTGCTCCAATGGGATCTCCCTCTAGTGCCTACAGAGTCAGGAGCTGGTGTGTGGGGAGAGAGTCTACAATGGTGCCTCCACCCCTTCCACACCACTCAAAAATGGTGCCTCATTTCCAAGGCAGACCCTGCTTCCTCCAGGAGAATTTCCAGCTGTGGATCTCCTCACTCCCTTCCCCTAAGGCAGTCTCTGAGCAGCCAACAGCAATCCTCCCTCTCTGTCCCAGCAGATTTCCCCACCATGAGGGGACAGCTCTAAGTGTGGGAAACTCTCCTCACCTTCAGCTCCCCACCAGGGGTGCTGGTCCCTTCCCATTTCTTCCTTTTTTTTCTTTCTTTCTTCCTACCTGGCTGTGTGGGGATTTTTCTTGTCCTTTTAGGTGTCTGAGGTACTTCACTAGTGTTCACCTGGTGCTCTGTGAGATTTGTTCTATTTGTAGATGTATTCTTGATGTACTTGTAAGGAGACATGAACTCCATGTCCTCCTATTCTGTCATCTTGACTCAGCCCCCTCTAGGGGTCTTTCATGTGTTTTACGTACTATATCTAAGGTCTCTTTGAACAGCTCAAGTGTTATTGAGTAGGTTGTTACTTTGATTTTTTTACTCTCTGGTGATCTGAAGGAAGACAAAATTACCTGTAGATGATCTATTATTGTAAATACTGCCTATTTTCTGGAAATCCTATATTTCCCAAAATCATATAATTCTTCCCAAACATCTTGGTATTTTGGAAACAAAATAATAATCAAAATAGTGTTGTAAACCCACATTCAGAGAAAGAGATTATTAATAAAGGTAAATTAGACTTTATTCTACATTTTATATGGCCATAATTTCATCTGAATAGCAACTTTTCAGTTACTGTAAGAGAGAAGGCCATAGTAGATAGTGGGTGAATTTTGTCAGATTTTTGAAGGAATGTTTCAATCAAGCCACAAAAAAATATTGATAAACTGGTTTAAAGTAAAATTAGGCTTAAATATTCATATTTAGCAGACAGAAAAAATTATCATTCTTGTTTGGAAAATGGCTATATAAACATTGATAAACGTTTACCCATTTACTCTCCATTTTCATGGGTGGATGCAATATATCACTTTGCTATGGGAGAGCACAGAAAAAAAAAGTCACATGTGTTGCAAGCCATTTTACATCACTTATACCCCAGTTCCACTTTCCTCAGGTCACAGTATTAGAATCTTTCATTAAACTGTAATAATGACCATGGTTTTCTTATTTGACTTGGGAGATAATAAGTTTCCATCAAAATTTTGCTTATAAATCTTTTCTGTAGCATGTAGCAAATAGCACTGACAGACATCTGAATTGTTTCATATCTAATTGTGTTTGATCCATGGTCCTCACAGCAGTATTACTACATACACTGAGGTTTAGAAAATAGGATCAGATAATTCAAAATGTTTGCCCAATATTTGAATATCCACCCACTTTGAGAATTCAGACTACCATATTTTTATTATGTCACAACTGACAGAACATTGTTAATCCAAACTAATTGTGTTATTTTACTCATTTCAAAATCAGAAGTCTATTTCATGTTGTAATTTATTTCCAAAACTTTGAGATGATTAGTAGTAAATGCACTGAGAGATAAGTAGACTCAGAATATGATAGCCTTCAATTTCAGGCTAAGTGGGTTTTTTATGTTTTATCCTTAAGTGGAGGGAAATAACTGTAAGATTGCAGTGATGAAATACAAAATGAAATCTATATTTTAGGAAGCAAGTTTGTGAATAATACATAGGTAATTTACAGTGTCCATGACAACTGGCATTCAAACAGTGTTAATGTGAATAAAAAGAAAGTTAGTAGTCATATATCATGTAAGAAATGAAGGACTTAATGGATGAATATATTTCTAGAGTAAATATTTAGAGGAAATAAAGATTGATAGATGAGGGAAAACACTTCCAGAGTTGGAAAAAAGATGTATGAAAATTCACCACTCAATAAAAACAATAAGAACACGGAAAAAATTTATCAAAATCAATTTTTTTTTCAGAATTGTTCAAATTAATTAAAGAATCCCAACAGTATAAAGAGTATTTATTCAAGAAAAATAATTAAATCTAGGTAAAAACAGCAAGCTTGATAGCATTTTACAGTGCCTTAATCTCATCTCCCTCTTCCCAGGTCCACTGTATATTTGAATACCTTTATCCTAGTAACAGCTGTAGCTGTGAAAACCTGGAGCCAAGAAGCCACTAAAGGGGGTAAAACGGTCTAGAATTCTCCCAAAAGCTAGGTTTCCAGAGGATTACCACTATTTGAGTTATCTTTCTATAAATCTCTTTTCTCAAGGCTTGTTTTACCTGACTCAGAGCTTGCTCTATTTGAACAGTGCTATCACCAGAATGCTTGAGGGATACAGTCAGGAGCAAATGTTAATACTGTAGCTACCTTAACTGCCCTTATTAGTTGCCCAACTGACCAAAACTGAAAAGGAGTAACTAGGAAATGAGATGTCCATGAGTGGGTTTATAAATCTCCAACATATTTCTGGGAATCTATAACTCCAAAAGCATGTCCAGAGCTGTGTGCATGCCAGGAATGACCTAAGAAAATGTTAATCTCTCAATTCTGACTGACCTTGAAGGCTTGCACAAGAAGCAAGTAAATTCCAAAGCAGAGTTTCAAGCTGCCTGCTGGAATGTGGAAAAGTATGGACCCAAACACACAGAGCCACTCAACAAAGTCTAGGAGATATACACATTCAAGGCATTTAAAAAATCTCTGTCCAATCATTAGCCAATCACTAAGCTAAACAAGTATACACTTTACTGGCTACACATAAACCCACAAAATACACACTTTGCAAATTAGACAGGGAAGATATCTAAACAAACAAACAAACTGGCAGAGGGATTTGATTTTCAGAGTTGTCACTAGATGTTAGACTTAACAGAAACTTTAAATCAATGATTATAAATATGTTCAAAATACTTTAAAAACCATGTCTAAAGAATTAAAGGAACATATGAAAATGATAGTTCATCAAATAGAGACTATCTGTAAGGAAATAGAAATTATAACTATAACCAAACAGAAATTCTGGAGGTAAAAAGTACAATAAAAGAAATTAAATAATTCACTAGAGTAGCACAGACATAGATTTGAAGTGATAGAAGAAAGAACAAGTGAAAATGAAGAAAGATCAATAGAAATGATCTGGTACCAGGAACAGAAAGAAAAATAATTTTTAAAAAATGAACAGAGCCTAAGAGTATTGTGAGACATCATCAAGCATATCAACATAAGCATATTACAAGGCTCATACAGAGAGAAGTTTCAGGAAGATTGTTTGAGGATATAATGGTATAGTACTACTCAAATTTGTTGAAAAATATTGATATAAACATCCAAGACATAGGATTAACTCAAAGAGATTCAAAAACAGACACATCATAGCAAAAATATTGAGGAAATAAAAAGCAAAGATAATTTTGAAAGCAACAAGAGAGAAAAGTCTCATCATGTACAAGTGAACACCAAAAAGATTTATAGCTAACTTCTCATTAGAAACAATAGAGGACAAAGGAAAAGTGATGATATACTGCTCAGGGTTCTCCAGAAACCAAATCAATGGGATATCTATCTATCTATAAATCTATCTATTGATCTATCTATCGATCTATCTATCCACATATATCTATCTAAATCTATATGTATTTATTTATTATAAGGAAAGGATTTATGTGATTATAGAGGCTGGGAAATTTAAAATGTAAATTTTGGACAAGCAGACTTGATACCCTGGAGAGTGAGCAGTGCAGTTATAGTCTGAATGCTGACAGGCAGAGATGCAGGAGAGATGATGGCACAGATGAAATCTGAAGGCAGTATGCAGAATTTTTCTCTTGCTCCAGCAGGACACCCTTTTTGTCCTATTCAGGCCTTCAGTTGATTTGATGAAGCTTGCCCACATCATGGAAGGTAATCTGCTTACCCAAAGTTCATTGATTTAAGTATTAAGCTTATTTAAAATCATCCTTCAAGTTTACACAAAAATTAACTATCACTGGATGGACATAGAGTCTGTCATACAGAGTGAAGTAAGTCAGAAAGAGAAAAACAAATACTGTATACTAACACGTATATATGGAATCTAAAAAAAAAAAAAGGAAGGTTCTGATGAACGTAGGGGTGGACAGGAATAAAGATGCAGACATAGGAGGTTGAGGAAGATGACAGAAGAGTAAGATGTGGAGTTCACCTTCCTCCTCACAGATATATCAGAAATACGCCTACACATGGAACCACTCCTATAGAACACCGACTGAATGCTGGCAGAAGACCTCAGACCTCCCAAAAGGCAAGAAACTCCCCACATACCTGGGCAGGGCAAAAGAAAAAACAGACACAAAAGAATAGGGATGGGACCTGCACCAGTGGGAGGGAGCTGTGAAGGAGGAAAGGTTTCCACACCCTAGGAAGCCCCCTTGCAGGCGGAGACTGTGGGTGGCGGAGGGGGGAAAGCTTCGCAGCCACGGAGGAAAGCGCAGCAACAGGGGTGCGGAGGGCAAAGCAGAGAGATTCCTGCTAACCCCGTCCTGTCTGAGTGAAGAAAAGATGGACTCAGGTGACCTACACACAGAGGCAGGGCCAAATCCAAAGCTGAACCCCAGGAACTGTGTGAACAAAGAAGAGAAAGGGAAATTACTCCCAGCAGCCTCAGGAGCAGCGGATTAAATCTCCACAATCAACTTGATGTACCCTGCATCTGTGGAATACCTGAATGGACAACGAATCATCACAAACTGAGGAGGTGGTCTTTGAGAGCAGAATACATGATTTTTCCCCCCCTTTTCTTCTTTTTGTGAGTGTGTATGTGTATGTTTCTGTGTGAGATTTTCTCTGTATAGCTTTGCTTTCACCATTTGTCCTAGGGTTTTTTCCGGCCATTTTTATTTTATCTTTTACTTAAAAATATATTTTTCTTAATAATTATTTTTTAGTTTTTATTTTAATAACTTTATTTTATCTTACTTTATTTTATCCTCTTTCTTTTTCTTTCTTTCTGTCTTTCTTTTTTCTTGATTTCTTTCTTTCTTTCTTTCTTTCTTTCTTCCTTCCTTCCTTCCTTCCTTCCTTCCTTCCTTCCTTCCTTCCTTTCTTTCTTTCTTTCTTTCTTTCTTTCTTTCTTTCTTTCTTTCTTTCTTTCTTTCTTTCTTTCTTTCTTTCTTTCTTTCTTTTTCTCCCTTTTATTCTGAACTGTGTGGATGAAAGGCTCTTGAAGCTCCAGCCAGGAATTAGTGCTGTGCCTCTGAGGTGGGAACATGAACTTCAGGACACTGGTCCAAAAGAGACCTCCCAGCTCCACGTAATATCAAACAGCAAAAATCTCCTAGAGAACTCCTAATCAACACCAAGACCCAGCTTCACTCAACAACCAGCAAGCTACAGTGCTGGACACCCTATGCCAAACAACTAGCAAGACAGGGACACAACCCCACCCTTTAGCAGAGAGGCTGCCTAAAATCATAATAAGCCCACAGATACCCCAAAACACACCACCAGAAGTGGACCTGCCCACCAGAAAAACAAGATCCAACCTCAACCACCAGAACACAGGCACTAGCCTCCTCCACCAGGAAGCCTACAAAACACACTGAAACAACTTTAGCCACTGGGGACAGACACCGAAAACAAGGGGAACTACAAACGTGCAGCCTGCAAAAAGGAAACCCCAAACACAGTAGGATAAGCAAAATGAGAAGACAGAAAAACACACAGCAGATGAAGGAGCAAGGTAAACACCCACCAGACCTAACAAATGAAGAGGAAATAGGCAGTCTACCTGAAAAAGAATTCAGAATAATGATAGTAAAGATGATCCAAAATCTTGGAAATAGAATAGAGAAAATGCAAGAAACATTAAACAAGGACCTAGAAGAACTAAAAATGAAACAAGCAACGATGAAAACAAAATAAATGAAATTAAAAATACTGTAGATGGGATCAATAGCAGAATAACTGAGGCAGAAGAATGCATAAGTGACCTGGAAGATAAAATAGTGGAAATAACTACTGCAGAGAAGAATAAAGAAAAAAGAATGAAAAGAACTGAGGACAGTCTCAGCGACTTCTGGGAAAATATTAAATGCACCAACATTCGAATTATAGGGCCCCAGAAGAAGAAGAGAAAAAAAAATGGTCTGAGAAAATATTTGAAGAGATTATAGTTGAAAACTTCCCTAATACGGGAAATGAAATAATTAATCAAGTCCAGGAAGTACAGAGTCCCATACAGTAAAAATCCAAGGAGAAACACGCCAAGACACATATTAATCAAACTATCTAAATGTAAATACAAAGAAAATATATTAAAAGCAGCAAGAGAAAAACAACAAATAATACAAAAGGGAATCCCCATAAGGTTAACAGCTGATCTTTCAGCAGAAACTCTGCAAGCCAGAAAAGACTGGCAGGACATATTTAAAGTGATGAAGGAGAAAAACCTTAAACCAAGATTACTCTACCCAGCAAGGATATCATTTAGATTTGATGGAGAAATTAAAGTCTTTACAGACAAGCAACAGCTGAGAGTTCAGCACCACAAAACCAGCTTTACAACAAATGCTAAAGGAACTTCTCTAGGCAAGAAATACAAGAGAAGGAAAAGACTTAAAACAACAAACCTAAAATAATTAACATAATGGCAATAAGAACATACATATCGATAGTTAGCTTAAATGTAAATGGATTAAATGCTCCCACCAAAATACACAGACTGGCTGAATGGATACAAAAACAAGACTCATATATATACTGTCTACAAGAGATCCACTTCAGACCTAGGGACACATACAGACTGAAAGTGAGGGGATGGAAAAATATATTCTATGCAAATGAAAATCAAAAGAAATCTGGAGTAGCAATTCTCATATCAGACAAAATAGACTTTAAAATAAAGATTATTAGAAGTGACAAAGAAGGACACTACATAATGATCAAGGGATCGATCCAAGAAGATATAACGATTGTAAATATTTATGCACCCAACATAGGAGCACCTCAATATATAAGACAAATACTAACAGCCATAAAAGGGGAAATCAACAGTAACATATTCATAGTAGGGGATGTTAACACCCCATGTTCACCACTGGACAGATCATCCAAAAAAAAAAAAAATAAGGAAACACAAGCTTTAAAAGATACATTAAACAAGATAGACTTAATTGATATTCATAGGACATTCCATCCAAAAACAACAGAATACACATTTTTCTCAAGTGCTCATGGAACATTCTCCAGGATAGATCATATCTTAGGTCAAAAATCAAGTCTCGGTAAATTTAAGAAAATTGAAATTGTATCAAGTATCTTTTCCAACCACAACACTATGAGACTATATATCAATTACAGGAAAAGATCTGTAAAAAATACAAACACATGGAGGCTAAACAATACACTACTTAATAACGAAGTGATCACTGAAGAAATCAAAGTGGAAATCAAAAAATACTTAGAAACAAATGACAGTGGAGACATGTCGACCCAAAACCTATGGGATGTAGTAAAAGCAGTTCTAAGAGGGAAGTTTATAGCAATACATCTTACCTTAAGAAACAGGAAACATCTCAAATAAACAACCTAACCTAGCACCTAAAGCAATTAGAGAAAGAAGAACAAAAAAACCCAAAGTTAGCATTAGGAAAGAAATCATAAAGATCAGCTCAAAAATAAATGAAAAAGAAATGAAGGAAACGATAGCAAAGATCAATAAAACTAAAAGCTGGTTCTTTGAGAAGATAAAGAAAATAGATAAACCATTAGCCAGACTCATCAAGAAAAAAAGGGAGAAGACTCAAATCTATAGAATTAGAAATGAAAAAGGAGAAGTAACAACTGACACTACAGAAATACAAAAGATCATGAGAGATTACTACAGACAACTCTATGCCAATAAAATGGACAACCTGGAAGAAATGGACAAATTCTTAGAAATGCACAACCTGCCAAGATGGAACCAGGAAGAAATAGAAAATATGAACAGGCCAATCACAAGCACTGAAATTGAGACTGTGATTAAAATTCTTCCAACAAACAAAAGCCCAGGACCAAATGGCCTCACAGGTGAATTCTATCAAACAATTAGAGAAGAGCTAACACCTATCCTTCTCAAACTCTTCCAAATTATAGCAGAGGGAGGAACACTCCCAAACTCATTCTATGAAGTCAACATCACCCTATACCAAAACCAGACAAAGATGTCACAAAGAAAGAAAACTACAGGCCAATATCACTGATGAACATAGATGCAAAAATACACAACAAAATACTAGCAAACAGAATCCAACAGCATATTAAAAGGATCATACACCATGATCAGGTGGGTTTTATTCCAGGAATGCAAGGATTCTTCAATATACGCAAATCAATCAACATGACACAACATATTAAAAAATTGAACGAGAAAAACCATGTGATCATCTTAATAGATGCATAGAAAACTTTCAACAAAATTCAACACCCATTTATGATAAAAAACCTCTAGAAAGTAGGCAGAGAGGGAAATTCCCTCAATATAATAAAGGACATATATGACAAACCCACAGCCAATATCGTCCTCAATGGTGAAAAACTGAAAGCATTTCCACTAAGATCAGGAACAAGACAAGATTGCCCACTCTCACTACTATTATTTAACATAGTTTTGGAAGTTTTAAACACAGCAATCAGAGAAGAAAAAAAAAAAAACTAAAAGGAATCCAAATTGGAAAAGAAGAAGTAAAGCTGTCACTGTTTGCAGATGACATGATACTATACTTAGAGAATCCTAAAGATGCTACCAGAAAACTATTAGAACTAATCAATGAGTTTGGTAAAGTAGCAGGATACAAAATTAATGCACAGAAATCTCTGGCATTCCTATACACTAATGATGAAAAATCTGAAAGTGAAATCAAAGAAACACTCCCATTTACCATTGCAACAAAAAAGAATAAAATATCTAGGAATAAACCTACCTAAGGAGACAAAAGACCTGTATGCAGAAAAATTATAAGACACTGATGAAAGAAATTAAGGATGATACAAATAGATGGAGAAATATACCATGTTGTTGGATTGGAAGAATCACCATTGTGAAAATGACTCTACTACCCAATGCAATCTACAGATTTATCGCAATCCCTATCAAACTACGACTGGCATTTTTCACAGAACTAGAACAAAAAAATTCACAATTTGTATGGAAACACAAAAGACCCCAAATAGCCAAAGCAATCTTGAGAAAGAAAATTGGAGCTGGAGGAATCAGGCTCCCTGATTTCAGACTATACTACAAAGCTACAGTAATCGAAACTGTATGGTACTGGCACAAAAACAGAAATATAAATCAATGCAACAGGATAGAAAGCCCAGAGATAAACCCACACACATATGGACACCTCATCTTTGATAAAGGAGGCAGGAATGTACAGTGGAGAAAGGACAGCCTCTTCAATAAGTGGTGCTGGGAAAACTGGACAGGTACATCTAAAAGTATGAGATTAGAACACTCCCTAACACCATACACAAAAATAAGCTCAAAATGGATTAAAGACCTAAATGTAAGGCCAGAAACTATCAAACTCTTAGAGGACAACATAGGCAGAACACTCTATGACATAAATCACAGCAAGATCCTTTTTGACCCACCTCCTAGAGAAATGGAAATAAAAACAAAAATAAACAAATGGGACCTATGAAACTTCAAAGCTTTTGCGCAGCAAAGGAAACTGTAAACAAGACCAAAAGACAACCCTCAGAATGGGAGAAAATATTTGCAAATGAAGCAACTGACAAAGGATTAGTCTCCAAAATTTACAAGCAGCTCAATAACAAAAAACAAACAACCCAATCCTAAAATGGGCAGAAGACCTAAATAGACATTCTCCAAAGAAGATATACAGATTGCCAACAAACACATGAAGGAATGCTCAACAACATTAATCATTAGAGAAATGCAAATCAAAACTACAATGAGATATCATCTCACACCAGTCAGAATGGCCATCATCAAAAAATCTAGAAACAATAAATGCTGGAGAGGGTGCAAAGAGAAAAGGGAACACTCTTGCACTGCTAGTGGGAATGTAAATTGATACAGCCCCTACGGAGAACAGTATGTAGGTTCCTTAAAAAACTACAAATAGAACTACCATACGACCCAGGAATCCCACTACTGGGCATATACCCTGAGAAAACTATAATTCAAAAAGAATCATGTACCAAAATGTTCATTGCTGCTCTATTTACAATAGCCAGTACATGGAAGCAACCTTAGTATCCATCATCGGATGAATAGATAAAGAAGATGTGGCACATATACACATGGAATATTACTCAGCCATAAAAAGAAACAAAATTGAGTTTTTTGTAGTGAGGTGGATGGACCTAGAGTCTGTCATACAGAGTGAAGTTAGTTAGAAAGAGAAAAACAAATATCGTATGCTAACACATGTATATGGAATCTAAGAAAAAAAAAAAAAGTTCATGAAGAACCTAGGGGTAAGACGGGAATAAAGACACAGACCTACTAGAGAATGGACTTGAGCATACGAGGAGGGGGAGGGGTAAGCTGTGACAAAGTGAGAGAGTGGCATGGACATATCTACACTACCAAACATAAAATAGATAGCTAGTGGGAAGCAGCCACGTAGCACAGGGAGATCAGCTCGGTGCTTTGTGACCACCTAGAGTGGTGAGATAGGGAGTGTGGGAGGGAGGGAGATGCAAGAGGGAAGAGATATGGGAACATATGTATATGTATAACTGATTCACTTTGTTTTAAAGCAGAAACTAACACACCATTGTAAAGCAATTTTACTCCAATTAAGATGTTAAAATAAAAACATAAAAATAAAATAAAATAAAATTTAAGAAAAGATGCAGACATAGAGAATGGACTTGAGGACACAGGGAGGGGGAGGGGTAAGCTGGAGCGAAGTGAGACAGTAACATTGACATATATACACTACCAAATGTCAAATAGATAGCTAGTGAGAAGCAGCTGCATAGCACAGGGAGATCAGCTCGTGCTTTGTGGCTACCTAGAGGGGTGAGATAGGGAAGGTAGGAGGGAGAGGAGGGTATATGGGGATATATGTCTACATATAGCTGATTCACTGTTATACAGCAGAAACTAGCTCAACACTGTAAAGGGACTATACTCCAATAAAGATGTTAAAAAATAATTAACCATCACAAGTCCACCCCTTATCAATTTGGCATGAAAATGTATATCTTTAAATCATACTTATTCTCCAAATAAAGATAATCACAAGGTTACACTTCCATTTTACATGGTCCCACTACTATTCATACAACCAGAAACATACCATCCTTTATCCCAGAAGAGGAAGCAAAGTTCTTGGATGATGTACTGTTCTTGGTATCTCATAACTAAAATATAAAGTTAATAATACTTAAATACTATGATATAAAGTCAATATATATTTTGTTATATGATAAGGGGATAAGAGAGAGAAGAAAACAAAGATATATGTTTTAACAGAATTATAATAAAATAAAGAGGATATATGACAATTACAGAATTTGATTCTGTAACTGGTCATATGGTCATAGCTGGCATTCATAACTACAAGTTCCCACTCTCCATTCTATATTACCTTTTCCTTCAGTAAGTATCTTAGCTGATCATGGTTCTTTACCTGGTAGTGTGACCCAAACCTTCACTCCTGAGAGCTCTGTGCTATTAATAGTTCTATCTGAATTGGGTTGTTGTAGATTTTCATTGGCTTTAACCACAGAGCATGATAACAGTAAGATACTCTAGTATGCCTATATTTCAGACATACTCTTCTTTACCTCCATTTTGAAATAGTAGTCCAATTTCCCCTTGATAGTCAGTGAAAATAACCCCAGCCAGCATTGTAACTCTTTTCTTTATCTGTTAATTCAGAGGCATGAGGAATTCAAAATGGCTGAGTGGCAATATTTACTTTCAGTTCAATTCCTTTCTTTAGATCTAAGATCTCTAGGCCAGCAGAGCATAAAGTTGTGAGAACAGGAAGCCAAACTTGTGTTACTTGGACATTAGGGATAATAGTGAATAGTGCCACTACCATTTCCACCTCTTGATTCCTGGACCCATGGATCCTGGCTATTGGAGAAACAACACTATATATTAGGCACTGATCCAGAGCCTCTTAAAGAATCTTGCCTCAGCCCTGCAAGGTATTGCCATCCAGTTGGTACTATAACTGAGTCTTCAAAACACAGTTCCACCGTTATAACAAGTAAGCTGCTTCATGATGGTGAAGAACACTCTAAGAACATGAGCTCATTGCCATGCTTCATTTGTTATGAAGTTAGTTGCATAATCAGATGCAATGCTATGTGGAATACATGATAGTGGATAAGATATTCTATAAGTCTATGAATGGCAATTTGGGCAGAAGCACTGCATGCAGGGAATGCAAATATGTACCTATAGTAAATGTCTATTTCATTAAGAACAAAATACTTCCATTTAAACGACAGAAGTGGGCCAAAGTAGCAAACCTGCCATCAGGTAGCTGGCTGATCACCCCTGGAAATGGTGCCATACTGGGGACTAAATGTTGGTTCCTGCCTCTGGCATCTTAGACACTCAATAGTGACTGAGTAGCCAGGCCATGCTTAGTTAATGTAAGCCCATGCATAACCTCCATCCCTGCCACCAGGGCCACCTTGTTCGTGAGTCAATTGTGTAATGACAGGGGCAGCTGTAGAAAGAGACTGACTGATATCCACAGAAGATGTCACCCTATGAACTGATTTAAAATTCTCTTCTTCTGAGGTTACCCTCTGGTGAGCATTGACATGATATCTTGGTGATTTTTGCCCATTCAGAGAGGTCTATCTGTATTTCTTTTCCCCAGACTTTCTTCTCACCAATTTTCCCATTGTATTTCTTCTAAGTCCCTGATAATCCACCCAAATCATTGCCACAAATCATGAATCAGTATATAATAACACATCTGGCCTTTTTTCCTTCAGAGCAAAATAAACAACCAGGTGCACTACTCGAAGTCCTGCCCCCGGGATGATCTCTCCTCACTACTGTCCTTCAGGGAGGTCCCAGAAAAGGGATGTAGAGCTGCAGTTGTCCACTTTCAAATAATGCCTGCATATTATTTAGAATCACTTATAAACCAGGCCTGAGTGTTCTCTTCCTCTGTCCTCTTATAATAAGGAACTCTGCATGGTCATGGGTACAGACTTGGGAGAGGGAAGGTATGTGAGGCAGGGACCAGGACCCTGTGCATTTGGGCCACTTCTTCATGTAACTTATTGTGCCTTCAGGGCCTTCTCAGGCCCAATCTCATGAATACCATTTCTATTTGATGATGGATTCCTGCTTTGCATGTCCAACTTTATGACTTGGTAGGTCAGATAACACCCAGTTCATGATGGGCTCAGGTTGCAATGGTAACTTACTGGCCCATGATTAAGCATTCAGTCTCTACCAAAGCCCAGAAGCAAGCCAGGAACTATTTCTCAAAAGGAGGGTAGTTATCTGTGGATGACAGAAAGACCTTTCTCCAATATTCTAAAGACCTTTCTCCAATATCCTAAAGACCTGTACTTGATTCACCCATGGAACTGTCAAAGGCTCCAAACAGCATCCCTATCTGACATTGACACTTCAAGCACCATTGGATCTGACAGATCATGTGACCCAATTGGCAGAGGCAGCCTGGATCTGTTGTGGATCCTTCTTTTGTTCTGGGTCCCATTTCAAGAAACTAGGTAAATAGATAGGCCAGAGTAACATATTCAAATGAATATGTTGCTTCCAATATCCCAAGGGGCCCACCAGGCATTGTGCCTCCTTTTCTGTTGTAGGAGGGGCCATCTTCAACAACTTATCTTTTACTTTGAAAAGGATATCTCAATATGCCCCACACCATTTGACTTCTGGAAATTTCACTAAGGTAGAAAACTCCTGAATTTTTGTCAGATTTATTTCCCACCTCCTGACATGTAAATGGCTTATCAATATGTCTAAAATAATTGCTACTTCTTCCTCATTAGGTTCAATCAGTATAATGTTATCAATGTAATAGACCAGTGTGTAATAGAAAGGGGATCGAGATCTTAGCAAAACAAATTATGACAGAGTTTATAGAGTTGATATACTCCTGAGGTAGGACAGTGAAGAGGTATTGCTGGCCTGGCAAGCTAAAACTCAATGCTTCAGGTGGTGTTTATTTACAGGGATTAGAAAAAAAAAAGCATTTGTCAAATTAATAACTGGTACTAAGAGTACCAGTAGTGGGTACCAGAGGATGTGTTAATGTGCTCAACCAATAAATCCACATCTGGTACAGCAGCTGCAATTGAAGTCACTGCAAGATTAAACTTACCATAATCCACTGTCATTATCAAAGATCCATCAGTATTCTGCACAGGACAAATAGTCCTATTGAACGGAGATGAGGTGGGAATCACCACCTCTACATCCTTCAAGTGGTGGCCTTAATCTTGGCAAACCCTCCATGAATATGGTATTGTTTTTGGTTTACTATTTTTCTAAGTAGAGGCAGTTCTAGTGGATTCCTCTTGGCTATTCCTGTCATATTGCCCTTACTCCACAGGTCATGGAACCACACTGGGGATTCTGCCAGAGGTTAAATACATCCAGCATTCCAGAACTGGAGAGAAAACCACAAGATGAGATCAGGGACCCATGTGCCCACTAGGAGGTAGATCTAACTAATACTCCATTGGTCACCTGACCTCTATAACCCACACTTCTGAGCCATGAATGATATTGATGTTTTGTGTCTCCTGGAATTAGTGACAGTTCAGAGCCAGTGTCCAGTAGGCCTCCAAAGGTTTGATGATTTTCTTTTCCCCAGTGCAGTTAACCTAGTATAAGGCCTTAATTTCCTTCAGGAACACTGGGGGAATGATTAACAGTGTAAACTTTTGGCAATGTACCAAATTCTTTTCTCAAGGGGTTTTGGCATCCTCTTTATTCAAGAGATTCTGTGTCTGTAAACTGGCTCAAGTCTGGGAATTGATTGATGGGCCATGACTGTCTGTTTTTATGATTTAGGTTAGTCTTTTGTTCACTTGACATAGAACTTTTCTGCTTATACAGGCAAGAATTTAGTAGGTTTCCTAACTATTGCCTTTCTAGGAACACCATGATCAACTAGCCAATCGCATAGGTCTGAGAGAGTCAGACTATTCTGATTGCTGTTTGGGCTCTATTGTCCATTACAGTAACCACACCCACCCTGCATTTGGCAGTTGAGTACCACCACTTGGCTCCTGTCACCCCAGGATCCAATTATTCCCAATTCAGTGACCCAATCCAGTGACCCCAGTTCCCATTGTAAGGTCTAGCCTTCAGAAAAAAGCAATCACATAACTCTTCAAGGATGCTGGGGCTCCGCTCACAAAGTTATCTTCTTACAAGTCATGGTGAGAGGTGTGTCTTCTGAATCCTGTGAGCGTGGGTGAGAGGTCTTAAATGACTAATCCACTCTAACATTCTAATATGCTTAGCCTTTGAATTACTTCCTCTACAGTAAACCATGACAGGTCTGGCCTTTCTAGCTCACTCACTCTGGGCCACCTTCTAGTCCTTGCTTAAGCCAAACAAACTGTTAAAGCCCTCTCTAATTTGCCAATCTATACTATTAAATTTTAAATCTCTGTTCAGTGGACACATATCAATAAATTTGCCCTGATCCAATTTTATTTTCCTTTGAATATTACGCCACACCCTTAATATCCATTCCCACACATATTCCCCAGATTTCTGTCCATATAAAATAGAAAATTCTAGTAGTTATTTTGGAGTGTAGTTCACCTTCTCATGGGTCACATTTTATACCTCTCCTTTGGGGGTCTGCTGGAGTCTAGTAATAGTTCTAAAAGTAAAACAAGTTGTTGTGGGTGGTTCCTAACTAGAATCAGCATTGTCTTGCATGGCAACTGCCTCGGGGGGAGCCATTACAGTTTCTTCAGGCAATGCAGAATTAATCTCCTCACAAAGGAGTGGAGAGGCTGCTTGTACTATAGGTGGATAGGCTGTTTCTACTGGCAAAGATTCCTCATAATTTAGGTGCTCAATTGCTCAATGTCCTCAGCTTCATTCAACATCTTTCTACAAATCATGATTCTAACTTTCAGGATCCCATTCCTTCCTAATCAAGGCTCTCAAACAGTAGACACCCTGTGAGACTGAGAATTCACTTTGCATTTTAAGTTAGTCACTTAACAAGATAAGTTTCTGGGTTTGTTTTTCAGCAGTCTCAACACAGTGGATACAGAAAAAAAAAAAAAAAGGCATTTTTCAGTATAGGCATAGAAGTTTTCAGGTCATTTATGAGCCCTTGAGCTGGAAATTTGAATTCTTGAGCTCATTATTTGGTTTTCCCACTTTGTCTAGTGATATTAGTAGAAACTACCCAATTCCATTATACTCCTTAGTTTGAGGAAAATGTTTGAAAGTATCATATACATGGTCACTCACCTTGCTTCTTACAAACGTTTGATAAGAAGTTTCCAATGGTGATATTTTGTTTATCTCTATTGCTTATCACACCGTGGATGTGCTCTCTTTACACTGGAAATAGAGTCATTATTGTCTTTAAATCTAGTCAGGTTAGACAGCCAATTCCAGAAACTCCAGAACTAGTCTAGAAAATTCATCTTTAAGATCCTGTTTCTCTAGAATTACTCTCAGTACCAAAATCTGTAGTCAAGGTTATTCAGAGAAATAGAACAAATAGGATGTGTGTGTGTGCATGCGTGTGTGTGTGTATTTCACACATATCTATTAAGAGACTTATTTTAAGGAATTGGCTTATGTGATTATGGAGGTTAGGCTGTCCAAAATCTGTAGTGTGGGCTTGACAGGCTCAAAACACTATAGAGCTGATGGTGCAGTTCCAGTCTGAAGGCCAGCAGGTGGAGACTCAGGAGAGCTGATGGTGCAGATGAAGTTTGAAGGCACTCTGCTGGAGAATTTTTCTCTTGCTTGAGGAAGCTGAACTTTTTGTTCTATTCAGGCTTTCAACTGCTTGAATGAAGCCCATTGATATTATGGAGGACAATCTGCTTTACTCAAAGTTCACCAATGTAAAAGTTGTTCTCATTTAAAAACATCTTCCAAATTGAAACAAAATGTTAACCATCAGAGATGACATAATCTAAATGCTAAAAAAAAAGTCAACCAAGAATCTTAAATAAAGCAAGAATATCTTTCAAAAATGAAAGATATATATTCTATATTCTCAAATAAAGTAAGCTGAGGGCACCTATTGTTTGCAAACTTGTCCT
This sequence comes from Stenella coeruleoalba, assembly GCF_951394435.1. Lineage (NCBI taxonomy): Eukaryota > Metazoa > Chordata > Mammalia > Artiodactyla > Delphinidae > Stenella > Stenella coeruleoalba. The sequence continues at coordinate 33,981,505 of NC_137164.1, read as the reverse complement.
ACAAAAAACATCAAAAGGGATCCTTCAAACTGAACTGTAAGGACACTAAACAGTAACTCAAATCTACACAAATCATTGTACAGAAAACACAAGAACTACACAGGAAAACGTAAAAGGTAATATAAATACACTCTTGTAACTCTTTGATCTGTTTAAAGAAAACTTCATTAAGCAGTAATTATAAAATAACATTTATGGGCTTAAAATGTATAAAGATGAAATTTGTATGTTAATAGCACAAAGGAAGGGGTACAGAATGAAGCTGCATTACAGCAAAGTTTTTCATATATTTTTGAAATTAAGTTGGTATTTATCTAAACTAGATTGTTTTGAATTAATATGTTAATTTGAAAACCCAGGGCAACCACTAAGATAATAACTATGAAATATAGTTAAAAAGTAGTAAGAAAAATATAAGTATAGAAAAAAAAATCTATTTAACACAGAAGAAGGCAATACTGGAGGAAAAGAGAAAAAAAAAACAACTGACATAGGTCATATATAGCACAAAGATCAAAATTGTAGAAGTAAATTGTATCATATCATTACTTACATTAAATGTAAATGAAATACATACTCAAATAACATACTGGTAAACATTTTACATTTATTAATATTTCCAATAATCATTAAAGTACTTATGTGCTATTTTATCTCCATTGCACGAAAATTTAAATTGATTGAGGATCTTTTCCAAGGTTGTATAGACACCCTTAATTTATAGTTTTACCACTCTTAACCCGAGAGTTGGTGTATCTACACTGAAATTTCTAAAGTACTTTATGTAATAATTGATCCATGGACTAATATTACAACTCACAATATTACTTGATATATTAGGAATAAAGTCTATTTAATTAATCTACTATTTACTTTTAATTGACAATAGCCACATGTAAGGGAAAGAAAAATCAAAGTTTATTTTTAACAGTCAAAACTATAAACAAAAAATGTAACTGATAATAAATCCCATTCTACTGAGTCAATTATTTTTTTAGACCTTTATTTTGCTGTTGACAACAAAATGTCATCATAACCTGATTCTAATGTCACCATTTAAAAAATGTGAATTGATAGGTGGTGGTAAGGAATAGTTATAAAGGAGAGCAGAACACTTTGATAGTGTCAAAAAGGAAGAAATTTCTTTGTGTTTCAGATGATTCTTATTAAACCCAACCTATTATTTAATCTAAATGTCATTCAGCAGCTTATATCTCTTTCTGAGAAAGGGGGCCTGTGGGTAGTGTGATCACTTAGCATCAAATGGGGGTACATTAGAGAGTAAAAGTGAACATTATTAATAAATCTGCACAAATAGCAGGCATAAATCAAGACTGTTCCAGGGAAATGAGAAAACACAGTTTCTCCTACTTAGCTATGGGCCACTAATAGCTTTTTTCAATGAAAGGTATAACCTGCCTTTCAATGCATAAGACTTATATTGATCACTATTACACACTATGCAGAAAATCAATTCAAAATGGATCATAGTTTATATTGTAACCTTAAAATATAAAAATTCTAGAAGACCACATAGGAGGCTAATCATGGCACTGGGATAAGTAAGATTTCAAATTGGTTCATTTTTTCTCCCAAGCCCTATAGGTATGTCACAAAACATTCTTCCTACTTCCTTTCCAGCAAGATAATTTTTCTTACTCTTCAGTTAAAATGAGCTCTCCAAGTGGTTTTTCTCAGGATAAAAATCTGCTTAGTGCAACTTTTAATTTTTGCTTAGAGTAGAAGTTTTAAAATCCCTGCCTTACCTGATATTCAGTGTCTTTAAAAACATCTCTTTTGTGGGTCATCACTCTTCTTACTAAAAAGCTGGTGCTTTTTGGGCACTGATGACTATGAGAGTTGTTATAGACTCCATCAGTGACCAACAACTCTGTCCACATCATTCATGCTTTACATACCACATGGCTGCTCCTCTGTGGAAACAGTGAACATTGGTCTGTAACCCTGAGTAATAGCTGCCTGCCTGACTTCATTTAGTCAGGATTACAAAAGCATAACTGCTTTGTTCTGGAAAGGACTTTTAAACACCCTTGCTGTGTTAGACTTACACATTCTCTTTCCTTTTATTATGTGTGTGTGTATATATACATCTGTATACACAAAAATGCACTTTAAGTAAAATATCATGCATTTATTCCCTTGGGCAAACTAAATTTATCTTATAAAAGTAACAATACAGTAAAAATAACTTATTTTTCACTTATTGTCATGGTGAGGTAATAGAATTGTGAGTTTGCAATTAACCTACTTGAGAAAATGCAAGAACCAGAGGAAAACGAGGAGGAGAAGGAAGACTCTGATGCTTATGGAAAGTAAGCAGAATCCTATAGAATCAAGAAAGATCTGTTTCACTGTACAGTCACGTAATGGACTGCTTTTACACAGTCTAATGTAAATGAGCTAGCTTTATTTGGACTCGTAAGGAATAATCTCTAGGACATAATGATAAAGTAAGGTGCAGACAAATGTGCATAATATAATAAAATGTCTGTTTTTAAAATAATATATATACATATATGTTTATCTGTATGTTTCTGTAAAGATACACAAGAATTATATCTGTTGTAAACTCTAGAAGGAAGGGTTTTAGTGTGTAAAGAAAGCAAGCTTTGCTCTAAAGTTTTTGTACTGTTTTATTTTCTTACCATGTATATGTATTGTTTTATATATATATATTTTTTGTTTGTTTGTTTGTTATTTTGTGGTACGCGGGCCTCTCACTGTTGTGGCCTCTCCCGTTGTGGAGCACAGTCTCCGGACACGCAGGCTCAGCGGCCATGGCTCATGGGCTTAGATGTTCCGCGGCATGTGGGATCTTCCCCGGACCGGGGCATGAACCCGTGTCCCCTGCATTGGCAGGCAGACTCTCTACCACTGTGCCACCAGGGAAGCCCTATATATACATTTTGTTTCTTACAAAAGGACCCATTGCACAAGCACAAAATAATATAATTTCTCAAAATAGGAAAAAAAGAAATTAAACCTTACTTTTATTCCAATTTTGATTCTATGCTTATTTTCAGTGGAGAATAATTTGGTTACAGCTATTAGCCTCCACAAACATCTTGGCAGTGGTTAAGAGTAAAATTTCAATAGAATATTTAATGACTATGATACTGTCATTATTGGAAAGGTGGCTAGTTGCATCTCACATTACATACCACAAAGATTTTGGAACCAGATGAAATGCCAGTATGCAGATGGAATTGGGAGTATGCATGTCTTCCCTTAATGCTTTCAACGTTTTTTAAAATATTTTGTTGGCCAAAGAAACCACACACACAGCTACACTCACCCCATATTCCTAGATTTAAAATCCCAGTCTAGAACTAGGGCTGTGTTTATACTTCTTGGTCTTATTTTCAAGAAAGATGGATTAAAGTTCAATAAAAGTGAATACGAAAGTTGAAAAAAGAAGAAGTAAAAAATGTCAAGTATTTTCTACTACAATTTCTGCTGATGAAGTTAGAAACAGTGGGACTAAATTTGCCATCTCATGAAAAATATGGCCAAGTCTGAGGCAATGAAAATCTGTATTCTAGCAGTTGATACAGCTACAGAAAATGAAAAATAAGAATGAAAGAAAAATTTTATTATTTCACATACTCTGAACATTTTAAAATGTACCCTTATGTTTATTAAGTATTAAACCTATGCATTCATGCAAAATTCAAAATATTAACCATAGTTTTAATTTAATCACAATGTAAACATCAGAAGTGTTGTATATTTTTAGCAGAGTCAATATATCCAAGCAACGTCTTTTTTTTTTAATTTTTGAATTTTATTTTATTTATTTTTTATACAGCAGGTTCTTATTTGTCATCAGTTTTATACACTTCAGTGTATACATGTCAATCCCAATCTCCCAATTCATCACACCATCATCCCCAACCCCCCATGGCTTGCCCCCCTTGGTGTCCATACATTTGTTCTCTACATCTGTGTCTCAACTTCTGCCCTGCAAACTGGTTCATCTGTAACATTTTTCTAGGTTCCACATACATGCATTAATATACGATATTTGTTTCTGTCTTTCTGACTTACTTCACTCTGTATGACAGTCTCTAGATTCATCCACGTCTCAATAAATGACTCAATTTCATTCCTTTTTAAGGCTGAGTAATATTCTATTGTATATATGTACCACAACCCTTTATGCATTCGTCTGTCAATGGGCATTTAGGCTGCTTCCATGACCTGGCTATTGAAAATAGTGCTGCAATGAACATTGGGGTGCATGTGTCTTTTTGAAATATGGTTTTCTCTGGGTATATGCTCAGAAGTGGGATTGCTGGATCATATGGTAATCCTATTTTTAGTTTCTTAAGGAACCTCCATACTGTTCTCCATAGTGGCTGTATCAATTTACATTCCCACCAAAAGTGCAAGAGGATTCCCTTTTCTCCACACCCTCTCCAGCATTTGTTGTTTGTAGATTTTCTGATGATGCCCATTCTAACTGGTGTGAAGTGATACCTCATTGTAGTTTTGATTTGCATTTCTCTAATAGTTAGTGATGCTGAGTGGCTTTTCATGTGCTTCTTGGTCATCTGTATGTCTTCTTTGGAGAAATGTCTATTTAGATCTTCTGCCCATTTTTGGATTGGGTTGTTTGTTTCTTTATTTTGCAGATTAATCCTTTGTCCATTGCTTCATATGCAAATATTTTCTCCCATTCTGAGGGTTGTCTTTTCGTCTTCTTTATGGTTTCCTTTGCTGTGAAAAAGTTTTTAAGTTTCATTAGGTCCCATTTGTTTATTTTTGTTTTTATTTCCATTACTCTAGGAGGTGGATCAAAAAAGACCTTGCTGTGATTTATGTCAAAGAGTGATCTTCCTATGTTTTCCGCTAAGATTTTTATAGTGTGCGGTCTTACATTTAGGTCTCGAATCCATTTTGAGTTTATTTTTGTGTGTGGTGTTAGGGAGTGTTCTATTTTCATTCTTTTACAAAGCTGTTCAGTTTTCCCAGAACCACTTACTGAAGAGACTGCCTTTTCTCCACTGTATATCCTTGTCTCCTTTGTCATAGATTAGTTGACCATAGGTGCGTGGGTTTATCTCTGGGCTTTCTATACTGTCCCATTGATCTATATTTCTGTTTTTGTGCCAGTACCATATTGTCTAGATTACTGTATCTTTGTAGTATAGTCTGAAACCAGGGAGTCTGATTCCTCCAGCTCCGCTTTTCTCCCTCAAGACTTCTTTGGCTATTCGGGGTCTTTTGTGTCTCCATACAAATTTTAAGATTTTTTGTTCTAGTTCTTTAAAAGTGCCATTGATAATTGGATAGGGATTGCATTGAATCTGTATATTGCTTTGGGTAGTATAGTCACTTTCACAATATTGATTCTTCCAATCCAAGAACATGGTATATTTCTCCACTGTTCATGTCATCTTTGATTTCTTTCATCAGTGTTTTATAGTTTTCTGAGTACAAGCATTTTACCTCCTTAGGCAGGTTTATTCTTAGCTATTTTATTCTTTTTGTTGCAATGGTAAATGGGAGTGTTTCCTAAATTTCTCTTTCAGATTTTTCATCATTAGTGTATAGGAATGCCAGAGATTTCTGTGCATTAATTTTGTATCCTGCAACTTTACCCATTCATTGATTAGCTCTAGTAGTTTTCTGGTGGCATTTCTAGGATTCTCTATGTATAGTATCATGTCATCTGCAAACAGTGACAGTTTTACTTCTTCTTTTCTAATTTGTATTCCTTTTATTTCTCTTTCTTCTCTGATTGCCGTGGCTAGGACTTCCAAAACTGTGTCCAGTAGTAGCGGTGAGAATGGGCATCCTTGTCTCATTCCTGATCTTAGAGGAAATGCTTTTAGTTTTTCACCATTAAGAATGATGTTTGCTGTGGGTTTGTCATATATGGCCTTTATTATGTCGAGGTAGGTTACCTCTATGCCCACTTTCTGGAGAGTTTTTTTTTTATCATAAATGGGTGTTGAATTTTGTCATAAGCTTTTTCTGCATCTATTGAGATGATCACATGGGTTTTATTCTTCAACGTGTTAATAGGGTGAATCACATTGATTGATTTGCATATATTGAAGAATCCTTGTATCCCTGGGATAAATCCCGTTTGATCATGGTGTATGATCCTTTCAATGTGCTGTTGGATTCTGTTTGCTAGTATTTTGTTGAGGATTTTTGCATCTATATTCATCAGTGTTATTGGTCTGTAATTTTCTTTTTTTGTAGTATCTTTGTCTGGTTTTGGTATCAGTGTGATGGTGGCCTCATAGAATGATTTTGGGAGTGTTCCTCCCTCTGCAAATTTTTGGAAGAGTTTGAGAAGGATGGGTGTTATCTCCTCTCTAAATGTTTGACAGAATTCACCTGTGAAACCACCTGGTCCTGGACTTTTGTTTGTTGGAAGATTTTTAATCACAGTTTCAATTTCATTACTTGTGATTGGTCTGTTCTTATTTTCTATTTCTTCCTAGTTCAGTCTTAGAAGGTTATACCTTTCTAAGAATTTGTCAGTTTCTTCCAGGTTGCCCATCTTATTGGCATAGAGTTCCTTGCAGTAGTCTGTTAGGATGCTTTGTATTTCTGTGGTGTCTGTTGTAACTTCTTTTGCATTTCTAATTTTATTGATTTGAGTCCTCTCCCTCTTTTTCCTGATGAGTCTGGCTAATGATTTATCAATTTTTTTTTTCTTCTCAAAGAACCAGTTTTTAGTTTTATTGATTTTTTTTTTTTTTTTTTTTTTGTTTGTGGTACGCAGGCCTCTCACTGTTGTGGCCTCTCCCATTGCAGAGCACAGGCTCCGGACGCACAGGCTCAGTGGCCATGGCTCACGGGCCTAGCCGCTCTGCAGCATGTGGGATCTTCCTGGACCGCGACATGAACCCATATCTCCTGAATTGGCAGGCGGACTCTCAACCACTGCGCCACCAGAGAAGCCCCAATTTTATTGATTTTTGCTATTGTTTTCTTTGTTTCAATTTCATTTGTTTCTGTTCTGATCTTCATGATTTCTTTCCTTCTGCTAACTTTGGGTTTTGTTTGTTCTTCTTTTTCTAGTTCCTTTAGGTGTAAGGTTAGACTGTTTATTTGAGATTTTTCTTGTTTCCTGAGGTAGGCTTCTATAGCTATAAACTTCCCTCTTAGAACTGCTCTTGCTGCGTCCTATAGGTTTTGGATCATCGTGTTTTCATTGTCTCTCGGTACTTTTGGATTTCCTTCTCTGATTTCTTCAGTGACACTTGGGTATTCAGTAGCATATTGTTTAGCGTATTGTGTTTGTGTTTTTTACTTTTTTTCCCCTGTAATTCATTTCTAATGTCATAAGGTTGTGGTCAGAAAAGATGCTTGATATGATTTCAATTTTCTTGAATTTACTGAGGCTTGATTTGTGACCCAAGATGTGATCTATCTTAGAGAATGTTCCATGCACACTTGAGAAGAAAGTGTAATCTGCTGTTTTTGGATGGAATGTCCTATAAATATCAATTAAATCTATCTGGTCTATTGAGTCATTTAATGCTTCTGTTTCCTTATTTATTTTCGTTTTGGACGATCTGTCCATGGGTTTCAGTGAGGTGTTAAAGTCCCCCACTATTATTGTGTTACTGTTGATTTCCTCTTTTATAGCAGTTAGCAGTTGCCTTATGTATTGAGGTGCTCCTATGTTGGGTTCATATATATTTATAATTGTTATATCTTCTTGGATTGATCCCTTGAACATTATGTACTGTCCTTCCTTGTCTCTTGTAACATTCTTTATTTTAATGTCTATTTTATCTGATATGAGTATAGCTACTCAGCTTTCTTTTGATTTCCATTTGCATGGAATATCTTTTTCCATCCCTTCACTTTCAGTCTGTATGTGTTCCTAGGACTGAAGTGCGTCTCTTGTAGAGAGCATATATATGGGTCTTGTTTCTGTATCCATTCAGCAAACCTGTGTTTTTTATTTGGAGCATTTAATCCATTCGCGTTTAAGGTAATTATCCATATGTATGTTCCTATGACCATTTTCTTAATTGTTTTGGGTTTGTTTTTGTAGGTCCTTTTCTTCTCTTATGTTTCCCACTTAGAGAAGCTCCTTTAGTATTTGTTGTAGAGCTGGTTTGGTGGTGCTAAATTCTCTTAGCTTTTGTTTGTCTGTAAAGTTTTTGATATCTTCATCAAATCTGAATGAGATTTTTGCCGGGTAGAGTAATCTTGGTTGTAGGTTCTTCCCTTTCATCACTTTAAGTATATCATGCCACTCCCTTCTGGCTTGTAGAATTTCTGCTGAGAAATCAGCTGTTATCCTTACGGGAGTTCCCTTGTATGTTATTTGTCATTTTTCCCTTGCTGCTTTCAATAATTTTTCTTTGTCTTTAATTTTTGCCAATTTGATTACTATGTGTCTTGGCATGTTTCTCCTTGGGTTTATCCTGTGTGGGATCGCTGAGCTTCCTGAACTTTGGTGACTATTTCCTTTCCCATGTTAAGCAAGTTTTCGAGTATAATCTCTTCAAATATTTTCTCTGGTCCTTTCTCTCTCTCTTCTCCTTCTGGGACCCCTATAAAGTGAATGTTGTTGCATTTAATGTTGTCCCACAGGTCTCTTAGGCTGTTCATTTCTTTTCATTCTTTTTTCTTTATTCTGTTCTTTAGCAGTGAATTCCACAATTCTGTCTTCCAGTTCACTTTTCCATTCTTCTGCCTCAGTTATTCTGCTATTGATTCCTTCTAGTGTAGGTTTAATTTCAGTTATTGTATTTTTCATCTCTATTTGTTCTTTAATTCTTCTAGGTCTTTGTTAAACATTTCTTGCATCTTCTCGATCTTTGCCTGCATTATTTTTCTGAGGTCCTGGATCATCTTCACCATCATTATTCTGAATTATTTTTCTGGAAGTTTGCCTATCTCCACTTCATTTAGTTGTTTTTCTGGGGTTTTATCTTGTTCCTTCATCTGGTACATAGCCCTTTGCCTTTTCATTGTGCCTATCTTTTTGTGAATGTTTTTTTCCCCACAGGCTGCAGGATTGTAGTTCTTCTTGCTTCTGCTCTCTGCCCTCTGGTCCAAGCAATGTCTTTCATAGCATGTAAATGAGGTTGCAATCCTGCTGCCCAATCTGTTCCTTTAAAATCTTCACAATGGTTACTGACTACCAGGACCAAATTAGCCATGCACTGGTAGGTCCCAGTCATTCTTAACAGTTGAAATGAAAAGGTAAGTTGTTCCATTTCTATTCACTTCATGTGTATAAATGTGCCTTTGGATAAGAAATATGATTCAATAAGACTGTGGGGAAGAGCTTCTGGTGAATAAGAAAACTGTTTAACTTGAAAGCCTTAATGAAAATGCCAGCAAAATTTATCTTACACTTTTCATTTTTGTTCCAAATGATGCCAGATTATTTTGGTCTCTAAAAGCCACACACACTTGTAGCATAATACAGTTTAAAACAGTGATATCAAAGTAGACCAGGGTAACCCACTTCCTCTGAAATGGATATTGAAGAATTCACTGCATGCTTCATTATATTCACTTAATCATTATGATATAATCACAGACATTGCCATTTAATTCATTCTTTTCAAAGAGCAAGCTCTTATAGTTCATTACTCCTGCTTCTCATGAGCAGAGCTGTGTAGTGGCATTTATAGGTTGCTGACATTGTTATCAAGTGGGAGAGTAAAAATATTATTATATGTATTTGTGCTGTAAATTGTCCATGAACAGTACCATATGATGCTCTTTACTTAATTATTATCTTACACAGTCCAATGAATTATATGATAGACCTATTGAATAATTTATATTTGAGTTTACCATTTGAAAAAAGAGTGGATAAATTAACATGATTCTATTCAAATAGATTTGACCTTAAAGAAGAAAATCACATTTCATCATTTCTATAAATCATTTCTTTTATGCCTTATGCATTGTTCAAATGATACTCCATAAGGAAACTGCTCTGCAGAATATAAAATATAACAAAAAAGCTTTTTTTGAGTAAAAATTTTTTTTCCCAAAATATCTTACTGATCAAATAAATAAAAATAAACTGATCAAATAAAATGCATAAAAAACTGACATTTATTTACAAATAGTAGAAAACATTCACCTTTTTTCCATGTCTCAGTTGTTGAATTTTCTTGGCATATACCTGCAACCATTGAGTTTTATCTCTTTTTCTATTGAATTATGGCTTCTCAGGTTTCAGTGCATTGATAGGAAAAACACAGATATGTTCTGCCTTCAGATACATGGGGAAGTTGAATTCATCTTACTTGGTAAACAATAAAAAGTGAGATTTTTATTTATAATAATTGGCACATTTTAAAGATATAATTACATATTACAAGAAAGCTTATTGTACTTTGTATTGTATGAGTGAATATAGGTTCAATATTTTGTATTAGTCTAATTTAACTTGAAACATCCTTTTAATCCAAATTTTATACACATAATAACTAGTCACAATACAACTAGACTTTATTTGACAAATAAGCAAGAGGAAGCTGATAAAATGTAGAAGCTGTTAGCTCCAAAACAATTGGTCCTCTGAATAAGTTCCCTAACTCTTTGAGACAGCATGTCAATAACATTTTACTCTTAGTAAGTGTTTTCTTGGTACATTAGGTTGAATCCAGTTTTCATGGTCTGTTCTGTTCCCTTCACCTTCAAGGTTGTCTGTTTTTTATTTGATTCTAGTTAGGGCTTAGTGTAGCAATCTTTGAATAAAAACAGGCAATACTTTATGATGAATTCAACAATTGATGAGACAAAAAAATATGTCTCAATTTTATTACAAGTGTATAAATGTGTAATCTTGTGGAAATCTGGAAATTTCATTTTAAAATTACTAAATTATGCTATATAAAATATGGTTTTCTTTACTTTTTTTAATAGATATTTATTGGAGTATAATTGCTTCACAATAGTATGTTTGTTTCTGTTATACAACAAAGTGAATCAACCATATGAATACATATATCCCCATACCCCCTCCCTCTTGAGACTTCCTCCCACCCTCCCTATGCCACATCTCTAGGTCTTTGAAAATCATCCAGCTGATCTCCCTGTGCTATGCTGCTTTTTCCCACTAGCTAACTATTTTACATTTGGTTGTGTATATATGTTGCTGCTATTCTCACTTTGCCCCAACTACCTCCTCCCCTCCCATGTCCACAAGTCCATGCTCTATGTCTACATATTTATTCCGGCCATGCCACCAGGTTCATTGGTACCATTTGTTTTTGTTTTTTGGTTTTTTTTAGATTCAATATATATGCGTTAGCATATAGTATTTGTTTTTCTCCTTCTAACTTAATTCACTCTGTGTGACAGACTCTAATCAATCCACCTCACTACAAATAACTCAATTTCTTTTTATGGCTGAATATATTCCATTATATATATGTGTCACATATTCTTTATCCATTCTTCTGTCGATGGACATTTAGGTTAACTCCATGTCCTGGCTATTGTAAATAGCACTGCAATGGACATTGTGGTACATGTCTATTTCTGAATTATGCTTTTCTCAGGGTATATGCTCAGGAGTGAGATGTCTGGGTCTTATGGTGTTCTACTTTTAGCATTATAAGGAACCTCCATACTGTTCTCCATAGTGGCTGTATCAATTTGCAATCTCACCAGCAGTACAAGAGGGATCCCTTTTCTCCACACCCTCTCCAGCATTTATTGTTTGTAGATTTTTTGATGATGGCCATTCTGACTGGCATGAGGTGATACCACATTGTAGTTTTGATTTTCATTTCTCTAATAGTTAGTGATGTTGAGATCTTTTCATGTGCCTCTTGGCCATTAGTATGTCTTCTTTGATGAAATGTCTATTTAGGTTTTCCACCCATTTTTTATTTGAATTGTTTGTCCTTCTGATATGGAGCTACATGAGCTGTTTGTATATTTTGCAGATTAATCCTTTGTCTGTTGTTTCATTTCCAAATATTTTCTCCCATTCTGAGGGTTGTCCTTTTTTCTTGTTTATGGTTTCCTTGGCTATGCAAAAGCTTCGAAGTTTAATTAAGTCCCATTTGTTTATTTTTGTTTTTATTTCCATTACTCTAGGAGGTGGGTCAGAAAAGATTTTGCTGTAGTTTCTGTCAAAGGGTGTGTTTTCTATGTTTTACTCTAAAAGTTTTATAGTGTCTGATCTTACATTTAGGTCTTTAACGCATTTTGAGTTTATTGTTGTGTATGTATGGTGTTAAGGAGTGTTCTAATTTCATTCTTTTACATGTAGCTGTCCAGTTTTCCCAGCAACACTTATTGAAGAGGCAGTTTTTTCTCCATTGAATGTTCCTGCCTCCTTTGTCATAAATTAGGTGCCCATATGTGTGTGGGTTTATCTCTGGGCTTTCTATCCTGTAGCATTGGTTTATATTTCTGTTTTTGTGCCACTACCATACTTTCCTGATTACTGTAGCTTTGTAGTATAGTTTGTAGTCAGGGAGCCTGATTCCTCCACCTCCATTTTTCTTTCTCAAGAATGCTTTTGCTATTCAGGGTCTTTTGTGTTTCCATACGAATTGTAAAACTTTTTGTTCTAATTCTGTGAAGAATGCCATTGGTAGTTTGAAAGGAATTGCACAGAATCTGTAGATTACTTTTGGTAGTATAATCGTTTTCACAATATTGATTCTTCCAATCTAAGAAAATGGTTTATTTCTCCATCTGTTTATGTCATTTTTGATTTCTTTCATCAGTGTTTTATAGGTTTCTGAGTACAGGTCTTTCACCTCCTTTGGTAGGTTTATTCCTAGGTATTCTATTTTTTTTGCTGTGATGGTAAATGTGATTGTTTCCTTAATTTCTCTTTCTGAATTTCCATTGTTAGTGTATAGGAATGACAGAGATTTCTGTGCAGTAATTTTGTATCCTGCAAACTTACCAAATTCATTGATTAGTTCTAGTAGTTTTCTGGTGGCATCTTTGAGACTTTTTTTTTTTTTTTGTATCTTTAATGTCCAGTGTTTCTTTAATTTTTGTCTTACTCCAGCTCCATTTTTTTAAACATCTTTATAGGAGTATAATTTTTTTATATTGTTGTGTTAATTTCTGCTACATAACAAAGTGAATCAGCTATACATATATATATATCTCCATATCCTCTCCCTCCCACTCTCCCTATTCCACCCCTCTAGGTGGTCACAAAGCACCAAGCTGATCTCCCTGTGCTATGCAGCTGCTTCCCACTAGCTACCTATTTTACATTTGGTAGTGTATATATGTCAATTCTATTCTCTCACTTCGTCCCAGCTTACACTTCCCCCAACCCATGTCCTCAAGTGCATTCTCTATATCTGCATCTTTATTCCTGTCTTGCCCCTAGGTTATTCAGAACCTATTTTTTTATTATTTTTTTTAAGATTCCATATATATGTGTTAGCATATGGTATTTGTTTTTCTCTTTCTGACTTACTTCACTCTGTATAACAGATTCTAGGTCCATCCACCTCACTTCAAATAACTCCATTTTGTTTCATTTTATTTCTGAGTAATTTCCATTGTATATATGTGCCACATCTTCTTTATTCATTCATATGTTGATGGCCTCTTAGGTTGAATCCATGTCCTGGCTATTGTAAATAGTGCTGCAATGAACATTGTGGTGAATGACTCTTTTTGATTTATGGTTTTCTCAGGGTAAATGCCCAGTAGTTGGATTGCTGGGTCATATGGTAGTCCTATTTTTAGTTTCTTAAGGAATCTCCATACTGTTCACCATAGTGACTGTATAAACTTACATTCCCACAGAAAGTGCAAGAGGGTCCCTTTTCTCCACACCATCTCCAGCACTTATTGTTTGTAGATTTTCTCATGATGGCCATTCTGACCAGTGGGAGGTGATACCTCATTGTAGTTTTGATTTGCATTTCTCTAATGATTAGTGATGTTTAGCATTATTTCATGTGTTTGTTGGCAATCTGTATATCTTCCTTGGAGAAATGTCTGTTTAGGTCTTCTGCCCATTTTTGGATTGGGTTGTTTGTTTTTTTGTTTTTGAGCTGCATGAGCTGCTTGTAAATTGTGGAGATTAATCCTTTGTCAGTTGCTTCATTTGCAAATATTTTCTCCCATTCTGAGGGTTGTCTTTTCATCTTGTATATGGTCTCCTTTGTTGTGCAAAAACTTTTAAGTTTCATTAGGTCCCATTTGTTTATTTTTGTTTCCATTTCTCTAAGAGGTGGGTCAAAAAAGATCTTGCTGTGATTTATGTCACAGTGTGTTCTGCCTGTTTTCCTTTAAGAGTTTTATGGTGTCTGGTCTTACATTTAGGTCTTTAATCCATTTTGAGTTTCTTCTTGTGTATGGTGTTATGGAGTATTCTAATTTCATTCTTTTACATGTATCTGTCCAGTTTTCTCAGCACCACATTTTGAAAAGGCTGTCTTTTTTCCATTGTATATTGTTGCCTCCTTTATCAAAGATAGGGCAACCATAGGTGTGTGTGTTTATCTCTGTGATTTTGTGCCAGTAGCATACTGCCTCGATTACTGTTGCTTTGTATTATAATCTGAAGTCAGGGAGTTTGATTCCTCCAGCTCTGTTTTTCTTTCTCAAGATTGTTCTGGCTATTCGGGGTCTTTTGTGTTTTCATACAAATTGTGAATTTTTTTCTTCTATTTCTCTGAAAAATACCATTGGCAGTTTGATAGGAATTGCATTGAATCTGTAGATTGCTTTGGGTAGTATAGGCATTTACGAATGTTGATTCTTCCAATCCAAGAATATGGTTTATCTCTCCATATGTTTGTATCATCTTTAATTTCTTTCATCAGTGTCTTATAGTTTTCAGCATACAGGTCTTTTGTCTCCCTAGGTAGGTTTATTCCTAGGTGTTTTATTCTTTTTGTTGCAGTGGTAAATGGGAGTGTTTCCTTAATTTCTTTTTCAGATTTTTTATCATTAATGTATAGTAGTGCAAGATATTTCTGTGCATTAATTTTGTATCCTGCTACTTTACCAAATTCATTGATTAGCTCTAGTAGTTTTCTGGTAGCATCCTTAGGATTCTCTACATATAATATCATGTAATCTGCAAACAGTTACTGTTTACTTCTTCTTTTCCAGCTTAGATTCCTTTTATTTCTTTTACTTCTGTGATTGCTGTGTCTAAAACTTCCAAAACTATGTTGAATAATAGTGGTGAACGTGGACTCCCTTGTCTTGTTCTTGATCTTAGAGTAAGTGGTTTCAGTTTTTCACCATTGAGAACAAGGTTGGTTGTGCATTTGTCATATATAATCTTTATTATCTTGAGGTAAGTTCCCTCTATGCCTACTTTATACAGAGGTTTTTTAATCATAAATGGGTATTGAAAGCTTTCTCTGCATCTATTGAGATGATCATATGGTTTTTATCCTTCAATTTGTTAATATAGTGTGTAACATTGGTTGATTTGTGTATATTGAAGAGTCCTTGTATTCCTGGGATAAAGCAGACTTTGTCATGGTGTATGATCCATTTAATGTGCTGCTGGATTCTGTTTGCTGGTATTTTGTTGAGGATTTTTACCTGTATGTTCATCAATGATATTGGCCTATAATTTTCTTTTCTTGTGACATCTTTCTCTGATTTTGGCATCATAGTGATGGTGGCCTCATAGAATGAGTTTAGGAGTGTTTCTCCCTCTAATTTATTTTGGGAGAGATCGAGAGGTATAGGTGTTAGATCTTCTGTAAATGTTTGATAGAATTCACCTTGGCTTTTGTTTGTTGGAAGATTTTTAATAACAGTTTCAATTTCAGTGCTTGTGATTGGTCTGCTTATATTTTCTATTTCTTCCTGGTTCAGTCTCAGAAGCTTGTGCTTTTCTAAGCATTTGTCCACTTGTTCCAGGTTGTCCATTTTATTGCCATGTAGTTGCTTGTGGTAATCTCTCATGATCCTTGGTATTTCTGCAGTGTCAGATATTACTTCTCCTTTTTTCATTTCTAATTCTATTGATTTCAGTCTTCTCTCTTTTTTTTTCTTGATGAATCTGGCTAATGGTTTATCAATTTTGTTTATCTTCTCAAAAAAAAACAGCTTTTAGTTTTATTGATCTTTGCTATTGCTTCCTTCATTTCCTTTTCATTTCTTTCTTATCTGATCTTTATGATTTCTTTCATTCTGCTAACTTTGGGTTATTTTTGTTCTTCTTTCTCTAATTGCTTTAGGTGTAAGTTTAGGTTGTTTATTTGAGATTGTTCTTGTTTCTTAAGGTAGGACTGTGCTGCTATAAACTTCTCTCTTAGAAATGCTTTTGCTGTATCCCATAGGTCTTTGGTCATTGTGTTTTCATTGTCATTTGTTTATAGGTATTTTTTTATTTCCTCTTTCATTTCTTCAGTGGTCTCTTGGTTATTTAGTAGTGTATTGTTGAGCCTCCATGTGTTTGTAATTTTTATAGTTTTTTTTTCTGTAATTGATATCTAGTCTCATAACCTTGTGGTTGGAAAAGATAACTGATATGGTAATTTTCTTAAATTTATCAAGGCTTGATTTGTGACCCAAGATATGATCTATCCTAGAGAATATTCCATGAGTACTTGAAAAGAACATGTATTCTGTTGTTTTTGGATGGAATGTCCTATAAATATCAATTAAGTCTGTCTTGTTTAATGTATCATTTAAAGCTTGTGTTTCCTTATTTTTTTTTATTTTGGATGATCTGTCCAGTGGTGAAAGTGGGGTGTTAAAGCCGCCTACTATGAATGTGTTACTGTTGATTTCCCCTTTTATGGCTATTAGTAGATGCTTTATGTATTGAGGTGCTCTTATGTTGGGTGCATAAATATTTACAATTGTTATATCTTCTTCTTGGATTTATCACTTGATCATTATGTAGTGTTCTTCTTTGTCTCTTGTAATAGTCTTTATTTTAAAGTCTATTTATCTGATATGAGAATTGCTACTCCAGCTTTCTTTTGATTTCCATTTGCATGGAATATCTTTTTCCATCCCCTCACTTTCAGGCTGTATGTGTCCCTAGGTCTGAAGTGGGTCTCTTGTAGACAGCATATATACAGGTCTTGTTTTTGTAGCCATTCAGCCAGATTATGTCTTTTGGTGGGAGCATTTAATCCATTTACATTTAAGGTAGTTATTGATACGTGTGTCCCTTTTACCATTGTCTTAATTGTTTGGGTTTGTTATTTTAGGTATTTTCCTTCTCTTGTGTTTCCTGCCTAGAGACGTTCCTTTAGCATTTGTTGGTAAGTTGTTTGGTGGTGCTGAATTCTCTTAACTTTTCCTCCTCTGTAAAGGTTTTAATTTCTCCTTTGAACCTGAATGAGATCTTTGTTGGGTAGATTAATCTTCGTTGTAGGTTTTTCCGTTTCATCACTTTAAATATGTCTTGCCACTCCCTTCTGGCTTGCAGAGTTCCTGTTAATAGATCAGCTTTTAACCTTATGGGGATTCCCTTGTATGTTATTTGTTGCTTTTTCCTTGCTGCTTTTAATATATATATTTTTTTCTACTTAATTTTTGATAGTTTGATTAATATATGTCTTGTTCTGGTTCTCCTTGGATTTAACCTGTATGGATCTCTCTGTGCTTCCTGGACTTGAGTGATTATTTTCTTTCCCATATTAGTGAAGTTTTCAACTATAATCTCTTGACATATTTTCTTATCCCTTTCTTTTTCTCTTCTTCTTCTGGGACCCCTATAATTTGAATGTTTGTTTGTTTAATGTTGTCCCAGATGACTCTGAGACTGTCCTAAATTCTTTTCATTCTTTTTTCTTTATTCCACTCTGAAGTAGTTATTTCTACTATTTTATATTCCAGGTCACTTATCTGTCCATCTCCTCAGTTATTCTACTATTGATTCCTTTTAGAGAATTTTTAATTTCATTTATTGCATTGTTCATCATTGTTTGTTTGCTCTTTAGTTCTTCTAGGTCCTTGTTAAACATTACTTGTATTTTCTCCATTCTATTTTCAAGATTTTGGATCACCTTTCCTATCATTACTCTGAATTCTTTTTCAGGTAGACTGCCTATTTCCTCTTCATTTATTTGTTTTGGTGAGTTTTTTCCTTCTTCTTCATCTGCTGTGTATTTCTCAGTCTTCTAATTTTGCTCAACTTTCTCTGTTTGGTGTCTCCTTTTGCAGGCTGCCGTTTTGTATTTCCCATTGTTTTTGGTGTCTGCCCCCAGTTGGTAAGGTAAGGTTGGTTCAGTGGGTTGTGTAGGCTTCCTGGTGGAGGGGACTGGTGTCTGTGTTCTGTTGGATGAGGCTGTATCTTGACTTCCTGGTTGTCAGGACCATGTCCAGTGTGGTGTTTTTGGGTGTCTGTGAACTTATTATGATTTTAGGCAGGCTCTCTTCTGATGGGTGTGTTTGTGTTCCTGTCTTGCTAGGTGTTTGCCATGGGGTGTCTAACACTGTAGCTTGCTGGTTGTGAGTGGAGTTGGGTCTTAGTGTTGAGATGGAGATCTCTGGGAGAGCTCTCACTGATTGATATAATGTGGGTCTTGGAAGTCACTGGTGGTCTAATATCCTGAACTCACCTCTCCAACTTCAGAGGTTCAGACCTGACACCCGCCTGGAGGACCAAGACCCTATTAGCCACACAGATCAGAATAAAAGGGAGGAATAAAAGAAAGAAAGAAGAAAAATAAAGTTTTTAAAATAAAACATTAAAAAAAGTTAAAATAAAAAAATACTAAAAAAATAAAAAGTATATAGCAACCAAACCAAAAAACAAATCCACCAATGATAACAAGCATTAGAAACTAAAGTACAATAAACACATAAAACAGAAACTAGCCAGTCACATAAAGCAAACCCCAAGTCTACCCTTGACCCCAAAGTCCACTGCTTTAATTTTGGGATGATTTATTGTCTATTCAGGTATTCCATAGATGCAGTGTACATCAAGTTGATTGTCATGATTTAATCCACTGTTCATGAGGCTGCACAGAGAAATTTCCCTTTCCCTTCTTTGTTCACACAGATCCTTTGGTTCAGCTTTGGATTTGGCCCCACCTCTGCATGTAGGTTGCCCTCTGGCATCTGTTCTTCACTCAGACAGGAGGGAGTTAAAGGAGCTGCTGATTAGGGGAACCCGGTTCACTCAGGCTGGTGGGAGGGAGGCTTACGGAATGTGGGGCAGCCTGCGACTCCAGAGGCCAGCATGATATTGTACCAGCCTGAGGTGTGCCATGTGTTCTCCTGGGGAACTTTTCCCTGTATCATGGGACCCTAGCAGTGGTGGGCTGCACATGCTCCCAGGAGGCGAGGTAAAGAGAGCACCTGTGCTTGCACACACGATTCTTGGTGGCTGCAGCAGCAGGGTTAGCATTTCATGTCCGTCTCTGTGTCTGCACTGATAGCTGCGGCTCATGCCCATCTCTAATGTTCATTTAGGCAGTGCCCTGAATTCCCTCTCCTTGCACACCCTGAAACAATGGTCTCTTGACTCTTAAGCAGTTCCAGACATTTTCCCAGATTCCATCCTGACTAGCTGTGGCACAGTAACCCCCTTCAATCTGTGTTTACGCAGCCAACCTCAGTCCTCTCCCTGGGATCTGACCTCCAAAGCCCTTGCCTCAGGTCCCAGCCCCCATCTGCCTTGGCGGATGAGCAGACTAGCCTCTCAGGCTGGTGAGTGTTGGTTGGCACCAATCTTCTGTGCGAGAATCTCTGCATCCCTGTTGCTGCACTCTCCTTCATGGCTCAAAGTTACCCCCCTTACCACCCCCCTGTTTCTGCCAGTGAAGGGACCTCCTAGTGTGTAGAAACTTGTACTTCTTTACAGCTCCCTCCCTGAGGTCTAGGTCCTGTCCATATACTTTTGTCTCTGATTTTTTTCTTTTTTCTTTTGCCCTATCCAGGTATGTGGGGAGTTTCTTCCCTTTTGGGAAGTCTGAGGTCTTCTGCCCAAGTTCAGTAGGTGTTCTTTAGGAGTTGTTCCACATGTAGATGTATTTTTGATGTATTTCTGGAGAGGAAGGTGATCTCCACGTCTTACTGCTCAACCATTTTGAAGGTCCTCTCTAGGATTTTCTATGTATAGTATCATGTAATCTGCAAAAAGTGACAGTTTTACTTCTTCTTTTCCAAATTGTATTCCTTTTATTTCTTCTTCTTCTCTGATTGCTATGGCTAGGACTTCCAAAACTCTGTTGAATAAGGGTGGCAGGAGTGGACTTCCTTGTCTTGTTCCTGATCTTAGTGGAAATGCTTTCAGTTTTTCACCATTGAGTATGATGTTTGCTGTGGATTTGTCATATATGGCCTTTATTATGTTGAGGTATGTTCCCTCTATGCCCATTTTCAGGAGAGGTTTTATCATAAATTGGTGGTGAATTTGTCAAAAGCTTTTTCTGAATCTACTGAGATGATCTTATGGTTTTCATTCCTCAGTTTGTTAATATGGTGTATCAGATTGATTGATTTGCATATATTGAAGAATCCTTGCATCCCTGGGATAAATCCCACTTGATCATGGTGTAAAATACTGTTAATGTGTTTTTGGATTCTGCTTGCTAATATTTTGCTCAGGATTTTTGCATTTTTGTTCATCAGTGATATTGGTCTATAATTTTCTTTTTTCATGATATCTTTTTCTGGTTTTGGTATCAGGGTGACTGTGGCATTTCAGAATGAATTTGGGAGTGTTCCTCCCTCTGCAATTTTTTGGAAGAGTTTGATAAGGACCAGTGTTAGCTCTTCTCTAAATATTTGATAGAATTCGCCTGTGAAGCCATCTGGTCCTGGACTTTTGTTTGTTGGAAAATTTTTAATTACAGTTTCTATTTCATTACTTGTGATAGGTCTTTTTATATTTTCTAATTTTTCCTGGTTCAGTCTTGGAAAATTGTACCTTTCCAAGAATTTGTCCATTTATTCGTTGCTGTTCATTTTATTGGCATATGGTTGTTTGTAGTAGTCTCTTATAATGCTTTGTATTTCTGTGATGCCAGTTGTGATTTCTCCTTTTTCATTTCTAATTTTATTGATTTGCATCCTTTCCCTTGTTTTCTTGATGAGTCTTTCTAAGAGTTTATCAATTTTTGTTATCTTCTCAAAGAACCAGCTTTTAGTTTTATTGATCTTTGCTATTGTTTTCTTCATTTCTATTTCATTTTTTTGTGCTCTGATCTTTATGGTTTCTTTCCTTCTACTGACTTTGGACTTTGGGTTTATTTTATTCTTCTTTCTCTAGTTGCTTTAAGTTAGGGGTTAGATTGTTTATGTGAGATTTTTCTTGTTTCTTCAGGTGAGATTGTATTGCTCTAAACTTCACTCTTAGAACTACTTTTGCTGCATCCCACAGGTTGTGGGTCATTGTGTTTTCATTGTCATTTGTTTCTATGTATTTTTTGAATTCTTCAGACATCTCTTGGTTATTTCTTAATGCACTCTTTAACCTCCTTTGAGATTTTTAGACATTTTTCCTGTAATTGATTTCCAACCTTATAACATTGTGGTCAGAAAAGATGCTTGATATGATTTCAATTTTCTTAAATTTTCCAAGGCTTGATTTGTGACCCAAGATGTGATCTATTCTGGAGAATGTTCCACATGCACTGGAGAAGAGAATGTATTATGCCAGTTTTGGGTGAAATAGTCTATAAATATCAATTAAATCTATCTGGTGTATTGTGTCATTTAAAGCTTGTGTTTCCTTATTTATTTTCTGTTTCGATGATCGGTTCATTGGTGTAAGTGGGGTGTTAAAGTCCCCTACTACTTTTGTGTTACTGTTGATTTCCCCTTTCATGGTTGTTAGCATTTTCCTTATGTATTGAGATGCTCCTATGTTAGGTGCATAAACATTTATTATTGTTATATCTTCTGCTTGGATTTATCCCTTCATCATTATGTAGAGTCATTTGATGCCTCTTGTAATAGCCTTTATTTTAAAGTCTATTTCATCTGATACGAGTATTGCTACTCCAGCTTTCGATTTCCATTTGCACAGAATATCATTTTCCATCTCTTCACTTGCAGTCTGTATATGTCCCTAGGTCTGAAGTGGGTCTTTTGTAGACAGCATATATATGGGTCTTGTTTTTGTATCCATTCAACCAGTCTGTGCCTTTGGGTTGGGGCATTTCATCTATTTACATTTAAGGTAATTATCGATATGTATGTTCCTATTACTATTTTCTTAATTGTTTTGGGTTTGTTTTTGTGGGTCTTGTTCGTCTCTTGTGTTTCCCACTTACAGAAGTTTCTTTAGCTTTTGTTGTAAAACTGGTTTGGTTGTCCTGAATTCTCTTAGATTTTGCTTCTCTGAAATGCTTTTGATTTCTCCATTGAATCTGAATGAGATCCTTTCTGGGTAGAGTAATCTTTTCTGTAGGTTTTCCTTTTTTATCACTTTAAATATATCCTGCTATTCCCTTCTGGCTTGCAGAGTTTCTGCTGAAAAATCAGCTGATAACCTTAAGGGGATTCCTTTTTATATTATTCTTTGTTTTTTCCTTGCTGCTTCTAATATTTTTTCTTTGAATTTAATTTTTGTTACTTTGATTAATATGTATCTTGGTGTGTTTCTCTTAGGGTTTATCCTGTATGGAATTCTCTGTGCTTCCTGGAATTGGTTGGCTCTTTCCTTTCTCATGTCAGTGAAGTTTTCCACTATAATCTCTTCAAGTACTTTCTCACACCCTTTCTTTTTCTCCTCTTCTTCTGGGACCCCTATAATTCAAATGTTGGTGTGTTTAGCGTTGCCTCAGAGTTCTCTGAGACTGTCTTCAGTTCTTTTCATTCTGTTTTCTTTATTCTGTTCCTCAGCAGTTATTTCCACCATTTTGTCTTCCAGCTCACTTATTCATTCTTCTGCCTCAGTTATTCTGTTATTGATTCCTTCTAGTGTATTTTTCATTTCAGTTATTGTGTTTTTCATCTCTGTTTATTTGTTTTTTAGTTCTTCTACATCATTTTTAAACATTTCTTGTATTATCTGTATCTGTGCCTCCATTTTATTTCCAAGGTTCTGGATCATCTTTACTATAATTATTTTGAATTCTTTTTCAAGTAGATTGCCTATTTCCTCTTCATTTATTTGGTCTTGTAGGTTTTTACCTTGATCCTTTATCTGTGACATATTTCTTTGCCATCTCATTTTTTTTGTTTGTTTTTATGAATGGGATTGTGTTCCTGTCTTACTGGTTGTTTGGCCTCAGGGTTCCAAAACTGCAGTTTTAGGCTGTTAGGTAGGGCTGGGTCTTGGTGCTGAGATGAGGATCTCTGGGAGACCTCACTCCAGTGAATATACACTGGAGTCTGAGGTTCTCTGTTATTCTAGTGGTTTGGACTTTGAGCTCTCACTGCAGGAGTTTCAGCCCTACCCCTGGCTCATGAACTAAGATCCACAAGCCATGTGTGGCACCAAAAAAAAAAAAAAAAAAAAAGGAGAACAATAACAAAGTAGAAAATAAAATTAGACTAGGAAACTAACAGCTATGTTAGAAAAAATATAAAATTAAACATATAGATGAAACAAACACCAGAAGGTAAAACAGAACCACAATAGTAAATAAGACTTGGAGGGAAAAAAAAAGGTGGACAGGCCTTGGTTGTTGATGGCGGGACCTAATCAGCAGTGAGTTTTAGGTGGTGAGTGGGGCCTAATCTTAGTACCTACAGGAAAGGGTGGAGCAGGCTTGGGAGGTGGGGCTTAGGCTCAACTGAACAGAAGGGGCCCAGGTGTGCCTCCTGCCTCCCATCTCAGAGCACAGGAGACCCCTGTGCTGGGAGCCCAGCAGGATTCCTGGGCTCAAATGGGCAGAGCAAATGTCCTCTGCTGCTCTCCCTCTCCTCTTATCCTCAAGGTCCCCTCCCACCTATGTCTACTGATCTTCTTGGGCTCCTTCCTATGCCTCCAGAGCCCACATAGCTGGAGGGGAATTTGGAGGGCTGAGGACTGGCCTGGGAACTCAGCAGCCTCCCCAACCCTGAGTAGGAGGAGCAAACGCCCTCTGCTCCTCTCCCGCTCTTCCTATCCTGGATGTCCCCTCCTATCTACCTGTCCTGATCTCCCTGGCCTCCCTCCCATGTCTCCAGGACCAATCCAGCCAGGAAGGGACCTCTGAGGGCGTAGGACCCAGCGCAAGAGCCAGGCAGACTTCCCTGGCCGATTTGGCAGAGGAAACACTGGACCCACTCCCCCCAATCCAAGCCCTCCCGAGGCAACACCTCCCCTATCCATCTTCCACTTCTCCTTCACCCTCAGTCCCCCCACGGCCTACCAGTTTGCTTGGCAGTTCTTCGCATCTCCTTGGACATCAGGGTCCCCCACCAGCGTCCAGCCAGAGCCCTAGTTGTGGGGAGATGCAAACTCTGCATCTTCCCACACTGCCATCTTGACTCCTTCCAAATGTATGGTTTTCTTAAGAACTCTTTTGTGATATTTCATCAGAACTAAACTCCAGACCTTTTTTTTTTCTTTTTGACAATTGTTTTTCTAAATGTTCTCAATTTTTTGTAGAATGTAAGAATTTTTTTATGCTATTCTTCCCATAGATATTTATTTATTTAGATTTCCCTTGATTTTATATAGATATATTTGAATAAGAATTCTGGGGTTCTTTGTGCAATTATGTTTAATATCTTCGCTTTATGACATCAGCTTCTCAAAGAATTAAGGCAAATATTTTCATACTCCAGGGGGAAAAAAACTCACACGTTGAATTTCCAGATTCTGGGAACCAGAAACTAGCTCATCTATTCTGTGGTGTGGTGTGTGTATGTGTGTGTGTTATATAAACACTTAACATGAGACCTAACCTTTTGACATATTTTTAAGTGCACAATAATATCTTTAACTATAAGCACAATGTTGTACAAAGCAGAAATCTAGAACATATTCATCTTACATAACTGAAACTATATGCCCCTTGAACAGCAACTCCCCATTCCCCTTACCTTCTAGGCCCTGGAACCACATTTTATTCTCCTCTATGACTTTACTATTTTAGGTATCTCATATAAGTGGTATCTTGCAGAGTTTGTCTTTCTGTGACTGGTTTATTTCACTTAGTATAATTTCCTCCACATTCATCCGTGTTGTCATCATATATGACAGAATTTCCTTTCTTTTTTTGACTGAATAATATTTTATTGTATGTATATACCACATTTTCTTTATCCATTCATCTTTCAATGGACATTTAGTTTGCTTCTATATCTTGGCTATTATGAATAATGTTGCAGTAAACATGAGAGTACAGATATCTATTCAAGGTCCTGATTTAAATTCTTCATAAATATATATAGGTGGATAAAGAATCATATAATATACTCATCATGCCTTCAAGAAATTTGAAGTATTTAAAGAGATAAAACAAATACATATAAATACAAGTGAACTGGGTAATTTATAATTGATAATATCTAGGCAATAAGAAATTAACTCAATAGATCATAGAAAGAAGAAATAAGAATTTGACTATTTGGGAGTATATTCTAATATAGGTCAGTAAGAATTTTGGAAAAGGCAGACATCCAAAATAACTAATTTTGTAAGATAAATAAGATTATCTATAAAAGAAATCATGCTTCACAAATTTATATGATTACTATCCTGTCATGTACTAAGAATAAAGTAGTCATTCAGGGAAAAAGCCTAGGAAGTATAATTTAACAAGGTTTTATGTAAAAGTTTTAAGAGAAATATTAAAACAAACTCCCAGTGACTGTTTTGTCACTGAAGATTAATTCAACCAATATTTATTAAATGCCTGCTACATTCTAGGCTTTAGGAATTGAATATTTTTCCCATTCCATTTTTCTCTTCTACTAATGGAGCAGCCAACCTCCAACATGCCCTCAGTGATTCCTGCCTCCTGTTATTCATTTCCTGTTTAACTCCCCTGTGTAACTGTTATGCATGACAAATAGAATATTGCAGAAATCATGATATGCTACTTCTATAAACTTTTTATTTCATATTGGAGTATAGCCAATTAACAATGTTGAGATAGTTTCAGGTGCACAGCAAAGCAACTCAGCCATACATATACACATATCCACTCTCCCCCAAATTCCCCTCCCATCCAGGCCACCACATAACATTGAGCAGTTCCCTGTGCTATACAGTAGGTCCTTGTTGGTTATTCATTTTAAATACAGCAGTGTGTACATGTCAGTACCAAACTCCCTAACCATCCTTTCCCCCACCCTTCCCCCCAGTAACCATAAGTTTATTCTCTAAGTCTGTGAATCTATTTCTGCCTTGCAAATAAGTTCATTTGTATCATTTCTTTTTAGATTCTGCATATAAGCAATAACACACGGTATTTCTCTTTCTCTGTCTAACTTACCCCACTCAGAATGACAATCTCTAGGTCCATACACGTTGCTGCAAATGGCATCATTTCATTCTTTTTAATGGCTAATTTTCCAATGTACATATGTACCATATTTTCCCTATCCATTCCTCTTTCGATGGACATTTAGGTCGCCTCTGTGTCCTGGTCATGGCAAACAGTGTTGCAATGAACACTGGGCTGCATGCATCCCTCTGGACCATGCTTTTATCTCGAAAATTGCCCAGGAGAGGGACTACAAGATCACATGGGAGCTCTATGTTAGTTTTTTAAGGAACATCCATACTATTCTCCCTAGTGGCTGTACCAATTTATATTCCCACCAACAGTGTAAGAGAGTTCCCTTCTCTCCACAACCTCTCCAGCACTTACTGTTTGCAGACACCTTGATGATGGCCATTCTGACCAGTGTGAGGTGACACCTTATTTCTCAAAGTTGAGAAAGCTTCAACTTTCATTTCTCCCATAATTAGCGATATTTAACATCTTTTCATGTGCTTTTTGGCCATCTGTATATCTTCTTTGGATAAATGTCTAGTTAGATATTCTGCCCTTTTACAGATTGGGTTGTTTGTGTTTTTGATATTGAGTTGCATGAGCTACTTGTATATTTTGGAGATTAATCCCTTGTCAGTTTCTTCATTTGAAAATATTGTCTCCCCATCAGTGGGTTGTCGTTTTGTTTTGTTTATGGTTTCCTTTGCTGTATGAAAGTTTTTGAGTTTAATTAAGCCCCATTTGCTTATTTTTGTTTTTATTTCCATTACTCTGGGAGACAGATCAAAAAAGGATATTTCTGTGATTTATGTCAGAGAGTATTCTGCCTATGTTTTCCTCTAGGAGTTTTATAGTTTCCAGTCTCATATTTAAGTCCTTAATCCATTTTGAGTTTATTTTAGGGTATGGTGTTAAAGAATGATCTAATTTCACTTTTTTACATAGAGCTGTCCAGTTTTCCCAACACCAATTGTTGAAGAGACTGTCTTTCCACCATTGTATAGTTTTGCATCCTTTGTCATAGATTAATTGACCATAGGTGTGTGGGTTTATTTCTGGACTTTCTATCCTGTTCCATTGATCTATATGATTATAACTTTGTAGTAGTCTGAAGTCAGAGAGCCTGATTCCTCTTGCTCCTTTTTTCTTTCTCAAGATTGCTTTGGCTATTTGGGGTCTTTTGTGTCTCCACACAAATTTTAAGATTTTTTTGTTCTAGCTCTGTGAAAAATGCCAGTGGTAATTTGATAGGGATTGCATTGAATCTGTAGATTGTGTTGGGTAGTATAGTCATTTTGACAATATTGATTCTTCCAATCCAGGGACATGGTATATCTTTCCATCTGTTTGTGTCTTCTTTGATTTCTTTCATCAGTGTCTTATAGTTTTCAGAGTACAGGTCTTTTGTCTCCTTAGGTACATTTATTCTTAGGTATTTTATTCTTTTTGATGTGATGGTAAATGGGAACGTTTCTTGAATTTCTCTTTCTGGTTTTTTGTTGTTAGTGTATAGAAATGCAACAGATTTCTGTGTGTTAATTTTGTAGCCTGCAACTTTTCCAAATTCATTGATGAGCTCTAGAAGTTCTCTGGTAGCATCTTTATTATTTTCTATGTATTGTATCATGTCATCTGCAGTGACAGTTTAACTTCTTTTCCAATATGAATTACTTCAGTTCTTTTTCTTCTCTGATCACTGTAGCTAGGACTTCCATAACTATGTTGAATAAAAGTGGGGAGATTGAACATCCTTGTCTTGTTCCTGATCTTAGAGGAAATGCTTTCAGGTTTTCATCACTGAGTATGATGTTAGCTGTAGGTTTGTCATATATGACCTTTATTATGTTGATGTATGTTCCCTCTATCTCCACTTTCTGGAGAGTTTTTATCGTAAATTTGAACTGAATTTTATCAAAAGTTTTTTCTGCATCTATTGAATGATCATCTGATTTTTATTCTTCAATTTGTTGATGTGGTGTATCACACTGATTGTTTTGCAGATATAGAAAAATCCTTGCATCCTGGGATAAATCTTACTTTTTCATAGTGTATGATCCTTTTAATGTACTGTTGGATTTGAATTGCTACTATTTTGTTGAGGATTTTTGTGTTTATGTTCATCAGTGATATTGGCCTGTAATTTTCATTTTTTGTGGTATCTTTGTCTGGTTTTGGTATCAGGGTGATGATGGCATAATAGAATCTGTTTGGGAGTTTTCCTTCCTCTGCCATTTTTTAGAACAGTTTCAGAAGGACATGTGTTAGCTCTTCTCTAGATGTTTGATAGAACTCACTTGTGAAGCCATCATGTCCTGGATTTTTGTGTGTTGGGAGTTTTTTAATCACAGTTTCAATTTCAGTTCTTGTGATTGGTCCATTCATATTTTCTATTTCTTCCTGTTTCAGTCTTGGAAGGTTGTAGCTTTCTAAGAATTTCTTCATTTCTTACAGGTTGTCCAGTTTTTTGGCATACAGTTACTTGTAGTAGTCTCTTATGATCCTTTGTATTTCTGTGGTGTCAGTTGTAACTTCTCTTTTTTCATTTCTAATTTTATTGATTTGGGTCTTCTCCCTCTTTTTCTTGATGAGTCTGGCTAAGGGTTTATCAATTTTGTTTATCTTTGCAAAGAACCAGCTTTTAGTTTCATTGGTCTTTGCTATTGTCTTCTTTTTCCCTATTACATTTATTTCTGCTCTGATCTTTATGATTTCTTTCCTTCTACTAACTTTAGGTTTTGCTTATTCTTCTTCCTCTAGTTGCTTTAGGTTTAAGGTTACGTTGTTTATTTGAGATTTTTCTTCTTTCCTGAGATATTGCTATAAACTAGATTGTATTGTTATAAACTTTCCTCTTTGAACTGCCTTTGCTGCATCCCATAGGTTTTGGATCATTGTGATTTCATTTTCAGTTGTCTCTAGGTATTTTTTGCTTTCCTCTTTGATTTCTTCAATGATCTATTGATTGTTTAGTAGCATATTGTTTAGCCACTACATATTTGTGTTTTTTATAGTTTTTCTTCTTGTACTTTATTTCTAATCTCATAGCATTATGGTTGGAAAAGATGTTTGATATGATTTCAATTTTCTTCAATTTACCAAGGCTCACTTTGTGGCCCAGCATATGGTCCATCCTGGAAAATGTTCCCTGTGTACCTGAGAAGAATGTCTGTTCTGCTGCTTTTGGATGGAATGCTCTATAAATATCAATTAAGTCCATCTGGTCTAATGTGTCATTTAAGGCCTGTGTTTCCTTATTGATTTTCTGTCTGGATGATCTGTCCATTGATGAAAGTGGGGTGTTAAAGTTCCCCACTATTTTGTTACTGTTGATTTCTCCCTTTATGGCTGTTAGTATTTGCCTTATATCTTGAGGTGCTCCTATGTTCAGTGCATATATATTTACAATTGTTATATCTTCTTCTTTGATTGATCCCTTGATCATTATGTAGTGTCCTTGTCTCTTATAACAGTCCTTATTTTAAAATCTATTTTTTCTAATATGAGTATTGCTATTCCAGCTTTCTTTTGATTTCCATTCTCATAGAGTACCATCTTCCATCCCCGATATGCTGCTTCTGTAAATAGGTTATAATACACTGTAGCTTCTGTCTTGAACCCATTCTCTCTTTTGCATTATTTGCTCTTTTGGAATAGATAATATTAGCAGTCAGATTCATAGGCCCATGTGTCAAGAACTGAAATCTTGAAAAAAAAGAATACAAAATGAAAATATGATTTTGACTCCCCAAATTCTATTCCCAAAAAGCTGCTGAGAAAATTCCACAGCTGCAAATACATGCTACCTCTTATAAAAAAGGAATGTTGAATCAGAGAGTAGAACAGAGAGCTCAAAAGAAGACAAATCCTAGAATCTTGGAGAATTATTCACAGGGCTTAAGACATACTCAAAGATATCCAATATTTACTTCACTAAATTTAAAAACTGTGATGACCCCCAATGTTTCCCTTCTTGGAAATGTCCTTTCCCAAAGTCAAGCCTTTAAATGAGACCACAGCCCTGACCAACACTTGCATTATAAATATCTTTTAGATTCTAAAACAAAGGGCCCAGATAAGCTGTGTCCAGGTTTCTAGGATGCTTATCAGTCAAAGTCCATTGACCCTATATATTGACCTAAGACTTACTTTCACTATTGTCAGAGCCTCACAGTTTTCTTCTGATTGACATATGGCCTTCAGTAGTCCTACATAATTGTCTATACATTTTACTCTGGGATCAAGTACTTATTTATTTTTTTAATATATTGAGAATTCTTTATTTCAAAGCAGTAATTATGTTATTCTGTCTAGAGTTCCAAACATGTATCAAAAACTTTCCAAATCAAGGCTTCCCATACAAATCATCTGTAGAGCATTAAACCCCCTGAATCTGTGCTGTGTGTGTGTATGTTTGTGCATGTACATTTAAATGTGTGACAGGTATATAAATAAAGGCTCATATATAAACATTTTAACATTTTCAAGGATATTTAATATAAGCCACTTATCAATATTTCAGAGAGTATCCCAGTTATATCTTAGAGAATAGTTTTCTTTGGACTCTTGCAAAGCATCAGTCTTAATGATCATAATATGTGATTTCTTCCTGGAAGCTTCCATAGACTCTCTTTGAATAATCAATTAACTTAGAATAAAAACAAATAATCCAGATTGATATTCTTATGTGAATTTAATAATTGTGTCAAAATAATGATACAGAATAAAAAAAGAAAAGAAAACAAAGAACCCCCACTACAATATATTATGTAGCAATTGGAAATTTGAGGAATGTATTTCTGGCAAAATAGTAAAAGAAGACAACAAAGTTGTTTATTCAAAATCCTAGGATAATCTTTTCAAAATTTAATCATTAACATTAGCTGCCCCCACCTATCAATTCAAAGGAAATCATAGAACTGATAACATTTTCTTTGATGAGACACAAATAAAGTGTCATCTTTTATTAACTAAATATATAAATTCTTCAATTTGTTTTTAAAAACAAATATAGACAGTTTTTAATAATTACTATACTTCAAAGTTCTTAATTTTTAATTTAATCTCTTCTAAATTTTATTTTATTTTCTGATATTTTAATTGTATACTCTGACTAAATTGATATATTGTGAAATTAAAAGTTATAAATATATCAGGTCACATACTTTTGTGATGTATATGTATATATTTGAGATCTGTAACTCAATACACACATATACATATGGATATACATATAAATTTCTCAATTTATTTACCTACTTACTTATCTGAAGAAAATTTTGTATAATTGTCTTCAAACTCTATCTAGAAAATTTTTAAAGACACTTCAATTTGAAAGTATGAAAAAGTAGAGTGAGTGGTACAAATTATACTATTTAGATTTTTTAAATATGTAGATTTATTTATATGTTTTTATTTAACTATTATGTCTGAGAGGAATAAAAAGAAAAGTTAAAAGAAAATTCCTGTTAACTCACCTGTCCACATGAGTACCCATATAACTGCACCTTCCCTACTGCTCTTCCAATGTCTATTTAAAGTGGCCAAGACCCTGGCCAAAAGTAATCCGTTCATTTTTCAGTAGATCCCTGTTACCCATACATAATCAATGTTTAGAAGTTCTTTCTTATTTCTAGAAATAATTTTCTAGAAGTTCTTTCTTATTTCTAGAAATAATTAATTTTTCTCTCTACTTTGAATCATTCATATCAAAATAAAATCTATAATATCTCCTCTTATGTTGTTTTTTTGGTCCCATATTCTATGTCATCTACCATCCACTTTCTATCCTCCCCATTTATGTCATCTGTCCATGGAGACCAGAAGAGAGTGGTGTGTACATTAAAAGTACTAAAAGGAAAAATTAACCATCAACCAAGAATTCTATATCTAGCAAAATTTTCCATCAAGAATAAGGGAGAAACTGAAAAGGAAACCATCAACAAAACAAAAAGACAACCACTGGATGGGAGAAGATATTTGCAAATGGTATGATTGATAATGGTTTAGTATCAGAAATGCATAAGCAGTTCATACAACTCAATATTTAAAAATCTGATTAAAAAATGAAGAGAAGACCTGAATAGACATTTTTCCAAAGAAGCTATACAGATGACAAACAGATACATGAAAAGATGCTCAACACTGCTATTCATCTAAGAAATGCAAATCAAAACTATAATGAGATATCACCTTAAACCTGTCAGAATGGTTATCAACAAAAAGTCTACAAATAACAAAGGCTGGCAAGGATGTGGATAAATGGGAACACTTGTTCATGGCTGGTGGTAATTCAAATTGGTACAGCCACTGTGGAAAACAGTATAGAGGTTCCTCAAAAAAATGCTATAATATGATCCAGCAATTCCACTCATGAGTATATATCCAAAGAAAATAAAAACATGATTTTGAAGAGATACATGCACCCCAATGTTCATAGCAGCATTATTTTCAACAGCTAAAATATGGAAGCAGCCTAAGTGGTGGCAATAAATAGATGAATGGATAAAGAAGTTTATATATATATATATATATATATATATATATATATATATATCACAGACATCTAATGGAGTATTACTCAGCCATAAAAAATAATGAAATTCTGCCATTTGCAACAGTGTGGATGGACCTAGGGGGTATTATGCTTAGTGAAATAAGCCAGACAGAAAATGACAAATACTCTATGTTATCACTTATATGTGCAATCTAAAAAAATAAATCAAACAAATGACTATTACCAAACAGACTGGGACTCACAGATATAGAGAACAAACTACTTGTTATCAGTGGGGACAGGGAAGAGGGGAGGGGCAAGATATAGATGATTAACAGATGTAGAGGATTAACAGATACAAACTACTATACATAAAATAGATAAGCAACAAGGATTTATTCTATAGCACAGAGAATTATACGCAGCATCTTGTAATAACCTATAATAGAACATAATCTGCAAAAATAATGAATCACTATGCTGTACACCTCAAACTAACACAATATTATAAATCACTATATTTCAATTTAAAAAAGAAGAAATGAGGGAAAAATTAAAACATCCTCAGATGAACAAAAACTGAGGGAGTTTGTTATGACTAAACCTGCCCTACAAGAAATGCTAAAGAGAGGACCCCAAATTGAAATGAAAGGACACTAGACAGTAACTTGAAGCAATATGAAGACATAAATATCTGTAGTAAAGGTAAATATGTAAACATAAATATAATCCATTATTATTCTACTTTTGGTTTGTAACTCTACTTCCCACAGAATTTAAAAGAGAAATACATAAATAATTATATATCTATATTATCATACACACAATAAAGATAACAATTACAACATAAGGTGGTAAGAAAACAGAGCTGTATAGAGGAAGAGTTTTGTATACTATTGAAGTTAAGTTGGTGTCAATTTTAACTAGACTATTATAAGTTTAGTTTAAACTATTACATTTAGATCTTAAATGTAATCTCCATGGTAAGCCCAAAGGAAATATCTAAAAATTATACACAAAATAAAAAGAAGGGAAACAAAATGGTTCATTATAAAAAATCAACAACAAAACAAAATTCAGTAATGAAAAAAATTAGAGACAAAAATTTATAAGACATACAGAAAAAAAACAAAGTTGTAGGAATAAATCCTTCATTACTAGTCATTACATTAAATGCAAATACATTAGCCTCTCCATTCAAAAGGCAGAGATTAGTATAATGGATACAAAAATTACAACTGTATGTAGTCTACAAGAGATTCAGTTTTAGATTGAAAGATATAAATAGATTGAAATTGAAAAGATGTCACTAGGGAGAATAGTATGGGGGTTCCTTAAAATCTAAAAATAGAGCTAACATATGATCCTGCAATCCCACTCCTGGGCATATATCCAGAGAAAAACATGGTCCTAAAGGATACATGTATCCCAATGTTCATTGCAGCACTATTTACAATAGGCAATACATGGAAGCAATCTAAATATTCATCTACAGAGGAATGGATAAAGAAGATGTGGTACATATATACAATTAAATATTGCTCAGCCATTAAAAAGAATGAAATAATGCCATTTGCAGCAACATGGATGAACCTAGAGATTGTCATACTGAATGAATCAAGTCAGAGAAAGATTGTATGATATCACTTATATGTGGGCTCTAAAAAGAAATGATACAAATGAACTTATTTACAAAACAGAAACAGACTCACAGACTTAGAGAATGAACTTATGGTCAGCAGGGGGGAAAGGTGGGAGGAAAGGATAGTTTGGGAGTTTGGGATTGACATGTACACACTGCTATATTTAAAATGGATAACCAACAAGGATGTATTCTATAGCACAGGGAACTCTGCTCAATATTATGTAACAACCTAAATAGGAAAAGAATTTGAAAAAGAATAGATACATGTATATGCATAACTGAATCACTTTGCTGTACACCTGAAACTTTCACAACATTGTTAATCAACTATGCTCCAATATAAAATAAAAAGTTAAAAAAAAACAAAGTGAAAGGATGGAAAAATATTGTATGTAAATAGTAACCAAAAGAGAGTTGGAATGGCTATATAAATATTAAATACATATTAAGTAATATTAAGTAAATTTTAAAGCAAAACCTATGACAAGAGACCAAAAGATCATTATTATGTATTGTTAAAAGGGTCAAATTGTCAAGAAGATAATAATTATAAACATGTATGCACTCTTGTACATTGATACTGGGAATTATAAATGTTGCAGCAGCTATGGAAAACATTTCATTGTTCTTTAAAAAGCTAAGAAAAGGCACTTCATGGTAGCCATGAGTTGTAAACAAGCCAAATACCCATCGACAGATGAATAAATAAATAAAATGTGGCATATACATAAAAGGAATATTATTCAATAATAAAAAATAATGAAGTTCTGATACATAAAGAACTTTGAAAACATTATGCTAAGTGTAATAAGACAGACATAAAAGGACAAATATCATTTGATTCCACTTATAAGAAATATACAAAATATTCTAATTCATAGAGGAAGAAAATAGATTAACCAAGGGTTGGGGGAAGGGAAGAATACAAACTTACTGCTTCATGATTATAGAGTTTCTATTTGAATGACAGAAAAATTTTAGAAATAGATCATGGAGATGTTTTCTCAATACTGTAAATATTGAGATATTTACTGTAAATATATATATATATATATATATAAAACCCCAATAAGAAAAATTCAAACATCTGCTTTTAGCTTCACATTTATTTTCCAAGAGAAGAGCAATATCTAAAGCAAATCTGAGCTTTCCCAATAGCTCTTAAAAGTATCAGGCAGGTCTCACATGAGTAATGTTCTGTATACTAAAACAATCACATTGATCCTGGGAATTGGGTATTCTGAATGGACAGGACTGGCTCTTAAAAGCAAACCTATTGCCAGAGAATAGATTCTACTGCCTGTAAACAGATGGAATTAACTGCTGATAGAAAAGAGAAATTCTATTATCAATAAAAGGAGAAGTGCCATAGGCAGATCAAAATAACAAATTGCTACAGCAGTCTTTACCATATATCTAAAATTAAACATAAAACTGTAAATTACAGAAGAAATTCCAAAGATGGTGGAGTAAGAGTACATGGAACTCACCTCTTCTCACAGAAAATACCTTGAGACAAATGAAATGAAAACACAAATTTCCAAAATCTATGGGATCCAGCAAAAGTAGTTCTAAGAGAGAAGTTCATAGTGATACAGACCTTCCTTAAGAAACTAGAAAAATACAAAATAAACAACCTAATCTACCACCAAAAATAATTATAAAAAGAAGAACAAGGCTAAAGTCAGCAGAAGGAAGGAGATAGTAAAGATCAGAGGAACTAAATAATAGAGATCAAAAAACTAGAAAATAACAATGAAACTAAGAACTTTTCTTTGAAAAGATAAACAAAGTTGATAAACCTTTATCCAGGTATAACAAGAAGAAAAGAGAGAGGGCCCAAATAAACAAAATAAGAAATGAAAGAGGTGAAATAACAACTAATACCACAGAGATGCATAAAAATCATAAGAGAATACTATGAAGAGTTATATGATGAGAAATTGAACAACCTAGAAGAAGTGGACAAATTTCAGGAACATGCAAGCTGCAAAAACTGAGTTAAGCAAACAATTGGACAATTTGAACAGACTAATCACTAGAAGTGAAATTGAATTTGTTATTGAAAAATTCCCAGAAAACCAAAGTCCAGGAACAGACTTTTTCACTGAACTAGAACAAATTATCCTAAAATTTATATGGAAACACAAAGGACCCCAAATTGCCAAAGAAATCCTGAGAAAAAAAGAATAAAGCTTGAGGTAAAATCCTCCCAGACTTCAAACTATGCTGCAAATCAACAGTAATCAAAACAGCATAGTATTGGCACAAAAACAGATACATTGATCAATGGAACAGAATTGAGTGACCAGAAATAAACCTATGCACTTTTGCTCAATTAAACTATGAGAAAGGAGGTGAGAATATACAATGGATAAGACAGTCTCTTCAACAAGTGGTTCTGGGAAAACTGGACAGACACATGTAAAACAATGAGATTAGAACATCCATCACCCCATAAACAAAAATAAACTCAAAAGGGCTTGATGACCTAAATGTATGATCTGAAACCATAAAACTCCTAGAAGATAACATAGACAGAACACTCTTTGACATAAATCATAGCAATATTTTCTTGGATCAGTCTCCTAAGATGAAAGAAATAAAAGCAAAAGTAAACAAATGGGGCCTAATTAAACTTCAAAGCTTTTGCACAGCAAGGGAAACCATTGACACAATTAAAAGACCACTTACAAAGTGAGAAAAATATTTGCAAATGATATGACCAATAAGGGGTTAATATCCAAACTATATAAACAGCTCATGCAGCTTAATATCAAAAAACAAACTACCCAATCAAAAGATGGGTATAAGACCTGAGTAGACATTTTTTCAAAAGAAGATGCAGGCACATGAAAAGATGCTCAACATTACTAATTATTAGAGAAGTGCAAATCAAAATCACAGTGGGGTATGACCTCATACTGGTCAGAATGACTATCATCAAAAAGTCTACAAATAACAAGTGTTGGCAAGTATGTGAATAAAAGGGATCCCTTGTACAATGTTGGTGCAGCCACTCTGGAAAACAGTATGGAAATTTCTTAAAAAATGAAAAATAGAACTACCATATGACCAGTATTACACTCCTGGGGGTATATCCAGAAAAGCAAAAACAAAGACAAAAACACTAACTTGAAAGTATACATGCACCCCAATGTTCATAGCAGCACTGTTTACAATAGCCAAGACATGAAAGCCACTCAAGTACCCATCAACTGACAAGTGGCTTAAGAAGAAGTAGTGTGTGTGTGTGTGTGTGTGTGTGTGTGTGTGTGTATACATATATATATATATATATATATATATAATGGAATATTATTCAGCCATTAAAATAATGAAATTCTGCCATTTGCATCAATGTGGATGGACCTAGAGAATATATGTTTAGTGAAATAAATCAGACAGAGAAATACAAGTACTATATGATATCACTTATATGTGGAATCTAAAAAATAATACAGATTAATGCATATGAAAAACAGAAATAGACTCACAGATACAGAAAACAAACTTGTGGTTACCAAAGGGGAGAGGGAAGGGGGAGGGACAATTAGGGGTTTGGGATGAACAAACTACTATATATAAAATAGATAAGCAACAGGAATATATTAAATAGCACAGGGGATTATACCCATTACCTTTTAGTAACTAATAATGGAGTATAATATGCAAAAATACTGAATCCCTATGCTGTACACCTGAAATAATCAGAATATTGTAAATAAACTATACTTCAGTTTTAAAAGAACCTGTAAGTGGTAGGGAAATAAAAATTTAATAAATATCAAAAATTGTTCAAGTGATTTTATTTTATTTATTTTTATTTATTTATTTTTGTGGTACGCGGGCCTCTCACTGTTGTGGCCTCTTCCGTTGTGCAGCACAGGCTCCCGACGCGCAGGCTCAGAGGCCATAGCTCACGGGCTCAGCTGCTCCGCGGCATGTGGGATCTTCCCAGACCGGGACACAAACCCGTGTCACCTGTATTGGCAGGCGGACTCTCAACTGCTGCACCACCAGGGAAGCCCAATGTTCAGGTGTTTTTAAATAATTTATAGTGATAGAGACATGTTTGTTTCTCACAATTTTGTTAGTAATCTGTTGTACAATAAAATTTCTAATATATGACACTGTATTCAGTAAATGAACTGTTACCTTAATCTCCTATTTGAAGTAATTTCAGAAGATAAGAATAGTTAAATGTTTAACAATCGTCTCGCAGTGCTTAATAAATTTTAGAAGTTGGTTGCATTGGTTAGCTAGGATAATGTCATTTATCTTTACTTTTTTTTTTTTAACTGTGTCCTGTTTTATGATATTATCCTCAGAGACATGCATCCTCATCACAGCCTTGCAAGCTCCCTTGTACCTTCATATTTAAGAGAACTCAGTCTCAGCAGTGGAACACTGGTTTTCTGGCAAATACCTTGCTAAAAAGTCCATTCAATTTTAAGCACTAACTAGTAAGTGGCTGAATGTAACTATACCTGTTAGAATTCAATTGGAACATCCAGAGCTCCATAAGGAAACCTATTTGCAGCTTTTTAAAGTAATGGATTTGTTTGTACCATCGAGAGTACACTTCTGTTTTCGGTCTCATGTTGAGACTGTCAAAGACAAGGATTTCAGAACATTTTGGAAGGGGAAAATATTTAGAGATAGATGTGGTCTTGACATCCTCCAAATCATGTTAGGTTAAAATATTTTGGAGTAGTATATGCAGGGTAAAATAAGATTACTGAAGTGCTTGACACACTCCAGAAAAGAATATGCCTCTGGACATGATGCTATAATAATGGCAAAATGCATTAGAATTCTACCTGTTGTGAGACTAAGTTTATAAAATGTAAAGTACTAAATTGGCCAGTAGAAAATTGTTCTCAGTGTGTTCACATATTATAAATGCTACTGTCAGATGAATTCAAATGTAAATTTCAAGAGATACTTTTGAAAATTGTGTGACAGGTTTTAGAGGAAAACAATGATTTATCCAACACTAGAGTAGCACAATTTACTATTGAGATATTCTAGAAGGAGTAGTTATATTGTTTTTAATTAGTTGTCTTCTTCTTCCTGGAGGATTTGGAGTTAAAATATTTCCATTAATGAGATTCCACTAGTGAATTCAACTTGTAGAGCAACTCCTTTTAAAATCAGGTCATCTCCAAGATCTTTACCCTTTTGGTCAGTTAATCCTAATACTACTCTAGGAAAAAGTGCAGCTTGAGAACTGAGGATGGGGTCCTTTTGCTACCACATAGCCACTTAGGGTGATTGAGGCTGTTCATCATAAAAACCCTGTAGCTAGAATGATGAGCAGCCATTTGAATTATCATAGTGTTTATTTATATAACCCCAAAGGTTTCACACCTATTTAACCAGCACAATAAATGGTGCCCTTGTGGTATAAAAAATTGAATGCAGCTTTAAACTGCTTAACTTCCTCTCCTGAGGTAGTTGATACATTGGGAGTCTCTGGCTTGCATTATCATTATATGCCTGGTTATCAGACATGGTTTGCAGACAAATAGTTCCATTCTGGGAAAATTTGAAATATGGGGGGAATCTAATTATGGGCTCCCTGACCAGCAGTAAATCATGGTATTTTACTCTTATTTCATGCTCCCTCTGCTAGAATGTCTTTAAACATTTTATTAGACAACTTTGCAATTTCAACATCATGAAGAAAATTCCTAGAAATAAAGCAGAGGCCCATTGCTAGAGGAAAAAATATAGTTGGCAACAGCAAGCCCAAGGATTATCAGCAAGTGTGTCTCATATTGACTTTACTATGGTTTCTTGTCCTTTGCCTAAAGTTTGCTGAAATTTCTCCATCCTGAAAAACCAAACAAAACTAAAATTTCCTTTAAAATTTCTTTTTTCCAAACCACAGTTATAAATATGTTCTTAATCCACTATTTAAAATATACTAATTGAAGAACCCAGCTCCAGAGAGTCACTCAGAATTCTGTATAAAACTTAAATGAACCCTCTAAAATCTTGTGTCTTCTATCTTGCGTCTTCTATCTTGCACTTTCAATCCCCTTTCACTCAACTTTCCTTTCACACAAACACAGAGAAGTTCTAGACCTACTGCTCAAATTCATGAATAGATGTCATTTAAGTCTAATTGACATATTTTATTTTTAATTTAAAAAAATTAAAATAAATCATAGAGAAGAGAGTATAAATTATGTATAGAGAATCAGTAAGAATTTATTTAATCATGTTGGTTAAAAAAATAGTCCCAAGATTGTAGAAGACCCCTGTGTAAATTCTCTCTCTATCTGTTCTCTAGATATAACCAGCATATTGACTTATCTGATAAAATTCTCTTGCTTTTTAAAAATGTAGTTTCTTTACATATTTGTGCATCCTTGAACAAAAATAGTTTAATTTTTCCTTCTTTCCAAATTTGTGGAAATGGAGTCATTTGTGGACTATACCCGAATCAATGCATGATTCATTTGTTTTCATTGCAATAATAATCCAGATTTACTTTTCAGTTCTATCCAGGACTGGCTATATAATTTATGAGGCCCAATTCAAAATGAAAATGTGAGGCTCCTAGTTCAAAAAGTATTAAGAATTTTAATATGGTGATAGCGGAGCATTAAACCAAGCATAGGGACTTTTTAAGCGTGGTACCCTATTCAACAGCAGAGATCACATGTCCATGAAGCCGATACTGATTCCATCATTGATTTACATGTGAATTATGTCTTTGTTTTTCTTTTCTTTTAGTTACTAACACAGATGCTACAAACATCTTGCTGAATTTCTCCTGGAGCACCCGTTCAATTCAATAATTTTTCTAGGATATGCACACCAGAAACTGTTGACTTTTAAGGGACGAGCATTTTTACAAAATCAGTAGCTGATGGAAGATGCTTAGTACAAGTTACATTACAATACAGTAGATTAGATTTCCTTTATTTCATATCCTTACTAGTGTATTATATACTTAATCATGTAGGATAGTATCTCCTCATGATTTTAATTAGCTTATTAATAAAATAATGATTAATCATCCTTTCATAACCTCTTGTGATAATAATTGGGATATAATTTCCTTTATTGTTTCAATGTGAGAAAAATTAATATCTTGCAATTTGTTTTCTAATCATTGAACATTGTATATATTTCCATTTAAAATATTTTTAAATGTCTCACAATTATATTTCATTTTTTGTATGTAATTTTTATAGATTTTAAATTAGAATTTCCCATAGTACATGATAATTTTCATTTAAGAATTTTATGTCATTTTAGTTATTTTCAGTGGAATGTTATTCTGAATAGCTAGCTAGTAGCTAATAGCTAGTCTGTGAAATAATGGAAAATTATGGTTTCTATTTCCTGCTATTAATTATCAAAATTTTCAAAAGTAATCTATATTTGCTCTTTATTTTCTGATTCCTCTATTTTCTTATCATATGAATTTGTAATTTCATTTTTTATTTGTTCATCTACTAAATGTAGTTCTTCTAAAAGATCATTGACCATCTAATTCTAAAGTCAGCTAAATTTCAATCTTTTAAACTCGGTTACTGTTTGTCATCTCTCCACATTTTATACATTCCTTTTTAAAGCTCTCCTCTCTTGGCAATAGTGCACATTCCTCATTCCCTTCTTTCTTTTCAGCATGATTCCAGAGAATCACTAATAAAATTATTCTCCTATGTTGTGGTCTTGATCATTTGCTTTCTTAAAAAATAGATTTTCAGTGGTGGACTTCAGTATTTCCATAGCTTTAAGTGCCATATCTAGCCAATAATTCTCAATTTTACATTGAAAATATAACTTTCCTTTTAACCTAAAATTTAACCTAAAATAACTTTCCTTTTAACCTAAAACT
This sequence comes from Stenella coeruleoalba, assembly GCF_951394435.1. NCBI lineage: Eukaryota > Metazoa > Chordata > Mammalia > Artiodactyla > Delphinidae > Stenella > Stenella coeruleoalba. The sequence goes on along the minus strand of NC_137164.1, from coordinate 33,939,227 downwards.
TTCCTTTTAACCTAAAATTCAATTCCCAGTTATTTGCCATATCCATATTTCTTTCTATACAAAATGTCATATATTTCATTGATGACTAAATTTACATATTCCTTTTACATTCCTCATGTGGTTAATAGTATCACTTTTGTCAAAAATGTGACAAATTATTCTGTCAGGAAACAGAACGCTTTCAGTAACCTTAAAACTCTAAACTAGTTTGTAGCATTTACATGATTTTGTCAGTGAAACTCTATTACTTCCTGGACAGTAAGTCATGGATTCATTAATTTTTTTTTCACTTCCATGGTAGTAGATGTATTTTTTTTCAGCAGATTAACATAGTTTATTAAACAGAAAATAAAAATCCTAAATAATTTCTATCTAGCTTATTTCTAAATTTTCATGCATCTCTCTTGGCTTCAGAATCCAGCTGAGAGTTTGTTTCTTTTCTTCTCAGTATATACTCTCAGCATTTTGCTCCCATGTAAATTTTCACATTGGTTGTCCTCTATATTGATTATGAATAAATCATATGAATTTCAGGGTCTGAAAGTTCAGCAAAAGCAAATAATGAAAAACAATATGAAGTTTTAAAGTGTTTCAGTTGAATTATCAGAACAGGAAATATTTATGGAAAGTTTATTATATTCTAGGGACTGTGTGAGACATTTTTCATGCAGTAATTCATTAAAGCTTCACATAGATTGTAATGATTTCCTAATCATAGAGAAGGAAAACTGAAGCTTAGAGAAGCTAAGTAATTTATCTAAGATTACTCAAAGGGGTTGAGCCACTTGGCTCAGAATTGGAAGATTAAAAGATGTGCATTTAAATGGTATTCCTTCTGTCTCCGTTTCCCACGTAAAGAAATGCATGAGCACAGAAGGCTATAGCTTTATCTAATTCAAGAAAACAGTGAAAAGGAAATATTTTCCAGACATCTGTGAAACAAGATTCCTTCAGTGTATGAATCCTAAAAGGACTTTTTCAATTTTGATTGAAGTTACTTTGAGCACAAAAATTCCAGGACATGAATCTAGATACAGTACTCAAATTCCTCATCTCTTTCTAAAACATCTATTCAATGTTTATATCTCATATATTTTCCCTCTTGTATCTCAAATCCATCATAATCCTTTTATTACTATTGCACCAGTGATCTTCTTGGGAATAAGTGAATCATAGCTAGACTGTTTGAACACCAGCAATCTTTCTAATAACTATTGCTATGGACTGAATATTTTTGTCCCCCCAAAATTCATATGTTGAAATTATAATCCCCAATGTGAATTTGTTAGAGATGGGGCCTTTGGAGAAGATTAGGTCATGAAGTGGAACCAATTCATTTTGGACTTGCTCGGGACCTGTTACACTTTTCAATTTCTCTCTTTCACAAGGGGCACATGTATCTATTCCAAACCTTTCTCAACATTGTGTTTTGGGAGTATATAACAAGTTTGATTTCACAGATTTACAGCTGGAGGAGAGCAGTTTGCCTCAGAATGGAACATACTTTAGTTTCATCCATTTGCACTTTAGCTCATTTTTAAGTGACAATTTGTACTTAAGCTTTAAAATTGATTCTGGAATAGTTAAAACTTTTGTGGCTATTGAGATGAATGAGTGTATTTTGCATGGGAGAAGGTATGAATTTTGGGGGTGGTCAGTAGGGGGAATGTTATGTATTGTGCCCTCCCATTCTTATATTGAAATCCTAACCCCCATATATGATAGTATTAGGAGGTGCGGCCTTTTGGACCTGGTTAGGTTGTAAGGGTGGTGTCCTCAAGAATGGGATTAGTGCCCTTATGAAAGAGTCTCTCTGGAAAGAGCTCCTTCACCACATGTGCCAGGAGAGAACACAGCACAAAGACCGTCATCTATGAACCAGATACTGATTCTGCCAGCACCTTGATCTTGTGCTTCTCAGACTTTACAATGATTAGAAATAAGTTTAATCCTCTTTATCATTTAGAGAAAGATAAGATAAAGCATGCCTATGAAAAGATTTACAGATTGTCCTTAACTATCTAAACAATAGAGAAGATGAAAACATAAAAATTACATTTCATATACCTAAATGTGTAAAAGAAAGGAAATGACAAAGAGCACTGCACATTTAGAAAGTATAAAATAAGAAATATACTAATTAAAATTAATGAAAAATAATGTAAATTTATCTTATTCATTATGACTTAAACATACTATTGGGAGGGCATACTATTATTTTTTGTAATTATTTCTATTTCTTCCTGTGAGAGAATTACACTTCTCTGCCCTAAGGACTTCAGGATTGGTCATGTGACTAGCTTTGCCACTGAAATATAAGCAAATGTGATATTTCCAAGCAGCAGATTTAGGAATTAGCACATGGTTAGCTAAGGTTTCTTTTCTTTCTTCCACTAGGAAGGGCAAAATTATTGAAAGAAGACTGATTGATACCCTGGATGAAAGTGATGTGGGCAGAACCATACTGACTCATTATGGATATCTGACCATCAGCTAGAAATAAACCACTATAGTTGTAAACCACTGAGATTTTTGGATTGATTTTACTGGCACATAGTTTATCTTATCCAGAATGATAGAATACTATCTAGAGATTGTTTAATTCAGATTAACAGAATCTTGTCTAAAAAATATTCTATAGAGGATTTTAAGCATCATATATAATCCCTTTGATAATTTACCTACATGTTTCAGCTATTATGTACCAGCTCTGTTGTTGGGATCATGACTGAACCACCAAAAAAACAAACAAACAAACAAACAAAACACTGAGCTGATCTCCCTGTGCTATGCTGCTGCTTCCCACCAGCCAACTATTTTACATTCGGAAGTGTACATATTTCGACGTTACTCTCACTTTGCCCCAGCTTTGTCTCCCCACCCCATGTCCTCAAGTCCATTCTCTATGTCTACCTCTTTATTCCTGCCCTGCAACTAGGTTCATCAGTACCATTTTTTTTTATTCCATATATATGTGTTAGCATATGGTACTTGTTTTTCTCTTTCTGACTTACTTCATTCCGTATGAAAGACTATAGTCCATCCACCTCACTACAAATAACTCAATTTTGCTTTTTTTATGGTTAATATTCCATTGTATATTTGTGCTACATCTTCTTTATCTATTCATCTGTCGAGGGACATTTAGGTTGGTTCCATGTCCTGACTATTTTAAATAGTGCTTCAGTGAATATTCTGACACAAGTCTCTTTTTGAATTATGGTTTTCTCAAGGTATATGCCCAATAGTGGGATTGCTGGGTCATGTGGTAGTTCTATTTTTAGTTTTTCAAGGAACTTCCATACTGTTTTCCATAGTGGTTTTATCAGTTTACATTCCCACCAACAGTGTAGGAGGGTTCCCTTTCAACCACACCTTTTCCAGCATGTATTGTTTCTGCTTTTTTGATAATGGCCATTCTGACCAGCATGAGGTGATAGCTCATTGTAGTTTTGATTTGCTTTTCTCTATTAATTAACAATGTTGAGCAACTTTTCACGTGCCTCTTGGCCATCTGTGTGTCTTCCTTGGTGAAATGTCTATTTAGGTCTTCTGTCCATTTTGTAACTGGATTTTTTTTTTTTATATTGAGCTCCATGAGCTGTTTGTATATTTTGGAGATTAATCCTTTGTCTGTTTTTTCATTTGCAAATATTTTCTCCCATTCTGAGGGTTGTCTTTTTGTCTTGTTTATGGTTTCCTTTGCTGTGTAAAAGCTTTTAAGTTTAATTAAGTCCCACTTGTTTATTTTTGTTTTTATTTCTGTTACTCTAGGATGTGGGTCAGAAAAGATCTTGCTGTGGTTTATGTCAAAGAGTGATTTTCCTATGTTTTCCTCAAAAGTTTTATTGTGTCTGGTCTTACATTTAAGTTTTTAATCTATTTTGAGTTTATTTTTGTGTATGGTGTTAGGTAGTGTTCTAATTTCATTGTTTTACATGTAACCATCCAGTTTTCCCAGCACCACTTATTGAAGAGGCTGTCTTTTCTCTATTGTATGTTCTTCCCTCCTCTGTCATAAATTAGGTGCCTATATGTGTGTGGGTTTATCTCTGGACATTCTATCCTGTACCATTGATCTATATTTCTGTTTTTGTGCCAGTACCATACTGTCTTGGGGAAGATGGGAGGGAGGCTTAAGAAGGAGGGGATATGGGGACATGTGTATGCATATGGCTGAGTCACATTTTTGTGCAACAGAAACTAACACGGTATTGTGAAGCAATTATATTCCAATAAAGATCTATTAAAAAAATGAAAAACAGTCAAAACCTCTCCCCTCATAGAACTTACATTCTAGTGGAAGAAGAATGATAATCAAATACTTAAATTTTATAGAATGTTAGGTAATAAATATTGTGGGGAAAAATAAAGCAAGGAGATTTGATGGAGAGTCTAGTGGTTGGGAAGGCACTGAATCTTTAAAGTTCTCAGGGAAGATGTCACTGAGAGGGTAACATTTTAGCAAAGACTTAAATGAGGTGAAAGGGCAAGACTTGAGGATATCTTGGAGAGAAGAATATACACAGGGAGAGCTGCCTGGACGAAGATTGTGAGCCAGAAATATAATCACAGCAAGGAAAACAAGTCCAGACCAAAGTGAGTGAGAGAGAAGAGTAGGAGATGAGACCAGAAATGTAATGTTATCCAGATCATGTGAGGTCCTCTGATTTAGGCTTTTATACTGAGTGAAATTGGCAGCCAATGTAGAGTTTAAACAGAAATTCAGTGACATGCAACCATGGTGGCTGTTGTATTTTCAGTGCACTGCAGGGTTAGAATCCAGTTGAACCATTGGGAGGTTTTACCTATGGTCTGGAAAATAGATGGTGGTACCTGCAAAACAGTAGTAGCAGTGCAATTTGGTTAATTTCTGGACATAATTTAAAGATAGAGGCATTTGGATGTGATGATGATTAGGAAGAGAGTGAGAGTTAAAAAATGTGTGAGGTATGATCCACGTCTTTGCCTGAGTGACTGGAAAACAGGAATTTCTATTAAATTAGAGAAATCTAGAGAAGTTGAGGATTAAGAGGTGATGAAAATCGGGAGTCTTTTACATTAATGGGCATATTACATTAATGGGCATATATTAATGGGCATAGGAGGTGATGAAAATCGGGAGTCTTTTATATTAATGGGCATAGAGATGTCTATCAGGTGTTAGTTATCCATAGTTAGCATCTCCAAGTGGACATGCTAACTATTGAATTCATTGTCTGGAGTTTAGGAGAGTTGACAAGCTACAGTTAAAAATTTAGGAGTCAAACAGATTGATTTAAAGCCATGAGAGGTGTGAACATATCTAAGGAAATGAGAGTTGAGACTTGATTTATAAATGAGTATAACATACTCACTTACATCATAATTTCTGCTAAAGAAAGTGATAACGTGTAGGATTACAGTCACAGTTTCAGAAATCCTAGTTAGGACAGAAATTAGACTTAAGAATATAAATATGTTGATTGCAAGAGCCATTATCTGACATTCATTATGTATTCAAATCAACCAAAATATATGTAATATAAATTTCTCTTCTTAACAAGATGATATTGTCAATTTTTTATAGGAAAATGACCATATGTCATCACTCATCTAAGTTGTTTTCCTCAATTCCCTAATAGAATGATAAAAATATTTTAAGAAATTACTACATAGAGTTGTTTATTTATTTAAAAAAATACATGACAAACATAATAAAGTAAAAAGGAGAGGGAAACATCATGTTATTTGAAATGACAAAAGAATTATGACTATATTGAGGTGATTTTTTCAAATTATTGTATTACTCTGTGTTCTGGGAAAAAGTTCATCATTAATGATAATCTTAAATTACAACAGCAACTCAAGGATATCAGCAAATGAGCTAATATTAAGAACAATAAAAATAAAAAGTATAAAAATTCAATTCAATCTAAACCATATGATTTTTCTGGGGGAGATTCAAAACACCTTCAGGTGAAAGATAATCTATACAAAATATAGAAAAAAAATTTAAAAAAAAACATATTCCTTTTACCAATCTACAAAAACATTCCTCTCTTCCTTCCAAAAATAAAAGCAAACAAAAAAATATCAAGGGACAGACAGCAATAAACAACCCTGACAGCTGTCAACTCATAGCTGACATAGCATTAACTGTTAGACTATGGTGTTCTGTTGAACATAAATAATTTCACAAACTCACAATATCACATGAAATCACTCTATGGTCCTGGTGGAAAGAAAGAAACAAACAAAATTTCTCTGTAATCACCTCTGAGCACAAACAACAACAGCAACAGCAACAACAAATAGCCCCCTTTTCAGGATACTGCAAGTGACCGCTACTTTTATTCCATCTACAGTTTTAGCCTTGTTCTGTTTTTCCACCCTCCTAGAAAACAATTATTGTATTAACCAAGAGGGCCTTAATGTTCCCCTCAGCTTAACTTAACTGTAGTCATCTTTCGTTTTGATGATAGGTCTCTGATCTCACTTTTCTCAGAGGCTTTACTTTAGAACACTTTTAATTGTAAATTCTTTCTCTGTTCTTTGAGATGTAAATCTTCTACCAGTCTCTTGCCAGTTTCACCACCCAAGAATGCCTTACTCAAGGACCTGGGAGCCATATTTTTGAAATATAATCATCAAGAAAGATAGCTCTCCTATTTCCTAATCTCTGTGGAAGGATAGGATCCTAACTTTATCAGTAAGCACCAATTAACAAACATGGATGACCTCATCACCTTGATCAATCTCCTGCCTAATGGCCCCAGCATTTAAAAATTCTCCTGTCTTGTTTCAGTGGTGTTGAATTCAATCTCTCTCCCCAGTTGCAAAAGCTTAAACTTCTACTACAATAGTCATTTGTTGTGATTTTTTTTTGGACATTACTTAATAGAATTACCAGTGCCTTATAATAACATTCAATTCTGAATATAATCTGGTTTATGGAACCCTTCCCCAAATTACCTAACAGAACCACAAATCTTACAATAAGCACCTGCTAACATCTTCTTACTAAGATGTCCCTTATTTCCTTATAACCTCTATTGTTTGACTATTGGTGTGTTTCTGGTAAACTTGGCTGGTGAGCACCAATAAGACTAATGTCACCTATAAACATAGGAAAGACTTCTAAATTAATTAAGAAAATATAAACATAAAGTTATCAAAATATATTAAATTACAATAAGCTGTGGCTTTTGGAGGAATGAAAGATTAGTGATTAACTAAACTGTTAAAATGTACTATGAGCTCAAACATTTACCTCTACAGTTTTAAAAATTCCTTTAAATTATCAAATCATATACCAAATTAAATAGTACACATGCACACACATTCACAGCACAATTCATTCAGAACAGCATTAGAAAATAGGAAAAACATTCTGTAATATTGCTAAGTGTATTAAATCTCATTATGGTAAGGGCATGCCTTTTAAGCTGAGATTTGAAAGGCAAGTAGAAGTTCGACAAGAAAAGACTTAATGGTTTAATGAAACTTACATGAAAGTGCTCAGTGAGTTAGGGCATGAAATGTGATGAGGCCAGTTTCAGGGAAAAGCCCCAGATAACTTGACATGTGTGTTCTTTCAAATATTTTAATAAAGGAATAATAACATTCCTTCACAAAATCTCTCAGAAAATTAAGGAGGGAACTCTTCCCATCTCTTGTTGCTAGTGTTACCCTGATACAAAGCCAGACACAGACATCACAAGAATATACAAATTAATATTCCTCAGGAACACTGACACATAAAAATTAATATGATAGAAAAAAATTAATACAATAGTAACAAAACAAATCCAGCACCATATAAAAATGATTATATACCAAGACTAAGTAGAATTAATCCAAGGAATATACTGTTGTTTTACAATCTGAGAACAATAAATGTAATAACCATATTAATAGAAAAGGATACAGAAGCCAAATTGCATCATAATCTCAATAAATGTCTGAAAAAGTATCTGACAAAATCCAACATCCATTTGTAGTTTTAAAAAGTATTCAGCAAACCAGGAAAAGAAGGGAATTTCCTCAATCTGATAAAGGGAACTTACAAAAACCTCACAGCTTACATTATATGCAACAGTAAAAACAGAATGATTCCCCCCTAAGATTGAGAACAAGGCATAAATGTCTACTCTCACCACTTCTATTCAGCATTTTCTTGGAGATTTTAACCTGTACAGTAAGGCAGAAATGAATAGATAGATAGATAGATAGATAGATGGATAGATGGATAGATAGAGATAGAGAGATAAAAGAAGTAAAACTGTCTTATTCATGGATGACTTGATAATATATGTAGAAGATATCATATAAAGGAATTCACAAAAGAGCTATTAGCATTAATAAAAAAATTTAGTAAGGTTGCAGGATTCAAACAGTATAAAAATCACTTCTATTTATATACCTTAGTAACAACAAAAAATAAATGGAAGAAAGAATTCCATTCACAACACCTTCAAAAAGGAAAAAAAAATCTTAATTTAGCAAAATAATTGCAAGTCAAACTTAGAACTACAAAATACTGCTGAGTAAAATTAAAGAACATCTAAACCAGCAGTCCCCAACTTTTTGGCACCAGGGACCAGTTTCGTGGAAGACAAGTTTTCCATGGACGGGGATGGGGTGGGGGGCTGGGAGGCATGGTTCAGGCAGTTATGCCAGTGATGGGGAGCGGCAGATGAAGCTTCACACTCACCCGTGCTCACCTCTTGCTGTGCGGCTCTGTTCCTAACAGGCTGCGGACTGATACGGTCCAGTGGCCCAGGTGTTGGAGACCCCTGATCTAAATAAATGGGGAAAAGTTCTATGCTCTTGGGTTGTAAGACACAGTATTGTCAAGATGGTAATTTTCCTCAAATTTATCTGTTAATTTGTTGTTTTCTCTAAAAATATCCAACAGCCTCTTTTATAAAATTTCCAGGCTAAAGCTAATATTTATATAGAAATCCAAAATACCTAAAATAGCAAAAACAGTCTCTCAAAAGAAGAACAAAGTTAGAGAAATTATACTTCCTGATTTCCAAACTTAACTACAAAACTACAGAAATTAACCAGTATGTGAAACAAGCATAAGGATAGACATATAGATCAATAATAAAATAGAGAGTCCAGAAATAAGCCCTTGCATGTATTCATTTTCAATAAATGTACTAAAAAATTTTACTTGAAGAATATAATCTTTTCAGCATGTTGTGCTTGGGCACATGTGAGGACTCTTACTTCACATGATACATATACAATGGACCACAGACCTAAAACCTGTAGAAAATGCAGGAGAAAAATTCTGTGATCTTTGATTAGTCAAAAAGTCTTAAATATGACATCCAAAGCATGTTTCATAAAAGAGAAAAGTTGATAACTTTTACTTTATCAAAATAAAAAAAAATTATGCTTCAAAAGGCCCCATTAAGAAAATGAAAAGATAAGCCACTCTGAAAAAAAATTTTGCAATTCATATATGTGACAAAGGACTTTATTAGAATGTTTAAAGAACTCTATAACACAATAATAATATGAAAGCAAATATGCCAGTTTAAAAGTCCCAATTTAAAAACAAGTTGAATATACATTTCACCAAAGAAGATATAATGAATTGATATTAACCACATTAAAAGATGTTCAACAATATTATTCATCAGGTAAATGCAAATTAAATCCCCAATGACACCACTATACACCCACTAAAAGGATACAATTAGAAAGAGAGACAATAGCATGCTTTGACAAGAATGTAAAGAACCTGGGACCATCATACCATTTCACATATATGCGAATGTGAAATGGAAGATAGTTTGACAATTTCTCAGAAAGTTTAACATAAACTTATCACTTGACATGACAGTTCCACTACTGGGAATTTAGTCAAGAGAAATAAAAAAAATATTTACATAAGGCAAGCATGCAGCATTTTAGTGTTATTAACTATATCCCCAAACTGAACAAAGTCCAGGTGCCCATCAAATGATGAATGAATGGATAAACAAATATGGTTTATCGATATTGATCTCAGGTGGCCTTGGCAGCAGCTTGAAGCAGGATTTTGGCTTTTGGCCAGAGATTGAGGTCTGGTCGCGGCAGTGAGAGTGCTGAATCCTAGCCACTAGACCACCAGGGACCAGTGGCCATTTACAAGGCCCTGGTCCATCAGCTATGTAGAAATGAATTTCCACATAGACATGGAAAGTAGTGAAACAAGTGTTTATTAGGAGGAAAAGTGGTGTGTGTGGATAGATACATGGGCGAACTCAGAGTCACACTCACATGGTTGTTTGAATCACTTATATGGGGCATTTCTTCCAGGTTTCCTTTGGCCAATCATCTTGATTTGCCTGGTTCTGAGTTGTATCTGGTTTATCTCAGGGTCCTCCAATGTGTACATGCACATCTCTTAGCCAAGATGGAGTCTAATGAAGAGGCCTATGGGTAAGTTGACATCACCTACTATGGGGTGGCACCCCCTCCCTTTTTGACCCCTGAGGAACCTTTCTGAGCATGTGTAATCAGAAAGGTCTCCTTGACTTTGAGAATGAGGAAAATGTGGTCTTTTATCTCTTACCTGGGCAGGACTCTGTTCTTCTTTCGCTCCTGCTATTTTGGAGTATCTGTCCACAGGGGACAAACTCCAGCTGCTCAGCCTGGGGCCCATCTATCTCCTCCCTCAGTATAATGGGATACAAACAGCTGATACATGCTGCAACATAAGTGAATGTTAAAATATGCTGAGTGAAGGAAAACATGCAGAAGACCCCATGGTGTTTGACTCCAATTCTAGAAGCTTTCTAAAAAAGGTAACTTGATACAGAAAGAAAGCAGATCAATGAGAGTACAAGGCTGAGGATGAGTGGGAGAATGAATTAACCACAAATGATCACCTGGGAACATTTTGGGGTAATGGCAATGTTTATTGGATTGTGGTGATGGTTGAAGAACTGTATACATTTACTAAAAACAAAGAAAGATAATAGAGGAGGAGTGAGTTCCTTTATGTATGTGCCTCTCAGAGGAGGCGATAATGGAGCTAGGACCTGGAGTATGGGAAAGATCCAGGCTAAGTAAGAGTGTTGAGGAAGAGATTAAGGGCATCAAGGAGCCTTCCAGAATAAGGACAACAGGCAGTTGGTTAAATGCTACCACATCAGGATACAATAAAGGTATGAAGACATAAACCAGGGCAGCTGCTGATGACAAAATTTCCGCACCTGAAATATTTGCCTAAGCTTGGTTCTCATCTCTCTTCTCTTGCCTAGAATCACAGGAAAATCTTCTCCTTTATATGGAAGCTGGGGAGTGCAAGGAGGGTCTCAACCCCAACAGCCCTTTGTCCTGCCTTCCCTGGTGAGCCTGTATCTGGGTAGAGGAGGTGAGAGTGTCAAAATTCCTCTGTTTTAATTATAGGGATCTGCCCACAAGTGAAGAACACATCTCCCAATACTAGAAGCAGAATACAAAGTTAGATAAACCTCATTCTACTGTCCTCTGCCTCCTTGCAGAGCAGTTTTCTTCTTCTACTGAAGAAGCCCTTCCTCTCTCCAGCTCTCTAATTCATGCTCAGGGAGCTGCATGTCAAGTAGACATAGATCCTAACAAGCTTTTACTAGGGCAAAAGCAAGAAGACACCACGGAACACCTTCTGATCCTTGGGGACCTTTAGTAATTTCGTCTGCAAATCATTAGGCAGATTTTATCAACTGTTTCTAGCTAAGTGGGCTGAATGGGCAAGCACAGGACCCCACACTCAGAAGGTTCTCTGATTTGTTTAATTCTCTGCTATCACCATCTTGGAATTCTGAATAACTTGAACTTCCATTTTGTAATGGAAGGACAATGAAACAAAGAAAGAAATCATAACAGCAATAACAATAATAGCACCATCAACAAAATTGAGATTATCAAAACCTACACATCTATGTCCACTTAAAAAATACCACAACATTATAAAGAAGAAAAAATCAGGCAGAAATGTAGGCAAACTCCAGCAATACCCCCAAATGTGAGAATACTTCTCACTGTAAATAAATAAAGGAGGAAATAGTGACAGAAAGACAGCAATGTGCTGAGTACCAAGTGACATTGTTAAACTTGTACAAAATGATACTTCTTATTAAAGGATTAGGGAAGCAACTGAAGCCTCAAAAGGCAAAGTTGACTTGATAAGGGGAAAAGTACTTGAGTCATAGAACACACTTGTCTAGTTATCAAACAAAACAAAACAAAACAAAAACACACAGCTAAACAATATAAAGATATTTAAGGGGGCATGAAAGACTTTGGAAATAACAAATAGATCTAATATAAAATCATTGGATTTTAGACTTGGGAAGAAACAACCTTCTGTCTTTCAATGAAACCGTGTACAAGCCCCTGTGTCCTTGTCTTTTGAAACAAAAGTTTGACTCAAGAGTTAATGAATGAGAAATGTGAAGACGTAGAAACAAAGAGTAGCTGTTGGGCTGGGGAACTGGTAACAATTTAGACTATAATTCTGCCACATCACAGAATCACTGAACTCCCAATTCCCTGAAATATATAGATAAAGGTCTGACACATATTCCTAAGTTGTTTGTACAGGAAGCAGACCCTCACCAGATGAAAATTGCTCACTTCAAGAACATAGACCCTAGACTGGTTGAAACCAGAAGGGTGATGATGCTTGAAACCACCTTGATACCAACCAATTCCAGAAATGTCCGCGAGCTGATCATGCCTGCACCTTGAACACTGTAAGACTCCTCACTACCTCCTCCAGGGGTGGAGTCATATAGTCTTGAGGGCATTAGTCTGTTGTGGCCCCCTTTGCCTGGCAAAGCAATAAAAGCTACTCTTTTCTACTTCACCCAAAACTCTGTCTCCGCATTTCTATTCAGCACTGGTGAACAGAAGCCTAGTTTTGGCAACACCAGCATTCTTACTGAATTGCTCCAATGGCAGCAACTGCTCCAATTCAAAGATTCAATACTCATTTTGTTGCTAATTCCTCCCTCCCTAACATAACCCTCCTAATCTCCAGTAATTCCTTCAGTAGGGTTTCCAGGGTCCATCACTCCAGCTGTTCTCTTGCCCAATACCTTCAAATCCATTTACTATATTCATCTTTTCTCCTCTATAAGACAACATTCTGATCCTGAGTAAATCTAGCTGTCTGACTTCCTCATAACTGTTAGTAGATGTTGTAATGCTTTTTGATATACCATAAAACTGTAGTGTCCAATATTTGTGTAACTTTCATCACTGCCAAGATTTTTTTCTTGTTTTCCACAAAGACAGTTTCAAATGGTGTCATTGTCTTCATCTTCTTATTTCTTCATGAAACTGTCCAAAAAAAATTGTGCCAGCCTGTGGAAAACAGACATGGAAGACTTACTCAAGACTATTTCAATGGAAGAAAGAGATTTAACATAACTCCACCGAAATGAAAAGTAGTGGAAAAGTACTGGAGGATGTTAGAAGAGAGGCTGGAACATTCTGTGTTTGCTCATTGGCAGAAATGAAAGTTAAGTCCCTACTCTCCCACAGAGACGGGAAGATAGTAATTGTATCTTTCTTGATGGTTACATTTCAAAAAGATGGCTCCCAAGTGCATGAAAAAGATATTGCTGGGTTGCAAAACTGACAAGAAACTGTGAGGAGATTTACGTCTTAAAGAGACATAGAAAAAAATGTACAATTTAAAGTTTTCTAAAGTAAATCCTCTGAGAATAGGAAGGATTGTGAAGTCCAGACCCAATAGGCAAGAAGAGACATGTCTGAAGTTTGGTCAAGCTGAGGGGAAATTTAAGGCCTTGGTCCTACCCCCTCACTCTTTTTTTTTATTTTTGCGGTACGCAGGGCTCTCACTGTTGTGGCCTCTCCCGTTGCAGAGCACAGGCTCGGGATGCGCAGGCTCAGTGGCCATGGCTCACGGGCCCAGCCGCTCCGCGGCATGTGGGATCTTCCTGGACCGGGGCACGAACCTGTGTCCCCTGCATCGGCAGGCGGACTCTCAACCACTGCGCCACTACTCCCTCACTCTTGTGAGGAAGCCCCTACCCCCTCACTCTTAATTAATGACATCTACTTCACATAAGCCTTTCATCCTACCTATGAGTTGACTTGTTCCTTTCTTCCTAGGAAAGTGATTTTCCTTATTTCCTCCTCTCTTCATGTAACCTAAGCCCCTTTCCCTGTATCTTGCATTCCATAACTTTGACTTTCTTAGGAAACTAATTTCCCAACTATCCCTTATATCTTCAACAGTTTAGTCGCTTCTTGCTCCTTCCCACTAGTATCAAGTTATTTCCCAAACAGCAAGAACAAAACAATATAGTCCGTTGGCTCCAAATCACTTTTATCCTATCTTCTGTTATTCAGCTTCTCTTTAGAGCCACACTTATTGAAAGATTTGATAAAATCACTGTCTCCTAGTCTTTACTCCCTATTTTTCACCCATTAATTTTTCTCTGTATCACTTACAAAAAACTTCCTTTATAACAAAAAGCAATGGTGATTTAATGGTTCCCTTTATACTTGGAATTTCAATAGCATTTGGGTGTACTGAGTATACTGCCTGTTTTGATATCTACTTAACTACCACAATACTATAATTTCCTAATTTTACCCTTGAGGTACAGGCATATTTTGTTTTCTTCATATAATATTTCCCTTTGCTTTTTCCTAAATGCTGGTGTTATAAGAATTATATCTTTCTGGGCATATACTCAGAGAAAACCATAATTCAAAAAGACACATTCACACCAATGTACATTGCAGCACTATTTACAATAGCCAGGTCATGGAAGCAACTTAAATGCCTATCAACAGATGAATGGATAAAGAAGATGTGGTACATATATACAATGGAATATTACTCAGCCATAAAAAGGAACGAAATTGGGTCATTTGTAGAGATGGGGATGGATCTAGAGACTGTCATACAGAGTGAAGTAAGTCAGAAAGAGAAAAACAAATATGGTATATTAACACATATATGTGGAACCTAGAAAAATGGTACAGATGAACCAGTTTGCAGCGTAGAAATAGAGGCACAGATGTAGAGAACAAACATATGGACACCAAGGGGAGAAAGTGGTGGTGGGGGTTGGGGGGTGGGATGAATTAGGAAACTGGGAGTGGTATATATACATTAATATGTATAAGATAGATAACTAATAGAACCTGCTGTATAAGAAATAAATAAAATAAATTTCAAAAATTAAAAAAAAAGAATTATGTCTTTAACCCTCTTCTCATCTACACACTCTCTCAAATTGTATCCACTTCTGTTACTATCTATAGACTGATAACTTCTGTGTATTTCTATTGTAAATATTCCTCTTGAGTTTCTGAGCACACATAAAACTTAACATCTCACTGACAAAGAAAGAAAACAAACAAGAAACAATGAAATTGAGGACTGGTTCATTGAAAAGATAAGCAAAATTGACAGGCCATTAACTAGGCTAACCAAGAAAAAAAAGAGAGAGGGCACAACCAAATAAAATCAGAAATGAAAGAGGAGAAATTACAACTGATATCACAGAAATACAAAGGATCATAAGAGACTACTATGAACGATTGTACCTCAACAAATAGGACAACTTATAAGAAATGGATACACTTCTAGAAGCATACAGTCTTTCAAGACTAAATCAGGAAGATATAGGAACTCTGAATAGACTGATTACTAATGAGGACATTGAAACAGTAATCAAAATGCTCCCAATAAACAAAAGCCAAGGGCCAAATGGCTTCACTGGTGGCTTCTACAAAACATTCAAAGATTTAATATCTATCCTCAAACTTTTCCAAAAAATAGAGAGGAAGGAAACTGTTCAAAGACATTTTACAAAACCAGCATTACTCTGATACCATAATCAGAGAAGGACATTACCAAAAAAGAAAATTACAGGCCAATATCCCTGATGCACATAGATGCAAAAATTCCCAATAAAATATTGCCAAACAGAATTCAACAATACATTAAAAGGATCATACACCATGATAAAGTGAATTTATTCCAGAGATGAAAGGATGCTTCAACATCTACAAATTAATCAATGTGATTCATAACAATAACAAAAAGGAGGAAAATTATATTATCATCTGAATAGATGCAGAAAAACATGACAAAATTCAACGTTCATTTATGATAAAAACTTTCAGTCAAGTGGTTATAGAGGGAACATACCTCAATAAATAAAGGCCATATATGACAAACCCATGGCTAACACCATACTAAGTAGCAAAAAGCTAAAAACTTTTCTTTTAAGATCAGGAACAAGAAAAAGGATGCTCACTTTCACCACTTTTATTTAACATAATATTGTAAGTCCTAGCCACAGCAATTAGGCAAGAAAAAGAAATAAAAGAAATCCAAATTGGAAAGAAAGAAGTAAAGCTGTCACTATTCGCAAAAGACATGATACTATATAGAGAAAACCCTAAAGACTCTACCAAAAACTATTAAAACTAATAAATAAATTCAGTAAAGTCACAGAATACAAAATCAATATACAGAAATTTGTGCCATTTCTACACATTAATAATGTACTATCAGAAAGAAAAAATAAGAAAATCCAATTCCAACTGCATCAAAAAGAATAAAATATCTAGGAATAAATTTAACCAAGTAGGTGAAAGATCTATACACTGAAAACTATAAGACACTGATAAAAGAAACAAAAAATCGAAAGATATTTCATGCTCATGAATTGGAAGAATTAATATTGTTAAAATGTTCATACTACCCAAAGCAATCTACAGACTCAATGCAATACCTATCAAATTTCCAATGACATTTTTCACAGAACTAGAACAAATCTAAAATTTCATAGAACCACAAAAGACTCTAATAGCCAAAACAGTCTTGGAAAAGAAGAATGAAGCTGGAGGTATTACACGTTCTGATTTCAAAGTATACTACAAAGCTATAGTAATCAAAACAGCATCGTACTGGCCCAAAAAAAGACACACAGATCAATGGAACAGAGTAGAGAGCCCAGAAATAAAACCACACATATATGGACAATTAATCTAGGAAAAGGGAGCAAAGAACATACAATGAAGAAGGCACAGTCTCTTCAATAAATGGTGCTGGGAAAACTGGAGAGTCACATTGAAAGGAATGAAACTAGACCTCTATCTCACACCATACACAATAATTATCTCAAAATGGATTAAAACCTTACATGTAATACATGAAACCATAAAGTTCCTATAAGAAAAGATGGGGGTAACCTCATTGACATGTGTCTTAGTGACGTTTTGTGGATCTGACTCCAAAGACAAGGGAAACAAAAGCAAAAATTAACAAATGTAACTACATCAAACTTAAAAGCTTTTGCACAGCAAAGAAAACCATCATCCAAATGACAATGAGAAGATATTTACAAATCATATATCTGATAGGGGTTGATATTCAAAATATATAAAGAATTCATACAACTCAACAACAAAAAGACAAACAACCCACTTTTAAAATGGGCAGAGAACTTTAATAGATATTTTTCCAAAGAAGACATAAAGATGGCCAACAGGCATATGAAAAGATGTTCAGCATCACTAATGATCAGGGAAATGCAATTCCAAACCAGCTCACACATGTCAGAATGGCTATAATCAAAAAGACAAAAAATAGCAAGTGTTAATGAGAAGGTGAAGGAAAAGGAAAAGGAACCCTAGTACAATGTTGCTGAAATGTAAATTGGTGCAGCCACTACAGAAAACTGTATGGAAATTCCTCAAAACATTAGGACTAGAACTACCATAAGACTCAGCTATTCTGACTTCTGAATATTTATTTGAAGAACATGAAAACACTAATCTGAAAATATATGTATCCCTATGTTTACTGAAGCATTATTTACAATAGCCAAGATATGGAAAAAAATCTGAGTTGGCCATCAATAAACGAATAGATAAAGAATATGTGTTTTATGTATACAATGGACTATTATTCAGTCATAAAAATGAATTAAATCCTGCCATTAGAGGCAATATGGATGGATCTTGAGGGTATTATGCTAAGTCAAGTAAATCAGGTTAAGAAAAACAAATACTGTGTAATTTTACTCATATGTGGAATCTAAATAAATAAATAAATAAATAAAAAACAATGAACAAACTCATAGGCAGAACAGATGAGTGGTTACCAGAGAGGAAAGGGTTTGGGATGGAGGTGTACAAAATAGGCGAAGGAGTCAACAGTGCAGTGATGGATGCAGGCTTGTGGTGATCACTCTGTACTGTATATAGATGTTGAACTGTAATGGTGTACACGTGATTATATATATATATATATATATATATATATATATATATATATATGGACACACACACATATATAAAACATCTCACTATGGATGTAAATATGGTACACAACTAATCCATTCAAAACTGAACTCATCAGCTTTACTCTCCTGTCCTCAACGTTGTCTTCATATTTCTCCCCATTTTTTATTAGGTGGAAACGTTTACCTAATAAAAATCTGGGAGTCACCTATGATTTTCTTTCTCTCATTCATTTCAACTCAAATACCAAGTCATGTTGTTTCTAAATGTTAAACTCTCTTGAATCTACAAATTTTTCTCTATTTTGACTGTTACTTCTCCGCTTTGGGTCCATTATCTCTCATCTAGCTTATTGTAATATCTTTCTAGAGTCAAGCCTGGACCCCTCTTAAGAAATTCTTTAACTAGCATTTTAATATATAAATCTGGCTATTTTATTTACTTACTTTGAAAATTTTGTACTATGTTCCTTACTTTAAACACTTTATAAAATAGTTAAGCACTTTGAATCTTACCACTTCAGGCAAATTCTCCATAATCCTAAACACCTCTTGTACTATTTTGTATCTATCCTAATTGCTGTTTAGTTCTTCAGATGTTAACTGGTCTCATATCTCCAAGTTTTAATATTTGCTTTTTCCTCTAACTGAAATACACCTCTACTTCCTATACAACCTCTCACTGGGTATATTAGTTAGCTGTGCTGCAGTAGCAAACAATGCCAAACTTGCAACAACAAATTTATTTTTCTCATTCATTTTACATGCTGCCATCATGAGTCAGCTGCTGTAACTTTACTGAAAAGTAAGGCATTTAATTATTATTGTTTTTCTCTTTAACTTGGCAAAAGCCCCTTGTTTTCAGACATTTCATGTTCTTGTTGTTTTGTCTATTTTTGTCAGTACATTGAATAGTATGTTGGACTTTTAATAAGAAATATTGAACTAAATTGATATGTTAGCATTCAGACAAACCTTGATGCCTATATTTCAGATTTAATATACAACCAGTATCTATATAATGTATACCTTTTTTAAATTTATTTTACTTTTCATTACATGCTATGATTTTCACCAAGGAAAAACACAAAGAAATTAAGTGTACAATAGTGTGTTAAAATCAATATCTTAAGGTCAAAAGAAACCCAGAACACCTAAAATAAAGACTTGATTAAGTATGTTTTAAGTTACTTTTTTATTATTTTACTACATTCCCAAGGACACAGTGTAAAGTGAATTGGAGTGAAAAAAAAGTGAGTGATCAGTATCATCATGGCCTAAATTACCTTGAATCATTTGCTCATCTCTAACTGTTATGAGCAACTTGAATGGACATTTTCTATATCAATTAACATGATACTGAATATATTTCAATTTAATTTCCTCTTAAATACCATTTTTATGTGCTACATAGAACAAGATTCTGGGGTGTAGCCTTCATTTCCAGTTTATTTGCTTCAGTTGAAAGATAATTTGATTGCTTTCCTTTTGTGTCAGTTAGGATACTATTAAAAGTTTTTCATACAAATATGAAACTCAAAATTGAGTTTATAATTATCTGTACAGAATTACTTGGTCTATTTATGTGATTTTTTTCTAAAGAGTATGAGTATTTCTGTCTCCTATGATACGTAAATGGAGAAGACCTGAAGGTAAAATTCAACTTGTACTGAATAGAAAACCATCCTAAGAGCTACAAACCCCAAACACAGATCAGTAGAAATTTCTTTAAATCCAACCCCAATTTACTCTCTTGGACTATTCTAATAGATAAATAAATGAGTTCTCTATATCTAGACATACCATGTTTCAATTCATTTATTTATAGCCAGAGTGAGCCTTCTGACTCCTTGTATGATCTTATCATTCCCCTGTTTGAGAGTCATCAATGTTCTTTTAAGGAATCTTGTAAACTTTTCAACCCCTAAATCTTAACATTGGCACTCTAGCTATATTGCATTAACTGTGTTTGTGTCAAAATGTTTTGATTTCTATGCTTCCACATAAAATCTTCTCTATATCTGAAATGACTTTTCCCATCTTCTTTTCATTGGTGAAATGTTTGACTTTTTTAATGACTCAGTTATTTAAACTGTTGGGTTCCTTCTTCCTTTATTTATTTTATAATTTATTCAACACATAATTATTAAGAAGCTACAATGTGTTGGATAGTATGACAAGACCTGGATAAATAAAAGTAGATAGTCACTCTAAGCTTTTTGTGAAATAGAATATCCAATGCCTCATATAAATATAAAGACATAGCAAGTGAACAGTGCTATAAAGAAAAGAAACATGGAATTATGATAGAACATAAATTAGGAACATTACCAAATCACTGAGTTAATGAAGCCTTTACAGACAAAATAATAATTAAAACAAGAAGTAAAAGGTGAGTGAGTAGGAGCTGACTACATGAAAAGGCGGGAAGAGAGAATTCAAAGCAGAAGGAAAACCATGTTAAATTCCCTGTGGTAGAAATTGGTTTGGAAGATACAACATTTTGAAAGAGGATTCATCTAGGTGAATGATGAATTTGTAAATCCTTCAAGTTGCAGTCCAGGGAGCCATGTAAAATGTCTTCCACTTATTTATCATAACTTAAAGTATGTTCATGAGGGAAATCTATGGAGAACATCCTGCCTTTCTTATCTCTTTTGTTCAAGCTATATTTTATTTTGTGAATATTGTGCAAAGCTTGTCAAATGGTCATTCTCTAATTGGAGTTTAAATGAAGTTTTCTTTAGTTGTGCTTCCACTGCCATTTCTCTCAGAAGCTTTATCTAACATTAAAGAAGATTTGATGTCTGTACGTCTGCATAACTTGGATTAAATTATTCTGAGTTTTTGATTGCTTTGTTTTACATATGGTTGTACACATAACTCCATATGCACAGAGAAGTCAGTATTATTAAACAAGACACATAAAATGAGCACAGGTAACTAATGACTCAACTACCAGACAGCCATCCAGTTAGTTATGAAGAATCTAAATTTATTAAACCAAAAAATATACATCTTTCATATGAATGGATAAAGATGATGTGACACATATATACAATGGAATATTACTCAGCCATAAAAAGAAACAAAATTGAGTTATTTGTAGTGAGGTGGGTGGACCTAGAGTCTGTCATACAGAGTGAAGTAAGTCAGAAAGAGAAAAACAAATACTGTATGTTAACCCATATATATGGAATATAAAAAAAAATTGATTCTGATGAACCTAGCTGTAGGGCAGGAATAAAGAGGTAGACATAGAGAATGGACTTGATGACATGGGGTGGGAGGGCGAAGCTGGGGTGAAGTAAGAGTAACATCGACATATATATACTACCGAATGTAAAAGAGTTGGCTGGTGGGAAGTAGAAGCATAGCACAGGGAGATCAGCTTGGTGCTTTGCTATGACCTAGAGGGTGGGATAGGGAGGAGGGGAGGGAGGCTCAAGAGGGATGGGATATGGGGACATGTGTAAGCATATGACTGATTTGCTTTGTTGTACAACAGAAACTAGCACAGTATTGTGAAGCAATTATACTCCAATAAAAAGCTATTAAAAATTTTATATATATATATAAATATAAGTATTATATTACTGTTACGGGCAATAGAGAGGAAAACTTAGTTCGTAGGCAGCTCTGTATTACAACAAGTGCAAGAAATTTTCAAACATTGTAAATTTTATGAGAAATTACAAATGAGAAAAAGACAAGCTTTTCTTCTACTCCAAATACCTTAAAAAATAAATACTTCATTTGTGAGAAAATGCCCCTAGAAATATTACATAGATTAATGAAACTATGAAAATCATTTGGGAGCCTCATTTAGATACACTGACACAGTGTACTACTTTCTAGAATACTCAACACTCATCACAATAAGGACCCTAGAGCACAAAGTACTAAAGAGTTTTTAAAATTTTCTTATTAGTTGAAAATATTTATTAAATATTGTGCAATGGCACTTTCTCCAGAAATTTCTGAAATACTTTAAAAAAAGTATTTGAGTCTCACATATTTAGAAGTGAGGAAATATCCTATTTCTCCTTACTTAGTAAGGATAAAACACACAAACATTTTTTTACTCATTTGGTGTAACTATACTATTTGAAAAAATTGATTTTCATATATAAACACAACCAATCTGTAGAATTAGATAATTTTTAATATTAATGTAGCATTACATAAACCTCACTAAATCTATCTTTTACTATAGATATTTCTGATTAAATAAATTTGACATATGCTTTAAAAGACTAAAGAGGCAAATTTGACTTAATCATTTCGGACATATATATACACAAAGCAGAAAATTCAGACTACCAAATATGAGCACTGGACAGAAACAGAGAAAGCCCCCAGAATTAAGTGTGCATCTATCTGGCCAAGTTATATTCAGTATTTTCTCACTTCTACATTTTTATCCTTTAAAGAATCCTCCTTAGAGATCTAGGGTCTACTAGATCATTCATAAGATGCTGTCGTGTTTTTAAAAACTAAAAAACATGGAAACCCTCAATTAAAATTTATATTTTTCATGCCCTGAGGGATTGTTTTATGCCAATTTTAAGTAAGTTAATTTGTATTCAAAATTTAGCTGACTTATTTGAATAACTCTTGCTATTTTCTTTGTTCCAAACATTACTATGATAATTTTTATATAGCTTATGGTTAACAGTATTAGGCATGTTTACAAGACTTGTGCTATCAGACAAAATCCAATAAGTGTCACAGAGAGCTGTGAATGTTGTTTTCTGACTAAGATGATATGAGAAGGCTTTAGGGAGAAAGGAGCCTTATGTCAGAGTTTTGAAGACTAGGTACACTTTGTAAAAACTCAGATGGAGAGAAAGAACATTTTAAATAATACGAAATTTTTAAAAGAAGAAATGATGTAGGAAAGTTAAGCATCTCTTGATGAACAGAATGTAGTAGTAAAGTTTGGAGACAGTGAACATTTTTTTGTAAAAGGGTTGTAAACAAGGCAAGAAAATACATATGTAAGGGAAATGTATTGGGAAGCATCTAGAATGGAAGAGTAGAGGAAGACACAGCTAAAGTTGCTGTTGTTGTTTGGTTTTATTCATTTTTAATTGATGAATTCTTAATATTTAAGCTTTCATGTAGAGATTTTACTTTATTAATAAGTTGGCTCACTCAAAACCGGAATTTCAATGACAGTAGAACTTGTTGCTCCCAAGAGAATGATACTTCCTTAATTTTTACTGTTCATTTTAAAATAACTTTTTACTGAAATACATTTTAATGTGAGTATCAGAAAAGCCCTAAAATCATGAGTGCACAACTGAATGAACCTTTATCAAGTGAACACACCTGTGTAATCACAGCACAGATGAAGAAGTAGAATATTTCCAAAATCCAGTATTCACATTCTCCTTTAGTTGCTGTATATCTCACAAAGGTGATTGGTAACCTGACTTCTATCATGATAGATTATTTTTATCTGTTTATAAACATTATACAAATGGAATCATAGTGTGCACTATTTAATATCTGGCTTCTTTAACTCAACAGTAGGCTTGTAATATTCATGTCATGTGTAACAAAATTTCTTTCTTATTTATTGCTATATAGTATCCCATGGTCCCTCTGAGAAGAAAACACAATACATATAATTATCCATTTTACTGTTGGTGGTTATTTAAGCTGTCTTCTGTTTGGGGGTACCATAAGTAATGTAGGAATGAACAGTCTCTGTTATGGAATGAATTGCATCCCCCCAAATTTATATGTTAAAGCCTTAATCCCCAAAGTGATCGTATTTGGAGATAGGCCTTTTAAGGGAGGTAATTAAGGTTAAATAAGGCCATAAGAGTGGGGCTCCAATTTCATGGGGTTAGTATCCTAGAAGAAAAGAAAGAGACACCAGAGATCTCCTTTTCTCTCTGCCTCAGTGCAAACACAGAAAAAAGGCCACTTGTGGACACAGCAAGAAGGTGGGCATGTAGAAGCCAGGAAGAGAGACTTCACCAGAAACCAAACTTGGCACCTTGATCTTGGACTCTGGCCTCTATAAGTGTCAGAAAATAAATATCTGTTGTTTAAGCTACCTAGTCTGTGGTATTTTGTTATGGCAACTCAATTAGTCTAATAAGCTCTCATACATAAATACCATAAAATTCTGTGTTCATTTTAATATAGAGGTTTTGCAAATTTTTCATTAGTTTTTTTGTTTGTTTGTTTTGCTTTGTTTTTGGCTGATTGTGTCTTCATTGCTGTGTTCAGGCTTTCTCTAGATGCGTCGAGCGGGCTTTCTCTAGTTGCGTCGAGTGGGGGCTACTCTTCATTGCAGTGCACAGGCTTCTCATTGCTGTGCCTTCTCTTTGTTGCAGAGAACAGGCTCTAGGTGCATGGGCTTCAGCAGCTGTGGCACGTGGGCTCAGTAGTTGTGGCTCACAAGCTCTAGAGCGCAGGCTCAGTAGCTGTGGCACATGGGCTTAGTTACTCCATGGCATGTGTGGACCAGGGCTCGAACCTGTGTCCCCTGCATTGGCAGGTGGATTCTTAACCACTGCACCACCAGGGAAGTCCATTTTCATTAGTTTCATTACTAGGTAACTGAAACTTTTTGCAACTACTAAAATGCTATCAATCACTTTGTAATTTTCATTGTCAACTTATAAAAAGATTTTATGTTGGCCTGGCATACAGTTCTCTGTAAAATTTAACTTTTTAACTGTAACAGTTTATTTCTAGATTATCTTGGGTTTTCTATATACACATTAAGTCATCTCCAAATAGGCAGTGTTTCATTTCTCTTTCTTCAATTCTTATAATTGATATTATCTTGCCTTATTATACAAGTAATATTTCTAATAATATGATAAATAGAAGTGATAAGAGTAAACACACTTCTTTTATTCCTGATCTCAAGATTGAACACTTTCAATCTTTCACTGTTATGTGTGATGTTTAGTGGAGGTATTTTAAAAATATGGTTGACTCTTAAACAACATGGGTTCAAACTATGAGGGTTCACTTATACACTGATTTTTTTTCAAAAGTAAACACTACAGTACTACTTGATTTGAGGTTGGTTGAGTCCTTGGAAGCAGAACTGTGGATATGGAGGACCAACTGTAAGTTATAATCAGATTTTCAATTGTGCAAAGGGTTGGCACCCATAACCCTCATGTTGTTAAAGGGTCAACTGTACTCTTTAACTAATTAAGATAGTCTTTTACCATTTGTAGTTTACTAAGATGTTTTTCTTATATTTATCAAATGATAAAATGCATCTACTAAGAGTATGACTTTTTTCTCTTCCTTTGTATCAGTCAGGATTTGATTAGAGAAGCAGGTCACTAGAAGTGATTTCAAATAAGGAGAATATTATTTGAATTTGACCTTAGACAATTGTGGTAACTAAATAAACAGCTCATGCAATTTTGTTGACTTGGAGTCTGGTACAACACAGGGTAGCATCTGCATCAGTAGCACAGACAGTTAGGAAGGAAGATGAATGGGAGGTAGAGAAGACCGAGGACAAACTGGAATCCATGAAGAGAAGCACAAACTCACAAAGGTAAATTGAAACCCATTAGTCTCACCATATCTAAGCTTCCAACTTCAATGATCTGAGTGATCTGCAGGAGAAAATGGTATTATTTCATCTAATCCAGTAGTGAGAGCAACAGAAAATAATGACCTAAAGGAAGCTGAAGGAACTACTACCACGTACCAACAATGTGAGCCAGTTGATTGATGACAGCATGCATGAGTTGCAACAGTGCCTGAACTTACTCTGACTCCCCAGCATAAAAATGGCAGCTGCTTATTTTTCACCTTCCAAATATTATATAGCTTTCTCTTGTAACCAACCCTAGACAAGCCACATTTGAAGAAGGAAAGTCTTTTCCAGTTGAGCTATATTGACACAGAACAAATACATACACAGTTATCCATACCTAACTTCCAGATAAAGACAAAAGCAAAAGCCTGATTCCACGTAGGATGATAGTATAATAGCTAGTATAACTGAAAGCATTCTAACTGTAAACTTTTACGTCACCCTTAAGCATCTTTCTCCTCAAAGTAGTAGACGTCAGGGTAGAGTGGGTAGAAAGGATGGGGTGTCGAGCAAGAGACACTTCATGCCTGTAAATAAGACATTGTATTTAATTTTTGTTTTGAGAAGCTGTCTACACAGCTCAACCAAACAAACTTCTAATGTTTTCTGTCCACCCAATTTTCTACATCTTCATTCCCAACACCATATAATTTACTCTTGGGGACTTCTTGACCCCATAGCTCTAGCCACCTTGTCCGTCATCTGGGACTGCAGAACTTGTTTCCCTGTTGTCATAAGAACATACCTCCTTCCTCCTGCCTGAAGGAGAGTGAGCAATGATCAAAGCACCATTTGGGCAGCTTTTTTCAATCCTTTTTCTCACTGTTCATCCTTTAAACATTCATTAGCAAGTAGAGAAGTGGGGGACCCTTACCAGCACTCCCACTCACTCACCACTTGGATAAGGACATTTGCTAACAGCTCCAAATGCAAATTTTTATATTCCTTTTGTCAGCTCAAACCATCATCCTTTCTCTTCTAGAAAGCCATGCCTTTGTCAGCACTTCATTCTCATTGCCCAAACTCTCAGTACCTATGAAGAATCTGAAATTTTACACTGTTTGCAAGCTAACAAGTTAGTCTGCCACAGTTTGATGGATACTAGAGAGAAAGATGAGTGTACTGGGTCAAAGATAAAAGAGTTACTAGTCACAAAGATAGCAGCAGTCAAAGTGTCAGGATTTGTGCTAGTTCCCTGAGACCGAATTCCCACAGAGTGATTCAAAGGGGGTTAGATATTGCCTGCACATACTATAGCTTGTATTACAGTAGAAAAAACCCAAGTTTAGGAAACCCAAGCTTTTATACTGGTCAGGTTGTTCTGTTTTTTGCCTGGACATTATCTTTACTATACTGGATTGTAATGAAACTTGCCATTTACTCCAGAGGGAGGTGCTATCTTAATCTTCCAAGGCTCTGTGCTCTACAGACATCCTTCAAAAGATAAGGTGGACAAAGCCAGTCAGTTCCTTTGCTCAGAAGACATGTAGAAATGTAAGAGAGCCATGGAGAATTATCCCCCAATATTCAACTGAACTCCACTGAGGTCACAGGTGTAAACTGAAAGGAAAGAGACAACAAAATAGGAGGATGGGCCATGGACATCTAGGCCATAGGCCAGGCAACCTACTTACGACTTTAGGACCTTCCCAAGCTCAATCTTGTATATAGTAGTTCTGTTTGATGATGGAGTATTGCTGAACACATACACTTTTAAGGTTTGAAAGGTCACAGAATACCCGTCATGATACATAGCTCAGTTCAAATGGTAATTTTATGCTGTATGGTCAAACGTTCTGTCTCTCCTAGGGCCCTGAAGAAAGTTAAAAAGCTGTTGCTCAAAAAGAGAATTATTATCATCTGGGTAAGGGATCACATTACTACAAATTTTTAAGGAGCAGCCCAAGAGTTCAAATAGCAATCCTATTTGGTCAAATATATTTCAAGAAAAATTGGATCCTCTGGGCCATGTGGCCCAAGTGGCAGAAAGTTTTTTTGTTTTGTTTTGTTTTTGTTTTTTATGGAACACTGTACCTGTTGCAGGAATTTATATTTTTCTAAGTCCCGTTAAAAACTGCCAACTTTTAGGGTTCCTTGGTACATGGGTCAGAGATGCTCACCCATAGCGGGTATTTGTTGCCTTCAATATTCAAAAGGCTGACTAAGCTTGGTCTCTTTTTCTAGCACTACAAGATATCAGATGCAAAAATGTGTCCATTGAAGAAATATATCTCCATGTCTTGAACAGCTGGACCCCAAGAAACTTAACCTAGTTGACAGACCCCTAAACATTTGTAGAATTTATTTCACACTATCTGGAATACATGTGTCTTACAAGGGATTCTAGAATATTTGGTACTTTCTGCTACTAAGTTAAAAGATCATGTTATAATCAGTGTAATGGAGAAGTACAATGTCCTGTAGAATAGAGAGGCAATCAAGGTTGGAGAGTTGAGCTAGCCCCAAAGGAGAGCAAAGAAGATGTATTGCTGGCCCTAACAGCTGTATGAAAATGGCTGCTGAGGATCTTTAACTGAGTATAGAGAAAAAAACAAAAACAAAAACACTGGCCAGATTAATGACACTTACCAGATCCCAGCACACGGGTTGACTTCTTCCAGCAGTACAATCACATTGAAACAGTAACTTTAATTAAAAGAAAGACCCAATTAAGTTTATAATAATCCACTGTTGGTATCTAAAATTCATCTGAAAATTGTATGAGTATGCGGTAAGTAATCATTATCCTTACATCTTTCAGGTTTTTAATGGTGGCACTAATCTCTGCAATCCCTCCAGTAACATGGTGCATATTTTGTTTCAATACTTTTGTAGCTGAGTGGAAGTTCTGGTGGCTCCGTTTGGCTTACACTAGCATCACATTTCTCAGTTCATAAGTTAGGGAATACATGTGGACATTCTGCAAGGTACTAAATATGTCTATCCTATTAATCATTTTGGACTGGGGATACAATCACAGAGGACTCATGGTCTACGGGGACCACTGGGAGAAGGGCTCAAGCCAAAACTCCATTCCTAACATAACTCCATAATCCCTAGTAAGACTGTGGACCACAGTAGCATTTTGGGTCATCCGTAATTGTCAGTTCAAAGCAATGTATCCAGCAGTATATAAAATGCCTGATTATTTCTCTTTCTCCAGTGCATAGTCACCCTAGTAAATGGTCATATGTCTCTTTGTAGAAGGCTGGGGAGATATATAGCATACAGCATCTGTTTATATAGTAGGATCCTTCCTCAAGCTATACTATCATTCCCTTAACTCAAGGTATTCTTGGGTTGTGAACTAGCTCTAGCCTGGAATTATTTGTGGGACTGTAACTCATTATTGTGGTGATTCAAGTCAGATCCCTCTCATCAGATCTAGAGACTTCCAGGTTATACAAATCAAGTAAGATTTAAGCAGCCCACCCATGTATTTCAATTCTTGGGGTACCATAATCAGCTAAGCAATGCCAAAGACCTCTGATGGTCAGAACATTCTGACCACTTGATTCTTCCCTGCTACCCAGTATAGTGAGCAGACTTCCTGTGTTTTTGTTGAGTATAAGCACAACCCCCATAGCTTTTTTGTCAAGTCTATTTTTAGCCCTAAATTTATTCTGCCTTGTTTCCTTTTTCATGTGCTCCTGACTATTACGTACTATTAAAAATAAGTATGTTTGAACATATTCATGCAAAAACACACACACAAAGATAGGATGGTGAACTTAACATTAAAAGAATTATGTGTTGTTATTCTTAGAAAAGTACTTTTCACGTAGTAGAGTGTCCTTAATATTATAGATGACTTTGAAATGCAAATCAATTCTCCACAAAATAATTGTGACAGAAAGCCAGCTCAACATAGCTTAAGGATAGAGGAAAATATATTGCTTCCTGTAACTGAACCATAGGAAGGACAAGTATACAACGTAACCTTAAGCATATTGAGAACTGTAATTTACACCACAGTCCAGACCTTTGTCTCCACTGCTTGTTTTTATTTCTCTCTGTATGTGGGCTTAATTCTCCCTGATTAGTTTTCTCAATTTTGGTCATTACTACAGCCCTCAGCATATATTAGAATAATACATTTGCACTTTTATCACTGGAGAGTATAAGCAAGGTAATAAAATAAATAGCCCATTCCTGGAAAACGTTATTGGCACAGGATTGAGAATATTCTTCCCAAGGTAAGTATACTGTTCTGTAACAGAGAAAAACTAGATAGTCAAAATAATAAACATCACTGATAAGAAAGAACTAATATTCATTTGTCTAAGAATTTCATCAACATCACCAAAATGAGACTGAACAAATAAAGGCATGATTTATGCTAATGGAAAGATACATAGGAACTGTAAATTAAATGTTATGCATAGGTGTATAAATACATACATGCATATGTGTGTGTACATATAAAGGCATATATGCATGTAGGTAGATAGATAGTTGTATTTAAGTTTAACAAGGGAAACAATCTTATATAAATAAAATGTTGTAAACATTTTAAAAAGATGTAAAAGGATGTAAACATTCGTTACCTCTGTTTTATTCAATTAAGTAAGGAAAAATCATAAAGCATAATAAGTGATCCAAATTTGAAATCTTATAAGCTTTAAATGTCGTTTGTGTTTGTGTTACATCAGATGATTAAATTGTCTTGGAAACTAAATTGGGAAATTTCCCCAAAATATCAAAAGACAAAATAGATAAAACTAATAAATTGACTCTAAACACGTGTGTGTGTACATAACAAACATTATAAGGAGGTAGACGATAGAATATAGACAGGGATACATGAGAGATAGATAGATAGATGATAGGGAAAACAATATTTAAAGGGAAAAAGGAAATCAAATGGCATTGTATTTTCAATAGTTTATTATATGATTGTTAAAGAAATAAGTAAATATGTTTTTAAGCTAAATCTATAGGTCTGTACTATACTTTGGCAAGGTAACAAACTATGCTGTGTGTTAGAAATTGTGTTGAGTCTAACAATCAGTTCCAGCCACCATACTTCAATTGAGTTGAAAAAAGGTCTATGGATTTTGACCTGACTGTCCCTCCTATTGATTAAGGAGCTGTTTCCCACTGGTCTGATGCACAAAATAATGACTATGCATGGATTGTTTGAGGACTCTGGCATTTTATCAGTAGGTGTGTTTCAACTCCAAATAACTAGTACCCATTCACTGAGATATTTTAGATTTTTATATAAAAAAGATACAATAGAATAGGGAATAGGTAATTAGAGAAATTTTAAATTTATTCAAAGTAAAACTACTTGCCTTTTCTTAAATGAAAATAATCTAGATTTTATAACTAAATGATACCACTTATATTAGCTATAAAGTAGAGAAAGATGGATGAACAATTTTATGGTTTGGATATAATTGTTGCTTTTCTCTCTGTTGAAATGTGCTTATGAGTCTCTTCTGTGTTTTGTATTGATCCATCACAGTCACAGAGTTGCCTTGTCTGATATTAGAGCTCTATGAAATTACATTCAACAGGAGAATGTGACAGCCTAGCAGTTAGGGCTGGACCACCAGCTAACTCCAAGACCAAGCTGATAGTGCCAGGCCAGCTTCCAGCTGTCATTTTCCTATGGAAATGTAGATGTGTAAAACTGAACATAATATCATAAAAGTAGAATAAAAAGTACAGATGGCAATTGAGTAAGGGTTGGGGTGGATCTTTCACACCAGCTGAATTCACTGAAGCATTTACCTTATCAAATAAAGTACATATCCAGCCAAAAAACTCACAAAGGTATTATTGAATTCTGGAAATATTTGTGAGGTCTGCTCAGGTTGTGATAACAACTTCAATTGCATTACTAAGTGAACAATTTGTCTGAAATATTTTTATGTGACAGAATATTGTCTTTAAATGCTTTTTAAAGTATTAATCATATCTCCCACTCAATATTTTTGGGTTTTCAAGGGCTGTAACTGTGCCATATACGTCCTTCTATCCACCATATAACACCTACTCAATGATAGTCTTAGTGTGGATGTTAATAAACAATTAAGTGATTGGTCATAGAAATGGATTAAATAATTAATAATTAAATGGAAAATAGAAATGGATTAAAAAGAGAAGTGACTTCTTCAAACTACTATAATTCATAATATTAGATGTCACCAGCTTCAGGAAATCATTTTCTTCTGAAATGTATTTAAAATGCAATTTATGGAATATCTTATTTTTATCTCCCTCCTCCTTGAAAGCTTACTTCAATAATTCTATGAGCTGCAACTTGAGATGATAACTTTTTCATTTATTTCCAACTGTCTCTGAAAATTAGTGATAACAGGGATACTCAGACATTCAGCCTTTATAAGCACTTACACGTTCACCTTCTCTGATTCCTAGGATTGCTATCCAGCTGTAGTGCTTCCTATTGAAGAATACTAAATTACCTCAAACTCAGATATAGCTACCTCCTGGAAGCTTACTAAGTATAAGAATGGTTTAGGGCTTTCCTAGTGGCGCAGTGGTTGAGAGTCCGCCTGCTGATGCAGGGGATACGGGTTCGTGCCCTGGTCCGGGAAGATCCCACATGCCGCGGAGCGGCTAGGCCCATGAGCCATGGCCGCTGAGCCTGCGAGTCCGGAGCCTGTGCTCCACAACGGGAGAGGCCACAACAGTGAGAGGCCCGTGTACTACCAAAAAAAAAAAAAAAAAAAAGAATGGTTTAGAATGTTCTCAAACTTTATCATACATTAGAAACACTTGGAAGCTTGTGACCACATAGTTTGCTAGGCCCCACCTCCAGAATTCCTGATTCAGTAGGTTCCCAGGTGACATGAACACTGCTGGTCTAGATACCACATTTTGAGAAATATTCATTTAGACATTAAAAAACTTATTTTGAGAGCTACTGATTTAAATATTGTGGTAGGCAGAATAATATTCCCCCAAATGTGTGCACAACTTAATTTGCTAAAGCTGTGAATATATCACATTACATGGAAGAAGAGATTTTTCAGATGGGAATAAGGTTAAGGACCTTGAGGAAGAAAGATGACACTAGGTCATAAGGGTGGACCCAATATAATCACATGGGTCTTTAAAAGTGGACATCCTTCCCAGATGTATTAGAGAGAAGGCAATGTGACTACAAAAGAAAGGTCAGAGAGATGAAATGATATTGGCTTGCAAGAGGAAGGAAGGTTGTCATGAGCCAAGGAATATGAGCAGCCTCTAGAAACTGGAAAAGACAGGTTTTCACATAGAGCTTCCAGAAAGAAACTCAGCTCTACTAACACCTTGACTTTAGCCTACCAAGACTCATGTTAGACCGATCTATAGAATATAAGATAATAAATTCATATTTTTAAGCCAGAAGCAATAGAAAATGTATATAGGTATTGAAAAATTCTATGACCTGGAATTACACATCCCTATCTGTTCTTTCCTAACCCTTCACATTCCACAACTCCAAAATATAGGTGACCATCACAGCAGCAAAAGCCCTGAACCTGATATCAGAAAACCAGCATTTGAAACATTTATCTACCACTTACTATGTGTATTAATGTAGACGAGTGCATTTCTTCATTTAATTGACAAACAGTTGAGACTCTCCTATGTAAAAGGCATATGCTATGTGTTGGGACAGAAAATCAAATCAGGTATAGCTGCTATCTTTAACTGGCTTTAATGTTGGAGAAAGGGCAGGAAATCAAGACATAGAACAGTGTGAAATGATCTAGATATTTATATTCAGAATAGTGATATGAAAGCCTAGAAGAAGGGTGTTTCAACCCAAGTCTTCTGATTTCAATATTTTTTTCATATAAAACTATAGTCTTCACAATGAAGTGGACTTAATATTTATTGAGGTCAGTCAGAGCTACCAGGTGTTTAGGTGGTCAGTTAGGACAATAAGTAATGTTCAAGCTTTTATTCACTAACTGAAATAGTATAAGCGAGTGGTCAAAAAATAATAGAATGCTTGCCAACTTCTCCCTTCCCCGAAGATTGGCGTCAGTGAGGATCAGGTGATGTCCTGGGAAGACAAGGGAAAGTGTCTTGGTGTTGAGGAACTCTGAATAAAAGGCTCTGGACATTTATGGACCAGAAAACTCCAGGCAGGGGAAGGGTTAGGAGTAGGAAAGTAGTGAGTCAATATAGTCAGATCCCCCAGATAAAAACGTCTAGGTGCAAAGGCTTGAAAAGTACTTCAGCAGGGTCCTCTCCCCTGTTCCCCAAAAATAGATCTCCATATGGAGGTGCCTAGACTAATACAGATATGTATTCGAACATGGCTGGCACTGGGTGGGAATCCTTGAATACAACTCTCACAAAAGACTGTAATGCATTGGCTGTGCATCAAGTCTGGTGTGAGGACAGCAGCTCCCCCATGAGGTCTGCAAGGCATAGCCTTTGTAATTGTCAATGGTTAGGCCGTAAGGATCAAACACATGATTCTAGCTTGATAGGTCCTATATGTATAGACTGGTGCAGTCCAAAAGAATTATAATGTGAGTCACTTACATAATCTTAAATTTTATACTAGCCACATTAAAAAAGTAAGAACAGATAAAATCAATTTAATAATATAAGTTTATCTAAACCAATGTAGACAAAATATGTCCAAGTATATATATTATAATAAAAATAATTATTTTTAATTATTAAAAATTATTAATGGGATATATTAAATTCTTTTTTCCACGTTAAGTTTTCAAAATCTGGTGTGTATACACACTTGTATAGCATCTCCATTGGGTCTAGCCACACTTCAAGTATTTAATAATCACAGGTGGCCACTGGCTATTATACTGGACAATGTAGATATATGTCCTTCTCTAAGCATTTGGGGAAAGGCACAAAGGTGTAGTCCAAACTTATTCAATCCTGGTTTTCAGTTTTTGTTCCCCAGTTATTAGTCTTGTGGCCATAGGCAAAATTCTTACTTCCTTGAGTTACTATATTTAAAGTATCTAGTAAAGACTGTGATACATACTTGGGACTCAAAATGCATCATTTCCCTTTACCTCAAAGTTCCTTTCTTTACAAAAATTATCTCAATTGAAGAGGATCCTTGTGGGGTTTTGATGAGATAAAACGTATTAACTATTTTGGTGGGTGTGCAGAAAAGAGTTAACATAACATATCTGAAACTTGGGAGCTCCCACCATGGACCTCCCACCAGAGACTGTGATTTGGTGTAATATGCTCAAAACTAGTCAGGTTTGAAGCTAAGAAGAAAACCAAGTGCTTTTCTCAGGACCCTGGTACTGATTTCATGACAGTGTATTAAAACAGCTGAAGTTAAATGTTTGCAATGAATTTACATGTAAAAATCTCATAAATGTAGAAGCAACAAATGACACTCTGCTAGATATGGAGAAATGCCCTCAAAAAATTGCTGACATTTTCATGGCAGGCATTTGTTGTTGGGAACTCCATAAAACTAGAGCAAAGCATCCTAGTCTCCCTTTCATCCAGATAGGACCATATAACTAATTCTTAATGGAACATGAATGGGAGTGATGTGTTCCTGCCAGGTTCAATTTTCTAAGAAGTAGATGTCCTTCTCCACTGCCTTCTGCCTTGTCAGCTGGGTGGAGCAGAAGATTCCAAGATCACAGTGGATGGCAAAACCAAAAAACAGAAAGAGCCCATGCTTTGAACCCTGTCACAGGACAACCAGCTGACCCAAAACATCCACATTGGGCTGTTGTAGGAATAAGGCATACACATTCATTGTTTGAAGATTCTAAAATCGTAAGGCTATCTATATACAGGAGTTGTTACTCTAAACACAAGAAAATTTCAGGATATAGAAACATAAT
The DNA here is from genome assembly GCF_951394435.1 of Stenella coeruleoalba. NCBI lineage: Eukaryota > Metazoa > Chordata > Mammalia > Artiodactyla > Delphinidae > Stenella > Stenella coeruleoalba. The sequence continues at coordinate 33,903,555 of NC_137164.1, read as the reverse complement.
GTATTTAAAAACTCCCTCTATTTGATCTCAACATTCAAACACACCTTGACAAAGTTTTAGCTCCAGAAGATCCTATTACCTGTGGAGACGTTAGCACCTTGACAAGATGATAATGAGAGCACTCTTTATGATGATCATTTTTTTTAAAGAGTTAAAAGCAGATTGGAACTGCTTTTAAAGAATCCCAGGCCAAAGAAGAATATACAAAATTTAACCTAAATAAACATTTAAGGGTGTTTTACAATATTCTCACTTCTGACTCTTAGACATTACCCACCTCTCACCTAACGACTAGGATCACACCATCCCTAAAGCCTCACACTCACTCATACTCTCCAAGAATTCTCTCTCATGTTCTCTTGGTGTTCTGATCTCAACATCTTGATTCCTTAATCACCTCCTCCTTTACCAAAATGCTGCTGCAGTCAGAAGAAGCGTGAACCCCATGAGCATTACAACTTCAAAAGGACACACGTTAGATAGAATATACAATGCTATAGTAGATTTTTATACACGCAATGAATTATATATCAGTTGCCAATTTGACACATAGTCATTCCTCAGTATCCAGGGGGCATTTGTTCCCCCGCAGATACCAAAATCTGTTGGTGTTCAAGTCCCATATATAAAATGATGTATAATAACTGTATATTTAATTTCCATATTTCCTTAACAGGAATTTTAGTCATTTCTATGACTTTCCTGAAGAGTTTGAAAAACAAAATATCTCTATCTGCAGATGCCACAAAATATAATGTATAATATTATACATTAGAAGTTTCAATATATTCTTAGTCTTTCCTAATAACAAGGGAATATTATTTGCCTTTAGGTATCTGCTAATTAGTGGTACAGCATTATTTACTAAAGGGACCACTGTGTGTGTGTGTGTGAGTTGAAATCAATGTGTCAACTCATTGAATTACTAAGATAGAGTACAAGGTTTTGGTTTTTTTTGAAAGCATACGGTTTAAATTTTGTATCAGCAACTAAATAGGTTAATATGAAATGATATATGATACACACCTTTCTTACCTGGAAAATTTCTACTAGGTAAAATTACTTTTAGCAGTTGCAATTTTATTTTAATACTTATTAATGATGTTTTAGAGAAATCACTGAATGATAAAAAAAATTTGCTCTTTTGAACAGACAAATTGGGCAATACTCAGACTGGATTGACTTTTATTTTGTGAATATGTGAATCTATAAAAGTTTCAGAATGACACACACCAGAATAATGTGAATTTATCTACAGCAGAGTTGATATTGTGCCAGATTCTTCAAGATCCTCTCTTTTTTCCCAAAATTTATTCTAATCTCTGAAAAGCATGCAAAATGGAATAACTATTAAATAAAATGTTTCTTTTCTCTATTTGAAACAAAGAAAATATGACAGTTCTTGGAAAATGTAGTTTGTTTACATTTACTCTTCATTTTTATAATAAAATGAGAAAGATAATACATGCTTTACAGTAGCAAAAATTATGTAGTCAGAGATTTGACTTTCCAGGATAATTTCTATGTTGAACAGTCCAAGAATTTTCAATTTTAAAAACAATATATTAAGAGTTTTTTGGGAATTTATAAGAAATATGCAGTCTAAGTTTCTAAATAAAATCAAACCACCCTACTGTGATTTATATTGCTCTGAATGATACATTTGAATTTTTTTTTGGTTTTAATGTAGAACCAATCTTCCAGAAATTTTATAATAAACTCATTGCATTTCTAGTCCTCCCACTTTCTTTTAAATTATTATTATAATCCTTATTCAAACTCTACTTTTCTCTTTGTGTAACAAAATCAAATTCTGAATTCCAAAATGAGCACCTGTCAGGTCAGGCAGAATAATTTTTGTGTTGATTTCCCATTTTTGATCTTTGTTACAGGAGTGAATCCAGAAATAGTTGGTGAAACACTGTACCATGTGTACCTCAGGGCCATTTTCATGAAGTACTATATGAGGATAACCAATTCATCATTTGGCATATTGTCACGCAAAATGACTCCAGATTAACTGTGGAGTGGGGAGGAAATCTAGCTTAACATTAAACCATTGCATAAATACAAATTAATTTTCTCTTTATCCTTTTAAAAATGTTCAATTAACTAAAAAATTAACCTTAAATGTAATAATTAACCTTGGCCTGATTGTACTACGAAATATCGTATTCTACTTTGTACAGCTGAAGCATTTATGCTAGACTTGGTTTCTAAAACATGGCCACCTCAACCACATGATTCTACCTGCCTTTCCTAATTTTCTTGTTTTTATATATACTAAATTTATACTTAAAGCAAAAACACTTAACAAGATTTTTTAAAAATATTTCTGCACTAAAGTGTGATTGAATTTCATTCTGTTACCCTCAAGTGTCATGCAGCCACTTGAGGATGAAAATATCAAGTTTTTAGCTCAATCTTTCCCTGAAATGCTGCTCTGGGAGTAATTTTCCCACCTGTTTAGAAAGTGCAAGTGAGATGAGTTTGATTTCTCAGTCTTTTATTTCTGTTCCAGTTTTGCCCCACCCCATTCAATATACCTTTTAAATTGTACTCTTATTTCTAATGGACCTTAATGCCCTTAATACCCTAGAATCTGATTTTTTTATTTTCCTGCATTTAGAGAACTGCAATACTTTAATTATACCTTACTTCTTCACTGTATCTACATCTATATTTTAATTCAAAACTATACTAAGGACCACTCTATGCCAAGGTCATCACATACTCTTATATGCCATATTTCCTTCTATAGTAAGTTCAAATACAAATAGGACCAATAGTCATTGCAGGATCAAGCCCCATAATATTGATGCTCTCTTGCTCTCTGTGCATCCCCAGCCCGAACTGGCCCTGCCTCACCCTTACCTTATGCACATTATTGTTTCCCCTTCCTAAGCTGAAAATTTAATCAGTAAATACCTGTGTGATCGGCCCAACACCCACTAACGATTGTTCTAGCCCTCAGACCAGACCAGAACGGTTCCAGCTCTGGGTCATCAACAGGAAACAGTGGCCCTCTCAGTAGTTGCTAACCCAAAGAGCTGGGGAGGAACATGTTCCAGCTGTCCCCTGGCAACCAAGGAGCCCTTCTGATGTTATGACCCCTTTATCTGATGGCCTCCTCCTCCCTGCAAAGATTGCTGCTGTGTCCTGCCTGCCACTGGCCTTACACATTGGGGTGTCACTCCAGGACATTTGCCTCTGACTTGTAAGATTCCCTGTCCAATAAATTGCTGATGTCTCTGTCGTTGACTCTGGGTTCTTTCTTCAGTCTCATGGCTGGGCAGTTGCAAGGATTGCAGGACTGTGAGGTGCAGCCCAACAGCCATGATTATAAGATTGCCTTTATTTAAATTGTTTAAATAATGTGCATAAAATTTACACCTGCCATCCTACCTGCCCCTGGGATAGATTTTCCATACTTTAAATATTAAATTATGACACTTCAGTCTTCCAGAATTTCTGATTAGTCCAGAATTCTCCAGAGAATTCCCTATGCAGGAGATCACTACACTGTTTCTCTCTGGAGTTGGACCAGATCATAGTGAATGGTCTAAACAACAAGTACCTCTAAATGCCTTAAACAGAGCAGGTGACTGGCACTTGTGGCTAATTGTTACAAAAGTCTGGACACACCAAGAAAATATCAAACTGAAACATCTCACTTAGAAATTATCCCTTGCTTATACCTTTTTACCATTCTTGTATGGTAAATTAAATTGTGTAAAAATTAAATATAGAGCAAACTGCTGACCATAATAATTTCATGTGAAGATCAACTATTAAAACATTTAAAAAATTTTAGATGGAATGAATGAAAGCAAGAGTAATAATAACACTCTAAAGCTACATTGTCTGAGGCACTTTTCACATGTGGCTATTTAAATATAAAATTTAAATTAATTAAAATCAAATAAAATTTAAAAATCAGTTCTTTGGTTGCACTAGCCATATTTCAAAGTGCTTAATAGACACATGGATTTCCATCATCACAGAAGGTTATACTGAGCAGTGCTACTAAAGGATAAAAAATTACATTCTAATTTACATTTTAGTTTATAATGGAAAACAATTTTCTATCTTTACATGCACAGATACACCTTGGTTACAAATTTGCTCCCAAAGTTGGAAACCAGCATGAATAGAATGATCAAGGACAAAGATAATGATTAATCAAAATAAACATGTAACAAAACCAGCTAATTTTGCACTGATAAATTTCAACTTTTATGTAATATTTGATTTAACAATGATAAATTACTGCTCCCAGAGCACCTCTGCAAAAATTCCTATCTCAAAAATTGTAAGTTGTGGATTTTCTCTTTCCTTTTTAAAAGCATGGAGGAAAAATAACAAATGAAATGCCAAAATCAAATTGGCATGCCCATGAACTAAAGGTTTTTCATAACTATTAAGAGAATTATAACTACTTTGTTGTGCTACAGTTCTCTGTAGAAATAGAAAGACAAAGAAACTGCACTTTTTGGTTCTATATTTCTTTTTTTAGAAATGCAAATCCACATTTAAATCTCAAGACAATTATTTTAAATCCTAGCTGTCTTTCAGAGACTATAAATTACAGAGATTACTTTTTAAACCTACAGAAAAGAATTTATAAACCATAAGGAATAGAATAGAGCAAGGTGTCTATAAGACTTTAAAAAAGACAACACTTCATCTGAACTACTGAAACACTCTTATCATTCTCCACAATAAAGCAAAAAATAATAATCTTTTTCCTCAATATCATTACACTCGTGTGTTTGTACAACACATATTTAGTACACTACTATAATTTTAAGTTATTAAATGGAGTATGGGACAGTTTTGTCCTCTAAACCATATTTTTCTGAAAAATTAGTAAGTTGTTAAGATACATAAGTATAAATTTTTCCTATAAACAGATAATTTTCCTTTCTGCTGGTAATAAAACATTTTCAGAAATTGTAGTTTGGTTTCTTCTCTCTTTTTGTTTTTTGTGTTTTTGTTTTTTGGTTTTGCCCTCTTACCAATCCTATCACTGCTGCATTTATGCCGCTGTATACACGCTTGATTCTCTTTCAGAGACATATAAATCCATAGGTTTTAAGATTCTTACTAGTCAGGTATATTCTTAGGCATTTAATATGGGGTGTTGAATCCATTTCGTCGAGCAAGGAGTAGGTCTTATACTCTTAATTGACTAAAGATATTACATTACAACTGGAGTAAAACTAAATAGTACAAATGATATAAATTATAGCACATCTATAGAAACATAATTATCTTGTTGCAAGTTTCAAAGTATAAAATTACTCTTTAACAACGTATATTATAAATGTGTTTTTTCTAAATTAATGTGATTAATATTACTTAAAGTAATGTAATAAAATTTAGCATTATTTCTAACAGTTTTAATAATTATATATACAAATAATATTGGATATAAGTGATCAAGGGAATGAATTATAATATATAATTGAAAATCAATGTGAGTAGAGATCAATATTAAATTAAATAGACTTATTTCCACATGCAAGTGTCTGACAAAAATTTTGTGAGAGTTTCACAGTGCCAATTTCTATGAAAGAATATACTATATTGTCATTTAGTTTGTAAATTAACCAATTTCATCACACTGAAGGATATCTTCCAGGCAACAGCATCTCTCCCACTGAAAATTTTACTTAACAGGTCTTCCTTCTTTTGTGAATATAACTATTTGCAATTTTAAAAATATCTACATGTGGCCCATTCTTAGAAATGTTCCAAGTTTAATGCATTTAAATCTATATTTGAGTTTCAAAATTTATTTTGATTTTCAAATTAAGTAACTATTAAACTGTGTTCAATCTTTTCAACACGGAAAACTTAGATTAGATATTTGTAGTTCACAAAATAAATGATGGTCACAAGTGAAAGTATGAAAGCCCTTTTTTCTTGTGCTGGATATGATGCAATAAAATGAATATTCATTCATATATAAATAACATCTGTGGGTTTCTTTTCTATGGACAATTTACACCCCAACTGTCTACTAAAGTGTTATTTATCCTCAATAAATGGGCAGGTACTTGGATTTGTGTTTTGATACTCGATACAATTTTAAGTCTTGGCAAATTTAAGCAATCTTTCTGAAAATCTGATATATATATGAATATTAAGTTGTACTGTTGATTGAATAATCAAGTTTTCTAAAATATTATAACTGTCAGAAGTCACAAAATGTCAATTATCATAGCCTTTAATCTACCTCTCATATTTAATATTTATAGTCATGTTTTAACTAAAATATTATACTTTCAAATTTTGGAATTCTTTCAGTTAATTATTAAAAAAGTGGAATAAGTTAGTTCCTCCTTTATATTAAAAATATTCCTTGTAAGATACCTAGCTTAATTAAATATGCTAATTTTACATACTTTTTTCTTATTAATATTCATTCAATTCAGTGCTGAGATATCATATTCAATTATTGAGGATGCATGCCCCTATAAAATAATAAAAGGGGTCTATCTTTTAAATTTATAAAATTATTTTGTGTAGTTTACAAAAGAACTATAAAATATGTCTTTTTAGCATTAAATGAGTTAATTGGGGAAAACGTGCATTATGTTGCTAGGTAAATATTGAAATTAATACATCTAGAAACAGATTATAACAATTTTAATCTAATAAAAGTATCAGATAAAAACAGAAGTCTGATTTTTTCCTAAATAAAAAAGTTTCATAGCCCAGCAAGGCTAACATTAATGGAGGGCATACTATGAACTGTGTCAAATACTTCACATGTTTAAACTTGCAGGAAGTCTTCTCACTCATTTTATGGAATTAAATATTGAAGCATAGAAAGGTCTAGCAACCTGTCCAAATTCACACTGAAAGTAAGTAGCAGGGCAGGGGACAGAATTCAGGAAGTCTAACCCAAAAACCACACTTGTCATTACTGTAATTCATTGCCTCTTAAGAGAGATTTTAGCCCTTTTGCAGTTGTTTTACAATTAACACAATTAATTCATCAGTTCTTTTGGGTAAAAGAAAGTTTGGGAAAAGGAATCACTCACATTGGCAAATATGACATAGGAAGTAGAGGAAAGGGAAAAGATTTAAAGTGGAAATGTGGGATTTGGAATTTCAGAATATTATATATTATATATTTTTTCCATTTTCTTCTAAGGGAAATTATAAATTTTGGAGAACTCAAAATTTAGCTTCATTAAATTAGGAGGGAGCAGAGTTCTCATTACTGGTCCCCACAATTTTTTTCATCCAAATTGTGACCCATCTTGTTACTACAAGCAATCACTGATGCTGTAAGCCACATATTTCCTGGTGTTTGTTCTGGGAACATGGCAGGAGTGTACTTCCCTGTCCCTTGAAAATAACATGGAATGAGAGCAGAAACAACATGTAAACTTCTTCAGGGAAGAGCCAGTGTGCAATTAGCCACCTGCCCTTCTCTCTGCTATAGTGATCATAGAAACATATGTCAAGGTCAAGTCTCCATTGGCCTGGGTCTCAGAAAGACTGCAATGAACTGAGCCCACCTGACAACTCCTGTAGAACATATAGCATGGTGAGAAATAAATGTATATTCTAATAAACCACTGATATTTAGGGTTTCTTTGTTACATCAGCCTAACTCAGCCTATGCTGAATAATACATTCTCAAAGCACCATGGGGTGTCTGGGAAATAAATATCTGTTTATGCAAAACCTTGGTCATAAAATTGTAAGGAGGATTTTATTATTAATAAATCTAAAATGAATTTTATAATGATTATTAGAGACAGTTATCTTTGAATATGTGTTCTAAAATATCAACAAATGTAGTAAATCTTATTTCTAATTAACTTTATATTTCCATTACTGAAAATGTCCATGGACACAAATCATGATACATCTCCTAGCCAAAAGATAACACTAATAGCATATCACCAAAAAATTTAGAAGGAAAAAAGGTGTTATTTTCCATCAGTAATGATATCCATATTTTAGATCTCTTCTCCCTAATCCTGAGTAACACTGGAGTGACCATCTCCATTGTTAGTCAAAACAGTCTCTTTATTTTAAGAATATCTATGAATTTCCCCATTTGACTGATGTTATTTAAGCAGAAAAGACAGAGGGGAGAAGGGGATGAATCTCCTGGAGAAAGTAAAACCAGGGTGTAGATAAAAAGTAGTAATTCAATGTATTTACTACCAAGTGGCCATTATGACATCACCAATATTTTTACCTGCTGCTACTTTTCTCAATAATGAAAAAGGTACCACAATAAAAATTTAGTTATCAGAACTAACTTTTTCCCCATCACAGCACTCACCTGCAGGGCACTAAATCTTATTAGGAGATTTTGGTTTAAAAATTAATTTATATGTTAATTGATTGACTCATTCAACATATTCTAAATAGAATTATGTTAAAAGTATAGATTAAATTTCCACACTAGCTTTAAAAATCTGCACAGATTTTGTGTGTGTGTGTGTGTGTGTGTGTGTGTGTGTTTATACAACTTTCAGAAAATTAACTTCCTTTCTGGGAGTTGTTAGCTGCCCATACACTAAATATTTCTTGGCAACATCAGATTTTCTCATTTATATGGCAAGGTGAAATTCTTTGCTGTATTCAAAAAATTTCACTGTACTTTGAGGATCACACTGTATTTTTAATCCCTTAAAATTTCCTAGAAGAAATGCAGTCATATTTTTATTGTATGTGTTTTAATATATGCTTTACAAAGATTGCATGAACCTCTTTTGGAGGAGTAATGATAATCTGTTGAGTAAATGTAATGGACTTCACCAGTTTTCAAGGAGTTAAGTTTTATAATGTTAACCAATTTAAAAACATTTCTTTTACATGAACACTTTTATAATATATGGAAACAATCTATTGTACATAATTACAAATTACAGGAGAATGAAGAATCCTGTTTAAAGAAATTATCTTACAGTGTAAATACATTAATTCTTTGTGTAATCCTATTAAAATAATTCATATTGTTATAAAAACAGGAAGAGCCTGATTCTATAGTAAACTATTCTCAGTTACCATGTGCATGTTGGATAAAATTTCAGGACCTCAGGATTTCATTTTATATAGCAGGATGAACTAATATATTTCACATGAGCAAACATTTATTTAAAAGATTCAGGTTATTTCTTGGAAAATTGTGTCTAATATTTCTCCTTTGATTTCCATCTTCCACCTAAATAGTTAGAAATCTTAGTTTCACTATTTTATTTTTACAGTATTACTTTGATTAGTCATTATTTCGCTGAATGATAGAAATATATCAGAGGATGGCCTAGAATAAACGATTCTATAGTTTCTACTTGGAAAGAATTTTTGTTGTATGGGCCTCTGAATTTGCTTTTCCTACTTTAAATTGTCTTAATCCATGAAATTCTTCATTTTGCAAATATCTACAATGTCATTCTTATTGTATTGTTTAATCATGTGTGCATATTATTCCTTTTGGTTCCATTATTTTTAATTAAAAACCACCAAATTTTAATATTGAATATTTTATAAGAAGAATGGTTTTACAGACTTGTCTCTTTCTTCTTTCTTTTGCATCTCAGGCTCTTCTCTACCCCTTGCTTGCCTTCTTTCTGCTGGAATGTTCATTTTAGGAGCACAAATGAGAATAGTAAATTATAGAAATACAATGGCTATAAAAAAGTATTTTTTAATCCCTTTTGAAAATCAACTAAAATGGCATAATATAAATGTTAGAAAAATAAACTAAAACCCTAAAAACAATCAGAAAATAATAGGTTTTTTGTTTCTTTATAATAAGAAAAAAGGATAAGTAACATAAAAGTAACCAACTTTGTGAATTTTAAGTTTATAACTTTCAATATATTATATAAAATTGTAAAAATTAAGGTATTAGTCTAATATATGTTTAGGTATTTATTTTACATAATTTGAGGGGAGATACACTTTTATTCCCTGTAAAAAATAAATGGCAAAGAATTGTAAATGGGCAAAAAATTATTGCATCTTTTACTGCAATGCCACTTAAAGGATTGTCCAGTGCATCCTCTAGGTATTTTCTAATTCTATGGGGGTGTGGATCTTTGGTTGACTTTGATTGACTAGTCCATTTTACAACTCTGTGGGTATAGAAATTAATTTATATAAAACCAATTGTAATACAAATGTCTTCACCTGTAGCACCGCGAATGAGTATTTTCCAGTAGATAAAATCAACCTCCAAATATCAAATTTTCACTAGAATTTATTTTAACTCATTATTATTTTCCTCATTAAAAGATTAATTTAATAAAATGTTTGACATATGTTCACTTAATACATGTATGAGTCATGATTTAAATTTTTTATAATTACAATATAAATGTAATTATAATATAAAATTTTAATAATTATAATATGGGGGGGGGCTTCAAGATGGTGGAACAGTAAGATGTGGAGATCACCTTCTTCCCCACAGATAAATCAGAAATACATCTACATGCGGAACAACTCCTACAGAACACCAGCTGAACGCTGGCAGAAGACTTCAGACCTCCCAAAAGGCAAGAAACTCCCCACATACCTGGGTAGGGAAAAAGGAAAAAGATAAAACAGAGAAAAAAGAATAGGGATGGGACTTGCAAACGTGGGAGGGAGCTGTGAAGGAAGAAAAGTTTCCACACACTAGGAAACCCCTTCGTGGGCGGAGATTGCGGGTGGCGGAGGGGGGAAGCTTCGGAGCCACAGAGGAGAGCACACCAACAGGGGTGCGGAAGGCAAAGCAGAGAGATTCCTGCACAGAAGTTTGGTGCCGACCAGCACTCACCAGCCTGAGAAGCTTGTCTGCTCACCCATTGGGATGGGTAGAGGCTGGTAGCTGAGGCGCCGACTTTGGAGGTTGGATCCCAGGGAGAGGATGGGAGTTGGCTGCGTGAACACAGCCGGAAGGGGCTAGTGTGCCACAGCTAGTCAGGAGGGAGTCCAGGAAAAAGTCTGGAGCTGCAGAAGAGGCAAGAGACTTTTTCTTGCCTCTTTGTTTCCTGGTGCACGAGGAGAGGGGATTAAGAGTGCTGCTTAAAGGAGCTCCAGAGAAGGGCGCGAGCCGCGGCTATCAGCATGGACCCCAGAGACGGGCATGAGATGCTAACGCTGCTGCTGCAGCCGCCAAGAAGCCTGTGTGCAAGCACAGGTCACTATCTACACCTCCCCTCCCGGAAGCCTGTGCAGGCTACCACTGCCAGGTCTAGTGATCCAGGGACAACTTCCCTGGGAGAACACATGACATGCCTCAGACTGTTGCAAGGTCACACTGGCCTCTGCCACAGGCTTGCCCCTCATTCCATACCCTGCCCTCCCTCAGGCCTGAGTGAGCCAGAGCCACTGAAGCAGCTGCTTCTTTAACCCCGTCCTGTCTGAGGGAAGAGAAGACACCCTCAGGCAACCTACACGTAGAGGTGGGTCCAAATCCAAAGCTGAATTCCAGGAGCTGTGTGAACAAAGAAGAGAAAGGGAAATTTCTCCCAGCAGCCTCAGGAGCTGCGGATTAAATCTCCACAATCAATTTGATGTACGCTGCATCTGTGGAATACCTGAATAGACAAAGGATCAGACCAAATTGAGGAGGTGAACTTTGGGAGCAATGATATATATATATATATATATATATATATTTTTTTCCCTTTTTCTCTTTTTGTGAGTGTGTATGGGTAAGCTTCTGTGTGTAATTTTGTCTGTATAGCTTTGCGTTTACCATTTGCCCTAGGGTTCTGTCTGGTTTTTTTTTTTTTGTTTTTGATTTTTGCTGTTGTTTGTTCTTTTAGTATACTTTTTGGCACTTGTTATCATTGGTCAAAATGTTTTTTGGTTTGGTTGCTCTCTTTTTCTTTATTACTTAAAAAAATATTTTTTATTATAATAAATTTATTTTATTTTACTTTTTTATTTTATTTTATTTTATTCTACATTTCTTTCTTTTTATTCCCCCTTTTATTCTGAGCTGTGTGGATGACAGGCTCTCGGTGCTCCAGTCAGGCGTCAGGGCTGTGCCTCTGAGGTGGGAGAGCCAAGTTCAGGACACTGATCCACAAGAGACTTCCCAGCTCCACATAATATCAAATGGTGAAAATCTCGCAGAGATTTCCCTCTCAATGCCAAGACCCAGTTCCACTCAATGACCAGCAAGCTACAGTGCTGGACACCCTATGCCAAACAACTAGCAGGACAGGAACAGAACCCCACCCATTAGCAGAGACGCTGCCTAAAATCGTAATAAGTCCATAGACACCCCAAAACACACCACCAGATGTGGACCTGCCCACCAGAAAGATAAGATCCAGCCACAACACCAGAACACAGGCACTAGTCGCCTCCAATAGGAAGTTTACACAACCCACTGAACCAATCTTACCCACTGGGGACAGATGCCAAAAACTATGGGAACTATAAACCTGCAACCTGTGAAAAGGAGACCTGAAACACAGTAAGTTAAGCAAAATGAGAAGACAGAGAAACAAAGAGCAGATGAAGGAGGAAGACAAAAACCCACCAGACCTAACAAATTAAGAGTAAATAGGCAGTCTACCTGAAAAAGAATTCAGAATAATGATAGTAAAGATGATCCAAAATCTTGGAAATAGAATGGAGAAAATACAAGTAATGTTTAACAAGAACCTAGAAGAACTAAAGAACAAACAAACAGTGATGAAGAACACAATAAACTAAATTAAAAATTCTCTAGAAGGGATCAATAGCAGAATAACTGAGGCAGAAGAACAGATAAGTGACTGGAAGATAAAATAGTGGAAATAACTACTGCAGAGCAGTATAAAGAAAAAAGAATGAAAAGAATTGAGGACAGTCTCAGAGACCTCTGGGACAATACTAAATACACCAACATTCGAATTATAGGGGTTCCAGAAGAAGAAGAGAAAAAGGAAGGGACTGAGAAAATATTTGAAGAGATTAGAGTTGAAAACTTCCCTAATATGGGAAAGGAAATAGTTAATCAAATGCAGGAAGCAGAGAGTACAGGATAAATCCAAGGAGATAAACCCAAGGAGAAACACACAAAGACACATATTAATCAACCAATCAAAAATTAAATACAGAGGAAAAATATTAAAAGCAGCAAGGAAAAAACAACAAATAACACACAAGGGAATCCCCATAAGGTTAACAGCTGATCTTTCAGCAGAAACTCTGCAAACCAGAAGGCACTGGCAGGACATATTTAAAATGATGAAGGAGAACAAACAACAGCCAAGATTACTCTACCCAGTAAGGATCTCATTCAGATTTGATGGAGAAATTAAACCTTTACAGACAAGCAAAAGCTAAGAGAATTCAGCACCACCAAACTAGTTTTATAACAAATGCTAACGGAACTTCTCTAAGCAGGAAACACAAGAGAAGGAAAAGACCTACAATAACAAATCCAAAACAATTAAGAAAATGGTAATAGGAACATACATAATGGCAACTACCTTAAATGTAAATGGATTAGATGCTCCAACAAAGAGACATAGACTGGATGAATGGATACAAAAACAAGACCCATATTTGTTCTGTCTACAAGAGACAGACTTCAGATCTAGGGAAACATACAGACTGAAAGTGAGGGGATGGAAGAAGATATTCCATGCACATGGAAATCAAAAGAAAGCTGGAGTAGCAATTCTCATATCAGACAAAATAGACTTTAAAATAAAGACTATTATAAGAGACAAAGAGGGACACCACATAATGATCAAGGGATTCATCCAAGAAGAAATAACAATTGTAAATATTTATGCACCCAACATAGGAGCACCTCAATATATAAGGCAAATACTAACAGCCATAAAACGGGAAATCGACAGTAACACAATCATACTAGGGGTCTTTAACACCCCACTTTCACCAATGGACAGATCATCCAAATGAAAATAAATAAGGAAACACAAACTTTAAATGATACATTAAACAAGATGGACTTAATTGATATTTATAGGACATTCCATCCAAAAAACACAGAATACACTTTCTTCTCAAGTGTTCATGGAACATTCTCCAGGATAGATCATATTTTGGGTCACAAATCAAGCCTTGGTAAATTTAAGAAACTTGAAATTGCATCAAGTATCTTTTCCAACCACAACGCTGAGAGACTAGATATCAATTACAGGAAAATATCTGTAAGAAATACAAACACATGGAGGATAAATAATACACTATTTAATAACCAAGAGATCACTGAAGAAATCAAAGAGGAAATCAAAAAATACCTAGAAACAAATGACAATGAAAACACAATGACCCAAAACCCCAGGGATGCAGCAAAAGCAGTTCTAAGAAGGAAGTTGATAGCAATACAATCCTACCTTAAGAAATAAAAAAACATCTCAAATAAACAACCTAACCTTACACCGAAAACAATTAGAGAAAGAAGAACAAAAATACCCCAAAGTTAGCAGAAAGAAAGAAATCATAAAGATCAGATCAGAAGTAAGTGAAAAAGAAATGAGGGTAATGATAGCAAAGATCAACAAAACTAAAAGCTGGTTCTTTGAGAAGATAAACAAAATTGATAAACCACTAGCCAGACTCATCAAGAAAAAAAGGGAGAAGACTCAAATCAATAGAATTAGAAATGAAAGAGGAGAAGTAACAACTGTCACTGCAGAAATACAAAGGATCATGAGAGATTACTACAAGCAACTCTATGCTAAAAAAAAAAATGGGCAACATGGAAGAAATGAACAAATTCTTAGAAATGCACAACCTTCCGAGACCGAGGCGGGAGGAAATAGAAAATATGAAGACCAATCACAAGCAATAAAATTGAAACTTTGACTAAAACTCTTCTAACAAAAAAAAGCTCACGACCAGATGGATTCACAGGTGAATTCTAGCAAACATTTAGAGAAGAGCTAAAACTATCCTTCTCAAACTTTTCCAAAATATAGCAGAGGGAGGAACATTCCCAAACGCATTCTACAAGACCACAATCACTCTGATACCAAAACCAGACAAAGATGTCAAAAAGAAAGAAAACTACAGGACAATATCACTGATGAACACAGATGAAAAAATCCTCAACAAAATACTAGCAAACAGAATCCAAAGCACATTAAAAGCGTCATACACCATGATCAAGTGGGGTTTATCCCAGGAATCCAGGGATTCTTCAATATACCTAAATCAATCAATGTGATACACCATATTAACAAATTGAAGGACAAAAACCATATGATCATCTCAAGAGATGCAGAGAAAGCTTTCAACAAAATTCAACACCCATGTATGATAAAAGCCCTGCAGAAAGTAGGCATAGAGGGAACTTTCCTTAACCTAATAAAGGCCATATATGAAGAACCCAGAGCAAACATCGTCCTCAATGGTGAAAAACTAAAACCATTTCCACTAAGATCAGGAAAAAGACAAGGTTGCCCACTCTCACCACTATTATTCAACATAGTTTGGGAAGTTTTAATCACAGAAATCAGAGAAGAAAAAGAAATAAAAAGAATCCAAATCAGAAAAGAAGTAAAACTGTCACTGTTTGAAGATGACATGATACTATACATAGAGAATTCTAAACATGCTACCAGACAACTACTAGAGTTAATCAATGAATTCGGTAAAGTAGCAGGATACAAAATTAATGAACAGAAATCTCTTGCATTCCAATGATCAAATATCTGAAAGTGAAATTAAGAAAACACTGCCATTTACCATTGCAACAAAAAGAATAAAATATCTAGGAATAAACCTACCTAAGGAGACAAAAGACCTGTATGCAGAAAATTATGACACTGATGAAAGAAATTAAAGATGATACAAATAGATGGAGAGATATACCATGTTCTTGGATTGGAAGAATAAACATTGTGAAAATAACCATATTACCCAAAGCAATCTACAGATTCAATACAATCTGGCACTATCACTGGCGTTTTTCACTGAACTATAGCAAAAAATTTCACAATTTGTATGGAAACACAAAGATCCCGAGTAGCTAAAGCAATCTTGAGAAAGAAAAACGGAGTTGGGGAAATCAAGCTCCCTGACTTCAGACTATAATACAAAGCTACAGTAATCAAGACAGTATGGTACTGACACAAAAACAGAAATATAGACCAATGAAACAGGATAGAAAACCCAGAGATAAACCCATGCATAATGGTAACCTTATGTTTGATAAAAGAGGCAAGAATATACAGTGAAGAAACAACAGCCTATTCAATAAGTGGTGCTTGGAAAACAGGACAGCTACAGATAAAAGAATGAAATTAGGACACTCCTTAACACCATACACAGAAATAAACTCAAAATGGATTGGAGACCTAAATGTAAGGCCAGACAATATGCAACTCTTAGAGGAAAACATAGGCAGAAAACTCTATGACATAAATCACCACAAGATCCTTTTTGACTCACATCCTAGAGAAATGGAAATGAAAACAAAAATAAACAATGGGACCTAATGAAACTTAAAAGGTTTTGCACAACAAAGGAAACCATAAACAGGACGAAAACACAACCTTCAGAATGACAGAAAATATTTGCAAATGAAGCAACTGACAAAGGATTAATCTCCAAAATTTACAAGCAGTTCATGCAGCTCAATATCAAAAAAACAAACAACCCAATCCAATAATGGGCAGAAGACCTAAATAGACATTTCTCCAAAGAAGATATACAGATTGCCAAAAAACACATGAAAGAATGCTCAACATCATGAATCATTAGAGAAATGCAAATCAAAACTACAATGAGATATCATCTCACACTGGTCAGAATGGCCATCATAAAAAAAAAAATCTAGAAACAATAAGTGCTGGAGAGGGTGTGGAGAAAAGGGAACACTCTTGCACTGCTGGTGGGAATGTAAATTGATACAGCCACTATGGAGAACAGTATGGAGGTTCCTTCAAAAACTACAAATAGAACTACCATATGACCCAACATTCCCACTACTAGGCATATACCCTGAGAAAACCATAATTCAAAAACAGTCATGTACCAAAATGTTCATTGCAGCCCTATTTACAATAGCCAGGAGATGGAAGCAACCTAAGTGTTCATCAACAAATGATTGGATAAAGAAGATGTGGCACATATATACAATGGAATATTACTCAGCCATAAAAGGAAAAGAAATTGAGTTATTTGTAGTGAGGTGGATGGACATAGAGTCTGTCATACAGAGTGACATATATATATGTCATACAGAGTGACATATATATATATGGAATCTAAAAGAAAAAAAAATGGTCATGAAGAACATAGAGGTAAGACAGGAATAAAGACACAGACCTACTAGAGAATGGGCTTGAGATACGGGGAGGGGGAAGGGTGATCTGGGACAAAGTGAGAGAATGGCATAGACATGTGTACACTACCAAATGTAAAATAGATAGCTAGTGGGAAGCAGCTGCATAGCACAGGGAGATCAGCTCTGTGCTTTTTGACCACCTAGAGGGGTGGGATAAGGAGGGTTGGAGGGAGGGAGATGCAACAGACAAGAGCTATGGGGACATATGTATATGTATTACTGATTTACTTTGTTATAAAGCAGAAACTAACACACCATTGTAAAGCAATTATACTCCTATAAAGATGGTAAAAAAAATAATTATAATATAACATTTCTAACTGGTGAAGCTGTCTATAAAGGATACTATGTTCCTTTAAACAAAAAAAGAGAACATGAAATAGAATTATTTTTTTTTATATACGAGTATTTGACATCTAAATTTCCTCTATTGCTGAAAAACCTTCTAGAGCAGTGTTTGATTTTGTATGTACTGTGAGAAAGTTGACTTCAAAACACGGAAACCCAAACACTGCTCTATCTTAAATTGAGTGAGTGGCTCTCTAAGCCACTCCCCATCGAGGACTCCCTGAGGGGCTTCCTAAGAAGTTTTTGGGTTTTTTTTTTAAAGTCACCGTAGACATTAAGTCCAGAGTAATTAAAGTGGAAAGATCATATCTTTGTAATTCTTGAGGCTCTCTAAATTCGAAAGACTATACAGAATTGAAGAATAACAGTGTGGTTGGTCGATCTATGAATTTTCTTCAAAGATTGTATCATCTCATTTGAAATATTTATCATATGGTAAAATAAGTACCTCTAATATTTCTCCCTCATATTTTAAACAAATATGTAGTTGGGATACAACATCAAATTTGTTTTCAGAGGTCGATGATCTTCAAATTATCATACCATAAATCTTATTTTATCTTCAAGAACTTTTTGAGAATTGTTAAAAATATTAAACTCTCTTGACAGTAATATAATACTTTACAGCTGTGCTTTCACTTAGAAAGAGTCACCAAAGATTGCAATTTGTCACTTCAATCAAGACATTTCTTTCACTGTGATGTGTAAATATTTCTGTGTAGGTATCATTGAAAGTTTTTGCAAATAAAGCCGTCTTGTGTTTTTGGTGACATATTGAAAGCTTTGAATATGAAGAAGAGGACTAAAAACTGACTCAAATAAATTACACATAAAACTTAAAAAGAATGTTAAATTAGGAGGCACGATCTAAAATTAGAAAACTAGTCATAAGTATAAGCTAATAGAAAACATAGAGAATCCAAAAATCAAATTAGATAGTTGCCTGTATATATTGCACTAAGTAGAGAGGAAATATGCTATTCCAGATATTAACATTTAAAAGAAAGAGGCATTTTCTTGAGATTTGGAACATTTCATCTAAATAGGTGAAGTAATGGAAACTTAGAGTAGATTTAGAATCAAAGGCAGAGTATAAGTAACCTTTAGTATAATGGGCTTACACACATCTCTTTCTATATGTATTGCTGGCATTTTTTGCTTGTCTATAAATTTTCATTTGATCGTGCCTCTCATTCTGATGTGTGCTATTAATACTTACAAAAGATCTTATCTAAGCAAGTTTTAGGCAATTTCAGTTTAACTCTATCACATCTTCAGAAATGTAAAGAGAACATACCCGCATACAAACAGCATTTTTCGTAAGGTACGTTATCATTTTCCACTAAACATAAAAAATGTTGCATTTTCTTCATCATGCACAAAGGCAACATTACAAAAGTGCATGAAAAACTCCAAATGTTCATATAATTTCTTTCTGCCCAGGTGCAGAAATATCCATTCTCCTTAGAAGTTCTGATTGGCTTTAAAAAAGTGGAGGAAAAAATAAAACCTCAGGACAACAAATTACTTGGAGAGAGAATTTCACACGTATTGTTAGGACAGAGAAATAAACTGAAGCCTCATTTTGGGTAACACAAAAAGAAAAGTCACAACTCTCAATTCTAGATATTTTATTTATCTCTGAAGAATAAATTCTTACTTTAACTTCTCTGAAGGTTCAATTTAAAATGTGTCTGGCTATAAAGTATTTATGTAGCCCCTCCCACTGTCCCTTTAAAATGTTTATAATGAATAGATAAAGGTTAGAGCATGAATTTACACAAATAATAAGAAAAGTCAACACAAGACATTTCCCAGTTTATAACCTTCCAATGACTTCCCACTGTACATAGAATAAATCCCAGCTTCAAATAGGCTGACAATGTCATTTAAAGTCTGCTCCCCATTCCATTCTTGAGCCTCATCTCATGAAACTCTCTCCTTCATCTACCAGTCTGTAAACTCTTTCTCATCCCCAGCCCTTTTCACCTCCTCCTAAAAACCTGACTTCCTATTCCTTTACATGTTTTACTCTTTTTTTTATTTTCTTTTCTTTCTCTTTTTTTTTTTTTTTTTCCATTTTGAGTCTCAGTCAACTTCTCAAGAGGTATTCAATACCACTCTGTTTTAATTAGGTATACTTGGTACTGTATTCTGTTTCTATATTTAAAGACATTTATCCTGATTTACTGTGGAGTTATATGCTTGTGTACTTTTTCAAATGGTGCAGACCTTTGTGAAAATAAGGCCATGAGTTTTTTTAAACCTTAAATCAATGTTAGCTAGCATAGCATTTATTATTTTTTTTAAATCATATTCACTGGCAATATTTTGAAGTTATGAAATTTCCTATAATAATCCTGATTTCTGACTTCACTCAAACTCCAGAAAATCTCACATCACTGAACAGGCACCTCTCACAGAGTAGCAGCTGTATCTATGAAGGAGCAGTTTCCAATGCATAATAGATCCTCCACTCTTTCTTTTATCTATGAAATTGTTGACTTTTCACTCTTCTGAATAAGTACTTCCATTTCTCACTTTGGTTTGTCCATTTATTTTTTGTGTCACCATGATCACTGTCTTTTTCACCATTCGAACATGACACCTTATTCAATGGCTTGCATGCATATAGTGGATTGCATGCATTCTATAAATACGTGTTCAGTGAATCAATGAATGATGAAATTAATCTGCCAGAATCTAAGAATAACTTTCACTAAATTCTGGACTGATAAAACTGGAATAAAACATTCATGATTAAAGTGTGCTATGCTAATAAAAATGAGTCAAACTTTCCCTTCTGAAGCTATTTAGAATGATTACTGAACCCTTTACCAACTATACTTTTCCTCTTCCAGCTTTTATTTTTCCTAACCACAACCAAAATCATTGCCTATCCATTCTTTTAGCTTACAGTCCTTGCGTTTTTTGGTTTTTTTGTTTGTTTGTTTGTTTTTAGATAAATGGGATTTCTTTATCCTGCTTCCATCTTTACTCCTAGCAGCAATTTTCTTCCTTTATCCTGAGCCTGAAAGTTGCAAAAACAAATGTACACAAGGGAAACTGGCCACATTGTTAGAGGGGTAAATTACATAGGATTTTTATTTTCTTATATGCTCTACATTTTCAGATTTTCTGTTTAAGAAAAGAGTAGATTGAGTTCAACATTAGTCAAAGCCTGTGAAACATGTAGAGCTGGTTAGAAACTTTCCACCTAAATTACCCTACACTGTAGTACAGAATAAGAAGTTGCCCACACAAAAATAGTACCAAGATCAACCCACAGGAGCTGCCCTTTGATAAAACCAATTCAGGCTGGAGATTTTTCTCTTCATTTAAAGATGATAAGATAGAAAAAAATAAAATATTTCATCCATGCAACAAATATTTGATTAGCATCTACTAAGTGCCAGGCACTGTCTTTTGCATTTAGAAAGCAAAGGTGAATAGGAAATACATGTTCTTTGCTCTTATAAATCTTGAACTTCAATAAGTGCTTTATGAAAAATTACCTTATAACAAAAGATGTGAAAAACGATCATTCAACCTCATTTCAGGAAGAGAATGAATGTGTACATAATGATGAACATGATTGCAGTAGTTAATCCAGAAAAAAGTGTTACTGATATATTTTACATTTTCAGTAGGGTACTAGAAGACACAGATGTTTTTAATGATAATAGAAAAAAAACTAATAAGGAAATGTAAAGGTAATGTATTATAGTGAAAACAGAAAAAAGAAGAAAGATAATAATGATAATATAACTGAATAGAGAGAAATTTAAAGACAGTAACAGACTTGGAAATATAGATATAAGGGAGCTTCGATCTGGATAATAAAATAAAGAAGAGATTCAAGATTGTGGAGATCAGTTAAGGTGTCATTTGTGGTACCTGGGCAAAAATTGATGAAGCCTAGAGAATCAAGGTCGTGGGGTAGGAGGATGCAGATCTCACCTCCTCCTCCCACAAACACATATAAAATACATCTTTATGTGGAACAATTTTCACTGAAACTAATGAGACTGGCAGAAAGACTCCTGTACAAACAGGATGTAAGAAAGTTACAAGCAGAATTGGGTAGGAAAGAAAGAGAAGCAATCAGCTCAGGAACTGTGGCCCTAGGAGAGGACTCAGAAAAGGAAGATTACAAAGGTGGAGATCCTCCCTGGGAAGTGAACTGTTTGAGCCACATATTGGACACCAAAGCCCTGTGGTCCAAAAAAGGGAAGACAAGCCCTCTTACCTGGTTGGAGGCCTGGTGGAACCAACAGGAAGGTTGTGGGAAGCCTGGACTCTGCCATGAGCAGTGTATGAATGCTTGCTTCCTTTTGAAGCAGGGTGGAAAGGGTGGATTGAATCTGCATACCTGGTTGACTCATTTCCTGTAATGGCACCATTGTGCATCCCAGCCTGAGCCAAGTGAAAGCTCCAGCTACACTTACCTCACCTCATAGCTCCACACTGGAGCAAGGGCTGCCACAACCAAGGAAAATGCCTGGCTCTGACCTACAGTGGTGGCTGAAACCCTAAGTGGTATCTGAGCAGACAGAGGGCAGCCATTATTGACAATTGCACAGGTAGCCCATTGCAGGAAGACTAGATCTCTAATAGTGGTCAAAGCACCCCACTCCATGCTCTATCCTCACCAAATACCCAAACCTGCCCCTCTTGCTCGAACACTGCTCTTCTCTGGGGCAAGAGTGCTGGTGCCGGGAGGGAGAAGAGTACACACTTAAAGAGAAATGAGCCAGCTCAGATCTGACTCTCAGGACTTTAACTCCAGGTACTTGGGACCTGACCTCACTTCTGATAGGGTAGTGATGACCAATGAGCAGAGGGGAGCTCTACTTCACACCTGGCTCTAATTCCAACCCCTCCTTCTCCAGCCCCACTTCCTAGAAAGGTGATAGTTGATAGCACACCTGAGAAAAGATGTGACTTGTTTTCACATCAAATCCAGCTCCCAATCAAAGCCAGTGGGCACATGTAGAGGCAAGTGCCCAAATAAGGACACACCAAGACCACAATAGGTACCTGTTTCATCTAATTTCATAGGACAGAGAAGGATAAGCAAAATGAAAAGCCAGGGTAATTTGTCTCAATTAAAAGAGAAAGAGAAAATTCCTCAAAAAGCAACTAATGAAACAGAAATAAACAATTTACCAAATAAAGAGTTCATCTAACTGAATTATGAAAAATAGATGAACACAGTGATAATTTTAACAAGGAACTAGAAAATATAAAACAGAACCAGACAGAATTGAAAAATACAATAACTGAAATGAAAAACTGAGAAGGAATGAGCAGCAGAATAGGTGATACAGAATGCCTAAGTGATCTGGAAGTTGGAATAATGGAAATCATCCAATCAGAACAGTAAAAGAAAAACAGAAATTAAAAAAATGAAAACAGTTGAAGGGATCTTTGGGATAACCTGTATACCACCATTCATATTTTAGGGGTCTCTGAAGAAGAAGAGAGATGGGGGTTGAAAATGTATTTGATGAAATTATGGCTGACAACTTCCCAAAGTTGAAGAAGGAAACAGATATCCAATTACAGGAAACACAAACAAGATGAACCCAAACAGACTTCTCCCCCAAGATACATCATAATTAAAATGGTAAAAGTTAAAGATAAAGGGAGAATTCTAAAGACATCAAGAGAAAAACAAAGAGTCATATACATGTGAACCCCTATAAGGCTATCAGCTGATTTTTCTGCAGAAACATTGCAGACCATAAGGAAGTGGGATGATATATTTAAAGTGATGAAAGAGAAACACCTGCAACTTAGGATACTCTATCCAGCAAGATTCTCATTTAGAATTGAGAGACAAGCAAAAAAGACTTCATCATTGATAAAAGACTTCATCAATACTAAACAAATACTAAAAGAAATATTAAATAGTCTGTTCTCAATGGAAAAGAAAAGGCTAAGTATTTATAGGAAAGGAAAAATCCCACTAGTAAAGGCAGGTATATAGTAAAACATGAGGATCAACCACTTAAATAAGCTATTATGAAGATTAGAAGAGAAAAAATATTATAAAATCAATTATAGATACAATAATCAGTAAAGGATAAACATGAAAATGTAAAATATGACATCCAAAAAAAGTATGGGGGAAAGGAGTAAACATGCAGACATTTTAGACTGTGTTTGAAATTAAAGGACTACCTGTTGAAAAAATTAATATAGTAATAGGTCAACATATATAAGCTCCAAGGTAACCACAAATCAAAAACCTACAATAGATACACAAAAATAAGAGAGAAAGAAACATAAACATGCCACTAAAAAAAGTAATGAAACTACAAGGGAAGAAACTAAAAGAAGAAGAAAAGAACAGAGAAGACCTACAAAATCAACTAGAAAACATGTAGTAAAATGGCAATAAGTATATATCTATCAATAATTACTTTAAGTGTCAATGAACTAAATGCTCTAATCAAAAGACATAGGAGAGCTGGTTGGATAATAAAAAAAATATACCTACGTGCTGCTGATAAGAGACAAGTTACAGAACCAAATACACACAGACTGAAAGTGAGAAGATGGAAAAATATATTTCATGAAAAGAAATGACAAGAAAGTGGGAATAGCAAAACTTATATCAGACATAATAGACTTTAAAACAAAGTCTATAATAAAAGACAAAGAAGGCACTATACAATGATAAAGGGATCAATACAAGAAGAGTATATTACACTCTTTAATAAATATGCACCCAATACAGGAACACCAAAGTACATAAAGCAAATATTAACAGACATAAAGGGAGAAATTGCGAACAATACAATAATAATAAGGGACTTTAACACCCCACTAACATAAATGGACAGATCATCCAGGCAGAAAATCAATAAGACAACAGTGTTCTTAAATGACACAACAGCCCAGTTGGACCTAATAGATAACTATAGGACATTACATTCCCTAACAGTAGAATACACATTCTTTTCAAGTTATTGTGGGACATTCTCTAGGATAGATCATGTGCTAGGCCACAAAACAAGTCTCAAAAATTTAAGAAAATGGAAATTATATAAAGCATTTTTTCTGATCATAATGGTATGAAACTAGAAATCAATTACAGGAAGAAAAAAGGGAAAATAAGAAACATGGAGAGTAGACAACATGCTACTAAAGAACCATTAGGTCAGTGAAGAAATCAAAGAGAAAATCAGAAAATGTCTCAAGTCAAATGAAAATGGACAAACAATTTTCCAAAAACTATGGGATGCAGAAAAAACAGTTCTAAGAGGGAAGTTTATGGTGATACTGGTCTACTTCAAGAAACAAGAAAAATCTAAAATAAACACCTAAACTTTCATCTAAAAGAAATTTAAATAAAAGAACAAATTTCAAACACAGTAGAAGGAAAGAAACAATAAAGATCAGAGAGAAAATAAATAAAATGGGGACCAAAAAATTAAAAAAACAATGGAAGAGATCAATGAAACCCAGAGCTGGTTCTTTGAAAGATAAACAAAATCGATAAGCTTTAGTCAGGCTCACAATGAAAAGAGTGAGGAACCAAATAAACAAAGTAAAAAAAAAAAAATGAAAGAGGAGAAATAACAACAAATGCCACAGAGGTACAGAAAATCATGAGAGTACTGCAAATGGCTACATGCCAAAAAATTGGACAACTTAGAATAAATGGACAAATTTCTAGAAACATACAACCTGCCAAGGCTGAATCAGGAAGAAATGGGCAATATTAAAAGACTGGTTGCTAGTAGTGAAATTTAATTTGTAATAACAAAACTCACAGCAGCAAAATTCCAAGATTGAATGCCTTCACAGATGAATTCTACAAAGCACATAAAGAAGAGAGAATACCTATTCTTCTCAAATTATTCCAAAAAATTGAAGAGGATAAAACACTCCTAAATTCATTCTACAAGATCACTGTTACCCTGATACCAAAACCAGACAAAGACACTACATAAAAAGAAAATCACAGGCCAATATCTCTGATAAGTATGCATGCAAAAATCCTCAACACAATATTAGCAAATGGAATTCAAGAATATATAAAAATGATCATACACCATGATTAAATGGTATTTCTCCCTGGGATGCAAAGATGGTTGAATACATGCAAACCAATCAATGTGATGCACCACATTAGCAAAAGAAAAGAATAAAACTCTCATGATCTTAATAGATGTGACAGAAGCATTTGACAAAATTTAACATCCATTCATGATAAAAACTCTTATCAAAGTCAGTATAGAGTGAACATATCTCAACATAATAAAGGTCATTTAAGACAAACCCACAGCTAACATCATACTCAACAGTGAAAAGCTGAAAGCTCTTCCTCTAAAATAAGAAACAAACAATGATGTCCACTCTTAACATTTCTATTTAACATATTATTCAAATTCTTAGCTACAGCAATCAGACCAAAAAAAAAAAAAGGAAATGAAAAGAATCCAGATTGGAAATGAAAAATGTCACTGTTTGCAGATGACATGATACTGTATAGACATAACCAGAAACCACCACCAAAAATCTATTAGAACTATAAATGAATTCAGTAAAATTGCAGGATACAAGATGAATATACAGAAATCTGTTCTTTTTCTAGAGCCTAATAACAAATTATCAGAAAGAGAAAGCAAGAACACAATTCAATTTAAAATCACAGCAAAAAGAATAAAATACCTAGGAATAAACATAACCAAAGAGGTGAATGACCTATACCCTGAAAATTATGAACCATTTATGAAGGATTTTGGAAATGATACAAGGAAATGGAAAGATATTCTGTGATCTTGGTCTGGGAGAATTAATATTGTTAAACTGTCCATATGACTCAAAGAAATCTATAAATTTAATGCAATCCCTGTCAAAAAAAAATGACATTTTCCACAGAACTAGAACAGTAACCCTAAAATTCATATTGAATCACAAAAGACCCCAAATTGTCAGAGCAATATTAAGAAAACAGAAGAAAGCTGAAGGTAACACCCTCCCAGTGTTCAGACTATACTACAAAGCTACAATAATCAAAACAGCATGGTACTGGAACAAAAACAGATACATAGATCAATAGAATAGGATACAGTGACCAGAAATAAGCCCATGCATCTTTGGTCAATTAATCTATGACAAAAGAGACAAGAACATACAATGAAGTAAAGACAGTATATTCAATAAGTGGTGCTAGGAAAATTGGACAGCTACATGTAAATGACTGAGATTAGAACACTTCCTCACACCATATACAAAAATAAACTCAAAATGGATTAAAGACTTAAATGAAAGACCTAAAACCATAAAATTCCTTACAGAGAACATAGGCAGAACACTCTTTTTCACTCTTTGACATAAATCATAGCAGTATTTTTTTTTGATCAGTCTCCTAAGGCAAAAGAAGTAAAAATAAAAGTTAACAAATAGGACCTAATTACACTTATCAGCTTTTGTACAGCAAAGGAACCACTGACCAAATGAAAACACAAACTACTGAGTGGGAGAAAGTATTTGCAAACGACATGACTGATAACTGGTTAATATTCAAAATTTATAAACAGCTCTTATAACTCAATATCAAAATAAAAACAAAGAACCCAATTAAAAATGGGTAGAACACCTGAATGGACATTTTTCCAAAGGTGATATACAGTTGGCCAACAGGAATGTGAAAAAATGCTCAACATTGCTAATCATCAGAGAAATGCAAATCAAAAGCACGATGAGATATCCCCTCATACCTGTCAAAGTGACTATCATCAAAATAACAAATAACAAATGCTAGTGAGGATGTGGAGACAGAGGGACCCTAGTACACTGTTGGTGGGATTGTAAGCAGTCACCATGGAAAACATGGAGACCTCAAAAAACTACAAATAGAACTACCATATGATCCAGCAATTTCACTGCAGGATCATGCACCCCAATATTCACAGCAACAGTATTTACAATAGTCAAGATATGTAAGCAACTTAAGTGCCCATCAACAAATGACTGGGTAAAAGATGTGATATATGTGTACAGTGGAATATTAGCCATAAAAATTAATGAAATTCTGCCTTTTGTAGCAACATGGATGGATCTAAAGAATATTATGTTTAGGGAAATAAGTCAGACACTGAAAGGCAAATACTCTATGTTAGCACTTCTATGTGTAATTTAAAAATTAATACAAATTAATGTATGTAACAAAACAGAACAGACACACAGATATAGAGCAAACTAGTGGTTGCCAGTGGGAAGAGGGGAAGGCGGAGATAGGGGTATGGGATTAAGGGATACAAACTACTTTGTATAAAACAAATAAGCAACAAGGATATATTGTACAGCACAGGAAACTATACCCATTATGTTTTGTTTTGGTTCTTTTTGTGTGGTACGTGCGCCTCTCACCGTTGAGGCCTCTCCTGTTGCAGAGCACAGACTCCAGATGCGCAGGCCCAGTGGCCATGCCTCATGGGCCCAGCCACTCCACAGCATGTGGGATCCTCCCAGACTGGGGCACGAACCCATGTCCCCTGCATCGGCAGGTGGACTCTCAACCACTGCACCACCAGGGAAGCCCTACCGACTAGTTTGAAATAATTGTAAATAGAGTATAATCTATAAAAATGTTGAATCACTATGTTCTATATCTGAAACTAATATAATATTGTAAATCAACTATTTTTCAATAAAAAACAAAGAATTTGTGAAGATATAGATGATAATGATGGGGAATCAGAGGAGGACACCACTTCATGAGTCAGAAATAAGAAAATGGGTAGAACAGGTGAAAGGGCCTTGAGACATGATGAATTTAAGACATTTTATTTCAAGATGAGGTGACTAAAATCACCATTAAATGTGATGGAGATCTACATGAAGGAGGTGCTAAGCAAAAATTATTGGCATTTTTTTCATAAAATTTACATGTTTGATGGACTTTGGGGCCAGTATTTTAGCTATCTAGTTGGAAAATACAGACCTAAAGCTCAGGAGAGAAATATAAGTTGCAGATTAAAACTTTAGTTATTCCTTATAAAATAAGACTGGATAAATAGAAGTAACAGATGTTAAGAAAGTGCTAGAATGAGAACTTCTGCTTCTAAAATGTTGTTTTCCATAACAGACTAAATTTCAAATTTTTTGCCTAAGTCAAGTTAGTCATTATTACCCTGACTTCAGGTATCTCCCCAGTCTTATTCACCATCAGTCACTGCCTCTCTGTTTTCAATTTTTAGTAAGACACTTCCCATATTTCTACACATACCCTCTGTTGCATGTCTTCTTTTCTGCCTTTATGCTTTTCTTTCAGACTGGAATGATTTATCTATACTGTATCCCTGAGAACTATGATTAAACCTTCAAATTTTAACTCAGATATGGTTCCTGCAGAAATATTTTCCTGAGCTCCTGTGTTACACCAAGGCCTGCTCATCAGTGTTCCCATACTACCTGTGATTGTTTTCTCTTAGCACCTACAAAGATATAGTAACAATGCATAAATATAAAAACTATGTCTTATTCATTGTTTTGTCATCTGTAATAACTATAGTGCTTGGTACATATAAGGTACTCAAATGCTTCTTAAATGTCTCTTTGGAAATAATATGAGAAGCATGAGAATGACAATGTTAAATATCTAAGGATATATTTTAGCAGATTACCAATTAATTCATGTTCATTACAGAGAGTTTGAAGTATACAGATAATCACAAAGAGGAAAGTGCAAACCACTTGTTAATCCTCTTCCCAGAGAAGATGACTGTTAATGATTCCATGTATGCAATTATTTTGTTCTCTGCATGGTCATGTACATATAAATATTGTTAAATTAAAACAATATTTTTGCTTTTTAAAATGCTTCTCTGATGTTGCAAATATCATAAACATTTCTTCTACAAATAACTTATAACTAATATATTGCATTGCACTGTAATATAATACCATATTTTATTTAACCAAGTACTTATTTTTAGACATTAGACTTATTTTTGTTATTATTAAGAATTCTCTATAAACAGCCTCAAAATTAAATTTTACCATATAACTTTGATAATTTAATAATGATAAATTAATTTCTCAAAATAGAGTGCATTTTAAGGTTTAATATATGTTGAAAATTGCTCACCTGAAGAGAGGTACCAATGTAGACTCTCTGAAGCACTGTATGAAAACTGTATCTAAGTATTTTTTCCTCTCCAAATATGGATACCATGGATTTTGTCTTATTTTTTACTCATCTGACAGACAAAATATAACCTCTAATAGTACTAGTATAATAATTTTGTTGATTACTAGAGCAATGGAATATTTTAAGATATTCTATTTTATTTGGAAAATTTGTACATTTTGACCATTTACTACTATATGTTTAAAATTTTTAATTTTAGAAGATGAATATATGCAGTAACTAATTATTTTAGATGTACTGAACTTCTTTCAGCTTATTATTTTATTAGAAATGCATTTTTGATGACTCAATATGTCAAAGTCTCTGACAAGCCCTGCAATAGAGAATCTCATGTAAGTTGACTTAAATATGTTTTCTCCAATTTTACTTTGCTATTTGGCTCAATTTTTTTGTATTAACATACATACTAGTCAATGAAACTAGCATTGTATAAAAAATAGCTTGTGATATAATTTTAATATATGTTGTCATTTTATATGTAAAAAGTTAGAAAATTTAAGAATATCCATAAAAAGAATTACCAGAGAGATAGAATAAAGTAGAAGAATGTAGACTGGAAATAAGCAGAGGAGATAATTTCCAGCAAAATATGTGGTCAGAAGGATGAGATACTGTAGAGTGGTAAGATAGGATGAAAATGGTACAAAGTCACTGGATTGGGAACATAGAGAGGTTTCATTTTATATTCATTAACAATAAATTATAAATAATTATGAAGGTCTTTCTCTCATTAAAATGCCTACTCATAAAGATATGTGTAGAAGAGATTTCAAGTCCACATATATCATTTTTTGTTTTTATTAAAAAAATATGTATTAAAAATATATTTGAAAAGCTTCCCTGAAGATGTCTTGATAACAGTGATAAACACTTTGTAGTGTGAATAATATTATACTTCTCCTGAAAAGAATGGTTTTCTATCAGCCACTACTGACTGGCTTTTTTTTTTTTTTCTCTTTAATTCTTTGGGTAGTTCCTTGGTGTTATCTATTGCTATACACTTAGAACACAATTTAACTAAAATGTTTAAGTGTTTGAATAAATCATAGACTTCTAATGCTGTATCCTTTAAATAAAAATTCAACTGAATAGTGGAAAGATAATCAAGAATTTTCCTAAAGTATTCTGCACTTTAGAAGATTGTTGCTGTTGTTTTCTTACTTGAGGTAGAGATTGGCTTAATCACCTAAGCATAAATAGCTGAAAATATAAATTTGAAAAAAATGAACATTTTAAACCGTTTGTTTAGTTATATATGTTGAATGATAATCAGATATTATAGCACCACAGGAAAACCTTGTTGCCTTCTTTAAAAGTAGGACCTGGGGAAAAGAAGCAATAGGAACACAAAGTCTTGCACATCAGAGCATCATAGGGCAGGTGGTTACAAGGCAACAGTCAGGTTTTTAATATTTCAAAATCTTTTTTATCATGGTTTCTAAATACCTACACCTTAATATTTCAGTGTATTTTAAAAACAAAGGACATTTACACTTTTTATATGACCTTAAATTAGTATAAATATCACCAGTGTGATCTATTGTGTCATCTGGTTGATTCCCTAAGAACAACAACGTTCTCTTTAAGGTAGAATACTTTAGATGTTAATGTAATATATACCATAATATATAAATATCCAAACCAGTAGATACAGGGTGGTTAATGTATGCTTGTGCATGTGTATGTATATTTGTGTGTGTGTGTGTGTTTCTGTGTGTGTGTGTGTGTGTGTGTGTGAGAGAGAGAGAGAGAGAGAGAGAGAGAGAGAGCAACGGAAAGACAGAGAGAGGCAGAGAAATGCAAATAGATAAGAATGCTATTGAAAAGGAAGAACTTGATAAGCTTATGTAAAATCTTACTTTATTGTTTAAAGTATAATAAAATAATTAAACAATCATATTCACAAAGTGAAGTTTTAACTTATTTTCAGTAAACTCTAAAACAGAGATCAAACACTAAAAGTTGAATATAATTTTGTGATCTTATTCAAGAACCTAACAGACAACAGAGGATGAATATATTGACATTAGTTCTATGTCAAGACCATACTTCATTTCAATTTCTAAAACATTTTCTATTTGCACTAGGAGAGCAGGACACTCTAGAATATATGGCTTCCTAATACAATTTTTCCACTTTTTGATTTAATATTTATCCAATTAAAGAACAAATAATGAGTGCTTCCCTGGTTGCGTAGTGGTTGAGAGTCCGCCTGCCGATGCAGGGGACACGGGCTCGTGCCCAGGTCCGGGAAGATCCCACATGCCGCAGAGTGGCTGGGCCCATGAGCCATGGCCACTGACCCTGCGCGTCTGGACCCTGTGCTCCGCAACGGGAGAGGTCACAACCGTGAGAGGCCCGCGTACCACAAAAAAAAAAAAAAAAAAAAAAGAACAAATAATGATAAAAAGTCAAATCGTTGAAGAGTCTATAAAAGAAACAGTGCTTTTCAGTTCCAGCATTTTCATTCCTGATTCTTGCTTTTCAAAGGTAGATCCTTTTCATTATTTTAGTTTTTTACACCTGGTATATATTTCCATATTTCTAAACAGTATGCTTATATAGATAATTCTGTTTTTAAATTTTTTATTGAGGTTTTACAATGATGTGTTAGTTTTTGCTGTACAGGAAAGTGAATCAGTTATAAGTATAAATATATCTCCTCTTTTGTGGATTTCCTTCCCATTTAGGTCACCACAGAGCATTAAATAGAGTTCCCTATGCTATACAGCAGGTTCTCATTAGTTATGTATTTTATACATATTAGTGTATATATGTCAATCTCAACCTCCCAATTCAACCAATCCCCTCTTTCCCCCCTTGGCGTCCATATGTATGTTCCCTATGTCTGTGTCTCTATTTCTGCCTTGCAAACAGGTCCATCTGTACCATTTTTCTAGATTCCACATATATGCATTAATATATGATATTAGTTTCTCTCTTTCTGACTTACTTTACTCTGTATGACACTCTCTAAGTCCATCCACATCTCTAAAAATAACCCAATTTTGTTCATTTTTATGGCTGAGTAATATTCCATTGTATATATGTACCACATCTTCTTTATGCATTCATGTGTCTATGGGCATTTAAGTTGCATCTATGACCTGGCTATTGTAAATAGTGCAGTAATGAACATCGGGGTGCATGTGTCTTTTTCAATATTGGTTTTCTCAGGGTATATGCCCAGGAGTGGGATTTCTGGGTCATATGGTAGCTCTATTTTTAGTTTTTTAAGGAACCTCCATAGTGTTTTCCATAGTGGCTATATCAATTTACATTCCCACCAACAGTGCAAGAGGGTTCCTTTTGTCCACACCCTCTCCAGCATTTATTGTTTGTAGATTATTTGATGGTGGCCATTCTAACTGGTGTGAGGTGATACCTCATTATAATTTTGATTTGCATTTTTCTAATAATTAGTGATGTTGAGCATCTTTTTATGTGCCTCTTGGCCATCTGTATGTCTTCTTTGGAGAAATGCCTATTTAGGTCTTCTGCCCATTTTTTTGATTGGATTTTTTGTTTTTTAAGTATTGAGCTGCATGAACTGCTTATATATTTTGGAGATTAATCCCTTATCCATTGCTTAATTTGCAAATATTTTCTCCCATTCTGAGAGTTGACTTTTTGCCTTGTTTATGGTTTTCTTGGCTGTGCAAAAGCTTTGAGGTTTCATTAGGTCCCATTTGTTTATTTTTCCTTTCATTTTCATTACACTAGGAGGTGGTCAAGAAAGATCTTGCTGTGATTTATGTCAAAGAGTGTTCTTCCTATGTTTTCCTCTAAGAGTTTTATGGTGTCTGGTCTTACATTTACTTCTTTAATCCATTTTGATTTTATTTTTATGTATGGTGGTAGGGAGTGTTCTAATTTCATTCTTTTACATGTAGCTGTCCAGTTTTCCCAGTACCACTTATTGAAGAGGCTGTCTGTTCTTGCCTCCTTTGTCATAGATTAGATAATCATAGGTGTGTGGGTTTATCTCTAGGCTTTCTATCCTGTTCCACTGATCTATATTTCTGTTTTGTTCCAGTACCATACTGTATTCATTACTGTAGCTTTGTAGTATAGTCTGAAGACAGGAAGCCATACTCCTCTGGCTCCGTTTTTCTTTCTGAAGATTGATTGGCTATTTGGAGTCTTTTGAGTCTCCATGCAAATTTTAAGATTTTTTTGTTCTAGTTCTGTAGAAAGAGCCATTGGTAATTTGATAGGGATTGCATTGAATCTGTAGATTGCGTTGGGTAGTATAGTCGTTTTGACAATATTCATTCTTCCAATCAAAGAACATGGTATATCTCTCCATCTGTTTGTGTCATCTTTGATTTCTTTCATCAGTGTCTTATAGTTTTCTGAGTACAGGTTTTTTACCTCTTTAGGTAGGTTTATTCTTTGGTATTTTATTGTTTTTGTTGCAATGGTGAATAGGATTGTTTCCATACTTTCTCTTTCTGATCTTCTGTTGTTAGTGTATAGGAATGCAAGTGATATCTGTGCATAGATTTTGTATTCTGAAACTTTACCAAATTCATCGATTAGCTCTAGTAGTTTTCTGGTGGCATGTTTAGGATTTTCTATGTACAGTTTCATGTCATCTGCAAAGAGTGCCAGTTTTACTTCTTCTTTTCCAATTTGTATTCTTTTTATTTATGTTTCTTCTCTGATAGCCATGGCTAGGACTGCCAAAATTATGTTGAATAATAGTGGCAAGAGTAGACATCTTTGTCTTGTTCCTGATCTTAGAGGAAATGTTTTCAGTTTTTCACCATTGAGGATGAAGTTTGCTGTGGGTTTGTCACATATGACCTTTATTATGTTGAGGTAGGTTTCCTCTGTGCCCACTTTCTGGAGAGATTTTATCATAAATCAGTGTAGAATTTTGTCAAAAGCTTTTCTGCTTCTACTGAGATGATCATATGGTTTATATTCTTCAATTTTTTTTTACTGTGGTCTATCACATTGATTGACTTGCATATATTGAAGAATCCTTGCATCCTGGGGTAAATCCCACTTGATCATTTTATGGTGTATGATCCTTTTAATGTGTTGTTGGGTTCAGTTTGCTAGTATTTTGTTGAGGATTTTTGTGTCTATATTCATCACTGATATAGGCCTGTAATTTTCTTTTTCGTGATATCTTTGTCTGGTTTTGGTATTAGTGTGATTTAGGCCTCAAAGAATTAGTTTGGGAGTATCTTTTCTCTGGAATTTTTTGAAGAGTTTGAGAAGACTGGGCATTAGGTCTTCTCTAAATGTTTGATCGAATTTGCCTGTGAAGCCATCTGGTCCTGAACTTTCATTTGCTGGAAGATTTTTAATCACAGTTTCAACTTCACTACATGTGATTGGCCTGTTTATGTTTTCTATTTCTTCGTGGTTCAGTCTTGGGAGACTGTACCTTTCTAAGAATGTGTCCATTTCTTCCAGGTTGCCCAATTTATTGGCATATAGCTTCTTGTATTAATCTCTCATGATCCTTTATATTTCTGCAGTGTCAGTTGTTACTTCTCCTTTTTCATTTCTAATTCTATTGATTTAAATCTCCTTTTTTTTTCTTCATGAGTCTGGCTAATGTTTTATCAATTTTGTTTATCTTCTCAAAGAACCAGCTTTTATTTTTATTGATCTTTGCTGTTGTTTCCTTCATTTCTTTTTCATTTATTTCTGATCTGATATTAATGATTTCTTTCCTTCTGCTAACTTTAGGGTTTTTTTCGTTCTTCTTTCTCTAATTGCTTTAGGTGTAAGATTAGGTTGTTTATTTGAGATATTTCTTGTTTCTTGAGGTAGGATTGTATTGCTATATACTTCCCTCTTATAACTGCTTTTGCTGCATCCCATAGGTTTTGGGTTGTCATGTTTTCATTGTCAATTGTTTCTAGGTATTTTTTGATTTCCTCTTTGATTTCTTCAGTGATCTCTTGGCTTTTTAGTAACATATTGTTTAGCCTTCATATGTTTGTGTTTTTTACATTTTTTTTCCTGTAATTGTTTTTTTTTGTTTTTTGCAATATGCGGGCCTCTCACTGTTGTGACCTCTCTCATTGCAGAGCACAGGCTCCGGACGCACAGGCTCAGTGGCCATGGCTTACTTGCCCAGTTGCTCTGTGGCAGGTGGGATCTTCTCGGACTGGGGTACGAACCTGTGTCTGCTGCATCGGCAGGCGGACTCCCAACCACTGCACCACCAGGGAAGCCGTCCTGTAATTGATTTTTAATCTCATAGCGTTGCGGTCAGAAATGATGCTTGATATGATTTCAAATTTGTTAAATTTACCAAAGCTTGATTTGTGACCCAAGATGTGATCTATCCTGGTGAATGTTCTGTGTGCACTTGAGAATAACGTGTAATCTGTTGCTTTCTGATGGAATGTCCTATAAATATCAATTAAACCTATCTGGTCTACTGTGTCATCAAAGTTTGTGTTTCCTTATTAATATTCTGTCTGGATAATCTGTCCATTGTTGTAAGTGAGGTGTTAAAGTCCCTCACTATTATTGTTTTGCTGTCGATTTCCCATTTTATTGTTGTTAGCATTTGCCTTACATATTGGTGTGCTCCTATGTTGAGGGCATACAGATTTATAATTGTTATGTCTCCTTCTTGGACTGATCCATTGATCATTATGTAGTGTCCTTCCTTGTGTCTTGTAACAGTCTTTATTTTAAAGTCTATTTTTTCTGATATGAGTATTGCTACTCCAGCTTTCTTTTGATATCCATTTGCATGGAATATCATTTTCCATCCCCTCACTTTCAGTCTGTATGTGTGTCTAGGTCTGAAGTGGGTTTCTTGTAGACAGCATATGTACAGGTCTTGTTCTTGTATCCATTTGGCCAGTCTATGTCTTTTGGTTGCAGCATTTAATCCATTCACATTTAAGGTAATTATTGATATGTATGGTCCTACTATCATTTTCTTAACTGTTTGGGGGTTTTTTGCAGGTCTTTTTCTTCTTTTGTGTTTCCCACTAGAGAAGTTCCTTTAGTATTTGTTATAGAGCTGGTTTGGTGGTGATGAATTCTTTTAGCTTTTGATTGTCTGTAGAGCTTTTTATTTGTCCATCAAATCTGAATGAGATCCTTGCTGGGTAGAATAATCTTGGTTTTAGGTTTTTTCCTTTCATCATTTTAACTATACCCTACCACTCCCTTCTGGTCTCCAGAGATTCTGCTGAAAAATCAGCTGATAACCTTATGGCACTTCCCTTGTATATTATTTGTTGCTTTTCTCTTGTTGCATTTAATATTTTTCTTTGTATTCAATTTTTGTTAGTGTGATTAATATGTGTCTCAGCATGTTTTTCTTGGGTTTTTCCTGAATGGGACTCTCTGCACTTCCTGGACTTGATTGACAGTTTCTTTTCCCATGTTAGGGAAGTTTTTGATTATAATCTCTTCAAATATTTTCTTAGGCCCTTTCTCTTTCTCTTCTTCTTCTGTGACCCCTATCATTTGAATGTTGGTGTGTTTAATATTGTCCCAGAGGTCTCTGAGACTGTCCTCAATTCTTTTCATTCTTTTCTCTTTATTCTTTTCCATGGCAGTTATTTCCGCCATTCTATCTTCCAGCTCTCCTATCTGTTCTTGTGCCTCAGTTATTCTGCTATTGGTTCCTTCCAGAGTATTTTTAATTTTAGTTATTGTATTGTTCATCATGGGTTTTTTGTTCTTTTGTTCTTCTAGGTCCTTTTTAAATGTTTCTTGTATTTTCTCCATTCTATTTCTGATATTTTAGATTACCTTTACAATCATTACTCTGAATTATTTTTCAGGTAGATTGCCTATTTCCTCTTCATTTATTTGGTCTTGTGGGTTTTTACCTTGCTCCTTCATCTGCAACATATTTCTCTGTCTTTTAATTTTGTTTAAGTTACTGTGTTTGTGGTCTCCTTTCGGCAGGCTGCAGGGTTGTAGTGTCTCTTACTTCTGTTGTCTGCCCCCAGTGGGTGAGGTTGGTCCAGTGGCTTGTTTAAGCTCCCTGTGGGGTGGGGTGAGGATACTCGGGTCTGTGTTCTGGTGGGTGGAGCTGGATCTTGTCCCTCTGATGTACAGGGCCATGTTAATTGGTGTGTTTTGTGGTATCTGTGAGATTAGTATGACTTTCAGCAGCCTGTCTGCTAATGGGTGGAGTTGTGTTCCTGTCTTGCTAGTTGTTTTGCATGAGGCAACCTGTGCTGGAGTTTGCTAGCCATTGAATGGAGCCGGGTCTTGTTGTTGAGATGGAGACCTCTAGGAGAGCTCTCACAGATTCATTTTCCTTGGGCCAGGAGTTCTCTGGTGGTCCAGCATCCTGGACTCAGCTGTCCCACTTCAGGGGCTCAGACCCGACCCCTTTTTGGAAATTTGAGGTCTTCTGTCAGTGTTCAGTAGATGTTCTGTGGGAGTCCTTCCACATGTAGTTACATTTTTGATGTATCTGTGGGGAGAAGGTGAGCTCCATATCTTACCTCCCCACCATCTTGAAGCTTCTCCATATTTCTTAATTTTTTAGTTGTCTATATTATTTATTGACATATATGTTAAGCCATATACAGGAACATAATTTTCAATTGTTTGCTGTCATTGTTCAGTTTGAATAACTTATTACCATGATCAGGTTCTAATTTCACTTCCCATTTTCTTCTTAGCTTCTACTTAATTATTCACAAATTATTATTCAACTTTTCTCTATGAATTTATTTTTATTAAATTATCACAATTCTGTGATGAAGTTTAAACTTTAAGCTATTTATCCAGAATTCTTCATGATAATAAACTTAAATAAATCTAATGTACAGAAACAAGTAACTGGTAAAATATATTATGGCATAATATTATATCAGAATATAGTACAATTTTTGAAATTTATTTTTTAGAAAAAAATATCTGTAATATAACAAGAAAGAAGGATTTTAAGTACAAGTTACAGTATTAAGTTAATAATATTCTCTGTTCCTTTACCAACTAAGAAAATGAAAAACATATGTCATCTAATTTCTCCAAATCATATCGAAAGTGTTTAATACATACTTAGTTGGGCCACACACCTGGGGAAAGAAGAAAAGCACAAGGAAGTAGTTGAGGATACAATAAAGGGACACATCTTTAGATTTTAGCCCACCCCCACATAGTATCCAATAATCCCATTCTGGTGGTTTCTAGATAGAATCTTTTGACAATTAATATATGAAATCTCTTAGATGCAGTGTAACAGGAGCCACTTGCTTTTGCTTTTGCTGTGGTCCTTCCAGTGGCATTGGCTGCAAATCTTTTGCCTAAGAGCATTCCAAAACCAGCATGACCTCAATGCCAGGGCCCACCAGTGCCAGCCCAAAGTGCTACCTTCGGATGCTCCTAAAGTCACCACCATACCTCCTACTGTTTGTTTTGTGTCCTTTTCCACAAAGCCCTTGGACAACAACGGTTTGTGTAATTTCCTAGATACTGCTGACCTCCATGATTACCACATTGCTACTGTTAACTTACTGTTGTTCTAAATAGAACAATATTCATTTTCATCACAACAAATTCACTCTTCACTTGAGGCCTAAGCAGAGAAACTGTCTCTTTACCTCTCCTGTGTTTGCTCAGGTCACTAAGTAGTAAATCAAATACCAAATTTTTTTGTTTGTCTTGTTTCCCCCTGCATTGTTCTATTGTTTAATTTAGATGTTCCTAAGATTTTTTGTATGCTGTTTGGTACTTGATGAGCTTTCACCACGAATATTGCAATTTCTTAATATTAGAAAGATTTTAATGGTTATATATTTATTGGTTATTATGTTCTTTTATTTTTACTTTTAAAAATGTATTTTAGAACTGCTTGGGACCTCTTGATTTAACCTTGTTATCTCAAAACTTAACTTTCATAGTCTTCATATGTTTATCTCTATACTGCTATATTCATCAAGTATTCATTACTAACTTCCAAGTAACAATTCCTTTATTTATCCTGTTCAGAGTAGAAAATAAACCATGTATTGTCATTAAGCCTTATAAATTAATTATTATGAAACATACACACATACAATTTTTAATGGGTTAGTTTTCAAGTGTGTATTTTTATATGTTTTTGACACATATGTGCATTTTTCCATAAATTCTTGCTTTTTACAGATAGTATTTTTCTTCATATATTGTTTTAATATATATGTATGTATTTAACATAGTATCATTTGTGATTATTTTAGTTTTATTGGGAGTGTATTTATCTTCTGATAATTAAAAAAAATCATTCTTAGTAATAATTTTCCTCATACTCTTTGACTCATTAGATTTTTTTTTTTTTTTTTTTTTTTTTTTTGCGGTACGTGGGCCTCTCACTGTTGTGGCCTCTTCCATTGTGAAGCACAGGTTCCAGACGCGCAGGCTCAGCGGCCAT
Source organism: Stenella coeruleoalba (assembly GCF_951394435.1). Taxonomy (NCBI): domain Eukaryota; kingdom Metazoa; phylum Chordata; class Mammalia; order Artiodactyla; family Delphinidae; genus Stenella; species Stenella coeruleoalba. The sequence goes on along the minus strand of NC_137164.1, from coordinate 33,863,382 downwards.
GGCTCACGGGCCTAGCCGCTCCGTGGCATGTGGGATCTTCCCGAACTGAGGCACAAGCTTGTGTCCCCTGCATCGGCAGGCAGACTGTCAACCACTGCGCCACCAGGGAAGCCCCAACTCATTAAATTTTAGGTTCACCTTGTCACGAAGTCTTGGTATTTTTCCTCTCTGTTCATTCTTTTTCTTTCCTAATGTATTGTGAAAACTCTACCTAGATTCCTAAAATGCCCACCCAACAACTGTTCTTAAAGTGGTGGTTCAGGGTCCTTGCCCCAGCATAAATTTGAATACACTGAGCCTTAAACTAGATTCTGAAATTGCAGCTTTCTTTACCATTTACAGCACTGCCAATATGTAGCATTACAGCACTGGTGCCTCCTTAAAGTTATCAGTAAATGCTTCTCTAAGTTTCATTTCACAGGTGATATAGCTCCATCCCAGTTTCTAATTTTATGAGGTGAATCTATCTCAGGCCACTCCTATGCATATAAATCTTTTGGTCTCCACTATTCTGCACAAGTTCTGCACAAATTCTGCCTTGTTCTCTCTTGTAGGCTCCCAACTCTAGTTTCTGCCTACTATTGTAGGTTTCTGACCATGATAATTACATAATTTTCTACTCCTATATATTGACAAGTGGTTAAAATTTTAAGCATGGTTCTACAATGTATCTTAACTTAAAGTTTCAAATCTTTTGCTCTATTTATATCATTAATAGACTCAAATTTTTTATTTTCCTATTTACCTTTAAGTAGTATCCTTCTTCTAAAGTATTACACATAGATGTACAGACAGAAGAAGGAACACTTTTTTTCAAAATAACATCTCTTATGTCATATATTTTGTTTTAAAATAATCTGGGTTTACCCAAATAAATTAATGTTAATGTCCATCAAAGGATAGTATAAGAATGTCTGTGTTAGCTTTATTCATAAAAGCTAAAACCTGGTAAAGGGATTCTGGTACCAGTTCCACAATAGGAGAGGGTGGTTTCCCTCATATCACCAAGCAATTCTCCTGACACCAGCTGGGTGTCCTACAGTTCAACTTAATTGTGACACTATCTACCCAGAGACAGTGTCAGATTCCATAGGTTTAGGGTTCAGTCTTACAAGACTGCCCCCCCCACACACTTTGGGTGCCAGTCACAACCCCAGGTTGTCACTTGTACTTCTGACCAACTGGCCATAAATCAGAGGCTCTTGTGACCCCTCCTTGGGTTCAATTAATTTGCTAGAACATTTCACAGAACTCAGGAAACCCTGTGTACTCACTATATTACTGGTTTATTATAAAAAGATATAACCAGACAAAAAAGTCCATAGGGGAAGGTATGGGGGAAGAGTGAGAAGCTTCCATACCCCTAAGCACTTCCCTCTTCAAGACTATCTGCAGGTTCATCAACCTGAAAGCTCTCAGAACCCTGTCCTTTTGGTATTTTATGGAGGGATCATTACATAGTCATAATTGAATATGTCATGGACAATTGGGATTGATTCATCCTTCAGGCCCTCTCTCTCCTCCCTAGGTGGGAGGTGGAGGAAGTGGGACTGAAAGTTCTAAGCCTTCAATCACACATCGGTTTCCTGGCAACCAGCCCCCATCCTTAGATGGGGTCAAAAAGTCAACATTAACATTAGAAAAGGTACCTTTAAGACTCAACACTTAGGAAATTCCAAGGGTTTTAGAAGCTCTAGGCCAGAAAAAGGGCAAAGACCAAATATAAATATTTTTTATATTTATATATTATAAGTATATATTTATATGAAAATATATGTATATATAAATATATTTATATATTTCTTATATATATATTTCTTATACATTTATATATATTTCTAAACCACAATATCACACCTGGAAACAACCCTTCTAAATAGCCATCTATTTTTAATTCAGTAGCTTTGTATAGCAGTTTTTAAAATTGTATCATGCTCATATTATAGGCCTCACTTTCTACTCAGTGAAAAAAGATTGAAGAACATTCTTCTTTTATGAAAGAAACCAATATAATTATGAAATCTTCAATCCCTTCTTCTGAAGAACTGTTAAAATTTTAGGAAAATGAGAGAAACAAATCTCTGAGTTCTATGGTATTTAGGATTCAATAGAAATACATTATTATTGAATTATAAAGAAGAATTGAAAGAATGATTATGTTAATCGTTGGCTTACTCATAATTTTTCTGCTTCTGTTGTCACAGTTGTATGATGAATAACCTATTGGTTCCACTGTCATTAAGGGACAAGTCTGTATACTTATTATTATAGCTGAAATTCTGCCTCTGTACACCAGTACCAAATTGAATCTCAGAGACAGAGTTCTGGGTTAAGTAGAAAAGAATAGCTTTATTGTTTTGCCAGGCAAAGGGAGACACTGTGGGCTAAGGCCCTCAAAACTGTGTGTCCCTACCTGGAGGGGGTAGTGAGGAGTTTTATAGTAATGGTTCAAAAAGGAGGATGTGATCAGCTCGAGGACATTTTTCTGATTGGTTGGTGGAGAGGTAAGTGGCAGTCAGTATCATTAACCTTCTGGTTGCGAATGGTCTGGGGTCTACGTGCTTGTGGGCAGCATACTGTTAACTTCTTCTACCTGGTGGAAGTTTCAGTATCTGCAAAACAATTCAAAGGCATTGTTATGTATATCCTTTTAAGGGGAACCAGAACCCTGCCCCAAGACTGCACTAGTGGTTCTCAACTGTTCCTCCCTTTTCTCCGCATCCCCTCATTTTCCTGATTAGCAACTGTTTGAAACTGCCCTTTGGAACTCAGGGAAGGAAATAGAGGCTGAATGAAGCCCATTTCTTAAAACAACAAATGGGGGACACAGAAAGGCTGTTGTGCCCAGAAGTCCCACAGGTTTCTGCTCAGTTTCACTATTACTTTATTTATATTTCTTTTTTTTTTGCAGTACGCAGGCCTCTCACTGCTGTGGCCTCTCCCATTGCAGAGCACAGGCCCCGGATATGGCTCACGGGTCCAGCCGCTCCATGGCATGTGGGATCCTCCTGGACCAGGGCACGAACACGCGTCCCCTGCATCGGCAGGTGGACTCTCAACCACTGCGCCACAAGGGAAGCCCCTATTTATATTTCTTATAAAAGAATATTTATCATCTACAAATTTGATAATAATAGGGGAAAAATTTTTAAACCTGCTTCATAGAAGCAGTCCTTTTTTTTTTTGCATAGAGTAATACCTCATGTATTTGAAGAAGTTTACTACACATTGTACAAGTAGAAATTTTATTCTGACTTTGTTATTTCTTTCCATTTTCTTCCTCTGTACAAACCTGAAAACTAAGAACAGCTTTACCTCCTCAAATACATATTGTTTCTACATAAATTATTTTTTAAATTTTATTTTATATTAGAGCATGGTTTATTAAAATGTTGTGTTAGTTTCAGGTGTACAGCAAAGTGATTCAGTTATACATATACATGCATCTATTTTCTTTCAAATTATTTTCCCATTTAGGTTATTACAGAATATTGAGCAGCATTCCCTGTGCCATAGAGTAGGTCTTTGTTGGTTGTCTATTTTAAATATAGCAGTGTGTACATGTCAATCCCAAACTCCCAATCTATCCCTCCCCCAACCCTTCCTCCCTCCCTAGTAACCATAAGTTTTTTCTCTAAGTCTATGAGTCATTTTTTGTTTTGTAAATAAATTCATTTGTATCATTTTTTTAGATTCCACATATAATCAATATCATATGATATTTGTTTTTCTATGACCTACTTCACTTAGTGTGATAATCTCCAGGTCCATCCATATTGCTGTAAATGGCATTATTTCGTTCTTTTTAATGGCTGACTAATAGTCCATTGTATATTTGAACCATATCTTCTTTATCCATTCATCTGTTGATGGACATTTAGGTTGCTTCCATGTCTTGGTTATTGTAAACAGTGCTGCAATGAACATGGGGTGCATACATCTTTTTCTTTTTTGTTTTTTTGCTGTATGCAGGCCTCTCACTGTTGTGGCCTCTCCCGTTGTGGAGCACAGGCTCCGGACGGGCAGGCCCAGTGACCATGGCTCACGGGTCCAGCTGCTCTGCAGCATGTGGGATCTTCTTGGACCGGGGCACGAACCCGTGTCCCCTGCATCATCAGGTGGACTCTCAACCATTGCGCCATCATGGAAGCCCGCATATACATTTTTGAACCATGTTTTTCTCTGGATATTTGCCCAGGAGTGGGATTGCTGAGTCATATGGTAGTTCTATTTTTAGTTTATTAAGGAGCTTCCATGTTGTTCTCCAGAGTGGCTGTACCAATTTACATTCCCACCAAGAGTATAAGAGGATTCCGTTTTCTCCACACCCTCTCCAGCATTTATTGTTTGTAGATTTTTTGATGATGGCCATTCTGACTGGTGAGAGGTGATATCTCATTGGAGTTTTGATTTGCACTTCTCTAATATTTAGCAATGTTGAACATCTTTTCATGTGCCTCTTGGTCATTTGTATGTCTTCTTCAGAGACCTGTCTATTTAGGTCTTCTTCCAATTTATTGATTGGATGTCTGTTTGCTTTTTTATATTGAGCCATATGAGCTGTTTGTAAATTTTGGAGACTAACTCCTTGTCAGTTGCATTGTTTGCAAATATTTTCTCCCATTCTGTGGGTTGTCTTGAATTATTACAGCAAATATGTTAAATATGGTGCTATAGTTGATTTTATCTTCTTGACTTTCAGAATTGCCTTCTGTATTTACCCTTTGTATAGAATATCACATAGAAGGTGCAAAATTACTTTTTTATCATTAACTTTTTATAGAAGTTTGTTATATAACTGTGCCTGTATTAATCTAGAATTTGTATAGTTAAATATGAAAAATAGAAAAAATTTTCTCAATTATCTCAATTATTTTAGATGATTTTAATATTTAGGTATTTGCTAGAATCACCTATATGCTTTGTATGCTATCGCTTTTTCTGAAAAATGAATGAGTAGAAGCTTTACATGTCTTTTTCAATGAAGAAAATAAGAAAATGAGGTTAAAAAAGATTCAATATCTGAAAGGGTCCAAGCAATTAGAAGAATGCTGAGGAAAGACCATCTTTATGTTTTCATGTTCCTTGACGTATAGTATCCAATACTCCATCCCCTTCTCCCTGCAGTGACATAACTTCTTGTCAATGTTTTAAATCATTTTATAAACAAAAGGGTACAATTGCTATGAGTAAGATGTGTGCAATTTCTCAAAAGAATTCCAGTGGAAATTCATTGATTCAAATTCAGTTCACCCCTCTTAGCTGTTAGAATTTCAGCAATGGTGATCCTCATATAAACATATGTTCCACTGACCCATTGTGTAGAGCAGCATGAAAGAAACAGCAGGTTTTGCAATCACATCAAGGCACTTCAGTAGTAATTGTCTTCAATACCACCACATTCAATGATATAGGAAAATAATTTTATACTCTATATATTAATATCCAAGGTATAGTAAATTACTTTAGAAAAAAAGTAAGGAAATAATTATTTCAGAAAATTTTAATGATATTCATTTATTGCTAATTCAGATTTGGTGACAGTTGGCTTGCCCCATGTCTTGAAATTTATATATGTTAAAGTTACTCTTTCATTTATAGGGTAAATAAGTTTATAGTGTAAATAAGTTTGCAGTGAAAATGTTACATAGAATGAAACAAAATTAAAATAATCTCTTTAAAACATTGTCAAGTTTTAAAGACACTCAACAACATATAATTGGAAAGGTAATAAAGATACACGATTAACATTCATTAACAGACTCACTTAGGACTTCTACACAGGCATACTTAAAATAGATGTAGTTTTTAATTTTTAGACAGGGTAAATAATTAAGATTAGGTTCAGCCACATATAATAAAATAGTAATAACAATTGGCGTAAACAAGAAAAAGACTTACTTAAGGTCTCCCATTAAATGTGTCTGGAAGTCTAGTAGTCTACAACTTGTAAGACAAATCCATTAGAGACACAGGCTACTTTCAATTCTCTGCCCTGTGGGTTGAGATCTGGCCCTTTCCCTGTTGTCCAAGATGATTGCCACTCCTTCAACATCACATCCAGTTCCAAGCAGTGGAGTGAGGGGAAGAAGAGCACATTCTCTCTCTTTCTTTTACAGAGATCTTTCTGAATCACCACATTGTCAATCAGGTTTTAGATACACTGAAAATGATAATGTTGGAGTGAGCAATTTTTAATTTTTATGGTAGTAAAATAATATAACTACATTTTTAACAGCTTAGTAGATCATGTAAACTACTATTTTGTATCCAAAATAAATTATTACAATTACAGAATATGCTAATTTTGAGGATTTATTTTTCTTTTAAATAAAGGAAACTTACCACTGAATCTTGGTAACCTTAATGTTTTTTGTTTTCAAATTTCTTTGCTAAGGATGCAGGGTAAAAAGAAATATTTCTATATTTATTTATATCTGTTATTCTGTATTTTATTATGTGTCTCTGTGGGAGGTAGGTAGGAGAACAGTGGGAAGGATGCTATTCTGAGTCGGACTTGGGAATGTGCCCTGGTAGCAGCTCTCTTGCCCTAATTTACCACCTCTTCAGTGCCTGGCATCTTTCTCCCACTACTCAGCTCCAAGAATCTATCTGTACCATGGCTAATTCCATGCCTCTTCACATAAGGAAGGACTCGGTCCTCTGACTCTGACTCTGGAACCTCAAGCCTTTCCCAGATATTAGTGGAGAGGTTATTTTGCCCAGGATTCATTGAAATCAAGATGAAAGAGAGGAAACTGATCCAGTGAGAAGTAGGGAGATGGTGAAAGCTGTATCTGTTTGTTTTGTGATTTACTGAAGAACAAAATACTCATAAATGTGTTGATTTCTCCAATGTCATCACAAAGGAAGAAATATGTATTTTTCCTATTGAAAATACTTTGACCCAATTCTAAAATGACTAGTATAGCTTTCCTGTGTTTAGGAGAATTTAACTACTTCCTGAGACTGATCTTAATCATAAGGAATGCCACACAGTCTGGGCTATAGTGAGAGGCTGCCACCAACACAAATAAGTTCCTTTCAGTTGCATAATGCCTTCTCTGATCCAAAGAAAATAGGTGTATGAATTGATTGCTCAAAAAAATAGTATTTATTTGTTATGAAATATGATACCTTTTAAAAATTTGGAAAATTTACAAAATTTAATATTTGGAAGAAAGTACTAAAGCAATTTAAAATAAATAGTATTATTTCTTTATTAGCTAGAGAGCTGATAATGTGTTTTTAATGAAATGGTTCAAAGTTGAGACAAATCATGAAGTTCTCAAAGTGGACTTTGAATTATTTTCTATAAGTAAAGCTTGTGGTATAGTCTTGCAGTGTTTTTCTACTATGCTATTCTATAATTGAAAATAGTTTTTTTAAAAAAAGACTTGATATTTCATAAATTTTTGTGAGTAATTTTGCTGCTGAGTCAAAGGCTCATGCTGTATTTAGTTTACCTTTTCAACCACATTTCTAAGTACTCTAGATGTGGCTTTTCAAAATATGCATTTTAAAATGTCTTTTGCATCCCCTCAGTATAACTGTAAGTACTAAATGGAGAGAAAAAAAAAGAGAAAGTCCTTTGTAATATATTTAACATTGTATTAAGAAAGAAAATAAACTTCCTATAACTAATTAATTAATATTCAAAAGCATGTTTTGATCAAAAATATGTGTTTTTGGTGTTAGGAAGAAAATATCTAATTAAAGATAGTAAAATATAGTTGAAATATCAAGTGCTATTTAAATTCCAAATTATATCTTTTTTTTTCTTTTTACTCAAAGGATCAAAAGTGCTCTCTCATAAGATACCATAAACAGATTTTATGGATAAATTTGTAATGCATAATCAGTTCAATTGTAAGTATGTGAATTAATAAGAAAACTCCAAGAATATATATATATATATATATATATATATATATAGAGAGAGAGAGAGAGAGAGAGAGAGAGAGAGAGAGAGAGAGAGAGTTCCTTATTTGATAAACTTCTATTCATTTAATATATTAATTATATGCCTTTTTTTTTTTTTTTTTTTTACGGTATGCGGGCCTCTCACTGTTGTGGCCTCTCCTGTTGCGGTGCACAGGCTCCAGACGCGCAGGCTCAGCTGCCATGGCTCACAGGCCCAGCCACTCCACGGCATGTGGGGTTCCCCTGGACCAGGGCACGAACCCGTGTCCCCTGCATCGGCAGGCAGACTCTCAACCACTGCGCCACCAGGGAAGCCCAATTATGTGCCATTTTAATGTAAGAATTTCAGAAAAGAACAAAATATATAAGCCTGGAAAATAAATATTATAACATTTATCACAGTGTGGAGTTGGTATTTGTAGTTTTGACATAGTATTCATTTCCCCCTTTTCAACAATAGTACTCGAATATTTCTTTATAGAACAACACTTATGCTCTGCAGAATTTTGCTTACTCAACTCACAGAGGTGAGTGTGTAATTCAAAGCTCGTTTGTCACAGCCTAACTACAGTGAATGGATTGTAGATAGACATACAACCATATTCATTGTAGATTTGTATTTTTACATTCAATAATTAGAGAAGAGAAAAAAAAATAGCATTAGAGAAATCCAAGTAACAAAGACCAGCTGTGATGTAAGGAGGGCCTGGGCAAGAGTAAATGGCAATACATAGGTAAGGGGAAGTTACAGGTGGATTCACATAACCTAGATTGAACAGACCTGAATACAACCTAAAGTTGTATTCAGCCGATCAGTATAAAAATATAGTATAACACTTTTTCTTTTAGCTTTTTACTCATGTTACTTTAATCAAAGCAATATGCAAAAACATGTAAAATATAAAGAGATGCTTGTATAGTCTATATGTTTTCTGGATACATGCATTGTCAGTTTTGTTCATATACATTTGTTAAAATGCTGTAACTGAATCAAGCAGCAACAGCAATTAGCTGTCTCTACTGGACCTTTGACTTAATGACTTGAGGTTTCTTTTAGGGAATTAAACAAAGCTGACTTTGGTTTTACTGTGACAATTAAATATTTGTGGAATGATAAAAATTCTTTTAATTATAAGTTGTATACTTATTAGCATAAAGCAAAAAGCTTCACTTTGAAGCTTTTTGAATGGTCTACACTGATCTCATCCTAGGCTGAAAAAAGTAGACATTGGTCATCCTGGTCTAAGAATAGAAAACAAACAACATTTCTCTGGATTACACATTTCAGCTGAGTTGATTTTATTAAACCTTTCATTAGCTCCATCACGGCATGTAATCAAACCCACAGTCACAGAGATCAAGGGAGAATGTCAGCTTTAAGTGGAACATATTTTCTGCAAGCAATTTTTAACAAATACTTGAAAGTTCAAATGCTTAATATCCATATACATTTTCTGTAAAAGGTCATTTTTATGTCTAATCATGACTTAATTTATTTCTCTTTTAACTATATTACAGCCAAAAGATCAATGCTCCTTCTTAAATAACCCAGGACATTTTTGGCTATTTTTACAACATGAGTTTTGTGGTGAATACAGCTTGTTCAATACAATTTTGAATATAAAATTTAAAATATTATACCTATAGAACTACACATTTGAATAATTTTTGACATCTTTGATCAAATTAGGACAAAACTATGTTATCTACTCTTCATCAAAATTTGTCTTTTTTCACTATAATTTTGTTGCCATCAACTTTTACTCATTAACTTATTGAAGTCAATTCAATGAATGTTTATACAGTCCTTAATACAGGAGCTGCTGAAGGAGACAAAAATGATGAACCAGGACTGTTTAACCAAATTTTCTTACAGTGCTGAGTGAAGAATGTGTTATTATGAGATATAAGTAGCATGTAGGAGAGATTCATCTTTTCTCATGATATTAGGGAAGATTTATAGAGGAGCAGAGGAGGAACCACTTCTTCTTGACAATGAAAGACGTTCAAATCACATCCATACATTCAATGAGAAATATTTAGCCATATCTTCAAAAATAGTAAAAGTTATTTTTCTGAATAATAATTCTACATCTAGAAGTTAATTTCTAGAAAAGTTGTAATCATAAGTGCAAGATTGCCTCATTGAATATATTATTAAAAATAAAAATTTTGTTTTATAATGAATGCTATAGCCAAATGAAAGCACATTATTCATCTAACAAAGTGAGCTCGAGGAATCTATCTGTACTGATTTAAAATGATATCCAACATATATTAATAAGAAAAAAGCTGATTGCCAAAGATTATGGTTTTACTTATATAAATAAGCATATACATAATCACAGATAGAGGAATTTATGGCAACTCAATAATTGTATTTTTGTGTTGTAATTTGGGAGAATATCACTTTGTACAACAAATATTTTATGAATCTTTGAATTTTTGAAGGTATATGTATTACTTTTGGTATCAGAAAACTGTAAAAGGCTTTGAAAACTTTTCCAGCTACCACCTTATTTCTCTCTTTCTTTATAGTGAAACTTAAAGGATATTCCTTATTTTTCTTTAGTTCTTCATCTCTCATTTCTTCCACAAACTAGGCTTTCCCTCATTATTTTATCTCACCATAAGATTTCAAGAGAAAAAGAAAAGAAAAGAAAAGAAAAGAAAAGAAAAGAGAGAAGGGGGGGAAAGAGAAAAGGAAAAAAATCTTATTTTTTCAATGTAAGTTAAAATGAATCCTTTTTATCCAGCCTTTATTTGAGAGTACTCTTCTACATTGAACTATTATACTTTTATCTTCTTCTTCTTTTTTTTCTTTTTTACTTTTCCTATCTTCTTACTGACTCCTTTTTGCTTTATGTCTGCTTTTGGCAGTAACAAAAACATTTTGATGCTCACACAACATTCTTTACCATTCTTTATACCTGCTAACTGACTTTCAACTTTGTTCAGATATTCACCTCTCCCTTTCATTCCTCAAGAGATATTTACTCCAACCCAGCACAGAGGTAGATGCTGAACGGACTGGACCAATCAGAGTGGATCCATTTCCTGGTTAACATCAAGGGTGGCCATGTGTTGTGGTCCTATTCAATGAGATTTTAAAACATATCTGAGGTCACAGATATGAATTGTTTTCTATATATTTTATTTTATTAACATCTTTATTGGAGTATAATTGTTTTTTTATATATTTTAATATGTGACCTGTAACTGCTACAGGACCTTGTAACCATGACAGAGTCACTGTGAGGTCAGAAAAAATGAGGCTGTTAAAGAACAAAGATGATGAGAGTGTTAAACCATCACAAAAAGAAATCTAGAAAACTGCCTTCAAGTTCTTGTCCTTTGAGGCAATTCATTTTCTTGCTATTTAAGCCAATTTAAATTGAGGTTTCCAGATACTTACAGCCCAAAGCATCCTAAGAGAATGGTTACATGCTCTAGAATGCCTTATTCATCACCCATCATCCTATCAGCTCTCTGAGTGGCCACACACAAAGCCACAGCCTTTGGAACTGTAACTTCTGGATCTCTAGCTCAGACTTCTCTGCTAAATACATATTGACAAATCACAGTGACTGCTAACTCATGTGTACTTTATTTTTTTCACTGAATTTGTACACTTTAAATGACTGAATTATATGGCATGTGAATTGTACCTCAATAAAAATGTTAAAAGAGAGAGTTAAAAGAGTTAAACAAGGGCTTAAATAGCAAGCTACTGTACCATTGAATCTATTTGTTTATCTTGAAAGAAATTTAAGAAAATAGACATTTTGTTGCAGGAATAAATCCAAAGTTCATAAGCAAATGTTGTAAAGAAATTCACACAATAATAATAAAAATAATGCAATAAACTGTCAAAGACCAGGAAAAAATAATAAAGATGAGAAGAAATACACCAAGTTTGAATCCCAACTCTGCAACTTTCTAGATGGATGTTGTTAGGCAAAACACTAACCATTCCAAGCTTTGTTTTTCTCCTACCTGAAATGGAGGTTTTAAAATATGCAAGGTTATTTGGAAGATTAGAGATAATGTGTACAAATGTCTGGCACACAGAGGGCACTGAATTAATGGTAATAATTATTGTAAAGGATGTACATTGAGGCTCTACAATTAGTCCAACATATTATGCATACTATTTCATTAATACTGAGAAAAACTGCAGTAGTCAGGATAGGCTATTATGTTGCAATATCCAACAACCCCAGAGTCTCAATGGCTTCAAAAAAAACTAAAGATTTATTTCTTACCCAATTTACATATCCATAACAGGTTGGCTTGGGGCTCAACCCTGTGCCATCCTTACTCTAGATAGGACTAATCTAAAAAGCTAGTATTTCACGAAATAGTTCTGATCACATGGGAAAAAAGTGTGGTCAATCACACACAGATTCCTAAGATGTATGCCTGGAGATGACACATGCTACTTTGGATTCCATATTACTGGCTGAAGCAAGTCACATGGACATACCTACCTTCAAGGGAGTAGGGAATTACATTTTAAACATGTGCACAGAAGATGATAAAACAGAGTATTTTTTAACAGCCTTAATGATTACCATACAACCTTATGAAGGAGATTTTATTTATTTATTTATTTACTTATTTATAACAACAGCTATGTGTATTTTATAGTCAATAGGAGAAATAAATTTTCTACTCTCCGATCTCCAACTTCAGTCAGAAACTTAGGAATCATCTTAAATGTATCTTTCCCCCTCATGTATTTATCTTTCTAACCTGCAAATTATGTTAACTCTACCTCATTAATATATTTTGTCTCTCCAGAGGTATTATCATATAGTGGTCAAAAGCATGGATTCTAGAGCCAGACTTCTTGGGTTTATATTGTCTTGGCCACTTTCTTGCTGTGTGCTAGCTGTGATATTGAGTGAATTACTTAACCTCTCTGAGCTCCACTTTCTTCATCTGTAAAATGGGATGGATGGCCAAAATTATACATATCATATAAGGTTGTAGTATAAATTGAAAGGGATTATAAGTGTAAAACACTCACAACAGTGTACAGCACTTGAAAAATACTCAATACATATCAGCTATGGTGATTTATTTACTTTGTGATGTTTATCCTCCTCACTTCATTCCAGTTGCTCTTGTCTCACACCATTTCTCATCTGAGTTACAGAACTACACTTTCCCATTTCCTTTATCAATTACTTTCAATCCATTCTCATGTTCTGAAAGGTCTCATCCAATTCTTTTTTCAGTCAGGGACGTTTTCCAGTAAAATCTGTTCACATAATCACCAGCATGGAATCTTTCCATGACTCTCATTGCCAATGGCATAAAATCTAAGCTCTATAGCTCAGCAAGAAACGCCCTGCCACTCCTCTATAGGTATCTTCCCTACTTTCTCTTTTCCAGAAGACTAGACTCTCTCAAACTCCAAGGCATTTGTATGTGCCATTCCTGATCCCCAGAAAGCATTTCTCCCTTTTCCTTATGATTGTCACACATTTGTCTTTGAGGATCAGCCAAGTCACCATTACTTCCAAGCATTATTCTTTATCTCTTCAGGACTCACTAGACACTTATGCTCTGTGCATACTTGAATCTCTAGCACATCACTTTTTCTGTATTGCAAATATTTCTTCATGTGTATTGACTGTTTATTTTTTCTTGTTTTTCTTAGGATACAGCCTAAGTGAAGCCAGATATTTTGCCTTTGATCTCTGTATCTATAGGGCCTACCATATTGATGGGCACATGACAACCATTCAATAAATGTGTTAAAAGAAGAAAATAATGAGGTATGCCTAACCCCTAGTTTCTAGTTATCTGAAATCTATTAGCCTAAAACTTATCAACACAATTCAAATGCCACCACACTAACTCTAATCTTTCTTCCTTGGAAATCATTAAATCTGTGTAATTAAGTAATTACATAAGCAATTAATTTAAATGTATCTATGGAAAACTCTTATTTATTATATAAATACATTCCAGAAACATTTACTGAATAGCTACCCTGTGCCAGACTCTTTTATAGGAAGTAAGAACACATTAATGAACAAAAACTTCTTGAAGCAGCTTATGTTCTCATATATCGTGGAAGAAAATCTTTTACTACTATCTGTTAGTTCCAATTTTTATTTTGTCTTTCCAAGGAATATTATAATCTCCATAATATTCAGAACTTTTTTTCACACTTTGTAGTCTGCAAAATGCGATATTATTGTCCCTTGAATTTAAATATTTTCTTTCTCAACCACTATTTCCTGTTTCATTCTTTTTCTTTCTTTTTCTTCTCTACATTTTCCTCACATTTTCTCATTCTTCCTCAAAAGTATACATGTATTCAATTATATATAATTAAACTGTATAATTTATCTCAACTTTCACATATATTTCAACTATTCCATTCTGCCTTTCAGACATTTGAGAATTTTGTATTTTGATACTGAGAAATTGGGAATAAGCATTGATAATGAGCATATAAAATTTCACCATAGTAGTGTTTTCCCTAATCATGTGCTGCTTTGTCCTGAAATTTGACCTGATGAAGTTCCCTTTGAGTCTATTACTGATGACTCCTGTATCACAGATGCTGCATAGGTGTGGTTGGTAAAGTAGGTAAATGTGCTTACCTGAATTTTTCCTATTGAGTCAAAAATGAAAATGAAGTACTTATTGCCTATCTCACAATAGACTAATACTTAAATCACAAAATTCATGAACAGGATCAAATATGCAATTTTCATTTAGGTGGGAAGTGTGACAACCATAAACAAGTTCTTCAGCTTGTTGGTTTTAATTTAAATAATCCTGTAATATGAAGATTATTAAGATTACCACTTAACAGTTTTGTTTCTAAGTACATTGTACTCTCTTAAATGTGTGCATGTGCATGTGTGTGTGTGTGTGTTTCCCTTAAATAAATTAAGAAAATCAGTAATTCTTATTCCCTACTTCATAACCCTCATGTTAAATTCTGATAAGAGAGATCACAATGAAGGGTGTGTTTTAAAGACCTCCTTAATGTTTATAGGACTAACACTGAACTGTTCTTCTTGTTTAATAAATTACATTGATCCAGATGATTCCAGGGAAGAAACTAAAATTTTAAATAATGTATAAAGTTATTTGGGGGCTACTTGACATAAGGTGACAAGATTCTATTTTTGAAGTCAGGCAGGGTGTATGTAAATTCTAAAGTTATATGGAGATAATGTTTCTCAAATTTTATGGACTTTTAAAAATATTCTTATACTAAAAGCAATACAAATTGAATTAGTGAAGAGTATTAGTATTCTGCAAATAAAATGACATTACTTGAGGGTATTCCACATTGGCTCCTATATAAAGCAAAGTTAAGAACAATTACAATGATATAAATTATGCCAGACTTCCCTAGGGTGTGCTGAACAAATTCATATAGGAGCAGAAGCTCAAGTATCAAAAGAAAATAGGAGTAGTAGACCTATTCCCTCAAGAAGAGTTTATTTTTTTAAAGCCTCTAGTAAATGATGAAATGTGAGTAGCAATACTATTAATATTTAAATAATTAATTTATTTTCTCTTATTACATAACCTAACTGAATGGGGTATAGGATGAGAATAGCAAAATCCTTTTTTGAAGAAATGCTCAGCTATGTTTGAAGTAATATATTGTAGAACCTATATATAAAGTGACATCATAGACTCCTAATTTACCTATGTAAATAAAATCACTTAAATATTTTATCATTCTTGGAATAAATATTGTTAATGACAGAAGCTGGAAACCAAATTACTTCGTCACCCATTTTTCGACCTTTAAACCAAGCTTCCTTATTCTAATATCTTGGCACATTTGTGGACTTTTATTCAATAAATAAGCAAATATTTGTGGAATAGCATCAGGCACCATAAGAGCCTCAGGGGAATCAGAAATGAATTAAAAAAAAGTCTCCTCATGTGTAGAATTTACATTCTATGGAAGAGAAAAGACAATAAACAAATATGTATGATATATAATGGTTGATTGTGAGTGTAGGGGAGAGAAATGAAGATTAAGAGTAATCTTCATCTTAATGACGATTAAGAGAAGGGATTTTCATTAAAATATCTTCTCTTTGTTCTATGATTATGTGTCCAACTTTTGTAGCAAGATGCCATTTTTAGAAACTTTCTGAGGTACTTGAAGATGGTGGAATTAAGAGAAGAAAAACTATTTAGTGTCTATCAGGGCTCCATTAACATGTTGGAAAACAATGGAAGATACAACTGAGGTAAAAAGACCTATGTGGCAGTGATGCCTTGTGGCAGAAGTGGGATGCCAGCTGAACTGTGAATAAAAATAGAATATAAGTAAGGGTACACCATGAACAAAAACCTGAGTCAACATGTTCAGAATATTCAAAGTACAAGTCTGGGTGGAAGAAGGTATATCATGGAATGACTGGGTAGGATAGAGAAGTTTTTATTAAATTATAGAAACTTTGGATTATATCAAATTAGATTCATAATTTATAGTCAATTAATTGTGTCTTTACACTGTTACAAATTGAAAACATTTATCTTCCTTGGGAGAACTAAAGCTAGAGCAATAATTGGAGATTTCTAGACAAATCTTAATGTGTCCTGGGTCATGACTTTAGTTTTCTTTGATTAGAAAAGACAGCTTGTTCTGTAAAACATATGTGAGAGAAATAACCTAGTTTATAGTTTTGATGTTTTTCACTGCAATTATTCAGCATAAGTTATTGGGCTTCTTTCTTATTGTGTATATGTGGCTTAAGAGGAATCTATACCAAAGCCCAGGTGATGCTGAAGAAACAACTTGTGAAACTCAACATAAGTGAAAATGCTTTTATTATAAAGAAGTTTTAGAAGAGTTTCTCTCACTCAACTCTCCTTGACATAGTTAATGCTTTACTTAGTTTACCCTAAATTCTTTCCTAAATTAATTGATATTCCTGTATAGACTGTTATGCCTCTATATGGAGAGATTTCATATGAAAAATGATATGACTTTTTTAATGAAAACTGGAACACTAAATATAGAAAACTAGTGAAGTTGATTGTTCCATAGACTTGAACTTACATGCCCTTCAAAGAGAGAACTGCCCTCATTATTTAGCAGCTTATAGACAGTTCTAACGAACAAAAATTGCATTGTTTTGAGTCTTCATTTGCAAATGACAAATTTTATTTCTTGGCACTGATGCACACGCAAGTTGAAGTCATTTTAATCAAATAATTGTGTTTCTGGAAAAGAGAACACTACTGGTAAAATTAAAAGGAACACTTTGAAAGTTCCAACATTTAAAGCCTTTATTTAACCCAGGTCTAGACTAAACAGAGGAACTCATTATAAGGTAATGAGTGACATAATACTGCCTCTTACACTTTGAACACTTGCCTATTTTATTATATAATGAAATTAAAGTTACTATTTAAAGCTTACTGGAATGATAGATTTTAAAACTTTGATTCAAAATGTAATGTGCTGATCAGTATAGGTATGTGAGGTGTACTGTTTTAATAAATTACTATTATCAATAAAAAAATCTTACTTCACAAACAGCTTTTTAATTTACATCACAAATGGAAGCATTTATTTCTTTATCAATAACAAGTTATTGACTTACATCTCAAAAAAGTCAACTAGTGCCACAATATACAAACAATGACAGTGAAAAAAAATACCATCAAAGGAGAACTAATTACAATGAGGGAAACTTCAAATTGCCCACATCTCTGTAATCAACAGTGCTAAGAAATAACCAGCACACCTACAAATACAACCAGCAGTGACAGAAATACAGGAATGTAATCATCAGCGACAGAAATATGAAAACATTACCACAGCAAGAGAAGTTTGGAACAATCATGTAACTCTTTAATGAAGTATTGGTACAGTTTATATATATTTTATGTCCATGAAGATACTTGGAAAGCTGGCTATCAAATTTACAAATAGCTGTTAAACTGCCCAAATCATGATTGTTATCCAAATCCCACAATTCTGAGTACTGGGATTGGAGATGAGGTTTGCAAATCCTCGTAAAAGTTGTATATTATCTTAGCCGAAGGCCTTCACTTCATAAATCTTTCTCTACCTTTTTTTTTTTTTTAGTATGGCAAAAGGCCTCAGTATTGCATCTCTGTGTGACACCCAGATATCGAACCATGTCATACAACTATCTTAGGCCTTGTAAGTGGCTTTATTCTGAGTTGCAGCCATATTTTGAAGAGTAGCAGCTGGTAATTATCTAATTTAATCCACTCAGCTGCTCTCAGCTTCTACAATAAATATTATTAGCTCTTCATTACAACCATGTGTCAAAATATCTGAACTAAAGAAGATAACTATACAATTGAATACTTGTCTCAAGGAAGTATCGGTTAATTCTGATTGTATAAACATAATAATTTGCCTGATTTACATTTCCTTCTACCTAAAGTGATCATGAGGGTGTCTGTCTAGTGATAAGCTGACACTTATCTGAATATTTTATGGAATTCAAGCATTCCTTAAAAGTTCTAGGATGACCATATAATTTATCGTTCCAACTATATCTCTTTTGATAATGAGAGTGGACACTATTAATAATTACATAAAAAACATTAAGCACACTCCATAGATAAAACACCTACATTCCAAATTTCTATTTATCAAAAATTACAAGACTTATGGAAAGTAATTAAGAACTTAAGGAATGGAAATATCTTAACTCCTTGTGTTCTTTTCAGTTCAGAGACAGAAAAAAACATATCCTTGAAATCTGACAAATTTTTTCATGTCACAGAGCTTTCAAGTACTTGAGAATTTGAAAGAAACTGTCAAAAGCTACTTCACAATTCTCAATTCTTCATGGTTGAGGGATCTTTTAAATCTAGAAAGAGACTTTCATTTTAGAACCAGGCAAATTTTCCTTCCTAGAAATAAGACAAATATTCCTGCCTTATTCTCCTAGGCTTATCAAATCTGAATAGAAAGAACGAGGCATTAAAGCAAAACAGGAAGAATTTGAATCTCTGTTTATTTTAACTGTTATGAATTTTTAGTTAATGTTTTGTTGATTAAATATTTATACATATTTATATTTACACATAATTATATATATATATAACACATATATATATATACATATGTACCTATATACATATGTACCTATATATCTAGCTATCTTTTGAGAACTAATAATTACCACAAAATGTAAGTGATGGTGTTCAATAGGTAAGAATAATTCATTTGTTAGTTAAAATTCAAAACCACAATATGAATCTAGCTAATATCAGAATTCCATAATAAAGCAACATTTCTTCTAGTGTCTCTCTACAAATTATATTATCTTTAATAAATGTAAATTAATGTGTAGATACTTATTTAGTGAATTATAAAAGTTGTATTCTAGTCTTTTGTTGTTTGGAGAAAAAAAATCTCAGTAAAATTAGCTTACTAAGGGTTAAAAATACTGTCTCTGAATTTATAAATAAGGATGACTATTTGACCTATTATCATGACATTGTGGGCAGATCATTGCACATAAGTAAAAAAAAAAAAATTATATTAAAAAGAAGCTCAGAAGGAAGATGCTAAGTTTCATTCAGTACTAAATCCACTTTACCCATTACTTTACAAAAGTAATCTAAATGTCAAATTTCTGACATCAAAATTGGTAGCAAGTAAATCACATAGCACTAAACTGCAAAGTAGAATGCAAAATTTAGAACAGTAGGTTGTATATAATTAGGAGAGTTTGTGCTCCTAAATATAAAAGTCCTACATTCAACATGAGGAAATAAAACCCTTTGGAAATCAGCAGTCTGGTTTTACTCTTTAAAGACTTAAGACAAAAATAAGGGCAACAGATAAAACACGAGTGCTCCGTTAAGAGAAGCAGGCTTTTCACACACAAATGTATAAGGTCATTAGCGGAACTAATCAGAGAATGTTGTTATGTTTTGCCTTCTTTTATCCTTAAATATTTTGCCTACATTCCTTCCAATAGGAATTATAAAGTTTTAAGGCAGAGGTGTGTCAAACCTAAAAGACTTGCATTTCTAAATCTCTTGCATACTGCATTCACTCACTAAACAAATAAATCTGAATATTTATAGCCAGGTAGTATTTTAAGTTTGGGGGATATAGAAATGAAGAATGAAAAGTCCCTGCCTTCATGACACTTAAATATTAATAAAGGAGGCAGATGATGAATAAAAGTATAAATAAATATGCTATAAAATGTCAGTCCTGTGATGGAAAATAAAGGCAGATGGTAGATAAAAAGTTATTTGAGTGAGGGAAATTTATAAAGAGCAGTCATTCAAGTTCTTTCTGAAATGGTGTCTTTTTTTTAATTTAATTTTTATTTTATATTGGCGTATAGTTGATTTAAATGTTGTGTTAGATTCAGGTGCACAGCAAAGTGATTCAGTTATACATACACATATATCCATTCTTTTTTAGATTCTTTCCCGGTATAGGGAATATTGAGTAGAGTTCCCTGTGCTATACAGTAGGTCCTTGTTGATTATCTATTTTATATATAGTAGTGTGTATATTTTAATCCCAAACTCCTAATTTATCTCTCCACCCCCACATTTCCCCTTTGGTAACCATAAGTCTGTTTTTGAAGTCTGTGAGTCTGCTTCTGTTTTGTAAATAAGTTCATTTGTATAATTTTTTGGATTCCACATATAAGTGATATCATAGGATATTTGTCTTTCTCTGTCTGACTTACTGCACTTAGTAAGTAAGCTTTTGCACCACAGTAAAGGAAACCATAAGCAAAACAAAAAGACAACCCACAGAGAAAATAATATTGCAAACTGTGCAACTGACAAGGGATTAATCTCCAAAATATACAAACTGCTCATGCAGCTCAATATCAAAAAACAAACAACCCAATCAAAAAATGGGCAGAAGACCTAACTAGACATGTCTCTGAAGAACACATGCAGATGGCCAAAAAGTACATGAAAAGATGTTCAACATCCCTAGGTGTTAGAGAAATGCAGATCAAAACCACAATGAGGTATCAACTCACAGCAGTCAGAATGGCCATCATTAAAAACTCTACAAATAATAAATGCTGGAGAGGGTGTGGTGGGAATGTAAATATTTACAACGGCTATGGAGAACAGTATGGGGGTTCCTTTAAAAACTAAAAATAGAACTACCATACGATCCAGCAATCCCACTCCTGGGCATATATCCAGAGAAAACCATAATTCAAAAAGGCACAAGCACCCCAATATTCATTGCAGCACTGTTTACAATAGCCAGGTCATGGAAACAACCTGAATGCCCATCGACAAATGAATGGATAAAGAAGATGTGGTACATATATACAATGGAATATTACTCAGCCATAAAGAAGAATGAAATAATGCCATTTGCAGCAACATGGATGGACCTAGAGATTATCATACTAACCAAAGTGGTGTCTTTTGAGCAGAGACCAGGATTAAATAAGGGCATGAGCCATGCAAAGATGTGAGGGAGAAACATATCATGCAGTGCAACAGCAAGTTCAAAGACCCTGAAGAGGCAATGAATTGGGTTATGTTAACAGAGGTAGGTAGAAGGGAGATGATGTGAAACTGATTAGAAGGGTATTTCCAGCCTTCTAAGGGATGAAGGATTAGGGTTGTAACAGGGGAAATGATAATAATTAGTTAGACTGAGAATATAGATTGAATGTTGAGGCAATAGTAAAAGTAAATCAGTTCCATGTGGGATGAGAGGAAAGGAAACAAATCAAGAATACTGTCTGTATGTTGGCCTGAACTATGGGGTAAATGGTGGACAATTACTATTATTGGTACCATTGTGTGGGGAAAGTAGAATCAAGTGTTACATATTGGATATAACCAATTTGAGATGCCTACTAGATATTCAAGTAGAGATATTAAGAAACAAGTTGGCTATAGGAATCTGGCACTTGGTGGAACTGTATATGTTGAAGGAAGGTTATGGAGGCTTGAGCTATATTTTCAGAAATCATCACCGTATAGAGGCTATTTAATGCCATGGGATACAGAATATCATTAGCAAGAGAGTACTCATAGCCACAGAGAAGAAAAAGCATTTAGAAAGGGGAGGAGGAGCCAGCCAAGGTTACTGAGATGGTGTGGTCAGTGAGATGGCAGGGAATCTGGAAGAGAGGTTGGGTATTCTGAGTGGAGTAAAAAGGAGAATGTATGAGAACAAAGCAGTAACCATATGTCAAATATAATACTATCATAATAAAATTGCCATTGAAATTTTGTAAGTGGTTTGGCTGTCATATTTCCTGACACTTAGCAGAGCAGATTATGTTGCCTGGAAAAGGAGTCATTTCCATCCTGTTAACTGGATCTATGAGCAGTATTGTTCTCTCTGCTTATCTTCTAGGGACAAAGATTACCAAGAGTAGACATTCCTTGGTGCATAATTAATTGGATTAAATCATTTTTGTAGCTTTGAAAGGTCAAATAAACTAGTACACAATTTGGTAAGAATTAGTAGAAGCATCCCAGTGTCAAACAACCCCAGTGTTGTTCTTTTGAGGGACATGCTTGTAATGAAAAATAGGAGTAAGTCATTTGTGCTAATAAGTCATTATTATGTTAAATCTGAGCATCCTGAGGGAGTAGGTGCACCTAAGAAAAAATAACAGGTGAGAATTGGGAAGGAAAGCTCCTAACTGTTTGTAGTTTTTAGAATCCCAACTTGACTCTCTTCTACCAGCCATTTTTCCTTTGCATTCACATCTATTCATGATACTTCAAATGTCACCTGTATGCTTATGACTTGTACGTCTACATTTCTTTTTTTTTTAAGAATTAATTTTATTTATTTATTTATCAATTTAAAAAATTTATTTATTTTTGGCTGCACTGGGTCTTTATTGCTGCGTGCGGGCTTTCTCTAGTTTCGGCGAGAGGGGGCCACTCTTCATTGCAGTGCGCAGGCTTCTCATTGTAGTAGCTTCTTTTGTTGCGGAGCACGGGCTCTAGGCGCATGGGCTTCAGTAGTTGTGGCACGCAGGCTTAGTTGCTCTGTGGCATGTGAGATCTTCCCGGACCAGGGCTCGAACCCATGTCCCCTGCATTAGCAGGCGGGTTCTTAACCACTGTGCCACTAGGGAAGTTCCTGTATGTCTACATTTCAAGGCCAGATTTTTTCATTGATCTTGAATATTTCTGTTTACTGACTTCCCAGAGATATCTCATCCCCAGCATATCAGAAATATTACACAGTATTTCCCTGCCTCTTTCCTGCTCCTTTCACTGTCTTTGGAAGGGTACTAACTTCAATCCAGCTTTTAAAACTCAAAACCAGGAGTCATCCATAACTTTTGCTTTCCTACTTCTCTATATTCTTACAATAATACCTTACATTTATTATACTTCCTATGTATATTCTGTCTAGTTATCTCTCTGTCTTATATACTCCATCTCTTATCTGACAGCATCGTCCCATTTGGTCTCCCTACTTTAAATACGACTCACTCTCTCTCCGCATTAGCTTTAGATTTCTTAATTATACAACCCTGCATGATCTGAGCTCTATTTAACACTCTACCCTTATTTGGGACTGTCACATACATAAATAAACCAAAAAGAGACTGTACAAACTCTTTTTCATGTGCCTAGATACCATGAGGAGCCAAAGAGAATAAATTAATAATGACGCCAAAGTGTAAAATATCTGCTTATGTTATCAGAAACTAAAATCAAAAGTATCTACTTTTAGAAATTATAATTATTTTACTACAAACTAACTTAGCTAAAGAAATGGCATATATTCTAAAAATTAAAATGCAGGAGTTACGACAATTTATCCGCATTTACCCTCATATAATATGATCAGATTATGATAAACTATGATCTCATATTTTAATTGAAAGTTATGGAAAACAAAATGCATTATCAGAAGCTAAATTCAATTGACTATAAGAAAGAATATGTTGCCTGAAATTGCATCCTGATACCTTTATCCTTTACTTATGGAAATCCTCCTAATTCTTCAAAACCTAACTCAAAAGCTGTCTTCTTAATGATGACTGTTTTAAAGCCCAATCAGATCACCACTTCATCTTCTTATTGTGTTTTACTTCTACTTTTATTGTAAGGCATACTTTATTCTGCCTTGTATTAAAATATTGGGTTGGCCAAAAAGTTCGTTCATCTTTTTCTGTAAGATGGCTCTAGTAGCACTTAGTTGTCTTTAACTTCATTTGAAACAATTTTGTTAGATTATATTGTGACACCTGCATTTAAAAAAAAGCTTATCAAAATTGGTGTGTTTTTTGGTTTTTGGGTGTTTTTTTTTTGCGATACGCGGGCCTCTCACTGTTTTGGCCTCTCCCGTTCCGGAGCACAGGCTCTGGACGCGCAGGCTCAGCGGCCATGGCTCACGGGCCCAGCCGCTCCACGGCATGTGGGATCCTCCCGGACCGGGACACGAACCCGCATCCCCTGCATTGGCAGGAGGACTCTCAACCACTGCGCCACCAGGGAAGCCCAAAATTGGTGTATTTTTGTGTAGCCATTTTAATATTGAAAATGGAAGAAAAAAAGTAACATTTTCAGCATATTGTGCTTTATTATTTCAAGAAAGGTAAAAATGCAACTGAAACACACAGAAAGATTTGTGTAGTTTATGGAGATAGTGCTGTGACTGACAAAACGTGTCAAAAGTGATTTGTGAAGTTTCATGCTGGAGATTTCTCGCAGGACGATGCTCCACAGTTGGGTAGACCAGTTGAAGTTGATAGAGATCAAATCGAGACATTAATTGAGAACAGTTAACTTTATACCATGTGGGAGATAGCTGACTTACTCAAAATATCCAAAGCAAGCGTTGACAATCATTTGCACCAGCTTGGTTATATTAATCTCTTTGATGTTTGGGTTCCACATAAGTTAAGCGAATGAAACCTTCTTGACCATATTTCAGCATGTAATTTTCTACTTAAACATAATGAAAATACTGCATTTTTAAAACAAATTGTGATGGGAGTTGAAAAATGGATACTGTACAATAATGTGGAGCAGAAGAGATCATGGGGCAAGCGAAATCAACTATACCAAAGGCCAGTCTTCATACAAAGAAGGTAATGTTGTGTATATGGTGGGATTGGAAGCGAGTCTTCTATTATGAGTTCCTTCCAGAAAGCCAAACAATTAATTCCAAAAAGTACTGCTCCCAACTAGATCAATTGAAGGCAGCACTCAATGAAAAGCATCCAGATTTAGTCAACAGAAAACGTATAATCTTCCATCAGGATAACACAAGACCACATGCTTCTGTGATGACCAGGCAAAAACTGTCGCAGCTTGTCTGGAAAGTTCTGATTCATCCACTGTATTCATCAAGCATTGCACCTTCAGATTTCCATTTATTATGGTCTTCACAAAATTCTCTTAATGGAAAAAAAATTCAATTCCTGGAAAACTGTAAAAGGCACCTGGGCTGTAAAAGTTCTTTGCTCAAAAAGATAGAAAGTTTTGGGAAGATGGAATTGTGAAGTTGCCTGAAAAAATGGCAGAAGGTAGTGGAATAAAAAGGTGAATATGTTGTTCAATAAAGTTATTGGTGAAAATGAAAAATGTGTCTTTTATTTTTACTTAAAAACTGAAGGAAGTTTTTGGCAAACCAAATAGTTTTGTTGACAGTATACTGCAAAAAAAAAAAAATATATATATATATATATCTTCCTTGAAGGCAGGTAGTATGATTAAACACATTTGTTTTCATTGAAATACAACCATCCTTCATTTACTAAAGATTAGGGTTTTTATAATAGTACCTTATAGTATCTTAAAATAATTTCTATATTTTCTTTTTTTTAGTTAAAATATATGAATTGACAAAATTGTTGCTCAATATGTGCCACAAAGCTTACCTCTCTACTAATTCAGATTATGATTTCTCATGAAGAAATAAATAACTATAACATAAGTGCTCAGCATCAGTTATTGTACATTTATTCTTATTTATTTATTTATTTATTTATTTTTTGCGGTACGCAGGCCTCTCGCTATTGTGGCCTCTCCCGTTGCGGAGCAACAGGCTCAGGACGCGCAGGCTCAACCGCCATGGCTCACGGGCCTAGCCACTCCGCGGCATGTGGGATCTTCCCGGACCGGGGCCCGAACTCGTATTCCCTGCATCGACAGGCGGACTCTCAACCACTGCGCCACCAGGGAAACCCTGTACGTTTATTCTTTACACAGATTAAAATTTATAAACATTTGTAGATATTTTAATTGAATATATATACAAACATACATATAAAATATATATTAGACATATATGTACCAAATATATGTATAATCTGTTATACATACACACACATGATCACATGCATAAATCAGAGGCTATTTGTGAAATTCTTCACAGAAATAGATCTCAAAGGAAATTAGAAATATGGCTGGTGTCATATTTAATGAATTGATTAGAAGTTAATCATAAATACTGAGTGTGAGACTCAGAAAATATTTTAAAATTCCAAATAGAACATAACTTTCAATGACTTCAATAGAGCAACTTTTTCTGACTTTACTCAGAATATTTTCATGTCATGGTAAGAAGCCATTTAGTTTAACACATTTTATCCCACATCTTATTTTGAGAAAAAAATTAATGATGTCACTGATCCCAGTTTATTTCACACTTATGCACTCCCTCAATCATTTCAATTGAGTTGAACAGGATACTGAAGAAGGTTGGCAATGTTTTTTTCTAAGGATATCTTAATTTTTTGTCAATATGGCATAATTTATTGTAGTTAGAATGTCGCCTAGAGTGGTCAGAGGGGATAGATTATCTCTTCAAGTTCTATTCTACCGCTTACAAGATGTTTTACAGGAAAGAGTGGATTACAACATACAGGCCCTGGGCCTCTGTGGAAACCAGCCCTGATGAACACAGGCATGCCAGATTTATTATATTATGCATCTATCAAGGTCTTGATCAAAAGAACTTGATCCCAATGTAAATAATTATTAAAATATTATTAGATACCAAAATCAAAAAATTTAGAAAGAAATGGAAAATATCATCACCTAGGTGGAGGCTTTGAAAGGTTTTTTTGATGATTTTTGAATACAAAATAATGACAGAACTTGATTCTACACAGTGCTGCTTAGGTCATGAGAATTTGGGCTACTTCTTTTAAAGATCTTAAATAATTCTCTAGATATAGGGACTGAACACAACTTGCTTAAAGCGAGGTTTCCCAACCTTGGCAATATTAACATTTTGGGTCAAATAATTGTTATGGGAGGTTGCCCTGTGCATTGTAGGATGTTTAGCAGCATCCCTGGCCTCTACCCACTAGATGTCAGTAGCACCTCCTCTTCAGGTTGTGACGTCCAAAATAGACCTGTCAAGTGTCTGCTTGAGGGTAAAACAACCTCTGTTTGGGAAACACTGGTTTAAATAAAATTGAAAATGTTTTTCATAATTAGCTCAAAGCAACTTTATGCTATTGGTAAAGACAGAAGTTTGTTACATTGATTTCCAAAGAAGAAGCTAAGAGAAATATCTAGATACTGAAGAGGAATGTTTGGATGAAAATAATTGAGTCAGTGTTAGACATAACAACAGTTACAAACTATAGTGTAAGTATCTTTAAGATGTTACTTAGTAACATTTTAACAATACGGTGAATTTTAGTGTGTGAAAATTATGAAAAAGTGTTAAGGTTATATTTATGACAAATGTTGTATATCTATTCACCTATATTTGTTTGATTCTTCACAATCTATTAAGCTCTGTCTCCATTATGTTTCAATTAACTTATCAATTTCCACCTTTATATTATCTGTTATTATATCCTGAATATTTTCTATATCTTATTAATTTGAATATAGCTAGTCCTTATAAATTTATTGGAAAGATAAATATGTGTATATACGTATATATACATATATGTACAATACACACATATATACTTTTGTGCGATGTGATGTGTATATATAAAATATGTGATGTGTATATATTATATATACATGATATACTTTTGTATAATATATATACATCTATATATAAATGTTAAAAATCATTGGAAAATATTATTTTCAGTGCCAAAATTGAAAATAATCACCTCTTTCTAAAATGAGAATACCTCTAACATTTCCTCTATTTCTTAACAAAGTATACATAAAAGTTAGTTGTTCTCATTTATCCCCATATAAGTACTTGCATATCCTTGCCTTTTTCCAGAAGAGATATGAAGTCAACTGCATTGTCCCATAAAAACTTGAGGAATTTATTTAGGGTTTAATCTATTGTTAAAATATCACTATTTAAAAAAAGAATTCTACCCCCATATATCGATTTTTAAACCTCTAGCGACACCAAAATATGTCCACCATGCTGAGCACCATGAGTTTGGGATGAAGTTATGTGTGTATAGGTGATTTGGATTGTGAATATGGTGATAGTTACTTTAATACACCAGTCTCTAGAAACATTCATGCAAGCCTTAATGAAAAAGATTGTTATTTTCACATAAACTATACAAGTAATTTGTGTCTGCAAGGAATAGCCACTTTGTAGTGATTGGTATATTGATTAATAAATATTAGATATTGTGTGAGTGCTACTGTATTCAGTGTAGATGCTTATTTAGATTATTTTCCCCAAAAATATATGAATGCAAAAGCATTGATGATATTTCCATTTATGGACATTCAATAATGATATTGGGGCATGATTATTCTCAGAGCATAATATTATGTAAGAATATCTTCATGTTAAACTCTGAAGTAAACTCTACTCACCATTATATTATTTTAAAACCTTTGATAGAATGCTCCATTCTATTACACAATCCTTCACTTTGTACTGTGTTTATCAGTCACTTTTAAATTATTTGGACTAAATTTTTCAAAAGAATCTGTCGATTATTCTAAGATTTAAAATGTTAAAACTAATACTACATGCAATTTTGATGTTATTATGGCATAATTGCTCAAATCATAATATTGAAAATGAGATAAAAACAATAATGTTAAAAAACTAGACATTGAGTAACTACAATAGGAAAATATCCAGATAAATATAATTTGCCAAATGAATAAAATATACATGTTGGTAATAGGTTTGAGTTAGCATAGCAGACATCATTTTCCATTGTTTTTCTTAAATAATTGTCATCCTACTAATTAAATATTTCTCCTCCTCTCCTTTTCTCCGAGATCCTCACTTAAGTGGGGTAGGAAAGGGGTAATCCTGCAAGCAAGGAATGTCTATGTTCATGTAATAAAGACATCTTAGTAACTAGGCCACTCACAATATTTAGCAACTTTTTCAACATTATCATAAGAATCAGATAAAAAAAATTGCCTTTAATGATGAGAATATGCTAAAAAGTCTCCCTGAAAATGTAAATGGCAACCACAATGAGCAACGATGATATCTTAATGTACAGGACAAAGTGAACTAGGTTTGTTTAAAAGTCTCAGAATTATTGATTTTATTGAGAGGGAAACAAAATCAAAATATATAAAGCTGACCAAGAGAAGGTAGAGTAACTCACTGTTAAATCTTTTCTGCAATAGGCTGCTTCGTATAATTATTTTATGTTCCTTGGGGGTTAATGGATCGTCATAGACACGTAATGGTTTTATTAACTAAAGAACTAAAAATATATCCTACATTATACTGACAAACTTCAAATTGGAGTAATTCATAAACTTATTACATATGTAAAAACACTATACAATTTTTCCTATTTTATACATAAAGTTACTATGCTTATTTATAAATATCTTTAAGAGTGAAGAGCTACCCATTCATGTATATTTATGCACATACATACAGAAACTGTTATAGGAATTAGCCATGTTGTAAACCCTATTGCAATGGTTATGTATAAAATTGAACCTGATAGATATTTGACAACATCATCAATGAATCAGGAGACCAGTGTAAAAGCATGGTCTTCCTTTAAGCAAAGATTCTATAACATGATTCTTAGTAATTATAAGGAAAAAAACTCCAAATTTTAATATTGGATTATATATCTTTCATAGAATGTGGTTCTAAGTTAAATAATGATTACATCAGCATAATGTCAATATTTTTTATTTGTTTTTAACTTTTAAATCAACCATGTTTCTCTATAAAATGCAAATTATATAAGTTTTAATTATGTAATATCCTGGCTTACAGAAGATGAGGAGTAAAGGTAAGAGAAGGGTTATTTAGATGAAAAATAGCTAAAGTTGATAGATTTAAATTAGATATTTATGTATATTTCTTAAAGGATCAAAAGTAAGAATTAATATAATCAAAACACAACAACAGAAGTATGGGGATGGAGATTGAAAGAGAATTATAAGTAGTGTGTTCAAATTTCCTTATGTTTCAAAAAAAATCAGTTAACAAAGGTATATGGTCTTTATTTAAGTTATGATGATATCTACCAGAAACAGTTATGAACGCTAAAGGTTAAATATGCTTACCTCTAAGAAGTGGTAAAAGTATGAGGAAGGAATGGTGCAAGAGACTTTTACTCTTCATTTTTCATCCCAGAGTGTGATATGCAATCAAACTGCCTTGATTCAAATTTAGTTTCACTACTTACAACCTGTGGCTTTAGTCAATTGACTAAACATCTATTTATCTTAGTTTCTTCTTTGGCAAATTGGAATTAATAGTACCTCTATTGTAGGGTTTTTATCAGGATTTAACCAGTTAATATTTTAAAAGTTGTTAGAATAGAACCTACCATTAAGTAAGCACTAAAAAAGAGTTAAATAAACAAAAGAAAATAAGTATCATGGACCTGCATAATGGCTAATGCATTTCATATTAACACATAATTTACATTTTAAAAAAACAGTTATTAGTGCAAATACATCCATAGTACGAGTAATTGAAATACTATTTTTCTAATGGCATCTGATGTATTATAAATGTCTAAATTTATAAACACATTTTTTCGTATAAGATGGTAAGTTCTTAGAAACAAATATATTTAGGTTTTGAAGAACTTACTTTATGGGAAGGAAATACTCTATATTCTAATATTTGGCATCGTGTATAATATAATTTTTGAAATGGAAGGCAAAGTGAATGGAAATTGCAGAATTTTCTGAAATTAGTTGTATTCTCACTAGAAAATTGAAAACGCTTTTACATTATTTTAGTTCTAATCATTCAGTATGCCAAATAATATACTTATTTTTCTTATGGTTTAAGATATTGAACATCTCACTATGCAAGATGCAAAGGAAGTTTCTTGAATCTTGAGTTCTAGAACTTAATCTGGACCAAACTTCAATTTAACACCTCATTGAATTAATATGTGTCTTCAAATCCTTAGCTGGAGAAGGAAGAAAAATAAAGAAAGGCATCTCTCAATTTCACTGTTTTACTCAATCATTGACCATAATTTAATGTGCAGTACTCAATGGGTCTCATCCTGTAGTATTTCAGAATAATTATTTTTGAAATACTGGCAGTTCTAACTTACAAGCAAGTTGTATTATAAAGTTCATTTGTAAGTCACAGAATATAAAGGTCAGAAAAAACCTCAGAGACCATCAACTTCCCACTACACTATTTGTGTAAACCCTTCTGGAACATCCTTATCACTGACAGATGGTCATTCATCCTTTGGTTAAAAATGTCAAGTGATCACAAGTTCAGTAATTTAAAGGCAGCCCATTTTGCTTCTGGACAGATGGAGGATTTATTAAATTTTATATCTATTAAACTGTTTCCCTATATTCGTGCATTCCTGCTACAAGTATTTCTTGAATGCCAGATATGTAAAATACATCAAAATCATAGAACTTACAGTTTAATAGAAAAGACATAGAATAACCAAGAAATAACACAAATATTGAGATGAGTACAGTGACGGGAAAAAAACAGGAGTCTTTGTTAATGTTTAGCTGGGAAGCATGATGTCCTCCAGGGTCTCACAAAAAACACCCAGAAAAGTACTATTGCATAAAGTGAGAGAAGGGTTAAATGGAGGTTGGTGGGACAGGAATGGAGGATGCCTGGAGGAAGGAAGTGGGGGAAAGATTGTTTCTTTTCAGAGGTCAGAGTGAGGAAAATGGGAGGTGTATGTTCAGAAGAGGGAGACAGACCATTGCATTCAAGAAACTGAAAAAAGGGACAAGGTGACTGAAGCAAATGGCAAAGGAAACCAGAGAGGCAGAAAAGGTTGGGCACAATTAGAGATCTAAAGGTTGTACCTTCTAAATTTGCTACTATTTCCTCCCTAAAGTGACATGCAATACATTTATACCCTGCTCTACATTACAATACACTTGAGTAGTTACCATCTCCACTCTCACCTCTCAGCTGAACAACTATTTCCAATTCCATCTACTATTCTTCACATTGTCACACTTCACTACTCCAACAGGCTTCCTCTGTTGTCAAAGCTGTAAGTTTTTTAAGCATCCAATTCCTTATATCTTATAACAAGTTTCTCACCTACCACCCTACCACTTTCCAATCCTAAAACCAATAATATATATATGTATATATAAATATGATTGCATATATATATTACATAATATATATAATTGCAGCACCCCACTTATCAGTACCAATTTCTATATTCAATATAACAATGCATCTCCAAATTCAGTGGCTTAAATTAACAGTTTATTATTTCTCACATGTCTGAGTGACTGATCAAAGCAGGGCTCATCTTGAGGCAGCTCTGTTCCTTATGTCTCTCATCCTTCTTGGACCAGTTAGGTAGCCTTGGTAAGTTATTTTTATAGCTATGGCTGAAACATAAGGACAAGCCCAACTATACAAGCACAGTTCATGCTTCTGCTTTCTTTATACCTGTTAATATTTCATTGGCCAAAATAAATCAAATAAATAAGATCAAAGTCAACAAGCAGGGAAATACACTATACCTTTAATGGGAGTGAAGGTGTGGAAGACCACTGTAGCAAATAGATTATATTACATTCTAGATATTCATTTTTATCATGAGTTATACTATATTTAGATGTTTGGTACTTATGAAGTTCAAGTTCTCTTAAAAAATAATTTTATACTGTCTAATGAGGTCAAGCCATCCAACAGTCAAGATTTTGTTTATATTGTCAGAGTGCTATCAGGCTGTAAAAAGCATGTAAAAATGTTAAAAATTCACTAACCATCTTAGAAGAAGAGATCTAACTGTAGAAGTCAGAGACAGAATCGAGAAAAAATGTGGATGGAATTGTAATCATGGTAATCAAGAATGCCAGGAGCATGAAAAGAAGAAGGAGTTGAGAAAAGAACCAACTGATACTTGACCATCCTGCGCAACTAGTGACTTTTTAAATCATATTTTGCTGTCAAATACAATCTTTCTGCTAAGTTTATTGTGTCTAGAAATTTTTTTAGTTCTTAATTTTCTATTTTTCCACAAGAATATTTACTGTCCTACTAAATCTTTTTCTAAAATTAATATACATATTTCCTATCTAAAAGTAGTTTATGGTCACTATGGAAAATAAAAATAGAGACAGTCAATCCTTAACATGATGCAGCATATTCTTTTTTCTTTGTGTATTTACCATAAATACAATAAAAATATTATGTAAAATTGAAGATTTTATTTGACTTCATTCTATGCAAAAATAGATTCTACTCAAATTACCTCTTCATTTAACAGCTTGCAGGCATGTTCATATGCTCAAATCCTTGTATCAAATAGGCTTTCTTTTACTACTGTTTTCCTGAATTGAAATAGGATAACCTTTTCCTGAATGATAGGTTCTTTGACATTTATAAGAGAAGGGGTTTAGCAAAAACAAAATTGTAATATATAATTCTATGCAAACTAAATGCAAAATACAATACAAAAATGCAAAACCAATTTGTTACTAGGGCTTCTTTCCTGTCTTGGCCATATCTAAAGCACTTTAACTGATTATTGGGACTCTATCAAAAAAAGTAATGTACCACTGATGATCATCACTTCCCCACACTTGACACAGAGCCGTGACGATTTCCTGTCAAACTGTTGTTGTTGCAGTCCAGCAGTGGATTCGGGAAGATTGTTATTTCAAGGTCCCCTACTGTGACTGTTCTGGTATGGTACATAGCCATCATGTCAGAAGATCTGCCCCACTTTTGGGTTAAATTTCTGGGTGCACTTGAATTTCTGAGCCAGAGAACAGAGGTTCAGAACGGGGATTTATTTGGGGTGAAAAGGCCAGCATATGGCTTTTTAAAAGAGTGCATATGGGGCTTCCCTGGTGGCGCAGTGGTTGAGAGTCTGGCTGCCTATGCAGAGGACACGGGTTCGTGCCCGGGTCCGGAAAGATCCCACATGCAGCGGAGCGGCTAGGCCCGTGAGCCATGGCCACTGAGCCTGCGCGTCCGGAGCCTGTGCTCCGCAACGGGAGAGGCCACAACAGTGAGAGGCCCGTGTACCGCAAAAAAAAAAAAAGAGTG
Organism: Stenella coeruleoalba; assembly: GCF_951394435.1. NCBI lineage: Eukaryota > Metazoa > Chordata > Mammalia > Artiodactyla > Delphinidae > Stenella > Stenella coeruleoalba. The sequence goes on along the minus strand of NC_137164.1, from coordinate 33,829,067 downwards.
CATACTTCAGCCTTGTGATTTGAAAAACTTCCTCCTAGAGTCTGCAATAGGCTGATTTCAAATCCTAGTTTATGGTGCGTAGAGAGGTTTTGCCTTATTCTGTGTCTTCTTAGATATGCTAGTTAGATGGTGGAAGAATTTGGTCTAGGGAGGCTAATCCAATGGTATTTTAGGCAAAAAAAAAAAAAAATCAAATTAATTTTTGTTTTTGGATTTCATTTGGGTTTGATTTCCCTTAAATATTTAAGCATAATAACTCTGTGCAAAAATTGACAAAAGGCCCATAACAAAAAACAGAAATTCCTGAATTTTCCAGTCCAAAAACCATTCCCCACAGGCAACAACTTTTAATTTTTCAAGTTATTTCCTTGAGTATTTATTCCAATCTTTAAAAATAATATACTATGTTACTTTTCCTTAATTTATTGATTTTATAGATTATCTATTGATAATTTATGATACTATAAGAGCATTTAGCTTCCCAAGACTTATCACCCTCTCTTTACTCATACATACATATACAAGGACTTATAATCATCATTTTTTATTGTTGTCTAGACTAAGATACTGTTGTCAAGGAATATACTCTGTATGCTTTGAATCATCTGAAAATTTCTGAGACTTGATTTATGGACTAGCACATGGTTAATATTTATAATTCTGTTCAGTATGCTTAAAATAATAGTTATTCTACAGTCTCTGGGTGAAATTCTCTATGCAAAGCTTCTGCACAGCAAAATAAATAATCAACAAAATAAAAAGACAACCTAAGGAATTGGAAAAAATATTTGCAAACCACATATCCTATAAGGTGCTAATACTCAAAATATATAAGGAACTCTTGCAACTCAATATCAAAAAAACAAATAACATCATTTAAAAATGGGTGAAGGACCCAAGTAAACAATTTTCCAAAAAAGACATGCAACATATATGAAAAAATGGCCAAGAACACTAACCACTGGGAAATGCAAATCAAAAATACAATGAAATATCACCTCATATCTGTCAGAATGGCTATTATCAAAAAGACAACAAGGACTTCCCTGGTGGCGCAGTGGTTGAGGGCCCGCCTGCTGATGCAGGGGACACGGGTTCGTGCCCCGGTCTGGGAGGATCCCACATGCTGTGGAGCAGCTGGGCCCATGGGCCATGGCCACTGAGCCTAGGCATCCAGAGCCTGTGCTCCACAATGGGAGAGGCCACAGCAGTGAGAGGCCCGCGTACAGAAAAAAAAAAAAAAAAAAAATATATATATATATATATATATATATATATATATATATGAAATCACTATTTGTAAGAGATAATTGCAGTCCTACATTCAGTGTAGTATTATTCACAGTAACCAAGGTATGGAAACCACCTAAGTGTCCAGCATTAATTGGTGGATAAATAAAGAAAATGTGAGATATGTATACATATATATATATATATATATATACATACATATATATATTATACACATACACACACACACACACACACACACACACACACACACAATGGAATGTTATTCAGTCATCCAAAAGAAGGAAATTTTGCCATTTGCAACAATATGAATTAATCTGGAGGGAATTACACTGAGTGAAATAAACCAGACAGAGAAATACAAATACCATATGGTATCACTTATATGGGAAATCTATTTAAAAAACAAACAGACATACAAACAGTTGAATTCACATAAACAGAGAGTAAAATGGTGATCAGGGAAATGGAGAAAAGTTGACCAAAATGTACAAGCTTTCAATTTAAGATGAATAAGTTCTAGAGACCTAACGTGCAGCATGGTGACTATAGTTAATGTTTTGTACCCTTGAAATTTACTAAGAGAGTAAATTTTATGTGTTTTCATCACAAAAAATGTTATTATGTAAGGTGATGAATATATTAATTAGTTTGATTGTAATAATCATTCAGTGATACATATGTATATATTAAACATCACCTTGAACACTTTAAATATATTACTATTTTATTCATTAATTATACCTCACTAAAGCTGGAAAAAATGGTCTTGGTACATAGCAGGCATTAAATAATTATTTGTTCAATGAATGAATGAATGAATGAATGCCTGACCAAGAAGAGATGACAAAAAATAAATAATAAAATCAACATATAAGATTCTGGATTTAATTATTTCAATTGAGACATATAATTTAAACAGTAAAGTTTCTTGATGGATTGAATCTTTTTATCATTTTGAAGTAACTTTAATTTTTAGTAATGCTTTTTGCAATAAAGTGTGTTTTAGATGTCATCAATGTTTTTCAACCTGCTTTCTTTTAATTATTATTTATATGTCTATCTGATGGTAAAGGTTACATTAAACCTTTTTATATTTTTCTATTTCAGATTTCTCATAAATAACATGACTGGCTTTTATTTTTTTAATCAAACAATCATTTCCTTTTCATTGGAACATGCTATACATTAATATTGGATTGACCAAAAAGTTCATTTGGGAAAACCCAAACGAACTTTTTTGGCCAACCCCATGTAATCATTACAATATTTACATTTAATTCTATCTTCTTATTTTGTGATTTCTATCCATCCCCTCTGTTTTTATCCATTCTTGCCTTTGGTAGGATGGAATAATTACTCTGTTACCATTCTATATTGTGTTTTCTATTAATATACATTACGTGTTTTGCTTCTATTTTTTATTGGTTATCATGTATGGAAAGGAAGAAGTTAAATAGCTAACCTCTAATTCATTCCTTCCAAGATTACTGGAAGGATGCTTACGGGGAAAATAAAACAGGCAGGTGGCCTGGCCTAATTTCCTGATCAACATGATAACTGCAGCTCTAGGTAGATAAATTAATGATATTTTCTAGGAGGTAAGTCTTTGTCTATGGAATATTTTAAACAGGAATCTCAGGCTAACAGATTACTTATAGTAATGAACCTTTTAGAATCTATGGATTTGTGTATTGTTCTCTAAGAATGTATCACGTAACTGGGAGCATGGAATAGATATATTTCATAAACACTTCCAGCATTGTGAGGTAATAACTTATGTACCTCACTTAAAGAAATCTTTCCATCTGGGCCAGATACTGGGTGTCCCATAAGAGAAAAAAAGATTTGGGAGTTAACCTCAATGCCTAGATCTCTCCCTGCTTTGTGAGAGCCTCTGGATCAGCTCTATTCTTGAAATTAAGAGTAAAGCTTGATAAAGGATGTGAATTTGATTTGAAAATCTGATATTTTGTAATGGCTCATCTGGATTTCAACATGCAGTCAATACTTATCAAATCTAACTTGAATCAAAATCTTTGCTATCCTTCTTGATAAAACAATTACTTTGAAATACTGAAAGAGTTTATTCTCTGTAAATTTATATATGTTTGTATTTATTTTAATTCTCTATTTTATAATAAAAATATTTGTTTGTTTATTTGTTTGGTAGTTTTATACAATTAGTATTTATTTGTTGTTTTTTTTTTTCTTCCATATATTTATTCCAGTGTTTTGCCTCTTCATTCCTTCTTACTCCTCAAATAATCCATTTGGGATCACTTTCCTTTACACTGATATATATCCGTTATAATTTCCTTTAATGTAGTTCTCTCAGTGGTGAACTGTATGATTATGTTTGCTTGAAAATGATTTTGAAATATATAATTCATTGGGCATAGTATTTCTGGTATTTTATATATATATATATATATTTAATCAAAGTCCTCATCCTACTCTCTCCAGTAGAAATATATTACAGAAGATAGTAATAGATATATAACATTTCATAGTATATTTTATGTTTTATTTTCTATTCTGTATTTCCATATTTTTCTCTCTGTATTCTTCAATAATTCTGCTCAATCAATCTCATCTAGTTGTGACTAATCTGTAGTTTTGAATTTCAGTTTTTGTATTTTCTATTTTCAGAGATTTTATTTGGTTATTTTCCAAATTGGTATTCCATTTTTAATAGTTTCTTGCTCTCTGTAAATATTTTCAGGATTTTCCCCATCTCTTTAAAAGTCTGATTATTTCATAGCATACACCTGATAATTTTATTATCTCATGTTTTTGTACTGTATCTTTTATCTATTTTTTACTGGTTTTCATTCATTGTGTCTTATTTTCTTTTAAATCTAGTTATTTTAATCTGTAGTTTAGACATTGTGTAAAAATTAGTTTATGGGATAATCTGATGCCTAGGTTAGCAGAACTTTTTCCCAGAGAGGAATTTCATGCTTCATTTGGAATCTTTTGGGCACTATATATCCAGGAGATATTGAGTCCAATTTTAACGTTTGAAGTTCCCTGGACCATTCAGGTAACAGAAGACAGGGCTGTAATTGGTGAGGTTCTGATAATTCCAGTTATTTTTAACATGAAGTTGTAGAAAATCAGTGTCTCAGCTTAAGGTGGGGAATGTTGTAAGACTGTCTCTTGTGCAAAATTTGAGTTTTACCTCTAACTTCTTTGTCTCTTGATACAGCCAAAGATACAACTCAATTTCACAGCTGTTTGCTCTATATAGTCAAATGCTCAGGGTAAAGAGAGTTTATAGTGCTGGGTTTAAATATCTGGATTCTTAACTTTTCCTAGAATTTGGATGGATTAATACTGATAATTTTAGCATTTCTATCACTTTTCAAAGTTTCTTTTAAGGATAATGACTATATAGCTTATAGAATTTTTATATAAAGGAAATGGAAAACACTGATGTCATGTAACTTTTGTTTTTTTCTATCATTTCTCTTGTCAGTTTGTGTCGATGAAACTATATTGCTTCTGTATCAAAAGTGAAATATAAGAACATGTTAATGGCAAGAAATGGCGACAAAATTCCCCATTTATAAGTTATTTTACACATAGACAAACTGAACAATCCTGAATCTAAGTCACTATTAATTCAGTTCTAAAAATAAACAAATTCACAACTTGACTACTAATACCTCTGAGACTAAATAGAAAATTGTGCCTTAACTTTTTAAACAGCAAATTTATATTTGTAAAATATTGTTAATACCCACAGGTATATAATACTTTCTTTAAAATAAATAATTGTTTTCCCTGTGAAAAATGTAATATGAAGAAATAAAAATAAGATAACTTCACTATTTTACCAAATAGAGTTGAAATACCATACTCAGGTGGCCTTGAGTTATCTGTCTCCTCTCCCCCTCCCTTTCACCTCCTGCCTTGGCAATCCCCTAAGTTTCAGATATTTAAAAGTACATGGTTATTCAGTAAGGATTTTAGTTAAGGGGAAATCATAATATATAACTCAGCTCTCACTTTTCAACATTCTGGTTTACTGGTTAGGCAAAAGTTGAGTATGTGAAAACAATGATCTAATTAAATTGTCAAGGACCAACTCGTTACTGGTAAAATTATGTTTATCTTAAAGAGAAGTGTTTTACATTTATTTTAGAAGATTTATCATGAATAGGAAAGTTGCATGCTTTACTTTGTCCTAAAATTATTTTCTTATGGGACATTAACCTCTGAAACTTTGTCTTGCAGTATTATATATCCATTAGATATTTTCAGGTCACAAAATTGTAAATTTCTTTATATCCATCCTAATTTTGGATCACTTTTTGAAATACAATCAAAGATTTTCTATGCTATAATTTTCAGAAGCAAAAGTCAGTCACTCTCTTATAGTACAGTTGAGAGTTGTTTGTATAGTTATAGAGGAAAGGATGCAAAAGAGCAGTTTTAGATGTGTAAAGGGAGTACATTTACAGCTTTCTAAATTACATGTGAGTTTAAAGTATTGTCACCCTAGTGCCGTATACTACCACATCTATTTTTTCCCTTTTGATTACAAGATAAACCAATTAACTCCAATACATTTAACATGTTAATGTAATATATATTTCCAGAGAACAGTAAGTCATATTCAGTATAGCAACGTTTGCAATAATTCATATTATTTATGAGACAAAAATAAGAACTAAAATATCCTTAAGAGCAAAATGTGTACATGAATTAAAAATGCAATTTCACAAACACAATTAGAATGGCTTACTAGTTTAAGTTACTCTAAATGACTCCAATAGTTTTACAAATGGATATAAAAATATTTATTGTATTAAAAATGCATGACAAAATTTACCATTTTGACCATTTCTAATTGTACAGTTCAGAAGTATTAAGTGTATTCACATTGTTGCACAACCAATCTCCAGGACTTTTTTACTTTGAAAAACTGAAACTCTATAACCATTAAACAACTTACCTATGTCTCTCTCCCAAGTAAAATACCTATTAATTAAGAAAATCTTAAAAATAAGACATAGTAGTTCTTACTTACCCAGGATCTTTTTCTCCCTTCTTTGTTCTCAGCAGAACACATTTTTTTTTTTTTTTTTTTTTTTTTTTTTTCAGTACGCGGGCCTCTCACTGTTGTGGCCTCTCCCGTTGCGGAGCACAGGCTCCGGACGCGCAGGCTCAGCGGCCATGGCTCACGAGCCCAGCCGCTCGGCGGCATGTGGGATCCTCCCGGACCGGGGCACGAACCCGTGTCCCCTGCATCGGCAGGCGTACCCCCAACCACTGCCCCACCAAGGAAGCCCTCAGAACACAAATTTAACTCAAGTAGTCTCTCCATTGCCAACCCCAGGATGAATACAAACCAATAATAAAATCCCTATTCCCAGTGATTGTCTCAGGAACCCAGGCTTAAGCCAATCACCACATGGCTTTCTCCTGTTAACCATTTTTGCTGTTTATAAGTAAGCATTTGTACTGAGTTTACTAAATAAAGTCTAAGGAAGAATTTATAATGTATAGTTCGGAGATAGGCTTTTTTTTTTTCCTCTCTAATTAAACTTAAAGAAAGAAACAGACTGTCTTAATTGCTACTGAAAACCACATTATAACTGATGAAGATAGGTTTCCTGTTATATGAGATAATAAATGTCATAAAAATTGAAGTCAGATTGATAGAGAATTTTGTTATAGACACTTACATTTATTCATGATAATCTTATATTTTAACATCATATAATAAATGTTAAATTACTGTTGACCCATAACATATAATAATTAAAATTAGAAGTCAAAGTAATTCTTACTTTTTACTTAATAAATTTAGATTGAATGTTCAAGCTGTGAAAATTATAGGGAAAATACTATATCAAAGTTTAAAGTTTTTTCCAATAAGGATAGCATATATGAATTTTTATATCTCCAAAGTGGAAAGATATAAATTAATAAATTTTAAATATGTTGAGTTTATTGTGCTCAGTGTGTAAGGCAGTGTCCAAAGCCTGTGATCACTGAATAAATGTGAATTGATTGAATGATCATTACTATGCTGAATCCACCTACACAGAATATATAATAAATTTTTATAAATCATATTAAAACCAAAATAATTGGTCAAAAAGAAAATACATTTTTAAAAGAAATTATACCTCTGCTTTTACATGACTACCAGTACCATTTTCTATGTATTGAATGAATGTCTTACCTGTCTACTTTGCAAAAAAGAAAACCATACAAATTAGAAGTCACGGTGGAATCCAGATTCATTCACTGCTATTTTCTTCTTTCTGTGAAGGGGAATCAGATATAATACAGAATCACATAGGCAAATACAGGAAATGGCCTAGTGCCTATGCAAAGTACTTATGCAAAACTATCAGCTTTAGGGGATCAATAGTAAACTGTTAAATTGCTACATTCACAACTGCAAGAAAGTCAGCAAGAAGCTTTGCAATGAAGAAAGAGAAAACTCTGAACATACATACCTCTCCTTTTGCTGCCTGCAGCACATTGGCCCTGTGTAGTGACTGGATGACAGAAAAATACCAGAGAATCCTCTCTCCTGTCCTGGCAAGGCCTACCCCTTTCTCTCAGGTGCTGTGTTTCTCTGCAGGTGAAAGAATCTTCCTTGAGAAAATCCAACTTCTGGAGGAAAAAAAAGCCAACCTCAGCTCTTGAGCTATATAGCACAGTCAACAAGTGCTTATTTTCACAAGGTTTAAATATTCATGAATCTCCAATAGTTGCAGGCAATGGGGAAACTAAGCTGACCAGGAGAGGAATGCTGTCTCTGTGTTAATGTGATAAGAAATGGTATTAAGCATTTCAATTGTATCATATTAACACTGTATCATAAACCTTACTTTTCCCCAGCACGATACAGAAATCATTATTATGTTAAGACTTTCTTCCAAAGAAATAATTGGAAAAAGAGCTAATGGGATAGGAGATCTAAAAGGCACTGTGATTTCTACTATTTTCTTTACAAAAAAAAGTGTGTCTTTACAACTCTTCCCCAAATCAAAATGTCTGAAAACATTTGGTTTATACTATCTTCTGGAAATAATAAAATAACTTTGTCAGGAAAGTTTTATTTCTCAATATTCTTATTCTCTTTTGGCAGAAAGGTGCAAGTAGGTGTTTGGCTTTGTGTGTGTGTGTGTGTGCGTGTGTGTGTGTATGTGTAACTTCACATGTGTGAAGGCCTGTATGGGATGTGCATGTAAGGGTATGTGTATCGGGGTTTACAGAACAGTTAGAATTAGAATAAAATTAGAACTGGAAATGATCTATAAAGTCATGTAAGATATTGACCTTCAAAGTTTCCAAATGACTTGTGAAGAAATCTACATGTCAGTATATGTATTGTAGAATTCCTATTCTGTTCTTTAGAAAAATGGACAAATTTTAAAGTAAAAATTCATTAGTAAATCAACATTTAATAGCCATAAGCAAAATTATTTAAAATATTTTGGCCATAAAATGGTTCAGCTATCTTGCTTCAACATATAGAATAAAAGGGAATTACTTTTTCTATTTATTTATTTTATCTTGGAAGAATATAAATTAGGTTCACCCAGAATTTGGAGACACAGGTGGAGTTTTATATACACCTTTCATATTTAGAAAGACAGTATCATTTAATTACTTAATGACTACCTAGTCGAGATTATAGAAGTTAGTGTTCTCCATTATGCTTTGTCTATATCTTAGCTAAATTGAAATCATATTTTGGCATCATTTTTATGCTTTCATCTTCAGTGTCAATCTTAGAATCTTGCTAGTAGTAGAATAGGATACTTTTTGTGAATTAATTAATGGTTAATCACTGAAAACTGACCTGGATGGTATAGTTTCCTGGAACTGAAGCCTAAATCTGGTTTAATATTTGAACAGTTTGCCTGGACATGTTATACACATAGATTGCAAAGATGTTTAGTAGATTTCTAAATTAAATAATTCTGGGTTTTATAGTTGATTTTAAAAAGTGAAATATTTTATTTTAAAAGGTGAATATTAAGACAATTTATGTACTTTATTTTCTGCTTTTACAAAAGAAAAGGAATCTTAGGTTTGCAAATCATCAAAACATTAAAATAGATGATATGCCTAGTTTTCAGTGCTTTGCATTTAAATATACTTTATTCAATATTGTGTATGATGCATATCTTCATTATTTACTACTTGAAAATTTTTCTATGTTACTTGTATCTGAATCAAGTTCCCAATTAAGCAGTGAATAATGGATAAAAGAAGAGCAGTGAGAAGGAAATAGCTTCTCTTGCTGGTTTTGAAGAAAGGTAGGAAGTCAGAAAATCAGGAAGAAAGAAAAAGAAAGAAGAAAAAATGGAAGAAAGGAAAGGGGAAGGGAGAAAGAGGAAGGAAAAAAGAAAAGGAGAATGAAAGCTCTGATCTTGATATATACATAGTTGCCCATAAACACCTGGGATTACCTAAGCAAATATTGAAAGTTCCCCTCCTTAACCACTTTCACATACCCACAGGGTGCCTTCTGTGACTTTTTTTTTTTTTTTTTTGCTTCCCAAAGTTTGAGAATTAGTGTTGGGTTAAAAACAAAGAAATAGAAGACAAGTACCACATTCAAGAAGAACCAGTTTTGCACACTCAAAATTAAAGTCACAATAACAGGAAAGGATTTCAAGGGTTCTCTAGTCCAACTGTCTCATTATATAAATGGATAATTAAGTCCTGGGACACTGTTTAGGTCAGTTCAAGCGCTATAATGAAATATCATAGAGTAGGTGGCTTAAAAAACAAAAATTTATGTCTCCTGTTCTGGAGGCTGGGAATCCAAGCCAAGGTGCTAGCATGGTCAGGTTCTTGGTGAGGGCTCTTTTCGTGTTTATATCTTCACATGGCCTTTCCTTGGTGCATGCATGGAGAGAGAGAGAGAGAGTGAGAACCTGTGTCTCCTCTTTTTATAAAGGCACTAATTCCACTCTCAAGACCTCATTTAACCATAATTGCCTCCCAAAGGCTTCATCTCCAAATACTATCACAATGGGAACTGAGCTTCAACAAATGAATTTTGGGGAGACATAAACATTCAGTCCATAACAAACATTGAGTGATTTACTCAAAGTCACACTGCTAGTTGGTGGCAGAAGGAGAAGACCCTGATTCAGATATTCTGAAAATTGGTCTGATGTCACTTCCACTGCAAGGTGATCCAATACCTTTTATTCAAAGCGGTTAAAAGGAAGGGAAAGAAACAATTCATCAGGGGAATCAATCTAATCCAATCTTTCTAAAGGATATGATTCAGCTTTATTCTATCAGGCCTCCTATAAGGCATTGCTACATCAATGTTTCCATCTCCATTTTATCTCTCTGTTAATGGTCTCCGTGACCATATTTCTTTTCTACTCCTCAATATATTGCTGAGTCTGGTTTCATTCTTCACACTCTTCAAAAGTTTCAGAGCATAATCACACATTAGGGGACAGCAAATATTATTCTTATTTGAAGTTATATATCACCCAAGTGACAGGAGATTTTATGTATATTACTTATTTATCCATCTAAAATCATTTAAGAATTATTTACATTTCAGAGACGAGAAAACTTGTATTGAACTATGAAGTAACTAGTCTATTGTTCAAATTTTATCTAACTATACAGATCATTGCTGCCTATCACAGTTGCCTTATAAATTCTTTCATAACCTGCTTACTTTCAAGTTACATTAAAATTTTGTTCCCAAGATTTTATTGATTTGATTTCTCATTCTAACACACCAAACTTTCTCTTACTAAGTGCTACAACTAATGACCTCTTTTTAAATCTTGATTTCGGATTAATTTCCACAAGATTACTTTTTGGCTTTGGGCATTATCAACTTTCGATCTATTCTGGTACAGAGGGGTATTTAAGAGTGTGTGCTGCAGTCAGAGAAACCAGTTTGAACCTTATCTCTAACACTTACTAGATATGTGTGGCACTAAGCGAATTTAACAATTTTCTGTTTCATTCACTTCATTTGTAAAATTAGGAACATAACATACTACTTCAGAAGTCTGTGGGGAGGATGACAGGAGATAAAGTACGTAAAGAGCTTAGTACCATGTTTAACACCTAAGCACTCTACTAAAGGTACCCATCATTTCCTACTGAAATGTCTTCTTCCTTCTTCTTCTCTCTCCTGGCCTTAAAGCCATACCTCTCTGATTTCTCTTTCTCAGTCTCTTATGGCTGTCTCTTGATTATTATAATACAGATTTCTGCCTTTGACTCTTCTCATCCTTTTAGCCATTATCCTTAGATGATTTTACTAAGTATGTGATTCACCTGCCATGTCTATACTGATTTTTTAAATATAATTGCATTTCTAATTCTCCATGCTGATATTTTTTTAAATATAATTGCATTTCTAATTCTCGCCTCTGTCCAGAAATTAGCCAGTATGTCTAAGTACTCTTGTAATTATTTCTCAAAGGAATATGAAACACATCAAGTTCAATAGATTATCACTTTTCCCCCATAAAAATATACTCCCAGTTACCAAAAATAGAAACCATAGTCATCCAGAAATTTTCTCAATTCCTTACTAATTGCCATCCATATGTTTTAATATGGAAGACATGCTCCTCACATCTTGGTTTTCTTTACTGCTATTAACCCATCCCTAACATTCTACTCGATGGCCTCACTGGCCTTCACCTTACTGGGCAATTTGTCTTTCTTAAAGTGTTTTGCTTTACTATTCTTGGGCATCTTTAACCATGCTGTTTGCTCTATGTCTTTTTCTGTCTAGTAAATTCCTTTGTAATACTCTTAACTTTTAAATGCCCTCTTTTATTTTCCTCCATAAATTCTCCAGGATTTAATGGATTTATTTTATGGGCTTCCATTAACACTTTGCAAGTGTCTCTCACATGACATGGTATTATAATCATTTTGATGTCTCTCTGCTTTCAGAAAAGAAGCTGAATATTATTCACCTTTGTATACAACTAGATCTCAAATATCTTTAATACCAAGTAATTGAATATTAATTTATTCCCCAATTATAATATTTTTTTCCTTTGTGAAGAAAATAATTAACTCTCATACAAAATTTCTTATAAATGGTTTCCAGGAGAAAAATGGCAAAAGGTTGAGAGTCACTCTATAAAAGTATATATTTGCTCTAATTACTTGTTAATGCCTACAATATATAATGTTTGATACCAAAAAGAATATGTCACATACAAATAAATTCTGAATAAAAACAATAAATTAACTCACACTCAAGAACTAGACAAAACCACTACTCTTGAATCTCTCATTATTCCTTCCTTATGCCACCCCCTGTCTTCCTCTCAGATATAACTGCTAGTCTGAACTGTATGTTCATAATTCCATTTTTTCTAAAAAATATGGCTGTTTTGCATATGTAAGTATTTTCAAACAGTGCTAAGTTATTTTCCAAAGCAGTGGGATCAATTGATCTACTGCCTGCAGACCAGCAGTATATGAGAATTCCTGCTGTTTCACATGTTCACACACACTTGATTTTGTTAGACTTCTTAATTTTCACCAATTTATCAAGTATAAACACACCTCAATAGCTAAATAGTCTTGATTTTAACTTCTCTGATTACTAATAAAATTTAGTCTATTTCTTTTTCTCCCTTTGATTAAGCCAAGAACCAATATGTTCTGCCTGTTGCTTCTTACTGCCCAACATGAGTTTCCAACAAAGGATTAGGGTGTTAGTACAATGTGATGAGATTAGTTTGGCCAACTAATTTCAAAGGCTATGAGAATTTAAGAATCAGTTGTCCTTTAGCTAGTGTAATATAAGGAAAAAGGGCAGATTCATAAAACAAAGTTATTCTATTTTTCACTGTTGTCTATTTAAATCATAAAATGTGTTGTATAGACTCAGATTCAGAATTTTTAATACAAGTAAAAAAAGTTAGAGCTTACTCAATCCAACACAATTTTAAATAAAATATAAAAATTCAGCACATAAGAAAGACAAATGATCTGATCAAGGTCATAGACATGGTTAGAGAGAATCAGAGCTAAAATCCATCTTCTTCCTATTCAGGATTCTATGCCAACCTACAGGATTCTATGCCAGCCCAAACTGAGAATAGTTTATAACAGACTCAAATAAAGAAGAATAGAAATCTGTGAGCAGGTAAAGTTCAATATAATATTAATATTCCATATCTATTTTAACTGTTGTTACATATTCATTGTTGACTGATAAAATTAGAAAGCCTCCTACTGTAGAGCATTGCACTGCTACAATAATAATAATTTTTCTGAAGGAATGTAGACTAGCAGATATTAGAATAATATTAAAAAAGACCCTAGATCTGCTTATAAAAATTGCTTTGTTATAAAAATATACAAGTTTATAATTATAATATAGTTTTTCATTAAAAAGCTATGTTATGCAATTGTTCATGTCATAATCTCATAGACCCCACAAGAAGGAAGTATTTCTTCTTTGAAATGACAAAAATGGCATTGTAATACATGGATTAAGAATGTGAGAGACCAATTGAGCCTTCTAAATTCACAGCTAAATTCATATAATGTCAAATTAAAATTAGCTCCTAATTCATTATATGCCTCTGTAAGTTCACTTATGCATTGCTTCAAAGCTTTTGTTGTTTATTCTGTGAAATTTAAGGCATTTATGGTAGGCATCTTCATGTTTAATTATAAACAGATCATAATATCCAAATTTAAAAATTTATAGGACTGTAATTTAATGAAATGTAAAAGATAAATATGTAGCATTATATCAGTAAATAGACTTAACTACACCTACCTAGCCATTAGTTAGATACTTAGTGGCATGACCATCACTTCTCTAAGTCTAGTTTCCCCATATATGGAATGAGAGGTATATAACACTAACTGGACCCTAAGACATCTTATGACTCTAAATGTGTATAAATCTAATAGGTAATTCTAACTTTACAAATGATACAAACCAAATATGAGTTTATCTAAATTAATTCTATTTTGTATTCTTAAGGGGTTTTATTAAACTCAATATATGACATTACATTTTTGTCAATGGTCTCAATATTTTTTTTCTCACAGTATAATAAAATAATTGGTTAAAATTTAATGCAAATCAAAAGAAAGACACCAATCTGTAAGCACAAAATAAAAGGACCTTCAATATCCTAATTTATTTATTTCATTACTTCATATACTTTTTCTATCAAGTCCATACAATTTTGTAACTTTATGTATATCTGAAACTCCTTTGACAATAAAATGTCTTTCTTTCCCCAGTAAGCACTCCTTGGAATGAATTTAGCACACCAGAGAGCATTTCTATCCATTCCCACAAGAAATTCAGCAACTTCTTCAAGACTTTATGATCCTCATTTTATTTGCTATTGAACAGACAATAACAAGAAGATCTTCTGAAATCTAATGTATATTTTATTTTTTTATTTTCGCTGACTAGACTAAAGGTATGGATAGGAAAATCAAACTTCTGCATTTGTAGCTTTTGCAGAGTGTATGTAAATTATAATATAGAAAATCTGAAATCCCTCTGCTATTTACTTAGGACACTAGACAAAAAATTGGTTCATGCTTAGAGTGACTAAAACACTGTTTGTTTTTTAATAGGCTGAGGAAAAAAATTTCTGTAGCCCTAGGGTATGGGTAGAATGTCCTGAATGCTTTGTCCTCCTTCTTGACTAGTAACCTTATAAAGTAACTGATATAGTGTGATATTTAAGAATCTGAAGAGAATGAGCAATTAAGATGCACTCCTTTAAAAAGTCAGGTAAACCAGACAGACATTGGACCAGTCAGTTATTGCTATTAGTTATAAATACCATATATATTTATATATTAGTGATAAATATATGATATTTATATATACACTATTTATTGAGAACATATTCAATAGCTGTACTCATGGATGTGTATTAGATGAGAGTAAAGCTATGGTTTTTTAAGAAGTCATTACTTTTTTGGTTTGAACGCAATTGATATTTGGAATAAATAACTCAAAAGTTAGTTAATAAGTTTATAATTTGGAATGAGAAATAAAGGTCATAAAATGTTATCTTATCAGATACTAACAATAGTAATGTTGTTAGGAGTGCTGGCTCTGGAGCCAGTTTGTCTGGATTTGAATTCCAGTTCTATTACTTACCAGCTATTGGAACTTGGATAAGCTACTAAAACTTTCTGTTGAAATTATTCTGTGTTCAAATCTGACTCCCCTCGTTAAGCTGCTGAGGGTTGGAATTTGTTACTGCATATAATCCTGCCTAATTTGGCTCATATACTCACCGTGTCTCAGTTTCCTCATCTATAACTGGGATAACAACAATATCTAGTTATTTTATGATTGTCAGCAAGACTTTATGGAAATGAGATAAAACAGTTTTAATTCCTATTAAAAGTAGTAGTATATATAACCCCTCACTCAATAGATTTTAAATTCTAGAACATTCTACCTGTCATAAAGCCCAGATTTAACTAGCAGTGAGTTAACCTTTCTGCAATGCCTACCATCACAAATTAAAAAACAAAGTCTCACATTTTGCTTTCATATAAAATATTTCTACTAGGATATGTAATATTTTTGTCATGTGAAATATTTGCATGTTGACAAATATTCCAGTTGCTGACTTATAAATGACACCATTCATTTTTAGGGACAATGATTTTTTTCTATTATACAGAAGGAAATACTAGCTAGGTAAGAGAAAGAAGTAGGAGAGTGTAGAGAGAAACACTAGTGAAGATTATAAAAGATTACTGCAGGATTCTCCTGTAATTCTCTGATTAGAGCTTTATCTATCAAGCTCTGGAATTGAAGACCATTTGAATTCATCTCCAACCCTGGGAGTGAAATAAAAAATTTCTTTTTTGCTTCAGAAATTTAAGCTCTTTACAGACATACTTTTTAGTTAATCCTCATGACATCAGAGAAAGGTATTATTTCCTATACTTTGTAGATAAGAAAAATATACCATAGACCACAGGAAGAATAAAAGAGAGTCACTCCTTACCCAAAGGTATTTACTCTGTGGGGAAAGCAACTCTAAGATCTTCATTTCCATTAAGTTGCTCATATATTGCTCTCTCTCATGGTTGAAAGTAGAGCCAAAAATGAAAAGAACTATTACTGAAAGCAATAAAAGGAAACATTTTCCCTGGAGGAGCAAAGTATTTTTATATTATTTTCATTTTGCTGAACTTAGTGAAGAATGTAATGACCAAGGAAAGAAACAAGTGGATTAGCAGTTCTCACTGGACCAACAGTCTCTAGATGCTATATGCCTCTGCCATCCAGCAGAGACAAAAAATTAGAATATGACATTTTCAAGCTATGCACTATTAAGTAGGTTAACTGTAGGTTGTGCTTTAACACCTTGGAGAGCCGTTTGATGCTGATTCAAAGGACACGTGTCTAGTCTAGAAGAGCTTCTCTTACCTATTACACGCATATATGGAGATGACACCTGGGATCAATCTTGATCCAGAAATCCCACAGAAATGCTAAAATATTCACGCTCACAGGTAACAAGGATACCTGAGGTTTCTCAGTTTTATGAGTGGTGGATATTGTGTGTAAAATGCCTTTTATCATCATTACTGCATAGTTTAACAAGCTCTGGCAGGACTTTAATAGATTCAGTGTTTTTTAAAAAAAGAGGTTTTGGAATATGGAAGTAGCACTAACTGTGTTTTAATGTTTTTCCCCCCACACCAAAGAAAGTGTACAATATATATCCACATTTAGAGAAAGGAAAATTGCTTCTATAGAGAATGTATGTCATATTTACAATGCATTCAACGAATTCTTAATCCTTTTATTAAGACAAAAATACCATAAAAAAGTTTGCTTCTCACATCAATCTCTCAATCTCTTTTTCCTTTCTAGCTTTCTTTCCTGTTTTGTCTCTGTGAGTGTTAAATTGCTCAAAATCTAAATTATGGGTATTAACAAACATTAGTCTAGTAATGTTTAACTTATTTACACTTGTTTGAGTTATTTTAAATCCTAAAAGAGCATATGAGTATTTAAAATAAAGTTACTAACACAATTTTGTCACTAACAGCCAATTACTATTACTGATGTCCCAATTATATCCAGTAAATGAAGAAGTTATTCATCCATAAAGAGGAGCAATCCACCAAAAACTATAATTATTAATTCTAAAAACAGTTGATATCATCTTGACCAGATTTAAATATTATCTATGATTAAGAAGTGGTGGTCAGGTGGAGGGGAAGATGGCAGAATAGTAAGACGTGGAGATCACCTTCCTCCCCACAGATACATCAGAGATACAGGTACACGTGGAACAACTCCTACAGAACACCTACTGAAGGCTGGCAGAAGACCTCAGACCTCCCAAAAGGCAAGAAACTCCCCACGTACCTGGGTAGGGCAAAAGAAAAAAGAATAAACAGAGACAAAAGAATAGGGACGGGACCTGCACCAGTGGGACGGAGCTGTGAAGGAGGAAAGGTTTCCGCACACTAGAAGCCCCTTCACGGGCGGAGACTGCGGGTGGTGGAGGGGGGAAGCTTCGGAGCTGCGGAGGAGAGCGCAGCAACAGGGGTGAAGAGGGCAAAGCGGAGAGATTTCCGCACAGAGTATTGGTTCCGACCAGCACTCATCAGCCCAAAAGGCTTCTCTGCTCATCTTCTGGGGCAGGTGGGGCTGGGAGCTGAGGCTCGGGCTTCGGTCGGAGCGCAGGGAGAGGACTGGCGGCGTGAACACAGCCTGAAGGGGTTAGTGCACCACGGCTAGCCGGCAGGGAGTCCGGGAAAAGTCTGGAGCTGCCAAAGAGGCAAGAGACATTTTCTTCCCTCTTTGTTTCCTGGTGCGCAAGGAGAGGGGATTAAGAGTGTTGCTTAAAGGAGCTCCAGAGACGGGTGCGAGCCGTGGCTAACAGCGCGGACCCCAGAGACGGGCATGAGACGCTAAGACTGCTGCTGCTGCCACCAAGAAGCCTGTGTGCGAGCACAGGTCACTCTCCACACCTCCCTTCTGGGGAGCCTGTGCAGCGCACCACTGCCACGGTCCTGGTATCCAGGCACAAGTTCCCCGGGAGAACGCACGGCGCGCCTCAGTCTGGTGCAACGTCACGCCGGCCTCTGCCACTGCAGGTTCGCCCCGCACTCCGTACCCCTCATTCCCCCCGGCCTGAGTGAGGCAGAGCCCCCAAATCAGCGGCTCCTTTAACCCCATCCTGTCTGAGCAAAGAACAGACACCCTCCTGTGACCTACAAGCAGAGGCGGGGCCAATCCAAAGCTAAACCCCGGGAGCTGGGCAAACAAAGAAGAGAAAGAGAAATCTCTCCCAGCAGCCTCAGGAGCAGCAGATTAAATCTCCACAATTAACCTGATGTACACTGCATCCCTGGAATACCTGAATAGACAACAAATCATCCCAAATTGAGGAGGTGGACTTTGAGAGCAAGATTTATGATTTTTTCCCCTTTTCCTCTTTTTGTGAGTGTGTATGTGTATGCTTCTGTGTGAGATTTTGTCTGTAGAGCTTTGCTTTCACCGTTTGTCCTAGGGTTCTACCCATCCATTTTTCTTTTTTTTTTTACTTAAAAATTTTTTTTCTTCATAATTTTTTTTATTATTTTAATAACTTTATTTTATTTTCTTTTATCCTCTTTCTTTCTTTCTTTCTTTCTACTTTTTCTCCCTTTTTTTCTGAGCCGTGTGGATGAAAGGCTCTTGGTGCTGCAGCCAGGAGTCAGTGCTGTGCCTCTGAGGTGGGAGAGCCAACTTCAGGACACTGGTCCACAAGAGACCTCCCAGCTCCACATAATATCAAATGGTGAAAATATCCCAGAGATCTCCATCTCAACACCAACACCCAGCTTCACTCAACGACCAGCCAGCTACAGTGCTGGACACCGTATGCCAAACAACTAGCAAGACAGGAACACAACCCCACCCATTAGCAGAGAGGTTGCCTAAAATCATAATAAGTCCATAGACACCCCAAAACACACCACCAGACGTGGACCTACCCACCAGAAAGAAAAGATCCAGCCTCATCCACCAGAACACAGACACTAGTCCCCTCCACCAGGAAACCTACACAACCCACTGAACCAACCTTAGCCACTGGGGACAGACACAAAAAACAACAGGAACTACGAACCTTCAGCCTGCAAAAAAGGAGACCCCAAACACAGTAAGATAAGCAAAATGAGAAGACAGAAAAACACACAGCAGATGAAGGAGCAAGATAAAAACCCACCAGACCTAACAAATGAAGAGGAAATAGGCAGTCTACCTGAAAAAGCATTCAGAATAATAACAGTAAAGATGATCCAAAACCTTGGAAATAGAATAGAGAAAATGCAAGAAACATTTAACAAGGACCTAAAAGAGCTAAAGAGCAAACAAGCAACGATGAACAACACAATATATGAAATTAAAAATACTCTGGAAGGGATCAATAGCAGAATAACTGAGGCAGAACGGATAAGTGACCTGAAAGATAAAATAGTGGAAATAACTACTGCAGAGCAGAATAAAGAAAAAAGAATGAAAAGAACTGAGGACAGTCTCAGAGACCTCTGGGACAACATTAAACACACCAACATTTGAATTATAACGGTTCCAGAAGAAGAAGAGAAAAAGAAAGGGACTGAGAAAATATTTGAAGAGATTATAGTTGAAAACTTCCCTAATATGGGAAAGGAAATAGTTAATCAAGTCCAGGAAGCACAGAGAGTCCCATACAGGATAAATCCAAGGAGAAAGACATCAAGACACATAATAATCAAACTGCCAAAAATTAAATACAAAGAATACATATTAAGAGCAGCAAGGGAAAAACAACAAATAACAGACAATGGAATCCCCATAAGGTTAACAGCTGATCTTTCAGCAGAAACTCTGCAAGCCAGAAGGGACTGGCAGGACATATTTAAAGTGATGAAGGAGAAAAACCTACAACCAAAATTACTCTACCCAGCAAGGATCTCATTCAGATTTGATGGAGAAATTAAAACCTTTACAGACAAGCAAAAGCTGAGAGAGTTCAGCAACACCAAACCAGCTTTACAACAAATTCTAAAGGACCTTCTCTAGGCAAGAAACACAAGAGAAGGAAAAGACCTATATTAACAATCCCAAAACAATTAAGAAAATGGGAATAGGAACATACATATTGATAATTACCTTAAATGTAAATGGATTAAATGCTCCCACCAAAGACACAGACTGGCTGAATGGATACAAAAACAAGACCCATATATATCCTGTCTACAAGAGACCCACTTCAGACCTAGAGACACATACAGACTGAAAGTGTGGGGATGGAGAAAGATATTCCATGCAAATGGAAATCAAAAGAAAGCTGGAGTAGCAATTCTCATATCAGAAAAAGTAGACTTTAAAATAAAGACTATTAGAAGAGACAAAGAAGAACACTACATAATGATCGAGGGATCGATCCAAGAAGAAGATATAACAATTGTAAATATTCATGCACCCAACATAGGAGCAAATCAATACATAAGGCAAATACTAACAGCCATAAAAGGGGAAATCGACAGAAACACGTTCATAGCAGGGGACTTTACACCGCACTTTCACCAATGGACAGATCATCCAAAATGAAAATAAATAAGGAAACACAAGCTTTAAATGATACATTAAACAAGATGGACTTAATTGATATTTATAGGACATTACATCCAAAAACAACAAAATACACATTTTTCTCAAGTGCTCATGGAACATTATCCATAATGGATTATATCCTGGGTCACAAATCAAGCCTTGGTAAATTTAAGAAAATTGAAATTGTATCAAGTATCTTTTCCGACCACAATGCTATGAGACTAGATATCAATTACATGAAAAGATCTGTAAAACATACAAACACATGGAGGCTAAACAATACACTACTTAATAACGAAGTGATCACTGAAGAAATCAAAGAGGAAATCAAAAAATACCTAGAATCAAATGACAATGGAGACACAATGACCCAAAACCTATGGGATGCAGCAAAAGCAGTTCTAAGAGGGAAGTTTATAGCAATACAATCCTACCTTAAGAACCAGGAAACATCTCGAATAAATAACCTAACCTTGCACCTAAAGCAATTAGAGAAAGAAG
The DNA here is from genome assembly GCF_951394435.1 of Stenella coeruleoalba. NCBI lineage: Eukaryota > Metazoa > Chordata > Mammalia > Artiodactyla > Delphinidae > Stenella > Stenella coeruleoalba. Next base: position 33,807,712 of record NC_137164.1, on the reverse strand, counting down.
AACAAAAATACCCCAAAGTTAGCAGAAGGAAAGAAATCATAAAGATCAGATAAGAAATAAATGAAAGAGAAATGAAGGAAACAATAGCAAAGGTGAATAAAACTAAAAGCTGGTTCTTTGAGAAGATAGACAAATTGATAAACCATTAAGCAGACTCATCAAGAAAGAAAGGAAGACTAAAATCAATAGAATTAGAAATGAAAAAGGAGAAGTAACAACTGACACTGCAGAAATACAAAAGATCATGAGAGATTACTACAAGCAACTCTATGCCAATAAAATGGACAACCTGGAAGAAATGGACAAATTCTTAGAAAGGCACAACCTGCCAAGACTGAATCAGGAAGAAATAGAAAATAGGAACAGACCAATCACAAGCACTGAAATTGAAACTGTGTTTAAAAATCTTCCAACAAGGGGTTTCCCTGGTGGTGCAGTGGTTGAGAGTCCGCCTGCCGATGCAGGGGACACGGGTTCGTGCCCCGGTCCGGGAGGATCCCACATGCCGTGGAGCGGCTGGGCCCGTGAGCCATGGCCGCTGAGCCTGCACATCCGGAGCCTGTGCTCCGCAACAGGAGAGGCCACAGCGGCGAGAGGCCCGAGTATAGCAAAAAAAAAAAAAAAAAAAAAAAAAAAAAAAATCTTCCAACAAACAAAAGCCCAGGACCAGAAGGCTTCACAGGCGAATTCTATCAAACATTTAAAGGAGAGCTAACACCTATCCTTCTCAAACTCTTCCAAAATATAGCAGAGGGAGGAACACTCCCAAACTCATTCTATGAGGCCACCATCAGCCTGATACCAAAACCAGACAAGGATGTCACAAAGAAAGAAAACTACAGGCCAATAACACTGACGAACATAGATGCAAAAATCCTCAACAAAATACTGGCAAACAGGCTCCAACAACACATTAGAAGGATCATACACCATGATCAAGTGGGGTTTATTCCAGGAATGTAAAGATTCTTCAATATACACAAATCAATCAATGTGATACACAATATTAACAAATTGAAGGAGAAAAACCATATGGTCATCTCAATAGATGCAGAGAAAGCTTTCAACAAAATTCAACACCCATTTATGATAAAAATCCTGCAGAAAGTAGGCATAGAGGGAGCTTTCCTTAACATAATAAAGGCCATATATGACAAACCCACAGCCAACATCGTCCTCAATGGTGAAAAACTGAAAGCATTTCCATTAATATCAGGAAAAAGACAAGGGTGCCCACTCTCACCACTCTTATTCAACATAGTTTTGGAAGTTTTAGCCACAGCAATCAGAGAAGAAAAGAAATAAAAGGAATCCAAATTTGAAAAGAAAAAGTAAAGCTGTCACTGTTTGCAAATGACATGATACTATACATAAAGAATCCTAAAGATGCTACCAGAAAACTACTAGAGCTAATCAATGAATTTGGTAAAGTAGCAGGATACAAAACTAATGCACAGAAATCTCTGGCATTCCTATACACTAATGATGAAAAATCTGAAAGTGAAATCAATAAAACACTCCCATTTACCATTGCAACAAAAAGTATAAAATATCTAGGAATAAACCTACCTAAGGAGAAAAAATACCTGTATGCAGAAAATTATAAGAGACTGATGAAAGAAAGTAAAGATGATACAAATAGATGGAGAGATATACCATGTTCTTGGATTGTAAGAATCAACATTGTGAAAATGACTCTACTACCCAAAGCAATCTACAGATTCAATGCAATCCCTATCAAACTACCACTGACATTTTTCACAGAACTAGAACAAACAATTTCACAATTTGTATGGAAACACGAAAGACCCCGAATAGCCAAAGCAATCTTGAGAACAAAAAACGGAGCTGGAGGAAACAGGCTCCCTGATTTCAGACTATACTACAAAGCTACAGCAATCAAGATAGTATGGTACTGGCACAAAAACAGAAATATAGATGAATGGAACAAGATAGAAAACCCAGAGGTAAACCCACGCACATATGGTCACCTTATCTTTGATGAAGGAGGCAGGAATGTACAGTGGAGAAAGGACAGTCTCTTCAATACGTGGTGCTGGGAAAACTGGACAGCTACATGTGAAAGTATGAGATTAGATCACTTCCTAACACCATACACAAAAATAAGCTCAAAATGGATTAAAGACCTAAATGTAAGGCCAGACACTATCAAACTCTTAGAGGAAAACATAGGCAGAACACTCTATGACATAAATCACAGCAAGATCCTTTTTGACCCACCTCCTAGAGAAATGGAAATAAAAACAAAAATAAACAAATGGCACCTAATGAAACTTCAAAGCTTTTGCACAGCAAAGGAAACCATAAACAAGACCAAAAGACAACCCTCAGAATGGGAGAAGATAATTGCAGAGGAAGCAAATGACAAAGGATTAATCTCCAAAATTTACAAGCAGCTCATGCAGCTCAATGACAAAAAAACAAACAACCCAATCCCAAAATGGGCAGAAGACCTAAATAGACATTTCTCCAAAGAAGATATACAGAGTGCCAACAAACACATGAATGAATGCTCAGCATCATTAATCACTAGAGAAATGCAAATCAAAACTATGAGATATCATCTCACACCAGTCAGAATGGCCAACATCAAAAAAATCTAGAAACCATAAATGCTGGAGAAGGTGTGGAGAAAAGGGAACACTCTTGCACTGCTGGTGTGAATGTGAATTGGTACAGCCACTATGGAGAACAGTATGGAGGTTCCTTAAAAATCTACAAATAGAACTACCATATGACCCAGCAATCCCACCACTGGGCATATACCCTGAGAAAACCAAAATTCAAAAAGAGTCATGTACCAAAATGTTCATTGCAGCTCTATTTACAATAGTGAGAATATGGAAACAACCTAAGTGTCCATCATCGGATGAATGAATAAAGAAGATGTGGCACATATATACAATGGAATATTACTCAGCTATAAAAATAAATGAAATTGAGCTATTTGTAATGAGGTGGATGGACCTAGAGTCTGTCATACAGCGTGAAGTCAGAAAGAGAAAGACAAATACTGTCTTATATGGAATTTATATATATATTTGGAATTTACATATATATGGAATTACATATATATGGAATTTAAGAAAAAAAATGTTATGAAGAACCTACGGGTAAGACAGGAATAAAGACACAGACCTACTAGAGAATGGACTTGAGGATATGGGGAGGGGGAAGGATAAGCTGAGACAAAGTGAGAGAGTGGCATGGACATATATACACTACCAAACATAAAATAGATAGCTAGTGGGAAGTATCCACATAGCACAGGGAGATCAGCTCGGTGCTTTGTGACCACCTAGAGAGGTGGGATAGGGAGGGTGGGAGGGAGGGAGACGCAGGAGGGAAGAGATATGGGAACATACGTATATGTATACCTGATTCACTTTGTTATAAAGTAGAAACTAACACACCATTGTAAAGCAATTATACTCCAATAAAGGTATAAAATTAAAATAAAAAAATAAAAGCAAAGGCATAAATAAAATTAATCTGGATAAAAAAAACCTACAGTTGATTCTGATACGATTCACAGACACAGTGTAAAGCTTCTGCTTTACAGGAAATAATACCAGATTACTTTGTTATTTTATAGTTATACTAACATGTTGTAATATTGATGGATAAGTTTGATGTCAAAATGCACTCCCTACTAGGGATAAAAAGGAACTAGTAGTCTCTACTGCTACTTGTTGGCAGCATGCATGTATTGCAAGGGCAATTATTGTAGGAATCCAAATTAGTGGAACAATTTAGAATTGGAAGACTACATACAGATCATCTAGTCAAGCTTCCAACTATTATAGTTGTGAAAACTAGGGTCCATATAAATGAAATGATTTATCTCCAAAGAACATTAGTGAAAGAGTATGAAATAAAAAATATCTTTAAAAAAAAAAGAATTGGTGATCTTTTAAGATATTTATAATTTTTTCTCAAGAAGCACACTACTTTCACTAAATAAATATTTTATTGCCATATAATTCCAAACCATTAATGAAAATTTATTTACAAAATCCACTTTCTTTTCTTGATTATCTAAATAAGGAAAGAAAAAATATATTTAATAAATATGACATGTACATTTTTATTGAAGTTCATAATTATTCAACTTTTCAATTATTCAAGTTTGTTATTTTGGGAGTGATTCTGTTGTTGCCAGATTCTGCCCATTGTTTATAACACTCACATATTCAACACTCGGCATATGTGCTTACCTCAGTGAATATTAGATTAACCCCAATACACAGAGAAAAGATTTACCAAATTAAAATAAACTACCCAAATTTTCCTTGTTTAATCCTAACTTGGCCCAACTCCTGGCTGTGTGACCTCAAGCAACTTACCACCCTCTGAGAATCTCAAATTCCTCATCTTAAAAATGGGATTATTAACTTGCAGGTTAATAATTAGGTTAATTAATCTCCTTGCAAAGATTAGAGATAATGCTCACCATGCACCTGGCAAAAGTTAGGTGCTCAATGATTGGTAGCTGTTAGCAGTAAATGAATTTGAGGTCAGCAACCTATACCCTCTTCCCAAAAAGATACCCAGAAGAAGCTAGTGATCATAGGTATACTCCTATGAAAATGTTGACTTTTTACATCATTAACAAAGAATTTCATTGACCCTACAGCACTAATTCAGTGCATGCTGAGATCTGAACAGTCATGCAGTTTTTAACAATCCCACCTTAAATTCAAAGAATCATATAAAAAGAGATTTTATAAAACCAGGCAAAAGATCTGTCGATCTATGTAAAAACATTACAGAAGCACAAGTTTTCATTAAGCTTTTCCCAGTGTAACACTGTGAGAGTGAAGAATAGGTATCTGAAGGATACAGGACATAGGATCAGTGCCCTAAAATGAAATTTCAAATGATTTCTCTCCTTCAATGGGTTTGTTTTGTCCCTGACCTAATTTCTATGCTAATTTATAAGGTTGCAATTGCTTTATTCTCTGCAAAGCCCACTCTCCCTTCTTTCAAGTCTCTCAGGGACTGACTCCAGGGAGCAAGGCATATATATATAATCAATAAACTACATTTGGTTAACTGTTCATTATTCACTGACTGCTGATCCACTTTTTGGACTTTCCACGCCTTTCATTTCATCTTCTCCTCAATCCTACTACCTTTCTTTTGATGGTTTCACTGCTCATTATCACCTCTACCAGAAGTGAGAAGGAATAATGTGAAATTTAAATAAGTCAAAAATGACTTTTAAAATTTATTTTGAGGATTAGGATAGAAAGTTGAAAATGTGAGCTAAAATTAGGTCTGGCATTTTCTGATGACTTCACCCAGCTATACTTAGCCCGGTTAAAATTATGCTAATTCAGTTCTGAAAAATAAAAGGACAGTTCAACCCTATTATATTCCTTCCTCTTGGAATACAGGGAGAAAGAGGAGATATGTGAAATCTATTTACACAAAGTTTTCTAAAATAAAAAGGAAAGTACTAGTCAGAATAGACCAATGCTTAATAAAAGTCTCATTTATAAGTTGCACAGTACAGTGGTAAATGTTTTAGAATACAAGTTTATATTATAGTAAATTAGCTTATTTGCACCCTTTTTCATACAAGTAATGTAAATGTATATTTATTTTCTTAACTATCCGGCTTTTTTAGCAAAAGAACCAATGTGCTGGTTTTCTTTTAGTCATACAATTATTTTCTGAGTTGTGTAGGGAAAATGCAATAGGATTTTTTGAAGTTTGTCTGATATACTTGAACAATAATTTATCCAAATTAGTACTGGTTCTTAAAAATATTCATAAATTTTCAAAATTAATAAAATAATATAAAATAAAGTAACTGGTACTTATGGCAATATTTAATAACAAGGCTTTGGGAAATAATAGACAGTAAAAAAAAATGCTGTTTTGCTAAGTTATCCTCTAATATGGAGATAATCCTGAGGGCAAAATCTACTATATTAAGAAATAGGAAAAAAAAGAAAAAGAAAAAAAAAAGAAATAGGAGTATTTTGAGGATTCACATTAGCCATCTCTCTTGCTCTCAACTAATATGTAAAATGAGGGCTAACTAGGTGATCCGTAAAATTACTCAGACCCTTGCAATACTTTCAAGTATACACATAAATATACATTCATAATATATTTTAAGTCTACAAGTTGTGAGAAGATCTAAGCTAGCCAAACACAGAGAAGTTTGTGTCTGTGTGTATGTATGTGTTTAGGAAACAGTAATTGACCAATTTTTTCAAAAAGGCCTCATATAGCAAACCTATACCTACAATCGTGTTTTTCTTATGTTGGTGAGTGATAAATGTTTGTTGACTTGAAGTGAGTTTAAATGTATAGAGGCCCTAGATCCACCATTTAGGTGAGAAGAGTGTACCAGAGTAGAAAGATCATGTGCTTTGGAGGCCTCATATTCAAGTCCAGTCACCACAGACACTGACAAACATGTAATTTATGCCTGTAAAAATTGATATAATAATACCTATATTATAAAACCGTTTGTTATGAGGTTAAAGTAAATAAATACGTAAAAGCCCCAGTAGTATGTTCAGAACATATCTGAAACTCCATAAATGTTTTATTATTTCTCAAATATTATATTGGTTTTACAAATATAATCATCCCTCAACCTTGATTATTGGATCAGAAAGAAATATATATACAATTTTTAAAATACGTATATATTTATAAATTATATATTTATAAAACAATTTAGTATTTAAAATATTTGTATTATATAAAAATATGTGTTTAATTATATATTTATAATTATATATTATATTTATATGATATTATATGTCCTATATATTGTACTATTTATACTTACATATATGCGTGCATATATAATATAAACATAATATATATACACACACATATTTTAAGACATCTAGAGGGACTGCTAATTTCATACATTAACAAGCAAAAAATAAAATAATCTTTTTGTTTCTTTTTTATTGAGGTATAAAATGATTTATAATGTGCTAGTTTCTGGTGTACAGCAAAGTGATTCAGTTATACATACATATGTATATGCTTTGTCATATTCTTTTCCTTTATGGTTTATTACAGGATATTGAATATATTTCCCTGTGCTATACAATAGGACCTTGTTGTTTATCCATTTTCTATATAATAGTTTGCATCTGCTAGTCCCAAACACTCAATGCTACTCTCCCCTGAACTCCCTACCCCTTGGAAACCACAAGTCTGTTCTCTATGTCTGTGAGTCTGTTTCTTTTTGGTAGATAAGTTCATTTCTGTCACATTTTAGATTCCACATATAAGTGATATCATATGGCATTTGTCTTTCTCTTTCTGACTTACTTCACTTAGTATGATAATCTCTATGTCCATCCATGTACTGTGAATTGCATTATTTCATTCTTTTTTATGACTAATATTTCATTTATATATATATATATATATATATATATATATATATATAATATATGTATATATACCACATCTTCTTTATCCATTCAACTGTCAATAGACATTTAGGTTGTTTCTACTGTCAATAGTGCTGCTATGAATATAAGGGTGTATGTGTCTTCAAATTATGGTTTTCTAGGGATATATGCCCAGAAGTGGGATTGCTGGATCATATGGCAACTCAGTTTTTGGTTTTTGAGGAACCTCCATGCAGTTCTCCATAGTGGTTGTACGAATTTACATTCCCACCAACAGTGTGAGAGAGTTCCCTTTTCTCCACATCGTCTCTAGCATTTGTTATTTGTAGACATTTTAATGATGGCCATTCTGACTGGTGTGAGGTGGTACCCCATTGTAGATTTGATTTGCATAAAATAATCTTAAAATAAGTTCATATGCTTAATTTGTATTTATTTATAATGTTGAATTAACCAGAACAATTATAGAACTATGTATGGTTCAGAATAAGTTTAAATATCTGTGCATATATTAAATCACATGAAATGTTGTGGATAGAATACTGTTATTAAAATACTCTAAATGGTACAATCACAGTTACTTGAAAAATACAATAAAAAATACCTGGAAAACATAGTACTGCAAAATTTTAAAAGTTTTAAGATATGTTTGCTAAATGTACAAAGTTTGATAGATGCATGCTCACAGCAAATAAAGAGATAAAACTACAAGGAGAGAAGCCTTGCAGTAAATGAAAATTATTAACCTTCAGTGATATAGCACAGTAAATAAGGATCAAATTAACCTGTGTATCATTATGCAGTGTCTGCCACAGACATATATTAGGTAAGCCATTTCCCTCATATATGTGTATGTAGTGTGTATGGGTATTTTTATAAGAAATTGAAACAGAGAGGTCTGCTGACTTGTCTAAAGTCACACTGTGACGTCGCAACCACCTAGAGAAGGGCATCCTAATCCCCTGGCTCAGCTCAGTGCCATCTATTATATCACGTTGTTTTCCTTGTCTATAGAAAAAATAAGCTTGGGAGGCTTATAATCTAGCTATTCTTCTAGATTGATTTTTACAGAACACCTGGGAAGCAGGCCCAGAGCAATTGAGACATCTGAGAAGTTCATTATAAGTATCATTTTCAAGGGACTAATAGCATAGATGCTCTCTAAGTCATCTTTAGAAAGAAATATGTAACACCAGATGGCAGGTCACAGAGCTGGCGTCATAAGGAATAGGAGTTTGTGAACACTTTCATGGTGCACAGTAAGAAGATACAAGGGAAGAAAGAAGGGAATTTGGTCTTTTTTTTTTTTTTTAAGCCCAATTACCGTTGAAATCTCTACTTAGATCTTCAAAGAGGAAAGATAATAACAAGCAGCTCAGTTAACAGTTTGGAATGTGTCATGTAAGGTATTCCCCCAAATTGTGCTGGCCTTGATGACAAATTTCCATGCAGGGACTTTGCAATAACCACAGTAACTTAGAGCAAAGTAGGTTATTATTGTTGTCCTGAACATTATCTCCAGAATGTTTAATTTAGGTGTTTCAACTTACATTATAGTTTATATGGTCATGCTTTTTAGAAACACTACAGAAAACTATTGCTGAATGTAGTGTCCTTGTAAAAAAAGGATAAACTAAAGAAAGAAATCCCTATATTTTCATCAAAATAGGTGAGTGATCTTAACCTGTTGGAGAGGGCATGAACTGTAAGGGGATATAGAGTCTACTGCTGTTGCTCTCTGTATAAATGTAGAATTAATTCAGATTGTGGGTCTAGCCTGTATGTATCCTGACCATGGATGGATTGCCTAATTCTGGCCATGTGCCTCAAACTTTCAGAAGCTGTGGATATCGTGTGAAGACATAAACTAAACACATTTCAGAAGGAGCTTTGTACTGATTTTTGGAGTCAGATAGGTTTCAACTACAGACCCTAAAGTATAATTATTTACCAATTATGTGGTAAAAGTTCAACTGTAGGGCAGAATGAGCAGCTGAAGAAGCAAGGAGAGGCAAAGCATACTTGCCTGACTGTTTTTGTTTATCAGCTGTGTGATGGACTTACACGTACATGTACATGTTCCTGTGTGTTTACCACTTCATCAGCATTCCAGTTTCACTCCAAAGAACTTAAAGAAGCTGATTTTATAAGCCAGATATGTATTACAGAAGGTTTTGTTTGCGAACTCCATGTACAGCCCCATTTGTGCAATAAGAAGTTGTTACACACACCAGGTGTTTTGATGTAGTGCGTTATCAATTATTTAGGACTCTCTAGGATTAGTCGGGATGAGGAGAAAATAGGAAGGGTCAGAAGCAAAACAATTAGCTCTGCTAAGCAATTTATATTCTATTTAGCATACAGTAGAAGAAGAAAATTGAAGTGGATCCTATGGAAAACACAAGATGTCAGATCTTTCTCTAACCCAGGAGGAGGACTTTTCTATTCCAGGTTTGGTCATTAGTTACTCAGCTGAGAGGGTTTTATGCTCAGGGCAGCCCACAGGATATATGGACACCTAGGGATGAAGAGAAATGTCTACTCAGGGAAAGGCCAATGGTCTTTACCACTACTTACATCGCACCCTGCATATCAAAAAGTGTTTCACGGACTTAATGCACTGGAGCTTCTCACCTGCCCTGACTTTATAAATGAGGAAACTTGTCATACGGTTATTTAGTGTCAGAGCCAGAGGGGATAGCCAAGCATTCTCCACCACACTCCTTCAGAATTCCTTTCCCAGTAAAAATTCTAAGAAAAAAAAAAAAGTGATAACTTGAAATGTAGCCTTTTTTTTTTTTTTTTTGAACCTAGGCTTCAGTGAGTGCCCTCCAAAAAAAGAAAAAACAAAAAATACATCCCTTAGAGAAATCTGGTAAAATCGCTTGCAGGCAGAACCACTTCTGTTACCAAGCAATTGTTGCCACTCTCCCTCTTGGCTCTTTACCTTAGCCAGAAGCCGCGGTTGTCTCAAAAGACCACAAGGCAGACACCCAGAGACACTTGCGCCTACAACTAGGAAATTGGTAGAAGCTTTGTCACCGCCAACTGCGAAGCTTCAAAATTAAAGCACGTCGAAACCTTCACCGATTTCATATATTTGCTTCTCTGCTTCAGACCGCCTTACTAAGAGTTTGAAGTTCCTTCTCTCTGCAGAGAAAGTGGATTTTCTTTCTCTGTGCAAACACTGCTGGATCCAAGTCTCTCGGAAGAACTGGTGGCAAAGCAGGCGTTTGGGGATCGCGCCTGTGATTGCTCCGTAGTGCCGACTTCCTCTCTCTCTAATCAGATGTAAATGCAAGCTTATTAATTTAGTCTAATTCTCCCTCTCACGCTCGCAACCTGTGAACTTGGGTCCTGACTGATGCTGCGAGGAGGGAGGACGGTGGACAAGCGCCCCGGAGTCCGACCGGGTGGCGCCTAGTCGCCGTTTTCAGAGGCAAGTCCCCGCTCCGGCTCCTCCGCCGGGGTCTGGACTTAACCCAGGTCCAGGACAGGAAACCATGACCGTGCCTCTGTACCCCCTCACCTTTCTGCCCCCCGCCCCCCCTTGAGCTGCTGTCCTTAACTGACGAGCCAGTGACTATTGGCTGAAGTTCCCTAGCCATTTGCATGCACAGAGAGGGAGTGTCTTCTGCCGCCTCCCCGTCAGGAGCGCGCCGACTGCAGCTTCCAAGGGAATGCGCGGCCGAGGGGATGCGCGCAGCTCGCGGGCCCTGCCAGTGAGCTGGCGCCCGGCGACCTGGCACCCGCGCCTGGATATGGGGCGTCTAAGTCGTTCCAGGAGCAGCACCAGCCACAGAAACCTACCGGTAAGGGTAGGGGTCCACGAGCCTCGCGGCCCCGACAAGTTACAGTACTGTGGGGCAGTTCCCACTCCTTTATGGTTTCTCAAACCTTTTACCTTAATTCAAACTTCCCAGGAAGGTTGGGTGGAGGGAACGGGAGTTTGGGATAATGTGTCTGCATTTTAGCAAGGAATAGGCAAGTCCTTGGGTCGTGAGAAGTTTCTGAAGCAGAAATGTAGGCAGATGAGGTGGAGGAGGCTGGGGTGTGCTCAATTGTCTTTGAGATAAAGGAGTTCGTAGATTGTTTCCTGCGGCCAGCATCTGGCTGTGACTGTCTACTGCAATTGACAAATTGTTTTTGCATAATCATTTCCCACATTTACTTCTCTTTCCCTAAGGGAGGGGGATTAGTGAGAGCTTGTTAGGGGGTGGAAATACAGATCCTTTCGATTTGAGTTTAGATACGTACTAAAATGAAAATCAATTCTTCCGACCTAAAGCGTTTATTTGGTGGGGTAGGGAGTCCGAGGGGGTAGAGTTACTATATTATTATTATTATTACTATTAATAATATTGTTGTTATCGGTCTCATAGCAAGGGATGCAACACATTTCGCATTTCGGGGATCTTAGTGGTAGAAACATTTCAATGGAAAATAAAGTGCCCACCTCTCGGTCCTCTCCACTACCAGCCCCCTCCCTCCCCATGACCTACCCTGGTGGTTTCTCTGTCGCGTTGCGCAGTCCTCTCCACTCCGACATGTACTTCCAGGGATGAGTTATGGTTTGGGATTCCGAATATTAACTGAGCGAGGTGGTGATGGGGAGCCGGGCAGGGGCAGGGGTCGGGGGGAGATGTAGAAAGTAAAGAGAAAAATTAAGTTTTGGAGACACTGTTGCCCCATAGATCTCTCCTTTACAGCAAGTTTCCTTTTCACCCCGTTCTGACTGGAGCGTTTGCCTTTGGGAATGGGGATGGAGCCAGAATGATCCCAGGGCAATGGTTCTGACTCCAAGCTCTGTGTTTTCCGCGTGTGTGTAATAAGCCTTCTCTCCACCCTCCACGTTCAGCATCTGCTTCTGTTTTTCCTCTTCGTGGGACCCTTCAACTGCCTGGCGAGTTACAGCCGGGCCACGGAGCTTCTGTACAGCCTGAACGAGGGACTGCCCGCGGGGGTGCTCATCGGCAGCCTGGCCGAGGACCTGCGGCTGGTGCACGGAGCAGGGAGGCAGGACCCGCAGTCGCAGCCCCCGGAGCACAGCGGCGCCGAGCGGAACCCTCCTCTCTCCTTCAGCCTGGCCTCCCAGGGACTGAGTGGCCAGTACGTGATCCTAGACAATCGCTCCGGAGAGCTGCACACTTCTGCCCAGGAGATCGACAGGGAGGCCCTGTGTCTTGAAGGAGGTGGAGGGGCTGCCTGGCGGGGCAGCATTTCCATCTCCTCTTCGCCTTCCGCTGACTCTTGTCTTTTGCTTCTGGACGTACTGGTCCTGCCTCAGGAATACTTTAGGTTTGTGAAGGTGAAAATCGCTATCCGGGACATCAATGACAATGCCCCACAGTTCCCTGTTTCCGAAATATCGGTTTGGGTCCCAGAAAATGCACCTGTAAACACCCGGCTGGCCATAGAGCATCCTGCCATGGACCGAGATATAGGCACTAACGGAGTTCAGACCTACCGCTTGCTGGACTACCATCGTATGTTCACCCTGGATGTGGAGGAGAATGAGAATGGGGAGCGAACCCCCTACCTAATTGTCATGGGACTGTTGGACAGGGAGACCCAGGACCAGTATGTGAGCATCATCATAGCTGAGGATGGTGGGTCTCCACCACTGTTGGGCAGTGCCACCCTCACCATTGGCATAAGTGACATTAATGACAATTGCCCTCTCTTCACAGACTCACAAATCAATGCCACTGTGTATGGGAATGCTACAGTGGGCACACCGATTGCAGCTGTCCAGGCTGTGGACAGAGACTTGGGAAACAATGCTCAGGTCACCTACTCTTATAGCCAGAAAGTTCCACAAGTATCCAAGGATTTATTCCATCTGGATGAAAACACTGGAGTCATTAAACTTTTCAGTAAGATTGGGGGAAGTGTTCTGCAAACACACAAGCTCACCATTCTTGCTAATGGGCCAGGCTGCATCCCTGCTATGATAACTGCCCTGGTGACCATTATCAAAGTCATTTTCAGACCACCTGAAATTGTCCCTCGTTATATAGCGAATGAGATAGATGGTATTGTTTACCTGAAAGAACTGGAACCTGTTAAAACTCCAATTGCATTTTTCACCATAAGAGATCCAGAAGGTAAATACAAGGTGAACTGCTACTTGGATGGTGAAGGACCATTTAGGTTATCACCCTACAAACCATACAGTAATGAATATCTGCTAGAAACCACAAAACCTATGGATTATGAGCTACAGCAGTTCTATGAAATAGCTGTGGTAGCCTGGAACTCTGAGGGATTTCATGTCAAAAAAATGATTAAAGTGCAACTTTTAGATGACAATGATAATGCTCCTATTTTCCTTCAACCCTTGGTGGAACTAACCATTGAAGAAAACAACTCACCCAATGCCTTTTTGACTAAGCTAGATGCTACAGATGCTGACAGTGGAGAGAGGGGACAAGTTTCATATTTTCTGGGACCTGATGCTCCATCATACTTTTCCTTAGACAGTGTCACAGGAGTTCTGACAGTTTCTACTCAGCTGGATCGAGAAGAGAAAGAAAAGTACAAGTACACAGTCAGAGCTGTTGACTCTGGGAAACCACCCAAAGAATCAGTAGCCACCGTGGCTATCACAGTGTTGGATAAAAATGACAACAGCCCTAGGTTCATCAACAAGGACTTCAGCTTCTTTGTGCCAGAAAACTTTCCAGGATATGGTGAAATTGGAATAATTAGTGTAACAGATGCCGATGCTGGGCAAAATGGATGGGTTGCCCTCTCCGTGGTGAACCAGAGTGATATTTTTGTCATAGACACAGGAAAGGGCACGCTGAGAGCCAAAGTCTCTTTGGACAGAGAGCAGCAAAGCTCCTATACTTTGTGGGTTGAAGCTGTTGATGGAGGTGAGCCTCCCCTCTCCTCTACCACAAAAATCACAATTCTCCTTCTAGATATCAACGACAACCCACCTCTTGTTTTATTTCCTCAATCTAACATGTCTTACCTGTTGGTTTTACCTTCTACTCTCCCTGGCTCCCCAGTTACAGAGGTCTATGCAATTGACAAAGACACAGGCATGAATGCTGTCATAGCTTACAGCATCATAGGGAGAAGAGGTCCTAGGCCTGAGTCATTTAGGATTGACTCTAAAACTGGCAACATTACTTTGGAAGAGGCATTGCTGCAGACAGATTATGGGCTCCATCGTTTACTGGTGAAAGTGAGTGATCATGGTTATCCCGAACCTCTCCATTCCACGGTCATGGTGAACCTATTTGTCAATGACACTGTCAGTAATGAGAGCTACATTGAGAGTCTTTTAAGAAAGGAACCAGAAATTAACATAGAGGAGAAAGAACCACAGATCTCCATAGAACCGACTCATAGGAAAGTTGAGCCTGTGTCTTGTATGCCCACCTTAGTAGCTCTGTCTGTAATAAGCTTGGGTTCTATCACTCTCGTAACAGGGATGGGCATATACATCTGTTTGAGAGGGAAAAGGCATCACAGGGAGGATGAAAATTTGGGAGTACAAATTCCATTAAAAGGAAAAATTGACTTGCATATGAGAGAGAGGAAACCAATGGATATTTCTAATATTTGATTTTTTTTTTTTTTTTTTTTTTTGCTGTGGAGTAACAGAGATGTTTTAACTGACTTTGGAGAGTCTTCACCACCCAAAGAGTGTTGGACATCTAATTTATAACTTGTACTGTATTGTAAATAGCTGTTTACAAGTTTTTAAATTCAAAATCAGAGGTTATAAAATGTGTACAGCATTTTTTTAATGAAAATTGGTACTAACAGCTTTGGAACTGTTATAAAAAAAGCTTGGACATGATTTGCAGCTTTCATACACCAAGCAGATGATTGTTAAAACCCGGGAATAAGGTAAGAAAATGGTACATTGTATTTTTGGCTAAAAAAGTCCTTTAACCACAAGAGGGCATCAGCTGCTCCTTTGCAGGGAACTCTTTTAAGGTATTGTACATGACAGTTGTACATGAAATTAATGAAAGAGTCTATTTTAAATATATTGTTTTTAACATTAAACAAAGATGAAATTAAAGTAAATGGAATGTCACCCCACTTAAATGTATGACAAAAAAGAAAAGAAATGCATTTGTAAACAGAATGTTTATTACCTCACAAGTGCATAATGTATAATTTGAAAGAGAAGACTTCACAAAGAAGCGCAATTCTTTTTTAGCAAGGATAAACGCTTTGCCATGTGTTAAAGATCTGACACGCTGAAGATTAATTCGCCTTCTGTGTACTCTGGTTGCTTTCTGTTTGCTTTACCACTGCACTTGTTATTATTACAAGGGAAAATATATATATTCTTTCTTAAAGAAAATGTAACTAGAAATTATGTGCAAGAGAAACAGTCAGAAGCAAAGATATGTTTCAATCTTAGTTGCTTCATAGGTGTTCATGACATTTTCATGCTTTCACAACTTGTCAGTAGTGTTCTATACTTGGGTTATGTATTAGATTCTTATATACTTAAACTCATGTGTTACAGAAAAAAAGAAAAATCTTATTAAAACAAAATTATTCTAGAAGCTGGTGGACACTACTGGTTGTTTTAGCTGGACCTTTTCTATGAAAGTTATACTTATCTTTTTGTTGTTGTTTAGGTTTGTTGGCTACCGGTTCTGGCTTCCTTTCTTTGGCTTTGGATTAAGTCCAAGAGTTTATTTGTAAGCCCAGCAGCAGATTTCTTTGATAATTTAGCTTTTACTGAACACTTTGCAGTGAAGCAAGCTGGTTTATCAGTGATTGATCATCTTCACTTCCATGTGTGAGCTGGAAATTTTATTTTATATGAGAGCTATAGCAAAATTATCTTTGTAAACAAAGAATAAGTGTTAGCTTAAACTGGATCATTCTACTTTTAGGCATCATGTGTCTGTACTGTACCAAAAGTGTCTCTATGTCTGCAAATTAAAGGTATATATTTTCATAATTTCTTTCTCATTTTTACTGTTTTATATTTGAACATGGGCTTGTTCTTTTACTGAAGCTCCTGTTAATGGCATTCATTTGCTTTTAGAGGTAAATGTGGGTAAACTAAATATTCTGTTATGCTAACGTTTATATTAAACTAATTCATTACTTAATTAAACATTTGGTAAATTATTATTAAATACATGTGTAGTTATAGACATATATAGACACACACACACATATATATATATATGTATATATATATATATAATAGAAAAAGAGTATGCCTATGTGTTTGATAGAAGTTCACATGAAAATTTACACCCATGCATGTGTATATGCATATTAATTTATTATGACTTAGAATCAATTATAAACACTCATTTTAATACATACTTATAACAAATCCTCTGTTAGCTGTGTTACAAGTGCTTTCAATAAATTTTAAAATAAAAACACATTGCAAAAAAAGAATTGAATACAAAAACTCAAGACCTTTTGAATAGGTATTAACTCATTTTCTTGTTTTCTTCAATTTGAGAATTTTAATAAATAAAATAATAAGCATATGAGGCAGTAGTGTTTGTTACAAAAAGGAAATATATTTTTATTGGAAATTCCTTTTTTATGAGAGGCCACTGAGCTAAGAAAGTAAGAACATTTAACTCCCCTAACTTTTCATTCATAATTGATATAGAGCAATGGAGGAAACCATCCTCCACCAGTCATTTTTATATCTGATTTCTCTCTTTTACAGGGAAGAAATACATGTGAAACAAGTAGCACCATTAAAAAAAAAAAAAGTCCTCTACAAATGCAATGATTTAATTATCAGTATAAATAACAAAACATTTTATTCTTTTATGAGTTTGAAGAAGGTTCATGTGTTTGGGGTATGGATTTCATCTCTAGCATGAAAAAAATGCCTGTAACATTAATAAAAGGACATATTTCTGAATAACTTCTTGTGCCAAGATTTCCTTTACAAAAACATCTCATTCACTTTAAAAATATATATAACCAGGAAAGTTAAAGTAAATTAAGCTCAAAGATAAAAGCCCCTTTTTTCTAACACCTTGCGCTAGAACGGTTGCCAAAATGTATGCTAATCATGTCAATGTTGTTAGTTGAGCTGGCACAAAAATAAATGTTCCATTCATTAAAAACCCTAATATCCATTTAACAGTTTGAGAACCAGTGAGTACTCTTTGCCCAATTTAATGAAGAAGAGATTGCTCTGATCTTCACACTGCCAAACCCATTCTTACACTACAGAGAAAACTGTTCATTAATTTGGAGCTGGAAATTTAAAACAACATAGCAATTTCAGCTACAAGGGAGGAAACAATTTACCTTACTTGACTCTTTAGAGGCCCTGACCCTATTTAAAAAAAAAAAAAAGTTTTCTTGACAGTTATGCTTTTATCAATGGCAGTTAAAAGCAAAAGGAAAAAGAGACACTTCTTTTAAAACAATTTTGTAGTATTAGTGTATTAAAAATAAAATCCAAACCCTTTGTCTTTTTGGGTGCTTTGCATGTGTTTTATGAAAACACCAGGTATAATCTTGCCTAAGAAATACTCTCAGTGAAGCAATATTAGGGAAGGTGTATAAAGTGGACTTGATTGCAGTAATAGCTCTCATAAGGATTCTAATTTGTGCTCCCAGAACATGTTTCGATTGACAACTGTAAAAAGAAGAATTATACAATCCTCGCCTGAGTTTACGGAGACTCGGGTTCCAATCTCTCCTTCCTCGGTGAGGTGAGGACTCTGTGGGGTCCTGACGTTTGGCAGACAATGAAGAATGTAATGAAAGGACAGCATTGAGCATATGACGCTCTTCAATTCACTGGGAAGCCTCAGCTCACAGACACCAGAGACATAGATATCTGAACATTGTCCTCACTCTGAGGTAGATTTGCCCACTGCAAGAAAGAAGTCAGTGCTACCAATTACATTTTACTGACTTGTGCAATCTCTGCCTCGCAATGTGCCTTTAGAGTGTGAGCAGTCAACAAATATTTATAGAAAGGAAGAGGATTGACAGTTATGCAAATGGACTCAAAGAAGAAAAAAATCAATCATATTAAAAAAATCAGTAATTCCTGAGCAAAACACCCACCATAATTTTTTTCTAGTTAGGCCTATTTCCGATAAGAAAAGATCATGAATACTTTTTAGATGGTATATACATATATACCTACAGTCTATAATCATTTTCTAAATGTCAGTTATTTTTTGTAATTATTCTTAAAATAGTAGCACTTTTTTTTCTGATAAAACCCTAAACTGGAAATGTATTCCTTTAAGCATATAAAACAAAACTGAATGAACTTTAAGGCTTAACCCACTAATGTTAAGAAGTAGGAATACTGTGAAGGTTCAAAAAGAAACTTGGTCATTCATACCATACATATTTATTTTGGTACTCAATTACCATGGGCTCAACTGAAAACAAGACAGAGTCCCTTGATGACTTTAGATTATAGTGTGGGATGCTAATAAGAAAACTTTCAATCTGAAAACACTGTGTGGGATAAATCCTGTTCCCGGGATGCCAAGTGAACCTAACTCAATCTTGGGAAGTCTTAGAGAAAGTTTCCTAAAGGAGGCGATTTCTAATGTGGGCCCTCTCAGGAAGTTGATGCCTAATTTGAATATAAGAAGGAGAAGTTAGCCAGTGGAAAGTGGGCAGAAGGAGAGAGAAGGGTATTTAAGGAAGAGGGAATAATGTGCAAGGCACACATGTGCAAGTGAGCACATCATGACTAAAGAAGCACAAGTACTACTGTTCTTCTTGGCTGAAGGGATGAAGAGAATGAAAGATATTATTAACAGTGAACTTGGGGATGTACATGTGCTGCAAATAATAAAGGGACTCGTGTCATACCTGGAGGTTGCAATTTTATCCCAAAGCCAATGGGAATTTTAAGGATTTGACCAGGCTATGTGTGGTTTTTAAAGATTACTTTGGCAATGTGTGGAGGTTGTGTTGAAAAATGTTCTAGAAACTGAACAGAAGGAGTAGTGACAATTTAAGTGAAAGACGAGGCTTTAAACCAGGCAATATGAAAGAGATATATAACATAGTAGGTAGTAATTTATAGCTAATAAGGAAACTTGTGGTACCAATAAGAATTAATCCACATGTGATAGATAAGAAAGTTCATAATTTTCATAATTTGCTTTCAAGCCTATTTTACAATAAACTTAGTTTTGAATAAACTAAGACAGAGTATCAAGAAAAATTTGACAACTGAGGGGATTAGAAAACAGCAATTATGAAAGTAAAAAATAAGCAAAATCTTACTGAAAACAGCAGAGTTAATTTTCCTTCAAATATTTCTCTTAAAACACACAATTTAATTTTACATTCATTGGAAAGTTAACCAAAGTGTGATACTTAAAAAGACAATATGCCAAATATTAAAAAAAAAAATTCTCTGAGATGAAATCACATCTAAAAATGAAGTCAATCAAAACTAACTATTAAAATGAATTAATAAGAATCATATATCTTCCCTGCATGCACTTGTACAAAAGATAGATATAATTTAAAAAATAAAGCTACTTATACCTCATAAAGAGAAAAATATTAAAAAATTATGTATTTGACAAATATAATAATTGCAGGAAAATAGTAAGGAAACAAAACTTTAGGAGATTAGGGAATAAGTGATAATAACCAGGGAAAATTTTATGAGCCTTACAGAAAAATGAAGGGCATAAACTTGATTTATAATACAGAAAAAAATATTTATTTATGCAGAGTTTATATTTATATGTATATACATATGTATATATTAGATATATGAAAGGCAGGTTCAATTGTGGATATAAGAGATATGGTTAATTCAAAAATGCAGATGACCAGCCTTGTGTATATTAAGGTAAATGAAGGTAAACCCAGAATGACTGAAAGTTAGGAACTCACTAAATCACAAACTTAACAACCTCAAAGGAATTTTGGATTATTGTTCTTCTCCTTATAGTTTTGAGTACAATATCCTAAAGCATCCATAAGGATAAACACTATTATCAATTATTTATTTACTAAATATATTTACTATTAGCCTATACCTCTTATAAGCAAGACATTGTGCTAGGCCCAAAGGTAAATTTTGTTCCATTCTCAAAAAAGATCACTCTCCAGTTTGAGGAAACTAGTGTAAACTACACATAATAATGGATGAATATGTTCTCCCTCCCATCTACTCTTCACCTGTGCTTCTTGTACTTCTACCAGAGGGAAACAAGGATCATAATGGCAGATGAAAGCCCTACCTAATGATATAAACTACATACTGAAAGCTAAGAAGAAGAATATCAAAATCATTAGAGGAATATAATCTTTGCAAAGTTTATAAATTACAAAATAGGGACTGAGTGCTTCTTGTGGAGAGAATGGGTGAATTTAAAGACTTTTATAACATATATTTTTAACTCATTTTGAAAATTGGAATTCTCTATAACTCCCAAGTACAACTTTCACTCAAAAGATTAAAGAAACAAATGCACTGGGCACTGTGAACCAACTATTCCTTTCAGAAAAATCATAGATTTATATTTCAGAATAATTAAAATGTGACTATGATATTTATTGAATCTATATATGTACCCTGTAGTAACCTTGCTACTATATTTCAAAGATAGCACTGATTTCTGCTTTGCAAATATACTTTATATAATTTCAAATTCATAGTTCTATGTTAATAAGATTTTTTTTTTTTTGCGGTACACGGGTCTCTTACTGTCGTGGTCTCTCCCGTTGCGGAGCACAGTCTCCGGACACGCAGGATGCGCAGGCTCAGCAGCCATGGTTCATGGGCCCAGCCGCTCTGCGGCATGTGGGATCTTCCCAGACCCGGGTATGAACTCATGTCCCCTGCATTGGCAGGCAGACGCTCAACCACTGCGCCACCAGGGAAGCCCTGTTAACAAGCTTTCTGAAGGTACTTTCTTGGCAATGTGAGGTTTTGATTTAATGGGGTGTAAAATGTACTTTGGGAGTTGTTATGTAAATCTTTCAAATAATACTATGTAACAGTGTTTTTCAAAGTTATGAGATCTGGTATAACATATGATGAGAGACTATTTTAACATTAATGTATAAAAATTACTGCACATATGTTCTGAATCCTCCATCTCATTATGAAGAAAAAAATACTCCAGAGAAGTTAATTCTAGAAGATTCATAGGAAAAAGCATTGTACTTTAAAGGCAGAGTAAAATGGGCAAAGGAAGAAAAGTAACAATAACAATTTCAAAATTCTAAAAAAGTAAATTTTGTTTTCCTTTTGAAAAACTTCATCTACCCATCTTCCCTCCTCACCCCACTGTCTTATTAAATTGGGAAACTAGTTTCCTTTACATTTTTGTAGTTAAATTATAAAATCATAAACATTTTCAAAGTCAAATGAATGTGGGCAATGCTAATTATAAACCAGGCGCTAAAAAACACTATTGCTTTATATTGAGACAGCTTTCCATTTATGATCCTTTCAATTATTTTTTCAACAGTAAGAAGTTGCATTTGTTTTACAGATTTTCTTGTAATAGCAGTTAATATTCACTGCAAGAAGAATTACAGGTATTTAGCTTACCCTTAAAATACTTACATTGAATTATCTAAGCATTCAAATTTAGCAAAGCCAACTATTCTGCATATGTTTGATTTCTCCATCTAGTCCTACAAAGGATTTTCCTACAAAAAAGTAGTATAAAACATATAATTTTCCCAGTCTCATTTACAAATGTATTTAGCAATTGAATCAGATTTCTGTGAAGAATAACTGAGTATAAGTTGTCTTATAAGATTCTTTGAAAAGAGAGATTTAATGTAACTTAAATGAATCAAATTGATTGCTTTTTTATGCTTTATGCTTGACTCAGGGCACACTGTTTGAAATGCCGTGACAAACAGCATTCCCCATCAATCCATTTGGTGGGAGTGTCAATTACTGCAATTAGAGATGATTTCTAAAAGACCTCAATAGTGAATGTACATATTGGGAAAGAAAGGTAAAATATCTATGAAAACTTATGAAACATCTGTCTCATGGAGCCAGGAGGAATTTTAAAACATCAATGTTTTCTTCCCCTTTGAGCTTCTTTGATCTTTCTTACTCTATCATCCTGTTGGTCTCTCATAAGGGAAGCTCAATATTCTCAGAATCCATTTATTAGTCTATCTATGGTAGGCAGAATAGCCCCCCAAAGATGTCCATGCCTTAATGCATGGAACCTACAAATACATTATATTACATGGCAAAAGGGGCCTTGCAAATATAATTGATATTATGGACCTTAAAGTGGAGACATATCCAGCCTAGCTGACATTCTGCAAGGAATAAACTTGGAAGTGGATTCATCCACAGAGCTTCCAGAAAGCAATACAGCCCAGCTGATACCGTGATTTCTTCAATTCAAAACACCAAGCAGAGGACTGGCTGAACCACTCTGTACCCAGATTTCTGACTACAGGAATGGAAGTTAATAAATGGGTGTTATTTTAAGCTTCTATTGATAATTTTATGATAATTTGTTAAAGCCATGATAAAAAACTACTATGATATCCTGAAAAATACTTTACACATCCATTAAAGTTGGAGTTTAGTTGACCTAGTATAACAAAACATTCATTTTATTTTGGGTAATTTTTACAATAAATGTTTTAATTTTTCTTTATAAAACATGGGTGTTAAGTATATATTTAATTATAATTTGCTAGGTAAAGTAAAAAACAAATCTTAGAATAATTATATGTATATATATATATATATATATATATATATATATATGAAAATAAAATCATGTATTGTGAGCCTACCGTGTTCCAGGCAGTGTGACCCTGCCAGTTAAACTCTATGTTCATTTTACTTTTACTAAGTCACAGAAATAAACAGAAAACCAGAGGTGTTTTTATTTTCCTAAAAGACATTCTCAGTTGACTGGAGCTGGAATGAATAATACTGAATTGTTGATTTCATCTCAGACCGAATTATTTATGAAATGAACTGAACAAGTGATATTTATAATTGAGATACTGTGGGTGGATGTGTTGTGATTGCATATGTAAAATGTTTATCTGATGAAAAAACATGCATGTGCATGTTAAAATGCATCTTTTTGTTGTTGTTGCAGACAAGATGGCCTTTCTAATGGATGAGTCACTTCAATCAATGGATCATTTGAAGTGACTTGTAATCTCTAATTCTCTGAAAACAAGCACTTTGGGGAGTTTCTTTTCTTTTTTTTTAAACACATTCATTCTTATTCCATTTGTCTACTAACTCTACCTCCTATTCAAAAGCTGCTTCAAACTATACAATGAATTCACAGAAGATGAAGTTCATTAGAATCATTAATTTAATATGCGCTGACTTTTTATTGGGCATTTACTTTTGCCATATCCTATACATAATACATAGGACCATATTATAGAAAACACTTTACTCTGGTAAAATGATATCATTTTGCAAGAGCAGCCAAATAGTCTAGATTCATATCAGAACTCCTGTGATGAAGGGCTAAAATACAAAGTCATTTTTCCCCTCATGTATCAAAAAGGCATGTTTCTTTCTTAAATATTTACATTTCTCTTTCACTTTGTATGTCAGTCATTTTTGAAGATTGTAGGGATTTTGTTCTAAATTCTAATCTAAGAAAAACATTAGTGACACGTTCAAATAAATTTAAAATACAAATAGGAAAAGCATATACCAAGAATGAAATGTTCACGTAGTTAATGAAGAAATAATTGAGGTGGAGAGACAGGACATCATAAGTGATCATTTAGAACACATTTTAGAAAGAAATTGGGATCATCACTCATGGAGCTAGATACCTGATTTCTAAATGTTGTCGAGTCTAAGCTACACTTTCACAAAAAGAACATGCCTTTCCCATCATTTGTCTAATCACTCACTAGGCTGTGGAAAAATTTCTACTCAAGTTATTCACTTATGAAATACATTTAGGATATGTAGAAACTCAAAACTGGAGTTTTGCATAGAAGTGATATCTGGCTCTCTCTTCTCTTCCTAGAGGTTTAGTTATTGGTTAAACATGAGCCAAGTACTGAGACGGTACTTCTCAAAGATCAGCATTTCCAAGTACACATTCCAGAAGTTCCTCTCATGCTTGAGTTGAGATGGGAGTTTTTCCGAAGTTGTCAGAAAAACCTACAACATTGGAGAGCCTCTTCTCTGAATGTTTTTAGGCGGTCCTTGTTGATGTGGAACACAATGCCTCCTCTGCTGGATGGGTTGGGTAACCACTGCTCAGAAAATGGCAGGCAGCTAGCTGCAGAGCCCTTACAGGCCTAATAAGGTGACATGTGTTGTCATCTTGCTAGACTCACTGTGTGGCACACAGACCAGCAGCAGCAGCTGTAGAAACATCTGGTTGCTTGTTGGACATAAAGAATCTTGGGCCCACCCCAGATCCATTAAACTAGAATCTGGGGACTTCCCTGGTGGTCCAGTGGTTAAGACTTCTCCTTCCAGTACAGGGGTGCAGGTTCCTTCCCTGGTTGGGGAGCTAAGATCCCACATGCCTCATGGTCAAAAAACCAAAACAGAAGCAATATTGTAACAAATTCAGCGAAGACTTAAAAAAAAACAAAAACACTAGAATCTGTATTTAATATCTCCAGTTGATTTGCACGTACACTAAAGACTGATAAAAATGTGTTTGGATCATTGGCTCTCACATTTGTCTGCATGTTGAAATAATCTAGGGAGCTAAAAAAAGTAACAAATGATGCTTGGGTCCTACCCCACAACTTTCTGATTTAATTGGTACAGGGAGTAGGATGGGAGTCAGGATTTGTTTTTAAAAGCTCCCCAGTGGCTTTTTAATGTGTAGCAAAGTTTGAAAATCACCAAATTAGGGTCCTACTATTCTGTAATTTACCACTTTTACTTGGTATTCTAACATCCAGCCTATTAAGGATTTATTTCATTACCGGAAATTCCTCCCAACATGTTATAAAGTAAGACACTATTTCCAATACTTCCTAAAGATTAAAATCATAAATTAGCATGAATCAGATCTTTTTTTTATTATCATTGTCATCAGAACATTATCATTATAATCAAAAGCAGACAAAGTAACTAGAATGGTAACTAGCATGTCTGTTCCTACCTCTTAGAAATTTTAGTCTAGGACAGTTCCTAGAATATAAGACTGATGAGCACAGCAACTTTGTCTCTTTGTTTTTAAGGTGTAGTTCTAGAACCTACATAATAGAGACTCCATAAAAAATATCTGTGGAATAAATGAATGAATACATGAATGGCATGTGGTCCTAACACATAAATTAGTGTAGTTATGTACTTTAGAAGAAAACCATTATATTTTGACTTTAAAAGACAACATAAGGAACTATACTCAATATTTTATAATAACCTATAAGGGAAAAGAATCTGAAAAAGAATATATATATATATATATATATATATATATATATACACACACACACACACCTGAATCACTTTGCTTTAAAACTGAAACCAACACAACATTGTATATCGACTCTATTTCAATTTTAAAAACAAACTTAAAAAAAGGCAATATAGCAGAGTCTTGGAGCTGATTCTGGGAGTAGTGCTCTGAGGAGGGTTTGCAAATAGAACAGGTATGATTGGCCCCATCATCTTACATACCCTTAGTGTTCTGGTTTGTGCTTGGGAGGGAAAAAGTAGGGAAGTGGGTAGCAGAGGTATCATGTATTGGCCATTGGGACAAAAATGTAATTATTCAGGAGGTTCTCTTTTCTAGGGGCTATAAATGCTGTTTCAACTATCAATATGAGAGGTGTCTAGTAAGGAGAAAGTATAGGGGAAAAGTATAGAAAAGTGTATTCTAGGCATGAAAATCTGAAGTAAACAAAGATGAAATTACTAGCAATTTTAATTGTTAGGAATGAAAGATGTGCTGATGAGAAATTCACTACTTATCCTCCCATTTTATATGACTGAAAAGAAACAGAGAAATCCTGCCTAGCTTGATTAGAAGTGAAAAAGGACTGGCAACATCCAACAAGGTAAAGGAAACATGTATTTATACCCTGCATCTTCCTACTACTGGTGTTAAAAGCTTGGGGAAACTTCATAAATATCTATGAGCCACATTTTCCCCAAATTCACACAGGGGAATGACCTGGGTTTGTTCTGGGATTAGAGATAATGCATGTAAAGTGGCCAGCACTATGTCTTGTACATGGGACTCAATCATTCAAATATTATTTCCCTTCTACTCCCCATTTGCCTGCCCTAGCTTATTTAAAGGATGACATATTAAGGGCATAGAAATCTCCAGGGCCAATTTTTGTATATTCAGGACCTAGCACTAAATGTTTGTTGAATGAACAAATAATAAAAGTGGTTGGTATTACTTTGAGTTTCAATTGCTTTGTATGGTGGGTAGGGCGGAAACACATGAAGATGTAAAAATTGATTCATAAATTAATTTATTAAAAATTCTCATTAAGCATCTAGTATGTACTATGTACAGACATACTTTAAAATGTGCAATTGGAACCATTCTTTGGCACTCAAAGTTTATCTAAGGACACTGAAAATAAAACTTCATTTTAATGGGATAAATGTCAATAGGGGATGAATAAAGCCAAAGGAATCAATTCAAGCATTTGGTTTACAGTATTTTCTACGCAGCTCGTTTCAATTTCAAAATTATTAATAATCTCAAGGCTGAGTACATTTCATTGAGTGTCCACATATATTGTCACAGCAGAACAAGCAGGAAAGGCCGGCTAGAAGATTTGAGGAGTTTGGGCTAGGAGTATCATCTGTTCCTTAGTTTTTCTTTCTTTTCTTTGCCTCCTGCTTCCTTAATTACATCCAAATTGTTCTTTCATTTGTTTTTCTGGCCCTTGCATCTGAGACATGATGTCAGTAATACATGCCATCTTCATTTGGCTCCTTTCTTTCTAATTTGTACTTCTAAACTATTGTTTTTGTAAAAATGTAGGATTTGTCAATTCTCTCTCACACCTGTCCTTCTCTTTGAAGTAGACACATGGATACATTTTATGATTAGAAATTCAGTTACAAGATAGTAAATATGCTGACCAACTATCTCTGCCACCCTTAACCAACCAAAGCTTGAAGGACACAGAAGGCAGCTATAGATTGATCTTACCTTGTGAAAATATACACAAAGAAATTCTCTTCCAATAGAATTGTACTATCATATTGACAATTACAAAGATACATAATTTCAGGGAGTCTGTGCTACTGGGAAATTAAAACAAGTAGATTGCTGATACAAGTAAAAACAGGGATTTTTTTCTGGAGGGCTATTTATTGGCTGATGTGTATGATATGTATACATTTACAATTGTGCATTATTCTTTTCCTTGCATTTCCACTTCTAAAATTACAAAGAAAATAGCTTCCACAAGCATACTTATTGTAGAGTTTAATAGTAATGGAAAAAGCCCTACCTTTACATTGATATATAGTTGGCTACATATATATAGTTGATTACATAAATTATGATATAAACATAGTAAAGACAATATGTCTGAATGTTAGACATAGTAAAGACAATGTTAGACATAGTAAAGACAATATGTCTGAATCATCACAAACTCCAAAGCACTTTTTTTTGTTTCCCTGTATTATCCCTATAATTACTAGAGTTATCTTGTTTTTCTCACATTTTAATTTACTACATTCCTTACAAAGGCCCCCCATTTATCTACAGCAGGGTTTCTTAACCTGATATGCATATAACTGAAATAGGGGTAGAAAATAAAGTAGGACAGGGTAGTGGGGGACATATTATCAAGAAATCTGCATTCACACCCAGGAGATTAATCATAAAATGAATATACACTTTGTGATCCAGGAATATGTGATCTAGGACAATCTTAGTTTAGCACTGGTGGTGGCTATTTGGATTTCTCTGTAGTAAGAGCCTGTATGAGGATCAGGATAACTCAGAAGACAAAAGAAAAAAGGGAGGGGGGAAGAGGGGAAGGAAGGAAGGAAGGAAGGAAGGAAGGAAGGAAGGAAGGAAGGAAGGAAGAGAAAGAAAGAAAAAAAGAAAGAAAGAAAGAGAGAGAAAGAAAGAAAGGGAAAGAAAGGGAGGGGAGAAAAACAAAACAGAGAATTGATGGCATCTTTTAAATCCTCCAATCCACCTGTGCTTAAAAAGAGACACTCTGGAGATTTTCCATTGTGTGAACAATAAATCCACTCTGTTGTTTTTGTTCCTTCAAATTATTTTGAATTGTCATCCTGGTAATTTTATGCTTTAAAGTCTTGACTACTACTTCATTGGAACAACTGATTGTAGTTCTCTAAACACCCCATGATATCTATGTCTCTACATTTTGCACATGCTGGTCCCTCTACTCAGATGTCCTTTCCTCCCTCAT
Source organism: Stenella coeruleoalba (assembly GCF_951394435.1). Taxonomy (NCBI): domain Eukaryota; kingdom Metazoa; phylum Chordata; class Mammalia; order Artiodactyla; family Delphinidae; genus Stenella; species Stenella coeruleoalba. Next base: position 33,778,958 of record NC_137164.1, on the reverse strand, counting down.
CTACCTGGACAGTATCTACAATTATTAAATCTTAGCTCAAGTATCATTTCCTCTGGAAAGCCTGCTGTTGAGAGCTTATTTTCTTCTGCTTCCAGGGCATTTTGCACCTACCTATACCATAGTAATGAACTGGAAATTCCTGTGGATTGTAACTATTCTTTTGCATAATTTTCTTATCAGTAAAATATAAGTTCCTCAATGGAAAGAGAGTTATTAAGGAAAAGAGAAAACAATGGGAAAATTGTTTCCCAATCAGATCGAAGATACATCAGAGACCTATCATTCAATATTTGGCTTTTTAGGCCAATCAAGTTAGTTACTAACAATGAGTGAGATTTTGAATCTTTCAATGTTTCCCTTTGTACTTTTGAGTCAATTTACATTACTTAGGAGAAATAGTCTGTCTCTAACATGTCTAGTGTCCTTATTTTTACTAGGAAATTCATGAAGCAAAACTTTTATCATTAGCTTCCCCATTCCCCAGAAGTTTCTGGGTCATCTTAACTTATTAATAACTTCAGATACTGTAGGCTGTGCTATCAATGTAGGCCACGGAAATCTATAATCTTAGTAAAAAATAAGTTGTAAATATACACAAAATAATGAATATGAGAATATAATTGATTCATCTTATTTTATTGTAGCAAAATATAGGTTCCTGAGTCAGAAACCCTCAATTCAAGATCAGGCTTTGCCATCTATAGCTACAAGTGTGTGATCTTGACCAAATTAACTTTCAGAATATCAGTTTCTTTCTCAGAAAATATGGATAATATTACAAGATTGAAATAACACTAAAAGGAAAGAAGGTAACTAAAAATGATTTGTATATTCTAAAAATGCCAGATTATTCTAGCAGCACCAAGGTTACAATGGCCTTGATCAGAGGAGTTTTAGTGGAGTGGTGAGTGTGAAAGCAAAATTGCAGTAGATTTGGAGTTAATGGAAAGTGAATAAGGAAAGAGAATTCCTGTCAAAAGAAATTTGGCTTTGAGAGAGAAGACAGATACAGGGCAAAAGTGAAGAAGGATGTCTGGTTGGAGGAGGTTTTCTTTCATCCTGCTTCCAGTAAAAAATATTGGATGCAGTGGAAACAATAGGAAAGAAGATCTGAAGGGAGAAAATAGAGAAGAATCAATAGCTCAAGTCAAAGATAATCCAGCAGGGCATGTTATCCAAAGAATATTAGGTGTAGAGGCTGGAGGCAGGATAAAATATGCTTCTTTGTAATGAGAAAGGCATCAAAGATGCAACTGTAGATAGGTGAAATTGTAGAGTTGTTTGGAGGAATTTAAAGGAATAATTACCTATTCCCTCTGTGAAGTAGAAGGAAGTAGAAAGGTGAAATCATCTGTTGAGAATTAAGGGGAGATGGGAGAATAGAAATCTGTGGACAGTGGAAGATGTTTGAAATAACCGCTTTCAAGGAAAGAGAAAAGGAACCATTTATGGAAAGGATAACATGAACTTGGATGATTGTGTGATCTGATCTAAATCACTGCTCACATGCACAGATGCAGGCATGGAGAAAGGAGACATATGAATCCCAACCAAGACTGAGATTTTGCTAGATACAAGTGATGAAAATAAAACAGGGCAAAAGAGATGAAGATATCAGAAAGAGGGTGGTCGAAGTGGATAAAATCTTAAAACTCAGGGAAGATGTAAAAAAAAAATTTTTTACAAAAGAGAGCTGCTATGGAGAAATTAGAGGATTCTATTGATTAAAATATATAATAAGGTGGAAGAATTGATTTATTTAAATTAAAAGAGAGGGTTAGAAGGTTATGATCAGACAAAACTATTTATTTATTATTTTAGAACTGGAGCAGTTCTGGTTGACCGCAGGGTCCAAAGGGTGACCAACGGGGGAGGGAGGTTTAACAGTGGAGGTGGAAGAGAACTGGATATAAGGTAATGAATTACCAGAGTATTGTCTGAATTAACTACATGGACTGTAAGGTAACCCACAAACATGGCAGAACTCTAGCAAGTAGGGAATTCTACAAGGAATATGCCATATCCTCAGTGAATAAGCAGGAAGGATAGGGAATTTTGAGATTGACAGTGACCAAGAAAAGTATAGCAGGATGTAAACATTTCAATCTCAAACTCTGTTTGTGGTATGAAACACAAAACTTTGTTTTTTCTTTTTCCCATTGTTCCTTAACATTTATGCATTTACTCAGTGTTCCCAAATGAGAAATCACATAAGCCTCACAACTTCTAGTGACCTTAAATTAATTTTTTAAATTAAAAATAAAAAACACTTAATCAACTCTAAAAATCAAAACACTGTTTCAAATCAAAATCCTTTGTTATTAATCTTTTCAGTCTCAACTATTCTACATCCTTAAAGTGAACGGGCATTTAAAGTCATGTAACTGGTTTATTCTAAATTGTTTGAAAACTCCACTTTTGTTATCACAGGTTGAAAAGTGATATCAATTGCATCTCATTTCATTGCTGTCCACTTTAAAAGTGTATTGTATGAATGCCCTGCATCTTTAGGTATCAGGGATTTTCACACCAGATTGGAGGGATGACAGGTTTTTCCAGCATTGTGGGGTAAAGAGGATATTTTGCATTTCTTGACCCTGAGGTATGGGAAAATAGAGAATTAAGTCACCTTTAGGGCAACAGTGCTCTCTGGAAACAGCCAGGTTTCTGCTTAGTTCAGAAAATGAAATAAAGAGTCAAAGAAAAGTATGAAGATGTTTAACTGAGTGTGGCAGAATAATAATCTGTGACATTAATTGTAGAATATTTTTTCTGTTACTCCATGACCACTGAAATTCAGAGTGTAGGACTCAGGACTGCCATTCACTGTAGAAAAACGTTAGATTAAAAGCCAGGGAGAAAAGACACCACATTTTCCATTTCTAAGTGCAAAACCCTAGGTTTCAGATGTGAGAAGGAAAGTCCACATATCCTGGCCAAAATGTTCTTCCCCGAAATCTCTGAACTAGAAAACAGAATCTATAGAGGAAGAGAGTTTGGGAAACGAAACCTAATGTGTTAGAAGTAATTTGTGTGTATGGAAGGGGGGCAAGGGCGTGTAAATTCATTGCCCCCATCTCCCTACCTGGAATCCACTTTCAAGTTTGGAATCCAAAATTAGGGGTAGGCTGTGCTTCTACACAAGAGCTCAGAAAAGAAGAAACAGATACCAGGTGCTGAAGAGTAGAAATCTCATTCTGGACATGTGTGACATTTGAAGCCTTGTGATGTCTAGAGACCTCCTATGTTGTCTGAGTTTGTGGAGTAAAGTTGTATCTGAAAGCTTTTCTTATCTCCAACTAAGGTATAGAAGTTAACTGAGAGAAAGCTATTGGGCCTGCCATGAGATGGCTTGCCCACTACAGTCTGGACCATCCTCACTAGAAAATCTGTGAAGGTAAAGCTCAGGTATTAGTGGGTCATTAGCACTAAAAGACAAAATAGAAATGTAATAATATAGTTTAATTCTATTCATCTCGCCATTCTTGTGCCCATGCATAAGACTTCAGATGTTTTATATTCTGAAGAATCTAGAGATTCCTATCTCCACAGTGGCCCTCTAGCAACAGGTGTGACTGGCAGAACTTATAATTTAAGTAACTTCATTATGGAAGGGCAAGGAGAAAACCTCAGAAGTACATTTATATCTTAACATGATTGAATTATAAGCCAATATTAAACAGAAATAACAGACAACTGAATTTACTTTGAATTGGCAAGATTAAGCTTTCCATTACAGAGTGGAATGAGGTTTAAAATAAAAGTTAAATTTAATTATATAAAAATACAGTTACATTTTTGCACACGAATATGTAAACAGTAAAATACCTACCTTCTACAAACAAGAATAGAGTTTGGGTCAGGCATGTTGAAAACTAGGAGAGAGATGAGTGGGAAACTGACTCAAAAGAAAGGACAATATGAGTTGAAAAGATGATTGAAAAGGAATGCGTTTTAAGTGTAGACCAGGAAAATACAGAGGGGTGAATTTAAGGTTAAACAGAATAACTTCTGATGGTCCCATAGTGGTGGGAACTTGGGAAAAGAAGATACTACACAGGACACTTAGGATTTAACTGTAGGTTAAGTTCCACAAGGGATTCAAATCGGTAAATATTTTTATTTCAGTCCTCTGAAAGATACTAATTACGGTTTGGCTCTATTCAAGGGCTTAAGGGAGGGGATAAAGGCTCAAGATCATAGGTATGTAATTTCAAAGCTTCATGGAGGATCCAGGAGTTGATCTTAGAAGTGGTAGTACCATATTTCATAAATTCTGAGATGCAAACTTTTGCATGTATATTATCTCTGAAATAGAAATAGATTTTACACTTGGAATTGGCATTGTTTTTGCTGTCTTAGTGCTGCATGTTATAATTGATGACATCTGAGTTTCAATAAAATTCAACATGTATTAAACAAATTCTCACTGAAGAAATCAGTTTCATATCTGGTTTCCTTTCTATTGAAATGCAAAAGTGAATAAACCTTGACTTTTGTATTCAAATTATCTGTAATCTACTGTTGAGACACAGTTGAACAGAATGTGTTTGCAAAAGGCTCTATGTGACTTGGAAGGCAGCTGTAAGTCAGAGAAAATTAACTCATGCACAAGGCCTTGACTGCATTAAAATCTCATTTATAATAAATGCAATAATATGTGCCTCAAGCCTAATTTTTTGTTGTAAGCATTATATTTCACAAGAAATATTCTAGGATTTTAGAGGTTTTTTAAGAGTTAGCATAAAGTGACTAGCATAAAATAATGTTATTTGTATATTTACATTACAAACTCATATGAACTGTAATGACACATAATAAAATTTAATTACTGTTTTCATATTTTGAATTATCAATTGAATTATGATCTTTAAATCATCATTTTAAAAATCCAGATTTTGGTCTCCATTTTCAAAAGATTTTTTTTTTTCTTTTTAATGGAAAAGAAAAGCGCTTAGTATTTGTAGAAATTCATCAGATAATGTTAGGTGCCTTGATGGAATGGTCTTCTAAAATTTAGGACTTTGACGACTCAGGGGTAAACTTTTTTGCATGCTAAATGTTCTCCAGAGGTTTTTATTTTTTTCTTTAATTAGAAGACTAACCTAGTGTCTAATACCTTTACATTAAAAACTTTAAAAACTCATTTAACTTCAGGTTTGACATTAATTTTACAAATTTATATTTATAAACTTGGAAATTTCATAATTATTTCTAAAGGATCTTTGAAAAGTGATTAGTTTCATTTACAAACTTAGACAAAAGACATTAAATCCTACAACAGTATGAGATAATTTTATTATGTTAAAAAGTAACCTCACATTTCCAATTTAATGTATATTTTGAAGGATAAACTTTAAATATTAGCAAATAAATTTGGCATCATTTTTTTTGCGCAGGCTCAGCGGCTATGGCTCACAGGCCCAGCCGCTCCGCGGCATGTGGGATCCTCCCGGACCGGGGCACGAACCCGTGTCCCCTGCATCGGCAGGCGGACTCTCAACCACTGCACCACCAGGGAAGCCCTGGCATCATGTTTTTAAAAACACTATTGACACTCATTTCTGATTTTTCTTGAATACAATGTTGAATTATTTTCAGGCATATTAATTATGATTCTGTACTTACATCCATAAGTGAAACCAAATACAATGGATATTAATTTCTTCTTATATATATATTTTTTTGTTTTCTCTATGTATTCTTTAAAAATTTCACAATTTCTGGAATATGTTAAAATCATGAAATAAAACATTCCATATATTTTATTCTTTGGAACAATTAGAAAGGATTGAATTTAGAAAAGACTGAGTGGAAGCCTCGTGTACTGCTGTTCAAGGGGCAGTGTTTGGCCATTGTCAACTATCTAGGAGTCATATGTCTGCCAGGAACCTGTCTGCCTTAGTATCCTGCCAGCTAAGTCATTGTCCTAGAGCAGCCTGTGTGTGGAACAGCCTTGGCACAAACATAGTGATGGATTTCAAAGCACAGCACCTGGAACTCTTGTTCAATTATGCTCTCTGTAGAAAAAATTCCAAAAGCCTGACACAAAATAAGTGCTATAAAAGCTAAGATGAAATGAAATGAAGTAAATTAAATAAAAAAGTACAAAATGTCCCTAGGACCACTCCTCAGATATTCTATTTACAAGTACAATGTCTTTATTCACATGGAGAACAGAATTCACAGTGTTTTCCATTTGTAATTTTAAATCTATTTTGAAGGAAGACAGTATCTCAGAATCTCCAGAGACCTGGTTGCCACATGTGCTTTAACAGCAGCATGTTTTGATAGGAATATACTTTCTGCTTTCATGATTTTTTGGAGGAAATCTCTACTTGTTTAGTATTACAGCAGCACTGAAGGTAGGTTATGTTCTGTAAAAGATTGATGTGATTCTCTCACAAAACTTTTCTCAGTAGGTCTTCTCTCTGGATTAAAAGAGAATATTACATACTACTATATATAAAATAGATAACTACTAAGGACCTACTGTATAGCACAGGGAACTCTACTCAATACTGTGTAATGACCTATATGGGAAAAGAATCTAAAAAAGAGTGGATATATGTATATGTATAACTGATTCTCTTTGCTGTTCAGCAGAAAGTAACACAACATTCTAAATCAACTATACTCCAACGGAAATTTTTTAAAAAAGAGAATATTACATAGAAGATGCACATACACACACACTCCTCACACAGCTGTATCGCCAGTGTCAGGTGACCAGTTGGGAGATCTGGCCTCCATTTGAGCCAGGGATAGAGACAGGACTGACATATTTATGGAGAGTCCAATGCCTCTCTGACACAATGGGCCCTAGTGGTATGTCTCTTGACAAACCTAAGTGTGTCTTTACCTCCACAATGGTTTGTCTAGGACTTGTCACTCTCTTTGTAATTGGCTTTAGAAAACTAAGGTAATTGTGCATTTCTTTACCTGTCTCTAAAATACATATAGGACACACAATCTATAATATTTTGAGTTTCTATCTTTTCATGAGTATTAACATTTCTTTTACAAAAGATCACTTGGAATGTATCTGTAATAATTTTATAATTGCCATAAATTAAATAAATGACATGAAGTCTAGATCAAAATATTGCTCCTTCTTGCATTTTTATTCATCAAAATAAATTATTTTCTAATTTTATATGAAATTGAACTGGTGCCTTTTTATTAAACTGTTATTAAATGATGCTTAATATTTAATATCACTTTAGGAATATGGATTTTAATTACTTTGTCAGTCACCCTCAATCCTCAAGGTAACTGGTCATTTACTTTAGTCCATAATGAAAGGTCTTGCCACTGGACTTAGGAAGAGAGGTAAGAGATTGAAGTTTTAAATAATAAATACAATTTCAGGCAAATATTTACCTGGCATTTTTAATATAAAAATTTGAGCATATTTTCCAGAAAAGAAAAGGAAAAATTTTCAAAGAGGCAGTAACTTTTATTCAAATAAGTTATTCAGTTTATTAAGACTTTTCAGTAAAATAATTGGGCTAATGCTAATATTTTGATGATGTAGAATATTCTCTGAAACATTTTTTTTTTTGCTTTTTCGTATTTGGTTTATCTGTAATAGATATAGAGCAAGTATGTTTGAAATATTCTCTCTCAGTACTTTATATCTCATGGTTTTATAGCAGGTACTTATATCATGGAGCTGCATTCAGTTCCGATCCTGCCAATAATCTAGATCATTTATAATAATCTATCTTCTACCTCTTTAAATCATTTTTCAACATTTTATTCTTTAATGGTTCCATTTTTGTAATAATTTATGTAATTGGCTTTTCAGTTTTATTCCTTCCTACTTGGTACCACAACAACGAACTTGAGGCTTATTTCTACATCCTTAGAATTGCTCTTAAAAAAAATCCAACTCATGGGCTTCCCTGATGGCGCAGTGGTTGAGAGTCCGCCTGGCGATGCAGGGGACATAGGTTCGTGCCCCGGTCCGGAAAGATCCCACGTGCAGTGGAGCGGCTAGGCCTGTGAGCCATGGCCGCTGAGTCTGTGTGTCTGGAGACTGTGCTCCGCAATGGGAAAGGCCACAACAGTGAGAGGCCCGCGTACCACACACACACACAAAAAATCCAGCTCAATCTCAGAACGAACACATACTGTTTTCTTTTCTCAGCTTTACTGATATAATTGACTTAAAACATTGTGTAAATTTAAGATATACAACGTGATGATTCAATATGCATATACATTGTGAAATGATTACCACAATAAGGTTAGTTAACATATCTATCACTTCACATGATTACATTTTTTTTGGTGGTAAGAACATTTAAGATCTACTCACTTAGCAACTTGGAATATATAATACAGTACTATTAACTACAGTCATCATACTGCATGTTAGATCTGCAGAACTTATTTATTTTATAACTGAAATTTTTTACACCTTGATCAATATCTCCCTGTTTCCCACCACAGCCCCCATCAACCACCATCTTACACTCTAGTTCTATGAGTTGGGCTTTTTTAGATTCCACATATAAGTGATATCATACAGTATTTGACTTTCTCTATTTTATATATTTCATTTAGCATAATGCCCTCAAGGTTCATATGTTGAAGCAAAGGCAGAATTTACATTTTTTATGACTAAATAATATACCATTATATATATATCCCATTTTCTTTATCCATTTATCCACTGATGGACACTTAGGTTGTTTTCATGTCTTGTCCAATGTGAATAATGCTACAGTGAATATGGTGATGCAGATTATCTCTTCAAGATAGTGATTTCTCAGATAGCGCAAAGCACATGAAAAGATGATCAACATCACAATTATTAGAGAAATTCAAATCAAAACTGCAATGAGGTATTACCTCACACCAGTCAGAATGGCCATCAACAAAAAACCTACAAAAAACAAATGCTGGAGAGAGTGTGGAAAAAAGGGGACCCTCCTACATTGTTGGTGGGCATATAAATTGGTGCAACCACTATGGAGAACAGTATGGAGGTTCCTTTAAAAACTAAAAATAGAGTTAACATACAAGCCAGCAACCCCACTCCTGGGCATATATCCAGAAAAAAACATAATTCAAAAAGATACATTCACCCCAATGTTCATTGCAGCACTATTTACAATAGCCAAGACATGGAAACAACGTAAATGTTCATTGACAGATGAATGAATAAAAAAGATGTGGTATATATGTACAATGGAATATTATTCAGCCATAAAAAAGAATGAAATAATGCCATTTACACCAAAATGGATGGGCCTAGAGATTATCATACTAAGTGAAGTAGGTCAAAGACAAATGTCATATTATATCATTTATATGTGAAATCTAAAAAATGATAAAAATAAACCTGTTTACAAAACAGAAACAGACTCACAGACTTCAAAAACAGACTTATGGTTACCAAAGGGGAAAGGTGAGGGGGTGGGATAAATTAGGAGGTTGATATTAACATATATATACTACATATATATTACATTAACATAAATAAAATAGGTAATCAACAAGGACCTACTGTACAGCACAGGGAACTCTATTCAATACTCTGTAATAATGTATATGGGAAAAGAATCTGAAGAAGAATAGATATATGTGTATGCATAACTGAGTCACTTTGCTGTACACCTGAAACTAACACAACATTGTAAATCAACTGTATTCCAATATAAAATAAAATTTTAAAAAAATATAGTGATTTCTTTCCTTGGATATATACCCAGAAATGGGATTACTGGATCATATGGTAGCTTTATTTTTTAATTTTTTGAGGAAACTTAATATTATTTTCCATAGTAGCTATATTAATTTATATTCTTTTTTCACCACATTGTCACCAATATTTTTTATCCCTTATATTTTTGATAACAGCCATTTTAACAGATGTGAAGTGATATTTCATTGTGGTTTTGATTTGATTTTCCCTGATAATTAGTGATGTTGAACATCTTTTCACATATCTGTGGGACATCTGTATGTCTTCTTTGGAAAAATGTCTAATCAGGCAGATGGAACTGAATTTAAACATAAATAAATGAATCTGTATCATGGAAAAAAACACAGTTTTGCACACATGAAATGGAGGCTACCTAAAATTTTAGTAGGAAGACACTGGATAGTTCCATAATGTTTATCACTGAACTCAAGAGACCAAGTTTTATCTCACTGAAGAAACTGGACAGCAGTTCCCCTATTCCAAAATAACTGTTCTAACAGTATCAGATGCATTAGTCAGAGTAGTATTCCCTCACAGCCAACATATCAACATCTTTTTACATCCTTTTGTAAAGGAAAACCCCAAGAAAATAAATATACTCAGCTGTTCTCTTTTTGCCCCTTCCATTGTTGGGGAGACTCTTCTCATCTCATATCTAACTTGACATCTTAGCCTGGCCTGACACCTGTGGAACACGCCCTCTTTTGAAAAACTCTTCTCTTGACTTCTGTGACAGCATGGTTTCAGATTTATTACTAACTTATTTATTACTCTTTATTAACTAACATTTACCAGTTTTTTTTTCTTTAATAGTCTCTATGTTAAATTTGGAGGAAAATGAAACAGGTTAAGCAACTGTCTTAACACTAACACAGGCTGTCTAGGTGACTCAATGTAAACAATATCCCCTCGAGTATTATGTTTTCCTTCCTTGGTTGTATGATATATTCATTAATTCTTTCTTTTATTCAACCATATGTCATAGTGACAAGAAACAGAAAATTTTAAAAGAAAACAAATAAGTAAGTAAGATAATAGAGAAAACTGGGATAGATAACAAGTATGAGGATATGAGGTATGGTATGAGGAAAATCAAAAATGTTAAAAGAAGGTTAACTAGGAATAAAGAGAAATATTGCAGAAGTAACTGTTGTGACTCATGAAACATGAGTAAAATGAAGAACTGGTAATAAGAAGATGATTTTTTGTGTTCCATTTAGAAGGAGTAAAAACTAGAAAGACCCTAAAGCCTGAGGGCCCTATGAACACAGAGTATCTGAGGAAATAATGAATGTGAGGTGAAGGGTAAATAGAATGGCATGAGAATTTTTAAAAAAGGCATGCAGTTGCTAGATGAGCAAGGGACATGCAGGTCATGGTAAGAATTTAGTTTTTATCATAAACATGGTGAGAAGAAATAACAGGTATTTAAGCAAAAGATTAATATGATGTGATGCCATTAACTACACTGGAAAGAGAGAATTTGTGAAATGTTTGGAGAGTTGACGAAGCAAGACATGTAGTTTGAACATGTTGAAATGAGGTGAGGATGCCTTTTGGACAACAAAGCAGAGCTGACAGAAGAGAAGTATATGATCACATCTGGATCTCAATCGAGAGATCACAGCTGTATGTAAATCTGACAGTTATTTATTTAAATGATTTTAAATCCATGGTAAATACATTAACTCATTTAAAAATGTAGATAAAAAAGAAGTCTAAGACCAGAACTTTAGGTTCACCATATATCAAGGTCTAGAAGAAAAGTAGGAGCCAATAGAGGAGACTGATATGGATGAAGTGTCCATTGAAGTGGAACAAAACCCATAAATAAATGAAATAAGTGGTGTTCTGAAAATCTAGTGTTAAAGGTATTTCAAGGCTAGATGGGTAAAAACTTGCTGGGATGTTGACTACTGAATTGGCAAACTGAAATATTTTGGGCCATAAAAAGAACAATTTAAGTGGAGTGGTAAAGATAAAAGCTTACTTTGAGTGAGTTAAAAAGATAATAGGGATACAAGCAAACATAAGTTTGAAAAACTGTTTATTACTGATTTTCCAGAGACTCCATTCTAATGACAGAAAAGGAATTGTTTTGAGGGAAAAACAATGTGTGGAGTCTGAGAGAAATAACAGTTGTAAAATTTTAGATACAGAAAAAAGCTGAAAAAGAGTCAACTGAATGAGCAGACCTGGGTAAACAGAAAAGTCAGTTGACTATGGAAAAACTGTCTAACACTACATGTACCAAATAATACCAGGTATTTTTGAAAGTGGTTGAATAGGTTGGACTGAGAACAGAAATATTGGTTGAAGTAATATATAAAAGATAAATAGGTCCCCAAATTCCCTCCCTGTCTCTGTCCAGCTGGAAGACTGCTGCTCCAGCACAGAAGACTAAGATTACTTTCCAGTAAGGTTGAATGAGACTGATTATGAAATAGAGGATATATGACACACTAAGAATAGAAGTGCTTTATTGAAACAAGGAAGATTAAGTGAAAAATACATCCTGAATGTTAAAATCCCAACCTCCTTTTCCCCACTTGAAACCTAGGGCAGCAGAGTGAGGCTTAATAATATGATGGTGGCCTAGATGTGAAGGATACCAGTATGAGAAATGAGAAGCGGTCAGCAAGATTTCATAAAAGAAAGAAGTCAATGAGAATTCCACAGTTTTGAGTCTAAACAAATACAAGAATAAAGTTGCCATTTGCTGAGATAGGAAAGAGCACGTAGAAAGAAAAGGGTTTTGGAAATGAAGATTTAGATATTGACAGAACATACAGCTGTAAAGTTTTAATATGAGCACTAAGCTAGAAATATACATGGAATTCATTAGTATACAGATAGTATTAAAAGCCATTGGACTGGTTGTACTTACCTAGGAACTTGCTAGGTAAATCTCATGCACTGAACCTAGAACATGCCAATACAGAGAGGTTAGGGGAAAGGAGACACCAACAAAGGACCCTGAGGAGGCAGCAGGAGTTGGGGTTGATAACAGAAAATAAAGGATGCCTTTTTGCTCTTCTTGAGTGTTTCTTGTTTTATTTTATAAATAAAAGACCAGGGTGAGGCTAAAGTGAGGACTACAGATGTGATGTTGTTAGGAGAGGGAGTGACATGTAATATTTCTATAAGGGAATTTTTAATGGCTTAATTAAAATATAAATAAAAACATACCACATAATTCAACTATGTTAAGTGTATAATACGATTGTTTTTTAGTATCTTAACAGAATTTCACAATCATCATCACAATCATTTTAGAACATTTTCATCACCTCACAAAGAAAACCAAGGCCATTCCTCTCCCTCCCACCTCCAGCCTTAGGTAAATACTAATCTATGTTCTGTCTCTATGGATATATCTTCTCTGGATGTTTTATATAAATGGAGTTATACAATATGTGGTCTTTTATGACTGCTTCTTTGATTTATCATATTTTAAATTTGTATCCATGTTATAGAATATATCTACTTCATTCCTTTTTATTGTTGAATTATATTCCATAGTATGAGTGTACATATTGTTTGTCCATTCTTAATTGATGGGCATTTGGGTTGATTCCATTTTTTGACTATTTTAAATAACACTGATGTGAACATTCATGTACAAGTTTTTGTGTGATCATACCTTTTCATTTCTCTCGGGAATATACCTAGGAGAAGAATTAATATATCATATGGTAACTCTATTAACCTTTTGAGAAACTGCCAGACGTTTTTTCCACAATGGCTGTAACATTTTACATTTTCAGTAGCAATGTATGGGGGTTCTAACTTCTCCACATTTTCATCAATACTTATTATTTTTTGTTTTTGTTTTGTATCTCATTGTGTTTTTGATTAGCATTTGATGTTGAGCATATTTCCATGTGCTTAATAACCAACTGTATATCTTCCTTGGAGAAATTTCTATTCAAGTAATTTGCCCAGTTTTTAATTGGTTGTTTGTGTTTTTGTTACTGAATTGTAGGGGTTCTTTATTCTGAATACAAGTCCTTTATCAGATACATGATTTGCAAATATTTTCTACTGTTCTGTTGGTTGTCTTTTCATTTTCTTGATGTGTCCTTTGAATCAAAATGTTCTTAATTTGGATAAAGTCCAAACTTTACTCTTTCTTTTGTCACTTGTGATTTTGGGGTCATACCTAAGAAGGCTTTACATAATCCAAGGTCACAGAGATTTACTCCTATATTTTCATCTAAGAGTTGATAATTCTAGCTCTTGCATTTTGCTCTATGATTTATTTTGAGTAAGTTTTCATATGGTATGAGGAAGAAGTTCTACTTTATTCTTTGGCCTGTGGGTGTCCAGTTGTTCCAGTACCATTTGTTGAAAAGACTGTTCTTTCCCTATTGAATTGTATTGGCTCCACTATCAAAATTCAATTGACTATAAATGTGGAGATTTATTTATGGACTCTCAATTCTATTCCATTGATCTACATGTCTAAGCTTAGCCAGGCCCACATTACCTTGATTACTGTAGCTTTACAATGTGTTTTGAAACTGGGAGGTGTATGTCCTCCAACTTTCCTTTCCTTTTTTGAGATTGTTTGACCACACTGGTTCCCTTAAATTTCTATATGCTTTTTCAGATCATTTTGTAAATTTCTACAAAGAATTGAGCTGGGATTTGATAGGGATTGTGTTGCATCTGTAAATCAATTTGGGAAGTATTGCCATCTTAACATATTAAGTGTTCAGACCCATAAACTTGACATCTTTTCATTTATTTGGATTTTCTTCAATTTCAGTCATTTTTAAAAATTTTACAGAGTACAAGTTTTGCACTTTTTTTGTTAAAATTACACTTGTATTTTGTTTTGATGCTATTTTAAATATAATTGCTTCCTTAATTTTCATAGTTTATTGCTAGCATATAAAGTATAATTGATTTTTCATATTGATTTTTTACCTTGCAACATAGCTGAATTCATTTATTAGTTCTATCCTGTAAGATAATTTTGATTTTAATTTTCCTTTACAAGGAAATATAATAGGATTACTGGACTCTACTGTGTTCTCAGATAAGATTTTAGAGTCATCCTTTTAAAGATGAAAGAGTTAGAAATAAAGTGTTTTACTTTATTTGAGTTCAGTTGCCTATGTAGAAGTATTATAAAACTGTGCTAAATATTTGACAGTTGAATGAAATTAACAATGAAAATTATGAAAAAATGTCTAAAGACTATTTAAAAAATCTGAAGACCTCAAAACCATGAAGTATTTTTAAAAACTGGTTTTCCCTGGTAACTACTTGTGCAACAGTCTATGAATAGCAATTCAAGCCCAAATAGAATAATCATTTTACTTCTATGTCTATGTCTGTAAAATCCTTGAGAATAAAACCCAAATATTTATCATTAATTGACGGCATTTTACAAAGTGCTCACTTATCAGCAGGCATTCTATAAATGAATTGTGAGTAAAATTCTACTTGTATGCACTTACTAATTGTATGATATAATTAGGTATTATTCATTTAAATAGTTGAACATTGGTTCTCAACGCTGTCTGCACAATGGAATCATTTGAGGAGATTTTTTTTTTTGAAATACCAATGCCCAAGCCCTCCCCTAGAGTTTCTGACTTAAATGCTCTGGAGTACTTTAAAAACTACCAGGGTCATTCTAATACAGAGCAAATATTGGGAACAAGAGATTGTTAACTTCTGTCAAATACAATGATTTTGATTAAAGTATAATTAATATTGATATTAGAAACTATTTTAATCCAAAATCATCACCACATTTAGCTACATATAATTGTAAAACCTATTCTACAAAAATAAAATCTGTATGATGGACATGACATAATACCTGACATATAGAAGGAAATCAATGCATTCTATTTACCTGGAAGCTTTTTTCCTATTTGCTGTGCTTTAATAATATGCATTTAAATGCTCTCATAACTGTACAAAGTGTTTTATGTGATAGTTAAAGTCATCCTAAGATACTGCTCCTATTCACACTCATTTCTTTCAAAATGTCATTTAGTAACATAAGGATCACACTCCCAAAGGACTGTACATTTGGGGAAACAGTTCCTTTGAGAATTTGAAGAAGTCGTGAATTCCAGAAAATTGTGCTTACGGTTCCTGAAGCCATCCATTTATAGATCCCCTTAAAATTCAAGGACCCTGATTAAGGAATTATACACTGGAAGATATTATAGGTTTATCATGAGGCAATAAGTCCATCTTCTAAATGCTCAACATGTTGCATAAATAGGAGTAAAGATATTTCCACAGTAATATAGAATTTTAATTATAAAAAGATATTTTATTTCATTACTGCTCTTGGCAAACTTCTTACCTAGGCAGTCAGGGTTAGATATCATTACTCTCTTTAAAGAGGAGGGAACAAGTAAAAAATATTTGAATCATGCCTGGGGCAATCCAGATGTCCCTAATTGCTCCCTCCCTTCCATAAAAATCTCTAAAATACTGCCTTGGGCATCTAAAATGCAGCATGAACAGTAAAAACCACCATTTATCAGATTATTCAGAAAAACTTCCATAAAATTTAGAAAACAACTATTTTTAGAAGGTTCCTTTTGTGAATTATTGGTTAGTCACTAAACTGGAAATGTCAAATATTTTTTGTACTACTTATACTGCTTCTAGTTTTAGAAGAATTCTGCTTGATTACCACACTAAATGACTATTTCCTGCCTTGTCTTTAAATCTTTTCTATTCTTGCTGGATCCAATTTAAGTTAAAGACCCATGAGCTACATAAAATCTTAAAACTGTACTGACATTTCTATAATCACACAACACAGGGAAGTAGTGATTACCTTCCTTTATGGAATCAGTTCAAAAAGTAGCAATACCCCTTGCTTCATTCATACAATATAAATAGTAAGTTATTATAGTTTCTCTCCTGTTGTACTGCTCCTTGTAATTTTTATAATATCATTTTGACAACCCTGTGGTATTCCCTTTAAAGAAAGGGAGGACAGATCAGAGATAAGAGAAACATGATAAGATTCCTCATTTCTCCTATAGTGTTTTCTGGAATAGTTTTATTACAGAATTTTGTCAAATTTAATATGATAGAGAAAACTCATGTGAACTGATGCCACCAATCACATTACAAGTATTTTGCAATGCCCTAGAAGAAAGATCACACTCACAGAGAATTGAACATGCATCTGTTTTGTTTGTTTTTTATATCCAGTTCACTCCTGATGGCCATAATTGTATATAATAGCTCCTATATCAATCTCATTGTTACAAGTTTTCATCTAAGTTTACTAAACCTAGAGGATGAGGTAAATTTGCTGGATCTACAGAAGTTGTCAAATTCCCAGATTACTTTGTATTTATTGATTTCTATGGTGTAAATTCTCCCACCGTGGCTAATTTCAAGCTGCCAACATGGCGTCACTGATCTTGAATTGGGAAAAGATGGGCACAGTAGGCTCAGGAAAGTCAATTTGAACTTTCCCATGCCACCTGATATATCAGATTGGACAAAAAAGATTAGCAGATTGATCTAATAAGTACGTGCAGGCCATCACCCCTACTACTAACTACAACATACTTCTTTCTATTGACACATTGAGAACATTTATTATAATGACTTTACTTATGCTTGGCAATAAAGTTGAAGAGATGAAAATCATACAAAATATTTCTATGATCATAGTTAAGATAGAAATGAATAAGAAAAGATAATTAGGAAATCTCAATGTGTTTGGAAACTATCAGATAACTCATTGATTAAAGAAATATCATGATGTAAAATTTTTAAAAAGTATTTTGAATGAATGTTGATAAAAGTAGTGTATATTAGAACTTGTGGGATACAACTTAAATTAGAGGGAAATATATACTATTAAATGTATATATTAAAAATGAGAATGTTGTTAATCAATAGGCTAAGAATATATCATAAGAAATCAGTATAAGAAGGACATATTGAATTAATATAATAAATAATAAAGATAGAAGGAATAATTAATAAAATAGAAAACAAACAAAATAGAAGATCAACAAAACCAAAGTAAAAGCACTAAAATGTTGGTGGGGGGGAGAGGGGG
Organism: Stenella coeruleoalba; assembly: GCF_951394435.1. Classification (NCBI taxonomy): domain Eukaryota; kingdom Metazoa; phylum Chordata; class Mammalia; order Artiodactyla; family Delphinidae; genus Stenella; species Stenella coeruleoalba. The sequence goes on along the minus strand of NC_137164.1, from coordinate 33,761,178 downwards.
TTGATCAAAGAGAAAAATGGGTATGTTTTGAACTGACACCTCACAAAAGAGGATTTGATAGATTGTATTATTGTACAAAATTTTCACACTCCTCTATGCCTCATTGATAAAATGCTTCACCATGCAAATTGCTTTAGCCAAAGAAATATGAGTGAAAGTGACATGTGCTACCTAAGCAAAATCTTTAATCCATGGAGTGTACCTACCATGTTCTCCTTTCCACTTGTCACGAGACAAGCAATGTCCATGAAGAGGTTTCTTTATCAGCTTAAGTCCCAGAGTGTAGAATCTGGGGAGAGTCACAATCAACTCTAGATGACCGAGTATCATGTACGAAAAAGATAACTTTGTCATTGTAAGTCTCTGAGATTTCTTTTCTTTTTTCCTTTGCTTTTCATGTTTTCCCTTTCTTTTCCTTTTTAATTTTATTTATTTCCTTTCATTTGTTTTATTAAACACACATAGTAACTTACAATAAACCGACTGATATGAAGATTAAAGAAAAGGAAAATAATTCAGGGGTATGTTAATTAGAATCATGAGGTACTATTAAGCACTTACCTCTATGTATGAATTTTAAAATACTGATAATATGGAAGAATCTCACAATATAATATTAATTCAGACACAAAATAATATCTGCTGAATGACTATATTTATGCAAAATACACACACACACACACACACACACACACACACACACAAAACAGGAAAAACTGAACTAGATTGTTTAGGAACACATGTTTAGTTAAACTCCAGAAAAGGCAAGAAAGTGATTCTAGATCCTGAGGTTCAACCATATATTAGTCCCCTCAGAGTCTAAGGGTCCAAGCTGAAGAACTCAGGTTGAAAAATCCTGGAGGAAATTACTGATTATTATAAGGCAGTAAGTCCATTTACTAAAACAAATTCTCATTTTCAGTCATAAGCAGAAAGAATACAGAAATTTCAACACTAATAATGAATTCAACTGTAAAAATATACAACAATTAACACTTTGTAACTGTTCTTTGTAAAGTTCTTACTTAGACATTAAGGGTTAGCTGTTACTCTCATTAAAAAAGGAGATGACAGGGCTTCCCTGGTGGCACAGTGGTTGAGAGTCCGCCTGCCGATGCAGGGGACACGGGTTCGTGTCCCGGTCTGGGAAGATCTCACATGCTGTGGAGCGGTTGGGCCCGTGAGCCATGACTGCTAAGCCTGCGCGTCCGGAGCCTGTGCTCCACAATGGGAGAGGCCACAACAGTGAGAGGCCGACATATCGCAAAAAAAAAAAAAAAAAAGATCATGCCCAGGGCAATCCAAATGCCCCCAATTTCTGTCTTTCTTCCACTGTGTTCCCAAAATACTGTGTTGAGAATCTAAAATGCATCAAAATAGTAAAACGTGCCAGATTTTTCAGAAAAAATCTCCATCAAATTGGAAAATATATAATTTTAGTAGGTTCCTTTTATGAATTAATTAGTGGTTTACCACTAAACTAAAAATGACATAAATGTAATATTTGAAACATTTTATTTCTCTAGATCCTTTTACTCCTGCTAGCTACACTTTTTAATGTAAGTATTATACATGAATTAAAATTAAATTGTTCTAAGACGAGGCTCGTTCACACTCCTTTCTTTCTGCAAATCCCTTCGGTATCATAATGATTACACTTCCAGAAAAATGTTAGCTAACTTTGGGGATATTTAGACCCCTCTGAGAATAAGAAGAAGCTATGAACTCTTTCTTTCCAGATAATTTTGCAAGGAGTTATTGACATAAAATTCAAGATGGTGTTTACTTTTGAGAATAGTGATTACAAGATGATATGATGTGGGTTTTGTGGCACTAGCAAATAGATAAATAAATAAAACAAAAAAACTAAAATAAAATTAAAAGGAAGGTAAAAGAAGAAAATAAAATTAAAGAGTCTTATTTCTCAAAGCACCAATATAGGGAGAATTTCTATTACATCTTACTTATTAAGAAAAGAACATAAACATGTGTGTTACCTGGGAGATGACAAAGACAAATAGCATGTCCTGTACTCCTATGAGTCATCAGACCCCAGGAAACCCCAAAATAGGCCACATATCTTTAGCTTATTTTTACTTATAGACTATTTCGTAAGCACAAACCTATAATGAACTTCTCCCCAGCATCCTACTGTGGTAGACCACAACTGAGCCTGTGGAGATGAAATCTCAAATAAAATATGAAAATAGTGAGTTTGCAATCATTATATAACTAAAATATATAGCTGTGTACTGGCAAAAACTTAGAATTTGTACATCAAAAAATATGGACTACCATCATGCCCCAATTCCCAGTAAAAAGTACTAATGTTAGTGAAAAACTTCCTTTAGACTGTTCCTGAATCTGCAGTCACAGTTAAGGTCAAGCTTTTGGAGTATCTGGAAGAGGAAGTAGGGAAACACCAGTTTGTGGCATCCATCAAGTCTCTTCATACTCAGTTTTTTATATACAAACATTTGGAGAATTTTCAATGCTTATTTATGAATTTAGTGAAAATTGCCTTGAGTGAGTCCAAGTAATCTCACCAGTCCTTAAAACTGGACCAATTTGTGATCTATCCTGCCTTACCCAGACTCACAAATCATCTAAGAATTGTGAAAGAAACATAAAAGCTTAATTAATTAAAATGAAGAAAAAGCAAATAAATAATAACAGTAAAAATGTCAACATCAATAATGAAAATAAAAACAAACCACAGATATGAAACAGAGCATAATAAATATAGAAACTATTACATAAAAATTTATGAATGTACATTTGCAAGCTTGAAATAGAGACTATTCTGTTTACAGCAAAATACAGAATATAAAACTAAAATGTAAACTACAAACAGGAAAATATTTTAAATACTTATGACAAAGTCTTTATGTTATTAATACAAAAAAAGACCTACACACTGAAAAGAAAGAGAGGAACAATTCAAATGATCACAGGCAAAAAGATAACATTGTTTCATTTTGCTTAGCTGTATTGTATTTAACCTTTTAACTCTTTGAAGAGTATTTCACTGGGACTTAAACAAAAGATATGTCTGGTATTAAGCTAATCTGAGCAAATATTATTTCTTCTGAAGCTCTCAATGCCATCAATAATGAAATAGTGTGAAGTGTTAAACTATGAGGCAGAAAGCACTTTTTTTCTTTCTTTGCTTATATCTTTTTTTAAATATACCTTTATTGGAGTATAAGTGCTTTACAATGTTGTGTTAGTTTCTATTGTACAACAAAGTGAATCAGCTATAAGTATACATATATCCCCATATCCCCTCCCTCTTAAGACCACCCTCCCTATCCCACCCCTCCAGGTCATCACAAAGCATTGAGTTGATCTCCCTGCCTCACTTCATCCCAGCTTCCCCTTCCCCCACTGTATCCTCAAGTCCATTCTCTACATCTGTGTCTTTATTCCTGCCCTGCCACTAGGTTCATCAGTATCATTTTTTTTTAGATTCCATGTATATGTGTTAGCATACAGTATTTGTTTTTCTCTTTCTGACATACTTCACTCTGTATGACAGACTCTAGGTTCGTCCACCTCATTTCAAATAACTCAATTTTGTTCCTTTTTATGGAGCACTTTTTGTTAGGTTAAAAAGTGTTAGAATAGGGCTTCCCTGGTGGCGCAGTGGTTGAGAGTCCGCCCGCCGATGCAGGGGACACGGGTTTGTGCCCCGGTCTGGGAAGATCCCACATGCCGCGGAGCGGCTGGGCCCGTGAGCCACGACTGCTGAGCCTGCGCGTCCGGAGCCTGTGCTCCACAACGGGAGAGGCCACAACAGTGAGAGGCCCGCGCACCGCGATGAAGAGTGGTCCCCGCTCACCACAACTAGAGAAAGCCCTCGCACAGAAACGAAGACCCAACACAGCCAAAAAGAAAAAAATTTAATAAATAAATAAAAATTAAAAAAAAAAAAAGTGTTAGAATAAAAAGACCTTGGTCAAATTATGTTTTAATATGTATTGGCAGTGTTATCTTAAGAAAATAACAATAATTTTTGAGCATCACTTCCTTCTTCAAATGGAAATGATACATTTCAAATGATAAAAAATGCACCACTATTGTCTGTACCACTCAGAAAATACTGCTATTTTATTTCTAAGATGCCATCAGCTATAAAATCCATGGTTATTTCAGAGATGATAAAAATTTTAAATTGTAAAATCAACAAAATATCATAATATGAATGAGGTATGAATACAAAATGAAGCAATATATGTTAAAATGTTTTATAAATTAAATCAATAACATATCAATTCTAGTCTCTAGTCTAATATTTCAATATATACCTTAATAAGTTTTTCTTTAGTTTGCTTCATATATGGACATTATGTCACCCCACAGAAATTATAAACCATTTCAAGGAATGTAATTTTTTGGTACTGCTATAATGCCTAGCATAAATTTCAACAACTACCTGCCATTTGTTCATTTTTAGATTCTGTGGAAAAAGTTAAAAGGGCTATAATATTTTCCTAAACCTTACTATTTTAATATCCTGTATCAATAAGGAAACCAAAAATTTTCTACACAATTTGACCTTCAATCGAGGCATTGTGAATGAACATTCACTATGTTATTCTACTAATATTTATTTATATTTACATTTGCTTTAGAGAAACTATATTGCACACTTTATTGTTAAGAAACAATTTTCCATGGGTTTCACATATTTCTGCTAATCTAGGAAAGTGAGGCACTGACTATTCTTTCATCCACATTATCTTTTCAAGGATAATGTGGCAAAAACAATGCTCTTGGCAAAGAGCGTGAAAAGACAGGTTTGCCTACAGCCATGGAAGATAGAGATAATGTCCCTCTGAGCAAAGGTAACACCTGAGTGATAAAGATAATGTCTCCCACCAGGGCAAAGAATGGGCATGTTTTGGTTCCCTAAGTTCAGTATTCCTCTCTTATAATGCAACTATTATGTGTGTCATGCACACATAATAGTTTCTTTATGGGAATTGGAGCTTCAGAAAATTATGCAAAATGTAAATTTTTTTGCTCTCAGCAATAAACTGTCCTTGTCTCTGACCCAGGAGTCTTGTGTCTTCTCTCACCAGCCAAGAAACAATGGCAGTCTAATTTGTTAGCTTGTGAGTAAAGTAAAATTTTTGAATTTTCACAGTTGTTGAAATTATAATTCTTTTTTACAATAAATTTGATAACTTATGGTAATGTTTTATGCTTATAACTTTTTCAGGGCTATTCTTTCTATAATAAGATTTTTCTTTCCTCAAATGATATGACAAAATAATATCTCAAAAACAAAACATTTGCACCTAAATTAGGCAATTAAAATCATAGCTGGGGAGGATAAGGCTCCAAACAGATGTTTGAAGGTTTCATTTGTAAAACTTATTAATAAAAGAGATTACAATATATTTTTGTACTAATTAGAATTTAATCATGCCAAGAATAAGGGCTTATTCTAAAGGACATCTAATAATCCATTCTAGTCCTAAAAAAATATGAATTTGAGATGAGGCCATTATTGATATGTCAAGATAAAGTAGAAAAAATAGCAACACAATAAGAATAGCATGGCAGTCTAGAATAAGCATATGTTTCTCTTACAAACATTGTCATTAGATTTAACCCACAGACTGATAACTAAAACATTAGGAAAATTTCCAAAGGAAACTCCTAAATTTAGCTCACATACTATGTCATTCTATAATGTGATGTCAGTTGAAAAATGTTATCTAATTTGCTCCATATAGGGTTACTTAACAAGAAAAGAGGTATGGCTCACTGCAGACACCTAAAATTTCAGCTACTTCATTTTACAAGTTTTTTGGTAGATATAATGTCTAAAAGGAGAATTTTTGATATATTTATCATCACTTTTTATATATACTGTACTCATTTTACATACAAATGTATAGTTAATATGTCTTATAGCAGGTAAATCATCAAAAGTGTAGGCAAAAATGATGGCAGAGTAGGAAGACCCTGATCTCAGCTCCTTTCATGGGCACCCCAAATTACAACTACTTATAGAAAAACTATCAATGAGAATGACCTAAAGTATAGCAGAAAAAAATTTCCACAGCTAAAGGTATAAAGAAGAAACTACAATGAAATGAGTAGAAGAGGTGGAGATGTAGTATGGTCAGGGTCAAACCCCTGGGTATTAAAATGTGTGCACAAAATCTCACATGTTCTGAGTCCCAGAGCAGAGGCAGTGATTTTAAAGGAGTGTGAGTCATACCTACTTGCTGATCTGGGAGAACCTCCCCAAAGAGGCAGAAGACAGCTGGGACACCCCTGGGGACATAGTTGCTGACATCAGCCATTTTGGGAAGCTTATTCTACCATGAAGACACAGGTACTGGAAAGCAACATTTTGGAGTCCTCTCTCTAGCCTATTAGGGCTTGAGGCTCAATTGAGTGCCAGTGGGCCAACATCAACCTCAGGCTCCACAGGTGCCAGCCTGCCATGTGGGGACATGATTCCACCCACCAGCATGTTGGAACCAGCTCTGGTCCACCCAGGGCC